>NC_060087.1:101339161-102734786 GCF_922984935.1 Meles meles | reverse complement strand
GGCTGGCCTTGGTTTTTCTAGACAAAGGACCAGGAAAGGCGTGACCTGGCAAGACAGAAAATTTTAGATAGATCTCCTCTAACCAAATGCCACGGAAAAAAAACCCTATGGCTTCACCCTCATCCACGTCAGCAATAAGCAGAGTGGGGAGTCTAGGCGTCCACCCTTGCCGGTTTGTAAAGAGGCTCCCATCCTTACCCACTTGCCCCACCCCTTGCGCCTCAGGGGAGACCACCTGGGGAGCTTGACGCCCCCTCCCCTCACCCCACACCTGAGGTGGTGTCAGAGGAGACCCAGCGGAGAGGCAGGATTTCAGTCGCTGTAGGTTTTGCACAGAACCTTGGCTCGCCTGCTGATGTTCCCTAAGTGGTATTTTTAAAGACAGAGAAACTCGGGACTTTAAGAAATGTATCAATATCAGCGGGCGGCCTGGGTGGCTCAATTGGTTGACAAATGCATCAGTACCAGACACGTAGTGAGTTTTCTGATTTCGCTTTTGGCGCCAACTAGGCCCCTGTTACGTGAGTGGGGTTTTCCCTGAAGGGATTGGTCAGATCCGCTGTCAATCAAGGATGAGTCTCCTTGAAAACCGTAAAACACACCGGAACTCCAGGTTGGGTGGGCAGGACTTAGCCAGAAGAAAGCTCACCAGTTGCTAGCTTGACCAACGGCTGTTGGTGGCCAATTGTCCTACATATTCCAAGCTGGCGGGTTCCAATCATAATAGATGGAACGGCGATAACCACAGCAAATTCTCTTGGTCCTGGGACGGTGAGTTAAACAGCCCCTTAGAGATGGTGGAAAGCGGAGAGGGTATCGTTTAGGAGCTGACTGGCTTGAGATCCTTCTGTCTTCGAGCAAAGAGACTCGAAGCCAAGGCTCACCTTTGGCAGTTTTAAGTTATTATGCTGTATTTCTTTTCGTTATTCCCCGACATTTAAAAGAGGTATGTTGCTACAGAAGTTATAGCCTTTACTCACCAGTGATATGGAGAAGTTAAGGAAAAGCATGTTAGAGCCATGGTTACCTGCAGAGAAAATTCTCAGCCAGGTGGTGACCACGATGGGGCGGGGACCCCAACAACCTTGGCTCTATAGCCTGATGAAGAGGCCAATATAGAAGATAGAGACCTGGTTCGGGTTGCAGTGAGATCAATGAGACTCTCCGAAATAGCAAGAGGACACCTTGATGGGAGTCCATTGGCCTTGAAGCCGCCCGGGTGTGGGACGGGGGTGGGCAGTGAATGGGGGGCACCAGCCATAGTAATTTAAGAGGGCGTGGCGGATTTCCAATTTAAGATGTTATCCTGAATAATTGTGCTTTTCCCCCCTAAGTTAGCACTATATGAAATTAGAAAACTAAATATTAGAGCTGTAACCATAAGGGATAACAGGTAAGGGTGTGATTAGCTGGCCAAAATTGTAGGATTTTCTTGAAGTTATGAAACAAATAGGATGCAATTGATTGAGAAACCAGAGTCAATGAATCCAGAACACTGATCAGATATGGTAGTGGGCTGCTGTAAACATGAATTCTGTTTTATAATGTAGCCTGTCACGGACAGATTATGTCACAGTCCTCAGAATCAGGGAATGCGAATGATGATGCAGCCATCTCAGAAGATAATGGTGAGTAAATGAACTAGTAAAAGTGAAATACAGAGTTAAATACAAATAATTGTTAAGAATACATCTAGGGGGTGCCTGGGTGGCTCAGTGGGTTAAGCTGCTGCCTTCGGCTCAGGTCATGATCTCAGGGTCCTGGGATCGAGTCCCGCATTGGGCTCTCTGCTCAGCAGGAGCCTGCTTCCGTCTCTCTCTCTCTGCCTGCTTCTCTGCCTACTTGTGATCTCTCTCTCTGTCAAATAAATAAATAAAATCTTTAAAAAAAAAAAAAAGCATACATCTAGGAAGGGGTGCCTGGCTAGTTCAGTCTGTAGAGCGCGAAGCTCTTGATCTCAGATAGTGAGTTCCAGTCCCACTTTGGGCATAGAGCTTACTTAATAAAAAAAAGAATTGGGACACCTGGATGGCTCAGTCAGTTAAGCCTCTGACTCTTAATCTCAGTTCAAGTCTTGATCTCAAGCTCCTGAGTTACTGCCCTGCCTTGTGCTCCACATGGAGCCCAACTTGAAAAAAAAGAAAGAAAGAAAGAAAGAAAATCAAGCACAATGAAACTATTCATATGAAAAATTAATAGCAAGGTGGAAATAAATTTCTGGAGAGAGGATGGTGATAAAGAGAGCATTTCTGCTTTGTCATGGTTGTTTACAGTGAGAATGAATTCATGTTTATTTTGGCAAAAAACCTGAAAGTTTGATAATATTTAGTGCTGCTGATGATGTGGGCAATCAGCAGTCGTTCTGAAGGTGAGAGTGTATGTACTACATTTCTGAAAAGTAAGGTGGCAATCTATCAAAATTTCCCTTGATTCTACTTCAAATATATCCTCAGAAATACTTTTCCACGTGCATAAAGATTTATATTACAGGATGTTCGTTGCTGCGTATTTGTAGTGGAAAAAAACTGGAAATAACCAAATATCCAAAAATAAGAGAGTGGTTAAATAAGCATGGTGTGTCTTTACTATGAAATAGTTTGCAGCCCTTAAAGAGAGTGAGATTTCTATGTACTCTCATGGAAAGATCTCCAAAGTATATTAAGTTTAAAAAGCAAATTGTAGAGCCAAATCTACAGTAATGATACCATTAAAAAATACCAAAGCTCCCTATTTGTATATATACAAATATATGTACATAAACGCTGAGGAATGCTAGGTACCAAACCTAACAGTGAAGGGACTTTTTATTTTATATTCTTCTATATATCTTTTTTACAGGAATGTGTTTGTAAGTCATTTGTATAAGTTAACAAAACTGAAAGACAACCAATAATAGAATTTAGTGTGTAGAAGTTTGCAACTACTAATAGTTGAAAAAAAGGTAAAAAGGAAATTCAGTCAATCCAGTAAGGAAAGGGAGAAAAGAAACAATAAAGCAATAGCTAGATTTTTGTAAGTGATAGGAGTATGTGTATTCATATATAGTATACTATGCTGCCCTTAAGAATGGTAAGGCAGATTTATGTATACTGACAAGGAAAGATGTCCATGATATAATAGTAAGCAAAATAAAGTCACAGAACAATTCATGTAAGTATGATCTATTTTTTTTTAAAGCAGTATGTTGCTAAATGTATCAAAAAAGACTTTAGGGGCACCTGGGTGGCTCAGTTAAATGTCTGCCTTCAGCTCAGGTCATGATCCCAGGGTCCTGGGATTGAGCCCCACGTTGGGCGCCCTGCTCAGCAGAGAGTCTGTTTCTTCCTCTCCCTTTGCCCCTACACCTGCTTGGGCTCTCTCTCTTAAATAGATAAATAAAATATTTTAAAAAGAAAATGATTTTATTTTTTAAAGATTTTTATTATTTGACAGAAAGAGAGAACACAAGCAGGGTGAATGGTAGAGGGAGAAGCAGGCTTCCCGATGAGCGGGGAGCCTGACTTGGTGCTCGACGCCGGGCTCGACCACCAGCTCAATACGGGGCTTGATCCCAGGATGCTGGGATCCTGACTTGAGCCAAAGGCAGACTCTTAACGACTGAGCCACCCAGGCGCCCCAAGAAAAAGACTTTAATTAGCAAACTATTAACTGAAGTTAGTTTTAGGGAATGGGTTTAGTTGGGGAACAGAGAGGGGAGGTATCACCTTATTTTGTGGTTAAAGGTTCTTGAGACCCGGACATCTCACAAAGAGGGAAAGAGGTAGAGGGAGAGGGAGAAGCAGACTCACCACTGAGCTGGCAGCCCAGGGTGGGGCTTGATCCCAGGACCTGGGGTCATGACCTGAGCCAAAGGCAGATGCTTAACCATCTGAGCTACCCAGGCGCCCTAAGACCTGGACATCTCTAAATGTACAGCTGATCATATTATTCCCTTCCCTGCTTAAAGCCCTTCAATGGTTACCCATAACCTACTGGATCAAATCCAAACTCTGGAGCATGGCATGTAATGTACGATCTGAACTCTGCCTGCCTCTTTGTCTTCATCTCTCACCATCCCTCCATCAAAGCCTACTGCACATCAGTGTCACAGCATGGTAATACCTGCATTTGCTTAAATGGGCCATGATTTTTCTCACATATCCATATGTTTGTACACACTGTTCCCTTTTCCAAGTAACCCATAGGTTTCCAGATCTTACCATCCCAATACTACAAACTAAGTTCAGATTTGTATAATTAATAAACAATTACAATAACTCTTTAAGTCCCCATCTTGTGGACCATGGAAAATCTGTTCTTTCAGCAGGTTGCATGGGGATTCCCCCAGGTTTCCAATGGAATCCATGAGAAATGCCTAAACGTTCCAAAAATCAGTCCCAGCTGTTCTTTCTCCAAACTGCTATGCTCTAGCATTCAACAAGTCACCACTTGGTCTTTATACATTATTATTATTATTATTATTAAACTTCCTTTTTGGGACGCCTGGGTTGCTCAGTGGGTTAAAGCCTCTGCCTTCGACTCAGGTAGTGATCTCAGGGTCCTGGGATAGAGTCCCAAGATGGGCTCTCTGCTCAGCAGGGAGCCTGCTTCCCCCTCTCTCTCTGCCCACCTCTCTGCATACTTGTGATCTGTCTGTCAAATAAATAAAGAAAATCTTTAAAAAACAAACAAACAAACAAAAAACCCCTTCCTTTCCCCCCTTTTTCTTTAAAAGGATTTCTCTATGCCCAGGGGCATCTGGGTGGCTCAATCAGTTAATCGTCTGACTCTGACTCTTGCTTTCGACTCAGGTCATGATCTCATGGGCAGTGACATCCAGCCCCATGTCAGGCTCCATGCTCAGCAGGAAGTCTGCTTGAAGATTCTCTCCCTCTACCCCTCTCCTGTTCTCTCTCCCAAATAAATTTTAAAAATCTTAAAAAAAAAATCTCTATGCCCAACATGAGGCTTGAACTCACAGAGTCGCATGCTCTACCGATTACACCAGACAGGCATTCTGGTGCTTACACTTTTTTTTTTAAAAGATTTTATTTATTTATTAGAGAGAGAGAGAGAGCAAGCACAGGCAGAGGCAGAGGGCGAAGCAGGCTCCCTGCCGAACAAGGAGCCCGATGTGGGACTCGATCCCAGGACGCTGGGATCATGACCTGAGCCGAAGGCAGCTGCTTAACCAACTGAGCCACCCAGGCGTCCCTGGTGCTTACACTTTAAACAAACTTATTATGGGGCACCTGGGTCTCAGTCGGTTAGATGTCTGACTCTTGATCTTAGCCCAGATCTCGATCTCACAGTCATGAGTTCAAGCCCCATGTGGAGCCTACTTAAAAAAAAATAATAAAAATTAAAAATGTTATTATATAATTTTAATACATACAGAAAAACATATGTAACATGTAATTTATGGAGCATAATAAGAAAACAAACACCCATGAACCCACTGTCAACCTAAGAACTAGAACATTACCAATGCTTTTGAATCTACCTAAATTCTCCTCTTTGCTTACCCCAGAGCAATCCCCTATCCTGGATTTTGTGTTTATTTTTTCCCTTCTATATTTTAATGGTTTTACCATATTTTCTACCCCTTATTTTTGAGCTTTACAAAAAGTTATCAACTGCATATATTCTGTAATTATTGCTTTTTTCATGTAATTCTTTTTGTGATTTATGCACATAGCTGTAATTAATTTTTTTTAAGATTTTATATATTTATTTGACAGAGAGAGAGAGATCACAAGTAGGCAGAGAGAGAGGAAGGGAAGCAGGCTCCCTGCTGAGCAGAGAGCCCGATGTGGGGCTCGATCCCAGGATCCTGGGATCATGACCCAAACCGAAGGCAGAGGCTTCAACCCACTGAGCCACCCAGGTGCCCCTGTAATTAATTTTTCAGTGTTGTGTAGTATTTCATTGTGTGAATATACCCCAATTTATTTAGTCATTCCATCAAAGAATACTCTCTTGCTGTTTTTTGAGGTCTGTATCGAAGGTGCTACAGACTAGAACAGAAAATCCTTAGTGTGTTGTGCCACCACCGTACAGTCTTCATATATCTATTATTAGCACTTAGTATATTTGAGGGCAAAGGTCAGCATTTCTTTTTTCTGTAAAGGACTGGACAGGAAATATTTTAGGCTCTTGCTGGCCCTATGGTCTGTCCCAACTACCAAGCTCTGTTGTTTTAGCACAAAAGCAGCCACAAAAAATATGTAGATGAATGAGTATGGCAGTATTCCAATAAAACTTAATTTAAAAAAAAGATTTCATTATTTCAGTGAGTGAGAGAGAGAAAGGGTAAAGTGGTAAGGGGCAGAGGGAGAGGGAGAGAAACTTAAGCAGACTCCGTATTGAGCATGGAGCCCGATGCGGGGATCAGTCTCGTGACCCTGAGATCAGATCTGAGCTGAAACCAAGAGTCAGACGCCAAACCGACTATGCCACCCAGAAGCCCCTCCAATAAAACTTTCTTTATCAAATAGGCAGCTGGCTGGGTTCATTCCACTGACTGTCCTTTCTCAAATTCTGCTCTAGTTCATCTGAATTCTGGTAGCATTGTCCAGTATTGTGGTCACATGTACATCTCATTTCTTTCTCATTACCCTATTTCCCATGCTTATCTGTCCCCATGCACGCTCTCCCCCCAACCCCCAACTCCTGAACCAGTGTGGCTCAAAACAAGAATTATCATTAGTAGCCACAGCTCCAACGGCAAGTATGGGATAGGAGGAAGGCCTGGTACTAAGAGGCCTAAGGATTATTATACCAGTTTGAGACTGGGATGCTGCCTTGATTTCCCTCCTTAACATTCCATGGGTTTCAGTTAAGACAAACTATTCCCTGAAAACTAGTTTCCTTACAGATCCTGCATATGTCTTGGTCTTTCTCACCTTCAGGATTTATTTATTTTTTTTAAACTTTTTTTTTTAAAGATTTTGTTTATTTATATGACAGAGAACACAAGTAGGCAGAGAGGCAGGCAGAGAGAGGAGGAAGCAGGCTCCCTGCTGAGCAGAGAGCCCGATGCGGGGCTCTATCCCAGGACCCTGAGATCATGACCTGAGCTGAAGGCAGAGGCTTTAACCCACTGACCCACCAAGGCGCCCCTCACCTTCAGGATTTAAACCTGTACCCTGTTTTCCTTCTTTTTGCCCCCTGCCCCCTCCCACTCTTCTTGCCTGGTTAATTCCCACTTACCCTCACAGATTTAAATTGAACTACTTTCTCTGGAAGCTGTTGTTTTCTCTGGAAGCAATTTTATAACTCCCCACCCCCACTTTTTCTCTAGCCTACCCCACCTCCCTAGGCTGTGCAGGTGTTCCTGTGTTCCTGTAGCAGCTTTTATCAGTCTGTCCTCTAATTTTCTGCCTCACCCACTAGGCCAATTGAGAACTGTTTGAGGGCAAGGGTTGTCTTTGTATACTCAACGAGTGGGTCATAACGGGTCCTCAGGCAAGGCTTGTTCAGTGTTTGTCGGGATTTGACTAAGAGAGGGAGCTGGTTTCTACCTCTGGTGAAGATCAGCTATTGGCTGAGCGTCCAGCCAAAGAATGGACTGATTCTGATTCTCTAGAAGCAAATTGCTACTGTTTCCTTGAATGTGCATTGCTTGATTCTGGGTCCTGCCTGAACTGAATCCAATCTTGGTCTCCTATTGGGCACTATGATTTGGGTCATCTCAGTAAAGGAGTAATTTTTTATTCCTTTTTTCCCCCTCTCCTGGTGAGTGGGGCTCTGAATGTCTTTTCCTAACTTGACTATTACTTGAGACAATTTTATGGCATGTCTTCTTACTAAACCGGAAATTATGGGAAGTACCATATTTGGATTTAGAGAAAAAGTGGGTTTGGTTTAAGTCTGCGTGCTTCTTGTCTTTGGCAAGTCATTTTAACCTCCTTCCCTGAGCCTGTTTCTCATCTGTAAAATGGGGATGGCACCTGACCTATCTCAGTGTGGTTATGAGGATAAAATAAGATTGTGTACGAAAGTGCTTTGAAAAACTGTAAAATCAATCACAAATGGAATTTTGTATTAGTTCTGTATTCCCTTACGACATTTAGCACCATGCCTTGCCCAGAGTAGTTGCTCAATACATTTTTGTTGAATGACCAAATGAATTGGCAAGAAAAATAATGCTATTGGTGGGAATAAAGGACATTTAATGGAATCAGGAAAAACAGAGCACTTGGCAATAGAAACATCCATATGGTGAACAATTAAGAGTTGGGTATTTATAGATAGCATCAAATCTACATTCCCAATGTCTGGTCTTTGTTTTGCTTATAAAAAAATATTTAAATTTCTTTGAATAAGCTTTTGGCAGCTGAGATAAACTTGACTAGATCTTAAATATGCAGTCATCACCAAGCGGGATTGGCCCCAGGCAATACTGTGAGCTCAGCAAAATGTACTCTCAGAAACCTTACCTCCCTTGATGTTAACTTTACCCCCCACAACCCCCATCAGTAAGGCCTAGTCCAAGTTCTGTTTACCTCTAGGCACTTAGGACTTTTGTATTATCCTTTGTTCAAGGAGGCTTCACCTTAAAGGGTCAGGAACTGAGCCTCCCTGACTAATTTGCATTTCAAAAAAAAAGGAGTCTGGGAGGAGTAGACTATTTTTATCAAAAGGAATGAATAAATAATTGTGAAATTTCGGGCATTAAAGGGTACTTAGGCTTATGAGCCTCATTCAAATCATGACGGTGCTTAGTTCACCTACGGCTAGGGTCTCAGTCTTGGAGGTATGTAGTTCACCCTGGGAACTTCTTAGAAATAATGATAATCGAAGTGTCTGCCTTCAGTCCGGTCATGATCCCAGAGTCCTGGGATGGAGTCCCACATCCTGGGATGGAGCCCCACATCCTGGGATCGAGCCCCACATCCGGCTCCCTGCTTGGTGGGAAGCCCGTTTCTCCCTCTCACACTCCCCTTACTTGTGTTCCCTCTCTCACTGTATCTCTCTCTGTCTAATAAATAAATAAAATCTTTTAAAAAAAGAAATAGTGATAGTTGAGGCTCTTACTCAGAGGAGCTGGGAACCACTCATTTAAGCCTAGAATGGCCTTGCTCTTGTGAAAAAGAAAAGGAAAATGCCATTGGAGGATCAAATCTTAAAGCACGGTGGGAGGGACTGTGAGAGTTATTGATAAAGTGAAGGGAAGGTTATAAATAGGCCCAGCTACTCCACAATAAGCAAGTGCTCAGCAGCACCAAAGGGAGTAATGTGTGGCTGATCTAGTCTTCCACCCCAAACCCCCAAGGAAAACGGCCTGGCCCTAACTGTTAGTCCTTAAATCTGCTTTCCAGATGGTTCACAGTTATGACTGTAGGTAAAGTCTCTGAACTAAGGGGCTAAGTCTTCAAATGTTTGATGTACCCAAGTCAGTAAGTCATCAGTTGATATTTTATGTAGAAGATAAATGATTTTCTTAAAAATATGACATCTGTGTTATTTATTTACATTGTACTGAGCACCATGGGTTTAGCATTTGTTATCAAGTTCCTTGCTTTAAACTCTACGATGGGCAAAAGGTGAATTCACCTTGTGTAGCTGGATCATCTTTGCTTAAGCTCTGACTGCAGCCATCCCCTAGCCGCCCCTTGCTGTTGATAGCATCACAAAGCCCTCATTATGACGTCACATTGGCTCCCTCACCGCAGCTTGCTTTGCCTTTTCTGTCTTTCCCTGCTTCAGAGATGGTCCTTCAGAAAGACAGATAGGGAGCATGGACTACCTTTCACCCACCAGTTGTGTTTTCTAGACACATCCCTAAACAATGCTTGCTGGAGAAACATTTTTAGTATTCTAAGCAAGCAGTGTCTCCTATTTTTAAGGAAAATCCCATCTGTGGATAGCAAGGCTTCTGTGTCCATTGACAAGCCTCTGCTCCAAGATGTCGGAAGACTCAGAATCAAGCACCTCGGGGAATCCCTGTGATCAGAAGAAGGAAACAGGTCAAATTCTTTTTTAGAGACATGACTGCTGAAATAGGGGAATGGACATAAGAAAAACTAGTCCTGTCTTTGTATTTCTTCCTATATGTGTATATTTACCTTTATAAATAGCTACATATTTTATTTGCTTGATTAAAAGAATACCAATAATAACTATACTTCATCTGGCAGCACTGTAAAGTTTAATTAATGTTTCTAAGGTATGAGTTGAACTCACAAGATAAAAGTTTCTATATATGGAATATGTGTTAAGTGCCCAATCTGGTTTAGTCTGATAATGGCCATAATTGTATGGTGTCCTACATAGCATGTCTTGATTATTGTGGTTTCAGTGAGTTCAACCTTGAGAAATGTATTTTAATGTTGAGAATTTGTTTGACGTTGGTTGGCAAATATTTAGGTGTATAGAATATATATGCTTCTGTTTTAATTAGCCCAGTTATTTTATTCTTGATTTACAAGATGTTTTACAAAGAAACATGGAAGGTTTTTCTTCTTTTTAAATTGGTCCAAGGGTCCAAGAAGGCACAAAGGTCTGGCCCTCACACATCATATAGTCATATCTAATTGGTTTGTGCCACAAAATCTAAATGTTAAATTAAAAAATCATTATTAAAATTACATATCCATATTAAGATGTGCTAAATATGTGAGGAATGACCTGGCACAAAATAAAATAAGGTTGTTAGCATAGCAAAAGAAGATTACTATTAGTCGCCAAGATAAAAAAGAAAAATATTTTTTCCACAAAACTCATTTAAGGATATTTCATGGAAAACTTAAATAGTAAGTTAGACTACCAGGTCATTCAAAGTGAGCTAGCACTTAAGAGCCAAGGATCTGTGCTTTTAGAGACAACATATAACTTAGAAGACTGAAGGCCTTAGATAATCATGTTGGATTGGGAGATATTATTATTATTAGAATGTAGTTGACTATTAACTCTCAACTATATGTTAGTATGAAAGTTTATCTTTGAATGGCAAAAGCAGTTTTCTGTCTGTCCATTCCCTTTCAGCTATAGTAATATTTGTAATTTTAAAAATATCTAGTACTTTTATATACCCTTTAAGAAATATCATTGCATGAATTAGAACAGGCCTCATTTTTTTTTAGTCTTGAGAAGTCTTTGGTTAAATTGCTAATCCTTCTAGAAAAAGTATCAATTTGAGCCATTATGAGCAGGCCCGGCCATACACCCTTCCAAGGAGTATAACTATACAAATTAGAACAACCCTGTTCATTAAATCTGGAAAATTAGCCAGTTAATCCTCCCCTGTAAAGACATGGTATTATTTTAGTCTCGTTCAAAGAGATATTCAATTCAATAAGTATCTACTCTGCATTTACAGTTATTCAGCATCGTGTGAAATATGAGACACGATAAAGGAGGGTTTAATGTTTTAGAATAAGAGTTACAGTCTCATTTTAGGCAGCAAGAACAAAATGGTATATTCAAAACACATAGTAGTCCATCTTCCCCCTTTTTCAGTGTCTAACACAGTTCTCTGTGGCCCTAGGGCTTAAGTTCATCAGAGCCTTGCTTTCAGCCCATTGTCACCAAACAGCACAAAGCTGATAGTGGCTCAAGGTGGTACCTCTTTCTAGGAGAATTTGTATTTTTTAAAAGATTTTATTTATTTGACAGACAGAGATCACAAGCAGGCAGAGAGGGCAGACTGGGGAGGGGGAGCAGGCTCCCCGCTGAGCAGAGAGCCCCACTTGGGGCTCAATCCCAGGGTCCTGAGGTCATAATCCCAATGTCCTGAGATCATAAACCCAGGACCCTGAGATCATGATTTGAGTTGAAGGCAGAGGTTCAACCCACTGAGCCACCCAGGTGCCCCTAGGAGGATTTGCATTTTAACCAAGGACTTTTGAAGACCTAAAACTTTAAAAATAAATGAATAAAAAGTGGGCTTGTATAAACAGCTAGAAAATGGATTTACTTTTAGGGTTCTGATGTGTCTATCACAAATGATACAATACAAACTTCTTTTACACCACCCACCATCCTGTTACTCCCCTGCTTTTACTAGCCCAGCCTGTTCCCTCCTCTCCTTGCTATCTACCCTAGGGTACAGAGTAGACCACATTTTTGGCTTTGTGTGCCAGAGGAGGGAAGGAAAAATTCTTCCTCTACCCTTCAAGGTCTTCCATCTGGATTAAGAATTAAATTTACATGAGATAGATTAATAGGAGAAAAAACCCCAAAGTTTTATTATGTGGTCACAAAGGCCTAATAATAAAATTGAGACCTCAAGAAATGACTAACACAGGCAGTTTCTATACATTTTAGACAATGAGACAACGAATTTGTGAGGAATTGACAGGATAAAGAAAACAGGTGTTTGGGAGCTTTAATTAGTAGGGAATTCTAAGCAGAATTTAGACTGAGGTAAATTAGAAAAATATTTCTGCAGCTTTCTCAGCATTGAAGTCTCTGTCTCTGGTGATAAGGATTTTTTTTTATATCATAGTACAGGGAGGATATTTTTCTTATGGGGAATTTGTTTCTTGATTTCAGTGGGACAGCAGTGGGTCTTCCTGTCCTTGCACCAGTTGCTTCCTAAGTAGCTTCAATTCAAAATAATCAATATGCCATTATGTTACATTTTGGGCAACCTGCTCTGGCCCCTACCCAGGCACTCTTGAGCCTCATTTTCCTTACTTCCAACCAGACATCTTACTTTTTAGCTTCACTGCACTTTCGGTATTTCCATGAACAGACCAGACCATTTCACAACTCCCTGCTCTGCCCATTTCCACTGCCCAGAATGCCTTTCACATTCTCCCCTCTTGTCTTTTTGGCAATTCCCACTTTGGGACCCAGCATAAACAATTCCTCTGTGAAACTGACTATTCCATAATTCCTCCAAGTCTCTTGATTCATCTGTTTCCAGAGCGCTTTGTACATCTGTTATAGAACTGTTACAGAAATTAGTTTTGAAACTGTCTTCCCTTACTGGCTTCTCAATGGCAGGGACCTGGGTATAGTGTGTGGCATAAACTCTTTCAGTATATGCCTGTTTAATGTTTCTGCAGTTAGAATGATCAACAGGTTGTTAGATCTAGTTTTATTTGACATTGTGCTGCCCCCCTCATGCCCTCGGGTTAAATTTACGGCAGGAAATTTACAAGGTTTATTGTTGCAAACTTAACCAAATTTAGAGGTTTGTTCTTATGAGTTATCCATTTTGAAATTTGAGCTTGTGTAATACATTGGTAGAAAGCATTGATTTTTGCCAATGTCATTCTCCTAAAATGTGTTCTTCCAGTATGAACTGAGATTTGGTGAAAGTGGCTATGTTTACCCTGTAAATTGCTGGATTGATGACGGAGATCAGGGTTGGGCTTGGTACTGGGAAGTGTGTGTGTGTGTGTGTGTGTGTGTGTGTGTGTGTGTGTGTGTTGGGGGGAGGTGTTAGTTACCTTCCTGTTTCTTGGGCCTTAGAATGCACCCGTAACTCTGGCCAGCCATCTTAGAAAATGCTCCTGTTAGGAAGGTAAAAAGATTTGCAGCTACATTACTGAGAAAGGTATCAAAACT
This sequence comes from Meles meles, assembly GCF_922984935.1. Classification (NCBI taxonomy): domain Eukaryota; kingdom Metazoa; phylum Chordata; class Mammalia; order Carnivora; family Mustelidae; genus Meles; species Meles meles. Next base: position 102,721,286 of record NC_060087.1, on the reverse strand, counting down.
CAGGCTCTATTCATATTGGAGCAGGGGTGTCTTTGACATAATTTATAGCTCAATCAAAGCAAAAACTCATTTTCTTTGTATCTAAGATCTTTTTCTTTTCCTTTTCTATTTTAACATGACATTTCTGCTTAGCACCAGGCATAATGCCATGATTATGTTTTCCTCCATTTCGGGTTACTCCCCTTTCCTTACAACCCCTCCTTATTCCTTTATCTCTTTCAAAGTTTCCATTCTCGGTTCCCTAACTTTTTACTCCCTCCCTTCCTCTCTTCCTCCTCCTCTTTTTTCCCAGCTAGCTCACTCCGCCCCTCGCCGTCACCACCTTCCCTCCCCTTCAGGCTTCTTCCCGCTGCTTCTCCCCGCCACCTTCCCCCCACCCGGCCCGCCTCGCCTTCAGAAAGCTCCAATCAGGAGCTCGGGAGGTGTCTCGAAAGCCCGCCCCCTCCTCCCTTTCCACTTCTCTTCCCCCCCCTTTTCTCCCTCCCCCACCCCCCCCCCCCAACTCAAGTCCTGCGGACCTGGGGGCTTCGGGATCTGGGCGCTATGAAAAGTGTCTGCCCAGTCACTTCCGGTAAGGGCGCTGCAGCGCAAAGCTCCCCGCGGGACCGTTAAGGAGGGGGTGGTAGTTACCGGCGGGCCAAGGGAGGACAGTGCTGCCCGGGAAGGGGAGCGGAAGAGGGAGGGGGAAGGACAGCGAGAGCGAGCGAAGGAGCACGAGAGTCTTGGGCGCCTTAGTCGCCGCTTTCCCGCCGCCTTCCTGGGAGTCAGCTCCCCCGCCCCCCGGGCGCCCGCAGTGTTTCTCTCCACCCCCCACTTCAGAGGACCGACGCTGCCCCTCCTTCGCCGCCGCGTGACCGGAAGTGGCGCCATCTTTAGCCTCTTGTGCTATTGACAATAACAAGCCCTGGTTCTCTCCCCCTCCCCCTTCCCCCTCCCCCCAACCACGGCATCTCCCCTCCCAGAGAGAGGGAGAAAAGGAGGAGGAGCTGCAGCCTCACAGACTCACTGAGTCGCTCCTGCAGAGAGGGGGGAGAGAGACCGAAAAGCAGGGGAGGGGGACGGCACAGCCGTTTACCTGTCTGCCTCCTCATTCGCTCTCCCCCCTCGTTCTGCTCACTCCTGGTGTCAGCCTATCCGCCTTCCCAAACCCTCCCATTCCCCCGGTGTAGCCCCCCCTTCACTTTCCTTCTCGTCCTCTGTGTTTCTCCTCTCTTTCTTCCCTTCCCCCTCTAGCATTGCCACCTTCTCTCCTACACGCACGCAGGCATATAAACGTAGGTTTTTGATGCTCCTCTGCCTGTTGACCCCGCTATTTTCATGTTTCCAACAGGTTTTTCTTCCCCCAATCCCTCAGCTGCTGCTGCTGCTCAGGAGGTCAGATCTGCCACTGATGGTAATACCAGCACCACTCCGCCCACCTCTGCCAAGAAGAGAAAGTTAAACAGCAGCAGCAGTAGCGGCAGTAACAGTAGTAACGAGAGAGAAGACTTTGATTCCACCTCTTCCTCTTCCTCCACTCCTCCTTTACAACCCAGGGATTCGGCATCCCCTTCAACCTCGTCCTTCTGCCTGGGGGTTTCAGTGGCTACTTCCAGCCACGTACCGGTACAGAAGAAGCTGCGTTTTGAAGACACCCTGGAGTTTGTAGGGTTTGATGCGAAGATGGCTGAGGAATCCTCCTCTTCTTCCTCCTCATCTTCACCAACTGCTGCAACGTCTCAGCAGCAGCAACTTAAAAATAAGAGTATATTAATCTCTTCTGTGGCTTCGGTGCATCACGCAAACGGCCTAGCCAAATCTTCTGCCACCACTTCTAGCTTTGCTAACAGCAAGCCTGGCTCTGCTAAGAAGTTAGTGATCAAGAACTTTAAAGGTAACCAAGGCCAAAATCCATAATCACCTACTAAGGATTTGACACTTGAGCGGTCACGTGCTCTATTTATGTTAATATATTAAACAGTATAGAGGTGGCCTAATGTTTTATGCATAATCAATGAGGTGGAGGGAGGTCCTTTTTTGGGTGGAGGGTTCATTTTCCCCGGGTGGTTAGTATTCTTGTGCTGAAGCATACACCGAATGTTTCTGTGCAATATTTTGATATCTGGCTCAGCTTATATCTAATCTGTTATTATAACATTGACAATCAGTATGATTGATCTGGATTATACAGGTGAGAAATTTGTATTCTAAAGAGGTTTATTTATTTCAGGTGCATAGTGAGCCCAGGCACTGCTGGGATTTTTATTTTTATGCTTCGGTAGGCCACATTCTCTAGTCCCTAGAAATGCAGGTAGCAATGGTGATCTTTTCATGCTCGATGATTTATAGTTAGATTGATAATGTTGGATACTATATTCTTGAAACTCATTGTGTAAGCAGTATTTGGAGAAAAACATTTATGATCTCTGCATTTCTTTTCAAAGGTAAGGTTTGGAAGTGAAAAATACTGTATACACAGAAGTAGTAACTCTGTGTACCACTAGTCTAAAGATAGGAACAATTACTACATCTATTTTTTTTTTCACTAAAATGGGTTTTAAAGTACTGACCTGCAGTTTTTAGGAAAATTTGTTCATTTTATGTTTGAGGTACGTGATTGAGAGTATTACGAATGTATTGATGCATAGAAAATCAACAGTTTTTAAAACGTAATTGAGCTGAATTACTTTTTTCTGTTGACTGTTTCTATTTTTCTGACTTAGTTTTTCAGCATCCTTAACTGGTAGGTAATAGATGATAAGATGTTTATTAAATGGAGAAGTAAATGAATGAACTGAAGTAATATTTACCAGATAAGTGCCTTGTGGCTAAATATTAGTATTGAGAAAATTAGATTCTCAATGCTTATGTTTTCAGTATTAGTGTGGAAATCAGGAACATGCTTTATTTTGTTTAAAGCAGAGGGTTATAGTGTTTGTTTTTAACCTTCTCTTTTTTTCTTATCACTCTTCTCCCATCCCCAGGTTCTTAAGTGTTGTAATCTTTCTGATTTAATTAGACCTTTCTGAAGTAAATGTGTATTGTAATTGACTAACGTGTTCACTGTTCCACTCAAAGTGTATCGATTGAATAGCGAAGAATTTTTAAAGAGATGTGCTATGATCCTGATTTCATTTGCATACTGGTCTCTGAGATTTTGTTTGGGTTTTTTCTTTCCCTCTTAAACTAAAAACGTATCGTTAAGGTATTAGGATGTTTTAATTAAAAAAATACTCGTTGCTGGACAATGAAGTTTAAAGCCTGGGTTAAGAGAGTCCTTTCCATTCTGAAAACACTACATAGGTTCTGGAGTCATTTGGATGTTCTAATTTTTTTAAATTTCACTCTCCTCATAGATGTAGTTTAAATTAAAATCTGAGTGAAGATGTTTCTCTCCATTTGTGGATGATGCATAAATGTGAGGGTCAAGCAGACTTGGATTAGAATCCTAGTTTTGCCATTAGCTGTTGATGACCTTGGGCAAACCTTACTAAATGAGTCTTCTTAGTTTTCCTGGTTGCAAGATAGGGATAAATAATACCTTCCTTAGAGCATTGTTAGGGAGATTAAGATGTTTGTAAAGTGCCTTGTGCATAGTAGACATTCAGCGTTTTAAATCTCAGGTGCAGAATTCATGTTGACTGACTTAAGTTTTACATGTGATGGAATAAGATCAAGATTGTTATTTTTTATCTGTGATTCTTGAATTTTTATTTTTTGAAGCAATACAGTCAATTGCAAAAAAACTCCCTCACCTTTCATTCTAATAGGTGAGTCAAAATGACATAAACAGTATTGTAGCATTTCAAATTTTATTCTTTATGCTAAGCCTAAATACAGTAGCTACTTTAATATTTCGATGTAATAATTACAAAAATCACAATTTACCCTTAAAAAGCAGTAATACTATTATTTTACCTTAATGGATCCTTTCCTTACTGTATGTTACATATTCTGATATCAGCCTTGTACATATTATCTAGATAAGCCCAAATTACCAGAGAACTACACGGATGAAACATGGCAGAAGCTCAAAGAAGCAGTGGAAGCTATCCAGAATAGTACTTCGATTAAGTACAATTTAGAAGAACTCTATCAGGTATGTATTAACGTGGATAACCAGATTCGGCCAGCGTAAATTGAGGTGGTATGTATATGAATTTTACTTTGTAATGAGTCTTTATATAGACTAACAGTTTTCTTCTAATGACAATTTCTTGATGAATTTATGTATTCTTTTATAATCAGACTACATATTCTGACATACTCTGACATTCTGACAAACTATGAGTACAGTCATATTGGTATATATTGGGTTTATCTTAGACCCTTCTTAGGATTTACAGTGAAGAGTACCTTGGTATAATCAAGGTTTTACCTATAATGGAGTCCTACAGCCCGGATCCCAAAGATAATTTCTGGTGACATGTCATTCTGTTAGGTTACTTCTTGCTAAGTGGTGTTACTCGCCTATAGGAAAGACCTCAAGAAATGCAGATATTCTCTGTATACTTTATCCTCCCTCCTTCTTATTAGTAGCCCTTTGCTGTTTCTTTTTTTTGTTCTTTATGTTTGTTTTATTTTCTGGGCTATAAGACAGTCCTTAGCCAAAAACTGGCATCAGATTGTAATCCAGTGATTTAGTCTGGGGTTCAGGTTTGTTTCTTTTGCTTAACAAATGGGTCTATACTTGAACTGGTTAGTTTAAATATACTATTAAGAACAATTACTGGGGCGCCTGGGTAGCTCAGTGGGTTAAAGCCTCTGCCTTCGGCTTGGGTCATGATCCCGAGGTCCTGGGATCGAGTCCCACATCTGGCTCTCTGCTTAGCAGGGAATGTGCTTCCCTTCCTCTCTCTCTGCCTGCCTCTCTGCCTGTTTGTGATAGGCGTCTGCCAAATCAATAAATTTAAAAAAATCTTAAAAAAAAAGAACAATTACTGATTTAGACTGCATACCACTATGATATTTTGCCCTACTGTATTTTTTTTAAAGATTTTATTAGAGAGCACATGAACAAGCAGGGGTAGGGGGAGAACCAGAGGGAGAAGGAGAAACAGATTCCCTGCTGAGCAGGGAGTCCACAGCAGGGCTCGATCCCAGGACCCTGAGATCTTGACCTGAGTCAAAGGCAGACGCTTAACTGAGCTAACCAAGGGCCCCTGTCCTACTGTATTTTTGACACAACCACTTCAAGAAGTTCCTTTCCATTGTAGCACAGTTTCATATAAAAAAAAATTCAGAGTACCAATAGCTTGTGCTTTTTTTTTTTTTTTAAAGATTGATTTATTTTAGAGAGCGAGGGTATATGCGATTGAGCAGAGGGGAGGGCAGAGGGAGAATGAATCTCAAGCAGACTCTGTGCTGAGTGGGGTCGTGAGGACTTGGGGTCGTCCCCAAGATCATGACCCTGAGCCAAAACGAAGAGTCAGAAGCTTAACCGGCTGTGCCACCCAGGCACCATGTTTGTGTTTTTCATATTGATAAGTACCTTCTAGGAAATTAAGTTGGTTTGATTGATCAGAATTTGTAGTTTTTATCTATTCATTTCAGTTGCATAGGTGGTATGGTAGTGGGCAAACTCGACCTGGATTAGGAGTCCGAAGACAGATTTGGGATCTTCTTTTGGTGGCTATTACCCTTCTGATCTTGAGCAAGAAACTAGACCTTCCTCAGCTTCAGTTTCCTCCTCTGTAAAACAGGGAAAAGAGTACTTGTCCTACCTACCTCACGGAGTTGCTTCTAAGAATCAGATTAAGATGTGAGAAACCCCTTGAGGCACCATGTTATAGAAATATAAGATGATGTTATCACTAGTGAAGCTCTTTCATAAGTCACAGTGTGGCTTTTGCACTTGTAATAAGTCAATTAAGATCACCAGTTTCTGTTGCTATGAGAACTGAACGAGTCAGTGCATGCGAAACACTGAGAACGATGCCCAGCACGTAGTTAATAATGTCATACAATATTACCGCTGTGACACAATGTGTCAGGTAGTAGCTGTACTAAGCTGTTAAGGAGAAGCCCACCTTACTTGGCTGTGTTGGTATATTGCATCTGTGGCTCCTGGGTTGTACAGTAATAAAAGTAGAATTATGGAATTAGAGTTGGAAAGGCCTTAAGAGATCATATAGTCCCGTGGCTTTTCTTCATATAGTGCAGGTGGTCCTCTACAAATCAGGTTTATCTTTTATTATCTTTTAAGCATTATAGAAACTGTTTGTGAAGTAGACACGGTAGCAGTTACTATTCCTCCATTGATCAGGAAACTGAGTGTCAGGGAAGTTAAATAATGTGCCCAGACTCCCACTGAAATGCCCAGGTTTCAAGCCAGTGCACTTCCCCTCCTGTGCTGCTTCAGCAATACGCTGTAGCACTTTGAGTACCTCTGTAGAGCAGTGTTAGAGGCAGACCGTTTCACTTTAGGGAAAAAAACTGTCCTCAAAGAAGGTAATTTTTTCCTTCACGTGTGTGTATATACGGTGTTTATTTGGGTATGGTGGTATACAGCAACTTCAGTTTCAATAATGTTATTTTATGTTTTATGTTTATAGCATATTGTTTTAAAGGATCACTTCTTTAGGAAGCAGGAAGAGCTTAGGAAAGCTCTCTGCTGAGCAGAGAGCCCAATGCAGGGCTCGATCCCAGGACCATGAGATCATGACCTGAGCTGAAGGCAGAGGCTTTAACCCACTGAGCTACCCAGGCGCCCCCTGTTTATAGCATATTGATTGTGATTGTTATTGAACCCTATTTACTTTACCTTGAATATTTTCTAGAGCTTTTGGGTTCAAAAATATTTTTCTGCTAAATTGATTCTCTTCAATTCTTTTATGTTTCAAGTGTTCATAGCTTACATTTTTTTGTTTTTCATTTTCTTCTACTTCAGAACTGTTACCTGAAATTGTTCAGTTGCATTTCTTTTTTTTTTTTAAGATTTTATTTATTTATTTGACAGAGAGAGATCACAAGTAGGCAGAGAGGCAGGCAGAGAGAGAATGAGAGGGAAGCAGGCTCCCCGTGGAGCAGAGAGCCCGATGCGGGACTCGATCCCAGGACCCTGAGATCATGACCTGAGCTGAAGGCAGCGGCTTAAACCACTGAGCCACCCAGGCGCCCTCAGTTGCATTTCTTTAGACTAAAATCAGCATTCTAACTTTCTGCTCTCTGCACTTTTCACAGTACTTTACTGTTTCTGCTGTAATAAATTCAAAAGCATTTGTTTCTAGCTCTTTTGTTGTTTTTGACCTTAATTTTTATAAATGCTCCTTTGGATTATTCTTGGAAAGTTTATTTTGGAAGTTCAGGTTCAAAAAAGGATAAAAAGATACAGGAGTAAAATTTTTTCATACCATCTGGGTTTCAGGTGCTTGTTTAATTTTGACTGGTTGAGATGTAAATGAAAAGTACTCTCCTAAAGAGGGGGTAGGTGAGGGAGAGAAATGGCAAAAAAGATAAAAGTATTCTCCTAAGTCTTCTAAAATTGAAACTATAGAAGTATGTAGTATACCAACAAAAAGTTCACCAAACCCCTCATTCCCCCATCCTCCCCTGTCTCTGAAGTAAATGCTTATTTGGCATATGTCTATGAAGAACTTTTTCTGTGCATACAAAACGGTTATGTTTTAAATCCTAAGCGTAGAAGTCCCTAGTGCAGATTGCTTGTACTGTCTAAGTTTTTAATTTATAGAAAAGTACATGTTCTGAGTGCATTTGCAAGAAAAGTGAAAGACATTTTTTCAATGATTTTTATTTTTTTAAATGGTCTTTTTTGAAGATTTTATTTATTTGACACACAGACATCGAGAGAGGGAATGCAAGCAGGGGGAGTAGGAGCGGGAGAAGCAGATTCCCCGCAGAGCAGGGAGCCCAGCACAGGGTTCCATCCAGGACCCTGGGATCAGGACCTGAGCTGATGGCAGACACTTAATGATTGAGCCACCCAGGTGCCCCGTTAAAAGTGATTTTAAATGAGAATTGTACTTGAGTTTAAAAAATTACCTTTCCTAGACAACCTTGAAATCCTAAAATGTGAGGCAGTGATTAATGTTTTGATTTGGGGGCATTTTTTTTTTTTTGTTTGCTTGTTTTTGATTGACTACAGGTAGTATAGTTAACTGCACTGACTTTTGAGTTGACCTGCCATAGTTACTTCTCTAAGCCTTGTTTTCCTCATTTGTAAAATGGGAAGACCAGGGGCGCCTGGGTGGCTCATTGGGTTAAAGCCTCTGCCTTCGGCTCAGGTCATGATCCCAGGGTCCTGGTATCCAGCCCCGTACCGGGCCCTCTGCTCAGCAGGGAGCCTGCTTCCCTTCCTCTCTCTCTGCCTGCCTCTCTGTCTACTTATGATCTCTGTCAAATAAATAAATAAAATCTTTTTTAAAAAAATGGGAAGACCAAAATAACCTATATAGCGGGATTGTTGAGTTGTAAACAAAATGCTGCAAAAACTACTTATTACAATGTCTGCTACTTATTGGTGTTATCAATGATGATGATAATAACAAATGAGCCTTTTTAAAAGATACCTTTATTTTGATATTGTACTTTATCATACAGCTCTAAAGCCACACATGTTTTAAAATTCTAAATCCACACTGGGCCAGAACAGCTGGCCGATAAATAGATTATATTCCAAATATGTGTCAGTAGGCACCATTAGCCAAATTGAAAAAAATAATAGAAAAAGAGAAGAACTCTCTAGGAACAGTAACCTTTACTTCTTAAGAGTATGTCTTGTTTTTTTACATGTGGTATCTTATAATAGTTGGAATTTTGGCTATTTATTGGGATTATTTTCCTCTTGTTCTCAGCCTTTATATAAGTAGCTGTTTAGTGTTACTAAATCAGCTACCTTTTTTTTGGAGCCGGCTGGTTGTTTATATATGAAAGTATTTATTCTTAGTATAAATGTCTAGCTGTTTTTTTTAAGATTTTATTTATTTATTTGACACAGACAGAGATCACAAGTAGGCAAAGAGGCAGGCAGAGAGAGAGGAGGAAGCAGGCTCCCTGCGAGCAGAGAACCCAATGTGGGGCTTGATCCCAGCATCCTGGGATCATGACCCGAGCCGAAGGCAGAGGCTTTAACCCACTGAGCCACCCAGGCGCCCCTCTAGCTGTTTTCTTTGAAGGCAAGCCTAGTCCATATTTCAATTCTAATGGAAATAATTTTATTTATTATTAACGGGAACTCTTGTTTGGTTAGCTTTTTGTGAAATGAATTTTAAATAATGAACTTTTCTACTAATACCTCATTTATCAAGTAGATGACGGTAAGACTGGAAGCAAGGAGTGTGTCCATCTCAGTGTAGGTTATTACCCATTGTAAAATCTGGTAGTTTATTATTTATTTATTTTTTAAAAATCTGGTGGTTTAAACAGAGGTTACAGAAGACCACTTAGATTCTTAGCAGCGATGAGTAGTTTTTGTATCCTATATACTTTTTTTTAAAAGATTTTATTCATTTATTTGACAGAGATCACAAGTAGGCAGAGGCAGGCAGAGAGAGAGGAGGAAGCAGGCTCCCCGCTGAGCAGAGAGCCCGATGTGCGCTCTATCCCAGGACCCTGGGATCATGACCTGAGCTGAAGGCAGAGGCTTTAACCCACCGAGCCACCCAGGCGCCCCTTCTATATACTTTTTAAAGGTTTTTTGTTTATTTGAGAGAAAGAGTAAGTGATAGCACAAGCCAGTGGGGAGAGGCAGAGGGAGAAGTGGACTCCCTGCTGAGCAGAGAGGATCCCAGGACCCCAGGACCAGACGCTCAACCAACTGAGCCACCTAGGCGCCTCTTTTGTATTCTATATTGATGAGTAGCTAATTGTGTTCTTTGTAAGGTTGCTTAATTGTTGTCAATCTTGATGTTTTTTTTTAAGATTAGTCTATCACATTTTGTAGTGCTTCTCTCTTTTGAGTTAGTACTTAATATTATTCTTGCAATTTAAAGTGTGCAACTACAAATTCTTAGTCCTTGGTAATTTTCAGCCAACTCAAACCCTATTACTAGATGTAAAAAGAAAAATTAGAGGGGCACCTGGGTGGCTCAGTCGTTAAGCGTCTGACTTCCGCTCTGGTCCATGATCCCAGGGTCCTGTGATCCCAGGGTCCTGGTATCAAGCCCCACATCGGCCTCCCTGCTCAGCAGGAGGCCTGCTTCTCCCTCTCCCACTCCTCCTGCTTGTGTTCCCTCTCGCTGTGTCTTCTATCAAATAAATAAAGTCTTAAAAAAAAAAGAAAAGAAAAATTAGATTTCATGTCTGGCTTCCCTGCTGCAAGTTCTTAGTTTCTGATATATTTCAAGTATCTTATTTCAGTCATTTTTACTAAATGTAAAAAGATAATTTAGAGTTTATTGCTGTATCATTTCTTGAAACTTTATGGTGTGCTTTCCTTTCTTTAAACATATAGTTTGAAAAATAAGACCCAACCCATTAGGCCAGTGACCAGAGTTCAGGACCCTATGAGAATTTAATATCTTTCTGGGTGTCTATTATTGTTAAGTCAGAAAAGTTTCTAGATTTTCTGTCTTACCATGTTTAATTATGTTTGTAGTCTTTGTGTTTTTTAATTCTTATTTTAATCCTCTTCGTTTTTTATTCTAGCCGTACTGCTCACCCTCATTTCCGTTCCCTTGTTCCAGTTGCTATCTTTTGTGCCTTTGCTGTTTCTTAAATCCTGTATTCCCCAAAGCATCAAATTTCAGGAACTATAGTTTTACATTTCATTTGCTACATGTTTACATTTCTTTGGAGTATATGGTTTTCTTTGCATCAGACAAACATGTTTTTCTTTTTTCAGACATGTTTTTGGATGTGACATTTATGGATTTTGGGGGGATGGGGCTGGGATTTAGAGGAATAAAGGTTAGAAACTTGCTAGAATGTTTCTATTTTATATCTGATTACCTTCAAGAAGGGTTCAAGGCAACGTATTTTACCAGTAATGATTGGAAGTTTGAGTAAAAAGAAAGTTTTATTTAAGAGACTTATGAAACTATATAGAGGCTGTTTGATGCAAATAGTTGTGTGTGAAGTGAGATACAAAATAATTGATACTAATAGTGCATTTTAAAGATTTGGAATAAAATAGAGCTTATCCCAAACTTTAAGTAGTGATTTAACACCTTCCTATTCTTGTTTCCGTCCTAGCACCTAACAGGGTACAGAGTACTTACTTAGTAAACAGTCCTTGTTGAGTCAGTTACTGCTTCCTGTGTGCAGAGCTGTGTGGATGCCATGGGAATATAGAGATCACTTAGGCCTGACCCTGAGGTGCTTATTATATTTTAGTAGGTTCATGAAATTAGTAGTTTGTGACCAGCATTTTTTTGTTATTTTTAAAAAGATTTTATTTATTTTACGGAGCACACAAGCAGGGGGAGCTACAGAGAGGGAGGGGGAGGGCTCTATTACAGGACATAGGGCTCTATCTCAGGACCCTGGAATCATGACCCCAGCCAAAGACAAACGCTAAACCAACTGAGCCACCCAGGCACCCTAATGACCAGCATTTTTTTAAAAGGCAAAATAGAAAATAATTGGAGAACTTCACACATAGTAATGATAAGTGTAGTTTCATGAAAATTTTGTTTCAGTTACATAAATTTTTTTACATACAATAGATTGTGACATAAAATGTACTTCTTGCTGTGGCTTGTCAAAAAATTTTGGAAGCCCCTGTTTTAGGCACACATGACTGCCTCAAACAAATCTTGCTTTAAAAAGTAAGGAAAGCAAAGTGTTTAGATCATGGTGTGTATGGAAGATTATAAACAGACATGAGACTACTAAAATAGTAAGATTGAGCCTTGAATGCCATGCTGAAAACTGGTGGTGGGGAAGATAGAAAAGGTTTATTGGGTGAGGTGAATATTTAAGTTTTTTGAGTATTTAATGTATTTATCTGGTTCAAAACCCAAAAAGTATTACAGAGTATGTAGTGAAAAGTTTCACTTCCATCCTGTTCTCTACCCACCTCTCCCCAGCTAGTTCCTCTATCCACAAACATTAGTTTGGGGAGTATCTTTATCAGTGTAAATAACTGTGTGTTTTTATTAGTTTGTCTTTTTTACATAAATGATATTAGACCATGCAGCACATGGTTCAGTCCTTTATACTTTTTAAAAGATTTTTTTTAAGAATTCATTTTTGAGTAATCGCAATACCCAGCACATGGCTTGAACCCACAACCCCAGGATCGAGATCGCATGCTCCACTGACTGAGCCAGTCCGGTGTCCCAGTCCTTTGTATTTTTTAATACCTAGTACTTGAGGAGCTTAATGAAGGGTTGTTGAGGAAGGGAAATTACTAGATCTGGTCTATATATGTTAAGAAGCAGTCAATGCTAACTAGAGAACCAGAGTTTTCCGTTCCAGTTTGACCTTCAAGACTCACCTTAGATGCTCCCATTCCTGCTTTTCTTCTTACCTCTAACATCTTAAGTAACTCTCTTAACTAAACATGGAGGAGGGGCGCCTGGGTGGCTCAGTGGGTTAAGCCTCTGCCTTCGGCTCAGGTCATGGTCTCAGGGTCCTGGGATCGAGCCCCGCATCAGGCTCTCTGCTCAGCTGGGGGACTGCTTCCCCCTCTCTGCCTGCCTCTCTGCCTACTTGTGATATCTCTCTCTCTCTCTCTTTGTCAAATAAATAAATAAAATTTAAAAAAAAAATAAACATGGAGGAGATTATGTGCATATAAAGCCAAGCTTAATTCTCTCTTTGTCCTTATTCCCACTAGCTCTTCATTTTCCTCTGGTCTTTGGGATTCCACCTTTTTACCTCTGCTCAGGAAATCTTTCCTGACTTGCTCCAGTCCTAAAGAGACCGGGTTAGGGCCTTTGCCTCGATGCTTACCTTCATCATAGCACCTAACACAATGTTTTGTAATTCTGTGTTTTCTGATCAGTTTTCTCCTTACACTATAAGCCTCTTCTGTGTGCAGGACACATTGCTGGTTGTAAGCACATTAGTTTTTCAGATATTTAACCATATTGCCTGGTTTAAGCCTCCAAAAGCATTAAAAGAATATGTGGGTACATGAACGAGCACATAGGGTCTTTTTCTCATTAAGGGGAATTGGGGGTGAGATATACACAAATAGATATAGTATTTAAAAAAAGATACAGTATTGGGACGCCTGGGTGGCTCAGTTGGTTAAGCCAACGCCGTCCGCTCAGGCCATGATCCCAGGGTCCTGGGAGTCCTGCATTGGGCCCCTTGCTCAGCAGGGAGCCTGCTTCTCTGCCTCTGCCTGCCACTCTGCCTGCTTGTGCACTCCCTCTTTCTGTCTTTCTCTCTCTCTGACAAATAAATAAAATCTTTTAAAAAAAGATACAGTATTGACTCAGTGACAAGTCAATGTGTTATGATTGGTGATAGTGCCTGGTGAGGCAGTTAAACAGAGCTTGCTGGAAGAGGTGGAACCTAGCTGAGTAGTAAGGAATATGGTATCTTGTGTGAGGAGATAAAGAGAAACACAGCAGAAGGGAATGGGGGAAGAGGGACTTGGAGAAGTACTGAAGTGGGAAATGTGGATGAGATAAGTACAAAGACAGAATCTAAGCAGGGAAATGAGAAATGCTGAGAAAATGAGTCCTTCAAAAGGAGCATTGGATACAATGAGAAGAATACTAAAGAAGGAAGGGGAAGAGTCCATAGAGAACCAGTGTGAACAGAAAGGCTCAGAAATAAGCATAAATACACCCTTTAGGTATTTGTGGCCTAACCTAACCCCTTGGAAAGTGGCCAGAGGAGAATCAGTGGTCTTACTCCTCCTTAGCTACTGGATCTAATTGGCCTGCTGTTCCTGATGAGGTGCAGTGACTTTCCTGCAATGATATAAGTGGTTTTCTTTAAGCTTTCTTTGCATTTGCTAATTTGTTTACTATCCCTGCATGCTGGGAATGTGACTTCCGGGTGGGTAAGTATTTATAAAACTCCCACTAACCTAGGGAACTTGGATCCTCCCTTAGAGTCAATTTTAATCGATTTTCTGCCTTTTGTTGTGGAGAGGAAGGAATCCTGGTGTTAAATTTAAGTCATTACTAGTTGGAATTATAGATTGTATCAGAGTTCATCCAAAGAGTTTTACCATGCGTGTTGTCTTAAAATTGAAAGGTTTTGATACACATAACAAGAAACTAAAAGAAATCTGAAGTTTGTTCTTTTGGGATCTGGGTATAAAGGAAGATAAGTTAAACTATTAGAATGAAGTAAATATAGTCATTTCTGGTGTAATTAATTTTTACTTAATTGTACACATTCTCAAACCTTTATACTTAAACATTCATAACCTGAAATATTAGAGAAAAATACTTGGTGTTTACATCATACTCCTAATACTGCTAGCAAAAATCCATTGTTCCAAGAAAACCAAAGAAAGTGTAAGTTTTAACTCAGTAGCAGTCAGACAGTCCAATCCATCTGATAAACAGTTGGTGAAACTGTTTTTTAAACTCAGAATGGAATTCTGCTTATGAAAACAATTAACTTTTTTTTTTAATATTTTGTTTATTTGACAGAGAGAAATCACAACTAGGCAGAGAGGCAGGCAGAGAGAGAGGAGGAAGCAGGCTCCCTGCGGAGCAGAGAGCCTGATGTGGGGCTCGATCCTAGGACCCTGGGATCATGACCCGAGCTGAAGGCAGAGGCTTTAACCCACTGAGCCACTCAGGCGCCCCGACAATTAACATTTTTAAGAACAAGACAGCATTGATATGTAGTCATGTTATAAATTGGATGTCTCCACAGGGTAGGACTTGGCTTGATTCCATCCATCCTTAACCTGAACAGCCATAATAAATGTATTAGTTGGTTTTTTTGGTACATTGGTCATGAAAAAGTTCACTCACATTCATATTTTGTTACTTTACTTTGTGTTTTAAATGGTTAAATACCCTTTTTAATAAAATGATGTAAAATATTAAAATATTAAGAATTTGGTGTAAATTATCAATAACCCCATTTTCTCCTTAAACATATATGTGTTTAATCTTGCAGGCTGTAGAAAATCTCTGTTCCTACAAGATTTCTGCAAACTTGTACAAACAGCTGAGACAGATTTGTGAAGATCACATCAAAGCACAAATTCATCAATTTAGAGAATATCCTTTTAAAAACCCAAAATACTATATTTTTATCTGTTTCCTCCTTCCTTATCCCTCACTATTTAACCCAACTTGAAATGCAACTGCCTGTGTTTTGTAGATTCATTACTGTTCCTTATGGTTCTGGAGAAATAAGATAAGAGTTGTTGACTTTTCAACTTTAAGTTCCAAGTCTGCATTGTGATGTTAGTGCAAATAAGATGTCCTTATGTCTTTACCCTTTTTGTCCTGACAAATTTCCATTTAAGGAAAAATAATCTTCTAAGGGAAATCATAACCAACATAATGCTCTCTTATGTGTAAGACTTACTCTGAAAGGTATTTAGTGGAACCTGAAACTTTTTTACAGTTTAAGAAATAGCATTTTGTTCTATAAGTGCTATTTAGATTTTTTTTAAAGATTTTATCTGTTTTCAAGAGGGAGAGGGTGAGCACAAGCAGGAGGAGCAGCAGGCAGAGGGAGAAGCAGGCTCCCCGCTGAGCAAGGAGCCCCATAAGTGACTTGATTCTAGAACCCTGGGATCATGATCTGGGCTGAAGGCAGGCACCTAACTGAGTGAGCCACCCAGGCATGCCTATTTTTATTTAGTGTATGATGCTCCCTATTTAAGACAAATATGCTCTTACATTCCTTGTATTATTTGTACTAAGCATTTAAAAATAGGAGCGTCTGGGTGGCTCAGTGGTTTAAGCCTCTGCCTTTGGCTCAGGTCATGATCTCAGGGTCCTGGGATCGAGCCCGGCATCGGGCTCTCTGCTCAGTGGGGAGCCTGTTTCTCCCTCTCTCTCTGCCTGCCTCTCTGCCTACTTGTGACCTCTCTCTCTGTCAAATAAATAAATAAAATATTAAAAAAAAATTTAAAATATCCTTGACGTATCTCATGGATTCTTTGGATAGTGTTCTTTTTCTAAAGAAAATTGATAGATGCTGGCAAAATCATTGCAGACAAATGGTAAGCTGGAAAAAGTATTATGTTTCAGCTAAATATTGTAGTTAAATAAATTTCTTCAAGTACATGGTGGTTAGTTTTAAAAGCTTTGCAGTGTGTGGGGGGGAATGCCTCAATATCCGCTCTTTTTCTGAATTGAACACTAATTTGGTTTAAGTTTTCTAGTTTAAAACTGTAAGTTATAGGGAAACCACCATTTTAAAATGACTTGCACCTTAGGATCATTTTTGTCACACTTAACCAAAAAGTATCTCATTTTTTAAAAAGTTACGTATTTGTCTGTTAGTCCTGATGGATGTCCCACCCACCTACTCCATTGCCTGTGAAGGTACCTGGTGGGTCCTGCCTAGTTCCTTCACATCACCACCTTTTCCTTTCTCCCTAATCTGGTGTTTATTTTATACCTTATATTCTGCAAACTAAAAAAAAATCTTAAAATCCCCCTACCCAAAACCACACATGTACAATTTAGGGCAGCTTCACCCTGAATGAGCTCTGTTACTGAAGAAGAATTATATGTGTGTCCCCTTAATTCCCTGTTTTTATTTTCAGTTACATCTCAAGTTGCAGAGAAGTCTTAGGACCATTTTAAGTGTCCCTCTTCTAGAAACTACAGCAAGGATTAAGACAATAGAATAGTTTAATAAAAATGATGTGGGCATATTCTCAGGTAGATTTCTTTATCTGTATGTAGTAGTCTAGTATATATAAAAGTAAACCCTGCAATTTTATTATTTAATCAAGAACAAATGTTTCAGCTTAACAAAATATAAAAATAGATTTCTTTTTTATTGGCAGATCATGATCAGAAGCATTTTTCTGTTTCTGGATAGAACTTACGTTCTGCAGAATTCAATGCTACCCTCCATTTGGTAAGGATGCAAGAAAAAAATGCAAAAAATTTGTTACAAATCATAGTCAAATCTTAATTACACTAATGGAAAGAGAGTAAGTGGTACTATGAGTATTCTCCCCAAAACTCAAATTTGGCTTCTAGACTTGTGTATATAGCAGTTTTACCTTCTCAGTTATGTTTGCCTAGTCCAATACTGGTGATAGCTAACATTCCCTGAGCATATAATAACTTAATGAAGAAGTTTTTTTGTTAGCTAAGGGGATTAAAGTTTGCTCTGGACTGTCTAGGAGTGTGCATTATTTTGTTGCTTATCAAGAGTTTGCTCATTATCTGTTAACATTGCTATGGATTTTGTTACTTACCAGGAATTTGCTCATTATCTGTTAACATTGCCGTGGAAAATTCCATGTAAACACAAAAATAGAAGAGTATAATGAGCTCTTTCCCCCACCTTGTGCCTAGCATTTACCTGCAGCAATTATTGGAGAGTTTTCTGATTTTTGAGTACTGAAGCCAGATGACAAATGACCAATTAAGCCTTCATTACCAGTACAGTGAAAGCCATTTTGTCTTTGAACTAATTTTGTCTTATGATTTGACCAAGGAAGAAATCCACCAAAGGAAATAATACAAAACTTAGTTATGGAGAAAGATAGGAATTTAGCTTCAGTTCTCATTAAAGACTAAATGAGTTTCCTGTATGCTTTAACTCTAATAGTGTTTAAAATCTAATGTGTGGATTTTATCTTTTTACAATTGCTGCTTCAGATCTCGATCCCTAATTAACATGCGGTGAGAAGTTAAGCAGACCTCTCTATAAGTGGTATTGTTGTCAATTAATTTTGATCCTGTATATTTTTTATTTTAGGGACATGGGACTGGAGTTATTTAGGGCTCATATTATAAGTGATCAGAAAGTCCAGAATAAGACAATTGATGGCATTCTTCTCTTGATTGAGAGGGAAAGGAATGGCGAAGCAATTGATAGAAGTTTACTCCGAAGCCTTTTAAGCATGCTCTCTGATTTGCAAGTAAGTTAACTTCAATTACAGAGCAGATTGCTATTCCTAGTTTGGTGTTTAAAAAACAGATTCATAGTGCTGTTCACATAGAGGCAGTTTAATAAATATTTATTGAATAAATGAACTCCTTTATTTTGATCCCTCCTCCCAGATTTATCAGGATTCCTTTGAACAACGATTTTTGGAAGAAACTAACCGGCTCTATGCAGCTGAAGGCCAAAAATTAATGCAGGAAAGAGAGGTATTTAAAAATCATGATTAATAAATCCACTGTGTCTCACGATAGACCTTACATTCTAGAACATAAGCTGCCCTTGGCATTTATCTTCACAACATTGTGATGCTTTTTTCTCACTTAGGTGCTCCTTTCTTTTCTCTCTTCTTAAAGGCTATAATTCTGGATCATAAACTATATAAAATTTTATATATGATTCAGCTGTGTCACATTGGACAGGGCTGCTCCCGGGATCTTTTGGACTTGACATTTTCTGAATGATTTATGGGGAGGAAAACAATAATATAAAAAACTGTCTTTGTAGGTTCCTGAATATCTTCACCATGTTAACAAACGTCTAGAAGAAGAAGCAGACAGACTTATTACTTACTTAGATCAGACCACCCAGTAAGTATTATATGCTTAGCCTAATAGACTTTAACCAGTGTTGTTGAATCACTTAAGGTACTTCAATTTTTAACAATTATTTTCTCAATGCAAATTTTATTTTCCCCAGTTAATTAGATTTAATCAAGTAAATCTAATGTGTGTATGTGTATGTGTTTAAAAATTTAAATATAAAATACTTAAATTTAAAAATGTATTATTAGAGGAGTGCCTGGCTGGTTCAGTTGGTAGAGCATGTGACTCTTGATCTCAGAGTCATGAGTTCAAGCCTCATGCTGGGGGTAGAGCTTACTTCTGTAAAAAATGAAAAAAAAATTGTGTTAGAACCTGATGTGATCTTTGAAATCTTAAGGCTGTTTAAAATTCAGTAGATGTTTGGAGGAGAAACTGTTTCTTTTCTTTCCTAAATATTACCAACCAAGGAGTTCCTATAAGCAGCACAGATAACTACTTTCCTAATAAAAGCAGAGAAACTTGGGAAAAGCCAGCCACAGCAAGACCATGGAAGGAAATACTTATTTTTTTAAAAGATTTTATTTATTTGACAGAGAGAGAGAGAGATCACAAGTAGGCAGAGAGGCAGGCAGAGAGAGAGGGGGAAGCAGCTCTCTGCTGAGCAGAGATCCCAATGCAGGGCTCAATCCCTGGACCCTGAGACCATGACCCGAGCCGAAGGCAGAGGCTTAACCCACTGAGCCACCCAGGCGCCCCCCCTTCTTATGGTATAAGTAGAGTAACTCTGAGCACCAATACATTTAAACATAGGATAAGGATATTGAAATTAACATAACACAAGCTATTTGAGGGGTGCTTGAGTGCCTCAGTTGGTTAAGCATCCCAGCTCTTGCTTTTGGCTCAGGTCATGCATGATGTCATTATGAGATGGAACCCTGAGTCAGGCTCAGGCGCTGAGCGTGGAGCCTGCTTGGGATTCTTTCTCTCCCTCTCCTCCCCCCATCTCTCTATTTTATTTTTTTAAGGATTTACTTATCCATTTTAGAGAGAGCTGGGGGAGAGGAAGAGAAAGAATCCCAAGCATACTCCCCTCTGAGTGTGGCGCACCATGTGGGAGCTCAGTTCCACAAGCCCGAGATAAATGACCTGAGCCCAAACCGAGAGTCAGGCACCTAACCTTCTGAGCCACCCAGGCATCCCGTTGTGCTCTCTCCTTAAAAAAAGGTGCAGCAGCAGCAAGCTGTTTGTTCCCCTCCCACTCCCGGAAAGACTTTAAATTTTCAGGAAAGTCAAATGTCAGTAATTCTAAACTTTTTTTCCTTGTAGGAAGTCATTAATTGCTACTGTAGAAAAACAACTTCTAGGTGAACACTTAACTGCAATTCTTCAGAAAGGTAATTGACCAGTTTGTAAAGAGATCACTTTTAAAATGGTAGCAGCAAATAAGTAAAAAAAAAAAATTCTTAAGGATTACCCTTTTAAGAAGTTTGATACTTGTGTCTGCTTTTCTGAGAAAGGACATAACCCTTTCTCCCCGTGTATAAATGGTAAACTTTGAGGAGATGGTTCTTGGCTTAACTTAAAGATACCAGAACTGAAAATGAGAGGGGTCCACTAACACCAGTAAAAAAACCCAAAAGTGGGAATGTGGGAATTCTTGACTTAATTTGTAAGACCACGGTAGAGAAAAGAATTTCTTATTACACTAAAGTGTACTCGTATAAAAGCAAGGACTTTTTTTTTTCTTTGCTATATTTTTTTAAAATTTTAAACTTTTTTTTTATTAACATATAATATATTATTAGCCCCAGGGATATAGGTCTGTGAATCGCCAGATTTAAACACTTCACAGCCCTCACCATAGCACATACCCTCCCCAATCTCCGTAACCCAACCACCCTCTCCGTACAAAACCAAGCACTTCTAATCCTGAGTGATCGTAAGGGTCAACCCTGAATTTTCTTTTGACAATACCAGAGAGAGGCAGAAACCTTACTTTCTGTCCAGCCATCTTTTCTTTTATATAAAATGGTATATTTTAGAACCTTAATGCAGAATACTATTAGTTCATTCTGAAAATCAGATACATTGAATATTGTTCAAACTTGGCTTATTAATGCATGGTTTTTGAAATACTACAGACCATATCCAGTACTCTAAAATACAGTGATGTATATACTAATTAGTGCCAGATATAGTATGGCCACTGCACATATGAGTGAATTATTATGTGTATTTGAATAAATCAGTTTTTACAAATTGGTTTGTACATCCGAGCTACCATGCCCAGTGACACAGAGCATTATAGAATTGTTTTTGTATTTATATAAACTAAGGTTCCCTGTATTTAGTTTTCATTTGGAAAGGTGATTTACCTGTTTGAATTTAATAGAGAACAAATCTTTATATTAAATTCATAGACTAGTAATAGTTTAGACCAGTATCACAATAATAATTTAACTTAATTTTCATTAAAATGCCTGGCATTTTTGTTTACTATTTTTAATGCCAAAATGTTTGAAAATTCAGGTTTGAATAACCTCCTTGATGAAAACCGAATTCAAGATTTATCTCTTCTGTATCAACTCTTCAGTAGAGTTCGAGGTGGGGTTCAGGTTCTCCTGCAGCAGTGGATTGAATACATTAAGGTAATAACAACCTGTCGTTTTTTTTCTCCTATGTCTTATAATCTATACACTCAGTACATATCAGCAAACATTTCTTACTCGTTAGAAAGTTTTTTTTTTTTTTTAAGTAATGGGAGTTTTGAGGACAGTCAACATGAGAATGATAGCTGTGTAACAGATCTCCAAGAAAAGTTATCTTATTGATGTCTGATGGGATTTCTAGCTCTAATATTTAGAACAGTGAATGTGGGGGGACAAAAGAGGACATTTTTGGGTCCAAAATTTCTTTCCCTTCTTCAGTCTTAAACTGAAGCCAGATTGCCATTTAAAAAAAATTAAAACCTGACTTCTTTAAAAGTAGGGACAAAAGCCTGGAGGCTCATAATAATGCCCCATTGTGATGCTGTACACCCAGTAGGGGTCATTCCTTCCTTTGTGATTATAGAAAAATGGCTATCAGTCTGGATGTTTAATGACTTTATTTTTCTTTTCCAGACTTCCAGAACAGTGTTATTCTAATATTTTGAATTTTAAAAATATGTATACCTACTTAAAATATGATTTGGGAATTGTTTTCATCAGAGATAATCCAATTTTAAAAAGTGGTCATTTTTGTTTTTTAGGCATTTGGCAGCACTATTGTAATTAATCCTGAAAAAGATAAAACCATGGTTCAAGAATTGCTGGATTTTAAAGATAAGGTTGACCATATAATTGATATTTGCTTTCTGAAAAATGAAAAATTTATCAATGCCATGAAGGAAGCATTTGAGACATTCATTAACAAAAGACCAAACAAGCCTGCTGAACTCATAGGTATTTTTCCAGTCTTTTTTTTTCCCGGCTATTTAATGTTCTTTTACTCATAAAATTTCAGTCAGTTTGAAATTTTGACAAGGGCATGTAGTTTATTAACACATTTATTTGGGGTTGCTTAAGAGGTAGTTTCTAAGAACGTAGATATAAGAAATAAGTCCTTCAACGTAAAGAACATCTCAAGTTCACGTGTCAAACATAGTGTTCTTTATAAGATAGTACATTGAACCCTATTTGCTCTTATTTATACTAAGCTGGATACCTGTTTTCTAAGCCTGTAGCAATTTAAAGGTGGGGCAGGGTGCTACTTCTAGAACCCCACACTTCATGCTACAAGAGAGGGTAGCAAGAAATTACAGTTGCTAGCCTGCAAGGACAAACGTCCAGGACAAAAATAAGCTAAATAATCTGGGCCCGTGTAGTATAAGGCTATGGTATATAGCAGTGTTTCTCAGATTTCCCTACCAAACTACCCTTTAATTTCAGAAAGAGAGGTACCCTGTGATGAAGGTCTAGTGTCTTCTGCCAGAAGGATGAAATTTCATTGGTCTACTACTTACCCTTTAATTTTTTAGCAAATTTTACCTTTTACTCTGTGATGCGTCTGGTTTGTTTTAATAAGTAGTGTTTAAGATTGCTTAACATCAGTGTGAAATGGACACCCCCAAGGATGGGCGAGGTCTTTCAGTGGCTTTTTTTTTTTTTTGAGATGTAATTGACGTACAGGATTATGTGAGTTTCTAGATGTACAACATAGTGATTCAGTGTTTGAATGTATTGTGAAATGGTCATTGCAATAAGCCTAGTTACCATCTGTCCCCTTACAGAGTTAATACGATGTTTGTGGGCTGTATTCCCGATGCTGTACATTACATCCCCATGACTGACTTATTTTATAGCTGAATTTGTACTTTATCACCTTCATCCATTTTGGCACCCCAACCCCCTTCACTCTGGCAACCACCGATCTGTTCTCTGTATTTGGGTCTGAATTTTGTTTTTGTTCTGTTTTTTAGATTCCACATGTAAGTGAAATCACATAGTATTTGTCTTATTTCTCTTTCTTCATTTCACTTAGCATAAAACCCTTAAGATCCATGTTACTGCAGAAGGCAAGATTTCATTCTTTTTATGGCTGAGTAGTATTCTGTTAAACACACACACACACATACCCTTATTTATCCATTCATCCACTGATGAACACTTAGGTTGTTTCCCTACCTCGGATATTGTAGGTAATGCTGTAGTGAACATAGAGGTGTGCATGTTTTTGAATTAGTGTTCACATTATCTTCGTAGTGGAATTGCTCGGTCATATGGTGGCTCTATTAATTTTCTGAGGAACCTGCATAATGTTTTCCATGGTGGCTGCACCAGTTTGCATTCCCACCAACAGTGCACGAGGATTCCCTTTTCTCCACATCTTCACCAGCACCATTTTTGTCTTTTCGATAGTAGCTATTTTGACAGATGTGAGTTGATATCCCAGTATGATTTTGATTTGCATTGCCTTGTTGATTAGTGATATTGAGCATCTTTTCATGTGCTTGTTGGCCATCTGTATGTCTTTAGAAAAAGACATTCAGATCCTCTGCCAATTTTTAATGGATTTTTTGATTAAGTGAGTTGTATGGATTGTTTATTTTGGGTTCTTTATACCCTATTGGATATATGATTTGCAGATATCTTCATTCCATCTTTTCCCAAGAAGGTTTCCTTTTCATTTTGTTGATGGTTTCCTTCTTTATGCAGAAGCTTTTTAGTTCGAAGTCCTCTGTTTATTTTGCATTTGGAGTCAGATTCAGAAAAAAAAACACTGCTAAGACCTATATCCAGGAGTCTACAGCCTGTTTTCTCTTCTAGGAGTTTTATGGTTTCAGGTCTTCATCCATCCATTAAAAAGACATTCAAGTCTCTAATCCATTTTGAGTTAATTTTTTTTGTATGGTGTAAGATCATGATCCAGTTTAATTCTTTTGTGTGTGGCTGTCCAGTTTTCCCAATACCATTTGTTGAAGATACTTGGCTTTTTTCCCATTGTATATTCTTGCCTCCTTTGGTATAAATTAATTAACCACATAAGCATGGGTCTATATCTGGGTTCTCTATTCTATTCATTGATATGTATGTCTCTTTATATGTTAATATCATACTGTTTTGATTAGTACTGTAGGATTTTTTTTTAAAGATTTTATTCATTTATTTGGCAGACAGATCACAAGCAGGCAGAGAGGCAGGCAGAGAGGGAGAGAGAGGAGGAAGCAGGCTCCCTGCCGAGCAGAGAGCTTTAACCCACTGAGCCACCCAGGAGCCCCCAGTACTGTAGGATTTTTAAAAATTTGTTTATTTTTTAAAAATATGGAACGTGGGGCACCTGGGTGGCTCAGTCGTTAAGCATCTGTCTTCGGCTCAGGTCATGATCCCAGAGTCCTGGGATGGAGCCTGACGTCGGGTTCCCTGCTCAGCAGGAAGGCTGCTTCTCCCTGTCCCACTCCCTCTGCTTGTGTTCCCTCTCTCACTGTGTCTCTCTCTGTCAAATAAATAAAATCTTTTAAAAAATAAAAAATTAAAAAAATAAATATGAAACACTTCATGAATTTGCATGTCATCCTTGCAAGGGGCCACTCTAATCTCTGTATCCTTCCAGTTTTTGTTATATATGCTGCCGAAGTGAGCACTGATTACTACATACAGTTTTGTAGTATAGTTTGAAATCGGAGCATGATACCTCTGGCTTTATTCTTTCTCGAGATTAGTTATTTGGGATCTTTTGTGGTTCCATACCTACTTTTAAATTACTTGTTATAGTTTTGTGGAAAATACCATTGGAATTTTAAGAGGGATTGCATTGAGTCTGTAGATTACTTCAGATAGTATGGACATACTAACAATAGTAAGTTTTCTGATCCATGAGAATGATATATTTTTCCATTTCTTTTTCTATCTTCAGTTTCTTTCATCAGTATCTTGTAGTTTTCTATGTACAGGTCTTTCACCTCCTTGGTTAGATTTATTTTTAGGGTGGGCACCTGGGTGGCCCAGTCAGTTAAGTGGCTGCCTTTGGCTCAGGTCACAATCTCATGGGTCCTAGGATCAAGCCCTGTGTTAGGCTCCCTGCTCAGCAAGGAGTCTGCTTCACTCTCTCTCCCTCTACCTCTTCCCCTGCTTGTGCTCTGTCTCTCTCTCAAATAAACAGATGAAATCTTTTCAAAAAATTTACTTTTAGGTATTTTATTATTTATTTTTTTACGATTTATTTATTTGAGAGAGAGAGAGCAGTGGAAAGGGGCAGAAAGAGAGGGAGAGAGAGTCTTTTTTTTTTTAAGATTTTATTTATTTATTTGACAGACAGAGATCACAAGTAGGGAGAGAGGCAGGCAGAGAGAGAGAGAGGAGGAAGTAGGCTCCCCGCCAAGCAGAGAGCCCGATGTGGGGCTCAATCCCAGGACCCTGGGATCATGACCTGAGCGAAAGGCAGAGGCTTTAACCCACTGAGCCACCCAAGCGCCCCGGGAGAGAGAGTCTTAATGCAGACTCCACGCCGAGCACAGAGCCTGACGTGGGATTCCTTTTTCCCACCCTGAGATCCCGAGCTAAGCTGAAACCAAGAGTCAGATGCTTAATCCATTGCCCTGGTATTTTATTCTTTTTGATGCAGTTGTAAATGGGATTGTTTTCTTGAGTTCTCTTTCTGATAGTTATTAGTGTATAGAAACACAACAGACTTTTGTATATTTTGTTTTCTGCAACTTTATGAATTCATTTATTCTAATAGCTCCTCGGTCTTTAGGGTTTTCTTCTAGTGTCATGTCATGTACAAATAGTGACAGTTTTACTTCTTCCTTTCCATTTTGTATGCCTTTTATTTCTTTTCCTTTCCTAATTGCTGTGATGAGACTTCAATACGATGTTGAATAAGAGTGGAGATAGTGGGTATCCGTGTCTTGTTCCTGATCTTAGAGGAAAAGCTTTCAGTTTTTCTGTTGAGTATGATATTAGCTGTGGGTATGTCATATATGGCCTTTATTTTGTTGAAGTATGTTCGTGCTATAGCCACTTTGTTGAGATTTTTTATCCTAAATGAATGTTGAATTTTATCAAATGCTTTTTCTTTTTTTTTTAAATTTATTTATTTGACAGAGAGAGATCACAAGTAGACAGAGAGGCAGGCAGAGAGAGAGAGAGAGGGAAGCAGGCTCACCGCCGAGCAGAGAGCCTGATGCGGGACTCGATCCCAGGACCCTGAGATCATGACCTGAGCCGAAGGCAGCGGCTTAACCCACTGAGCCACCCAGGCGCCCTATCAAATGCTTTTTCTATATCTGTTGATGATCATATGATCTTTAATTTGGTTAATGTGGTGTATCATGTTGACTGATCTGTGGATATTGAACCATCCTTTCATCCGCTAAATAAATCCCACTTGATCATGGTGTATGATCCTTTCAGTGTATTGTTGAATTCAGCTAGCAGGCTATGTGGAAAGTGCAGTGGTGGTGTCTGCCAGCACCTTGATCTCTAGGGAGCATATTAGCTGTATCCTGCTCCTCCAGCTGATACGCCCTCAGGTCGGCAAATGTATCTTTCACACATAGTATAGGTCCTTTTCAAACTGCTGTTTTTTCACTGGGTCTTGGGGTGAGCCAGGCAATAAGAGGGTCCCCTAAGAGTGGACTCTCCATTTCCTTTAGCATTTTGGGATCCCTGGAAATCAGTTCTGTTGGTTTTTTAAGTCAGATGTTTCAGGGGCTCCTCTCTGTGGTGCAGATCACTGGGGCCAGGGTGCCTGAAGTAAGGCACCAACTCCTTATTCCTCCAAGAGAAGCACCTGTCTGGTGAAATCTTTCCCTGTTGTGCATTCCTGTACCTGTGTGGTCTCTGCCTCTCCTACCTGTCTTGACGTGATCCTCTTATCCTTTGTTGTGGAGAACAGTTCATCCAGTTTTCAGATGTTTTTCAGAAGGAAATGTCCCATGTAGCTGTAGCTGGGAGTGTGTTCATGGGAGGAGGTGAGTTCAGGCTCTTCTATGCTGCCATCTTGGACCTCCTTACCATCTTCAGTGGCTTTGATGACTCCAGCATGGTTCTGTATACACTATCCCCCCTCCCAAGATAGTGCTACCCCATTTTAATATGCATCAGGATAGTGGAAGTGGAAAGTACATTATGGGAGCCAGGAGACTTGGGTTTGAGTTCAAGCTCTGGTATTTATTAGCTCTGTGGCAGTGAATAAGTCACTTGCTATCCTTGACTTTAGAGACTTTAAAAAATGCATGTATACCTCTGGAACATTGAAAAACTCAGTGTATCACACTCTTATTCAGGTATATATAGTGTCTGATACCTTATGGGTACTCATGATCCCTAAATATGGTCACTAAACAATGAACTTTCCCCCCATTTTAGCTAAGTATGTAGATTCAAAGCTTCGTGCAGGCAACAAAGAAGCTACAGATGAAGAACTTGAAAAAATGTTGGATAAAATTATGATCATATTTAGATTTATCTATGGTAAGTGTTTTTAAAAATTTTTCTTTTGAAACAGAACACTCAGCAGAGAAACTATCAAGTATAGTCAATCAGGAGGGACAATTTATTTGGGAGTTAGATATTGAAAATTGTATTATTTTTGTTGCATTTAATTCATTAGGGTACTTGAGGAATATTACTTAATTGCCTCTGCTTTGACTTATTCCATTTATTAAGAGCGTTGATTTTTGCTACTTGTTTTAATTTCAATTGGTGCTAAAGCCACCATCTGACTAAAGTTTTTTTTTTTTTAAGAAAAGTTAATGCAGTCTTAATTCTTTACAGCAAAGAACTTTTGAAATAACCAGCATAGTATCTACCTCTAATGTCTGTTGCATAATGAACTTGGGCCAAATGTATAAATTTAAATAACTTGGAGTAATGGTGTGATTTATTAAGCACTTTGGAGCAATTTTTGTCAGAACTTTTTATTGGACTCTTATGAGTTGTACTTTATTACTTAACATAGGTAAGGATGTTTTCGAGGCCTTCTATAAGAAAGATTTAGCCAAGCGCCTGCTAGTTGGGAAGAGTGCATCTGTAGATGCTGAAAAATCGATGCTGTCCAAACTTAAACATGGTATGATTGTCATTCTTTCTGTTCCTTTTCTTCTTTGATTTCTGAGGGAAAATGTTGGCTTAATTTTTGCTCTTTAATTGCCTCTTTGATTAATCATTGTTCATATGATGAAAATGTAAATTGAGTAAGCTCATGAAGTTTCCAACCTATTGTACATATCCAGAGCTGTTGCAGTTTTTTTTTAAAAATAAAGCTTTGTTCTTGTTTTTATTATTTGTATAAATATTTCCATTTATCTTAAGCCTAAATAGTAGATAAGGTTACTGCAGGATTAAAGAGTTTGACTCTGAATTAGTGGGGCATACACTTTAGGGTAAGGATTTTTTCATTTTTGTGATATTTCATGCTAAAGTAAGTTTTATATTTCTCATTTTCAATATCCAATTCTTTGTTTTCACCACTTTAAAATATTATAAATGTATAAATATCTTTAATAGAATGTGGAGCTGCTTTCACCAGCAAACTTGAAGGAATGTTTAAAGACATGGAACTTTCTAAAGACATCATGATTCAGTTCAAACAGGTAAAAGTGAGTTAAACTCTTAATTTCTCAAACTTAACTATATTTAGTTATCTTCTTGTTGTGATTTGCACTGAAGAGGATAAATAGAAACCTGTATTTGTAAATACGTTATAGTGGCTTAGATGATACTCAGATTAGAGCAAAAAAAATCACCAACAAAATGTATTTGATCTACTTCAGAACTTATTCCCAATATGTCTACCCAGAGTAACAACAAATAAAATGTGTTGACTGAAGTCAGGACAAGAAAAACTATAGCTAGATCATGAGAACAGGGCTTTTGCTAGCATTTAGTCGCTTTTGGTGATTGGTATGTTTAAAGCTGGCAGTAGGGAAGGAGGAGAGGTGATAGAATGGTTGTATAAGGCCTTTGGGGACATTGAGAATGAAAAGCAAGATCTGTAGTATTGCAGATGTTGGTAGAAGGTGGTTTTGAAATACTTAAGAGCATAGGTAATAGTGAAAATACATTTTCCTCTCAGGGTTTTAATAATGACTTCTTTTTTTTTTTAAGATTTTATTTATTTATTTGACAGAGAGATCACAAGTAGGCAGAGAAGCAGGCAGAGAGAGAGGGGAGGAAGCAGGCTCCATGTGGAGCAGAGAGCCCGATGCCGGGCTCGATCCCAGGACCGTGGGATCATGACCTTAGCTGAAGGCAGAGGCTTTAACCCACTGAGCCACCCAGGCGCCCCTAGTAATGACTTCTTTACCACTATATCGCTATGGTGGCAATATAGCTGAGAGTGGACCACACAAGAGCAAGATCATGGTCCTATAGTAGTGACAGAGTAGGGTTTATCTGCTTTGCCCTTTCCCCTTCTTCTTCCTTCCCCACTTCAGGTCACCCCTGCAAACATGCAGTGGAGCAAGTGAAAAACCAGAGACTTGGGTTGGCTGGTGGGGTGAGGAATGGGGGTTTGCTACAAGGTGTTCCAAGTCACATAGGGGTCTCCAAAGGTGGGGACTACAGGTGGTGGGGGGAAAGAATGGAGAATGAGGGGTGCCTGGGTGGCTCAGTTGGTTAAGTGACTGCCTTCGGCTCAGGTCATGGTACCAGAGTTCCAGGATTGAGTCCCGCTTCAGGCTTAGCAGGGAGCCTGCTTCTCCCTCTGACCCTCCTCTCTCTTCTGCTCTCTCTCTCCCACTTTCTCTCAAATAAATAAAATCTTAAAAAAAAAAAGGAGAATGAGATTCTACCTATAACAGCCCAGCCATAAAGTGATAAATTAAGTCAATAATGCTTCTAACAAGGTTATGTGATCCTTGTGTGCCATTGTAATAAAATATTAGCTAGTATATTTGATAAAGGTTTCATTTATAGTCCTTTTATGACAGTTGCCTTTTATTTATTTTTTTAAGATTTTATTTATTTAAAAAAAATTTTTATTTATTTATTTGACAGACAGAGATCACAAGTAGGCAGAGAGGCAGGCAAAGAGAGAGGGGGAAGCAGGCTCCCTGCTGAGCAGAGAGCCCGATGCGGGACTCGATCCCAGGACCCTGAGATCACAACCTGAGCCTAAGGCAGAGGCTTAACCCACTGAGCCACCCAGGCTCCCCAGTTGCGTTTTATTTTAAAGATGCTCAGTGTTTGCATGTAATTTTGTAATGGGGAACTTCTTGAATGGGTCATTAATATGACATGAAATGTACGCACTTTTATTTTTAAGATCTCAATGTATGTGTTGATCTTATTGTAGTATATGCAGAACCAGAATGTACCTGGGAATATTGAATTAACTGTGAATATCCTGACAATGGGTTATTGGCCAACATATGTGCCTATGGAAGTCCATTTACCACCAGAGGTAAGAGTTGCTGTTGAGGACTTGAGTTACAAGCATAGAAATACATAAAGCTTCTGTTTTGCTTGTCTTTGAAAAATAAATACTTTCTAAAAGCCCGTGTCAGTAAGCACACCAGTACCAAATGCCAACTGTTTTAATATTTTGCTTTTCTTTTCGTATGACTCTCGTACTTATATCATTAGAGCATAGTTAAAGATGTTAAGTTTCTGGGTTCAGGGCCAATTTCTCCAACTCTTCTTTTAGTTCCCCAGGTTGTAACTATCATTCTGTCTAGCTCTCAGAAATTTTGCTCATTTATCACCTGAGGGTTGCATTGCTGAGTAAGTGGGTAAATCCGTCCTAACTTTTAGGGAACTGTCTTAAACTCGGGACTGAAGCTTAGAAAGGGGGGTTAAAGCTGGAGATAGGTATTGAGACTCTTTCATGGAGATGATCATGGAAGCCAGGGGGGTAGAGATCTCCCTCATTAAGAGGAAGAATGTAGAAATAAGAAGAAAAGGGCTGAGACAGAACTTTGGAAAAGGTTCACATTTTGCATATGGTAGGAAGAGGAACCTTTGAAGGAAACCAATGTAGAAGCAATAGTGAGATAAAGAAACCAGTATGGCTTGGAGGCACAAAAGCCATTGGAGGTGAATGTTTCAAAAGTCGGATGTTTAAATGTTGCAGAGAGATCAAAGAGTATAAAAGCTGGTTAATGCCATTAGATTTGGTAGTTGGGAGACCATTATCTTTTACATCAGAGTGATCAGTGGAGCTAATGGGTATAAAACCCGATACTAAAAACTTGCAGAAACTATTACACATGAGGTAAATATAAAGAATGGTGAAAAGTGATACTGGATACAGAGCTTAAATGAAGCTGTATTCTATTTTTTGCAGATGGTGAAACTTCAGGAGATTTTCAAGACATTTTACCTAGGCAAACATAGTGGCAGAAAACTTCAATGGCAGTCAACCCTAGGGCACTGTGTACTAAAGGCAGAATTTAAAGAGGTAAGTAGATGTTCCCCAAGCCTAGTTTTCATCTTTGTCTTTGATGTTGAAGTCATCCTTTTTTTTTCCTTGAAAAATTTTTTGCTTAAAGTTGACATACAATGTTATATTAGTTTGACGTGTACAACATAGTGATTCAATTTTGTGTACGTTGTGCTGTGCTCACCAAGAGGTCATTCCTCTTCACTTGAAGCTTTAAGCTATTTTAAAGTTTATCCTAAATACCTGACAGAGTTACTGCTTTTCACCGCTCTGTGTGTATCGTAAGAATGTGATCTTTTTCGTGGTTGAACTGGCCCTGCTACAAAACCTAAAACCAGTCACCCTCTTCCAACCATCCTTTCCCTACCTGAGGATGCAGAATTCTCATTGCTGCTTTTTAACAAGAAACTTCTTGTTGCTGGGAGCTGGAGAATAGAGTGGGTGTAAAGGAGAACAGTTCCCATATCTAATTTCAAAAAATCCCTGCAGCTTTTCATGACTAATTTGAATCCAACAAGTTGAAAATGCATTTGAAATAGTGATTTCTTGCTGCTTGTGAAAAATAATCTGAAATGACACACAAGGCTGAGTTATTAATTTTCATTACTTCTTTGTTCTGTTTTAATTATGAGGCTTAAAAAAAAGACCTGTAGAAAGGTCACCCAATCCTCCTTCCTGTTTAAGGTAGGATCACACCTAAACCCTACACTGAACATACTGGCTTTTCTGGATAATGTTAATCCATGTTTCTGAGTCCACTAATTGAAAATGTTTTTCCTGTTAAAGATTAGATACTTGATTAATTTTCATGTATGTTAAAAAAATGATGGCTAAATACTGCTGTTTCTCCAACAGGGTAAAAAAGAACTCCAGGTCTCTCTTTTCCAAACCCTGGTGCTGCTAATGTTTAATGAGGGAGAGGAGTTCAGTTTAGAAGAGATCAAGCAGGCTACTGGAATAGGTTTGTGTTGAATCAGTCAATTAGCAAGCATTATTCAGTGTCTACTGTGTTCATTCCACTAGGTTAAGGGCTTTGGGGGGATACAGAGGAATAATCCCTCTCCTCAGCACTCATAATCATGGGGAAAGGGGGGAATGACGTTTGTAATAATTTCACAACCAGTAAGTTACCAATCTGTGGTGCTGACTAGGAATGTGTTAGGATTTCAGTGAAGCAGGAGATGTCTGTGGGCTGGTATAATTGGGAAATCCTTCATGAAGGAGGTGATATTTGAGGTGGGCTTTCAAGTTTTAGTTAGGGAGATGGCATAAGCTGCTAGGGGAGGTAGTGGGAGAAAAGGCTTAGCGCTAGGAATGAGCACCGTGTGGGCAGGAGTCACGAAGTATTTAACTACAGCATCAAATAGTGAGCTACAAAGCTAGATAGATAGGTAAGATGAATAGAGCCTAATCGTGGAAAGCCTTGCAAATCTGGCAGATGAAACCTGCTCTATAGGGTCTCAGGTATGAGACATAATAGAAGTGGCTTGTTTGGACAATTTACCTGGAATCAATAGATAATAGGGCAGTTTGTAGGTTGAAGAGATGCCAGTCCAGAAACTCGTGGGGGTAGTTCAGACATAAAGTGGTAGGGGGCTTAGTTTAGAATGAGGCCAGTGAGAATGGAGAGGAGACATCTATCTCTAAGGAAGTAACTACCAGGTCCGTGAAGGATGAAAGGGAAGGAATAGTTAAAGATGACTCCAGGGTTGCACACCAGAGTGGATTGGTAGTTTCAGGCTAACAAGTGGAAAGAGGACACAGTTTTATGGGGAAGATTATGAATTAAACTTTGGACATATTGGAGTTGATGATAGTAAAACAGCCATGTAGAGGTATCTTTTGTAAGATTTTAAAAAAGATTTTGTTTGTCAGAGCACAAGCAGGAAGAGTGGCAGGTAGAAGTCAAAACAGTCTCCCTGCTGAGCAAGGAGCCCAATGCAGGACTCAGTCCTAGGACTCTGGAATCATGACCTGAGCCAAAGGCAGACGCTTAACCGACTAAGCCACCCAGGCATGCTTGGAGATGTCTTTTGAATGTGCAATTAGGAGGAAGTGAGATGTTATTTCTGAAGATTTGGTAGTTATCCACATGGAATCATTTAAAGCCTTTAGAGGACCATAGGGAAAAAGCCATTGGTTAGGACAAAGAGGAAGTCACTGGTGACCTTGGGGAGAAAAAGGAAACCATTTTAATAGAGGGATAGGGTAGTAGATTGGAGTGAATGTAGTGGTTTGTGTTGATGAACTAGTAACAAATAACAAATCCACTGTTTCTTCTTCAGAGGATGGAGAATTAAGGAGAACACTGCAGTCATTGGCCTGTGGCAAAGCTAGAGTTCTGGCAAAAAATCCAAAGGGCAAAGATATTGAAGATGGTGACAAGTTCATTTGTAATGATGATTTCAAACACAAACTTTTCAGGATAAAGATCAATCAAATCCAGATGAAAGAAACGGTATCTCTTTTGCATTCTCCTTGTTCTGGTGCCCTGGAATTAGACATGTTCATAATAAATATTTATATAGAAGATTTTACGCCATACTACAGCCACCAACTAACATTTTCTTTGCCTGTATCTAGCTCAATATAGTTCAATACTTGATCTTGAAGTTTTCTTTGGGGGGGGGGGAGTTCACCATTGGGCCTGATACTCAAGATTTATATTCTGCTTTTTTGCTTAACATTAAATCTTCAGAGTTTTCCGTGCCATTAAATATCTTCATAAAATGGCAGATGGCCACACAGTGTTCTTTTACATGGCCATTATAATTTATTCAACCAATGCCTGTTGAGCAATTAAATTAATAATTTCTTAGTCTTGTCAATAAAACTGCAAGAAACATCTTTGTACCTACATCTTAATCTCTCTGAGACTTTATGATGAATTCATGGAAGTACTTCTTTGGGGTTAAAGAGTATGAACATTATAAGAGTCTTAAAAATGATGTCGTATTGTGTTCCAGAAATTCTGGACCAATTTATACTCCCATCTAGCAGTGAGAATGCCCATCTTAATGGTGCCCTCACCAGCAGTAAAGATATTTTCTTTTTTAAATCTTTGCCAACTTGCTGAGTAAAATCTCTGAATGATTTAGTTAGTATTTCTTTGATTAAAAGTGAAGTTTTGGGGGTTTTTTGCCATTTGAATTTATAAGAGACTTTTATTACAGAAACAAACATCTGCAGCATTTCCTGAAACCATTTGGTTTCAATTCCAAGGTTTAATGTAGTACATGAGGAAAAGTTTTCATGTGGGATAGAAGTCAGTATCTCAGACAAGTTTTCCTGTCTTATTCACATTCACATCAAAGGTGTGATACTCCCTTAGAAGAGTACTGTGTTCTTTTAAAACATTTATGCTGTATCAGAAAGAAATTGTCTATAAAAAGCCCAAACTGTTCTTTTAATTTCTTAGGTCCTAAAGATGGACATTTTTGTTTCAGCATTAAAATTGATAAACTATCTCATAAACACCTAAATTTCTGTTAGTATTGAACAAATGTAATCACTAACACCACATTTCTGGTTTATGTATTATAAAATAAAAATTAATTTTTAAAAAGTTTGACTCTTGTTCACTTAGCTAGTACCATACTTTAATCAGAGATCGGAGTCAGACTGTTTTGCAGATAAGCTAATGTCCTACAGAAATCTGGTCAGTATTTGACACATTTAGAAGTGTCACATTTAGAAGATTGTGACACATTTAGAAGATTTTGAGGATAAAGTAAAAGAAAATGGTAAATGATAAATGCTCCATCAGCCATCTCTACTTCTGAAAAGGCAACTTTAAGTGGTATTTTTCTGTTAACTAATATTGGCATTACTTCATTGGTACAGGACAGTGTAATTCGGACAGAAAGGAGTTGTTGTAGGTTTTTTTTTGTCATCATCTGTATTTATAAGGTTTTTAAAAATAAATCAGTATATTTAAATCATTAATAGGGTGTCATGTCCCTAAAATGTACAGTTTTGTGTAAGCAAGTTTCACTTTAGGTACAGTTGCTAAGTTTAAAAACTTTTTTGATAGGTTGAGGAACAAGCAAGCACTACAGAAAGAGTATTTCAAGACAGACAGTATCAAATTGATGCTGCAATTGTTCGAATTATGAAGATGAGAAAGACGCTTAGCCACAATCTTCTTGTTTCGGAAGTGTACAACCAGCTGAAATTTCCAGTAAAGGTAGGTACTTCTTTGTTTTTGAATTGAGCTTGTAATATATTAAAGAGAACACATTACATTTTCAGACACAAATCTTTTTAAAAACAGATTAAAGCCTCAAGACCATTTGGAGGGACAAAACTCATTTCTCATGCTCCTATATGTGACACCCCCTCCCAGAAAGGCCCCTTTGTTAGCATATGTGGGTAACTATAACAAAGGGGAACACTATAAGGGCTCTTATACCTGAAAGTTTAGCTGCTAAATGAGTGTGAAGTTTTCAGGTTCATTCACAGCATTTCCTTTGAGAGCTTTGTGATTTTTGTTACTTTTTTTCTTCTTGAAATACTTTGATATTTTGACAGATTTGGTTATTTTAATCCTCTGTCTAGTTAGCTTATGTAAGTGTCCATTAAAAACTCTCTACAGATAGTTAGCCATCAAATATCTTTTTGAAAAGTTTAGCAATTGTTCTGGCAACCTGAAATTGGTCATTTAAATGGATATGCTCCAGTATAAATGTCCAGTAATAAAGAGGTTTAGACAATGTGGTGTTTTATTGGTCCGTTTTCCAAGTTTTCTTAAGAAGGTTCCCAAACTTTTGTGATGATAAGTACTTTGTAGAGTTTGGATAGACTCTTGGCTCTTTAGGTTCTCAGGAGCTTTGGGCTTAGGTAAATCACTTCACCATGTTTCGTGAAATGGGGATGATAATAGTACTTACCTCATAGGTTCATTGTGAGGCTTATAGTAAGTGCTTGGTAGCTATTAATGCTAATAAGGCAGGCTTTCTGTCTTCTCCAAACCTAATACTGCCTTCTCATTACCACACTCTTACCATTATGTTCTGCCTTAAACCCTTTCACCTTCAGCCAAAGAGGTCACTGAGGCAGTTAAAGGATCAGTATAATAAATATTGGTTTTTAGGGGTGCCTGGGTGGCTCAGTGGGTTAAGGCCTCTGCCTTCGGCTCAGGTCATGATCCCAGGGTCCTGGGATCGAGCCCCGCATTGGGCTCTCTCCTCAGCAGGGAACCTGCTTCCTCCCCTCTCTCTCTCTGCCTGCCTCTCTGCCTACTTGAGATCTCTGCCTGTCAAATAAATAAAATCTTTTTAAAATTTTAAATAAATAAATACTGGTTTTTGACTGCCTCGTCAAACTACTTTTGCTCTTTACTCTTCTTGAATCAAGTGACATTTTACACTATGAAAAACTCTGTCAGCAAGATTATATTCTTTTTATAGGCTACATATAAAAGACAGTGAAATTTTGTCTTCTAAGAACTAAGAATGCAATCATGAGAGCAAGTTAGAAGTTTTCTCAATTTTTCAACCACAAGTAGGATTCAAAAATCCACACTTGTTTATAGTAGGTAACAGGTAAAACTTAAATACAATTAAACCTGAAATACAGAGACCTAAACTATGAGGTAATTCACTTACCAGACCATTTGTCGTACCATTCTTGTAAATAGTGTTTTCTATAGTACAGTTTTTATCTTAATTTATAAAAATGCAACCTGACTTTGCGAACTAGCTTTTGCCCAAATTTAGGGCCTTCTTATCTTCTCAAACTCTCTTGGCAAAACTAAATAGCAATTCTGTTTTTCCGAACTGTGATGTATTCCTTGTGTGAAGTTATGATTAAGGTAGTCTTTTATATTTGTACAGAGAAGAGCTGGTTCTCAAAAGACCTCTTTTTTTTTTTTAGTTTTTTTTAAAGATTTTATTTATTTATTTGACAGACAGAGATCACAAGTAGGCAGAGAGGCAGGCAGAGAGAGAGGGGGCAGCAGGCTCCCCGCTGAGCAGAGTGTCCGATGTGGAACTCGATCCCAGAACCCTGGTCATGACCTGAGCCCAGGGCAGAGGCTTTAACCCACTGAGCTACCCAGGCGCCCCTCAAAAGACCTCTTTAAGATAGAAAGTAACAAAGTATTGTGTAATGATATGACAAGATGTGACAGCATATGTATAGTATAAAAACATTTCTTAATCTGGTTTTATTTTCATTATACTTTTTCTCTTTAAAAAAATAGGGAGATTAAATACATTAAGTCAGTGAGCCCAAACTTCTTTTTTTTTAATGGGGTATTGGTACATGGCTTGAGCCTGTGTATAAGGTTTACACTGAAAATTTGCCTTCTCTTACAGCCTGCTGATCTTAAGAAGAGAATAGAATCCTTAATTGATCGGGATTACATGGAAAGAGATAAAGAAAATCCAAACCAGTACAATTATATCGCATAAAACCTTGGCCTCCAAATATTTGGTATCATACACAGTAGCCAGTGGATAAACTAACCTGTTGATCCTATGTTGTTTGACTTCTTTTATACTACCAATGACCAAATGAAGCAGTGTAATGGAAATAGTTGAGTCGACTTTTTCAGTGGTTAACATGCCCATTTAAAGAGTTAATACTTAACCTTTAAGAAGAATGTTGTTGAACTCTTTGCATGTTATTTAGTATGATGTGCAGAAAATTCTTAAGAAAGTACCTGGTCTTCATGATTCCTCTTTGGAACTGGGGAAGAGGTCCAATGGCTATTAAAAAAGGAGGGGGGGTTCTTATACACCATTAATTATGAAGCAAAGGGTTTATTTGCTTAAAATGTCATTTAAAGATACTTAAACTGCATGCAAACTTTATTTACTGTACAGAGTTCTGGATGTATTTATCAAATAGAAAAACCACCCTGGACTTGGTTGTTCACCTGTTCTGTGATTTCCCTTGAAAAGAAAAATAAGTTGTCATAGCTATTGATATTTTACTAAGTAATGTTCTGTTACACTGAAAGGGATGTTTAAAAAAATACTTATTTGGAAACAAGTTTTCAAGTAGAGGGACAGTTGCTTACATAATCTCTTGTATATGCACATCCTAAGATGTTCTGTTTGTGACCATGGGATGTGTGTATATGGCTTAGCCCTGTTTACTGTTCTGATTAACAGGTACTTATAAAAATAGCTGAAATAGAAAATTGTTGATCAGCTGTGCTAGAAGAACACGGTAGGAGAGAAAAACCCAACTCTTGATACTAAAAATGAAAACAATATGAATATTGCAAAAGAGACCAAAACCCATGTGTTTTGTAAATTTTAATAAGAGCAAAAATTCATCAACTAGTTTTCAATTTCCTTTAGACTTTAATGTTGTTTGGACAGTTTTATCTTCAACTTGGACCAATTGTTAGATTGTTACAAGCTTCCTAGGATTTAGCATTCCTGTTTTCTCTACCAAAGTTTTTTTGGGAAGCACCCCAACTCTCCATTTTGCTAAATAAACCTTTCATCCTCCTAACTTCCTAAAGACATAGATGTAAAGGTCTTCCTTTATTTTCACCATATACCCCCTAGTTGGGAATTTCACAATCTGTATTATGCTGATCTTACTCCTTTCAAAATTTCTTGAAGAGTTCTCATAGCCACTGGACATCTACTTTTCAGGGAAATGTCCTAGGATTGTTCATACATGGAACATAGCAAAAGTATTGTTACTCAAATTCGTAATGTGAGTAAAAAGGCTTCTCTTTAGCATCTGTGGGGTGTTGGTTGGTTGGTTTGTTTTTGTGGGTTTGGTGGTTGGGTTGTTTTGTTTTGTTTTGCTTTGCTTCCTTGTTTTTCCTTGAAGGGAACTGATCTTGGAAGAGAAGCAGAAAATTTTGTTTGGATTTTTTAAAAATCAGATTTGCTTTGATGCTTTTGGCAGCAGTATGTTCTCTTGACTGTTTGGAGGCGTCTGGAAGAATACCTAGGTCCTAACCGTCGACTGATGAGACTTGGCTCTTGTGTCTACTATTGATTGTTTTCTTGAGTTCTCAAGATCTGTGACCAGCTGTTATAAAAAAACATTGCCTGGTTCTCTCTAATTGCATCAGCTTGCACACTGTTAACAATATGTGGTATTTAGAATGCCTTCCTAATTCTTTCTGAGCGGCCATTGCCTCTATTTTCTCAGCTTCTCCCTGGTTTCCTGGCATGAACTCATCTGACAAGGAAATGCAGCTAGTCTGTTTGTCCTCTCTACACTGGACCATTTATGTCCATGTCCTAACTCATCCCTGATGGTCTCTGAGATACATAGACTATTCCACAAGACTCAATAGTTACTCTTAAGGCATTTTTAGGTAGAATTGGTCCCTATTAGGAGGAGACTCTTGGTGTCACTTTTGTTATCTTGAAAGCTGGTCCCTTCCCTGAGGCTCTTAATTTTTTGAAAACTTGATGCTGTTTCAACTGAAAAATTGGCAAGAATTTTAAAAAAAAGTTGAGGGGAGCTGTTTAAGACATTGAAAAGTAATTGCAAACAACATTGGGTAATTGTGACTTTCAGTTGTTCTGTATCAGTTAAATTTTTGTGCTCTTTTCCCTGTGTACGTGGTGGTTCTATTTTTCTCCAATAAAACTTTTATTTAAAAAAAGTTTCTGGAGAAGATCTTTAAAATCCAAGCATTTTAAGAAAGTTGTGAAACCATAGAACTTTAAATCTTCCTAATGATTTTAGTGAATTCACATCTGTCAGTTTTGTTATTTTAAAAATTTATCTTTTTTATTTTTGTGGTGGTTTGGTGGTAATGCCATAGGAGTGTGGAGGAGGGTATTGGTAAAGGGTGAGTAAAATTCCCAGGAGTTCGCAAGGTGAGTATCCATTCTTAAATGTCATATTTTAGAAAAATCAAGTGCAAGTATAAACACTGTTT
The DNA here is from genome assembly GCF_922984935.1 of Meles meles. Taxonomy (NCBI): domain Eukaryota; kingdom Metazoa; phylum Chordata; class Mammalia; order Carnivora; family Mustelidae; genus Meles; species Meles meles. Next base: position 102,681,065 of record NC_060087.1, on the reverse strand, counting down.
CATTCGATTTCATTCATTCGAATATTCAAAAGTCGAATAGTTTCTATAAAGTTAATGTGAAACTAGATGTACATTGAGGGAAGAATGAAAGATTTAGTACTTTTATTTCAGTAATGGCACTTGATCTTCCTTTTCTATGAATATGGCTTCTGAGCGATAGACTCTCACTGTAAGAGGCACATCAAGGACCTTACCAAGCCAGGAATCAAGAAGCTTTTTTAACCCAGTTCCTGAGTCTTTTGAAGTCTTACCATGATGTCTAGCCATACTCTGGAAAATTCTTAACCTTGTACATGTGTGTACAGTTCAGGAAATCAGTTTATTCTACTTAGACATCTGGGTCTCAAGATTTTCAGAAGCTTCTTTTTTAATCTTAGTATCCATAAACCTTTTTTAATATTAGCTGTTTTTTTGTTATTTTAATGACCATTCTGTTTAATGCTGTGAGCAGCAGGAAGTGTTATAAACATGTTCTGTTCTGTTGTCTACATAAATTTGCCAAAACATACTGTTTATTAAAAAGAAAAGAACAGTACTAATGGGACACATAACTATGCTTTATATGGTATCCTTGCTAATGCTTCATTAATTAGTACAAGTTTCCTACAAAAATTTGCTTTATATTTGAATAATGAAAAAATTAGTTCACCTGGAAACACTTGATTCAAATATAACATTTTGTTCAGTTATTTTCCTAGCTATTATAAAATAGGTATTTCTTGTTTTGAACAGACATGTAGTATACTTTTATATTTAGCAATCCCTAGAGGCCCCTGCCTGACTCAGTCAGTAGAGCATGCAACTCTTGATTTCTGGGTTGTGAGTTCAAGCCCCATACTGGTGTGGAGCCTACTTAAAAAAAAATTCTTTTTAAATATACTACAGAAAAAAACCCAATCCCTAGAATTTATATCTAACATAGTAAAAAACAAAACTAGCCTGCCTTTTGTAGAACCTTTTTTTTTTAAGATTTTATTTATTTGAGAGAGGATGAGCAGGGGGAGGGACAGAGGGAGAGGGCGAAGCAGGCTCCCTACTGCATGGGAAGCCCCACATAGGGCTCCATCCCAGGACCCTGGATCATGACCTAAGCTGAAGGTAGACATTTAACCGACTGAGCTACCCAGATGTCCCGTGTAGAAATTTTATATTTAATACAGAATATAATATGCTGTGGAGACACATTAGAATTTAATAGTTCTATAGCTATAAAAACATCTCCGTCATAACCTCTAATTCTTTCTTTTTTTTTTCTTTTTTAGGGGCGGGTGTGGGAGATGCAGAGGGAGGAGTGAAACAATCTTTTTTTTTTTTAAGATTTTATTTTTATTTATTTGACAGATAGAGATCACAAGTAGGGAGAGAGGCAGACAGACAGAGAGGAGGAAGCAGGCTCCCTGCCAAGCAGAGAGCCCGATGCGGGGCTCGATCCCAGGACCCTGGGATCATGACCTGAGCGAAAGGCAGAGGCTTTAACCCACTGAGCCACCCAGGCGCCCCAGGAGTGAGACAATCTTAAGCAGACTTCACACCCAGCATGGAAACAACATGGGGCTCAGTCTCACAAACCTGAGATCATGATCTGAGCCCAAAATCAAGAGTCAAATGCTTAACCGACTGAACCACTCATGTGCCCCATAACCTCTAATTGTAATAAAATCTTTTAAAACCTTTTCTTTAAAAAAGTTTATAAATTACACAATAAAATTTTCCATTTTAACCATTTTTAAAATTTTTATTTATTTGTCAGGGAGAATACAAGCTGGAGGAGGGGCAGAGGGAAAAGCAGGAGCCTGATGGGGGACTCCATCCCAGGACCCTGGGATCATGACCTGAGCCGAAGGCAGGCACTTAACTGACTGAGCCACCCAGGTGCCCCAGGGAGAGAGAATCTTAAGCAGGCTCCATATGAAGCCCGGAGTGCAACACAGGACTAGATCTCAACCCTGGGATCATGACCTAAGCTGAAATCGAGTCAGATGTTTATGTGACTGAGCCACCCAGGAGCCCCAATGTCTTTACATTTTTAAACCACTCATTTTATGTCTTTAAGAAATTTCTTTCAGTAGGGGCTCCTGGGTGGCTCAGTTGGTTGGGCATCCAACTCTTGGTTTCAGCTCAGGTCATGATCTCATGGGATCGGGCCCTGGGTGGGGTTCTGCGTGCAGCAGGCAATGTGCTTGAAGTCCCTTTGCCCCTCGCCTGGCTCATGTGCACCCACGTGCTTTCTCTCTACAATGAATTAATCTTTTTTTAAAAATTTTTTTTCAGTGATATTTTGTCTTTTTACCATATAAGTCTTTTAAATCATCCTGGCTAAATGTATTCTGTGTATTTTGTTCTTTTCGGTGCTGTTATATTCTCAGATTGTTCATTGCTAGCATATACAATTTTTGGAAGATTTTATTTGTTTGAGAGAGTGAGCGAGAGAGGAGGAGCAGAGGGAGGGGCAAAGGAAGAAGGAGAAGCAGACTCCCTGCTAAGCACCAGACGCAGGGCTCGACATGGGCTTGATCCCGGGACTCTGGAATCATGACCTGAGCTGAAGACAGATACTTAACTGAGCCACCCAGGTGCCCCTAGCATATGCAGTTTTTTAAGAGATTTTATTTTTCAATAATCTCTACACCAACGTGGGACTGAACTCACAACCCTGAGATCAGGAGTCACATGCTCTACTGACTGAGCCAGGCAGGCTCCCCATATACAGTTTTTATGTGTTGATCTTATACCCTACAATTTTGCTGAATTTGTTTGCCAGCTTTAACATATTTTTGTGGATTTTTAAGGATTTTTTATATATAGAATCTTTATTGTCTACAAAGAGATAATTTTACCTTTCCTTTCCAATTTGGGTGTGTTTTATTTCTTTTTGTTGCCTAATTTCTCTGTCTGGAGCTTCCATTATAATGTCAAATAGAAGTGGCTAAAGCAGGGATCCTTGTCTTGTTACTCATCTTAGAGGGGGAAGCTTTCAGTCTTCCACCATTGAGAATGATACTAGCCATGGGGGCTTCACAAATATTCATGTTGAGGAAGTTTTCTTCTTCTTTTTTTAAAGACTTTATTTATTTGACAGATAGCTCAAGTAGGCAGAGCGGCAGGCAGAGAGAGAGGGAGAAACAGGCTCTCCACTGAGCAGGGAACCCCCATGCAGGACTCGATCCCAGGACCCTGGGATCATGACCTGAACGAAAGGCAGACACTTAACTGACTGAGCCACCCAGGCATCCAAGGAAGTTTCCTTCTGTTCATAGTTTTCTGTCTATGATTAAAGAATGTTGTATTTTATAAAATGATTTTTCTGCATCAATTGAGACAACTGTGGCTTTTTTCCTTTGTTCTATTAAACTGGTGTATTACATTTTATTGGTTTTCATATTTTTTTTTTTAAAGATTTTTTTTTTTTTTTTTTTTTTTTTTTTTTTAAGATTTTATTTATTTATGACAGAGAGAGATCACAAATAGGCAGAGAGGCAGGCAGAGAGAGTGAGAGGGAAGCAGGCTCCCTGCCGAGCAGAGAGCCCGATGCGGGACTCGATCCCAGGACCCTGAGATCATGACCCGAGCTGAAGGCAGCGGCTTAAACCACTGAGCCACCCAGGCACCCATATTTTGAACCACCCTTGCATTCCTGACAGAAATCCCACTTGATCATGGTGTATAATTCTTTTAATATGTTGCTTAATTTGGATTGCCTAGTATTTTGATGATTTTTTTAAAGATTTTATTTATTTGGGGACACCTGCGTGACTCAGTGGGTTGAGCCTCTGCTTTCAGCTTGGGTCATGGTCTCTCAGGGTCCTGGGATCGAGTCCCACATCAGACTCTCTGCTGAACAGGGAGCCTACTCCCCCCACCCCGCCTGCCTCTCTCTGCCTACTTGTGATCTCTGTCAAATAAATTAACAAAATTTTTTTAAAAATAAAGATTTTGTTTATTTGACAGCAAGAGCACAAGCAGGGGAAGTGGCAAAGGGAGAGGGAGAAGCAAGTTCTGCGCTGAGCAGGGAGCCTGATGTGGGAGTCAATCCCAGAACCCCTGGATTTTGAACCTGAGCCGCAGGCAGATGCTTAGCCAACTAAACCACCCAGGAGCCCGTTGATAAGGATTTTTGCATTATATATTCACAAGGGATATTGACTGGCCTGTAGTAGTCTTGTGTCTTTGGCTTTTCTCTCAATAGAAGGAGTTAAGAAGTTGTTGTTTCCTCTTCTGACTTTGAGAAGGATTGGTGTTAATTCGATGCTTAATAGAATTCACCAGTGGAGCCATCTGGTCCTGAGCTTTTCTCTAAGGGAAATTTGTAATTATTCAGTCTCTTTGCTTATAGATCTTCCAGCTTTTCTATTTCTTCTTGAGTCATTTTTAGTATTTTGTTTCTAGGAATTTGCTGATTTTATCTTGGTTATCCAGTGCATTGGTGTACAGTTGTTCATAGCATTTTTTTCATCCTTTTCATTTCTGTAAGGTTGGTAGTAATGTCCTACCTTCATTTCTGATTTTTAGCAATTGGAGCTTACTCTTTTTTTCTTAGTCTAGCTAAAGGCTTATCTGTTTTGTTGATCTTTTCAAAGAGCCAACTTTTGATTTTGTTGCTTTTCTCCTTTGTTTTTCTGTTCTTTGGTTATTTCTACTCTAATCTCTTATTATTTACTTCCCTCTGCTGGCTCTGAGTTTAGTTTGCTCCTTCTTTTCTAGTTCTTTAAGGTATAAAAGTTAGCTTATTGGTTTGATTTTTTTTTTTTAGATTTTATTTTATTTATTTCACAGACCGAGATCACAGGTAGGCAGAGAAGTAGGCAGAGAGAGAGAGGAAGAAGCAGGCTCCTCGCAGAGCAGGGAGCCCGATGTGGGGCTTGATCCCAGGACTCTGGGATCATGACCTGAGCTGAAGGCAGAGGCTTTAACCCACTGAGCCACCCAGGTGCCCCGATTTGAAATTTTTTTAGTGTAGGCATTTACAGTTACGCATTCTCCTGTTGGCACTATTTTTGCTGTATCTCTTTAAGTTTTAATACAGTATTTTCATTTATCTCAGCACTTTCTAATTTCCATTGTGGTTTCTTTTTTGATATATTTGTAATTTAAGAGCGTGTTATGTAATTTTTACATATTGTGAACTATTCACTTCTGTTACTGATTTCTAGGTTTTTCATTGTGGTCAGAGAAGATCCTGTGTATGATTGAGTCTTTTTTTATTTATTGAGACTTGTTTTGTGGCCTAACATAGATTTTTCCAGGAGAATGAATACTCCATGTGGACTTAAGAATGTACATAGTGTTTAAGTTCTGTTCTATTATTGACCTTCTTCTTGTATTCATTATTGAAAGTGGGGTATTGAAGTCTTCAGCTGTTATTATAGAACTGTTTCTTCCTTCTATTCTTTAAATTTCTGCTTCTTGTATGTTGGGACTCTGTTAGGTGTTTATGTATACAGATTGTTATGTCTTTTTGATGGGTTGACTTTTAATATATATTATTGCTCTTTGTCTCTTGTACACTTTTTTACTTAAAAGTTTATTTTGTCTGATAGTAATAGAGCCACTCTAGCTCTCTTTTGCTTACTATTTGCATGCAATACCTTTATCCCTTTTTTCTCTTTCATTTTTTATTTTTTATGTTTTGGGATCTAAAGCAAGTATCTTTTTTTTTTTTTTTAAAGCATGTATCTTATAGACAGACTATAGTTAATGTTTTTTTAATCCGTTTTTTCAATCTCTGCCTTTTTTGATTAGAGAGTTTAAGCCATTTGCATTTAAAGTAATGACTGATAAAACTGCCATTTTGCTATTTGTTTGCTATACATCTTACATCTTTTATTTCTAAGTACCTTTATTACTATCTTTTGTGTTTGAATGTTTTTTTGGTAATACACTGTATTGATTCCCTTCTCATTCCTTTTTTCTCTGTCATTTTACTTATTTTCTTGGTGGTTAGGAGATTACAATTGACATCTTAAATTTACAACAAACTAATATAAATTAGTAACCAGCTTAGCTACAGTGGGATACAGAAACTGTTCTATACAACTCTGCCCTCCTCCGTTGTGTGGTTATTGTCACAAATTATATCTTTATACATTGTATTCCCGTTGACATAGAGGTAATGTCTTTTATGTTTCCTAAATCAGTTTTAAGTAGCCAGTAAGGCATTAAGTTGAAAATAATTATCAAAGAGTGAGTTGTTTTCAGGTATTTTAACTGTTTTGTGTTGATTAAAAGTCCCTGCTGTACATAAAGGTATTTTCTTCTTCTATGTCAGAGTTATTTTTTCAAAGATTTTATTTAATTATTAGCACTTGCACATGGGGGGATGTGGGGAGAGGCAGAGGGAGAGAATCCGAAGCAGACTCCCTGTTGAACACAGAGTCCAATGTAGGGCTCGATCTCACAACCCCAAGATTATGACCTATGTGGAAACCAAGAGTAGGAAACCCAAATGGTTGTGCCACCCAGGTACCCCAGAAGTTTTTTTTTTTTTTAAAGATTTATTTATTTGACAGATAAAGATTACAAGTAGGCAGAGAGGCAGGCAGAGAGAGAGAGAGGAGGAAGCAGGTTCCCCGCTAAGCAGAGAGCCTGATGCGGGGCTCGATCCCAGGACCCTGGGATCATGACCTGAGCTGAAGGCAGAGGCCTTAACCCGCCGAGCCACCCAGGCGCCCCAGAAATTACTTTTTAAAACATTTTCCAGGGGCACCTGGTTGGCTCAGTTGGTTAAATGTCTGACTCTTGATCTCAGGTAAGGTGTTGATATTGGGGTCGTGAGTTCAGGCCCCACATCAGGCTCCACGCTGGGTGTAGAGCCTACTACATAAGTAAGTAGATAAATAGATAACTATAAATACATACATACACACACGTACATAAATATTGAAACAAAACATTTGCCAGTTTTTATTAAGCACATCTATTTCACTGTTGATTTATTTAAATCATTGATATGTTAATATCTTGTGAAAACATTTTTAAAAGATAATTGTCTGAAAAAAATGGGAACTCCTTCACTGCCGTTACTATATTTAAAAGTGCAGTATGGAATTTGCTAGATTTTAAAAAGATAACACCCCAAAAAGACAAGGGCAAATTTCCCTGGAATCAGACCTTCATGTCTGTCCTAAAACACTAGTTGCAATATGAGCTGTGGAGTTGGCATTTTTCGAAGATTTGTTTCTAATTACTCTTTGAGTTAAGGAGCTTTGATGATATAGAAAGGTACCACAGACATTTCCCCCTTTTTGTCTGACTTTTATAAATACTCTTAAAATAGTTTATAACTCATAAAATGTTTAGAAATATTAAGTATTCTGCTTAATATAATTTTTCATTTGATTATGTTAAGAGGAAATTAGATATACACAGGTCAAATGTTTATAGACGAAAGTAGCATGAAAACCTCGAGGATCTTGAAGTGAGGTCCAGGGGGGCATCTGTTAGCCTTCTCCCTCGTCTCTTAGGTAGGCAGTAATAAACAGAGGGTCATCTCCTTCACAGCTGAAGTGGAATAGAAAAGTCAGTTGTTCTGGACCAGTGTGTAGCATCCTACATGAAATAGATGATTAGGTTCTATCATCCAAGAATATGTATTTTGGAGATACCAGGTTCTGTCATAATACTAGAACATTCTGTTCACTTAATCCAATTTATCATTCCAAAGCAGATCATTAAAATGTGCTTTTTAGAATTGAGTGGGATGCAAGAAGAAATGGTGATCACATTAATTGTTGAAATGTTCATATATTCAAATAAACATGGACTAAAAGTAAAAAGACTTTTTTTGTTGGGGAAGGTAAAAATAAGATTAGCACTAAGTCACTAAACAAGCTAACAAGATGGAAAGAGTTCAGGATATAAATGTAGTAAGGCCTCTGTTCAGAAGAAGGGACTCTTTTAAGTATGCATATTAAAATTAAGGTTAAAGAAATCCTACTCCTAATTTACCGAAGAGGAATGAAAACTTATGTTTACACAAAAGCCTGTATGTAAATGGAGTAATTTCATTTATAATTACCAAAAACTTCAAGCAATCAAGCTGTCCCGCTGGCGAATAAACAAGTGGTTGGTACATACATGTAGTGGAATACTAATACTGCTTGGCAATTTAAAGGAACAAATTAGGGGCGCCTGGATGGCTCAGTGGGTTAAAGCCTCTGCCTTCGGCTCGATAAAGTCATGATCCCAGGGTCCTAGGATCGAGCCCCACATCGGGCTCTCTGCTCAGCAGGGAGCCTCCTTCCTTCCTCTCTCTCTCTGCCTGCCTCTCTGCCTACTTGTGATCTCTCTGTCAAATAAATAAATAAAATCTTTAAAAAAAATAAAGGAACAAATTATTGGGGGACCTGGCTGGCTCAGGATGTTGATAGAGCATATGATTCTTGATCTCAGGGTTGAGAGTTCAATTCGGCTGTAGAGCTTACTTTAAAAAAATAAAAGGAACATGCTATTAATACATTCAGTAATGTGGCTCTCCTATGCATCATGTTAAATGAAAAAAGCTAGACTCAAAAGGCTGCATATGGTATAATTCCTTTTACATTACATTGTGCAATAGGCAAAATGAGGAGTAGAAAACAGAGTAATGATTAGCATGGGTTGGTGTGGGGAGAGGCACTTGACCACAAAGGGGACAGTAAGAGGGAATCAAGAGTCAGTGGAATCATTCTGTATCTTAATTGTGGAATTTCACCTTGCATTTGTTACAACGTGGAAGTATACACCAAAATGAACTTTACCGTGCATACATTACAAACTTTATAAGTCAGAAAAACAGGAGACTCAAAGTGAGCAAAGAGTATCAATAGGCTTTTCATAGAAGAGGAAGCCCCAACGGCCAGTGAATTTATAAGATCAATCTAATCACAGGGATGCAAAATAAAACAGGTACAATTTCACATGCGTCAGATTGGCAAACATGGAAAAGTCTCGATACTAGATGACAGTTATCAGCAATGTAAACTTGATGGTGGTGATATAAATTGGCACAAACTACTTGGAAAAGCAACATGGTAGTGTTTTGTAAAGTCAAAGGTGCTCACATCTTAAAACTAAGCAATTCTTTTTTTTTTTTCCCCCTTAAGATTATTTATTTATTTATTTGATAGAGAAACACAGGGAGAGAGGGAACACAAGCAGGGGGAATGGGAGAGGGAGAAGCAGGCTTCCTGCTGAGCAGGGAGCCCAATGCAGGGCTCCATCCCAGGACCCTGGGACCACAACCCAAGCCGAAGGCAGACACTTAATGACTGAGCCACCCAGGCGCCCCCATAAGTTTTATTTTTTTAAGTTTATTTTCTTTTAGTAATTTCTGTACCCAGTGTGGGGCTTGAACTCACAACCCTGAGATCAAGAGTCACATGCTCTTCTGACTGAGCCAGCTTGGTGCCCCCCCCATTTATATAAATTTTAAATAACTTATAAAAAGTAAATAATTAAAATTCCTTTTTTAAAAGTATAAATAATACTTTATAATATTTAAGGGCTACACATAAACATGTGAACTAGTACATTTTGAAATTGCTTTAGAATAAACAGGACATCCAGGATCGTGGTGATCTCTTGGGGAAGGGTGAAGGAGAATAAGGTAGAGGGGTACACAGAACTTGAATTCTATCTGTAGTCTTCTCTGAAAATATACAAACCCTATGATCAAGCATTCCACCCTCACATTGGAGAAACCTGCTCCGAGTGTCCGAAAAGACTTGTACGTGAATATTCACAGCAGTGTCCAACCAAGTTTGTTAACTAGGTTCTTTGAACATTCTGTATTGTTATTTTTTGTCTTTGGTTTTAACCTATCAAAAATTGAGGAAGGAACATTACAGTGCCCCACCTTTTATCTTGCTGTAAAGGACTTGCTTCTCAGTCCCAAACAATGCATTTTAAATTCTGTTTTGACTTACATTAGTGTAACTACTCTGGCTTTTTGCTTGGTATATTTCTTCATTGCTTAACTGTCAGCCTTCCTGTGTTCTTATATTTTAGGAGTGTCTTTCCATTTTAGGGGGATATTCCCTTTCTGCCTTATTTGACAACCTCCTTTAACTGGCATATTATATCCGTTTGCATCTCTGAGGTGACATTTATTTGTATTTGTTTCTAATATTTTACTGGTTGCTGTCTATCTGTTCTAATTTCCTTTGCTTTTTCTCCATTTTCAGCTTAAAAAAATTGAATTTTATTTTCTTATTCCATTTTCCCCTACTATTAATTTGGAGATTATACATTCTATCTCTGTTCTTTCATTGATTACCCTTGATATGTTAGAATGTATGTTTAACAAGTCTCAAGTTAATACCAGTTCTTCCAAATAATATGTGGATGTTAGAACACTTAGATAATCACCTCTTTCCCAACTTACAAGGTAGTATCCAGTATTTTAGTTTTGTCCTCGTTTTTTAAATAAACACCACAAATTAAAAGTCTGCTCAGATACCACCTCCTCAGTGATATTTAAAATATCAATTTACTTGTTTAATATGCATATGGTATATTGTCTGTTTACGGCACTAGAGTAGAGTTTAAGCTCCATTAAGGCAGAGGCCTTCGTTTTGTTCCTTGATCATCTCAAACACTTAGAGCAGTGTCTAGCCATAATAGTTGCATTTGTTTCCTGTGGCTGCTGTAAAAAAAATTACCACAAATTTGGTGACTTAAACTCACAGAAATTAATTCTCTCACAGTTATAGAGGCCAGAAGCTGGAAATCAGCTTCACCGGGCTGAAACCAAAGTGTTGGCAAGCCACATACCCTGCAGAGGCTCTAAGGGAAAATCAGTTTCCTTGGCATTTCCAATAGTAGATACTGAAGTCGCATTCCTTGAGGTCCTTGGCTCCTGTCCCCTTCCCTCCATCTTCAAAGCTAGCAGCATAGCACGTCTCTGACTCTGCTTCTGTCGTATGGCTTTCTTCTCTGTAATCTCCCTGGGCCTTTCTCCTATAGGGACACTTGTGATGGCATTTTTGAACCACTCAGATAATTCAAAATAATCTTATCTCAAACTCCTTAATCTGACATGCAAAAACCCTTTTTACACATAAGGTGACATACGTTTTAGGGATTTGGATGTTATGTTGGATAGACATTCAGTCTACCACAGTAGGTGATAAATACTTGCTGAATAAATGAACAAATTATTTTATACAATGTATAAAATATATTTATTGCATATATTATATATATATATAAACATTTGTATATATATTTTAAATATTTTTTCTGACTTATCTCAGGGGGAACTACTGTAGTTCTGTTTTTTTTTTTTTAAAGATTTTATTTATTTATTTGACAGAGAGAGATCACAAGTAGGCAGAGAGGCAGGCAGAGAGAGTGAGAGGGAAGCAGGCTCCCTGCTGAGCAGAGAGCCCGATGCGGGGACTCGATCCCAGGACCCTGGGATCATGACCTGAGCCGAAGGCAGCAGCTTAAACCACTGAGCCACCCAGGCGCCCCTGTAGTTCTGTTTTTAAATTTTTTTTTTAAAGATTTATTTATTTGACAGATAGAGATTACAAGTAGGCAAGTAGGCAGAAAGGCAGGCAGAGAGAGAGAGAGAGGAGGAAGCAGGCTCCCAGCCAAGCAGAGAGCCCGATGCGGGGCTCGATCCCAGGACCCTGGGATCATGATCTGAGCCGAAGGCAGAGGCTTTAACCCGCTGAGCCACCGAGGCGCCCCTGTTTTTAAATTTTTGAGGAACCTCCAAACTGTTTTCTATATTGGCTGCACAAATTTACATTCCCACCAACAATGCAGGCTGGTTCCCTGTTCTCCACATCCTCCCCAACACGTTATCACTTGTCTTTTTGATGATAGTCCTAATAGGTACGCAGTGATAACTCATTGTGATTTGGATTTGCATTTCCCTGATCACTGGTGATGTTGAGCTTCCTTTCGAGTGCCTGTTGGCCATTCATATGTCTTTGGACATATGTCTATTCAGTTCCTCTGCCCATTTTTTAAATTAGATTGTTTAGTTTTGGTTTTTGCTTACTGAGTTGTATGAGTTTTTATATATTTTGGATATATTAACCCCTTCTTAGATGCATGATTTGCAAATATTTTCTCCCATTCGGTAGGTTGCCGTTTCATTTTGTTGGTGGTTTCCTTTGCTGTGCAGAAGCTTTTTAGTTTGATGTGGTCCCATTTGTTTACTTTTATTTTCTTGCTTTTGCCTATCTTCCAAGTCTCTGCTTCATTTTTTAAACATATGGAATGCAGTTATAACTGTTTTAATATTCTTCTCTGCTAATTCTAACATTTCTGCATTGTTTTTGATAAATTGATTATTCTCATTATGGCTTGTATTTATTTGTCTCATTTATGATTTCTTTTTTTTTTTTTTAAAGATTTTATTTATTTATTCAACAGAGAGAGATCACAAGTAGGCAGAGAGGCAGGCAGAGAGAGAGGAGGAAGCAGGCTCCCCACGGAGCAGAGAGCCTGATGCGGGGCTCGATCCCAGGACCCTGAGATCATGACCTGAGCCGAAGGCAGCGGCTTAATCCACTGAGCCACCCAGGCGCCCCTCATTTATGATTTCGATTGGATACTAGGCAGTGTCAATTTCATTATGTTGGGTCTTGAATCTTTTTGTATTCCTATAAATCCTCTTGAGCTTCTTAGTAGTATTCTGCACTAGTCAGGCAAGACCTAGCTGTACTCTACCTGATGCCCTGTAAATCGTGAGGTTGTTCCGTTCCGGCTGGTGGGATCAGGCACCGTTTCTGGCCTTATGTGTGCACCAGGCACTGTGTCCTCTCATTCTTTCAGGTGGTTCTTCCCCTGTCCCTGGTAGTTTTGTCATGTGAATGCACTACTCAGTACTCCTTTTTAAGATTTTATTTATTTACTAGAATGAGAGAGAGAGCACAAGAGGGGGTAAGGTCAGAGGGAGAAGCAACTCTCCAGTGAGCAGGGAGCCCGATGCGGGACTCGATCCTGAGACTCCAAGATCATGACTTGAGCTGAAGGCAGTCGCTTAACCAACTGAGCCACCCAGGCACCCACTGCTTAGTACTCTGCTGAATATTTGAGGGACACCATCTACAGATCTTTGGAGCTCTCTCTCTGTGCAGTTCTCTCCTCTCTCCTCTTCTTTCTTACATGCTCCAGCTGCCTTGGTATCTCCAGATGCTCAGCCATGTCTCCTTAATTCAGGAAGTCTGCCAGGCTGTCTCGGTCCCCCCCCCCCCCCCGGTAAATAGGAACAGCTTCACAGACTCGTAGCCCAAGCAAGTGGCACAGGGCCACAAACTCCAAAGGGCCCATGTTTGGATTTAATGCTCTGTGGTCACCATCTTGAAATTCCTAATAATTTTATCTTTGAATGTGTGTTTTGTAAGTGAAGGCCCATGGGACTGTAGCGCCTGTACTAAAGGCTTGGGACCGGGGTTCACACATGGCCCTCTTCTCCTTTGTCTCACTGCTTCTCTGGGATAGGTTCCCTCACCGTCTGGCACCTCAGCACCCCCCCCTTCCCTTGCCCAGCAACTAATGCCACCCTCTTGTCTCCAGTGGGGACGGGCCTGGATGCAGAGAGAGTCAGAATTCGATGTCTGTCCCTGTGGTGTATCAGGGCAGGGCATGGTGGTGACCATCATGTCGCAGGCCGGCAGCCTGCAGTACATTCAGCAGAAGATTCCGCAGGGATAAACCTCTTGCCTCCTTTTATCCAGGTTCCAAATCATCCTGGCCCAGAGTTTTCAGTACCCCTGGGGGCTACTCATCCACAGTCGTTGGGGGGTGTCAGATTTATGGGAAGTGCAAATACCTTGCTCATCTTCCCTGGGGCAGCGATACGGCAGCTGGCGTGAGGGAGAAGCCGGCAGTGGGTGCGCATGAAGCGTGTGTGTCCTGCCTTGTCAGAGGGCACGGCTTCTGGGCACCTCTGAGGGTCTGCATTTGCCCTGAAAGTGTCTCATGACTGAGGAATGCAACAATAATTAGCACATAAAAAAAATCACCATGACAGGGATGCCTGGGTGGCTCAGTCGGTTAAGTGTCTACCTTTGGCTTCGGTCATGATCCTGGGGTCCTGGGATCCAGTCCCGCATGGGGCTCCTTGCTCAGTGGGGAGCCTGCTTCTCCCTCTGCCTGCTGCTCCCTCTGCTTGTGTGCTCTCTCTCTCTGACAAATAAATAAAGAAAATCTTTTTAGGAGCACCTGGGTGGCTCAGTAGATTAAGCCTCTGCCTTTGGCTCAGGTCATGATCTCAGGGTCCTGGGATCAAGCCCCGCATTGGGCTCTCTGATCAGCAGGGAGCCTGCTTCCCGCCCCCTCTCTCTGCCTGCCTCTCTGCCTACTTGTGATCTCTCTGTCAAATAAACAAAAACCAAAAAAAATTTTTTTAAAAATCACCATGACAAGTTGAGCGACTGGGAGAAAGGAAAACTTCTTCCCTGCCTTTTGAATAAGGGCCCCCTGCTTTTTTTCTTAGGATTTTATTGATTTATTTGTCAGAGAGAAGGCACAAGCAGGGGAGCAGCAAGCAGAGGGAGAAGCAGCCTCCCCACTGAGTAGAGAGGCAGCACTCCATCCCAGGACCCCGGGATCATGACCTGAGCCGAAGGCAGACACTTAACGACTGAGCCACCCAGGCGACCCAGGCCCCTATTTTTTTTATTTGTACTGAACCCCCCAACTTTTGTATCCAGCCTGGGTTAGAGGGTGCACCTTACTTTTTAACCATTTTTCAGGGATCACTTTTCCTACATTGCCTGATGGGTCCTGGAAAACTATTGTTTGATGCATTTTCTTAAAGATTTTTTATTTAGTTATTTGACAGAAAGAGATCACAAGTAGGCAGAGAGGCAGGCAGAGAGAGAGGAGGAAGCAGGCTCCCCGCTGAGCAGAGAGCCCGATGCGGGGCTCGATCCCAGGACCCTGAGATCATGACCCGAGCCGAAGGCAGCGGCTTAACCCGCTGAGCCACCCAGGCGCCCCTGTTTGATGCATTTTCTATATATTTTTTTTCTTGGTTGGTTCAGGCAAAGGGTAAATCCGAAGGGTTGTTACTCCCTCTCGGATGGAGGCAGAAGTCCTCTACATTTTCATACATTTATCTTTGTGTACTTGGCATCAATGTTATGCAACTGCTTTAGAAAATGTTTAATATTAGTCAATAGTAATATTTGGAATCCACAGGGATAAACACACATATATATCAGAAAGGGAGGGGTCCGATCTTATTAAAATTCAAAACCTATAATTCCCAGGGAAATCATTTCAGGAAATTTGACCAGAATCTGTGCTCAGGTTTTAATATCTGCCCTAGCACCCTAGCCTGTCCCAGCCAGCCCTGGGTTCCAGGATAGCACGTGAGGAGTTAGTTAATCCTCAAATGGGTCATTCTGTTCAACCTCCCTAAAGATCCATGGGACAGGATGTAATTAGTCCTACAAGACCATTTGTCCAAACCAATTGTCCAAAGGCCTAATCCAGAACATAGTGTTTTGAAAGGACACACATAACCTATCATGCTCCACACAGTCTGGCCAGGATTGCATTTGAAGAGTCAAAGTCAACAATGGGCAATTTCTACTGAGCAGATTAGGAATGTTGCCAAAAAGCCAGGGAAGTGCCCAAAAGCTGGGGAACAAAATCCAAGGGCTAGAATCAGTGCTGCTGGTTCCCTCCCTCATCCCGCCAAGAGAGCAGGCCCGCCCCGTTCCCACCTCTCCCCAGGCGTTTACTCCTTGGTCACTAAGAAAGTCCAACCCCTGTAAAGGGTTTTTTGTTTGTTTGTTTGTTTTAAGATTTTATTTATTTGTCAGAGAGAGAGAGAGAGAACAGGCAGACTCAGGACCCCGGGATCCTAACCTGAGCCAAAGACAGAGCTTAACTGACCGAGCCCCCCAGGGGTCCCCCTTGTAAAGGTTCTGACCATTAACCTTTAACCAGCGAAGTAAAAGTACAGTGATTTGAGACAGAAGATCTGAGTTCTGGGCTTCACTGTTTTCATTCAAGTAGGGGGGAAATAATTTTCTTACCTTCCTTTATGTGCTTGTTGTAAGGATGAACGTAAGGAGGCAGGTTGATATAGAGTAAGGAGCATGTTGGAATCCAACAAAATGATGCTTCCAATTCCAGTATAAACACTTCATAGTTGTGTGACTTTGGGGAAGTTACTGAACCTTTAAACATCCTAGTTTCCTAATCTAGAAGGAGATAATAATACCTGTCTCACAGAGACATCGTGAGGATTAAATAAGATAATGTTAAGAAGTGCCTGACCTCTAATGGGCACTCAAAAAATGGTAATATATTAAAAAATCTAGATGATAATATTTTGTAAAATCCTATACAGATGGAGAAAGGGGATACACAATGGGAGGGATTCACTGACTTTTTTCTTTTTAAGAGAATGTGGCCCTTCTTTATAAAGATTGATTATCCTGGCTTTTTGCTATAACATCTTTAAATTCAAGATTTCACAATAATCATTTTCAGAGAAGCTTGGGATGGTAACGTTTCATAAAAGGATTGAAAAAAGATTTGGAAAGCGGGCAAAGACCTCTAGCTCTACCCACATCCCCAAATAACGTGCTCTGGGAATGAGCCTAGGACACTTATTTCCTCAGTTGAGATAGATGATTCTTCTTGATTTTTTTGGGGGGGGGGAGTCCTTCATAAGCAAAGCGTACTTCACATGTTACATGATCTTGTATTTATCCAACAGAATGTTCACTAGTCAGGGCACCTGGGTGGCTCAGTTGGTTGAATGTTCAACTAGATCTTGGCTCTGGTCTTGATCTCAGGGTCATTGGTTCAAACCCCATGTTGAACTCCATGCTGGGTGTGGAGCCTACTTAAAAAAATAAAGAGTGGGGGCGCCTGGGTAGCTCAGTAGGTTAAGGCCTCTGCCTTCGGCTTGGGTCATGATCCCGGGGTCCTGGGATCGAGCCCCATATCGGGCTCTCTGCTCAGCGGGGAGCCTGCTTCCTCCTCTCTCTCTGCCTGCCTCTCTGCCTACTAGTCATCTCTGTCTGTCAAATAAAGAAATAAAATCTTTTAAAAAAATAGTGTTCACTATTCTTTATGTAGATTTTTGTGCAACCCTGGTAACTTTCACATTCTAGTTTCATTTCATTTCATTTTATAACCCTACATCGCTGCTTATTCGAACTTTCAATACTCCCACTGCTTTTGTATGTATCAGATATACGTTAATAATGTTCATTAAGGGGTGCCTGGGTGGCTCAGTGGATTAAGCCGCTGCCTTTGGCACAGGTCATGATCTCAGGGTCCTGGGATCGAGCCCCGCATCGGGCTCTCTGCTCAGTGGGGAGCCTGCCTCTCTGCCTACTTGTGATCTCTGTCTGTCAAATAAATAAATAAAATCTTTAAAAAAACAATAATGTGCATTAAACTGCTCAAACCAAAGCAAAACCACAGCAAACATGCCTGATGAACACCAATGCCAGAGACCAAAATGATGCTCAATAACCATCTGCAAGTGGCAGAGTTGGCCATGTTTGCTCTCCGTACAGCTTTGTGAGTCTGAGAAATGTCTCAGGTAGAGAAGTTTCTGTGGATAGGGAACTTACTGTATGCCAGGCATTGCCTCAGGGGCTGGGAATGCAGTGGGGAGCAAGACACACCTCATCTCTGCTCTTCCCAAATTCTTTTTTTTTTTAAGATTTTATCTATTTGACAGAGAGAGAGAGGGAACACAGGCAGGGGGAGTGGGAGAGAGAGAAGCAGGCTCCCCGCTGAGCAGAGAGCCTGATGTGGGGCTCGATCCCAGGACCCTGAGACCATGACCTGAGCCGAAGGCAGAGGCTTAACCCACTGAGCCACCCAGGCGCCCCATGCTCTTCCAAAATTCTTAGTCTAGCAGAGGGGACAGATCAGGAGATGAGCAACTGTCATACAGTGTGGTGAAATGAGGGGGAGCTATAGAAGCACAGAGGAAGGTCACCTAACCCAGACTTGGGGAGCCCAGACTTCTGGAGGAAGTAATGTCTAAGCTGAGACCAAAAGGATGAGTAAGATTTAGTCAGGTAAAGATGAAGGGAAGAGGGTCCTATGTAGGGAATGTGGCCTCTTCAGGGAACAGAAAGTACTTCTGTCTTGCTGGATTCAAATTGTGTTGAGGAAGGCTGGAGAGGTAAGTTGAGATCCAGACCACAGGGCCTTGTATGCCATGAAGAGGGAGGGGGTAGTTGGGTGCTCTGGAGGGAGACAGTGGAGGCTCAGCTGTCTCTTTTACTTAGTACTGTGAACTTGAACAAGTTATTTGAGATTTTAAGCCTCACTTTTCTCATGTGTAAAATGAGGACAGTATTCAAGTAATATCTACCTCATAGGCTTAAGTGTTCATGAAATAGGGCACATAAGATACCTAATGCATAGCATCTGTTCAATAAATATTAGCAATTATTTCTTTTTTTAAAGATTTTATTTATTTGAGACTGAGAGCACAAGCAGGGAAGAGGCAGAGGCAGAGGGAGAAGCAAACTCCCCGCTGAGCAGGGAGCCCGATGTGGAGCTCAATTCCAGGACCCTGAGATCATGACCCAAGCAAAGGCAGACGCCCAGCGGACTGAGCCACCCAAGCGCCCCATTAGCAATTATTTCTATATTATTTCTTCTAATATGAAGTTGACATATTTGGGCTGTTAAAGACTTGGTGTCATAGATTTAGACAGGATATATGTATGTATTTCATATGTATATACATATATACTCACATTTTTCCACATTACATTTTTAAAAAGATTTTATTTTGACAGAGAAATAGAGATCTCAAGTAGGCAGAGAGAGAGGAGGAAGCAGGCTCCCCGCTGAGCGGAGAGCCCGATGCGGGGCTCAATTCCAGGACCCTGGGATCATGACCTGAGCCGAAGGCAGAGGCTTAATTAACCCACTGAGCCACCAGGCACTCCCACATTACATTTTTTTTTTACCTTACTTTTGTTGATTATGAAACAGCAGTTTTATACATTGATATAGTGCTATTTGGATTCTTCTTCTTTTCTAATTTGTCTTCCATGGCTTTAATATCTTAAACATCATTATGCCCCCACAGTGATAGTGTCTCTGTCTTCCTCTGCATTCCCCCGGCGTCTATGCCTTGCAGCTCTGTAAATCTTAGTTGATAACCTTAGGAAAGTGCGCCCCCTGGCGTTCATCTTGTGTCAGTTCAAGAGACAGTGTCCCATTAACTGGTCTAACGTCCCTGCCTACTGCCTGTGAGTGGAGACCTTTAATCCCAGAGAGTATGGAGGCTGTTGGCTCAGTGGTTTAAGCCGCTGCCTTCGGCTCGGGTCGTGATCTCAGGGTCCTGGGATCGAGTCCCGCATTGGGCTCTCTGCTCGGCGGGGAGCCTGCTTCCCTCTCACTCTCTCTGCCTGCCTCTCTGCCTACTTGTGATCTCTCTCTGTCAAATAAATAAATAAAATCTTTAAAAAAAAAAAGCTGTAGATTTTACAATAGAAAACTTCTGGCTATTATAAAATAGTCTTGTCCTTTCAAAGGTATCATACATTTCCTAATTAATATATAGCCCACATCAGTAGGTCCATGGCACAAAGATTATAACATACAAAACGACTTTCCTAGAAAAAAAAGTCATAAGGATTTGGAGACCTCAGATCAAGGCCTTAGAATCCACTATTACTGTGTGGCCTTGGGAAAGTCCTCCCAATTGGGCCTTCCATTTTTGAAATGAAAAAGACTGGATCTGTGTTTCGTGAAATATATATTTTAGAATACTCTGTTAATTTTGAGGGATTACATACAAAGAAGAGAGGAGAGGCTACAAATAAATTGGGAAAATGAGGGTTAAACAAAATTAAAGTGTTTCTTTACTGTAAGCCTTCTCAGATTTTTACAGTGCTAACACAGTATTACAAATTTGCAAGAACATGGCTAGAGCTTCCTAATGGCAGTCGACTGCAGAACCTTTTGCTGGCAGAGCATCCTACAAGGCCAACATTCTTTTTTTTTTTAAGATTTTATTTATTTATTTGACAGAGAGACAGATCACAAGTAGGCAGAGAGGCAGGCAGAGAAAGAGGGAAACAGGCTCCCCGCTGAGCAGAGAGCCCGATGCGGAACTTGATCCAAGGACCCTGGGATCATGACCTGAGCCGAAGGCAGAGGCTTTAACCCACTGAGCCACCCAGGCGCCCCCAGGGCCAACATTCTAAAGAAAACATTCTTGAAAATGCTGGTCAATGCTATGATTTAATTTGGTGAATCTTCCTGATCACTGGGTTCCTTTGCTAGGTAAAGACAAGGTCAAGCTACCAATCTGCTAATGTTAGGACACCAAGTCAGTGATAAAGATAATTTAACAGCAATCAAGAACATAGCTCTTAATAATAGTAACGAAAACAATAGTAATAGTTCATGTTTATCGAGTGCTCTATCTGCCAAGCACTGTGCTAAGTGTGTTATGCATGTTACCTCATTTCATCCTTACAATAACCCAATGAGTCTATTAGTATCATCCCCCTTAAAAACTTTTTAAAGTGGGCTTAGTTGGCTTAAGTTGGTTGCTTAAGTTGGTGGCTTAGTTGGTTAAGTGACTGCTGTCGGCTCAGGTTGTGATCCTGGAGTCCCGGGATCAAGTCCTGCATCAGGCTCCCTGCTTCTCCCTCTGACCCTCTTCCCTCTCATGCTCTCTCTCACTCTCTCTTTCTCAAGTAAATAAATAAAATCTTAAAAAAAAATTTTTAAGTGAATTTATTATTATTATTATTTTGAGAGACAGAGCAGGGAGGCCAGAGCCAGAGGGAGAGGGAGAGTGAGAATCTTAAGCAGGCTCCACGCCTGACTTGCAGTTCCATCTCACATGCTTCAGATTATGACTTGAGCCAAAATCGTGTCAGATACTCAACTGACTGAGCCACCCAGGCACCCCTAAAAATTATTTTTTAAGATTTTATTTTTAGGGGCACCTGGGTGGCTCAGTTGGTTAAGCGTCTACCTTCGGCTCAGGTCATGGTCCCAGGGTCCTGAGATAGAGTCCCCCATAGGGAGCAGGGAGCCTGCTTCTCCCTCTGTCTGCTGCTCCCCCTGCTTGTGCTCGCTCTCTCTCTCTGACAAAAATGATACTTTTAAAAATTATACCTTTTTTATTATAAGGATTTTATTTATTTACTTATTTGACAGAGATAGAGTGAGACAGAGCAAAAGTAGGGAGAGCAGCAGACATAGGGAGAAGAAGGCTCCCCGTGGAGCAGGGAGCCCTATGGGGAAGTCGATCCTGGGATCCTGGGATCCTGAAGCTGAAGGTAGATGCTTAACCGACTGAGCCACCAGGCGCCCCAAAATGTCATTCTTCAACAAATGTTTTCACAAGACAAAACTCATTTAAAAAGTTGGCTCTATGTTTCTTTTGGAAATTGTACCACATCTGAATGCTGAAAATCATAGGCCTTCTCAAATTTTGTTTTGTTCAGGTACAGAATATAAACGTACCCAATTAAAATTTTATTCAATTAAGAAATAAGAACTCTATCAAAAAGTCAAGTGTTGGGGCGCCTAGGTGGCTCAGTGAGTTAGAGCCTCTGCCTTTGGCTCAGGTCACGATCTCAGGGTCCTGGGATCGAGCCCCGCATCGGGCTCTCTGCTTGGCGGGGAGCCTGCTTCCCCTTCTCTCACTCTCTCTGCCTGCCTCTCTGCCTACTTGTGATCTCTGTCTGTGAAATAAATAAACAAAGTCTTTAAAAAAAAAGTCAAGTGTGTTTTTTCACAAGGCAAGATATCCCAAAGCACAATTACAGAATTTCACGATTCAGTCCTATTTGTTTCTCTTTTTTAGGGAAACATTTTAATGCCTTCCTGTTTTCATTAACCACAACTCACTAAAAGCTTCAAAAGCCAAAGGGATTTTTTTTTTAGCCTTCTACTTGTTGAATATCTTGATTAAATATTTTCACGTGATGGTGAACAAAAGACCTCGAAATTTGGAGAACTCTCTTTTTTTTTCTTAAAGATTTTTTTTATTATTTGACAGAGAGAGATATCACAAGTAGATAGAGAGGCAGGCAGAGAGAGAGAGAGAGAGAGGGAAGCAGGCTCCCTGCTGAGCAGAGAGCCTGATGCGGGACTCGATCCCAGGACCCGAGATCATGACCTGAGCCGAAGGCAGCAGCTTAACCCACTGACCCACCCAGGCACCCCTAAGTTTTTCTTATTTTGGGGGGTAGTCAACATGAACTTTGTCACATACAAAAAATGTTCAGACACTAATTGTGTCTATAGAGAAAATATATAATATTGTAGTTTGTTTGGGGAGCCTGGGTGGCTCAGTCGGTTGGTTAAGCCTTCAACTCTTCGATTCCGACTCTACATTTTGACTCAGGTCATGATTGGGGGGAGACTGAAGATTCTCTTCCTCTGCCCCCCTGCTCGCTCTCTTGCGTGGATTCTCTCTCAAATAAATAATCTTTGAAAAAATATTACAGTTTGTTTGGATGCAGTTATCAATTATATGTATACTATGACCAATCTCCATGTTCCTGTGATACAGACTTCTTAATTGAGTAAAACATTATTTTTACCACATTTTCCTCTGCTAGAATTTATATTCACATTATCACAGAAAAAAACCAAATAAATGTATTAACTTCCAAAATTGTTATTTGATCCGACACATTGGATGGAATCATTGCACTATTATTAATTTAACTTGTATTTGAATCACCCAGAGACCCTGATGTAAAGTTGGTATCATGGGACCATTTGTTTGCTAAATTCAGCCAACACTTTAATAGCTGCCATTTCATTTTTCATACATACACAAGGAAATTAAGGATAAAAAATAAGCAATTGAGTTTCAAACAACCGTTTGATCTTGAAAAATTATGCTTTACAGCATTATATGTAAATCTTCTGTACCTGCGTGTGATCCTTGAGCACGTTATTAAAATAACCACCAACTTCTTTTTTATTTTAATTCCAGTACAGTTAACATGCAGTGTTATATTAATTTTAGAGGTAGAGTTTAGTGATTCAAGAGTCCCCCCCCGCCCCCCTCCCACGCTCATCAGGACAAGCGCCCTCCTTCACCCCCGTCACCTATTTCCCCCACCCCCTGACCCTCCTCCCTTCTGGTAACCATCCATGTGTTCTCTGGAGTTAAGAGTCTGTCTCTCTCTCTCTCTTATTTTTTTCCTTTTTGTTTCTTAAATTCCACAATGAGCGAAATCATACGGTATTTGTCTTCCTCTGACTTGCTTTTCTTACCATTGTACTCTCTAGCTCCATCCGTCATTGCAAATGGCAAGATTTTGTTCTTTTTAATGGCTGAGTAATATTCCATGGTGAGATAACTACTGACTTCCGAGGTAGATGCTGATGTTTTGTCAGTGGACAGGTATCTTCTGGTTTTTGTGTGATCAGTTCTATCTCTGTGGCCTGCATGGGCATCAGATGTCAACAGACATCTTGGGTGAGTTACATGTAAATCATTAAATCCAGTACTTACATTTTCATAAATACATATGTTCATTTATTTGTGCTCAGTACTGCCAAGAGGATTTACTGCAAAACAGAAAAGCACTATCAGTGAGTAAAATAGGTAGCTGTAGATTTATACCATGCATAAATTGCATAACCATTGTTGCTAGAATGTTCAGACTGCCCTCTCTATGTGCTATATGCAGGGCTGCTTAGTCTCTATTCCCTACACGTACTCCATGTACACCTAACCCTGTGATTTCCCACACTTCCCATTGACCCCGCCACCTGGTGAACCAAGAGCTTGTGTGACTGACTATAGAAACTGGAAGTTCAAAGTGGAAATCTATTAAGCCCAAATCAAATTGTTTTGGCACAGCTATTCATTTTAATACCTCGTTCGAAGCTGAAAAGCGTGAGACAAACTTCACACCCATCAGAATGGCTAGGCTAAAAAAGACAAGAAACAACAAGTGTCGGTGAGGATGTGGAGAAAAGGGATGCCTCGTGCGGGGTTGGTGGGAACGTGAACTGGTGCAGTCGCTGTGGAACACAGTATGGCGGTTCCTCAAAAGCTTAAAAATAGATACGCCATGGGATCCAGTAATTCTACTTCTGGGTATTTACTCGAAGAAAATGAAAACACTATAAAATCTTTAAAAAAAAAAAAAAAAAAGGGCGCCTGGGTGGCTCAGTGGCTTAAGCCGCTGCCTTCGGCTCAGGTCATGATCTCAGGGTCCTGGGATCGAGTCCCACATCGGGCTCTCTGCTTGTCAGGGAGCCTGCTTCCCTCTCTCTCTCTCTGCCTGCCTCTCTGTCTACTTGTGGTCTCTCTCTGTCAAATAAATAAATAAAATCTTTAAAAAAAATAAAAAAAAAAAAGAAAATGAAAACACTAATTTGAAAAGATATATATGCCCCTAATGATTTTGTTTTTGTGTTTTTAAGATTTTATTGTTAAGTAATCTCTATACCCAACATGGGGCTTGAACCTACAACCCTGAGTGAATGAAATAACTGCATGACACGACTTAAAGGTCCTGAAGCAGAATTTTCTCTCTTTCTAATGTGTTTTATTTGGGAAATAATGGGGAGCAATGTTGGGAGTAGTTGTGTTTTATGGGGTTGGGAGACGGTTTGTGTATAAATTACCTAATGTAAGTCACCTCTAGCAGCGTAGACGTCTACTACAGGACTTCCTAATGTGTTTTGTGTCATGCACCTCTCTAAGAATTTGATGAAGCTTATGGGCCCTGGCATAGAATAATGTTTTAAATATACACACATATATAATATATATAAGATTACAAAGGAATCTAATTATATCAAAATATAATTATTAAAATATTCAATAATATGTGATATAATATGGGCTTCTCTCTTAACATATAAAATAGAAAGACCTAGGGGCTCCTGGGTGACTCAGTCGGTTAAGTGTCTCCCTTTGGCTCAGGGCATGGTCCCAGGGTCCTGGGATCGAGCCCCACGTCGGGCTCCCTGCCCAGCGGGAAGCCTGCTTCTCCCTCTCCCACTATCCATGCTTGGGTTCCCTGTCTCACTGTGTCTCTCTCTGTCAAATAAATAAATAAAATCTTTAAAAAAATAAATAGCAAGATCTAGAGATGTAAAAAGTAACAACGTTGAAATACTGTTGAGCATAAACCAGGTGTGCAGATACTGACAATAACAGTCATGTGATATCAAACACAGCCACAGTTTCTACTGGTGACTAAGTCATAGGTATTGCTAAATTTACTGTGGGTTGTTGCCTATACCCATGATTTAAGGAAATCCTCAATTTCAGTTAAAACACTGGTTCGGATGAAGATGCTGGGTTTTTTTTCCCATCCCAGGTCGTGAGCCCCTTTGAACTCCATCTTAAGGACTCCTGGCGTAGAGTCAGGGAGTTCAGGACATTAACTAGAAGAAAACCTAGTATACCTATATTTATTTCTGTAACTTGGGATCCCATTCGGATTGTCCTTCCTTTACCACAGCTCCTTGGCATGTGTTACTAAGTCGCTGGTTCATCCCCCAGTGTGGTGGACACAGAAGGTACCATCCAGATCACCATTCGAGGAAGGACCCAGCGCCCAGGTGTGGGATGCATGCTCAGACACCAACTGACACGCACTTGGGGTCTGCCTCCACTCCAGGTTGTGGGGTCATGCTCTTCCTGGGACAGTCCACATCCCGTGATTGAAAGAGAGGAAGGTATAAAGACCCAGCCTTGTCAGCCTGTTGTGGGATACTCTGATGGGCAAGACTTCTTTGAGACCTCCCTGTGAAGTCGGCCGTGGCTTGGTTCCGCTGACATCTCTGTTCAACTTTTCCCTCCGCCCGATCCCACCTCCCACTCGTTTCTGTCATAGATACTGACCTCGAAACATCGTGCCCCAAATTCCACCTCAGCACCTGCTTCTGGAAACCCCAATCTGTCACACCCCGCTTCCTGCCCTTATAGCAACCACAACTAAAGTCCACAAAGTCCGGGGTAACACGTCAGTGCAAACAGAGACGCCTGCGCCCCCCTCCATGACGGGCGACCCAACTTAGCTTAGCTACCCTGTGCTTCGCCAAGGTGTGCCCCTTTGGCTTGCAGATTATTCCGAGCTGAAAACAAGTCCCAGAAGACTCGAGAAGAAACGCTGACCTCCCTGCCTAACTGCCTAAAGGACTTGGGATAGGGGACCTGCTCCAGAAGAGAGCGGCCACCGTAAATAACTACACTATATTACGAATTAGGGGCCCAGACAGAGAAGAATTTAGAAAAGTCCCTTTGTTAAGATTCCTCTCTGTGTCCCATTGTTTCGAGATGGCCCGGCTAACATTTGTTTACCAAATGTTTACTTTGTCATCTTCCTGTGAGTTGCTTTCCTTCCCTTTGTAGTCCCAGAGCCCGACTCCCTTCTCCTTAGTTCAGGATGACATATATCCCTCTTTTTTGCGTGCCTCTGGAATCTCATGTGTATGTGGGTTCCCCGTACTTACATAATCAAATTTATTTTCTCCTGTTAATCTATCTCATGTCAACTTAATTCTTGTATCAGCCAAAACTCTGAAGGGTAGAGGAAAATCCACCCCCATAACACCTATATCCTGTCCCAGAGCCACAGGAAAGACCCCGTTGTTGGCCTCAGGGACATGAAGCAGGGAGAGCTTCATGGAGTGGCCTGAATTTGGGGTGAACAATTCAAAGTAAGGAGAGAGAATGGGGAAGGGAACTAAAACCCACTAAGTTTACCTCCTACGTGTCAGGCTCCTGCTGGGAATGTTGTCTATTTCATCAGTGCTCTGCTCACAGGGACACTGTGGGCTACGTGGTTCTACCACCACCAATAACAAAACAAAAATAAGTCCGCTGATTGAATGCAGTACTTACTATCTGTAGGGTACTGTTCTGAGCCTTCCCACTCATTCCTATCTCATTTATTCCTTAAGGGTCCTCAAGGCCTGGGGAGTTTTCAGATTCTGGAGACATTCACCAGCTCCCACCCTCTAGCACTGGGGTTCCATGGACTTCACTTAGGATTAACTTCTGTGATAACTATTCTACCAGCAATTCCACAAGACTTTACTACCATGCAGCAGCCCAGATTCGAGCCAACCTCCCCCCCCAACTCCAGAATAGAGGCCAAATGATCCCTTTTCCTGTTCCTCCTCTGCTGATCCTGATTCACTTAGGACCCTGTGAGAAGCTGAGGCCCCGGGAAAACTAGCTGCTCCTATAGCTGAGTGGCAAGTTTGAGTTCAGACCTAGGACAGCCTGACTCTTTAGCCTGTTTCTTGACACTGGTCATGTGTTACCTCTACTGGGCAGTGATGTTCCTTTCTTTCTTTTCTTAAGATTTTATTTATTCATTTTAGAGGGAGAGAGAGAGAGGGAGAGAACACAAGCAGAGGGAGCAGCAGGCAGTGGGAGAGGGAAAAGTAGACACTCTGATGAGCAGGGAGCCCGATGTGGGTGGGGCTCCATCCCAGGACCCCGGGATCATGACCTGAGCCGAAGCCAGTTGCTTAATGACTGAGCCACCCAGGTGCCCCTGGGCAGTGATGTTTTTTTCTCTGTTTTTTTTTTTAAGATTTTATTTGTTTTATTGAGAAAGAGAAAAAGCACCAATGGTGGAATTGGAGGGGCAGAGGGAGAAGGAGCAGAGCAGATGCCCCACTGAGGAAGACCTTGGGATCATGACCTGAGCTAAAGGCTCACCGACTGAGCCACCCAGACACCTGTCTTCTCTGTTTCTGATGCCCAATGGCATTGTGCTTTCTTAGGTGTCACAACCATAGCAAATAAAGTACTAATGAAATGTCCTCATTTAGGAAAAACTTCACAGGTAAAACCATGTGCCTATATTTACAGAAACTTAAGCCTTTAAAATAAATAATAACTCACTAAGAAAAGGCAAGAGATAATGATTTTTTTCAGTACTCAGTGACATTGATAAAAGAAATGTATTTTTGCATTTTATCCGTTAATTTTGATTACCATTTATTACTTCTCTGAATGTGTTCCTTTTTAAAAGCTTTGTTGACATTCAATACACTATACATACAAGTGTACAACTTGATGAGGTTTGACATATGCCCGTACGCGACACAAGTGGGGTGTCTCTTTATGTCGAAATTGACTAGAGCCAACCCAAGAGAGCCCCACACTTTGGTGCAGGCTCCTGCGCTCATAAAGGGTACCAGGTGAGTAAGTACGCCGGGTAAAGACTTCAAAGCAACTACTGCGATTGAACTCAGAAGTACCGACTTTAGACATAAAGGACAACACTTTATTGTTCTTTCCTCCAAGAAGCCATAATTAACTGGTAAGGATTGCATTCCACTCTTGGCGCCAAAGCCGAGAATAAAACAGCGTCACGAGGCAAAAACATGCTGCATTTAGAAGCTAGGCCTCCAGGGGGAGAAAGCTCCTGGAGAAATGCCTAGAAAGCGGCAAAGCCTCCGGGAGTCACTCGCTCCAAGTACAACAGTCGCTTTGCTGAGCAAGGTCTCCTTGACCGCTCGCAGCGAGCGCAGCCTCCCACAGCGGCAACCGGCCCTCCAAAGGTACCAGACGCAAGAGACACAAAAGGCCAATGTCTCGTCTGGATCGATGCGCCGCTGTTCCCAAAACGCCGACCCACAAGTGCAAAGGCGCACCCGCCGGCCCAGATTCGCCTACTTCCACCGCCCCTTCCGCTCCGGCCCGCCCGGTCCGCCCGCGGAGAAACCGGAGGAGATATGCAACGCTCCCCTTGCCCGCAACAATACCAAGAAGGGGTGGGGAAGGGAGGCAAAGCTCACCACTTCTGGTTTAGTTTCGTTTTTATTAAAAACTTCACGTGATTGCTGGACTCTTGACTCAGCGATTTCGCCAAACAGCCTCCTTTAATTTATTGGTTTGTCATCACCGCCTTCACCTTTTCTTGTACAGTGCTACCTACCAATTCCGAAGATTTAAGCGGAGTTCTCCCATTCGATACAACGAACAAATAAATTAGTTGTTCGATTCATTTAGCCAATTCGTTTCAAGCTCCCAAAATGAGAAGCTAGGGGTTTTAAATAATCGCTACACGTTTTCTTCAAAGGATCATCGGGCTTCTTTTTATTTTCTTTCACCCTTCTACCTTAGTTCTGGATTATTATAGATCCATTCTTAAGTAAATGAAAGAATTAGATAAAGACTTCATAAATAGTTGTCCCGGAACTTTTTCTCCCTCCCCCAGAGATGCACTCTAATAACGACAATGCAGGTTAGTTGTGGGTAAATTCAAGTTTTAGAATACAAAGCTTGGTTTTTGTTTTTAAACGTTTATTTTAATCTTTATTGTTTTATTTTGTTTCAAGTTTTTTAATTTGCTTTAGTCACCTCTACACCTAGTGTGGGGCTTGAAGATGCAAGAGTTAGTTGCGTGCTTCTCGGACTGAGCCAGCCAGGCGCCCCTCATTTTAATCTTTATAATGAAAATAATACTTATAGAAAATGTGGACAATCAGACAATTCAAAAGACAAAAAGGCTATTATTTACAATCTCAACGCTCGGGAACAATTCCTCTTAATGATTTGGTGTCTTTCCAGTCTCTTTATTATGGAATTAAAAAAAATTTCAATCGTTGGAAAGAAAAATTATTCTCTACCACTCAAGGATCTTTTGGCTGGTCTAAGAATTAAACTGGCAAGAGACAGATTGAGCAGGTTAAGAGGAGCAGGCACTTTTCTATCTCCAAAAATATGAGACCCCAGGCAGTTACGCAATTGAGGTTTATATACCATCTAGCATTAAGGAGAAGGGACTAAGTTTCTGAATCTTTAAAGGGAAGAAGACAATTCCTAGGAAGACGAAAAAAGAATAAATGTTTGGTGAATAAATGTTTCCTGGGTCATGCAGAAACAATGGGACATGGAGAGAAATTTTAACAGATTTTGCTAACTTCCTCTGTGTCCACCACCCCAAGTTCATAGTATAATGTAGGTATCTAAGGGGACTCTTCCCTTCCTGGAGTGGGTCCTCTATCTCAATTCTTTTAGGCAGTTAGAGGGGAGGGAGAGAAGAAAAACTTCTTGAGCCTTCCATTTCTTCAATATAATCAGCTTAACATTATCCACATGCTAAAGAGATGTTTTGGGGTGGCGAATATTCCTCCCCTCCATAATTATACAGTTTCCCATCCAACTTTCCCCCCTCATTACAACAATGGCATCTTCCCATTATATTAAGAACACAACTTCTAAAGATTTTATTTATTTGACAGACAGAGATCACAAGTAGGCAGAGAGGCAGGCAGAGAGAGAGAGAGGAGGAGGAAACAGCCTCTCAGCTGAGCACAGCCTGATGCAATGCGGGGCTCGATCCTAGGACCCTGGGACCATGATCTGAGCTGAAGGCAGAGGCTTTAACCCACTTAGCCACCCAGGCTCCCCAAGAACACAACTTTTAATAACCATTTAATAGTCCACTGTATTAATGTAGCAGGCATCATCTAATCCTCCATTTGGAGACATTCTGGCTCAAGATTTTCAATTGAGCAAACTCTTTAAAATAACCCAGAGGTAAATTCTTTCCACTCTCAGATCCAATCTATTCTTACAGGCGTAGGGGTGAAGAACTTTTCCCTTTTTCCCTTCTGTGATTCTTGGCCTGGCCTAATAACCAAATTGACATAAGACAGATTAATAGGAGGAAAATGAACAAATAAAAATATGAGACCTGCAGGCGCAGGCAGGTCCTAGAGGCTGGTGTTGTTATCCTTGGCTGAGGAGAAAGGGGGTAGTGGCCTCAGGCTTCAAGCGGGGTGAGGAGGACAATTCACAGGAACCTAAGAAGAACTAAAGTTGGGTAAACAAATATTTGCCATGCCAGACATCTCTCTGATAGAAAAAGTTATCCCTGGGGGTGACTGGGCGGCTGTCAGTTAAGCATCCAACTCTTGATTTCAGCTCAGGTCACGATCTCAAGGTTGTAAGACAGCACTGCTGCTTTTCTGCTGAAGATTTTTTTCTCTCCCTCTCCCTCAGCCCCTCCCTCCCTCTCTCTCCCTCTCAAAAAGAACAAAAAAGTTATCTCAGGTTAACAGCTCTCCTACAGGTACAGGCATCCTATTTAAATTCATTGAAGTGGTTAAGGGGAGAGGTAAAAAGCTTTTCCTGAGTTTGCTGGGTTTTAATCGCCTTCAGCTCAAACAGTTCCACATCCCCAAGTGACAGACTTTGGGGTACTGTGTTCTGCTCCCCTCCCTACATTTTTGGGTTCTCCTTTATTGGGTTTATGTAAGGCAAACCACGCCGGAACTTTTGCTTAAGTTTGGCAGTTGTTGGAGGTTTTCCTGCAAATGTATGTTGGACCACCCGCAACCCTGTTGTTCTAACCATCTTCTGTGTTTTCCCCAAAGCGCTTCATAATTTTTTTTATTTGACAGATTTTTTTATTTGGCAGAGAGGCAGGCAGAGAGAGAGAGAGGAGGAAGCAGGCTCCCTGCCAAGCAGAGAGCCGGATGCGGGGCTCAGTCCCAGGACCCTGAGATCATGACCTGAGCCGAAGGCAGAGGCTTAACCCACTGAGCCATCCAGGCGCCCCTCCAAAGCGCTTCAATACATCTGTAAGCGCCTAGATCAGTGGAAGGAGTGGTTTAACTGCCTTCGCACTCATTTCCTGCCCACCGAGGCGAGGAGAGAAGTGTGGGGAGAATGGGCAACTGCTCGAACAGCAGTCAGTGCTGAGGAGGGGAGAAGCGGGCTGAGCGCCAGGGGACGCACCCCCAGGTGTCAACAGCCCACCCAGTCCGAGTGAAATGCAGCCCGTGTGCCACGCTGGGCAGGCCGACCCTGAGCCACACAACGTCTTCCTCTTACAGCTCTACCCCAGGATCCGCCGAGCATGAGCACAGAGAAGAGAATACACTCATGCATTCGACAATACTTCCCGAGTATTTAGTATGTTCCAGGAATTGTTCCTGGTGCCTAGGCCATCTCAGGGAACAGAAAAGACACAGATTCCTGCGCCTGGGTCCTTAGCATTTTAGTGGGGGAAGACTGACCCCAAACGATAAACATAATAATAAAGACATTCTATTTTATGTTAGGAGACAAGTGCTGGGAAAAAAGGGGCAAGAAAAGGGAGTTTGAAAGTGTGTGTGTGTGTGTGTGTGTGTGTGTGTGTGTGTGTGTGTGTGTGTGTGAGAGAGAGAGAGAGAGAGAGAGAGAGAGAAAGAGTTAATACTAGGGTAATCAGGGTAAGCGGCAGGTAAGCAAAGACTTGGAAGAGAAGCGAGAGAGTTGATCATCTGGATATCTAAGTAAAGAATGTTCTGGAGAAAACAGCCAGGATAAAGCCCTGGAGTGGGATTGTACGTGAACAGCAAAGCGGCCAGCACAGGGAGAAAGGGCAAAGTTTATTGCTTCCTCCAGTAAATGGTTGGATATGGGATTACAAAGCAAGGTGTTAGCAAGGACGAAAACAACCCTGCCCACAGGGCAGATTGGAGGTATGAGGGCTTGAACCCGGGCTGAGCTGGAAAGAAGTTACCAGGGGGAGGCGCTGGGTGGGCTTCCTGAGACGTGATTGGTGGAAGGCATGGGGCGGGCAGACAGGGCTCCTACAGCGGAGCCGTGTGCTCAAACTGGCCGGTAGTTGTTACCAAGACTGGCAGGTTTCTAGAAGGCTATGTGAGAAACCTGTCTGGAGACCATCGAAAACTGGCATTTGCTCTTATTCTGGGACTTTTTAAGTGGCAAAGGAAGCAAATAAACCGACCCAAACCCTCAAACAACAAACTACATTTTCCACCAAGATCTTAGGAAGGTCAACTTTAAGGGCAAAATATTCAGGGATCCACCTCTCCTTCCCTAAAATCTGCGAGTCTTTCCTACAGATGTTGTTTTGTTAGTTTTCTACTGGCTACTTTGACAGATCACCACAAACTTGGCGGCTTAAAACCACACATATTTATGATCTTCCAGTTCTGGAGGCCAGAAGTCCTAAAATCAAAGTGTCAGCAGGATTGCATTTCCCCTGGAGGCTCTGGGGCGGATTCTGTTTCCCTGCCTTTTCTGCATTATATAGGCTGCCCGCATTCCTTATCTTGCGGTTCTCTTCTTTTCCTGATATCACTGTCCTTGGGATTTTCATTTATTGTAAATTCCCTGCTCTAAATTGCCTCCTTCTGAGGCACGAGGAATTTCAGAAAGCTGCGGGATCCAAGTTGATAGACCGCTTAGAGGTCATCTGATCGAACTTTTCTGCTGGTGCTGAAACTCATTCTACATTTTTCTGGACAAATGCTCCTTCGGCTTCTTTTAAACACTTGGGGCAACTCACAGCAAGTCACTATGAGTTAGTACTTGTTAAGGTCTTCCTGGTCCACAGTCTTCCTACTGAGCCGAATCCTGGCTCCTTGGAAGTCCAAACAAACCTTCCCGTTTTCTCTCTGGAGCTCCAGAGAACAGTCTTTCTCTTTCCCCGTGTTTGCCCTGTAGGTATTTGAAGACTGCTACTCCCGCTAAGACTTCTGTTGTCCCGCCTGAGCATGTGCCCAGGAGGAGATTTTCCGGTTCCTCACCACCCTGGTCTCCCTTTTCTGGAGGCTCTCTAGCTTAGTGTCCTGAAACTGCGGTACCCAGAACTGAGTACATGACTCGGGGGCAGAATCCACTGGGAGATAACACCTCCTTTGACTTTGAACTTTATTTCTTTGAAAGATTATTTTATTTATTTGAGAAACAGAGCATTCACAAGTTGAGGGCAGAGCCCAACACAGGGCTCAGTTCCCAGGACCCTGAGATCACGACCTGAGCCGAAATCAAGGGTTGGATGCTCAACCGACTGAACCACTCAGGCGCCCTTTCCCCTTAATGATCTGTAACAGCTACTTTTTTTCTGTTAATTTTCCACTAAAAGTGTGTGTGTATGTATATATACATATACATAAACATATATATTTTTAAAGATTTTATTTATTCATTTGACAGAGAGAGATACAGTGAGAAAGGAACACAAGCAGGTAGAGCAGGAGAGAGAGCCTGATGTGGGCGCTTGACCCCAGGACCCTGGGATCATGACCCGAGCTGAAGGCAGAGGCTTAATGACTGAGCCACCCACCCAGGAGCCCCTAAAAGTCTATTTTTAAGCAAGTAAAAAACACACCACAGAATTTTCTGGTTATAAAACATAGCCCACAGACCACATACAAATGATTCACCTGGCTATTCTGTAAAAATGCAGACCCTTGAGCCCAACTCAGACTCCCATTCTTCAGTAGTGAAACTCAGGAATCATCATCTGACATTAAACCGCAGGTCATTCTTATGGACGCTAGAGTCTGAGCCCCCTGCTTTAGGACTTCCCCAGAGCGATCTAGAGCAACGGGTCTCAACTCTTACCATCTCTCCTGTCCAGATCATACCTCCTATTGAGTCCGATTCTCTGGGACTAGGACCTTGGTATCTGCAGGTTTAAAAATGTTCCCCAGGTGATTCTACCGTGCAGTCGTTACTGAGAACCACTGATTTCTATGTTCTTCAGTAGAGATTTGAGGGTCAAATAATCTTTAGCCGCCTGTCAAATCTCAAGAAAACCCTTTGAGCTCATAAAATGTCACCTGTTTACTTTGGACCTCGAGTTACTTGTCTGAGAGTAAAAATAGACTTATTGTGAGGAGAGACGTGAGGTGCCTCTTAGTCAGCACTAAAAATATCAGTAGTAATTGCCATCATTTTCATTCCTGCAAGGAAATTTGGTGACTGCCATGTGTGTGACACAGCGTTAAGTTTTGCTGGCTGTGCTGGGGGTAGATAAGCTACTAGAAGGCATGACCCTCAAGGACCTGTGTCTAGTTGGCAAGTCCAAACAAACCCGGGAGAACCTAGAGTGAAAAGTCATACAAACCCCGTCATCATAAAATATCGAGCAACAGGACACATGGTAGGTAAATACTAGTCCAGATCTTAACAGAGAAAGAGGTGGGTGGGGTCTGCAGGTAGGGCTTGAGGTGCATCTTGGAGACATTTCAAGATCTGAATGATGGTGAAACAGATGGATAGCTTCCTGGCTGAAAGACACTACTTTCAGATGACTTCAGGTCAGGCAATTAAGTTCCCCAATGAAGAGTGACTTAAGTTTGTATGGACATGTATTATCCCTCTTAACAAGAAGTTGGGAGGTGGGCAGTCCCAGTGCGAATTGTGCAGCAACTCAGCAATATTAAAAATATTTTTGTCTTTTTTGCTCTGACATCCTCAGGGCGACAATGATGTCTTCCCTCATGGTTCCAAGATGGCTGCCACAGCACCAAACATTGCATCCTGACTCTAGTATCACAAGCAACAGATGGACGCAGGCCTTTGTCACATTCGTCTCTTTTTCAGAGAGGGAAAAGTCTCTTTCAGAGCTCTCTCGGGGTCCTCCTCCTGTCTCAGTCAGAACTAGGTCACTTGGTCACTTTTATAGCCACCACTAGCAAAGACTTGCATGGCTGGCTTAAAACAATTGTGATTCATCTCTTGGAGCTCAGCATATTGTCACCTGTAACATAATCAAGGTTGTGTCACTAAAGAAGTAGGGGGAACACCTCTTTAGTAGGAAACAAGCCATGTCTGCCACAGACACAATGAGCATTGGCACCAAATGAATGAAAACTTATGATAAGTCATTATAGCAATTCAAACTGACAAAGATGTGCACGTTATTTAAACTTTCTGTGCTTCAGTTTCCTTGTCTGTAAAACAGAGATAACAGTGCCTGCTGTAGAGAGCTGTCATGAGAATCCCACGAGATAGTACATGGAAAAGGCTTACAACAGTCCGAGGCATATAGCACCTGCTAGCTATTATTCCTTTTCAGGCGTCCCCAGCTTAGAGGTGATTCTAGAGGACTCATGGATGTGCTCTTTGAGTGTTCTCATTTGAGCGTCTATTTTTATATTTATTTTATTTTTTTAAGATTTTATTTATTTGACAGAGGGAGGGACAGTGAGAGAGGGAACATAAGCAGGGGCAGCAGAAGAGGGAGAAGCAGGCTTCCTGCTGAGCAGGGATCCCGATGCAGCTGGGTCCACTACCTGAGCTGAATCCAGATGCTTAACCAGCTGAGCCACCCAGGCGCCCCCAAGCTTCTAGTTTTAGAACAAAATCCACCAGAGTCTTTCATCATAAGGCAGGCCTATCTTGGACACTGAGAAAGAACCTAGGATTTTAGACTAGTACAGCTGAAAGTGAATACGATGATTTTCTTGTGCAGTGTTTTTTTGTAATTTTCTAGCAACAAGGCCAGAAAACTTATGCTCTAAAATGAAGAAAACTGGAGCCATTGTCTTCCTTACACATGCCAAGATACCTCCCCTGAACCCAAGGGTGCCATGGAACACACTTTGAGAAACACTGACAGGAGTTCAAACACAGTAAATTGTGGTTAAGCGGCCAAAGAGATGAAGTAAGGCCACTGGGATCAGAAATCACCTTTCCTGGTTTGTAAGCTGAGGAGAGTGAGCGAATGTGCGGTGGGAGCAGGGGGCAAGATGGAGCATTAGGGTCAAAGCTCTGTGGGGCCCTGCGAAGCCCAGCATTTAGGTTTTATCTGGAGGGCTGGTGACTTCATCCTGCTTTACAGGTCTTCTGGTAGACATGTCTACTCCTGGAAGCCACCCTGGCTCGCAGAAACCACTGTGTCTGGGGGACAGAGAGACGCCGATGGAAAGGGATGGAATCCAAGGGATGTGGACTTGTTTTCCTGGACTTCTGTTCAATCCCTAGTGTGGGGGTCGGCCGATGGGCTGTCCTTCCTTAAAGCCCATGGTAAAGCCGGCAAGTGCTTAGGGGAACAGTCAGCTGGAAAAAGGGAGTAAATAACATCTGGACGAGGGAAGTTGCTAGGAAACTCCCACAGGCCAGTTCCTAAGAGTGCTAAGGTCTCTGTTTGATCAATTCTATATCAGCACTGAGCAGCGCCATCCGAGTTTTCCGGGCCTCTCTCACTGACAGGAAACGTCGATGAGTGGAGACTTTTATTTATTTATTTATTTATTTTACTAAGTTAAATTTTTTTTTAAGATTTTATTCGACAGACAGAGACCACAAGCAGGCAGAGAGGCAGGCAGAGAGAGAGGAAGGGAAGCAGGCTCCCCGCTGAGCAGAGAGCCCGATGCGGGGCTCGATCCCAGGACCCTGGGATCATGACCCCAGCCGAAGGCAGAGGCTTAACCCACTGAGCCACCCGGGCACCCCGAGTGGGGCCTTTTAGAGCCCAAGGTGAGCTAACCAAGAATAGAGCACTAGACAAGAAGTACAGAGGTGAGAGTTCTAGTCCCCATTTGGCTGCACACCTGGGTAAGCAAGATGAGCTTCCTGGGCAAAATGAAGAGGCTGGCGCAGACGAGGGCCTTTCTGATTTGAACACGTCCATCGCTTCAAATCAAGGGTCTGCAACAAGGGGCCGCCATCTTATGCCAAAGAGCCAGCTGCGGCCTTCTTAGTTACACGCGCAGAGTAAGCTGGTCGTCACCGTGAATACTGTCACTAGGTGGGGTTAAGGATTTCTGAATAGGAACCTTCTCCTCTGAACCCCTACTGAAAAGGAAGGGAAATGGATCATTATTTCCTAAGCAATACATCATTTCAGTTTGTGGGTCATACTGTTCTGGGGTCACTCTCCCGCATAATCTGTTGTGTTGAAAGAGAAATGTGGAGGGGCGCCTAGGGCGCTCAGAGGGTTAAAGCCGCTGCCTTCAGCTCAGGTCATGATCTCAGGGTCCTGGGGATCGAGCCCCACTTCGGGCTCTCTGCTCGGCGGGAAGCCTGCTTCTCCCCCCCCTCCATGCCTGCCTCTCTGCCTGCTGGTGATCTCTGTCTGTCAAATAAATAAATAAATAAATAATCTTTAAATAAAACAAATTTATAAATAACATATATTAAAAAAAAGAGAATGTGGGGATTATGGGCCATGTAAGGCGGCATGTAAGCGTGTGTGAGAGAGAGAGAGAGAGAGAGAGACCCAGAAAGAGAGAGACCAAGAGACGAGGCGAAGGTGGTAAAGGTGGAAGGCGGACATTCGTCGATTGTCAGCTGGTTGGTCTAATGGAAAGAAGACGGCCACTTTCCCTGGTGTGACTCAGATGGAAAAAATACTGGGGAAGTATTCTGCTGCGGAGACCATTCCTCCAGCTCAGCACTTAGGTTGTATAGTCTCCAAAAGCCAGAACCTATTATTAGATCTGCCATTCATTCATGAATCCAATATACATTTACCGAGCACTTACGATGAGAAGAGATTGGTGAAAAAAATGGCCGCGTCCTTTGCCCTGAGGAAACTTGCTGGCTCCTGTGGGGTCTGGGCCAATGAACAATTACAGTGTGATGGATGCCACGATGAGGGAAGTCCAGGATATAGGGGAGGGGGAGCACGTTGGTGAAACCCCCCTAATTCAGCCTGAGCTGGTTAAAGAAGGTTAAAGACTTAATTTGGAGAAAGTCATTTCACCTGGAGAAGCAGAAGCCAGCCTGCTATAGGAGGAGGTGGGAAGAGAAGGAATGTTCTAGGCAGGAGGACTACAGGCTTTTGATTTCTTTTTCTCTGTGTTTAGCGGTGTTTCACAAATATTCTTCACTGGAAATATGTCACATTTAGATAGAAGGAATTTTGGAATTTAAAGGATAGCAACGGCCCTCCCTTAATCAGTGAGCACCAAGGAGAACTTGCCTAGGTCTGTGACACGCTGACAGGGAGGGAAGGGAACACTGTAATGACCACCACTGATCACAGTATTGGAAATATTTGTTAATTCTTTTCTATATGTGAGCGTTTTCCACGTACCTCACTTAATCCTTATAATAATCCTACGTGATAGATAACACTGTTATCACTTCCATTTTACGGATGAAGAAACTGAGGTCCAGAAGTCCCATGGTGAGGAAGTGCAAGAAGCAGGCATCAGAGGCAGTCCAAGGCCAGAGCTCCGGCTCTTCCTTCCTAGTCAGAGCTGCCCCTCCCTAAAAGAGTAAAGCGATACACACAGGAGACCAGTGTTTTAACTTCACCCTCTTCTAAGAAGCAACTTCTTGCCATCAGCTGACTATACTCCTATCTTCTCCGAGGCAGGCTGGGGGGGGAACAGGGGAAAGTCTTCATTTGGGCTTGGAGAGGGATATCAGATGTGCAAAACATGAAGGTTGCAGTCATCTGATGGATGAATGGGTTCCCCAAACCCACTTCAGCATCACAACTGCTGGACCCCACTTTGCTCTGGCCACACCAGCAATGTTTATCTTGTGCTAAGTTTCCACTTTTCCAAACGAGTGACTTCAGTCTAGATGGTTTATTAAAATTCCCTTATATTGATGCTGTTCTGTGATGCAATTCCTATGTGCACCACAAGGTGGTGCTGCAGACAGATCTAGGGATTTGTTTGAAGGGAGAGCTTTAAAGTGTATTTGTGTTTTTACCAATTAACGATATGGCTACGCAATTAAATATTAAGCAGCCATTTGAAAGGATCCGATAGAGCTATATGGCTTTTAAGAAATATCTTCAAGATATGCCATTAAGTGAGAAAAGCAAGTCAGTAAGCAATGTGTAGAGCATGCTCCTATTTGTCTAATTAAAAAAAGAATATAAATGCATATGCAGGTACATGAATAATTTTTTCCTGAGAGCATTAAAAAATAACGTTAACAGTTATTACTCTGAGGAGTGCGACTGGGGCTTAAGGATGGGGAAAGGATGTTTCCTTTTGGTTTTATCCCTTTTTAAATTTTTGACGTTTTAATTTGCATTCATTAATTTAAAATCATTATTAAACAATGAATCTTGAAACACTGACAAAATAAAATTAAATTAAAAAATTTTTTAAATCATTATTGCAAAAACAATGCAATTGCTGTAAAATTTTAAATACTGCCGAAGTTAATCAAAGTCCCTTCAGCTCCCCCTCCCCCACCTCTCAATTCCACTCCTGGGAGGATAGGTAGCCACAGATGCGAGTTTGGGACCTCACTATTCAGAGT
This sequence comes from Meles meles, assembly GCF_922984935.1. Classification (NCBI taxonomy): domain Eukaryota; kingdom Metazoa; phylum Chordata; class Mammalia; order Carnivora; family Mustelidae; genus Meles; species Meles meles. The sequence goes on along the minus strand of NC_060087.1, from coordinate 102,641,176 downwards.
GTGGTTTCCAAAACAGCAGCAGCAGGATCGTCTGGGAAGCTGCTAGAAAAGCGGACTCTTGTGCCTCACCCCAGACCTGCTCAAACTCCATAGTGGGGCTCAGTAAGCTGTGATTGATCGATTGATTGATCGATTGATTATTTTTTTTAGTCATCTGTGATTTAAAAGGTTCTTTTGGTTTTTTGATGCGTGCTCAAACCATTTCGTTTTAGCAGGTGAAACCATACCTTTCAGGGGGTGGTCGAGAAGAATCCCGCTGGAGGAAACTAAGAACTCAAAACAGCATGTCTCCATTCACCCAGAGAGCTCTGGCTCAAAGGTTGGCAGCCTCTTGAGTCCACGGTGACCTCTGTTGGCGTTGAGTGAGGACCGTATTATCACAGTTGGGAGGCATGATCCAGAAAAGGGGACATGCGGGAGGGAAAATGGAAAACGGAGTGGAGGAGAAACTTCCGGGAGGAGGGCTAGGGAAAGGAAAGATGGCAGAGCGAGAGAGCAAATAAAACAACCATAGGATGGCCGCAAGGTGACACTGATACCCCAGGGCCCCTCATTCATTTATTTCATAAACCTTTTTTTTCCCAAGAAAACTTTTTTTTGTAAATTTTTTAAAAAAGATTGCATTTATGTATTTGAGAGAGACAGACAGGGAGAGAGAGAGTGCAAGCGGGGAGGAGAGGAAGAAGCAGGCTCTCCGCTGAGCAGGGAGCCAGATGGGGGGCTCGATCCCAGCACTCTGGGATCCGACCTGAGCTGAAAGCAGATGCTCAACCGACTGAGCCACCCAGGTGTCCCAAAACTTTTCTTTTTAAGTTGAGGTATAGTTGACACACAGTTTTCATTGGTTTTCTGTGTACAACATAGTGATCGGACAAATCTATGTTATGTTACACTCACCACGAGCGTAGCTAACACCTGACCTGGTACAACACTATCACAATACCATCGACCGCATCCCCTGTGTTTCATAAACATTCATCACTTTCCCATTCTGAATCTCTGTATCTTTACATCTATTTCCTTCCTCTGAGCCACACATTTCATTGTCTATCATTTACCAAATCTGACGGGACCATTATTTCTCATGCCATTCAGAGTGTTCACACTTAGGGATGTGTTTGCCAGCGATGCCCTGCTCCCCGGCCATAAAGTCATGAGCTCTTAAAGCTGCTCAAAAGAGTCACAGGGGCGGCTGACTGGCTCAGTCAGTGGAGCGTGCGACTCTTGATCTCGCAGTTGTGGGTTCGAACCCCACACTGGGTGTAGAGATTACTTAAAAATAAAAAATCTTCTTCCTGAAGATTTTTTTTTTTTTAAAGAGTCATAGAGACACCTGGTGGCTCAGTTGTTAAGCGCCTGCCTTCAGCTCAGGTCATGATTCCCGGGGTCCTGGGATCGAGTCCTGCCTGGGGCTCCCTGCTCAGTGGAGAGCCTGCTTCTCGTTCTCCCACTCCCCCTGCTTGTATTCCCTCTCTCACTGTGTCTCTCTGTCAAATGAATAAATAAAATCTTGAAAAAAATATAAAAATAGTCAGGAACAGGGGCACCTGGCTGGCTCAGCAAGCGTGCGGCCCTTGAATTCAGGGTCGTGAGTTCGAGCCCCACGTTGGATGTAAAGCTTGTTTAAATGAATAAATAAATAAAAACTTAAAAAAAGAGACATGGGGCGCCTGGGTGGCTCAGTGGGTTAATGCCTCTGCCTTCGGCTCAGGTCGTGATCTCAGGGTCCTGGGACCGAGCCCCCACATCGGGCTCCCTGCTCAACCGGGAGCCTGCTTTCCTCTCTCTCTCTGCCTGCCTCTCTGCCTACTTGTGATCTCTGTCTGTCAAATAAATAAATAAAATATTTAAAAAAATAAAAAAAAAGAGTCATGAACTACCTATGGGGGTCAAGGGTGGGAGAGGGTGTGCTGAGGATTTCTGCACACTGGGGAAGTAGGCGGTGTGGTAGGAGAGGAAGTGTACATAAAAGCGCTCCGGATTCAGCAGTAGCAATAATCATGACACCAGATGTGAAGCTCTGAGGGGAAGGGATCTCGCAGAGTTTCTCAAACACGGATGCTGGTCCCACACACAAGCTAAGCTCCTTCCGCTGGGCTGAGGTCATGGTCCGGGCCTACGAAAGGGAGTGGTTCTCAAGTGTTTCATACAGAATGGTGGTGAGTAAGGAAGCTCGGACCAAACGAAGATTTGAGAATGTTTCATTGATTCATTCTAACAACACACCCACCATTTACTTACTTCAAAAACATTTTACTATCCCGTGAGGTTCACGTCCCAGTCAGGGAACTAATGTTTATTTTTGGTCAGGGGGAAAGGTGGTGACGGAGAGGTTTAGCTTATAAGGCTGTTTAGATCTCACTGCCTTCCATTTTTTTATTTGATGATACCTGCAGAAAGTTAAGGGCAACGATTTATTAAATCAGACATTGGACTAATTGTGACACTGTTTCCTCATATTTTCAATAAATGAACATTTATTCTTTTTTTTAAAGATTTTATTATTTATTTGAGTGAGAGAGAGAGAGAGAGCACAAAAGGAGAGAGGTCCGCAGGAGAAGCAGACTCCCTGTCCAGCAGGGAGCCGGATATGGGACTCTATCCTAGGACTCCAGGATCATGACCTGAGCCAAAGGCAGTCGCCACCAACTGAACCACCCAGGCACTCAATGAACATTTATTCTTATCGAATCTTAGCTGGGGCCACCTTAGAGATCATCTCTGGCCGGTTAACATTGACCTTGGGAGTTCTGAGAAAAAAAACAACGCCCAGGCCCCACTCCCTACCAACTGAAACCGAATAGAGTCAAGGGCTGAGACCAAGGGGCAAATTAAGGTTCCACCAGTTATTCCAACGCAGCCAGGATTGAGAAACTGCTCTGGTCTCACTTTTATTTTATGGGCAAAAATACAGAAGTTAAAGAGATGAAGTGACCTGCGCTCACGTTGGCAGCACATGCACTAAAGGAGATGAAGTGATTTGTCCAAGGTCACGCTGCCCGGGAATGGTATCTCACCCCTGACTCTTCTGATGGGCCATCCAATGTTCTCTCCAGTATGCTTTTTTGTGTCTTCTTCTAGAACTTGGGGTTTCGCTGAACATTGTAGTTAGGTGATTTACAGTTGAGGGAGAAGGGACAGAGTCCATCAGTAAGAATGGGTGGAGAAACTTGTAAGGACTCCACTCAATTAAGGATTCTCCAGGACGTGGCTCCTTTGAAGTCTTATGGGTGGTAGGACAGTCAAATGACTTTCCTTTGCTCAAAGCATTGCCTAATACTGGAGCCTACATTAGTTTCTCATAGAGCAAGTCTGCTGCTCAGGACTCAGTTGCATCCATGAAGAAGACATTCGTGAATAAGTATTCGCACTTTCAGGAATTAACCATATTAAAGCAAGTGACAGGATATATCAATAACTCCTAATTTTTGAGCAGAGGTGGGTGTTAGGGTGAGGACTCACAGGTCCCACTTGAGACCGGGTAAAAGCTATAGCCCTTCTCCCCCCTGAAATATACACATACATAAATGTTGCAAGTAATTTCTGCAAATTCACAGACGGTCTCCTCTACCCTCCCCCCAGTCTGGGCAAGTTCATCCATTGACACCAGATTAAGATCTCCTGGATCGATGCTTTTAGAGCTCGATTTTTTAGTGTTTCTCAAAGTGTACCCAGGAACCATAGAAATCAGAATTACCTGGGGTGTTTGTTCAAAAAGCAGATTCCAAGGGCAGCCAGAGACCTACTGTTTCAGAATCTCTGTGAATGAGGTATAGGAGTCTGTATGATATTAAAACTCCCTAGATGACTCTTTCGGACACTAACATTTGAGAATTAGTGCTTTATCTCAACTTGAGGTTTTTTTAGTCGTTTTTGAATGCTTTCTTTTATTGACTATTTTAGTTTTCATCTGCTCACTTGTCAAGTGTACCAAATAGTATGTTTAGTACAAACTCATTAAAGAATATTCACGTGTGGAAATGGGGAAAAACAACCGGAAGGACAGATAGATAACCATCTCTCTGGGTAGTGGGAATATGATGATCTCCCCCCCCCCTTTATCCTCCTATCTTATTTTTCTCTTCCCTATTTTCTTTCTTGTATTTAAAGAAGGTTCTTCTTCTTTCTGAGTTCAATTCCTCCATCTGCGAAAACAGGGCATTGTAACTAGGCGATCTTCAAGGCCGCGTCTTGGTCTGGAGGTCCGCCACCACGCACTACCCGCAGCTCCCTTATCCATCTAATCACATGAACTGCAGGGATAACAACAGTGTTCCTGGAATAATTGTGTATTACTTTTATATATATTGCGTTGTGATGCTTAGCAACCTTTTTAATTCAACAAAACTATTCTCTTCCTCCTCAAGGGGTTGGAACTGAAATGAACTCTACTACCTACACCACGAAAAGTTAATCCTCGCTCTTAAGCCTTAGAAAAAGCCCGACCGCACCTATCTCTTAGGCGTAGAAGAATGGTTGTGAACCAAAAAGCCAGGGCGTGATCGCCCCGCCCACCGGCCCCTACATCACCACCCCTCTTGTCGCTTTCAAGCGCGGAGATTGGCTAAAAGCAAGAAAAAGCCCCGCCCCTAGTCTTATGACCCGCGCTGAAGCGCCGAGTCCTGGTGTTGGCAGTGCTGTGGTCGGTGGTCTGTGGTCTTCTGGGCTGGATTCCGGCAAGTCTTTCCTCTGGTGTCGTTGCTGCTGTTGCCGTCGCCGCCGCCACCTCTACTCCGACCAGCCGCCGCCTGCTTTGCGGAATCATGGTGTGCTTCCGCCTCTCCCCGGTTCCGGGCTCTGGGCTCGTTCTGCTCTGCCTTGTCCTGGGTGAGTTGTCGGGCCCTCCTGCTGTGTCTCTCAGCCTGGGCCCGGGGAGCCCAGTTCAAAGGCCACAACCTGAAAGACTGGTCCGGGGCAGGGCGGGGGTGAGAGGCTGAGCAGCTGACACTGGGCGGCGGCGCTTGGCCCGGGGAGGCGAGCTGTGACCTAGAGAAGGCCTGACCGAGGGATGGCGGGGACGAAGGGCCCGTGAGAGAGAAGGGGCAAGTAAGGGGGGTGGGCGCTAAGGGAGTAGGTGGGGAAGAGCGAGGCGTGGAGCCGACCTGGGTAGGAAGAGTAACTTGGGGAAGATACTGAGGAGTGGAGAGCGGACGTACGTGCGATTGATTCTGGGGTGGCCGAGACCATTAGGAGAGTCCTGGTTTCTTAGGACCAGAGAAGAGTTTTGAAGATGGTGGACAACTATGGGATGAGAGCGAAAATTGGGGAGGGACGAGACTGTCGCCTGCATGAAGAAGTTTGGGGGAAGGGGAGGGGTATGGGTAGATACGAAGTAGAGTCGGGGGGACAGCGAGAGGGCTGGGGTAGCGGTTTGTGGTTGAGAATTTGAGGCCGTGGAGGAAGGGTGAATAAAGAGACGAGGAAGGGGATGCTGGGTTTGAGTTTGTTAGTTGGAGTTTTGAGCGGTAGGGACCTAAGGTGGCCCGGGGCAATTTCCAGGGGGGGGGGACTTGGACTGAACCTCTAGAGACTAAAGGGATGAGGGGGAACTTCAATGGGGAGCGAAGGTCTGACTTGGAGGTGTTGAGGATGTCGGTTTCATGTCAGTTTTGCTATTTCCTCCCAGCCAGATCCTGATTACAAACAACAACAACTTAAAGCCTTAAAAAAAAAAAAAAAGTCTGCAGGTATTTCGATTGGGGGACCTCCCAGCTGTGAGGTTTTGGGGGTGGTGTATCTGAGTTGTGCCTTCTGCCTTCAGAAGCCCTTTTTCTTCTCAGTGGCACAGAACTGGCCTTTGGAGGAGGAAGATAGGTAACTTGCCAAAGACTGTTGTTACCCAGTCATAAGAATGGCTGGATGAATGTTGGCTGATTTGTATTTTACCCGCCCTCACCCAAAGATCACTGGGTCCCCAGGGTTGTAATGCCAGAAAGGTGAACTTTGACCAGAATGTCTCTTCCTGACCTGGTTCATCCTGTGCTGGTTGCTCTCCACTGACATGCTGCTTGTGACCAAATACACCCGAAGGAACAGACCCAGATGGGAGTGGCGAGGAAATAGAGCTATTTGGGGTCTGAGAAGGCAGTGAGAGGTGCGCATTCTGCAGTTCGTATTTCAGAATAAAATCAGCGCCCTGAAAGAGTGGATTCTCAAACAGGGGACATTGGCAATATCTGGAGACCTCTTTGGTTGTCTCATCAGAGGATTACGTTTGGCATCTGGTGGGTACAGGGTAGGGATGCTACTAAGCATATCCTACAGTGCTCAGCATAGGGCTCCCCCCCTCCAAAAAAAAAGAATGACCCACTTCAGAACGTCAGTAGTGCCAAAGTTGAGCAGTCTTGCTCCAGAGTGACTGTGCGGGAAGGGTTCTTGGTGATCCCATCTAGTGATTCTCAGGGAACTTTGGGAAGGGGTGCTTGTCAAATAAAAACTTATTTCTGAAAGAACACCAAGAAGTTATTTGTCGTTTTCACTCACACTCTCACCCGTGTACAGTGGAGTTTTCCGGAGGCTTCACGATGTGGGATGACATCATCACTGATTGCTCTGATGTCGTGTTTCATTCACTTCTCATTTTTAATTTCAAGCATTGTAAATGCCAGTAGACAGAACGCACATATAGCAAAGCTCTTTGAAGTCCTCAGTGGGTAAGTGAGGAAGGGGTCCTGATACCACATGTCTCAGGATCTCCGATCCAGTGCTACTGTCCACATAGCACAGAAGACCACTTTCATGGCCCTTCCGAAAGGGGGCCAGGGAGACATCGCTCAAACACAGCTCGAAGCTCTGACACCACCATGAAGCACTTAGTGAGGGGCCAGTGACCCTAAGAGAGGATTGTTTACAGCGAAAAGCACCTTATCAGTGGCTAGAACACATCTGACCCAGGCATCTGTTAATCAGTACTTCCCTGCCTGTTGAATCTGCACAAACACAACATGGTTATTGTTTAGAGAAAGTGAAAAAAAATAATAGTTGTCCTACTTGTTGGCTTTCGTGCCATTAGGTTTTTTTGTGTGTGTCTTTCTTTTTTTTTAATGAAAGCTTTTTTGTTTTGTTTTTACAAAAGCAATGCTTGCTCATTGCAGAAAATAAACAGGCAGAAAGAAGCACATGAAAGAATCTTGTCAGCTCTCTGCTAGTTTGCCGTTTATTGATCGGGACTAACTAGATTCATCTTCTTGGAAGATTTCCAAAATCGATTTCCTCCACTTCCAGGTTTAGAACAGGGTTTGGTGGAGTAAAAAGTTCATAATGTACCTAGATGAGATTTTTCAGACGATAGCAGGATAAAATTGAAATTATCTCTTCAGGGCACCTGGGTGGCTCAGTGGGTTAAGCCTCTACCTTTCGCTCAGGTCATGATCTCAGGGTCCTGGGATTGAGTCCCACCCACATCAGGCTCTCTGCTGGGCAGGGAGCCTGCTTCCCCCGCCCTCTCTCTTTCTGCCTGCCTCTTTGCCTACTTGTGATCTCTCTCTGTCAAATAAATAAAATCTTTAAAAAAAAAATCTCGTCCATACAGCTACTTTTTCTGGCATCTGCTGGTTCAGTGGAGCTCAGACTCCTTCCCTGTGGCTCTCTCCCTTAAGACTTGAGCCAGTCTTGAGTTGCTTGGTGAGTTTTGCATCCATCAAGTGGATACCCAGAGTAGGTTTTTAAGAACTCAGTAAATATTTGTAAAGTACCTGTTGCGAATCTTGTGCTCTTCTGGGCTACCATTAAAGGGGGATCTGTCCTGAATTTGCTCAAGCTGTACCAGTTTCACTTTGTAACTATCCCAGCTCCACAGAAACTTTAAAAAAAAAAAAAACAGCTGCTTTAGAGCCAGTATAGAAAAGAGTTCTTAGGCGTTCTTAGGGGTTATGTGTTACCAGTCCTTTCCACAGAGATTAAGTTGTGCTCTTTATTTGAATGACGTACAGCTGACGAGAGAACATTCTGTAGAAAAGGTCTATGAGTTTCCTGAAGAAAAGCTCTAGGATGCATCATAAAGAGAGTAGTGGGTAAAAATCATTGCCTAGCATCATTGTCTAAGTATTTTTTCTTTGTGGCATCAGAGATTTCAGAATTCTTCTGTAGTTACTGATTTTTTACAACTAGTTTGACTTCCGTTTTTTATGGGGTTGGTGCTTTTCTGGGTGGGAGAAACCGCATACAAATATTGAGTGTGGAACTTACAGGTAGGAGAAGCCCTCCCTCCCGGAAACGGTTATCTATCGAAGGCCCCACGAGCAGAGACCCGAGTGTTGCAGGGAGGCCGGCCAGGTGACCATCTGGAGGAATAGGAAGGAATAAATCTGGCCATGCCCAAGCTCTTAAGGTTATTAGGCTGGCCTATTTTCCACTCTTTTAAAAATCCCATTGCCAGTCCAGTCTCCCCTAAGGCATTAGTCTCTGAGAGCCAAGACTATCTTAGGCACGGTGATTTCCCATTGCCTACTTAGCACAGCGCCTGGTACATGGTTTTAACCCTCAGTAGATTTTTATGGAGGCTGTTCGGTGGTGGGCACTGGGGATAGGACTGTCAGACCAGCTTATTTCTTCCGTGAAATTATGTTTTGCAAGAAGTGTTTTTTGTGTCTTTGGATTAAGAACTTGAAGATCGGTGCCGAGCAGTGCAGATAATTACAAACCGTTTTACTAATGTGTGATCGATCCCATGTGGAATGCTAGTATCTTACTCCGTATCCCTTCAGCTATACCTCCATAAGAGGCAAGGTTAACAGGGAGAACTAAGAAGTCCTTGGTGGGAAGGAGAATAAGGTTTTCACAAAGAACCAGTCTCTCCCGTTTTTGGAGGTGATCTGAGAGAAGGTAAGCGGGCCATCGCTCTCTAACCTTAACCACATTTCGTTAAACTGGTAACTTTGATTCCAAGGTTCTGCTAAAATTGTTTTTAGCTATAATAGAGATACTTCGAAGGACAGGCTTATTATTTGTCCATTAGTCATTGGTTATCACCTCTGATAGGATTATATTCAAATATATTCACATGTTTCCCAGGAGTGACTTTTCTTCTCCTGTATCCTTGAGTGGAATTTGCGATTGACAATTATTTCGTAGCATTGTAGCTGACTCAAGTGATCCTTGGTGCAGGAAGTCTGCTCTTCTCCTGCAGTGACAAAAGCATTCCGATCATAATTTCATATTAAAGTGATCAGAGATCGCCTGCGATCCAAAAGTGTGCTTTAGGAGTACTTGTTGGTATCTTGCTGGGCATTGCAGAAGAATTCTGGAGGTCTGCCAAACACCACTCCACTCAGCAATGCGCATTTTCCATTAGTTGAATAGTGTTGAATCTTACTTCCTTACCCACTGTCTGATCTTAAAAATAAATTATTTTGTAGCTTAAAATCATTTCATTATTTTTCTTTTTAAAAGAGATTTACCAGAAATCGAGAGTATCAGCAATGGGAAGGGTAGTTGTACCTGTATTAGGAAGCATCAATGAGGACTTGTAAATGAGGAATAGTTAATCTGACTTATTAAACCCGGGAACAGCAAAGAAAGAATAAATAAGTACTGTGTGCCTATGTCTTTTTTTTTTTTTTTTTAAGACCCTTTGCCCAACTTCATTCTGAGCTGATGAGTTTGAGTTCAGGAGTTCATAAGTTAATATGATGAAAGTATGTTTAGAACTAAAATTTGGGAAGGATTCCTTTAGGTACTATATTTACTAGAAGGGAAGCTTATAAGCTGGCGTATCCAACTTGCTTGGCCAAGTTCGCTTAGCTCTGAAGGGCTTGCATGCTTTCGAAGAGCCTGTTCAAGAAATGCTCCCGATTCTTAGGGAGGATAACTTGCCTAGAGTCTCACAGCTAGTAAATTGGACTGTGACTGGATTTGAATTCTAGCTTTTCAGTGCCAGGGATGGGGCTCTTGATCGCCTCATTATATTGGCTCTTAGATCATTGTTTTTTATTGGTTTTGTTTTACCACTGCTATTATGTTCCCACCCCACCCCTCCCTTTGTTTGCAAATGTCTATTTTTCAAGTACACTTCGGGTCAGATTTGTAAAAACCTAGCCACTTTTTGCAGCATCTGACCTTGGCGAGAAAACTTGATGAGTTCTAAAAGGACCTATAAACGAACTTTCTGGAAATAAGATTGAGACGATATTTAAATTGGAAAAAGTTGATTTTGAGGCATGCCTTTTTCTTTGTGGAGAATAAACTCCCAGCTCTATAATTACACACTCAAGGATATAGTCAGCGGGGTGGGTTTCTTTTAAAAAACATTATTCAGGGTGCCTGGGTGGCTCAGTGGGTTAAGCCTCTGCCTTTAGCTCAGATCATGATCTCAGGGTCCTGGGATTGAGTCCCACATCGGGCTCTCTGCTCGGCAGGGAGCCTGCTTCCTGCTCTCTCTCTCTGCCTGCCTCTCTGCCTGTGATCTCTCTCTGTCAAATAAATAAAATCTTTAAAAAAAATATTTAAATTTAATTATTTTATTATTATTTTTAAATTCGAGTATAGTTGACACAGCTGTAGGGTTTTTTTAGTGTCATAAAGACCTGAACAAAAATGGTTTAGCTATGCTAAAATCAAATACAGCAACAAGGATAGACGTGGTTTGCCGGAGACTTTTTTAGCAAAGTGTAAATGTTTCAACTATCAATTTGCCTTATAGGAAATAGATTTTCCAAGCTTGAAATTCATGTCACAATTTATTGAGGTGAATACTTGACTTGGGGGTTGAGGGAGTATCTAGAAGCCACGTAGGTTAGGTTCATGATTTGGAAGAGCTGAAACACTGGCCTTTTTATAATTACACTATATTTTAGACCTTATTGCAGGGTATTTTTATCTTGATATGATCAACCAGGATTTACTGAGAAACTAATATGTATTCCACACTCTTAGGAATGATAGAAGATGGAGGGAGAATGATAGACACGTCTCCCGACCATGGCCTCCTTGATGGATGACCTTCATCTAAGGGGCATGCTCCCAGGAGCAGCGGCATAGATTAGATCTTCTGTTGGGAAGGAAGAATATTGGAATTCAAATGAGTGGTGGAGACATTATCAAAAGGGAATCTTAAGTACATATATATCATCCATTCACAGACTAAGGTCCTTTTTTTTTATTAGTTAACAAATTACCTGCTGTATACTATAATTTACCATGACACATCAGTTTGTTGTGAAGTTATAGTTGGAAACTGCTGTTCTAGAGCTTGTAACAATATAGGGGTCAGGATTTACAGGCATAAAATAACTGAATAATTCAGGATAGTATAAAATATACAGAAAGGTAGGGGTATACACCATGTATGATTGCTCCATGAGGCTTTTACAGTTAAGGAGATCTTGGTGGAGAAAAATGGCTGCTGAAAAATGGGTAGCTTAATCTGTCCAGGTTCTTTTTGTTGTTGTTGTTGTTAGGATTTTATTTATTTGTTTGACAGACAGACAGAGGAAGAGCAGAAATAGGCAGAGGGAGGGGAGAAGCCGGCTGAGTGGGGTGCTGGACTCCGGGGCTCGATTCCAGGAACCTGATCATGACCTGAGAGCCCAAGGCAGACGCCCAGCCGACTGAGCCACCCAGGTGCCCCAGTCCAGGTTCTTCATTGTAAGCACCAGGAATAAAACCTGATCGATCCTAAGCAGAAAAGGAGTTTATTAAAAAGATACCAGGGCATATGTGTAGGTTTCGGTCCTACCATTTCATCCCTAGATATACACCCAGCAGGTACATGTGCACATGTGTTCGCCAACGTGTCCACGTGTGGTAAGGCCAAACTGGAAACCATCCATGTGCCATCTGTGATCTACCATCTCTCAGCAGGGGGAGTATTTGCCCAGTAACAGAAAGCTACACATACAGAGTGAGCTGGGACAGACTGCAGTTAACAAACAGCAGCCTGGGTGAATGGCTCGGACATTAGGACATTAGGCGCGGTCGACGACGCCAGACACAGAACAGGGTGAATGATTTCACTGATAGCAAGTTGAAAAACAGGCAAAATTAATCTAATACGGTTAGAAGTCAGGAATGTGGTCGCCCTTGGGAGGGGGAAAAAGGCACCTGGAAGGGAGAACAGCAGGGGCTTACGGGGCTCTTGGAATGTTCTGTTTCTTGACACAAGTGGATTCAGCTTGCGAAAATTCTTGGAGCTGTCCTCTTAGTGTTAGTGCGTTTTTGCTTTCGTGTGTTGCAGTGTGCACGCTTCTGTGTGTATGTCGCACATGGGTACAGTATCACTTGATGAAAAAAACATGTATCAGGTAAGTCAGAATCGCCAGAACTCCTGCCTGTGTATCTTTTTTTTTTTTTAAGATTTTATTTATTCATTTGACAGAGATCACAAGTAGGCAGAGAGAATGGGAGGGAAGCAGACTCCCTGCTGAGCAGAGAGCCGGATGGGGGCTTGATCCCAGGACTCGGAGATGCAGGGCTCTATCCCAGGACTCTGAGGTCATAACCCAAGCCCAAGGCAGAGGCTTTAACCCACTGAGCCACCCAGGCGCCCCCTGCCTGTGTATCTTTTTTTTTTTTTTTTAAATTTGATTTATTTATTTGACAGAGAGATCACAAGTAGGCAGAGAGGCAGGCAGAGAGAGGAGGAAGCAGGCTCCCCGCTGAGCAGAGAGCCCCATGCGGGGCTCGATCCCAGGACTCTGGGATCATGACCGGAGCTGAAGGCAGAGGCTTTAACCCACTGAGCCACCCGGGTGCCCCCCTGCCTGTGTATCTTGAAGCCTGGTTGAGGTTCCCAAATCACACCACGGAGCGGCGCCCAGGGCGCCAAACCTGAACCGGCTGTCCCGCCTGGATCCTGCCTGTGGTGGCAGCTTCCGCCTGAGGGAGATAGTTCCATTCGTGGCTCTGATTCCACCGCTGTCCTATCTGAAATCTGGGGTGGATGCCTCTGTCAGGCGGAGCCGAGCCCAGATGCCCATCCTTGCCGCCAGGGAGGCCAGGACGGGATGGTGAGTATCTGGCATTTTCAGCTCTTAGAGTGGGTGGTGATACTGACCAGAAATGGTTAGGAAGAGGCAGGGTCGAGCGAGAGGGGTTTCGTATTCGGGGGCAGCCAGACGGAGAGGAATATCCTTCCTGAAGTGAACACGGAGGTCAGTAGAAAAACCGTAAATTTCAAGTGGTAGGGACAGTCAAAGCCTAGGGGTAGAAATTGAGTAAAGCATGGCGTTTGGGTCCAGCGGGACAAGTTTAACCAGATTAAAGGGTGTGTTCTGGGAAAATGGTTTGAGAGAAGTTGAAGGAATGGGGTGGGATGAGATTAAGGATTACTTTGAAAGTCAGGTGGAGGAGTTTAAATTTAATATGGGAGTTTTGGAGCTAGTAAAAGTTTCTGAACAAGTGTCCAGAGAGGAAGAGGTATTTAAGGACCATTAATCAGGAAGCATTTCTAGGGACAGCTGGGAGGCATCTGTAGTAATTGAGGGGTGGGGCGGTGGATTGGGAGTAGGAATAAAAGGCCAAGGTTGGATTTAAGAGAGGATTTGAAGGGGGAAAAAAACCAGTAGGCCTTGAGGAAGGGAATGAAGTAGAAGCTAATTCCCAAACTTCTGTGCCTGAATGACTCTACCGGGTCCCATCTCCTTGAGAGCTAGAGAGGCTGAGAAGGGGACCCGCTTAGAAGAAGCAGAAGACTGACTTTCAGTTTTGGAATCATTGAGTGTGAGGTGATAGATACTGAGTGAAAGTGGTTTCCAGTGCAGTTGGGAGAGGCAGAGGGAAGGGAGTGGGGGAAGCTCTGTGAAAGGAGTAGCTCTCACTGGGAGAAAGGCAGCGAGGGTACCAGAACAGAAAGTGCTGGAGCCCTCAGGGCTATTCTCAGTTCTCATTTTCAGGTCAGCAGCTAGACTATCTTGACTTTCCTGTAGTGGTACATTGGAACCACAACTTACTTGTGCCTTCTGCTTCACGAAGTTTGAGGTCTACGTGGGCACGGCGGGGCTGTTACCGTCTTTTGCCACTTTCTTGCCATCACGTTAATGTCTTTGGAAAGTAAATGATTAGTTTGGAAAGTGAATGTGAGGCTTTTCTTGGTTATTTGCAGCCCATTTGAATCCTTTGAATACAAGGAGGTTATGTTAAAGCTGGGCACTTGAAATGAGGTGCAGAGAGACAGCCTGTAAAAAGCAGGCCTCCATTTGATGGCAGCATTAGAAACCAGAGTCCTCAGCCCCACTCCTGGGTAGGCTGGGGTTAGGGCTGACAGCTCCTCCATTCCATATCATACTTAGAAAAGAGTGGCTATGCGGGGCACCTGGGTGGCTCAGTGGGTTAAAGCCTCTGCCTTTGGCTCAGGTCATGATCTCAGGGTCCTGGGATCGAGCCCCACATCGGGCTCTGCTCAGCGGGGAGCCTGCTTCCTCCTCTCTCTCTCTCTGCCTGCCTCTCTGCCTACTTGTGATCTCTGTCTGTCAAATAAAATAAACAAAATCTTTAAAAAAAAAAGAAAAGTGGCTATGAAACCTACTTAGGCCTCTCAAGGTCTTTTCCAGCCTTAACCAATACATTTAGGCACTCGGTAACCACAAGCTTTAGCATAATATTCGGGCTGGCAAGGCAGCCTGGTCTCTGGAGCATCACAGCGGTTGGCCTTTGTGTACAACTTGAAAGGTGTTGCTGAGGCATGCCTTCTTGGTATTCCTCTTAGGACTTTCTGCTCTGTAGTCCGTAGCATGTCCCTGCTTGCAGATGACGCCGCATTGCTCAGGTATCATTAAAGGATACGCAAGTGTCTTAACAGGAAACAGCTCACCCCTTGGGTAATGTGGGAGACAGTGCAGAAAACCCTTAAATGGTTGTCAGTCACTTAGGCTGCTGGTGTGTTTGCTGGCACATAGCATTTTGAGTCCTTGGGCGCTTCAGCTTAACAGGTAATGTCCCTGAGTGTATCCTGCTATAGATCAGAGCCACGTGAGCTCAAAAGTCCCAAGGCTTTTTTTGACCCTGTAGGGTTTCTCTGCTGAAAGAGGTAGCAGGTTCCAAACATGGGAAATGTCTCTGAGTCCATATCAAAAGATTCGTCAGCCTTCCTAATCGATTGGATTTTAAAATAAAAGTAATGGATGTTACATTTATAAAAAATTAACCTTTTGCGTTTAGACCTAACAACCTTTGAAACTCTGTTCTTTTGGTCACATGGTACACCCGCTTACAAAGCTCTCCCACACCTTCCTATCAGAGTAAAATAGTTTGCCAAGACATCTGTGTGTGTCATAGGTCACATAGCTTTTGGCAAGGTTGAAAGCAACAAGACCATAGAACATCCGATCTATCATTATTTTGACAGAGAAAGTTTCACTGGCTGGTTTGAGGGAGACAGGATTTTTTTGTTTTTGTTTGTTTTTTTTATTTTTTATTTTTTTAAAAGATTGATTTATTTATTTGTCAGAGAGGGAGAGTACACACAAACAGGCAGAGTGGCAGGCGGAGGCAGCGAGAGAAGCAGGGGAAGCAGGCTCCCTGCCGAGCAAGGAGCCCAACTTGGGACTGGATCCCAGGACCCTGAGATCACGACCTGAGCGGAAGGCGGCAGCGGCTTAACCAACTGAGCCACCCAGGCACCCCTGTTTCTTTTTATTTAAAATCAGTCAGTTAACATAGTGTTTTACTGGTTTTAGGGGTAGAGTTTAGGGGGTCATCAGTTGCATATCACAACCCGTGCTCATTCCATCAAGGGCCGTCTCATGCCCATCACCCCGTTACCCCATCCCTCCACCCACCTTTCCTCCAGCAGCCCCATTTGTTTGCTGCAGTTAAGAGTCTCTTATGGTTTGTCTCCCTCTCCGATTTCGTCTTATTTTATTTTTCCTTCACTTCCCCTATGTTTATCTGTTTTGTTTTTTATATTCTACATCTGAGCGAGATCATACGGTATTTGACTTTCTCTGACTTACATCACTTAGCATAATACCCTCTAGTTCTATCCTTGTTGCAAAGGAGAGGGACAGTTTAACACCCCTGCCCAGTCTTCCCCTTTAAGCTCATTTGCCTTAAAAACCAAAGTCCTGACAGGCAATGCTAGCAAGGCACAGAGGAATGTGTGTATATGACTGTTCGGAGGCAAAGGGCAAATGTCACCGGTCAGTGCCATTACCTAAGCATCGTAGGTCAAGTAACCATTCCTTCTGGAACGGGTGATGCTGACTTTATCAATAGGATTCCGCTAAAAATACAAAGAAAAACCATTACCAAGATGCCATGTATATTCAGAGATTTTTGTTTCATTTTAGAGCTGGTTGAACTTGAGTGGTGCATGGAGCTTTTTCTTTTAGGTATGTTGTTGTGGTACAATTTTACAGTATGATTCTTTCTAATCTAGGAGCGGTCTCATCTTATGCATTGGAATTTAATGTGACAGACTCAGAAAAAGCTGTTTGCCTTTATGCAAAATGGCAGATGAATTTTACAATACGCTATGAGACTACAAACAAAACTTACGTAAGTGCTTTTTTTTTTCTTTGAGTTTTACAGCAGGAACTCAGTTCTACCACGGAAATAAGATTGCATATGTTAACGGGCTTAACATTTAAATTCTGTCGGTTTCTAAAAAAAAAAAAAAAACAAACCACGTAGATACTTGAAGGTGTTCTGTTCAGTGTTGGAAGGAATATTTTATTTCCTGGGTTCTTTGGAGTTCTTGCAGCTGATGAAGGGTAAATGATCCAAAGACTGTGGCGTTGAGGTCTGACTACATCTAACAGACACATCAAAGCTTTCCCAGTTTTAATAGTTTGCTATTAAAATTTCCTTTGAGGGGTAGCCTCTCAATCCTTTTGCCTTCCTATTTTCTTTCAGTTAAGGTCCTGCCTGCTTATAACCTAATTTTTTTTTTTTTTAATCAAGAGCACATGTTCAGGTCAATTTTCCCTTTTCCTTTCTGACATACATGAATTTGTCCAGAGGACTGGGATGTAGGTGAAGAATTTGAGACTGGTTTGGGCAATGGGGCAGGTCAAGGGAAGCCTGGCTGTGAGGGGTGGGGGGCGGGGCCGGGGGCCCGTGACAGAGACCCAGTTGGCACGTCCTCTACAGATGATTGGTGCTCAGTACTGCCTGTTTTCCTCCTTACCCCCGCACTCCTTTTTCTTTTAGAAAACTGTAACCATTTCCGACTTCAGCACTGCATCATACAATGGAAGCATTTGTGGGGATGATCAGAACAATCCCAGAATAGTGGTGCAGTTTGGATCTGGTTTTTCCTGGACTGTGAATTTTACTAAGGAGGAGTCTACTTACTCAATTGACAGCATCTCGTTTTCCTACAACACTAGCGATAAGGTGACGTTTCCCGATGCTAAAGATAAAGGTAAGCTTATGAATTAGATTTATGCTTTCTTGCTCTTTTTTTTTTTTAATCTTTGAGAGAGAATGTGCGGGCAGGGGGAGAGGCAGAGGGAGAGAGAGAAACACCCAGTTAGACTCCCCGCTCCAATGTGGAGTTTGATCTCATGACCCTGAAGTCACGATGTGAGCTGAAACCAAAAAGAGTCAGACAGTTAACCGACTGCACCACGCAGCGCCCCTCTCTTGCTTATATTAATACAAATGTAGGGCGCTTGGGTGGCTCAATTGGTTGAGCAGCCTGCCTTTGGCTCGGGTCATGGTCCGGAAGTCCTGGGATCGAGCCCCGCATCGGGCTCCTTGTTCAGCGGGGAGTCTGCTTCTCCCTTTGCCCCTCACCCTGCTCATGCTCTCTCAAATAAATAAATAAATCTTTTTAAAAAGTGTGTGTATGTATCTATATACACATTTAGAAAATAATACAAATGTAAATAATTTTAAAAAATCATCTGCACTCACGTGTGTCTTCCTAACTAGAACAGAAAGTTCATGTCTTTGTGTCCCCACCACCCCATGTACGGACGGCAGTGTTTGACATGGTGATGGTAATTTGCTGTCCCTCTTCGAGTATTTACTTTGTACCCTGGAGTACCCTCAGTGTGTGACTGGGTGCGTCTCAGTCCGTAACAGCAAGCCTGGGAAGTAGAAATTACCTCAGCTTTATAGGTAAAGGGAGTGAGTCTTGATGAGATTAAGCGACTTTCCCCGGGGTCGCACAGCTTGTAAGTGGTGAGCTGGTGTTGGAACCAAAGTCTGTTAAGCTGCAGCGTTTATGGGCTTTTTACTCTTTTTACTTATTTCATTCAGTAGAGGGTCATCAACAAATGCTGAATGAGTGAGAAAACCCTTTACGGATAGATATTTTTTATTTTTTATTTAAAGATTTTATAGGCAGTGAGAGAGGGAACACAAGCAGGGGGAGTGGGAGAGGGAGAAGCAGGCTTCCCGCTGAGCAGAGAGCCTGATGCAGGCCAGATCCCAGGACCCTGGGGTAACGACCTGAGCCCAAGGCAGACGCTTAATGACTGAGCCACCCAGGCGCCCCCCCCCCCATAGAGATTTTAAATCTGTACAAGTTCAGTAACCTGAGATCAGCAGAAATGCTTCATCTTCAGATCTTTTTTTTTTTTTTACCATTTAGATAGGATTTGGACTGAAAAGTAAATGATTAGTTTAAGGCAAAATGAAAGGCAAAATGTTGCTATTTTGAGACAATTTTAGGTCCAGACCAACTCGGAAAAGCGTTGTCAATAAGGCGTTCTTGTCACTCCTAGAACTGAAATGCGTGCTGGATTTTTTATTTTGTACTGAGTATTTTGAGGGCACGGACAGTGGAGATACCAGTGTAGTTGGGGTTGTAATTCTCCTTTCTTTTCCTTCTGTGGAGATTTGGGTCAACAGGGTGTCTGTAAGTAGCTTTCACAGATAGTATTTCCTTTCAACCCCAGAAACACATGCAGATGGTCTTTAGTTGCAAGCCCTGGCGATGAAAGACTCACTGGAGGCACGGAGAGCAAAAGACCCTATTTTCAGGACCCAGAGGTGAATGAGCTCATACAAAACTTGGGAGGCAACACGGACAGAGACTTGGAAATCAGTCCTAGTTTTCTCTTTCCTAAACTCCTCGTTTGAGAGGGTAACTAGAGGAAGTCTCTTACTGGTTTACTTGTGTATTTAGCTTTGCGCCCTGCATTGTCCATTCCAACCAGTCGGCGATTTGCCCCTCACCTTCAGGGAGTTGTAAAACAAGTTGGGGAGACAAAGCAAGATGGTTTTTCCAAATTCGATGGCAAAAGTAGAAAGGCTGGGATCAGTGTGATTATTTGTTGTTGTTCCGGGGTTTTGTTTGGTGGGGGTGGACATGAGGGAAGCCTGCTGGCCCTCTCACTCGGGCACAGAGTAAACTTGCAGATGCCATATGCTTCCTGAGTCCATCTGTGAGGGCCTGTGGTTCAAGAGTGCGTGGTCTGAATGTGTCCTCACCAGTCACCTGCTCACGAGCAGAGGAGAGAGGTGGAGAGGTCGGCGGGTGTTGGAGGAGTGAGGAGGACGAGCTGAGTCAGGCAGGGAGTTTGAGCGGAGGCTTTCCAGCAGGGGGAAGCATAGTATGAGCAGCAGTCGCTGGAAAGCTTCCTGATGAAAATAGAGGCTGTGTGTGTAGCAGGAGAATCAAGTTGGCTGGGCGCAGCGGGTCTAAATTATAGGGGGCCTTGGAAGCCAAGGAAAGGCATTTAGCTTGATGACGTTGGCGTAGGCACTGGGGAACCATTTTAGGTTTCTAGGCAGGAGAATGACATAACAAAAGCAGAGACAGTAGTTTATAAAGAATGTTCTGCAGGATTAATTGGGAAGTGAGGAGACCGCAGGCAGAGATGCCCACGTTAAGGGGCTGCTGCAGTAACCAGGAGATGGTAAGACCAGTGCCGGGACCAAGGGGGTGGCGATCAAAGGACAGATGTGACAGATTTGAATAGAAAAACGGTGGACTCTAAAATTAATATCTCACTCTCCTTGTTTTTATTTTAAACGAGGAATGCAGTTTTTTTTTTTTAATGACCAACGCCTGTGAAATAAGATACTTGAAACTGTTTGGAATTTAAAATGGTTTCCTTAAATGGACTGTTGTTTTTGAAATGATTGAGTGTTTTATTTTTAGGCATCTGATAATTGGAGTAATTTTGAAAGCTGCTGTTTTCTTTTAAATTTTTTTTTCGTGATTAAAATACAGAAAAGTCCAGAGCATCATGTAATAGACCTACATGTATCTGTCACCCAGAATTTATAAATGCCATTTCTTTCATATTTTGCCTCATCTTTTTATTTATTTAAAGAAATAAAGCCTTACAGATACATTTGAGGTTTCCTTTGTCCTCACTCCCCGGAGCCATTTTCCTCTCTGCCTCCCAAGTGGCAGCCACTCTTACGAACTTGGGGTGGAGCCTTCCTATTGGTCTGTTTATGTTGGACTAATCGGTGCATGTTCATAAATAATACATAGTTTAAAAAAATCGTTTCATAGTAGATCCTCCAGTATGTCTATAGATGGTTTCTGAGGTCTGTTTATATATGACAGTTCAAATACCTATTCACGTACGTTAACAGTGAGGAACCAGTTTTGGGGAAAAAATGTTCTAGTTCTTTGGCTTAAATTTTTCCCCCCTTTGGCCATTAGGGGGTGCCATGACAGCATTAATTAGCTGTCTTGCTACTTCATGGAGAGGCCTTGAAGGCAGCCCCTGTTAAGGACCTTGTATCCCTCCCTCGCTTGATGCTTCTCCGGAAGAAACTAAGCCATTTGGGTGTGGATAGTTGTGGTCATAGTCTTTTCACGATGGGCATTATAATAAAAACTCTGTACAGACTGACTGTAACTTACTCCTTTCACATTCTGAAGATACCCTAAAATGGAGTAGTCTTAAAATGCTAGCCAGGAAGAGGTTCCAGAAGCTCATTTTAGTAACTGTAACTTACTTCGGGATAGTAGCACAAAAGTAAGGACTTACGCTGAAGTCTTGACGAGTCCATTTTCCTTCCTTCTTTGGTTGCAAAGCCCTGTTGATCGTATGTTAGCTGTGTGTTCAGTTTGGCCTCTTTGCTGTCTGTCTTCTGCCTCTCACCATCTTAATTTAGGCAGCCCCTGGGGTGCCAGGGTGGCTCAGTGGGTTAATTTAGGCAGCCCCTCACCTTTTACCTCAGCCAGAGTAGCAGCCTTCTAACTACTTTCCTTCTTAAATGACTTCCCTCAGAAGTTGTTCCCCCTGCCCATTCCCTGCAATTTTGTCATCTCCCTTAGAATAAATTATATGTGTGTTACCTACTTCCAGCTTTTTTTAAAAAAAGATTTTATCCACTTATTTAACAGGCAGAGATCACAGGTAGGCAGAGAGGCAGCCAGAGAGAGAGGAAGGGAAGCAGGCTCTCCACTGAGCAGAGAGCCAGATGTGGGGCTCGATCCCAGGACCCTGGGATCAGGACCCTGGGATCATGACCTGAGCCGAAGGCAGAGGCTTTAACCCACTGAGCCACCCAGGTGCCCCCTTACTTCCAGCTTTAAAAACTGAAGCTCGGGGCGCCTGGGTGGCTCAGTGGGTTAAGCCTCTGCCTTCGGCTCAGGTCATGGTCTCAGGGTCCTGGGATCGAGCCCCACATCGGGCTCTCCGCTCAGCGGGGAGCCTGCTTCTTCCTCTCTCTCTGCCTGCTGTTCTGCCTCCTTGTGATCTCTCTCTCTCTGTCAAATAAATAAAAATTTAAAAAACAAAAAAAACAAACAAACAAACAAAAAACTGAAGCTCACCCTCCACTGCTGACAGAATAAAGCCTAACCTGTCCTCAACTCCTCCAGTTTCCTTCAACGCGTGGCCACCTGTGACTCATCTTTCCCTCTTAACCCCCATCACGGCTTTCCCTCTTACCGCTCTGTTTCAGCCCCAGTGAATTTGCCATTTCTTGAACGTGCCGTGTCCTCGGTCCCATGTGAATGCGGTGAGGCAGGCGGGAAGAAGAAGGAGAGAGTCTGCTGATAAATTTCTGTGATCACTTTTCTCCTACCTTCTTGGAAACAGTTAGTGTTAATCTTGTTTTACAGGAATTTTGACCGTCCGTGACGCTGTGGGATTCAGAATTCCTTTGAACGACATGTTTAGATGCAATAGTTTATCAACTCTAGAGAACAGTGGTGTCATCCAGTACTATTGGGATGTTCACGTACAGGCTTTTGTCCAGAATGGCACAGTGAGCACAAAAGGTGAGTTCTTCAAACAGATACGCTTGGATCCCGATTTAAGCTTAGAGTATACCAGCTGGCTTTCATTGACGTGTTGTTATCTGGAAGCATTTCTACACTAAGACTTGCTTGTAGCTTACACCGGACCATAAGGTTTTTGCAGATAACCATAATTCTTGTTCCTCTAGGACTTGGCAATTTCAAGTTGAGGATGCACACGTTGTGGGGATGGTTTTTTCCAGATGCTTGACCTGTAGTGTTTCCAGCAGATCAAACCCAGTCTTCGTTTGAACAGATCCTCAGATAGCTTGATCATCAGCTCTTCAGCTTTTGATGATCCAAGACCACAGCTGAGGAATGAGATTTTTGTGTTTGAATCTTGAGTTTACTTATAAACTGCTTTTATAACTTATGTATAGCTTAATGGAAATGTTATAATTTCTCATTCACCAGCTCTGAAAATCGACCAGCCCTTCCTAGGAAGAGGTTGAAATGCCTCTGGTTTGTTGAAGGGGTGATACAAATAGAAAGTTTATTTGTATTTGAACCCTGTAGTGATTTCTAAACGTTCCTCTGGTGAACACTTCTCCTTCCCTCTAGTGGTTGTGTGTGGGAAAGAAGAGGGTAGGAGGGAGATGTTTTCAGATTTAAATCTCTCATTTTCACATCAGAGGCAGGTGACACTCTTTGGGAATAAAGGGACATCAGGACCCAAAAAGATGAGTGTGTGGTAGCTGAAATATGAAGTAGAGAAAGCATTTTTTTTTTAAACTTGACAGACAAGAGATCGCAAGTAGGCAGAGAGGCAGCAGAGAGGGGGACACAGGCTCCCCACTGAACAGAGTCCGATGCGGGGCTCAATCCCAGGACCCTGAGATCATGACCTCAGCCGAGAGGCTTAACCCACCTGGCCACCCAGGCACCCCTAGAGAAAGCATTTGTATGTGTCTGGTGTGTCATAATTCTGAGAGACCCGTTAGTATCTGAAGCAGCAGTTTGGGAACCTCTGCCCGAGTCCCCTAATATAACCCTTTGAACTTGTATTGTGAGAAATAGTTTGCTCTTTCCTGGCCTTACGAATTAAGAAAAAGACCACTTCAGTTTATTTTGTCCTGTTTGTTTTCTTTAGAGTTTCTGTGTGAAAAAGATAGAACTTCCACCACTGTGGTGCCCATCAGCCCCACCACTGCGCCATCCCCCACCACAGCACCCAGCCCAAAGGAGAAACCAGAGGTGGGATCCTACTCGGTTAATAACAGCAATGGTACTTGTCTTCTGGCTACCATGGGGCTGCAGCTGAACTTCACTCACAATAAGGTATAGTTCTCTGTGTTTATTGATACGTTCTCCTCATATCTCCTTTCAGATGCGATGTATCTTACCTCTGGCCCAAGAGTACTGTTGCTAGACTGGTTCTGTTTTAAAGATTTTTAAAAATTTATTTATTTGAGGAGGGGGGAGAGAGAGACCATGAGCAGGGAGTGGGACAGAGGGAGAAACAGACTCCCCGCTGAGCAGAGAGTCTGATGCGGTACTCGATCCCAGGACCCCAGGACCATGATCTGAGCCGAAGGCAGTCGCCTAATGATGGAGCCACCTAGGCGCCCCCAGTTCTGTTTAAAATGGAGATTTGATGTTGACTTGTTGAGGGCTGATAAATTCGGAGTTACTGTAACCACGAAGAGTTAATGTCCCAGGCAAGGGGTTTTCTTGGCCAGCGGGAAACCTAGCCGTTTCAGGGACTCTTTGGGGTTTAGATTCTGTTTACCATCAGTAGATCGGAGTACAGACAGTTGATTTTTATTTCAGTCCGTTTAAAATATCACTCCTTCACATTTGTATCTGGAACACAGTGTAGGTTGACTTGGGGAAAGTGCAGCTGTTTCTCCATGACTCAAGACGGTGGCTGCGCACCCCAGGCTTGCGTCCGCCGCGGCGCTTGTGGTTGCAGTGTTCCCCTGCGCCTCCAGGGGGCGTGCCGACGGACGCGTCCCATTTCCAGAGTCTTGCGGCTTCAATAAACGGCACAGATGGCTCTTGTGCTCTATAAAAATGTGTCTTTTCATTTGGCTCATTACTGAGGAAGCTTCCTTCTTGTTTTTCTTTCCTTTCCTTTTTTTTTTAGTTGTCTGAGTCATAGCTTGAGGGCCTGGGCCAACTTCGTTTGAAAGTAAGACACCATAAACTTAAGTATCCAGACAAAAGCATTTTTTGTCCCCGCCCCCCCCCCCCGAAGTTATTAGAGCATAAGGTTTTGCTGGGGACTCGCCTGGGTAAGCTGTACCTTTCTCCCTATTCTTACCCTCCAGGTGGTTTCAATTATTAACATCAACCCTAACACCACGGACTTCACCGGGAGCTGCCAGCCTCGGAGTGCCCTGCTCAGCCTGAACAGCAGCAACATCAAGTATCTTGACTTTGTCTTCGCTGTGGTGAGTAACAGATTTCCCTGAGATCTGGGCCGTTTTCTTAGAAACACATCTGAAAGTCTAAATAGCTGTGTGTGTAGCAGGGGATTTAGCTCTGTTTTCCATTTCAGCACTGCTTCATGATAAAGTATGGGCCATCGACCCTCTTAATCCCTCAGTCACCTCGGGGGTCTGTGGGCTGGATTCTTAGCTTCCTGTTCACCAGAAGCGAATATTCTGCCCTTACATAGACTTGAGGGTAGGAGCAAGAATGAACCCACATCAAAAAAAAAAAAATCCTCTCTAATCTGTCCACTATAGAAATACTTAATAATAAAGTGTATATATTTATATACTACATATTATAAAAGATAAAAAGTAATTTCCCTAATACGTTTCTCTGTTATTGGTTAGAAAACTCATGTTTGTTTACTCGAATGTTTTGGGCTTTTTGGAGGCTGTACTGTTTGTCATAGTATCAGGAATAATAATAGTTAACGTTTATTGAGTACTTGCCACCCACAAGGCTCTGTGTAAGTACTTACCATGCATAAATTCATTAAATCAACGTAGTTTATAATGGTAGCATTTGGGTTTTTGTTGTTCATGCTTGTATGAAGGGCTGAACCCTAAAGAGAAGGTTCCAGGTTAAGCCTGTGTGCTCTCCTTCTTCTTGCTAGCATCATTGCTAGTCCATCATTGAGGACTTTTATTTCTCCCTTCTCAGAAGCAGCTCTTACCCTCATAATTTTTGAGGGTGTGTGTGTGTGTGTGTGTGTGTGTGTGTGTGTGTGTGTGTGTTTACACATGTTTTAGCAAATGGGAATGGGAAAGGGGACAGCCATCAGGGAAAACGTTAAGCTGCCAGCAGTTCTCAAACTGAGAGTTATTGTATAGGTAGATTAAAAAACAGTTAAATCAGATTATATTATCTAGGATGGAGAAACACTCTCAACATCTGATACATAAAAAAATTAGGTGTGTGGAGTTTGTTTCAAGTCTGAACTTAGTGTCTTCAGTCTGAAGCCCTTTTCTCTGTGGAATATATGTGGAGTAATTGAGGATTGTATCAGGCAATTACAGTTTAGAAAGGTTTATAAGGATCTTCCCTTTACCAGCATTGAAAGCTTTCCTCTGTTACAGTACACATATGACCAGAGGATTAGTATTAAAAACGTCTGGTCAGGCTCGCCCTTTTCGATGAGGTAAGAGCAGGCCTCCCTGGACATGTTCTCTTTTAAAGTTACCTCATAGAGATTATACTATAAGAATGAAGAAAGTAGTGTTTTAGGGTCCTTCCCTTTGGAGCGATTGAGTTTGATTTTTCTAGCTGTGGTCGGGTCCTAAAAGGAACATAGTTTCTTCTGACTGTTGTGGGGAAATATTTAATAATTACAATATTTAATTTTCCCAACAGACTATTTTATTTTATTTTTTTAAAGGTTTTTTTTTTTTAATTTGAGAGAGCACAAGCAATGGGAGTGGCAGAGGGAGAGGAGAAGTAGGTTCCCCACTGAACAGGGAGCCTGATGTGATGTGGGGCTTGATCCCAAAACCCTGGGATCATGACCTGAGCTGAAGGCAGAGGCTTAACCCACTGAGCCACCCAGGTGCCCCCGCAGGTTATTTTAACTGCAGTTCAAAACAGTGACATTTTGGGGCACCTGGGAGGCTCAGTGGGTTAAGCATCTGCCTTTTCTGCCTTTGGCTCAGACCATGATCCCAGGGTCCTGGGCTCGAGCCCCACATCAGGCTCCCTGCTCTTGCTCTCTCTTGCTGTCTCTGTCTATATCTCTCAAATAAATAAATCTTTTTAAAAAAATGAAAGAAACCAAAATGGTGGCATTTTAACCATGGCATAGGCACTTTAAAAAATGAAGAAACACTGTAATGTCACCAGACCTCACTGGGGCCCATCTTCAACCCTGTCATGATAGACGCTTCTAAGGACAATTTCTTGAGTTTGAGTGTGTTGAGTGCTGGATGCCATGGTGGGATTCAAAGAAGAAGCCCTGTAGTAATAAAGATCTTGCAGTTCAGTGGTAAAGATAGGAGTGTACAAATAATGACCATTTCTGTGGAAGATCTTGAATGTTATGCTGAGGCTTTTGAACTGGATTCTGTGGGCAGTTAGAGATCGGTGGAAGGTGCATTCCAGTTGGGATGAATGATAGACCAGAAGAAAAGACAAAGTCTGTGGGAACATAGAGGAGGCAGTGGCTAATTCTGGGTGGAGGAGAGTGAGGAAGGTTTAATAGAAGAGATGACCTTTGAGATGGACCTTCAAGGATAGGTTTGTACACAGGGGGAAAAGAGGAGGAAGCAGAAAAGTACAGATTATTTGTGGAAAAAGGAATGCAATCAAGACCACCTTGGCGAATGAGGCACGTGCCATAATCAGGAAAAGACATGTATGGGAAAGTAGTGGGGACAAATTGCAAGGAGCCTTGAATGCCACGCTGAGACATAGGCTCAGGTGAGGAAAGGTGTAATGAGGTGGTCAAGTCCTCCTTTGTGCCTCCTCCTGACATTTCTCTGTGTCTGTCCCTTCCATTTTTGTTCCCCACTGCCTCTGCTCGGAGTCCAGCCTGCGTGACCTCTTACCTCCCAGCCTCCCAACTCGTCTGTCCTCTTCCTCTCCTCCCTCAGGGTTCTTCTGCATTTGTTTAATTTTCCCTGGTCCTCAGAAAGCTTCAGCGGTTCTGTTCTACCGACAAGATAACCTCTAAACTCCACGGCAGGTTATTTCAAATCTCTCTCCCCAAGCTGCCCCCCACCCCGCCATGCAGCGGATCTTGCATGTCTGACTTTATGTCTCCTCCTTTCCCTTTACTTCAGAAGCCCATGCTTCCCTCGCCGTGTTCTGTGAGGTAGGAAAGCCCAGTAGCAACCGGCCCTTCAGCTCTGCAGCCAGGCTTCCGGGGTTCAAATCCCACCTCGCTGACCACTGACCATATAGTCTTGGGGAAAATCACTTAACATGTTACAATTATTCAGTGATACCTCGCATGTAAAATTTTTAAAAAGATTTTATTTGTTTATGGAGCGCCGCCTGGGTGGCTCAGTGGGTTAAACCTATGCCTTCGGCTCAGGCCATGATCTCAGAGTCCTGGGATCGAGCCCCACATTGGGCTCTCTGCTCAGTGGGGAGCCTACTTGCCCCTCTCTCTCTGCCTGCCTGCCTACTTGTGATCTCTCTCTCTCTCTGTGTCAAATAAATAAAATATTCAAAAAATGTTTTAAGATTTTATTTATTTGACAGGCAGGCAGACAGAGAGGGAGAAGCAGGCTCCCCAGTGAGTGGAGAGCCTGATGCGGGGCTCAGTTCCAGGACCCTGGGGTCATGACCCGAGCTGAAGACAAAGGCTTAACTGACAGAGCTGCCCAGGCACCTTATATGTAAAGTTTTAGGAACATCACTTGGCACTAAATTTTCAAGTGCTGGCGTTCTTGTGATGATGCTTATTTTCTGGATACCTTTTTCTCATGCTCTTGCCTTCCAGAATACCCTTTCCTGCTCATTTCCTGACTCGGCAGAGTTCAAGTGGCGCATTCCTAAGCTTACATCGCTTTGCTTCTCCCCTACATGGAAGTCATCTATCTCCTCTGATTTTATAATTGATTGCTGTCTTTTTTGCAATATGGTTATTTCTTTATGTATTTATCCTATCTTCCCTGGCAGATTACAAACACGGTGGGGGCAGGATCCAAGCCTGGTTCACTTGGCTAGCTCCCTGGAGCACTTGGATATGTTGCCTTGTACATGCTAAGCACTGACATAATTAGAATGACGGGCTGATCAGACACGTGCTTCACCGAGATAATAGTGGCAAGGAGAGCTTCCAGCTGGGGAGGCTGCAAGGCGGGGAGGGAGCCCAGTTAAGAGACTGTCAGGATCCAGGCTAGAGGGGGTGGGGGCTTAGGAAGTGACAGGAGGAATAAACTGAGGCAACGAATTGTTGAGAATCGAAGAACCACATGACTACATCCTTGGTCTGAAAATTGGAGGCAAAACACAGAGGGAAAAAGGGATTCGGTCACTTTTGCTTAGCTGCAGTTCGTTCTGTTGGTCCGGGTCTAATCCTTGGTTTTATCTTCTGGGTAATAATATTTGGTTGCTTTTCATCTGGAGATACTAACTGTTCCTGTAGACAGTAGTGATGTGTTGATTAACTGGAAGCTCTTTTTCTAACAGAAAAATGAAAACCGATTCTATCTGAAGGAAGTGAATGTCAGCCTGTACTTGGTTAATGGCTCTGGTAAGCAAAGCATTGGCCTTGGGAAAGAGAGTGAGTTACACTGAAGGCATAGAAACCATAGTTGTTTTGTTACCAAATAGTGCCTTTTATTTCATGGAACAGAAGAATCTGTGTGAAAATGGTCCCTTGACCACAACTGAAAATCAGTAACTGAGAACTATAGTGTTTTATCTTTTCAGTCTCCCTTGTTTTCAAATAGGGTGGATAAGAGTCAAGGATGACTGATTTTTAGACCACAGGAACAGCTATAGAAAGATGGGAAACCTAGTGATCCTAAGAATCGCTTTTTTTTGGTAGACCCTGTACCCCAGGCTCCCATACTTCACTGAAAAATTCTGATGACTGTCCCATTTCTTCTGTTGGTAGAATAAGAAGTTACTAACGGGCGCCTGGGTGGCTCAGTGGGTAGAATGTGTAACTCTTGATCTTGGATGAGAGTTCAAGCCCCATGTTAGGTGTAGAGCCTACTTTAAAACAAACAAACAAAAAAACTCCTGACTTTTCTTTCAAGTTTTCAGCATCGCAAATAACAATCTGAGCTACTGGGATGCCCCCCTGGGAAGTTCTTACATGTGCAACAAAGAGCAGACCGTTTCAGTGTCTGGAGCATTTCAGATAAATACCTTTGATCTAAGGGTTCAGCCTTTCAATGTGATGGAAGGAAAATACTCTACAGGTAAGAGCTGAGCAAGTTTTACCAATAATTTATGTTCTTATGTTGACTAATAGGTGGCTTTTCCTTTGACTCATGGAAATTTAAGCACTGAAATAGAGAAATATGAATTCATCTCTTGTGACTCTGTTGGAGCGTTCCCATGGCCTTGAGCGAGTTCTGTGAACTCCGTGTATGGCCCATCATTTTGCTCAAAGTGGATTTTTTGTGTGTGGGGATCGGAAACCCATTTGCAACCACCAAGTTCTTAAAACTCAAAACTGATGGAAGCTTTCAGTGAGCTTCACTTCATAGACACTCCCTTCTGGGTTTTAGTTTGTAGGAAGGATGGCAGTTTTGAGCATCTGGGATCTGTTGTCTGGGGGCCCTCTTCTTGTTGGAAATATTCTTTTTTTTTTTTTTTTAAATTTTATTTATTTATTTGTCAGAGAGCGTGAGCACAGGCAGACAGAGTGGCAGGCAGAGGCAGAGGGAGAAGCAGGCTCCCTGCGGAGCAAGGAGCCCGATGTGGGACTTCGATCCCAGGACGCTGGGATCATGACCCGAGCTGAAGGCAGCTGCTTAACCAACTGAGCCACCCAGGCGTCCCTGGAAATATTCTCATACACAAATAAAAGCAGTCTGGTCTTACTTTGTTAAGACAGAGGTGAAAGTTAGGCAAAGCCTCAAATACCATGGACAGTGTTTTGGCCATCCCATGTGACTTGGAGCATTTTAAAAGCATACACCAGTGTGCATGAGGCTTTTTGGAAGATCTGCTCAGGGCTCATGGTGGTATCTATTAGATTTTTAACGAAACCTTCTGTGGAGGGCTCATGGCAGTGTGTTTATATGAATATGAAAGATGCATTTGCCATTACCAGATTAAAATTTGCACGTAGGCAAAAAAAAAAAAAGTCCATAAAATTCCTTAATTGACTTGTCCTTTTAAACTGCTTACTTAAAATTGGGGCTTTGTGGATCACAGCTCTGCTGAGCAGAGCTTTTCAAGCCATCCACCTCCTTTTTAACAATTAATTCTATGGTTTAGAAGGCAGTGCGGCAGTTGTGTGCTGCCGTGAGCTATGTGGCCACTTTTGGGTGGCTCTGGGTCCCCAGCCTGACCTGGTTAGGCCCTGGTAAGTTGGGATCTTCATCCTACCATTCTCGTGACAAGAGAGGTTAATCACACTTGGAAATTTTTTTCAAGAATTCATTTTCCCTCGTGTCGGTTTTGCTTATGTACTACAATTATTTTAATCCTTTTCATAGTTTTATTTTTGAGTCTTTATCAAGCTCCCCTCCATTATTACCCTAATTTTAGGTCCAGATTGATGTTTAGAATTGAAAATCATTTGCAGCGTGATACCAGCTCGAGTCTGTTTATCTGTTTAGCCAGCCGTAATAGCGATGAGCTGTGTTCTTTCTCGAATTTGAAACCTTGGTTGTTATGTATGTCAAATTAAAAATGGTACCCAAAGGAATATGCAACATTTGATACTGGTAATGAACGTGTAATGTGTTCGTGGAGCTAGGTTCCGGACCGTGGGTACCTGTAGATAAGACACACACACACCGCTGATGCTTGACTGTGCAGGAGGAGGAAGTAGACTTGTAGTCAGGTCAAAGAGCGTTGAATGGATTTTACTGGATCAGACGACTCTCTGGAAATAGAAAAGCTAGCCCCTGTGGGTTGCCAGCTCTGGCCAGGTTAATAAACGTAGTAAACACAACACAGATCAGTAAAAGAGGTCCCCGCTTCTTGAGTTCTTTAGCTACTAAGATCATACACTCTAGGTCGGGGGTACGCAGAGTTCATTTGTAAGGCATGGACAGAAGTGTTTCAGGTTTAGAGGCCATAAGGGCTCTGTCACCACTATTCATTCAGCTCTCCTGTTGCAGCACGAAAACAGCCCTAAACAGGCAATAAATAAATGAGTGTGGCAGGGTTCCAATAGAACTTTATTTATGGCTGCCGAGATTTGAATTTCATATGATGCTCATGTATCACAGAATTTCTTCTTTTGTTTTTTGGGTTTTTTATTTCCGGCCATTTAAATAAAAATGGAGAAAAGCCATTTTTAGCTCTTGTGCCAGATAGGGCCTCCAGTCTGTAGTTTGCTCTCTGTTCTGAAAGATTCCAGAGTAAGCATGGTTCTAAGCCCCTGATGAAACCTTTCTGATCTGTTCTCAGTTTCCCAAAAGACATTCACTCTAGCACTAAGAGGCTAATCTGACTATGTAGAGATGGGTTAGAATTAGCTCTCCTCATTTCTTTCCTTTTTTTTTTTTTAAAGATTTTATTTATTTATTTGACAGAGAGAGAGATCACAAGTAGGCAGAGAGGCAGGCAGAGAGAGAGGAGGAAGCAGGCTCCCTGCGGAGCAGAGAGCCCAATGCGGGGCTTGATCCCAGGACCCTGAGATCATGACCTGAGCCGAAGGCAGCGGCTTAATCCACTGAGCCACCCAGGCGCCCCTTCTTTCCTTTTTTTAAAAAAAAGTTTTTATTTATTTATTGGGGTGCCTGGGTGGCTCAGTCAGTTAAATGTCTGCTTTGAGCTCAGGTCATGATCTTGGGATAGAGCCCTAGACTGGGTTCCCTGTGCAGCTGGGAGCCTGCTTCTCCCTCTCCTCTGCAACTTGTCCTCTCTGTTGCTATCTTGGTCTCTCTTAAATAAATAAATACAATCTTTTTAAAAAAAAAGATTAAAAAATTGTTTTTAAAGATTGTATTTATTTATCTATTTGAGAGAGAGCATGCGTGTAAGCTGGGTGAGGGGTGGAGGGAGAGGGAGAGAATCTCAAGCAGACTCTGCTGAGCTCGAAGCCTGATGCAGGGCTGGATCTCAGGACGCTGAGATCATGACCTGAGCCAAAACCAAGAGTCAGACGCTTTAACGGACTAAGCCACCTGGATGCCCCTCTTCACTCCTTTATTCTGGAAGGGATTAGAATATGAAATACATACACATACATATGTATTTAATCCTAGATATAAATGGGTATGTATGTATTCATATATATGAATATACATACACAAAAGAAAAGACAAATAAGTTTAGGATTTTAATTATAGAGCAATCCATACTTTTTGGTAGCTTTATCATTGAAATATACCTGTCTTAATTCCTTAAAGTTGATTTTGTAAGAGCATTTCTGACTTTTGAATCAGCATCTTTTACTTTTGGACATTCACTTTTTATTATACTCATTATTTGTTACACACTTTTTCTCACCTACAGCCCAGGAGTGTTCGCTGGACGATGACACCATTCTAATACCAATTATAGTTGGTGCTGGTCTTTCAGGCTTGATTATCGTTATAGTGATTGCTTACCTAATTGGCAGAAGAAAAAGCTATGCCGGATATCAGACTCTGTAATACTAATCCATATGTGATCTCTGTTACAAAATAATAAAGCAAGTACAAGTTCCAACATGTAGTACTGTTCAATTTCAGGTATATTTAGTTGCAGTTCTCATTTTAGAGTGGGTGGTATGGGGGATTTCAAACTTAATAAATAAAAACACCATGAAAATATCAACTACAAATTAGTCACCTGATTTTGGTTTCCTCAACCATGGAATTTAAAACTGTTAATTTCTATGGCAAAAAGCATATGTAAAGTCCCCTGGATGATTGACTCCATTCTGTTCTCTTGAGTTAGGATTTCAGTGTTTTCACTTTATGTATTCTGACTAGAAGCAGTTTAGGAAAAACAGTTTTCAAAAAGAGATTTTTTCCCGCTGCATGTAGTCAGAATTGAGACTGTGCATCCTACAGTGGATTTGTACTTGCTCCTTCTGTATTTTTTTTGTGATTCTGTTTGCAGGTTAACTTAGCAACTTTGGCATTGCTGCCTATTTGACCTATGAGAGTTCCGCCAGTAGATTCGCAGAGAGTCTGGTATTATGTTCTTAGCAATGAATGCTTTTCTAATGCCTTTTGAATATACTTGTATTTAATGTGGCTGTAATGACAAAAGGTACAAAAGCTGTATACGTTTTGGAATAGGTGTTAATCTTGTTTAATCCTTTAAAAAAATCTGGAATTTTCCGTCTTTTAAATGGCAAGACACAAGACTATTCCAGCTGGGCATTTCAATCCATTTTCTAGGTGCTTTAGAGGATGATTGCTAGGCCATGCCAATTTGGGGCATTAGTCCTTCGTACCTGTCAATTGGCCTTTAGGTACACTGCTAAAATGAATGTAGTTTCTCTTCAGCTTTGCAGTATCTTTGCTGGTGGTAGGATGTTGTATTCTCTTTTTTTCTTTTTCTTTCCTTTCCTTTCTTTTCCTGTTCTCTTTCTTAAAGAAGAAATGCCAGGATGTCCTAGAACTCTGCTAAAGAAGCGCACTTCTACTTAGCACGTAACTAACACCTAACCCAAAAGTCTTGGTCTTCTCTTATCCCATTGAAAAGTTGTTCTTTGTTTCCGGCTTGTACTGACACTTACAGCATTTACTAAATTGGCTTTCACTGTTAAATGGTTCTGTGCTAATCAAAACTTAGCATTATTATTGTTCATTGTGGTAGAATCATTATTCATTCATGTACTTTGTGATCGGTTTTGTGCCCTGGGAGATGCACCAGTTGTCCGTTTACTGTGCACTACCTAATGTTTATATGAGAAAGCGAAACATCAAGTATTTCGCGCTGCTTCCAGGAGATCTTTTTTTTTTTTTTTTTGGTGTTGGAATGACTGAGTAAATATTAAAGAGTTGTTAATACGCAGCCCTATATGGAAGGTGCTTGTGTTTTGGGGCTGGGGGATGATGTGCCCCCATATTCACTAGAAAATGGGACATCTGGGTTCCAAACGATTACTATGTTGAATTAATTTGGTAGTCTAGCTCTACACACCACACACACACAGGCAGTTGCATGCTAGCATGTGTATGTCCGTAAGTATCTTTCAAGTTACATTGGAGCGGTAAACATTTTCTTCCACTTAAATTTGCTCTCTGCTTAGAGTAGCCTGAAACTTAACTGGCTGGGAATCTGATTCCTGACCAGCCCCTCCCCTACAGCTACATTGAGTTGCATTGCCAGCTTAAGGCACCTTTTGAGGACTAAATATAAATCTGATTTTTAAAACTTATTTTTTACTTAAGTAATGCTCTAGTGTAGGATTGTTAACCTTATATGAATGAGTAATGCTTAGAAGAATATATATGTTAGATACTTCTCATGAGTCGAAACAGAGCAGCCCTTTTTTTTTTTTTGGAAAATAAAAATTGGAAGCACAAGCAGGTGGGACTAGCTTAATGCTGTTCATGTTTCTAAAGTTTTTACATTTAGATTATATACCTAATTCATATTAAAATACCTCTAATTAGCACTGTTTATAGAAACTCTGACTTCATTGAGTATTTTTGTATTTTACATGGGCCAGTTTATATACTCTTATTCACACTATTATTTCCTATAGCCACATGTTCTTTGTACCTTTTGTAGTTTTGTTTGTTTTACTGGGTTTATACCTTGATGGTCTAACATTGCTATCTGGTTCTGGGTGTTTTTCATGTTTTAGCATTTGTATAAAGAAACTGGTCCATGTAAATACTTTTCATGGCTTTTTTTTTTCTTCAAATGTTTAAACCACTAGTTGATGTATGGTGTTTCTCTTTAGATATTTGCCTGTCCATTTGCTTAACATTGCTTCTAAAACAAACAATAAAGATTCTTTTATTTCTTAAGGATATTTGCTCACATTTTTTCCTGTTGGTTAAAGTAAAAATTTTGTATGCTACATAACGACAATTTCCTCCAAAAGGGAGAACTTTAGAAAAGCTTAGAAGTGGAACTAAATTATTTCCAGAATATTCTGTGTGCTACCATCTAGAAAAATGGTCCTGTGCATAGATGGGTCTATACCGATAATGGGCTGGCTAGAGTAAGAATCACCTGGGAAGCTTGTTAGAAAAAGGCACATGCCGGGCTCCATTCCTAGAGAATTTCACTTAGCAGGTCTGGGCATGTGTGTGTGTACAAGCATGTGCCTGCGTGTGTGAGCACGGGTGCGCATGTGTTTTGGGGGGGGGTTGTGTCAGCTCCCTGGTGGCATCTGGTATGTAGATCAGAAAACCAGTGATCTAGAATATGTATTTCATAGCAAAAGCTTGAGAGTATCCCTTTGTTCACTTTCCTTAGCCCCTCTCAGTTGAGGCTGATCCCTGATAGGTGTGCATTGCCACCGTACCAACCTAGCTGTGGATCTAAACCAAAATAGGATTGTGTGCAGTCACTGTCAGATCACCCTAAAACAACTTAAACCTTCCAAGTTTCCCATAGCTTCCCACACACAGAAACTTGGCAGCCTGGCTAGTAACTTTCCCTTGGCCTCCCCACTTAAGCTCCCTGACTGCCAGTTAATCCTCACATCTCCCAGCTCTACGACTGGCCACCATGTGACTTTGGCCAAACAGCTTAACTTCTGGGGTCTCCGTTTCTTCATCTGGGGGCCCACTGAGGTCTTTATAACCCTGTTCCTCTTAATTTCTGTGAGTGATAGTTTAAATTACAATGAAAATTTGAGGATTTTTAGAAGGAATCTGATAAGCTACTAGTTAAAATCAAGAACGTACTTTATATACAATGTAAATGTGTCATCTGAAGTTTCTTGCATGTTTCAGGAAGAATTCTTGTAAGACTCATTTTGAAGATGATAGCATTTCATCCTCATTTCTTTAAGTAGATAAGGTTACACTTTCTTGGGCTCATCTCCCACCCATCTCCTTTACTCTGGTAACTAACTTTTTGCATCAATAATTACCATATCTTGTTTTTAAAACTAGTAAAAGACATGTTTGGGTCATACTGAGTAGCTTCAGATTCATGTCCTATACTTCAGTTTGACTGCAGATCTAAAAGGTATATAATAAGATGTCACATAAGAATATGATTCTTTTTTTTAAGATTTTATTTATTTATTTGATAGAGCCGAAGGCAAAGGCTTAACCCACTGAGCCACCCAGGCACCCCAAGAATATGATTCTTTTTTTTTTTAAAGATTTTATTTTTATTTATTTGACAGAGATCACAAGTAGGCAGAGAGGCAGGCAGAGAGAGAGAGGAGAAAACAGGCTCCCTGCTGAGCAGAGAGCCCGATGTGGGGCTCGATCCCAGGACCCTGGGATCACAACCTGAGCCGAAGGCAGAGGCTTTAACCCACTGAGCCACCCAGGCGCCCCAAGAATATGATTCTTAATGCTGATTCTTCCAAATAGAAATTTTGACACAATTGGCAAAAAAATTCATATTTTATTACAAATGTGTATTTCAGCTTTCCAACTCACACTGAAAATTGTATCTGAAAAATTTCTGAGCTAACAGAAAAATGAGGATTAACAGTATTTTTAATCTTCATGAAACTTTACATTGACATTTCAATAGCCATGAAACTTTCATCCTTAAAAATCTTCACTGCTTCCGTAATTAATCATTAAGTTCTTACACAAATACACTGTTCTTCCCCGCCCCCCAATACTTTAGTTTGGTTTCCAGTGTACATTATGCAAATCAGGTGGAAAGGACTTAAAGAATGAGATTTTCTTTTCCTCAGGATGTGATCCTATTAAAATTACTGTTCTCCAAAATGTCTTTCCATTACCTAAAGAATTTTTAAAGGTTGAATTCATAAAATCAATAGTTATTATAAATTAATACTTCACATACTAATTGAGAGCATTTTAAGTAAGTGACAGCATCTAGAAAGATCTTTGTATTAGTGGAATTGCCTTTTTTTTCTACTCTGGGAATATTTGTCTTACATGAAAGCCTTATTGGCAGTATTTATGAAAGTTGTTTCAGTACTAGGTCAAATACCCAATTTGGGAAAAGGAGGACTGTGAATCCGTTGCCAGAACAAGAAATTAATCTACTAATGAATTTTTTAAAAACCAAGTTACATTAAATCCAAGGCATAATACTTTATGGTTCGTGTCACCTAACGGTTTATGTGGTGGGTGGTAATTTGGGAAATTGAAGGGGAGGAGTCCGCTAACTGGGTCCTCTTAACACCAAGTATTCCCAAGTCACATCTGGCAGTCTCCGCTAGCTGGATTTCTAAAAGAACCAAGAAGCAAGCAAAAAAGCTCACTGAGCTGTCAGCCAAAGCCGATTATCATAAAGTCCATAAACTCCAGGATTGCATCTTGTTCCCAATTATTATGCAGAGGCTAGCAAAAGCCTGGCACATTTCTTAAATGCGGGCACAATCAGGATTGCCTGGCAGCCTATTCATTCTTTCTTTGACACAGTTCTAATAAGCATAATTATCTGATTTATCCACCCCTGGTAGATTGTGAGCTAGGAGGAGAACTAGGGCAATGAGAGGCAAGCACGTGGGAATCAGAAGTGGGGGTTCAACATCCCAGCTGCCTTCCATCTGCAGGTGCCAGCCCTTCCTCCTCTCCACTCTCCCTGGCTTTGCTACTGGGGCCCCGTATCACCAACCTCCCGGGAGACCTCGTACTGTTGGCTTCGGTCCGTTGTTTGTGGCTCTTGCCCTCGTTCTGCAAACGCATCTGAATCTCTTTCACCCTGAAGATATCCTTTCTAGACCCTGTTGTTCACCTTCTGACTCCCTCCCTCGTGCCCTCTCTTCTAAACTTCTCGGGATGACCACTGGATGTTCCCCAGCCCAAGTTCTTGGTCTCCTAAACGATCGCTTCCCATTTGCTCCTAAACCAGCAGCGATCTGCCTCACAGCCAATACCCTCCATATCGCCAGACCCCGTGGCCTCTCTAATAGCTCTCTCTCTTCCCCCCGGAACTAATCGAAACTCCCTTCCTTGGCTTCTGTGGCACTATTGTCTACTTGCCTTTTTCTTTTTCTTGCTCCTTTATTCCTCAGATAGGAGTGTCCCTGAGGCTTGTGTCTCTGAGCCTTTTTAGATTCTGTTTGGCCTTGCTGAGAAACAAACGCGTCCCTGGTTTTTACGACCACTCAGGTTCATCATCTTTTCACTACCACTTGGTTGGGACACAGGCATCTGAAGCCCAGAAGGTCCAAAACTGAACGTCTCCCTCTTGCACTTATCCCTCCTGACCCTTCCTACACACCAATAACTACCAACAAAACTGAACCCATACATTGTCCGTCCCGTACTCCCCATCGGGATGAACGGCACCGGTACCTATGCAGTCAGTCAAGTGGGGAATTGGAAGCCATTGTATCCCCTCGCACCACTCCTCCAACATCCATCTGGTCCGTTCTGCCTTCTCATTGGATCTAGTTTGTCCCTTTCTGCATCTGCACTTCGTTCACCCAGGTCAGGACCGTAGTCTTGGTCTTCTGGCCGCTAGCAGTAGAGGCACCGCCCCGCTTCCAGTCTCCTGTTGGAATGACTTCCGCAACAAATACCCTGCCT
Organism: Meles meles; assembly: GCF_922984935.1. NCBI lineage: Eukaryota > Metazoa > Chordata > Mammalia > Carnivora > Mustelidae > Meles > Meles meles. The sequence goes on along the minus strand of NC_060087.1, from coordinate 102,602,422 downwards.
GAAATCCCACCGTACTCTCCTTCCATCAGTGTAAGGCGGACATATGTAGAGCCTACAGTGCCTTTGTGAGCTGGTCCTAGTACCCTCTTCCTGCCTCTTCAGCCATGAGTACCCCTCGGTCCATGCCAGCTCTGCCTGCATTTCCCCTCTGGCTAGTTTTGTCTATTTCCTGTTCCTGGAACGTGCTTCCCCCATTACCTGCGTGGTGAATTCCTGCTCGTCTTCAACAGCTCAGCTACACTGTCCCCTCTCAAAGTATGTCTTGTGTAACAAGGCTGAGTCGAGTGTCTCTCCGAGATGCTTCCATGATGCTTTGCGCCTTGCCTTCCCCTGTGACAGCACCTTTCCAAGACCATAACCACTGCTTCTCTTGTCTGACTCATGCTGGATGCAAGCGGTCACTCCAGCCGCGCTGGCTTAGCCCTTTCTCCACTGAAGGACCCGCGAGTGCGGGGCGCGGAGTTCGCATGTCCGCTTGGTGGTGTTCCGTTCGTTTGGTTCATTTCACGAATACCTCACGATTGGCGGTGTTCTGGGTGCTGTGCTGCTGCTACGTGATCAACAGTTTGCCCCCTGAAAGCCCACAGACGATCATCAAGGAAAGATTCATTATATTGACCCATTCTCTTTTGTTTAAGGAATCCGGGAAGTCGGTGATCAATTGAAAATCTGTCTTTCATCCCAAATGACTGTGTTTTGTGGGGGGTGGGGAGTGGGGGTACCTAAAAATGTATAATTTGGTTCCTTGGAGGATCACTTTCGTGGAACCTTTCATTCGCTGGTAAGGAAGGCCGAAGCCTGATGACCGTGGTGTCAAAGGCAAGGTTGTGTGTTAATGTAACATTTGCGGCTTTGAAATTGTGTCATTGTTCCTGTTCTCAATTGTCCTTTCTCCACGTCTAGCTCAAGACTGCAGTGCAGATGACGACAGCTTCCTTGTGCCCATTGTGGTGGGAGCAGCCTTGGCAGGAGTACTTATTCTAGTGTTGCTGGCTTACTTTATTGGTCTGAAGCGCCATCACGCTGGATATGAGCAATTTTAGAGCCTGCAGTCTCATTGATGACATAACAATAACACGCGCATGAGATTTTCTTGCCTCTCCATCTTGAAACACGTTGCTCTTTAAGATTGATAATGTTGAAACGGTGATTCTGAAATCAGTCCCAGCATTTTGAGAGAAGTCTCTATGAATAAAAACTGTTCTCTTTTCTCAGCTGAAAATTAAATACTGTATTCACTGGTCCTGAAGACAAACTGGTTAAAAACACATCGGTGTGCAGTGTGTTAAGGTCTATCCTAAGAGGCCTCGGCCAGATTTTGATCCTAAGATGCCTTAAAGTTACAAACATGACCATTACAAGAAGAAAATATGCAGTTGTCTCTCAATGGAATTAATAAATACTGTTTCACCACCGGTGTTCTGTTTCAATGTATGAGAACTATGCTGATTTGAGCTCACCACAGTACTTTTGCATAGAGTTCATTAAATAAATGTCGATGTGACATAAGTGCCCGTCAGATATGCTCAGACTTGGTTTTCAGTTGACTGTCCTCAGGACCATCAATATTTTTTAGGTTATATGACTTTTGCTGTTTCCTTTGAGTTCAGTTTAAGGATGGAGTCAGTATCTCAGGCTTGTGATTTTCTCCCTAGGTAAAAAACACCCCAAGGGGCCACAGCAGAACTTCAGTTGGCTTCAGAACTAGAGTTTTAGAAAAATTGTTTCTTTTTCAGCAGTAGAGACTGAGAAGATGCAAGCATATGTAACCACTTGCCTTTTTCCCCCTTGTGTTTTTCTTTGGATGCCTGATTAGCATTGAAAGATAGAAATATTCTATGAACTAATTAGGACAGATTGTGTTGTGTTTCTCTACCTCATCTTGTTGATCTCTAGAGCATTAAAATCTATTTAGTGTTGTCATCAGACTGCTACTTATGAAATGTAAGCTAACAGCAATCTCAGAAGGGAGGCAGTGAAGCATAGCAACTAGGCGCTTGCTTCTTCATGAAGGCCCCCCTGGGGCAGAGCGTAGATGGTGGGGGGTAGAGAAAAGCTGTTGGCATGAAAGTGAGCTAGATAATCAGCCTCTGTTGAAGCATCCTCCTTGCCATGAGGGCTGCTCAGATACTGAATGTATAGACAAATGAGAAGGAAGCTTAATCAATGGATTGGAGCAGACATTCACATTGAAGTGATTATTTTATTAATTCCTTTTGTGTATATATTGGCTTATTCAGAATTTCTGTAACCCACTGATTACAGTATCTTGGTACCCAGCTATCTTTCTCTGAAGGCTTTCCGTGAAATACGGTGAATCCTTCCAATAAAGGCTATGGTCGTTCCTGAAATTCATGTACTTGGAACCTTAGCAACTCTTTTTTGTTTTGTGTTGTGTTTTTAATGAAGGACAAAAGTGCAGGAGGAACAAAAGATAAAATTAGAGGAAAAAGCGCAAGTTATCACCCAGTCATAAATCACACCAAATACCACATCTTGTGCATCGCATTAGACTTATACTGGAAAGGGTGTTAAAGATTATTGACTCTAACCCTGTAATTTCACGGGAAAGGGAGTGACTTCATGGAGGTTACATGTCTGGTGGGCAGCAACACCATATTAGCATTTTGATAGCAATTATCCCAAGGAAATCTAGTCATTCACTAGTAAAACTAGTTTAAATGTGAAATTAGGAGATCAGAAGGGGGCTTTGAGCTTCTGTACTAACTACTTTTGGTAACTAACACGATGTCAATTAAGTAATTTTTGAAAGTACTGAATATTGGCTTTTGATCTCTGTTTGCTACTTCAAAACCTAGCCCTTGGATGGGATCACAGACACCGCAGGAAAGAAAAAGGGAAAGATCACCTGTTGACCACCTGGTGTGTGACAGATGCTTTAGAAATAGAATTGTCTTTAGTCCTCAAATACCTTAAGTACAGGCATGATTATCCCGCTTTTACAGATGAGGAGCACAAGCCCGGTTTCAGTAACTTGACCAAAGTCCTTTAGCTAGTTACTGAAGTAGTCGAGATGCAAAGTTGGTTCTGTCTGAGTCCAGAGCTCAAAATCTACATACACACTGCCTTCCTGGCAGTCCCGGGATGGACTACAATGTGTTGGATTCTGTTACTCTTCTAGGTCCCTGCTCAGCTACAAATAATCACGTATAAGCTGGCAACCTAATGCCCCTGTGGGGAGGGGGGGAACTATACTGCATTTTCTTGATCCTGAGTCCTTTTCAACTTAAATTTTATTACTCCTGCAGAATTCTTATTTATATGTTGATAATTGTGGCAAGGAAGGAATGGAGTGGGAAAACCTGCAGGCGGGTGCTAAGTGTAGATGATGGCTCTTTTCCACAGTGTCATTAGACAACAAAACAATCTTCCCATGTTAGGCGAGCACGGATCTTGTTCATCCCTTAACTTCTGCTTTTTGTACTGAGGAAATTAGGTGTGATCTGAGATGAAGTAGTAATAATGGGAGATACTGGAGGATTGTTTCCTTAGAAATATTTGGGTGGATATGAGAAAATAGGGACATAGAGGTAATGCTGTTAAAGACTAATCTGTGTTCACTTTTGAAATGCTTGTTTCTTGCTTGCTTAATTGCCTGCCTTACTAACTTCCTTGCTCTCTGTTCTTTTCTAACAGCTGAAGAATGTTCTGCTGACTCTGACCTCAACTTTCTTATTCCTGTTGCAGTGGGTGTGGCCTTGGGCTTCCTTATAATTGTTGTCTTTATCTCCTATATGATTGGAAGAAGGAAAAGTCGTACTGGTTATCAATCTGTGTAATCAATTAAATCTAGTGCTGTTTTTTTGCTATCAGAAGTTACATTTCCATTGGCTAGGTGCCAGGAAATTCTGTGCAGCCAATTGTTTAAGATCTGATTGACCTCAGTGAATTGCTAGCTAACTTGGGCATGAGTAGCACTTCCGTAAGAAAAAAAAAAAAAACGTATTAGGACCAATTTCTTCTTCTTTTTTTTTCTATTTTTTTCTTCCTTTGCTAAAGTGTTATCAGAAGAAAAGTTGTGGCTTGGAATTTGTTTTTTAGTAAATAATGATTTTAAGCCTCTGGATTCAATTACGAAAGCATTTTGACTGAAGAACAGTTTCATATGTTGCAGCTACTTGTGTTTTGCTACTTGGGTTGACAGTGTTTACAAAATCAAAGCTGTTAGAGAATTTAACTTGCTCGGGGAAGTAAATTCAAGAACATCATGAATTCCTTTTCATTGGTGGCAAGCATAAAATTTGGTTCATAATAAGACTTCCTTTCCTCACCTCCTTATCAGGATTATTTAAATCTGTTTAGTATTTTTCTGTTTAAAAAAGGCGAGAAAGAAATGGCTTCACAAAATGTGCTTAATAGCAACAGTCTGCCTCTTTTCTTCATTACCGTTAGTGGCAGCTATATTTCAATAAGGATGTCTTTTTTTTTCTTTTTGCCTTCTGGAGTTTGGAATATATTGATTATCTCAGACTTGATATTTATGCTGAAGGATGAAGTAAGATCCTCAGCTTTTTTTTTAAGTGTTGCTATAGGATGGATTATGGTTTTTTAGGATTATAATTGAGATTTTTTTCCCCTTAGAGCCTTAACTTACTCAGAAAGTGAATTCATCGACTCCACCAAAAAAAACCCCCCAAACACTTCAATACTTTGTGGGTCTCCTGCACTCTCCCATTCCCTATATGAATAAGTTCTAATTGACTTTTTTTTAATGTATTGATTTCTTTTTTTCTTGCAGTAGCAAGTGCTAACTCTAGAGGCTAGTGGGCCCTGAAGTGTCATCAGTCAGATGGCTGCCTAGCCAAAGCTAGACTGCGATTACACTGTAAATTTGTTGATCTTGATAGAGACTTCTATCCCTATAGGGACCTCTCATGGCTCTGGCTTCCGGAGTAAGGTACTGGAGACTGTTCATCCCAGGGCCACTTGGCTGGCTGGGCTGTTGAATTGCCCTTCACAGGGCTGTATTTCTCTAGGGCCCAAATGGCTACTTTGCATACCTGTTATTAGTATAAGGCAGATGTTGATTTTACTGGGCTGTTTTTTCTCTAACTAAAAACAGAAGTCTCCAAAGATCTGCCTTTGCTTCGGAAGTGTTCCATGGATTAAAAAATAAAGCCTAAACCTTAAATAAAGTTAGTTTGCTATTAAATCCAAGGATTAAGTCCCAGTCTACCTCTCAGCCCAGTGCAGTGCTTGCCACTGCGTTGTTGCTGTTAACTGATGCCAGAACTCTTTGCCAATAACTAGAATTAGAAAATTTGGTTAAAAAGGAAGAGATTTCATCAAGATCTTCTCTTCCAATGTGGCATAGGGTTAGACTGCTCAGTTGCATCTCCCTTAGAACGCTCCAGCTCTGACTTGCAGATTCAAGCTCTCCTCTCTTTGCTAAGTATAGAAAGTTTTCTTTTAAAATGTTCTCCTGTGATTATTTGTTCTTTGGTCAAAATGATGGCACCGTAAAGAACTTCATTTCAATAAATATTTTTGAGATGATTGGGAAGCCAGATTATGTAAATCAGCTTGTGACCTTGCTAAGTGTATGAACTGGAAATTCAGATACATAGAAAATGAAGGCTTCACTTAAAAGTTTTCTACCTTCTGGGTAGGAGGCTAAGAGCACTAATTCTTCATTAGGTATCATGGCTTTATCTTAGGTAATTAGCAGATGTGTTTAATTCTTGCTTGAGAATGAAGATTAAAATGCAAAATATTTGTGAAAGGTTGAAACAAAAGCTGCTTTAATTCCAATAAAATATGGGAAGCCCCCAGATCTGTGAACTGAGGATTCAGTTAGTTTTGCTCACTGAGTTAATTTTTCCGTCAGTATGACGGTGGATCACACAGTAGGACTTGGAACTCACGGGCAAAAAGGATTGTTTTTTGCCTAAGTTTCTTTGGAAGAACTGATGTTTGCTGTGAACGAAAGTTTTGGCTATATCAATTTAATGAACTAATGGATACTGGCAAAATAAAGCATACTGTGGTATTCCTGTTTAATCTGATTTGTGTGATTTTTAGACCAGTGGATTCAGAGATAATAAAGGTTTCACAATCCATATCACTACGGATAACTTCCTTTCTACTCCGTGTGCTCAGCCTTAAGAGCTTGGATTGATCTGCATGATCTAAGTTCCTCAAGTTCTAGTCTCTGGGATTGTCAGTAGGAATCCTATGATTTCATAGGTCTGCAAATTAATTAACCCAGTGCCACCGGGAAGAAGGCATTAGGTACCCTTAGTGTAGACACTTCAAATATGGGGGCCTATGTGGTCATGAAAATTCCAAGAAAACACTGAAAAGAAAATGTGGAAATCAAACAAATGTAAGAGCTTCTGAATAAATGGACTTCCAGCATGTTCTGTTTTTCCTTAACGAGCAGCACTCATTTTGAAGTTCATTCCATTCCGAGCAAGGTGTACCTCGGGGATATGGCAGGGGCAGCAGAGGAGAAGCTAACCACCCATTTTCCACAGATTCCTTTAAATTTCTTGTGACCCAGTCTGATGCCCACATGTTCTATCGTTGGGTTAAATGACAACACATTCCTTTTTACATTGGGCGCGTTGCGGGTGGCAAATGGAATTGAACACTAGTTCTAGCTGTAGCTCCTGAGTAATAGGGCTTTGCTTTCTGTTAGACGTTTAATGGCTGTTAAGTTAAAAAAAGAGAAAGGCCTTACCTGCATTTGAGGGACTGGCAAGGGTGTTCTTGGTAGAAGCCATCTTCACAGTTCTGCACCTTGTGGGACCTCGGGAAAAAACCAAGCTCTTGGACGCGGCTGACAGCAGAGTGGTTCTCCCTACGTGGCGGGGAGGGTTACTGTGTATCTCAGAGGAGAAAAAGTCAACATGGGGGTTCATCTTTTTAAGCCCAGTGTGTCTCCTCTGTCTAGAACTGTCTTTAGGACTCTGAGGAAATGTTTTCTTTTCTCTTTGCTTTTACTCTCTGTGTGTATTTTGATGGTGGCGTAGACTTGAGTCCCTGTGTTACAAGAGATCTGCGTAAGGTACGGGAGGCCTCTTGGAACACGACGCATTTGTAGTAGGAAAAAGCTGTAGTGGCTCTTAGCCGTTACGGAGCCGTGCACTTGACACATGTTACTGCGTTTAATTCTCGAAGCCGCTCTCTGAGGTGGTGCAGTGTGGTTCCCAGTTCACAGATGACGTGACGAGCTTGGCTACTTAACCAAAAGTCGCACAGGAAGTCAGTGACGAACCTGACATTTGAGCTCCGCTCTGTCTGCCTTCAAAGACCATGCTCTTAACCACTGTGCATTCTGGTTTCTAGGGAATGATAGATTTTTAAAAAACAACAACCACCATATGCCTTATATTAAATGGTTAGAGAAATCTGGCTCCTGTACTCTCCTGTCCTGTGTGTGGTCATCCTAGAAATGTTCTTCAATATTCTTAAAATAACTTGAGTTTTGTCCAGCCCACTCAGGGGGCGGACGGATGCTGTGGCCACACGGCTTTTGAAAGATCAAGCCAAGGCCCGTTTGTGCTGTGCCTCCTTAATGATGGGAAGCCTTGAATGTCACTTTCTTCCAGAGGAGCCTCGTCTAGTTTATTCTAATCACGTATCATCGTTCTGCCCTCAAACTGTTCTGCACCGTGAATCATTTTGACTGTGCATTAGTGTGTTTAAGAGATTAAATGGAACTGTCTCTCTCCTTGCTTTGCCTAAATTAATGCCATCCCTCCCCCAAGCCGTCCCCCAGCTTTAAGTGCCCTGTAGCCATGACACCCAGCAGTCCTTTCTAGGTGGTTCTGAGCTCCGATATGCGGTTCTGGCTCGCAGATGCAGAGCCGTTGTGAGAGGATTTTAGGAAGTCTGTACCCACATGCTTCAAGTTTCCAGCCGCCTCTGCAGTGCCCCCCTTTCTCAGCTCATCCACTGCTCTTCTGTACTCACGCAGCTCCAGCCAGACTGGCCCTCGGGCTATTCCTCAAAGTCCCTAAGGGTGCTCAACCCCCCCCCCCCCACCGCCCGGCACCCGTTCTGCCTTAACCTGGAAAGATCTTCCCCTAGCTCCCCTCAAGGCTCACCTTGCTATCCCACTTAGTTCTCTTTTCAAATGTCCCCCAGTCAGTGCAGCATTCCCTGACCACCGTAAAAATAGCTCCCCTTCCTCTGAATCACTTACCGCTCATCTGTCACCATCTGCAAACCACACATTTTGCTTGTGAATCTATGTTTCATGGATGGCTACCCCTACAAGGGAAACTTTCGAGAGCTGGAATTTTTGCTATGTTTACTACTCTGTCCCAGTCCTGAGAATGGGGCCTGGCACATAGTTCACATGGAATAAATAGTTCTTGAGTGTATGAGTGGTCATCTTGTGTCCGAGCTAAACATTTATTATGCACTTAATATTTTATTTCATCAATTCTAAGATGCAGTCCGTTGTAAGATAAATATGCCACTTAAACTGGTTTGAGGGGCACCTGGGTGGCTCAGCCTATTAAGCGTCTGCCTTTGGCTCAGGTCATGATCCCAGGGTCCTGGGATGGAGTCCTGCATCGGGCTCTCTGCTCAGCGGGGAGTCTGCTGCTCCCTCTCCCCCTGCCCCTCCCCCTGTTTGTGCTCTCTCTCTCTCAAATAAATAAATGAAAATCTCAAAAAATAAAAAAATAAACTGGTTGTGAGGACCCCATTGGTGCCAAAGGTAGAAAAGGTAGCAAAGGTATAAAAATGCACAGATGCAGATGAAGATGAGACTTGACACGTGCCAGGGAAAGAGTGCTGGACATGGATTCTACCCTCTACCTTTCTTTCTTTTTTTTTTAAAAGATTTTATTTATTTGACAGAGATCACAAGTAGGCAGAGAGAGAGGAAAGGAAGCAGGCTCCCCGCTGAGCAGAGAGCCCAATGCGGGGCTCGATCCCAGGACCCTGTGATCATGACCTGAGCCGAAGGCAGAGGCTTTAACCCACTGAGCCACCCAGGCGCCCCTACCCTCTACCTTTCATCCATTGAACGCATCTGGGATTCAGACCCAAGTAGTTGAAGCCCATCAGTCCTCTGCCATAGCAGCCTCCCTTCGGCATGACCTGCTGGTTCTTGTGTCATTTTCAGTTCCAAAACCAGAAGTCCGTCTCTGGTTGCTATAATTTTCACTTTCTTTCCTTTTTTTTTTTTTTTAAGATTTTATTTATTTACTTGACAGATAGAGATCTCAAGTAGGGAGAGAGGCAGGCAGAGAGAGAGAGAGGAGGAAGCAGGCTCCCTGCCAAGCAGAGAGCCCGATGCGGGGCTCGATCCCAGAACCCTGGGATCATGACCTGAGCGAAAGGCAGAGGCTTTAACCCACTGAGCCACCCAGGCGCCCCTCACTTTCTTTTTTAAAGATTTTATTTATTTACTTGATAGGGAGAGAGAGAGAGCAAGAGAGGGGGAATGGGAGGGGGGGAATGGGAGAGGAAGAAGCAGCCTCCATGCTGAGCAGGGAGCCTGATGGGGGACTTGATCCCATGATCCCGGGATCATGACCTGAGCCGAAGGCAGACACCCAATGACTGAGTCACCTAGGCACCCCTCTAATTTTCACTTTTAAAGGAAACAATATTTAGCCTTCAGTTTCGTTTAAATGCTATATGGTAGAGCATTGTAGGTGTGTGAGAACAGAATTTGAATCCTGGCTCTTACCACAGAGTGGCGGTATGACCTTGGACTTAACCTCTATGCCAAAGTTTTTCCATCTGTAAAATGGAGATGATAGTGTTACCCATCTTTTAGGTTTTTTTTTTTAAAGATTTTATTTATTGAATTGACAGAGAAAGAGAGAGCACAAGCAGGTAGAGCAACAGGCAGAGGGAGAGGGAGAAGCAAGCTCCCTGCTGAGGAGAGAGCTCGACATGGGGCTCCATCCCAGGACCCCGGGTCACTTAACTGACTGAGCCCCCAGGTGCCCCCATCTTGTCGGGCTTTAAAGAGAGCTAAATAGCACGATGCCCCCAAATAAAGAGTAAGGCAGTAAACATGGACTTTTTGTTTAATGATGCAGAGCAAGGTTTTTCTAAAGATGATAGATGTTGAAGGTTTAGACAAGATCACAGACACAGGAAGTAAAGATTAGGGCTAAGAGAAAACCTTAGGAATGGAAATTCACTCAAACTAGGTTTTAAAAAAGAGGAGTGAATTACGAAGTGACAGGGTAAGTCTCTCAGAATCCAGTGAGGGGAGTACATCCGGGACTCAAAGGAACAGAGTGTTAAATTACGACGTTTCAACTGAGAAAATACACAGGTGAAGACTCCCTGGAAAGTTTAGAAAAAGATGAGTGATAACTTGCACTGCATTTATTAATGTGTTAAAAGGCCAGAATCAAATGTTAGATGGGCGAAATAAGTCAAGCAGAGAGAGTCAAGTATCATATGGTCTCACTTATTTGTGGAGCATAACAAATAACATGGAGGACATGGGGAGATGGAGAGGAGAGGGAGTTGAGGGAAACTGGAAGGGGAGATGAACCATGAGAGACTATGGACTCTGAAAAACAACCAGAGGGTTATGAAGGGGCGGCGGGGGTGGGGTGGGGGGGGGGTGGGGTGGGAGGTTGAGGAACCAGGTGGTGGGTAATAGGGAGGGCACGTACTGCATGGAGCACTGGGTGTGATGCCAAAACAATGAACACTGTTATGCTGTAAATAAACAAATAAAAATAAATTAATTAATTAAAAAAAATGTTAGATGGGAATAAGAATAGACCAGCAGTTTTAACAGGTAACATACAAACTGTGTGTGTGTGTGTGTGTGTGTATGTGTGTGTGTTTGATAAAGGTGTTCTTTTCAGATCAGTGGGGAAGGAGTAAACATTGAAGCTGAGACACAAGGTTAATTACACTTAAACACCTACCTCACGATACGTACCAAAATTAATTCAAGGTTGATTAAAGACTTAAATTTTTGAAAACTATAAAAGATATAGAATCCAATACAGATGGCTGTAGATCTTACCTCAAAATAAAGAAGACGTTCTTGAGAATAAAGGAGAAAGAAAACATGCAGTGGAAAAGATCTCAATATATAAAAACATAAAAAATATATATATATAAAAACATAATATTTCTGATCATCAAAATACCACCTAGCACAAATTTAAAGAGAAACTACAAACAAGGCAAAATACTCTAGATCATAAGTATGACAAAGGGTTGGGTTACTATCCTTACTATCAAACACAAAACAAGATAAGAGGAATATTCCACGAGTGAACTTGAATAAGAATGTGAATAGCTAAATCATGATAGAAGAAACACAAACTGAATAAGGAACTTGAAAAAAGGTTCCATTGTCCAGGTAGGCAAAGAAATAGATCTTCAAACCAGTTAGGATATTTTTTTTTTTTAAGATTTTATTTTTATTTATTTGACAGAGAGAGAGATCACAAGTAGGCAGAGATAGAGGCAGAGAGAGAGGAGGAAGCAGGCTCCCTGCGGAGCAGAGAGCCCGATGCGGGGCTCGATCCCAGGACCCTGAGATCATGACCTGAGCCGAAGGCAGCAGCTTAATCCACTGAGCTACCCAGGCGCCCCCAGTTAGGATATTTTTAACGGTGACATTCACTCTTGGACGTGGTTCAGAAGCCTGTGCATACTGATATCATGTTGAATGTGATAATAAAAATTTGAAAATAATCTAAATGCCCAGTGAGATAGAAGGACTAGTTAAGTCAATTGAAATGTTGACGTGACAGAATGTTTCATGGTCATTTGAAATCACATTCTCAACATGAATATGAGACAGCTCAGGTCTTAACCACTGTAAAGTAAAAAAAACAAATGTTGGAAAAAAAGATGTGCCACGATTCTGCTTTAGTAAATAAATCTCTATCTATCTATCTGTATCTATCACTGCTCCCCTGCCCCCCAATATGTGCTTCTCCCTTTTCTTCCACCTTCCCCCACGCTGAGTGTAGAGTCCCCTGCAAGAAGGGTCCGGATTGGAACTACTACTTCTGTAGCTAAGGTGGCTCCAGAAAAAAGCATGTACCCTATCCTGTTGGGTAGGTCTGTATGTGCAGACGTGTACATATGCCTACGTGGCTATAAAACAAAGACATTGAAGTATAACCAGCAGTCACCTCCAGGTTTGGGGATTGTGGGCAGTTTTAACAGCTTTTGATGCTTCTTTTTGGGTCAGCCGAGTTTGCTTTGATAATCAGAAAAGGGCCTCAGGAAGATAATTCCCCGAGAGGGTGGTGGGTCTGGGATCTCCATGGTGCTCTCTGGCATTCTGCTCCGAGCCGAGCGCAGTTCATGTGAGAGAGGTGAAAGTTAGATGAGAGGACAAAGCCTCCACTCCTACCAGGACTTTCCCCTCATTTGTAGCACGTTTATTTTTTTAAAAAGATTTTATTTGTTTGAGAGAGCGAGAGTGCACAAGCAGGGGGAGAGGGAGATGGAGAGAGAGAAGCCGACTCCCCACTAAGCAGGGAGCCTGATGTGGGGCTCGATCCCAGGACCCCAGGATGACATGACCTGAGCTGAAGGCAGACGCTTAGGGACTAAGCTTCACCGACTGAGCCACCAAGGTGCCCCTTAGAGCATATTTAACTCAAAGAAAAATGCATTTATTTCACCCTGTTCCTGAGTCTGGGCACCTGGCCTGTAACTGCGCTCCGTGCACAGCTCTGTCACCCTCCAGGGCAATGCAGAGGCATGTTTCTCATGAGGCTGTCGTTGCCTCCTGTGGTATCCGAAAGCTGCTTCTCCCCATCTCTACACTTTTCTACATGCTGCCTGCAGACGCCGCCACCAGAAAGGGTGGGATTGGAGCCATTCCTTCTGCAGCAAAGGTGAACGGGGGTAGAAGTGTAGCTGGCCAGGGGCTCTGTGCAGGTGGCGCTGGGGACAAGTCTCCACTGCATGCTGCTCCATCTTCCGGACTTCTGTCTCTGCAGGTTCCACCAGGCTGACGCCTCTAGGAGGTATGTCCACAATCCTTTTCTTCCAGTACCTTCTTTTCCTTCACCAACACTCCTGGCCACCAAAGCTGGACTCTTGCCGTCTCCACCCACTTCCTTCCCCTCCAGACTGCCTTTGTGACTTTGAGTCCTTTCATTGTAGTTAATTCTGTCAGTCCAAGCATTGACAGACCCTCTTAACTGCTGTTGACTGGGAAGGGTAGAAGTTTGAGGCACTGAAGTATTACAGTAGGAAAAACATGGAATTTGGTGCCAGGCAGATTGGAGTGAGAACCGAGGCTTCACCAACTCCCAGCTGAATGATTTGGGGTAAGTTATTGAGTTGCCACATCTGTAAAATGGGAATACAATATGCTCCTTGAAGAACTATTAGTAGAGGAATCTATTACGTCACAGAACTGTGACAGTCACAGTGGGATAATGGCCGTGAAGTGTCACATGGTAGGCACTCAGCGGTACTCGGAGGTACTCGGTGGGTATCTGTTGTACCCATTACCCCATCATCACAGAGCAGAACGATGAGGGTAGGAAAGGGAGACAACACTTTTTGGGGATCCGAGAAATTCAGTAGTTTGTTCAAGGTCACACAGCTAGTGAATGGCAGAACGGGTATACATGAACCAAGGTGTCTCTGGCCCCAAAGCCCAGGCTCTTCCCTTAAACCAGACTTACTGGCTTTACACAATGTGCCAAGACCAGAATGAAGGGATCATTGAGAACCAACCTCAGTAATTCTGGCCAAAGATTTATGAAGGTTTTTATGAAAAAAGTCAGTCTTGTGATATTGGGTAATCACACTGGGCTATGGAAAAGCTATGCCCAAGGATGAGTCTGCCTTCAGGCAGACCTAGAGACATTCCAGTGGACATCAGAGTGAGTTGTGAAGCCCTAAATGTACCAACCATAATGAAATCTTGGGTGATTTATTCACGTTGCAGTATGGATTACAAGCAAAGGTTCTTGAACTTCAGTGGGCATCAGAAACACCTGTTAGGCTTCACTCCCTGGACTTCTGCATTTGTAACAAGTTCCCAGGTCATCCTGCTGCTGCTGATCCAGAAACCACGCTGAGAACCACCAGATAAAAATATCCTATAACATTCCCGAGTCACATCTGTGCCCCATCCTCCCCAAATTCTGGGGAGCTATCAGCACACATAGGAGTATCACAAAACCAGCCCCTAGAAAACCTAGAAAGCCCAGAAAACCTAGCTTTAGGTTGATGTCCCTGATGGTCCTCTCCCTCCCCAGTGCTGCCCTCTAGTAAGCAAGTCCTCTCAGTTACCAGGACTGAGGAGAGAGAGAAAGCTGGTGGGGTAGGGTCAGTTCTCTGCCCCATCCCTGTCCCTACATCAAGCAGGCGGCCAGGTTCCACACCACCCCCCTTTGCCTCAGGGAACATTTGCCTTATTAACAGGCTGTCTAAACCTGGATGTTTTCCAGAATCCTGAGCCCCTTCATGGGATTATGCATAGGAGGGAGTGGACTGTGCATTGCAGGGCAGAAATACAGGAGGGAAATTTCTGCTGGGACCTCTGGGCGACAGGGCCTCAGGTAAATGGCTTCTCGGTGCATATAGGGAGGCTGGACACCAGGCATTCAGGCTCCCGGCCTAGACAGAAGCCCCCTCCCCACCTCACCTCTTGTGCCCCACGGGCCCAAGAGCAGCGGAGATGCCCACCTTCAAGGGACCATGTGGACTCGGACAGTGAGGGGAATAGGGGCATTCGTGATAGATTGAAGGTCCCGTAGAAGCTCCCCCCTCCCCCAGCCTTGGGTAACTCACTGGAAGAGGAGAGGCCATCTAACAGTGAATAAGATCGAAATTTCCTTCGCTTCAGTGGGACGGTAGAAGATGTGGGTTTAAACTGCCGCCCCAGAGCAAACCTGCCCCGAGATGCACACCACACAGAAGACCCAGCAGGCAAGTGCACACTCTTTATTACCAGAACCAGGAAGCCTCTGACAGAGGCTGAGCTTGGTGAGCTGGGACATCATGGGGGAATCTCAAGAACACCTTTCGTTCAGACTGGAGACCATCTAACTTCCCACCCCCTGGGCTCTACCCGCCTCGGGGGAGCAGAGAGCCTGCAGGGAACACACCAAATGGAAGAGAAGGGGCCTGGGGCATTCCCAAAAGTGCTTGCCCCAGTCCCAGTTCTTTTTTAATCCAATCAGTCTTCCAAGAGGAGCACCATTCACAGCAGGATGTCCGCCCTTGGAATCCATTTTGTTCTTCATCCATCTTGACTGGAAAGGAGCTCGGGAAGATGGTGGTCCAAAGCTGAGGGATCGAGTGTGTAGCCAACACTCTCTTTCAAGAGAGCCCAGTGGTCTTTCTCAGACAACCAGGAAACTAGCAGTCCTTTTCAAGGGAGGAAATCAGCAGGAGTCTCAGAAAAGTCCCGCCTATCCTTTGGTGAGGCTGCTTGGCCTGTTTGTCTCTGTGGGGACTGATGTGCTAAGCAGTTGAGTCATTCAAGTCCTTCCAATAAAGTGCCTTTGACATTCCCTCCAGAATCACAGAAATGGATCTTGGTGTCATTTCAGTTGGGTTTACCCAAAAGCCATATTGCATGCTAGGCAAAAAAAAAAACAACAAAAAACCAAACAAAAAAACAACCCCGGTGTACACTGTATCCCAAATAAGGCTCTTCTGTCATCTAACCAGACTCATCCAATTGAACTATAATGTATGCACCAGAGAATAAAATATCACTGTAGCTCCTAACACTTACGGGGCAATCAGTAACCATTCGTTCAATGAATTAATAAGCAAAATTCAACAAGCTTGCTATAACCTCTAACATTTAATACTACCTTCCCATCCACCCTTTGAAATCTGCTGCCAATCCCTTTTCCGTAAGAGAAGGGTCAAATTCTAACAAAATCTGTCTGCTTCCCCCGTTTCAAGATGTGTGCCAGAATGTCTCCTTTTCCCTGATTTCTTCACACTTCTACTAGCTCCAGTCAGTTGAGGTCTCACTGAGGTGAAGCCCGCTGAGAGCCAGAGGGTATTTTGGGAGGATTCATTCACACACTGGGAGCTGGAGATTCTTCGGCTTCACACAAAGTTCCTGGAGCTTAGAGACACAAAGAACAGGCCCTCGGCTATGAATTTTGTAAAAATAAATCAAGAAACAAATAGGAACACTGCTGCAATTTACAGCCCAGTAATCGCATTCTGCAGGAGAAGTGGTGTTCCTAGAATGTAACGGGCATGTGTTCTAAAAGCATGATTATTCTTAGCCAAAGACCTGCTACTGTGGGAGAGAGGAAGTTAATGAGAACACAGAAACGAGAAAAAGAATGTTTCGTCATGTCAGCCTTGCCAGGGGGTCAACCAATTGGTAGCCGCCATCCAGAGTCCACCACCTGTGAACTCAAACACAGTCAGAAAAATTTTCCCTTAAACGACTCATTAACTATTCACTAAAGTCTCATCTTTCTTTAAAGCAATATGCAGTAAACACAGACACAAATACATGTATAATACGCAACTAGGGAAAGAGAGCCACCTGTGGAAACAGCTATATCAGTGTGCTAAAAAAGGTTATTGCTGGATGGTAGGATACTGAAAATTTGGGGCATTTTAAATTTTTCTATAAATATGTAAATAGAAGAGATGTAAACAGAAGATGTACATAGAAGAGTGAGTTTTTGATCAGAAAGGGGCCTGCCAAAATTGTTTTCTCTTTGGAGTCTGTCCCCATTATTTTCTGCACGCCAGGGTTTGGGGAGGGGCTAGTTTGGGGTCAAAGTTAGTATCTAGATTTTCTTGCATTTATAACGAGCCAAGTGTCCAGAAAAATGAATGATGCTCTATACCACAGGCAGCCCCAATCCCTCCTCCCCAAGTCCAAGGCAGGTTTCTCCTTTTGCTGGCATTCAGAGCCTTTCTTACCATTTGGTTGCCTGGGCATCTGTCCCTGTGGCTGTTGCTTCATCGGGTCTCCCTGACTCCAGCTGCGCCCTGTGGGGTTTACGCCAAAGTGGAGCCTGGAAGGACCTTCCTCTTGGCTTTGGCGACTCTGGTCCCACCACATGGCTATCTCCTCCAGAGGCCTGAAAGGAGGCCACGTGCCAGGTGGGTAGATGGCCGCAGCAGGCATCTGTTGTGTGAACGCTGCTCCTGCTGCTGCTTCTGCGACTACTCTGGGTTGGAGAGATGGTGGGTAGGGGAACGCCACCTGGAATGGCATGGGGAATGGTATTGGCAGAGAGGGTTGAACAACCTGGGCCCAGGGACTCGGCGGCGGCAGCGGCGGCGGTCCTGGCGCATAAAGCACACCTGTTGTCGCGGAGGCCACACGGGCCTCCTCTCTCTGGGTCTCCGCATCCCGCTCACGCTGCGACCGGGTGGCGGCCAGCACCTCGTTCCGCTCCTCTGCATTCAGGGGCCACACCTCCGTCACCAGCCGCTGCACTCGAGACCCGACCTGCTGGGGCTGCCTCTGGGCCTGGAGCAGCTGGCCACGCAGCGCCTCGCGCTCATCCAGCACATGCTGCAGGTCGTGCTGCACGCGGCGCAACTGCGACACCACCTGCTCGCGCTCCTGGCGTAGCCGCTGCAGCTGGGAGGCCAGAGCCCAAGTGGTGGTCTCGCGCTCCTCCAGCTGCTCCTGCAGCCGCCGGACGCGGTGCGCCTGCTGCTCCTGCTGCCTCGCGGCCGCGCGCACACTCAAGGCCAGCGCGCTCCATGAGTAGGCCCGCTTGATGGCGCGCGGCACCTGAGGGTCCGCCACGATGGACAGCAGCTCGTCTTCTACCTCGTTCCAGGGCCTCGAGCAGAAGGTCAGGTAGAAGTCGGGACCGCCGCCGTTGCTGAGCACCTCCTCGTTGATGAACACCACCACCTCGTTGTGGCGGAACCCGCTCCTGGGGTCCCCGAAATCTACGGCCATGGCCGCTGCGGCCTAGTCGGCGGACCCGGCCGCGCCCGCTGCTGGGAAACAACGGCGGCCTACAGGTCCACCCCGCACTCCCACCCCCACCCGCCTCGGTCCTTCTTCAGTCCTTGCCTGGTCCTGGCCTTCCCTTCCTCTGGCTTCGTCTCTCACCCACTCGTCCTCCCGAGGAAGCGTAAAGTCGGCCCACCACACCACCCTCTGTAGGGGCGACGGACTAGCGCGTCAGAGATATGGGCTCTGAGTCACTACCGCAAGGCCTGTTGGGAACCGCCCCTCTCGGGAGAGAGCCCCCTGCTTGTCTGGCAGGAGGGCTGCGGCACTCGGCTCTGCCCCTTTCCTTGGCAAGCGCCTCCTACAGGGCGCCTCGGGAGGGCGACTGTGCTGGAAATTGCCGCGGGCCCAGAGGATGCCTGTCGTTCCCAAGAGCTTGGACAGCACCCAGAGGCTCACGGAATGAATTTCTGGCCTGGGGGTCAGGTGAGTGCGTACAGGGGGTGGGGGGGTGGGGTGCTTTTTGGTTCAGCGCCCTCTCCCGTAACTCTCAGGTTCGATCTCAAACTTTCTATAGTCCCAAGCTGTCCGTCCTCTTCCCTCTTCGTTCTAAGCAGGTGACCTTGGAGTTCCTGTCCTTGAGAAAACCAAGTGACTGAGCCGTGAAGTCCCTCAGCTCGCCTTGCTAAACCTTATCTTCCTGCCTCAGACCCTACTCCCTCCTGTTCCTCAGCCGCTTCAATACATCTCATCCCCGCCCCCCCCCCCATATTTCCCAGCATCTCCTGGGCTACTGAATCTTTTTCTCCCATAAAGTCAACCTGTTCAAGTTCCCTCTATGCTTAGAATAATTGCCTCCATCTACCCCATGTCCTTCCCTTTCTGTCTTAGAGAAATTGACTATGTCCCATTAGACATAGTCTACTGGCTGTCCGCTACATCATGCTCCTTTTACCATTCAGTCTGCTGCATATTGGTTACCTCCCAAAACCTCTGTGAAAATTCTCTGTTAAGGTCACCAGCAGTCCCTACCTCAACACAAAAACAAGTGGATGCTTTGAAAATTAGTTAAAAAAAAAAAAAAGATCTTATTTATTTGCAAGAGAGACCACCTGCGCATGCGCGATCGGAGCAGGGGGCGGGGCGGAGGGAGTGGGAGAAGCAGACTCCCCGCTCAGCGGGCAGCGGGAGACGGGGTCCCATCCCAGTACCCTGGGATCATGACCTGAGCTGAAGACAGACGCCTAACCAACAAATTCTACTGATGTTCCTCTCAGCTCTGTCGCTTATCTTTCGTCGAACTGCCTGTTCTTCAGCCCACAGCCCCAGAGTTGGTGTTTTCCCAGTTTTGGCTTCAGACCCCTCCTCTTTGGTTGTGTTTATCCACTCCAGTAACTTTAAACACTACTTCAAATCACAGCTCTGTACTTCCAATTTAGACTTTTCTCTTCATCATCAGATCCATATATTTTTCTTCCTTTGACAGATGTTTGTTAAACACATAGTAAGCTCATTGAACAAAAGGTGGAAAATATGAAAATTTCCCGGCCCTCCTGTTATTTATATCCCACTGGTGGAATAATAAATGAAAAAAGTAAATAAATAAGCAAAATAATTGTAAATTGTGGCATGTGCTATCAAGTTAATATATAAGTTGATGAGAGAGATAGAGACTCTACAGGGGTTTGAAATTGTCCCTTGTGAATAAGGAGTTTAGGGAGGGTCTCTGTGAGAAGGGGACATTTGAACTGAGCCCAGAATTCCAGTGGCAGAAGTCTTGGTGCAGAAAATTTTCAAATCTTTAGGGAGTAGAAAAGATCCAAGTGGGCAGGAGCCTGCTAAGTTAGGGAGGGAGTGGAATAAGATGATGTTAGAAACATAAACAAAAGGGCCATCTTGCAATGGCCTTGGAAGCAATATTAAGAAGATTGAATTTTATTCTAAGTATGAAGGAACAACGTCGTAGTATTTCCTGTGGTAGCGTTGTCAGGTTTTAAAAGTTTCACTCTGGATGTTATAGAATAGACATTGTATGAAATTACATAAACAGGGACAACAGTTTGGAAGTTATTGCAGTGGATTAAGCAAGAAATGATCATGATTTGGCTTAGTCTAAAGTGTTAGTGGATATGGACACAGGGAGAGAGAATGTATTTTGAAAGTAAAATTGGGTGCCTGGGTGTTTCAGTCAGTTGGGCGTGGGCCTTCAGGTCAGGTCCTGATCCCAGGGTCCTGGGATCGAGCCCCGCATCAGGCTCCCTGCTCAGCGGGAAGCCCGCTTCTCCCTCTACCTCTGCCACTCCCCCTGTTTGGATTCTCTTTCTCTCTGTCAAATAAATAAATAAAATCTCTATTTAAAAAAAGTAAAATTGACAAGTATTTTTAGACTGTATGAGGGTTGTAAAGATTGGGAAAAAGAAAGGAGGTAAGGATGACCCCTAGTTTTTAGGCTTGAGCAAGTGGGTGGATGATAGTACCACTTCTAAGATGGAGAAGAACAGGGGAAGAAAGGAAAAAACAGGAGTACTTTTTCAGAGATGTGGTTTGTGATGTCTCTTTGTGATGTCCAGTGAACTACTGGTAGTTCATTGTGACTAGGGTAGAGATTTCAAGCAGACCTTCTGGGATATACAGGTCTGAAGCAGAGGGGAGAAATTGGATTGATATATAAATTTTTGGGGAAAAAACAATGAGTTGATGGTATTTAACAACAATGGATTTGAATGAGATCCCCTAGGAAAAGAGATGAGTAGAAAACAGAGGACTGAGTCCTGGAGCAGTCCAACTTATAGAAGAATTGTTTGAGTGTAGTCAGTTATTAAAAGCACAAAACATGATTCCAGGCTAATTCTTTTTTTAAAAAAGATTTTATTTATTTATTTGACAGACAAAGATCACAAGTAGGCAGAGAGGCAGGCAGAGACAGAGGAGGAAGCAGGCTCTCTGTTGAGCAGAGAGTCCAGTGTGGGGCTGGATCCCAGGACCCTGGGATCATGACCTGAGTTGAAGGCAGAGGCTTTAACGCACTGAGCCACCCAGGTACCCCTCCATGCTATCTTATTTAGCCTTTAAAATCAGATGATTATGACATATGGCATTTCAACCATAGAGAAATATGAAAAGCTCCCTAGATCATTTTGGATAGCCATTATACTATAGTATCCAGCGAGAAATTATATTACCTCAAAAAGAATGCTACTGACCCATTTCATTTATAAGTATAGCTGCAAAGAGATTGTACCAACGTTTCTATGCTACTTTTGGTTAATATCCAAAAACAATTCCCTGTTTTGAGATTCTTGCATTATATATGAAGGAGTATGATGACTCTTAAAGGTATATTATGATAAAGATGTATATTCCACATCATAGAAAAAGATGGATAGCTTCCCAGTTCTTTTGTGAAGTCAATGAAATGTAACCGTCAATCAGAAAAAAAATAGCGTAGAAAATAATATAGTATAAAACATACTGGCCCATCTGTAAAAATTCTACATTAAATATCTGAAAAAGGACTATATCAGCATTCCGGTGGCAGATATTGCTGGTTAATAACCAACAGCAAGCCATCCTCTCTTACCTGCCAGCACAGCCTCTGCGTTGCTTAGACAGTGATGTGTTTAGATATGGGCAGTGTCTCATGATTGGTCTCAGCCATCTTGTTTCCCTTTGTCATTGATTGGTTTAGGGGTGGGTATGTTCCACTGTGCTGGTCAGGGGGACACAGAAAATTTCCTGGTGGTTCCAGTGAGAGATACTCCTTTGTGATAAAGGAGCAATAAAATGAAAACCTTACCACAAGTCCTCATCCTCGAGATGCTGGTGTGAGGACGTGTTGTTGTCAGACCTTGAGACCATGAAGAGATACATGGCAGACATATGTTGTGAATATCATGCAGAAACAAGGTGAATTCCCACCCAGAATCTGACAGTCAGAAAGAGGGTATGAACATGTTTACTACTTGCCTAATGGGACTCTTTGGAGAGAGCAGCCAGGCCTCCACAAATGGCTTAAGACAGTAAGGAAAGGAGACTGGTTTGGGATTTTAATGGTGGTTAGAGTTAGGGCTGGGCTGACAGTTCCTGCATGGGGCAGGGGCTTGAAACCTGCATGGGTGTGGTTTGAAAACTCTGTGGGCACCAAAGGAAAACTTAGGCCTTCTTATTAAACTCGCCCACATGTGGAACTCAGGGAGAGAGTGCAGGTTGAGGCTTAAAAGCTGTCAGCAGTAAAACATCAAAAAATGGAGTCAGGTAGTTCATTATAATTCACCCTAGATATTTGAGTGATGACAAAAATGTACCATGCTTCATTTAATCGAATTGGAACTTGTTTAAATAAGCCATTATGGCACTCTATGAGGCCTGAAGCCTGTAGCCTGTAAGGAAAGTGAAAGTTTCACAGAATATCTTGTTCAGGAGCCCACTATTTTATTTCTGAGAAACAAAATGAGTGCCTTGGTCACTATCAGTGATGTTTGAAACTCCAAAGGGAATAAAGAGTGTCTTGGTAAGGCCTTCTATCGTGGTTTCAGTATACGTACAGGCATATGTGACCCTGATTTTATGTGGGGTGTCTGTGAGGCCAGAGTTCTTTATCCCAAGGGCGAAAAACCCCAGGCAAAGAATTATTATTCCTGTCATTGGCTGGACAGAGCCAGACTACTGGCAACCGTTTACAAGTCCGTAAAATGGTGCAGATGGGGCTGATTCTTGGCCAGGAAAACTAGTTTTGAGATGCAGGCTTGAAATTTGGGCACCTGTGTTGACTCTTCTGTCTTATCCTTCATTAGGAATGTCCTGGTTAAGGGATGAAAACAGTAGCCCTCCAGTGAACTTCTGCCACATGTAATGGACATTATCATCTTTAAAATATGTAAACTCCCGCTGTTCACTCAGCTGATCCCAAGGGGCTCCCCAAGTAGCCAAGGGGTCTAGTAGAGGGGTGGCTTCTTCTAGTACCATGCCATCTGGCAAAGAACTGAGGACAGGGGAGGCCACCCCTCCTGCAGATGGGATATGCCAGGGGACCTAGGTTTGGTCCTCTTTTTTTTAAGTTTTTGTTTTTTTTTTTTTTGACAGACGGAGATCACAAGTAGGCAGAGAAGCAGGCAGAGAGAGAGGAGGAAGCAGGTTCCCTGCTGAGCAGGGAGCCCGATGCGGGGCTCGATCCCAGGACCCTGCGATCATGACCTGAGCTGAAGGCAGAGACTTAACCCACTGAGCCACTCAGGTGCCCTCTTTTTTTTTTTTTAAGATTTTATTTATTTGAGAGAGAGAGAAAGAGAGAATACAGAAGGAGAGTGAGAAGGAGAAGCACACTCCCCACTGAGCAGGATCCAATGTGGGGCTTGACCCCAGGACCCTGAGATCATGACCTGAGCCAAAAGCAGACGTATAACCGACTGAGCCACCCAGGCACCCTCTACGTTTGGTTCTATCCTGTAGCAAAGGAGGCCTTTGTGGTCACGGCAAACTCATGGGTGCTTCTCCCATGACCCAGTGCATAGTGAGTGGCTGGATATGGAGGATCATGTGCTCAGGGCCTGGGGGAAAGCCCAGACTGCGGCCAGCAATTGCCTCTCCTATAGTATACAGCACAGAGCTGCAGAGGACAGTAACTTATGGCCAGTATGGGTGGCCCAGAGACTTCAGGGAGCATACGAGAAGGTTGCTAAAGCTTCTACCATGAAAGAAGTCTGGTGGAGGGGCATTAATGAGAGTGGCTGTTGTAATGCAATTTTGACAGAATCTAGAGCCTCTTGTTGGAAGGGGTTCCGTTCAAGGTGGACTGATTTACAAATAACTGCAGAAATGGGCTTGAAGGAAAATTTGTAAATGAGGAATATGTTGCCTGCAGAACCCAAGAGGCCTAAAAGTTGTTGGGCTTTTTTTTTTTTTAAGATTTTATTAATTTTTATGTTTGCATGTGGGTCCATGCAAGAGAGTGAGAGAGAGGAGTGTGTGTGCTCATGCACTTGAATGCAGTAGGGAAGAGGGGAAGAGGAAGCTGCAGACTCCCCGCTTAACAGGGATTCCCCTCGCGGGACTCAATCCCAGGACCCTGGGATCATGACCTGAGCCGAAGGCAGACGCTTAACCAACTGAGCCTCCCAGGCGCCCAGGTTTGTTTTATTTTTTTTTTTTTTAATTTTTATTTATTTATTTGACAGAGAGAGAGAGATCACAAGTAGGCAGAGAGGCAGGCAGAGAGAGAGGGAGAAACAGGCTCCCCACTGAGCAGAGAGCCCGATGCGGGGCTCGATCCCAGGACCCTGAGATCATGACCTGAGCCGAAGGCAGAGGCTTAAACCACTGAGCCACCCAGGCGCCCCCCAGGTTTGTTTTAATATTGTGGGAGTTGAAAGAGTTGGTAGGTGTTTCTGGACAGTGTTAGGAATGGAGGGGCCCTTGGTTTACCAAATACTTTTCAGGAATTTACAGAGATGGCAGGGCCTTGCACTGTGTGTGAGGCGATGGCCCATCCACTTTGCCGAGCTCCCTTGTGGGTATTCGTATGCCCTGAATAAGTGTTCCGAATGAACGTCCCCTGGGAGGGTGTCATGAATGTAATGCTATACGTGTGCCCCTGGAAAAATCTGGATGTTGTTAAGATCCTGTCTGCAAAGATTGTGTGTGATGGCCAGGCTGTTGTGGTACTCCATAGATAACCAGGTAAAGGTGTATCGTGTCCGTTAGCAGGTAAAGGAAACTACCAGTAGAATAGACACTAAACAGAACATATGAGCCAGGGGCGCCTGGGTGGCTCAGTGGGTTAAAGCCTCTGCCTTTGGCTCCGGTCATGATCGCAGGGTCCTGGGATCGAGCCCTGCATCAGGCTCTCTGCTCAGCGGGAGCCTGCTTCCTCCTCTCTCTCTCTGCCTGCCTCTCTGCCTACTTGTGATCTCTCTCTGTCAAATAAATAAATAAAATCTTTTTAAAAAAAAAAACATATGAGCCAAATCTATTATGGAAAAATATTTACCAGTTGCTGATCAGATAGGAATTTCAATAATTCTGAGTATGGGAGCCTTAATGAATGGGACCACAGCACCAAGGCTGCAATAATCTTCTGGGAGGTAGCATTTGTTCTTTCCAAGTTTAAGGACAGGTCAAATTGAATTGTTAAATGGAGGAGGAGTGGTTAACAATCACTCTTTCTCGAAATATTTCTCTAAATATATAATTATATAATATATATAATATAATGGGTTTCTGTCACTGAAGGCCTTATTTATGTTTACATTGGACCTTGGTAGCTTTTTTTAACAGGTATGTGGAGGGGAGAAGGTGCATGTGGTCTCATTTTTTAAAGCCAATTTCTAAGTGCCAAAGATTTGATTTTAATTTAGTATTCATTGAGTTAGAGCGTCTGTGTCCTTATTATGGGATATTTTAGGGCAGTGGGTGCTACCATCACAGGGAATTTAGCCAAAGCTATTGTCCTGATAATCAAGATGAGGCATAACTGCCCTCTATTTTATGTTATAGTAACTTCCTATGGTTATAGGGCTTGTGTTCAAATTTAGAAGGATCCTCAGGTATCACTATAATTTGAGCCCAAGTATTGATTAAGGCCATCAAGGTTTGCCAGTTGATGCATTTCAGCAGATATTAAAGTTAATTCAGAAGCTATGTTGTAGAGGTGCAAAAGCAAATCAGCACACTTTTATCTTTCTGTTTTATAAATTCTTTTAGTAAACTTTGGATCTTCAGTTGGGTCAAACTGTGGACCTCTGTTTCATTGTTTTGTTTCCTCCCCTGTATCTGATTCCTCCTTCCCTCTCTCCCTTCCTTCCTTCCTGGTTTCCTTCCTTCAGTCCTTCCTTCCTTTTCAATTATATTTCCCAGAACTCTTTTTTTTTTACTTAAAAATTTTTTAAGCAACTAATGAATTGTTGAACACTACATCAAAAACTAATGATGTACTATACGCTGGCTAATTGAACATAATGATAAAAAGAATAAAATAAAAAATTTTAAAAATTATTTAAAGTTCAATTTAATTAACATATAGTGTATTATTAGTTTCAGGGGTAGAGTTTAGTGATTCATCAGTTGCATACAATGCCCAGTGCTCATTACTTCAGGTGCCCTCCTTGATGTCCATCACCCAGTTACCTCATTCCCCTACCCACCTCCCTCAAGCAACCCTCAGTTTGTTTCCTACAGTTAAGAGTCTTTCTGGTTTGTCTCCTTCTCTGATTTTGCCTTATTTTATTTTTCCTTCCCTACCCCTATGATTCTCTGTTTTGTTTCTTAAATTCCACATATGAGTGGAATCATATATTTGTCTTTCTCTAACTGACTTATTTCGCTTAGCATAATATCCCTCTAGTTCCATCTGCATCATTGCAAATGGCAAGATTTCACCCTTTTTGATGGCTGAGTAATACTCCTTGTAGATATACACCACTTCTTCTTTATCCATTCGTCTGTCAATAGACATATGGGCTCTTTCCATATTTTGACTGTTGTGGACGTTGCTGCTATAAACATTGGGGGAACTCGCTTTCCTTTATGTTTCCGGTTAGGGTGGGACACAAGCGAGTTTATTTTAGGAGATTTGGAGGACAAAATGAAGTGGTGGCCACTTCATAGCTTAAACACACTGCGGCTTTTTTTTTGTGGATTCACCTTATTGACACAAGGTGGGAGCTGGGTTTGGAACTGTTCCACTTTTTGCTGGGTCCTCCTTTGGCTCCTCTGACTCCTGGGCCAGGTTGTGTGAATTTAGTTCTGTGATGAAGTGTCTTGGCCTCTACAGAGTACCCATTCTGTCAAGGTCAGAGGAAATAGGAACTGACAAAGGTTTCAGCCTATCCTTGGGGGTGCCAGCTCATGCTTGTGGGTCCCACTTTGGGTTTGTTTTCTGCTGCTTTACATTATGTCCAGCTTGCTGTCCTGATTCCCTACACTGCGGGCCTCAAGTTTCAGCATCAGACGTAAAGATAACAGCTTTATAGAGACTCCTTAACCAATTCCTACAATTGTGTAAGAGAAAATCTCTGTAGCAAATCCCTTATAAATTACATGCATATACCTACAAGCACACACACAGACACACACACAGTTCTACTACTTTGAAGCCTGATTGACACACTTTGAAGTAAAATTTAACAAAAAAAGGAGGTAGATTTCCACTACTGGCCAAGATGATATGATAGGGATATAATAGAGAATAATTTATTCTCCCACCAGAAAAAAAAACTTAAAAATGGACAAAAAATATGAAATAACGGTTTTAAGTTTAAAGTAATTGGCCATTAAGGAATTAAAGACAATGACTCCTGATAAATGAGGTAAACCCCATACTTGTGTAGCATACGGTCTGCAGTGGGTTTCCAGGCCATGGTGTAAGGAGAGGGAACCCAGATGGAACCTGAAAAACTGAGGAGATGGAGTGGAGAGTCTGGGGAGACTATGGCAACTAGAGTTTGGAAGACAGAGTACTAGATAGGAGAGATGTATATAGAGAGGACTCCACGGACCTACAGAAGGTCCCCCCCAGTACTAATGTGCACACACATTTGAGGAAACTACCCAAGGCTAAGGAATTAACCACACAAAAAGATTGGAACACAGAGCTAGAAATAGTACCTGATCCCTTAGTCAGACTGGTAAAGCTTCATAATTCATGGACATTGGCTAGACTCTTGAGGTTCTTTTTTTTTTTTAAGATTTTATTTATGTATTTGTCAGAGAAAAAGCAAAAGCAGGGGGAGCAGCAGGCAGAAGCAGAAACAGGCTCCTCGCTGAGCAAGGAGCCCAATGCAGGACTCAGTTCCAGGACCCTGAGATCGTGACCTGAGCTTAACCGACTGAGTCACCCAGGCATCCTGAGTATTGAGGTCTTGTCTTAGTAGTGGAGGGTATTTAGACTCAGACTGAACACTGCTCTCAATCCACCTAAAGTATCATAAAAGCCAGATCCTAAAGGATCCAACTGTTTCCATGTAATTTAACTATGTCTGAGAAAAATGCCCAGTAATATTTGTGAGTTACAAAAACAACAAATACCCAATAAGTTAAAATTTATAATCTTGGGCATCCAGCAAAAAATTACTAGGTATGAAAGAAGGAGGAAGGGGCACCTGGGTGGCTCAGTGGGTTAAGCCGCTGCCTTCGGCTCAGGTCATGATCTCAGGGTCCTGGGATCGAGTCCCGCATCGGGCTCTCTGCTCAGCGGGGAGCCTGCTCCCCCCCCCGCCTGCCTCTCCATCTACTTGTGATCTCTCTCTGTCAAATAAATAAATAAAATCTTAAAAAAAAAAGAAAGAAGGAGGAAAACACAAATCATAGTGAAATGAAAAAAAAAAATCAAGCAATTGAAAGCAACCCCAAGGTAACACAGATGTTGGAATTAGAAGACAAGGACATTAAAACAGTTATAACTATATTCTGTATGTTCAAAAAGTTTAGTAAAAACATGGATGATATAAAAGACAAAAATCAGATCTCGAGATGAGAACTGTACAATTTGAAATAAAAATATACTGGATGGGATTGACAACAAATTAGACATTGCAAAAGAAAAAAAATAGTAAACTTGAATATGTAGTGATAGAAACCATCCCAAATGACACACTCAAGAAAAGGCATCCAAATAAATGAATAAAGGAAATTCTGTCACATACCACAATATGGATGAATATTGAGGACATTCTGCTAAGTGAAATAAACCAGCCACAAAAAGAAAAATACTATATGATTTCACTTATATGAAGTATCTAAATTCACAGAAACAGAAAGTAGAATGATTATTGCCAGGGACTGGGGGAGCGAGAAAAGGAAGAGTTGTTTAATGGGTATAAAGTTTCAGATTTGCAAGATGAAAAAATTCTGGAGATCCATTTCACAACAATATAAATATATATACTGAACATTACTGAACTATGCACTTAAAAATGGTTAGTATGGGGTTTTTTTCAAAGATTATTTATTTATTGGGCAGAGAGAGAGTGAGAGCACAAGCAGGCAGAGTGGCAGGCAGAGGGAGAGGGAGAAGCAGGCTTCCTGCTGAGCAGATAGCCAGATGCGGGGCTCAATCCCAGGACCCTGGGATCGTGACCTGAGCTGAAGGCAGATGCTTAACTGACTGAGCCACCCTAGTGGCCCCCAAAATGATTTGGATGTTAAATTTTATGTTATGTGCACTTTTTACCACAATAAAAAACTATCGTAGAGAAATAATCAGAAACATGCAGAGATTTTTATGCAAGAATGTTTATTGCTGTATAATTTGTAATATCAACCAAAAAAGGTAACAACTTTAATGCACAGTTTGGAATTGGTTAAATACATTTTGACACATCCATACTCTCAATAGTATATAATACTATTCAGTTATTAAAAGTCATGTTTGCAAAAAAAAAAAGGTAATTGGTTAAGGCAAATAATAGCAATGTAGTGTGATGTTTGTAGTTTATACAGAAGAAAAATATATGATGATAGCACAAAGATGAAAATGGAAGTATATTGTAAATTTCCTATACTATATGAGAAGTGGTAAAATATGACTTCAGGGTAGACAGTGTGATATGTTAACAATACCTGCTATGAACCCTAAAGCAATGTCTAAAAAAAAACCCCAAACAAATAAATCAAACAATATAGCTAATAAATCAATAAAGGGGATAAAATGGAATCATTTTTAAAACCCAATTAATTCAAATAGAAGGCAGAAAAAAGAAGAAAGGGAAACAATGAACCAAGAAGACCAGCAGAAAACAAATAGCAAGATGGTAGATTTAAATACAATTCATATCAATAATCACGTTATTTATAAACAGTCTGAACAACTCAAGTAAATGGTAGAGATTGTCAGCATAAGAAAAAACCCAAGACCCAACTACGTGTGGTCTACAGTAAACCCACCTTAAATATAAAGACACAAATAAGCTTAAGTATAAGAATAGAAAAAAAAATGCATCCTCCTAACACTAATCAAAATGAAGCTGAAATGGTGGCTTTAATTTCAAACAAAGTAGACAGCAGAGCAGCAAACACAAAGAAGCCTTGAGAAGTATGACCAAGCAAAAAATATGATTAACCAACTTGACTTAATTGATATTTATAGAACACTATACCCGCAAACATCAGAATATATATTTCAGGTGATCATTTGCCAAAATAGACAATATTCTGAGTTATAAAATGAGTCAATACATATAAAATCATTTAGATAATATAATGAATGTCATCTTACCACAATGGAAAATTAAATTAGAAATCAGTAACAGAAAGATACCTATGAATCCCCACATATTTGGAAACTAAATAATACTACATCTAAATATTTCATGAGTTAAAGAAGGAATTAAATGGGAAATTAGAAAGTGTTTTGAAGGGAATTAAAATAAAAACACAATATATCAGGGGCGGCTGGGTGGCTCAGTGGGTTAAAGCCTCCACCTTCAGCTCAGGTCATGATCCCAGGGTCCTGGGATTGAGCCCTGCATCGGGCTCTCTGCTCAGCAGGGAGCCTGCCTTCCCATCTCTCTCTACCTGCCTCTCTGCCTACTTGTGATTTCTGTCTGTCAAATAAATAAATAAAATATTTTTAAAAAACCAAAACACAATATATCAGAATGATTGAGGTGTAGCTAAAGCCTAAGCTGACTTAGAGGAAAATTTAAACATGTTTATATATATTGTTTAAATCTAAACATACCTGAAATTTTATAGAACTAAATGTTTACATTATAAAAGAGGAAAGGTCCAGTTCAATGACCTGAGTTTCCACTTTAAGAACCCCCCCAAAAAAGAATTCAAAAATATAAGAACTAATGAAATGCAAAATAATTTTTAAAAATCAGAACAGAAATCAATGAAGTAGAAAACAGTAAAACTACAATAGAGGAAAATCAGTGAAATCTAAAGCTGGTCTTTAAGGAAATCAGTGAAACTGATAAATCTCCAGGCAGACTCACTAGGGGAAAAGAAGTGAAAAGACACCAATTACCAATATAAAGAATGAGAGATGGTACATCACTACAGATTCAGACATTAAAATATTTTAAGGAAATATTATGAACAACTTTATGCTGCAAAAATATTAGTGCAGAGTATATTTTGACATATCAAGATGTATTGTTTCCGCTAAACCTGGATCTGCACATCATCATTGGTGTTCCAGTTTGGGTTCTCCAGAAACAGATGCTGAAATGGAGTTAGGGTGTCAGATGTTTGTCAGGGATCGACACCCACGAAAGGCAGAGGAAGTAGCATTGGGCCAGTGGAGAAGTTGGAATATGATATAGGCCAAACAAAGACTTCGGTGACCCAGCAAAGGGCTTTGGCATGAGTACTGCCAATCAGTGTGGCCCCATGTCATACTCAGTTCCTACATGTGGGCTGCAACAGGAAGGGTGTAACTTGGGCAAAGAGAGACGGCTGCTGAGGCACACCCTGAGAACGCTGACAGCTACCTAGGGTCCGCTGACTGCCCTTCCCAGAGCTGAGCAGCAAATTTTTCCTCGAGAGGCAGCTAGGTAGTATATGTTTTTGTCTACCACAATATACTACTTGTGCTACTGCTTCTTTCTGTATATTTGGGGGGGCAGATTCTACAAGATTCTATAAGATCTTTCCTCCTAAGGGGAAACTTAGAAGAGTGAGGTCAGTATTATAAACACAGGCAACACTGTAGACATTGGTCTTGGGTTCACAATTGATGGTCAATATCTCCTTCCTCTACCTTCCATTTTAAGATCCATTTATCCCCAGTTAACACCTCTGTTGTCTCAGTGGCTTACCTAGAGGTATGACCCGGACCTTAGTCCTTGAGTGGCCTCAATCACCTCACCAGGTCCTTTTCAGTTCAAGGTCGCTGTACCTGTCCATTTAGAGTCATAACCGGGAAAAGTAGTACCTAGAAATATTCAAGTGGATCCCCTGGGTTCCACATACCTACCTGTAGGGAAATGGATCAACCATAGCACACTGGGAACCTTCATGTATCTGTGTAGGCCACATGGGTAAGGCTCAACTGTTTTGACCCAAGTCTTGGCCGAACACTCTGTGATCCTCCCAGGAACATGGCAAGATAGCTATTTTGTGAGGAGCTGTCGCAAGACTGTTTCTCATGAGCTTCCCTATCTTGCAGGAGGATGCCACAAATCAGGTGCTTATCTACCTCCCTGGTTCCAATGAGGCATGGACTGTCTACCTTGGCTTCCTTAGCATATAGATAAAGGCTCTAACATTTCTTAGCTGCAGTTTAGAATTGGTTCCTCCACAACAGAGTGCTCTATCAGTCTGTTACCTGACCCCTGTGCTTCAGGAGTCATTCTGTGAGATTAGGGATGTGGGGAGCTGACACTAAGCTGGTCTTGCTTATGCTATCTGGGTCAGTAACGAAGTGTGTTTATCTAGTTGGGCTTTTCCCCTTGCTGGACAGATTTCTGACAGAGTAGTAACCCAACCTAGCAGCTGCTTCTGCTTAGAGACTTCTTGATCCTCCAATCATTCCTCCCTATTCCCCTTGCACAATATTAGCCCTATCTCCTGATGGTCAGGGTCAACTGACCAAGTTAAAATGGTGACTCTTCTTGCCTGCTGGACTGTGGACACTAGGAGATCAAAATGCCTGGGTGGCAGCCACAAATTATAGTTCAGTGTGAACCTTTTTTTCCTCTAGTGGATAGAGCAGTGATTCTCAGCTTGGGGCAATTCAGTCTCCCAGAGAACATTTGGAAATATCTGGAGACATTTTTGTCCATCACAGCTGGGAAGAGAGTGTGCTACTGGCATCTAGCCAGGGATGCTGTTAGATATCCTATAATGTATAGGACAGCCCCTGCAAACAAAGACTTATCTAGCCCCAAGTGTCATTAGGGGCAAGGTTGAGAAATCCTGGGCTAGAGTGAGCTCCCCTCAGGGCCAGCACCTCTGACCTTAGAAAGTTCAGAATTGCAGGGATGGCAAACATAAAGTCCCCCAAATGTGTCACTAGAAGTGATGATAAGTGTGGCTACTCCTGTTTCCACTTCTTGGATCCTGAACCTGTGTATCCCAATTGAAGATACACACCATGTAAAAATGTTTGATTCGATGAATTTAATGCATTCTGGAGAACAGCATTCTGTCCTCACAAAGTATTTACTTTGAGTTGGTGTTTCAACTGTTCCTTAGCAGGCAATTGCATAACTTTGTAAGGCTGTCAGCTTTCTGGGGGGATGTCATATGTTATGGAACCAGTAGATCTCATCATCATAGGCCCATTCTTATATTTCCTTTGTTGTAAAATGGATCTTCCGGCTTAATGCAATGTTATGTGATATGACATGCTAATTGATCAAATATTCTGTAAGATCTTAGATAGTAGTGTTGACTGGGACTTTGTGATCCAGAAAGGCAAACCCATACCAGGAATATACATCCACTGCCATGAAAACAAACTGGTGGTATGTCCACCACCATATGAAGTGGCTCATTGTAGTCAACTTGTCACCAAATGGTCAGTTGGACACATAAAGTGATGATGCCATACCAGATGCTCCCTACTGGCCTAATTTGTTGATAGATTAGAGATTCAGAGGTAGCAATAGCCAGACCAGTCTTGATAAGTATGAATCCATGCTTTTGGGCCCATCTTTAGTCTCCACCTCTACCCTTAAGGCCGTCTTGTTCCTGTGCTCAACATGCTAGCACTGAAGTGACGGGCTGATGTCAACTGACCAAGTCATTTGTTTACTTGGGTTTTTAGTACCTCTTCCATGGTAGACACTGTCTGGTGAGCATTAACAAGTGATACAAAGATCTTCACACTTTGTAAGCATTGTCATACGTTCATCCACATCCCAGACTCTTTTGCCTGCAATTTTTCAGTCATTTTCCTTTCAGCTTTCTAATCAGAAGGCCAGGTCATGTACCCTCTGCCCATAAATTTGTAACCATCTAATCTTTAAAGAAAAAAATCATTGGGACATCTGGGTGGCTCAGTCGGTTGAACATCCAATGCTTGGTCTCAGCTCAGGTCATGATCTCAGGATCATGAGATCAAGTCCCACGAGGGGCTTTGTGCTCAGCATTGAGTCTACTTGAGATTCTCTCTCTCCCTCTCACTCTGCCCCTCACCCCCCACTCTCTCTCTCAAATAATAAATAAACCGTTAAAAGGGTCATTATAAACGTATTTAACATCCCCAATATAGTACAGAAAGATTGAACATAATAAGTAGAGACATGGGAAATATAAAAAGGATCCAAATCAAACTTGTGGAAATGAAAACTACAGTATCTGAGATGAAATAAGCACTATGTTTTTGACTAATGATAAATTACCAGGTGTGGAGGAAAATATTAGTGTATTTGAAGATAAAACAATAGAAAATCATTGAAATGAAATGCAGATAGAAAATGAATGGAAAAAAAGGTCAGCGTATCAATAAATTATGGGAGACTATAAAGCAACCTAATACATATATGTATTTAGAGTCCCTGAAGGAGAGGACAAGGTGGGAGTGGTAGCTGAAAGAATATTTGAAGAACAAATAATGGCTGAGCTATTTCCAAATTTTAGAAAGCCCACGGTTCCAAGAAGATCAATGAACTCCCAGCACAAGGAGCATGAAAACTGTGTCAAACACATAATATCATTACCTAGAAGTAGTGATAAAGAGAAAATCTTACAAACAGGGTCAGGGTTAGGGTTAGAAGGGATACCTGGGTGGTTCAGTCTGTTAAGCATCTGCTTTTAGCTCAGATCCTGATCCGGGTGTTCCTAGGATCAAGCCCCGCATCATCGGCATCATCGGGATCTCTGCTCAGCGGGGAGCCTGCTTCCTCCTCCCTCTCTGCCTGCTTCTCTGCCTACTTGTGATCGCTCTCTCTGTCAAATAAATAAAATCTTAAAAAAAAAGAATTCTTTTTTTTTTAAAGTAGGTTCCATGCCTAGTGTGGAGCCCAACATGGGGCTTGAACTCACAACACTGAGATTAAGACCTGAACTGAGATGAACAGTTGGATGCTTATCCAACTGAGCCACTCAGGTGCCCCTCCCCATCAAGAATTCTATACTCATCAACATATTTTTCCCCAAAAAAGGCAAAAATAAAGACTTTTGGGGTGCCTGGATGGCTCAGTGGGTTAAAACTCTGCCTTCAGCTCAGGTCATGATCTCAGGGTCCTGGGATCAAGCCCCGAATCAGGCTTTCTGCTCAACGGGGAGCCTGCTTCCCTCTCTCTCTCTGCCTGCCTCTTTGCCTACTTGTGATCTCTCTCTCTCTCTGTCAAATAAATAAATAAAATCTTTAAAAAAATAAAGATTTTTTAAAAAATTAAAAAAAAAAGACTTTCAGGCACACAAAAGCTGAAAAAACCCTCACCAACAGTTCCACACCACTGAACATGTTAAAAGACATACCTGAGCCGAAGGCAGAGGCTTTAACCCACTGAGCCACCCGGGCGCCCCATGTTAAAGGACATTTTTCAAGCAGAATGAAAATGATGCTACTTGGAAACCTGGATCTACACAAAGGAATAAAGAGCCCTGGAAATGGTAACTACATGATTAAATATATACGATTATTTTTCTTGTTATTTAAATTTCTTTGTAAAACAATTATTTAAATAAAAATAATAACAATGTGTTGTGGGACTTATGACATATGAATAAATAAAATGTATAATAGTAGCTAAAAGGTCTGGATGGGGAAAATGGAAGTATACTATGGTAAGGCTCATATACAATACATGAAATGGTATAATATGACTTGAAGGTAGGTTGTGATGTTAAAGATGTAAACTCTAAACCAGTGGTTCTCAGTCAGGGGTAATTTGGGGCCCTGGAGGACATTCAACAGTGTCTGGAGACATGTTTCGTTTCCAAAACTGGTATTTATAGGACAGAGGCCAGGGATGGGGCAAAATGCATGGGACAGTCCCCAAAACAATTACCTGGCCCCAGATGTCAACAATGCTGAGATAAACCTGCTATAAACCCTAAAGCAACCATTGAAATAGAACCTTTCTTGCAGAAATTAACAAGCAGATCCAAAAATTTAAATAGAAGTAAAAAGGATGCATAAAAAGAAGAACAAAGTTAGAAGATTCCTACTTCCCAATCACAACTTGCAACAAAGCTATAGTAATTAAAAGAGTGGTAACTCAAGGGACGCCTGCGTGACCTGCCTTCAGCTCAAGTCATGATCCCAGGGTTCTGAGATTGAGCCCTATGTCTCCCTGCTCAGCGGGAAGTCTGATTCTCCCTCTCCCTCTGCTGCTCCTGCTTGAGCTCTCTTGCTCTCTCTGTCAAATAAATAAATAAAATCTTAAAAAAAATCCATGCAATAACTCAAAATGGTCATAGATCTAAATGTACCAGCAGAAGCTCTAAAACACCTAGAAGAAAACACAGGAGTAAACTTCATGACCTTGAATTAGGAAAGAGTTTCTTAGATATGAGACCAAAAGCACAAGCAACCAAAGAAAAAATACATAAATTGTACTTCACCTAAATTAAAACTTTTTTACTTCAAAGGATTCTATCAAGACTTGAAAAGACAATGCATAAAATGGGAGAAAATTTATGTAAATCTTATACTTGATAAGGGTCTCATATCCAGACCATAAATAGCTCTAACAAAAATAGTAAAAAAGATAACCAAACTAAAAATGAGCACAGAGTCTGAATAGATATCTCTCCAAAGAAAATATACAAATGGTCAATGAGCACATGAAAAAAACTGTTCAACATTTTTTGCAAAATGTAAATCAAAATCACAATGAGATGCCACTGTACACCCAATGGGATGACTATAATTTACAAAATGGATAGTAACAAGTGTAGGCAAGGATATAGAGAAATTGGAACTCTCATATATTGCTGGTGGGACTGTATAATGGTGCAGCTGCCTTGGAAAACAGCCTGGCAGTTCCACTAAAAGCTAAACAAGAAATTGCCATATGACCCATAAGTCTCTGTCCCTCTGTCTTTTTGATGGATAGATAGATAGATAGATAATTAATAGATATTGTTCCCATTAGCAATCAGTCTATTCCACCCCCCCTCCAGCCCCTCCCTGGCAACCACTGATCTGTTTTGTGTCTTTATGGATTTGCCTATTCTGGACATCCCATACATGGATGATATATGTGGCCTTTTTTTCTGGCTTCTTTCACTTAGCATCATGTTTTGAGGTTCATCTGTGCTGTAGTATGAATCTGTAGTTCAGAACTTTTATAGCTGAATAATATTCCATTATATGGATATGCCACACTTTGCTTATTCATTCTTCAGTTGATGGACATTGAGTTATTTCCACTTTTTAGTTATTATGAATAATGCTGCTATGAACATTCTAATACTAGCTTTTGGGTGACTTTTGTTTTCAGTGATCTTTGGTGTGTATCTAGGAGTGGAATTTCTGGGTCATATGGTAAAATCTATGTTTAACTTTTTGAAGAACTGTCGAACTGTTTTTTCCAAAGTGCTTCACCATTTTACATTCACTCCAACAGTTTATGAGTTTTAATTTCTCCATATCCTCAGCAACACTTGTTATTGTCCTTTCTTTTAATAGCTATTGTAGTGGATGTGAAATAGTCTCTTACTGTGGTTTTGATTTGCGCTTCCCTAATGACTAATAATGTTTAACATTTTTTCAAATGCTTATTAGTCATTTGTATAGCTTTTGGGGAGAAATATCTATTTAGACTCTTTGCATACTTTTGTATTTAAGAAACCATTGTTTAATCCAAGATCACCAAGATTGATGTCTCTTTCTTCTAAGAGTTTTATAATTTTAGCTCTTACATTTAGGTCTTTGATCAATTCAGGGTTAATTTTTGCATATGATGTGAGGTAAGGCTCCAAATTAACATTTTTGCATGTGGACTGTCCCAGCGCCATTTGTTGAAGAGACTGTTCTTTGACTGTTGAATGAATGTAGCACTAATTTCAAAAATCAACTGGCCATAGATGTATGGGTTTATTTTTGAACTCTCAGTTCTATTCCATTGTTCTATATGTCTGTCCTTATGACAGTAGCACACTGTTTTAATTTCTCTAGAGTTGTAGTAAGTTTTGAATTTGGGATGTATGAGTCTTCCAGATTTGTTCTTTTCCAAAATTATTTTGGCTTTCCCTGGGTCCCTTACATTTCCAAATTAATTTTGGATTAGCATATCAATTTCTGGGGGAAAAAAGGAAGTTGGTTTTGAAAGGATTGTATTGAATATGTAGATTCATTTGGAAAGTATTGCCATTTTGGCAATATTAATCTTCTAATCTATGAACATGGGTGTCTTTCCATTTATTTAGCTCTTTTATTTCAACAATGCTATGTAGTTTTCAGTGCACAAGTCTTGCATTTCTTTTGTTACTCTTTTCCTAAGTATTTTATCTTTATGCAATTGTAAATGGAACTGTTTTGTTAATTTCTTTTTTTTAATTGTTCACTGCTATTGCGTAGAAAGACAACTGATTTTTGTATATTGATCTTTTATCTTGCAATGTTGATGAATTTATTAGTCTATTAATAACAAGATAAAAGATAAAAAAGATAAAAGACTAAAAGATAGTCTTTTAATAGATTCCTTGGGAATATATTCCTATATACAAGATGATATCATCAGCTAGAGGATTGGAGAGGGAAAAGATATCACCCTTATCCTGATTCTCATTTATGAATATGTTTGTCCTTAGTGGAAGACAAATACTTTTCTGACTCAAGTTAACTGTATTATGAAAGTTGTATCGTTCTGTTCTGGAAAGAAAATGTCTTATGTAAGTCAGACATTTAATACAGAGTTGAGTTATAGCATGTTTTTTGGTAAAGATAAAGCAGAATAAAATCAAGGTGGGTTCATTCTTTCTTCACCCTCCCTCTCTTTCAAGTGAAAGATGTCAACAAAATGCTAGGATAGAGTGAAAGGACTATTCTTTGGAGATCTTAATGTTGAAAAGATTTTAGTTTAAAAGTTCAACTATCACCATAAATGGGTGTGGGATTACCTCCCACACAATCACCTTGGGCTAGGTTAGACCTTCAATAAGGTCACCACTCTTCTCAAGGCAGTCAGTTGTACATGACTCAGTCCTTCTGGATTGGGGGAGCCACTTCCTATACCTGTCCCTTGAACTCTAGGAAGGTAAGAGTTTAGCTTATACTAGCCTGGGTTATTGTGCTATTTTCTGTGGTTCCCTGCATCTACATATTTATAAGTAATCTCTTTGGAAATAACCCCCCTTCCAATTATTCCATTTTGTCAGGTGTGCTATTTATTGTTGGAACCCTGATTGATGTTATGGCCATGCAGGATCTTGCGCAGAAGTACATCCTGGAGACTAAGCTGCCAGACTGAGAGCCTATCACATCCTTCTCAAGCTTTTTATATCTTCCTATCAGTGTTTCTTCCCTTCTAGCCTGCAACTAAAGAACTTTGTGAAGTAAGCAGGGCTATTTAGCCTTTCAGCTCCCTTTTCCTCGCCCTTTGCCTCCATCCATCCTCTCTTTTCTTCCCGCCACCACACACATCCAAACCTCTGTTTTCTGCCTA
The DNA here is from genome assembly GCF_922984935.1 of Meles meles. NCBI lineage: Eukaryota > Metazoa > Chordata > Mammalia > Carnivora > Mustelidae > Meles > Meles meles. The sequence goes on along the minus strand of NC_060087.1, from coordinate 102,563,065 downwards.
TATAAAATCACAGTGTAAATCACACTCTGCATGACTTGGCTAAATTACTTTATCGTGCTTGAGTATTTTAAGAGGAAATCAGTAAGGAAAATGACTCTAACATAGAACTTAGATAGGGGTAATGTACTGGGATCACAGACTTCACCCCCCAATCAAACTATATAAGCCTTGTAGACCTTGGGCCAGGGCAGCTTCCAAAGAAAGAAGGGATTCCTATAGCAGCTTAGCCTCTGAGCCAAACAAGGGAGTGGAAATATTTCTGTCTTTAATTGCAGTTACCACTAGAGATTTGCTCTGGGAGACCATGTGTGACCAGATGTGCCCTAAAGTCACTTAGCTAGGCTTTCATCAAGCAACTGCAGCTTCTCTTTGGATTTTTGTTCCTTTCCTCCACTTCAGAGTTTCTTTTGGTGTTCTTTTCCTACACAAACAAATGGAACAATTTATACCAGGACTCGATGAAGAAAGGAAGTTTGCTCAGACAAAGTAGTCTTCCGAGAAACCAGAGCATAGAGACTAAAAAGGAGAGATGCTCAGAAATGAAACAACTTTTAGTTTCATCGTCCTGTGGTTAATCCCCAAGAGTCAAAAAAAAAAAAAAAAACTGGGAGGAAGAAGAAGAAAAAAGTTTTAAACTAATAGGCTGTCAATTGTCAAGTTGTCCACCTACATGGCTGCCCAGGATTCCTGTGGGAAAAGTCAGTGATACCGTCTAGAAAGAAGAAACCATACACCTCTTTTTAATTTCAATTTATTATTGTCAACAATTCCTCAATACAATAATAATGTTTTCTACATGAAGATTCTCAGCAAATAGATGCCTAAGAAAAGTTACTTTAGGGTAATGATTTCAGAGGGGTGAGAAATCATAACTCTAGCATGGACAAAACCACAAAGGCATTTGGAAGTAGTAATTCTCATTGACAATCAAGTAAAACCAAGTGCATTGCAACAGATGGCATACAAATCAAATCCCCGTATGAAATGGTATGGGGGAAGATTTAGACTAATCCACCGGAAGTTTATTGAACTGTTAGAATCCCAGTTTAGTGATAATTTCCAGTTCTGTGTGATGAAGTTATTTTTACATGTCCCATCTGACAACCCAAACCATCCTAGTACTATTCAATACTGCTTGGAAACTGTGGATACAATGGATTCCACTGAATGAGAAATACTGTAGGACAAAAGATTCATAATTCCTTGTCTGTGTAATAGTCAACGTATTTAACAGGATAATGTATTATGTATATATAGCACCAGTAGTTGAGTTCCTGTGAAATGTTAACTATTCTAACTCAAATTTGACATATGTTTCAAAATGTTTGGGGTATCATCCATTGATTTTTAAAAAGATGGTACTTCCTGGTAAGCAGCAGCTCAGAGTAGAAAGAGCACTGGACCTGGAGTCAGATGCAATGCAGGTTGTTGTCTCTAAACACTCTAGTATCCTTTCCAGATCTAATGTTCTATTATCTTTTCCTACTGAATTTTGAGAGCTTGATTGTTTGAGGAAATCTTGAAATGGTTTTAAAGTTACCGTCTTCAGGTATTTTGCTTTTTCTTTTGAAAGATTAGTTTTGGAAATGGAATTTGGTAAGGAAGGGTTGGGAGGAGATAGTTTCATTATCTTTTTGTATTTTCCACGGACATGCTGTTGAGTTTCTTTTATCTTGTTAATAGAGGTCGGCTCCCCTCTACTCTGTTGACGAGAGTTGGGAAGCGGGAAGGAGATTCCAAAGAGCAGTGGCAGAGCTTTCTGCCACAAGTTAAAGAGAAAAACACTATCTGAGAGACTAGATCGGTGGGGCGTGTTTACATAACTGGCTCAAGTTCCCGAGATTAAATAGCTTAGAATTTCTTAAGAGTGTTCACTTAAGCAAATGCTGTTTTTGTTCTCAGATTTCCTTCTCCCCAACCCCACTTGTGTTGACATCTCCACATCGGTGTCTGACCAATAGGAATCACAAGCTTTAAGTTGAGAACATCTTGCTCTCCAATCTTGCTTCTCTCTTGGATTCTCAGTCTCGATCAACAATGTCACCATCGCACTGGTTCTAGCCAAGTTCAAAACCTCGGAGGCATTCCTGACTCCTCCTTCTCCGTCAGTGCCCATTCCCCAGTCTTGCCCTCTCCAACCCCCCTTCACCCTAGCTGCCAAAGTGCTCTTTCCAAAGTGCAAATATGATCACATAGCTTCCCTGCTTAAAATACTTGAAGGACTCCTTTTCACCTACTGGATTAAACTCGAAGTCCTCTTTCAGTACCTGTATACCCCTCTAGCCCAATCCCCTGCCACTCCCAGCCACTCCTCTGAGCCCCTTACATTCCAGTCACACGAACTGCTCCCAGTTACCCAAACACACGGTGGTCTTTCGTGATTATAACTTCGCATGTGAAATTTCCTCTGCTACTTTCTCAGCTCAAGTTAGGTACTTTTCCTCATGTTCCTATAGCATTTCCACATACTAGTCGTCGAATTCATCATACTCGTTCAGAGTTACTTCTTTGCTTGTTTGTCTTCACTACCAGATTGCCAGTTCCCCGTTTTGGGAGGAGATTCAGACTCTGGACGCTTTTCTAGGTGGCACCAAAGCTTTCTTTGGACCCCGAGACACCATGCAATTGGCTAATGCTGACTTTTTCTCCTTGTGCCAGCCTTCCCCCTGGTGGAGGTGTTAAGAAGCTGTGGAACGGTCGCGTGGCCGGAGAAGACAAATTGGCAGCCTGGCTGACCCACAACCTGGATAAACCACCTGCCCCGCATCGTTTTCTGGGCACATGAAGCACCAGAAATGGGCCTTGGGTTTGGGGGAAGCCCGGTGGGAGCTTTCTGTCTTACTGTGTATCAGTTGGCAGACTGTGATTTCAATCCCTAGAGCTGTAGCTGGGGCTCATCATGCCCGTCCCGGATGGTCTCAAAGGACATTCTATCACTGCCAAGCTTAGGACCCAAGAATAATTAGCAGGTGGAGATCTTCCTCGTTTTCTCCTTTGCCTGCAGCTGAGACAAACCTGTGTGCAGGAATGTTTGCCTTTGGATGATCACACCACAGAGCAAGGAATCAAATGCCAATCACATCCACATGGTAAGTATTCGCCCCAGTTGCTATGGACCTTACCTCCCCAACAAAAGTCATAGGAAAGGTGTTCATTTCTATTCCAGAACAATATCCAGTTAGCACTGCTTTCTGTCCCAGTTGAAGATAACCTAGTCTTCAAATCAGTATTATTTAGTTGCCCATTTGAGACAGCCAGTTCCTCAAGCACCCTTGGATATAAAGTTCTCTAGGTATGATAGCCCTAGGTGTATTCTGAGTTTGTCTGATTGGTGATTCCCAGGGAAGGAACTTGCCAGATAGGTTAAGAAAAAATTAAAAAAACAAAACAAAACAAAACAGAAACAAAAAAAGCTTATCAGCCTGGCGGGAGGAATCTCACCTCTAAAAACAACAAAATTTTACAAAACACAATGAATTTCAAATTGTTATAGAAATTCTCCTTCATGGCTCTTGTGAATTTTTTCAGATACTACGTTTACACTATGGTGAGACCTCTAGCAGCACGAATGGGTTTTAGTTTTAAGTAGGGGGAAAGGAAATTAAAATCATCTATTTGTTATCAGGAGAGACTACCTTTAAAAAATCAATCCCACAATGTCATTTTATACATATGTCAAAGGCAAGGAAAGATGATCTGCTGTCTTAGGTGTCCATCTGGCTGTGTCCTGAGCAAAGAAAAAGAATTCAGGTCCTACCAGGGGTTACATGAAATAAAACAGAAACAGAACTAGTGGGAGTGCCCCGCAAAGTTCTTAGGTTTCTATGTTCAGAGTAAAGATCACCCTACCCACAAAACGATCATTGATGACATCATTTATGATGCCCTTGCCCTTCAGCTGGCACTGGACAGGCACCGCTTGGTTCTTCACCACATCTGTGAAGTGCATTGCCACCAGCGGGGAGGTGTAGTTAACCTGTGGGCAGAAGAACAATGACTCCTAAATGGGAGGGGCGGAGGCCGTGGGGGTGGGTAACAGGGTGCAAGTGAGCAGATACTCAGAGCAGGATGGGGTAACCCTCACCAGTGAACTGAGCAAATCCCATGATGCCAAGTCACGAATGGCTAAAGCAACTGACACACGCTCTCTCTCTGCCCTGGTTCCGTGGGGGGAAATGACACCTTTCTCCCCTAAGTCCCTGTCGGATGTCTGACTGTCCTCTGGGGAAAACCAGGTCTAGCTCTGTGTGATAGGATTTTCTGGGTATCAGACCACGAATGAAGCCAGAACTAGCGTCTTTGAAATGTCTATGCTAAAGGTGAAGCCCGGCCCTGTGACCCACCACCCCTGCCCCAAGGTTTCACCTGGGACAAACAGGTGGGTTTGATCATCTGGGTGTCGTGGAGTGCAGTGACAGGGATTTGTCTGCTCCTGGCTCTGCCGCTAATTAGCTCTGTGTGTTGGGCAAGTCAATTTCTCTCTCTGAACTTGAATTTCTCCATCTGTAAGCTGAAGGAGTTAGACCAGATCATATGTGAAATACCTTCAGATACGGAAAGGAGCAGTTGTAGTAGGAATTGGGAGAGGGAGCTCCTGGTCTTGGCCAGCCACTACTCACCCCACTGTTACTACATGCTGCTCCCTAATTCTCAGAGATTCTGGGCAGCCCTGCCTCTGTCTCTGAGCCCTTTCTGACAGCAAAGACTGAAAAGGATACAGGCTTACGTGAGTCAGTTTGCCGTAGTAAGGGTAGTAGCGAAGGTCAAAAGAAGCCGACTCTGGGTAGTAATTGATGGATCGGATGTCATTTTCATCGCCTCTCTGGAAGTAAAAGCAGGTAGATGTGAGATGCTGGGACCCCAGGGAATTGAAGCCTGAGCTCGAGGGGCCCCTGGTGAAATCATGATGTGACCCAGAACCAACTGTCCCAGGAAGACCCATGAAAGCAGAATGGGGCATAGCTTACCCCACACCTATCGCCAGAACATTTCCAGGGAGAGACTGTGCCTCTGTTTTCAGTTCAAAGAATACGGAATGGAAAGCCTGGACTGGGGAGACCGAACGTGCTCAATATAGTTCCGTACTGGCTCCTAGGAGACCCAGATAGAAGGGTTCTTGCGGGCGGCCAGTAGTTGGTGCTGCTCTAGCAAGAGGGTCTACCATGCAAGCTCCTCTCGAAAAAAAAAAAAAAATCATTGTGGGCCTGGCAGCTGGTCTTGGACGCTGAGGCAGGCAGAAATTAGAACATGCTGAGTAGATCTCACACCATGACACCTTGCACACCGGGGGCTCAGTTCCGTGGGAAGAGAGACCAGGTGCGCTGGGATCTGCTGCCCAGGGACACAGCCTACAGTTTGGCTCACCAAAACTCATGTGTCTGACCATCTTCTCTGTAGTGCTTACTTACGGGAGGTGAACTCAGGAGAACAAGCAAGAGGGAACCAGTGCTGGAAAGATGAAAGAAGTCAGTCTACCCTCATCATATCACATCAGGTAGGGAACTGACCATTCTGCCTATGCATTAGACTTGCCCTGTTTAGCAGAGATTTGGGGACTAATGAGGGACAAACAGAGCTCACTACCAGCTAATCACTCACTGGGGTCATGTGATTCCTTCTGTCAACGTAGTGTGATCGTTCAGAATATACTCTAAGCTCCCCTTAATTTATCCTCGTGATTACCTTGTCCTGCTTGATTTCCACAAGTGGGTATGGATTTTGACCAATTGATTATTATAGAATGTATAATGACTCTTACTGTTTCTTGTTTTCTTTTTTTTATTTTTCTAAAGATTTTATTTATTTGACAGAGATCAGGCAGAGAGAGAGGAAGGGAAGCAGGCTCTCTGCTGAGCGGAGAGCCCGATGCGGGGCTCCATCCCAGGACTCTGAGATCATGACCTGAGCCAAAGGCAGAGGCTTTAATCCACTGAGCCACCCAGGCGCCCCTCTTGTTTTCTTTTTAAAGGACAGTTCTCAGCAAGGTTTTGTGCAAGCAGAAAGACGAATGGCTCTAGGGATCTGTAAATAGGACTCGAGCCAATTAACATGCTAGTTTAAGACTGAGTCGGTCTTTATGATTTACTTACATATTCTTCTAGAAAGCCATGCAGTTCACGTCTGTGAGTAGTCTGGGGAATCAGTGCCACTAGTCTGTCGTCACGCCGCGTGCGCGTGTGTGTATTTACATGGACTCGTGTCCATGTGAACAGAATGAATGTCCTTCCTACGTTGTTGGCGGGGCAAAGCGTGGCCTGACCTTTCAACACTCATCATCGTCAGTGTCCCCACTGCCCTTTTCATAGCAGCTGGAATACGTGAAGCCCCGACTTCAGAGACAGAGCCATAATTATCTTGGTGCCCCCAGCACCTAGAGTAGAGTACCCGGTAGAGCAAAAGTGACCAATAAATGTGTGCTGGGTAAATGCTACCTCTTGCGGTTTTCTGATCCACCACCATCGAGGCTGGAGTTTCGAGCTGTGTTTCTAGCACGGAGGATGGGATTACCCGGCTTCACGAACAGGAGTGAGAGGGCTGGCCGGGGCTAGGGGCGCAGTGGATGCTGGGAAACTGGAGGGAGCTACTGCTTCCAGTTGGAGAAGCAAACCCAAGACCTGGGGCTTCTTCCTACAAAGGAGCTAATTGGTGCCGATGAGATAGGAGTTAATGGTCCCTCTAAGGACAGTTAATTAGCATATTAATGGACTTCTGTTTATACTTCCTTGTAGTCATTTGTTATCCCAACACTCAGTGCCACCGGTCAGTGCTGCAAAAAGTGAAATTCTGTTTGAAAAGCAGGGACTAATGACTCTAATAAAAGCTGTTTGTTTAGTTCAAAGAAACAAGTAATTAGAGCTAAAAGCAAAAGTGTAAACAGAATCCCAGTTAATGACGGGCCCATTGTCGGTCCTTGCCGTGGCCTTTAGCAGGGTCGTTCTTTGGCTTTCTCAGGTATAAACCGGCGGGGACACACACACCCGCACGACACACACAAACACACACGAACTGAATGCTTTCTGGCAAGAGGGAAGCCAGAAACTACCAAAGGGAGGCATAGTTATGAAAAGCCTAGCCCTTTCCCTAATCCACAGCCAGTCGTCCACGGTGAAAACCTTAGGAGGGATGAACCATCTTTTTGCATAAAACAGATGTGGAGCAGTACTTATTTAAAAAGGCACTTTACCTGAACTTTGCAGGACACCTTCACAGGATCTCCAAGCTCAGGACGAAAGCCTACAATCTATCAAAAGAAAACCAGAATGTTGTTGTTGTTGTTGTTGTTTTTAAACATCAAAAACCAAAATGGATTGAACAGTAAAAATGGGGCTTTTCTAAACTCCCCCTTAAACCACCCCTTCCTTAGGCATAAACAACCCATTAGCCTCTCAGGAATGTTACAAAAGCCAACAACTAGGGGTGCCTGGGTGGCTCAGTGGGTTAAGCCTCTCCCTCTGGCTCAGGTCATGATCTCAGGGTCCTCGGATGGAGCCCTGAGTCGGGTTCCCTGTTCAGTGGGGAGCCTGCTTCTGCTTCTCCCACTGCTGCTCCCCCTGCTTGTACTCTCTCTGTCAAATAAAAAATAATAATTTTTTTAAAAGGCAAAAAATGCAAAATATTTCCAGAGTTGTGCAGCTCAGCTTACCCCTGTATTTGTGCCTGATGCTCATACAAAGGTAACTGCAGCAGGAGAACCCTGAAGATGGAAAGAACTTTCCAGTTTTAAGAGCGATGTGCCTGGTGAGGCTCTACCACACCTAAGACATGGCAGGAGAGGAGGAAAGTGTCTCTCTTATGATAGAAGAATTGTCCCTCCCCCATCATGTCAGTCCCCTGTTCCAAACAGCTCAGGACTTCATTACTGACAGGGGGCATCAAAGGGCAGGTTAGGGGCAGGAGACTAGAGTGGAAATGGGAAGTAATCAGGGAGAAAAGGGGATTATTGTTTGATAGGTTTGTCCACTTGTTCGTATTACTGACGCTGTCAGTAAAAGTGGCCAGACTTGCAGTGTGCCGAGACAGAGCCCAAGAGAAACAGAGGGGCCGGAACCCTCCTACCCAGCTCCTCTACTTATTATCACGGGAGTATCAAGGGCCAATATACCCGGTTCATCTTTAGAAGGATGCAAGGCTGTCCAGTAGAGTAGCCGAAAGTAGGGTCTTCCAAGCCAGAGCAGTTCTTCAGGAAGGAGCGCTTAAATTGGCAGGCCTTCTTGTCTTCCTCCTCATCGCCATCTTGGATGAAGTACTGCCCCGGGGGACAATCTACATTCATCTCCTCTTGAAGACTGTCATTGTAACCTGAAGCATGTGTGGGGGCGGCAGGGGGGGGGGCATGTTAGACAGGTGCTACAGGGGAGGGCCAAATTTTCAGGAGGCCTGCCTCCTCCCTAGTTTCCTTTCTGCAACTTGCTGGTGCTCCTCTGAGAGCCCACTCAGCCTGGCCTAGGCTCTGCGATCCAAGGACCCTTGGGCCTCGGTACCCAAGGTCCCCCACCAGCATCTCTCCCGGAAGCCTTTCGGGCTCGTTCCCTCGGCCCACTTTGATGGCATCTCCTTCTCTACGAACTTTGGAATATCTATCTCTGGGTCATGTGTTGATAACTGTATAGCTTCCATTTTCCATTATTTCTTTTCAGATACAAGAAAATGAGAAGCGTGTGCTGTGGGACAGGAGGGAGGGAGAGGAGGAAGAGAGGGAGGAAAAGAAGATAAACCAGTTTCTCATCCCTGACAGGCAGAAGTTAGCACCACATTGAAAGACAGAAACCAGTGACAAGCTGTAGGGTCTCCCCCGAGAAAGTGAGAGGGGAGATCTCGTCTACCGAGACTTGAGGCACTCAGGGTTTGTGTCCCTTTACATCGGATGGAATGGAGCATGAGTCCAAGGCATACATATCAAGGAGAGAGAGCTGAAAGGGGCTGTCTGTGAGCTCACTCTTTGGACTACCAGACACCACGGACTGGGCTTTGAAAACGACTGCATTATTTCCAGTTTGGCTTTAAATGACGGAGTCCAGTTTGTCCTGTTAGGTCCAGTCCCCATGCACTCATGTTCCCAGTAGCTCAGTTTCTCAGAGGAGACTGTGCACCTATGATCTGTTGGTGGTAAAACTGCGAATGTACTGCTGCGTTGTCATCTGGACAGGTTGTGACTCGGGTTTAGTATTGTCAAGGAGCAACTGGAAATTTTAAATCTATTCCAATTACCGTTAAGCCTTTATTTTTCTTTTGACAAAGCTACATTCGATTCAAGGTTTCTTTTTAATCTTTTTTTTTAGAACAAGAACTATGTTCAAATGATAAGTTTCTAAATAGAAGCTCTAATCACGTGCTCATTGTTTCTCTTGAGGTAGTTCCATTAAAAATAACGTGACATGGGCATGACCCTTATTGCAAAATCGCAGTCCTCATGGGAATGAAATTGATACTCTGAGATGTCTATTTCAGAGATGTGTTCCTTTTAAATAGGGCAGGTTATCTACACTTAGGAACTAAAAACCCCATGCTTTCCCTAATGTTCTCCATCTCCGTCGTCAGGTCAGAATTGGTATTTCTCTATCTACTAGCTTTTCGGAGGGATTTCCTCAGCAGAGAGTCTGACAACACATTTGCAACAGCTCACAAACAGTTTGAAAGAAGAGAAGATACTGTGCTGGCGTTGATGCCCAAAACGTTTTGGGTTTTGTTTGTTTTGAGCTCAAAAAATGTGGACCCAGAAAGGACCCAGCCTCCGTCATTTTACAGATGAGGAATCTGAAACTCAGCCTTCCCCGAAATCACACCGAGCATGACTGATACCAAGCTGAGATTCTAACTCCAGGTCATATGGCAGCAGCAAAGAATTATGAGAAGTAGTATTTCTCAAGCTTTAAAGTTCATACAGATCACCTGCGGATCTTGTTCGAGTGCCGATCCTGATTCAGCAGGTCTGGAATGGGACCTGAGAGCCCGCCCTTCTAACAAACTCCCAGGGGATGCTGATGCTACGGGTCCTGGACCACACTTCCAGTGGCAAGTGTGTCACAACCACGGATGTGGGTTTAAACACTGATTCGGCTGCTGGGAGACTTTTATCACATTACTTCCCCTTTCTGAGCCTCAGTTGCCCCGTTTGTAGAATGGAGATGGTAGATTCTTTATGTAGCCCCAACACGGGGCTTGAACTCACAATCCTAAAATCAAGACCAGACCAGAGATCAGGAGTTGGACACTTGGCCAATGACTGAGCCACGCAGGTGCCCCGCCGGTCGCTTCTATGCAGGGTTAAAGTTAAATGAGAAGATTTATGCATTTACGTAACACTTCCAGTCACATAAAAGATTGTTCTTCTCGTTCAGTGCATATTCTACTGCTCTCTATCCCTCCATTTCAGCCAGGCAGAAACAACCAAAGCAATCATACTGGCTTTTTTCCACAAATAATTTGTGCAACCCACTGGGGCTTTAGAGCCTTTATGCTCTGTGTCAGACCTTAACCAAAGTGCTACCTCCGTTTTCAGTCCGTGGAAGGGCTTCTCAAAAAGCCACTTGTCGGTCCCTGGAAGTGTATCTGATGACACTATAGAGATGGGCGTCTTGCAAACATTTGCTATCAAAATGTTGGAGTGACTGTCACCCAGAGATTCTTCCTCTAACTCCCTGCCGGGATGCTAATTAAATCAAGACCCTTGCTCTCTTAGCTTCAAGATGGCCCATCTCCAAGAAAGGAATTCTCTTACCTTGAGAAAGTGTAGGAGGCAGAACTCTTCCCATTCTGGAGAACATTCTTCTTTTTTCACCACTACCCCCCCCCCCCCCCGCCCCGGAATGATCTTTTATAAATGGTCATTATTGAGCCATCTGGATGTCCCAAGGACATAACTAGGTGCCCTAGAATGTTTAAGAAAACAAGTTCTCTGCCCCAATGAACTTAATATCTTGCTGGAGACTTGTCTTCTATGCTTTCAAGACAACATACAATCACAAACCAGAACAGTCTTGATTGTACATATGGGTGCTGAGGGGGATGCAACGTAAGGAAAGACCGGGATGGGCTGGGGTTAGTAAGAGTGGGACTTCCGGTGAATTGTGAATTTTGAATCCCCCACCCCACCCCACCACTTTTCCACAGAGATTTCCCCCATCCAGAGGAACTTACTTACCCTGGAGAAAGCCATTTAGGCTAATGACATAATGCTGCCAAGTGTCAGGTTCAGAAACGTTGAAGTTGAAGTTAAGGCTATGGGCGAAGGGTCTAATCATAACTCCTGGCAACAAAAACAGGTCTTGGATATATTAACCCGTTCTTGGGATAATTTTTTTGTATTGATTCCCATGAAACCATTACCCCCCCCCAGGCAATCAAAATAAAAAGGACCATAATTTGCCAAGTACCATTTTACTTTTACTCTTAATAATTGAATCCCCAAGTCATTACCGGGAAGAGCCAAAGTTAATTGAGGCTGAACATGCTGTACAAGCAGATTTCTGTCCAGCGAGTTCTGACAGCACAGGGCATCTGGGCACTCACCAGGAGGCTTCACCCTCTCGGTGAAGGTCGGCATGTAAGGACTGATGGTCAGAAATAGCGTGTACATGCAGAGAGTGACCACAGCAGCCAGGGAGGCATAGAAGAAGAAGTAAATGACTAAAATCAGGCCTGCAGAAGGATCAGAGATGAGAGTGGTCAGTGCTTGCCAACAAGCCCTCCTGCCTCCTCTCTTGAACACATGAGCCAGAACCAACCCCAGCAGGTGCGACGTCTCTTATTTATCTCTTTATTTTTTCCACCTTCCCCAGATTCAGTATGTCCTTGCTTATTCAGATCTCACCAATCTGGAGTTCATGAGAATTGTGTCAGAGGTCTGATCGCCGTGCACCTTTACAGCATCTCCGATGGAAGGGCTTGTTGAGCGGATGAGGGCCATGAGCGAGATTACGGGGGAGTGGAGTTGAAAGTACAGCAGAGGGCAAATTGCTTGGGAGTCCTCACTAAAGCAGGTGCCCTGAAGAGTCCTAGCAGCTTGGCTCCAGTAATTCTATGTATTTGCAAGTGATGAAAACAGCGTTTCTTTTCACATAGCCTATAATTCAAACTTTTGATTAATTTCTGCTGGACTTGCTTCTACTCTAATCAAGGCAAAGTGAGGCCTCACCCTACTTATTTCAAATCTTATTCATCTTCAGCAAAAGTTTAAGTGGCTCTGCTTTTCCAAAAGAACACGTGACGGGGAAGGAAGGGGGAAGAGACTGTGCTTCACATCGACACTTGCTCTACCTGGGAGCTAGGGCAAGTTCCAGAATCTCTCCGTGCCCCTAATTCCTCTCAGGGAGAATGGAAACAAGTTTAGCCGCTCACCTCATATACTGATCTACAGCCCTAACAATATCTAAAACTCCGCTTCTCCTCGCATCCTGCTCGCCTCTCTGGGCGTCAATTTCCTCATCAGTCCAGGGAGGTCAATGATGGGACTTCCTTCTTGGCATGGGATGATACATTTAAATAGCAGAGCCCAGAGCCTGGCAGATACCAAGTGCTCTTTACAAACATGGTGGGTCCCCACCATCATCATTATTCATATGTGTGTTGCTGTGGGATCAGAAACACGGTAGTGTGAGTCCCTCGTCCACGGGCTGTTTTGGGATTAGGTTTGCCCCAGGATGAGGCAGCACCGAGTGAGGTGAATGAGCACGAGATGGCTGCTGAGAAGTTCTTTTCAAGTCCTCCTTGGGACCCTCACAGGCAACAGTGTTTGGCTCTGCTCACAGCAGCGACATGATGTCGGAACGACAGATTGGAACTGACTCACGAACCAGAAACCGGAACAAACCGCATAACTCTGCTGTACCCAAAACTGAATCCAAATATTAATTTTTAAATTGAAGCATGAACCAAATAAAATGAACCAGAAAGTGGGGTGGGGGGAGAGGAGCAGAGGAAGGGGGAAGAAAGCTCTGCAGGCATCCCACTGGAAATGGAACCTTAATGTTTTCTAAGGTGAACTGAGGCAGGACTGGAGCAGGAACATAGCAATTCGGCTGGAAGCCCTGGAGAAGGAATAGCAGCACGGGCGTGCCGGTGGTACTTGGTGCATCCTCCCGCTTTCCTCAACCCGCGCTCCCAGCCCCAGAAAGGGAGCAATATCCGGAGCCGTCCTGGCGGACTAGAAGACTCAGTCTCATGGATGAAAGGAAAGCAATGGCATACAGGTACACTCCCTTGGAGATGCCTTCCCCCTTGCTAGGACGTGTGGCTAGGAATTGCAGAGGGGGGAATGGCACTAGTGGCGAGTCCCCTGAGCCTCACCCCTGAGCTACACCCTGAAGTCTGTGATGGGCTAACACAGCTGCCCACCCCCCATCCCCACCAAGAAACACCAAGCACCATACCCATTGGAAGCCCTTGATCCCTCCAACTTTTTCTTCCCTGGATGTCCAGGTTTTCCCTGCGCTACTCCTCTAGGTAATACAGGTGTCTCTTCTGATTGCCTTACCCAAGCCTGGCTAGACCTGGGTATCTTGGATAGACATGGGTAGGGACCCATGATCTAGATTCTTTATTCCTCCCACCAGAACATCCCATCAGGTCCTGAGACGCTACCCGTCAGGGCCTTGCTCATCACTATACTTCATGAGGACAATGTGGTGTTCCAGCAAGAGGGTGAACCCCAGTGTTATCTGACCTGGGCTTGAATCCCAGTGCTGCCGCTTAATAACTGTGTGACTTTAGATAAGTTACTTACCCTCTCTAAGCCTCAGTTTCTGCATCTGTAAAATGGGGATAATAATATTACTACCTCATATGGTTCTTGTCAGTATCCAATAAAATAACAGATAGTTCCTAAAAATAGAAGTTGCCCCGCTACCAAAGGAAAGACCCAGACTATAACCATAGGCTGGGCGAATATGTTGGTCATGTCGATGTGCGGACTGAGAAAGGGTTAGTAACGGGTCAAGGGGGCACCTAGTTTTCAAGCAAGAGGGCAGCAAAACATGTGCTTGGTGGCCTAGGCATTACCATCACCACGTGCCGCCTGCCCAGGCGAAGCCCAACAGCAGAAGCCCGAGTTGCTGGACCCTCCTCACACCTGCCATCAAAGGCCCGGATATGGCCTACCATGGGGTGTCCCCACTGCCGTGTCTTCCCTGGGCACTCGAACCTTTCCCCCGCACCACTCTCTTTTGGCCCATGGATTATTCTCCATGGGAGCAACTTGCCTCAGCTCCTCGGGTCAAGTTCCAGGGACTGGCTGTTTAGGGGTTAAAGTACAGCTCCCTCTCCCAGAAGCGCACTTGCATTTCGCAAGGCCTGTGTTCCCAGTCTTCTTTAGGCAAGGGAGAAACAGCTGTGCCCCCCTTTGGAGCCCCAGTGAGCGTCTAGCATTTGTCTGCAGCTTCCAGAACGTTGGAATGTTCCTTGAATGGTACATTTGTTCCAGTCGAGGGTTTGAGGGATCGGCAGGGGTGGGGCTGGGAACTAAGGCAGGGTGAAGGGAGGTGGGTGTTGCTCAGAGCCCCACACCTGCTGTTCCTAATTCCAGGAAGGAGGGCTGGCCCTTTCACCCTGACGGAGCTGAATGAGAAACCTAAACTGGGGGTGGATGGGCGGGGGGAGAGAATTCTCAGCCAAAGGGGCCTTTAGCAGGCAGAATGGTCAACTTTAGCAGCCGAGACCCTGGACACTGGGGGACTCTGATTTCACCCGTACAGTCATCTATTTTGTTCTGCTGTGGGTTAACTGAGTGCCAAGCCAGCAGCTGCTCTTTTTCTGGGCCGTGTGGAGAGTGTGGCAAGTGTGAATTTTATCACCGGCTAAATCTCTTAAGGAGAAGGCTCAGCGTGAATAGTTCAAGAGGTGAGTAGGACCCTGGGAGAGCGGTGCTGGAGAGGTCGTGAAGCCGGAACGCTGGCTAAGGAATGCCATTCTGCCATCGATAGAGCACGACGGGGCCTCGGCCGTAATCGCCAGAAATGACCTCTTTAAACTGAGTTTCTCGCGGGAGCCTGAAACACCCACAAGCTGGGGCCGAGGGCGCGCCTCCTGGCTTTCCTCTTCTGACATTCCGGGGTGAAACGAGATTTTATCAACCCACGGTCAAGTTAGCAGGGACTGCGGTCCCACAGCCCTGCAGCAGTCTCCTGCATAGTACCATTGACCCTTGAACAGCGTGGGATTGAGGGGCGCCGACTCCCGTGCGGTCAGAAATCTGTGTCTAACTCTTGACTCCCCCCGACGTAACTCCGAACAGCCTACCATCGACCAGAAGTCTCACCGGTGACAGGAAGTGTCAATTCACACGTATTTGGTACATTCCATGTGGGATGTACTGTCTGCTTACCATAAAGTAAGCCACGGAAGAGGCAGCCTTGTGCAAGAGGAAATACATTTAGAGCACGACGCTGCGTTGGTGGGGAAAACACGCAACACCTGTGTGCAGCAGTGCCCTTCGAACCTGTGTTGTTCAAGAGGCAACCGTGCTTTCAAGTTTACAACTGAAGCATCCAAAATGAGCCTCAGGCTGATCCTGTGGGACAGACAAAGTGGGGATTGTTTCCCTCATTTGGCAGGTGAGGAAAACCGAGGTTCAGAGAGCGTAAAGGATGAGCCCAAGGTCACACAGATAGAAAGCGATGGGGCTGGGACTTAAAGAAACAAACAAAATCTGTGCTTTCCCCACTCATTCTTACTGACCCTGTGCATCGCAAATGAAGTTGAGCCCAGCGGCTTTCAGCTCCACCATCCAATGTGTTTACCTACTTGGTTTCTTCCGACTGGATCTGCCCCCAGTGCGGGCATTTCCCTAGGCATCGAGCCCTTCACGTGAGATCTGAGAGAAGTGTGCAGACAAGCCCATCCAACGTATGGTAAAGGGGTCCTGGACACCAAGCCAAAAGCAAAGGACACCCGACTGGGGCATTGGGACAACTGGGACTTACTCCAACTCTGACCTGTTCGGGCCAGAGACATCCTTTTCTCCGGATCCCACAGGTGTTCGTTCACGATCTGCCATCTCTGCCACCAGGCATTGCCTGCTGGCGGACCCTGACCCTTTTCCTCCGCCTTCGCCTCCTCTTCCTCCTCCTCCTCCTCTTCCTCCTCCTCCTCCTCTTCCTCCTCGTCCTCCTCCAGATCGGGTACCACCATCACTCGAGCCTCTTCTTCAGCTTCTTCCTCTTCATCCGCTAAGTAGTTCTGGTTCACTTCATCCTGATCATCCTGGAACGGTGACAAAACACAGTTTTGTTTTGTTTTTTTTGCAAAAAAAAAAAAAAAATTCCCCAGGACGAATCCCACCAGCCAAAAGGAATGGAAGACGACTCAGTGTTTGGAGAAGCCCCCCCGGACACACACCCGTGGTTCCGAGAAGCACATGTTCCCTCTCTCTGCTCTTCTGGAGGAAATATCCTTTCTTTGACCCATTTTGACCCAATATTCTTTCCACAGAGGTGTCAGTTCTTGTCTCAGCTGCAGGCCCCTGGGCTCTTCCCCTCAGGGCTCTGTTTCTGTCTCTCCTCTGTCCTGGGGCCTTGGCCTCACTTTGCCTGGCCTGTCAGGGCGGAGCCGAGCTGGACACCAAGGACCAAGTCATTTTAGACACTTGAGTCCACCACGGCAAATTCTAAGGCCAGGCCAGCTTTATTGTCGGTCCCACATGCTGGCAGGCGCTCAACTTGACCATCCCGCATTGTACCTGAAAGTAGCCTCTGAAAGCAGGGCGAGGCCAGCGGCTGGACCCCTCCTCAAAACTTAGACTCCCACCCGAGCAGAAACAAAACACAGGGGTCCGTTTGCTGCTTCTCTGACTGCTGCGTGAGCTGGCGCCTCTTCCTGCCTTCAGCTGGTCGAACAGACTCCCAGAGGTCTGAACCTCAACTACTACTTCCCTTGTCTCCCTGCTCCCCCCCGCCAACCCCATACCCTAGGCGAGAATCTGGGCACGTCGTGAGTGCTCAGCACATATCTGTTGATTGACTGATTGCAGTCATTGAGATCCAAAACTATAATCTTCTCTGAGTGGTTCTAAGAAAATTAAACAAAAAAAAGAGAGAGAGAGAGAGAGAAACCCAGACTTCACCAACGGGATTTCGAATGCCTCCCGACCACAGGCCGGAGAGTTGGATCTTTGCTCTTTGGGGGTCTGCCAAGGCTCCCTGCAGCAGCAGAAAATGAGGCCACCCTCCCTTCTCTCTGCTGTCCAAATCTGAAGGGTGGCGGGGCCTGTGCACCTGTTGGGGTTGGATGTGTCAAATGATAGAGACCAGGGGCTCCGTGCTGCCCCCTCCCTGCCTGATTCCTCAAAGGCCATTTAGAGGACACTCAGCTAAAAATGCTGCCATTAGTGGGGGGTGGGGGTGCAGGGCCTCTGAAAATTGGATTGTTCAGAATCAGTAAAAATGACCCAGAATGACAAGACTCTGCTCTCAGCATTCAGTCTGCCCTGTGCCATCCGGCTGTGGATCAGAAGAAATCCTGAATGGCTCTCGAGTCTGTTCCAATATAGAGCTTTCTATCACACACCACATTAGAACTGACAGGGACCCTGAAGATTCCCTTGTCCATCAGAGGCCCAGAGAGGGGGCAGAACGCAACTGTAGCCACACAGACAGTTCATGATCAAGTCGACAGAACCTGTGTTTCTCGTTACCTGGGGCAGTGACGTTTCTCCCCTCGCACCCTGAGCTCAAGCACCTAGACATTGCTAATAGACTGGAGCCACCAGTGGGGGGGGGGGGGGTCAGAGTCTGTGTTCCCAAGGGATTGTAGGTGCTCATAATCAAGGATTTCTGACTCTGACACGGGCTCATGGTGCAAGGCTCAGGAGGAGAGCCCCCATCCGCTCAGTGTTGAATGCACTAATAAATGCTCTTAAATCTCTTTCCCTCGTGTGCGAACACGTGTGCGCATTTGACCTCCCCAACTACATTCTGAGCACCCAAGGGGCGGAGTGGGTATTTTTTCCAACTCCTTGCTGTCCCTCCACCCGTGTGGGACCCATGGCTCGGGAGCCAGTGGGGACTGAATGAGTGCCAGTGATAACTACTGGGCTTAAAACCTGAGTCAGACTCTGGGAAAATTGCTCTCCCAGAGCTCATCACCCTAACCCCAGCAGCCTTGTGGACTGTGGTGTGTAGTCCTCATGGCCTGGGAAGAATCCACCGCAACCGGGAATCTCAGAGAATTTAGGTGGAACGGTTCACTGCGGGGGGACTTAGTGTCCCCTTTATATTTTCTGGACGGCTTCCTTTTCTCTCCCTCTCGTGGGAGGGCCTGCCTTCCACCTCTGCTCCACGGAGGAGACAGCTGGCCGGGGCCTCGGCCTGATCTTATTTGTAGATATGAGCTTTCATGATAATCCCATTAAAGATGGCTTGTCATTAAAGCTTTACTCTCCCGGGAAGAATTAACCTTCTCTGAGCTAATTTCCCCACGGCTCTCACACTGCCTGAGTTTCAGGAACCTCAAATATCCTTTGTGCTCTCCTCTGCTCCCCCGTGTAGGAGAACCTCGCATTGCGCAAGGGAGGCACGTTTGGGCAACTATTTAACAGAATCCTGTCAGGACTCTGGGAATCAGAGGGTCTGTGTTTGCCCACTGCCTGAAGTGGCCGTGCCCTCCTGTGGCAGCCTGTGTGAACGTGCTGGACTATAGTAGTGGGTGTGTGCCCGGGCCATCGTGTTGCCCTAAAAGGGGAGAGTCTGAAGGGCAGAGGGTGACTCCATTTTGAGCACTCTAAATACACAAACACATAAACACAGTGTGACCCAAAGGATACATTTGTGCCCTGCATTGAGTAACACCCTGTAAACATTTGAATAGTTGGTTAATTTCAAAGAAAAATCAGCATACGATTAACTACTGCATTAAATAGTTTCTTTTTAGATTTGATCAAGTAGTCCCTCTACAGGGCAAGATCCCCCGGTGCATTTAAAAATCAAGCATTTCCTATAAAGAGCAGGCCCTCGGATGCGCTTGACAACTAATCGAACGGATACATAACGCTTTAGCAACAGTACATAGAGAAGAAGCCAAGGAAGGAAGAGTTGTAGGTGCCCTACAGGCTGTGGCTGCTCCGAAAGCTGGGAGGGACTCTGGAAATGTGAAAAGAAAGATTCTACGTGGTGTGGCTGAGAAGGGAAGCCCTCTGTAGGTTGATACGGGGTTGGAAGGATTCACGTTTTCCTCCGTTGACTCCTTGGTTATATAAGTGGCCATTTCCAAAGAAAAGTGGATTAAGCTTTGTTTCCTCCCGTGGCTCAGATCACAGCCCTCCCTGGCGGAGATTTCAGACTACACACTCCCCACAACCCCCACCCCGGAAAAAAGTACTGTGTGTGGCTTATATTAACGATTTCGAGCAAAGTAAATGCAAGGATACGGTGGGTTCAAAGACCTCTGTGGTGCACCCTGGAGATAAACAGCGACAGCAGAGAGTCGTGTGTGTGCCCATGTGTGAGTGTGTGTGCCCGTGTGTGTCCGTGTGTGTGTGTGTGTGTTGGGCAGGGTAGGGTGGCAGGCGGGCTGGCAGCAGGTCGGGGAGAGAGAGAGGGCTAGGGAGTCACCTACCGCATGTCTAATAGAGCCCGAGATTAGAAGTGAGGAAACTTGCAAGTCACTCCCGTGCTCGGAGCCCCAGCAGCCTCCTTTACATAATGAGGGGTTCTGGAGAGATGATGTCTAAGATTACTCCCGGCTTCTATCTACGGTTCTCTGATTTTAGCAAGAGAGTTTGGAATTTCTGCTTTAGGAAAAGAGCAGCTGGGTTCTTAAGACGCTCCCACCCCAGGGGACTGAGGCAGCTGGGTGGACAGTGTGTTTCGCTTCCTCTTCTCCTTCCTCTCTCTCCTGGCTAAAATTTCCTGCTAACGGACCAAAAGCTCTACTCCCAGACTCCAAAAGTTCTATTTGTTTAAATTCCAGACCCCCCTCCGCCAATTTTAGAAGGTCCCTATTCTTTGGCATCTTCCCCTTCCCTTGTCTTTTGTTCCCCTAGGAAGAGGGACTTCCTCCTTCAATGCAGCAGTTTAGGGCACAATGGGGTGCCAGGAGTCACTGCTCCATCTTGAAATTATAGGCTTCCTTAAACCCCACTGTTCCTGCCCATGCTGAGGAGAAGCAGCTGTAAGCCAAGATCTACGCAACCCCCAGCCCACCCCCCCTCAAAAGGGGCAGCAAAACATTCTGCTCCCCGGGACTCACAAGTCTGGAGCGATAACCATAAGGAGAGGCCGGAGCCCTTCTGGACCGGAGCTGCCTTCTCATGGCTGTTCCGTGGGCAAAGACGAGGCAGAAGCAGGCAAGGGGGTGAGCGTTCTGGAGTTCCCACTGGTCAGGAGACACTGGTTGCTGGGGACACTTGGCGCCTAGTAAAAGTGAACACTCCTGGCATGAGCCCTTCCCCAAAATAATCTAACATGCCCCTCTCTCATTGGTTGGCCCATTCCCTGAATCGAAGGAAAGCCCTTATGGAAAAGCAAGCTCATCATCACAGGGAGGGGGGAGATATTCGGGGTCACGAGGAGGAGCGACTCACCGCCCCCCTCACCTCACGTCTCTACCCGCCCTCTGCCCTTCTCTAGCACCCGAGCTACTATGGGCCCAATGGAAACTTTAAGTCGTGTTCTTCTCAATCGAGAGCTGAGTAGCAGTGTGTGCAGGAGGTGGGGCATGGGTGGGAGTTAGGGGTGAGGGGACGTGGCCGAGAATAACTTTTCTTTTTTCGTAAGACTGATCTCATGCAAAAGGATCTAGGGTGTCAGGAAAGACTCCCTTTGCTCTCCCCACCCCCCCCACACCAAGCCACCTACAATATTCCTTATTTGTGTCAACCCATGAGCCCCTTGAAATGTGGATTATGCATTCTGATTTTAGAAGCCAGATTCCTGCTTTACCCCTCCCCTCCCCAACAAGGGTCTTGGACATAAAGAAGCCTTTTTCTAGCCCACATGTCAGAATGGTCCCATCAGTTGCTGCCCCTCACGCACACAGCCCTTGGAATCCTGGCCACATTTCTGTAGTGGTTGAGATCTATATTTATCCCTTAGCATCAGGGCAGGGAACAGGCCAGAACTTTGCCGTGTCAGTTTCCCAGACATATATAACTCCTGAAGCCAATGTGGGAGCCAACAAAAGAAAAATTAGTAGAAAGAGCCAAAACACTGAATAGCGTTTTGGGTCTGTCCAGTCCACCCCACCAGAGCCTGGGTGGCTAAAAGGTTTCGGTGGAATTTGTGATTCTTCCTTCACAAATCACCCCCCCCCCATTATACCCAGGTGGTGGCTGAGAACATTGCAGATAATGAGATTCTGGGCAGATACATAACCAAGAAAGCCAGCACGATAGCTGAGATAGATTGACTTATTCATAGTCCCAAGCCTAGGCCATTCTGATGAAGACAGCTTCCATAGTGCTTAATTTAAAATAAAGACTCCACTTACTAGAACACTACTAATTAGGACTCTTCCTTAACAGAGTTCCTCCCCCCGCCATACCCTTATTTGATGAGAAAGAGGCCACTGACAAAAAAAGAGACACTCATTCCACTTTCGGGACTTCAATAAAAACAAAATACATTCCAGGGGTTAACCTGATCTCAGTATATACTGGGCTCTCTCACACTTTCTCCAATCAAGCCTTTTGTGTGACTCCCAATGTTAAATATGAGAATCTCGAAGCCCTTGGCAATCCTCAAAAACCAAAGTGTAGGCTAACTGGTCTTGTCTTCCTAAAGCAGAAAAAAGCACAGTCATGTAAGCAAGATTTCAAAAATCAAGAGTTGGGGGGCAGCATTATTCATAATAGACAAGGTACGGAAGCTACCCAAGTGTCTATTAGTGCATGAATGGATACGGAAAGTGATATACACACACACATACACAGGAGTATCGTTTCGCCATGAGAAAGAAGGAAATCCTGCCATTAGCGACAACATGGATGGACCTTGAGGGCATTGTGCGAAGTGAAGTAAGTCAGACAGCAAACGGCAAATACCGGAGGTGCTCTCCTGAATGGAGACTCTAAAAAAGCCAAACTCCTAGAAATAGAGTAGAATGGTGGTCAGCGGGTCTGGGGGGATGAGACTGGGAAGATGTTGATCAAAGGGTGCAAACTTCCAGTTCTAAGGTGAGTAAGTTCTGGGGATCTAGTGTACAGCGTGCTGAGTATAGTTGATAATACCGTATTATTACTTGAAAGTTGCTAAGAGAGTCGATTTTTACTGTCCTCCCCCTAAAAAAGAAATGGCACTTAAGTGACACGGTGAAGGTTTTATTAGCTAACACTATGGTGATCATCATTTTGCAACATACAAGTGAGTCAAATCACCTCGTACACCCACACTTACACAATGTTATATGTCAAGACATCTCCATAAAGCTGGGGGAAAAAACCCAAAAGCAGGAAGACAAAAGGAGACTCGGAGCAATGTGACCTCAGGTAACAAAATATTCCGTTCTCCAGAGTCTCCCATGCCCGAGCCTTCTGGGTAACCTGGGGTTTGCTGTGCACTTAATATATTTGCCACGTATTTTGGCTATAGATCAGGCTGTCTTCTGGAATGCCAGCTGCTGGGTGGGGTAAAATAACAAAATCCCATAGGACCTCAAAGACAGAAATCTGTATGAGTTCACACTCAGAAGACTCTAGCTACAGGAGAACAGGAGAAACCTTTCCTGCCAGTTTTGGCGGGGGGGGGGGGCGTATGGTGGGAAGCAAAGCTGCTGAACAGCACAGCAGGCTGGACCCGGAAGGGAACAGGGGAACTGCAAATGAACGGTGGCTCTGGAGGCAAGAGTGGCGAGGAGAGGCTTTGACAGCAGACTGAATGGCAAGTGACTCCAGTCTCTCAAACTGTATATGCCCAGTCCTTGGGTGCAGATGTTAGCAGCTGCTTCTAGAAGCCTCGTCTCCTGGATGCCTGCTCTGGTCAAACCGCATGGTTGCTGGGTGGCTGATGGGGAACCGAAACCTATGGACTGGGTCCTCCTGTTCCCAGAGAATTCTTCAGAGAATCTTCACCTTCACCACAGGAGGGACTAGTTTCTGACATCTGTTCTTGTGGGTCACTTCCGCAATTGTGTTTGTGTGTGTGTGTGTGTGTGTGTGTGTGTGTGTGTGTGTGTAGGGTGGGGGAAGGGAAGAGTGTGTCTCAGAGCCACCAAAGAGCAGTTGTGTGCTTTCCTTACCTAGGGATTTGCTAAATATTCTCTGGGAGGTCATGTGCAGTGGGGCTTAAGAGGTCTTTGCCACTGGATTCAGCTGGGTAGCACTGGGGACTCTCTAGAACCCCAGACCCTTCCAGCATTAGTGACCTGTGGACTCTGAAGTCATGGGTGCCGAAGGTCCAGGCCAGCCGAGGGCCTGAGACTGCCCGTGAATACTGCCCAGCATAGGGTGTCATCTTCAAAGTGCATGAAGGAGGGGTGTGGATCTTATTTGCAACTGCAGAGATCAGGGAAGGCTTCCCGGAATAGGCGGGGTTTGGGTTGGACCTTGAAGGGCAGTCCTTCAAGCTGGAACAGTTACTGCCCGACTTTGCTGATGCCAGTATGGTCCCTGGTGCCCGAAGCTCCCCCTCCCGCATAGCTAGCCTCTGAGCAGTGGCCAGCAGGCGTAGCCAGCAGGCTCACTGGCTAAGGCCAGAGGGTTTCCTTGACCTGAATGGTCCAGATAATGGCCCCAGATCCCTACTTCGCTGGTTCCAGGAAGAACCCTTAGCGCATCACATTCCTGAGCAGAGTTTCCATCTGTCGAGTACAGTTGTACAGTGAGAGATGCTTTCATTTCGAGGGACTGAGGGCCTTGAGTTTGTGACTGTATAAGTCTAGACCCCTGGGGGTGGAAATGAAGGCTTGGGAAACTGTGAGGTCCTTGTGGAGATTCAAGCCGATTTCCAGTGGCTAAAAGGCACTAATGAGCATAATGCAGGCAAGAGACGTTGGTTCAAACAAACAACTAATTGGAATTAAGAGAAGAAGTGTGCAGAGGCCCCTAATGAATGGATATGCTAATTGGTCTTCTTTGCTAGCCCCTTGGGCTTTGGCTGTGACATAGACTAGCCTATTAGACGCCTGTTCTATAATAACTGCTGAACGCTGGGGCCCTTTATCGCCATGGTAACATTGATGTCTAGAGTCTAGCTGAGCCCCGGATCTCTTAATTTACTACTCAGGCGGCTACAATTCTTTGGGTTTTATTATTCTTCGTGCCCCGGGTGCCAGAGTGGCAGTGAATCATGCTTATTCATCCTCTGCACCGCCCACGGTGTCTTTGAATAAGTCAGGGTGTCTCTTACTGCGTGTGATGAGCAGATTATTAAGTTAGAACCTATTCCTGCCTTAGCTAGACTGCTGCCTCTCAGAAAGCCAGTGCACCTCTGATTGCCTGCTTACCTGCTGCATCGGGTGGCTTTTGGCAAGCCAAGTCACGGCACCGCAGTGGGCCCGCAGAGGCCGCAGTTCCCAGGAGCCTCACGCTCGCTGGGTGGGCAGGGAGGAGTGGGGCCATAGAGGCGGAGCCGCCCCAACCAACACCCCCCAGCCCCACCGGGGAAACGGAGCTCAGGACACAATCCATCAGAGGCAGCAGCCGTCTCAGCTAGGGTTCTGGCTCGGAAACTGTAGTGCTAGAAGTTTCAGTCCCCCTAGGGTTGGGGGTGGGGCCCGGGTACCCAAGGAGACCCCTTGTTCTGAAGAAGGAAGTAGCCCCCAGTGGCTAGCAGGTTCCGGGACGATGGATTGCCCCTTGTTTTAGAAAAGACCTCTCTTGAAAAGAAGCTGGTCACGGACACCAGCTGACTCTGAAAGCCAAGGAGTCCCTTGTCACTGGAGCTGCCCGGACTTTGGTCTCTCGGCCGGGGGGTGACAAGTAGGATGGGAGGCTTTGCCGGATGACCTCTTAGGAGTCCTCCAACTTTGACGTCTCCTGTGTCCCTGTGTGATGCTGTGTAATTTATCAGGACGTACTAAACTTGGATGATACTTTATGTGTACATGCGCTGGCTTCAACGGCACATAGACTAAAACTGGGCTGACATTCTATATGCGTTTGTCTGCGTCTGTCTCCAGCCGCAGCTGAGACTTTGCAACAGGTGCAGAAATGTTTTTTCCGACACCTCCGTCGCTAGAAAATGGGCAACCTGAAACTGAAGATTAAACTGGACAGTAAACCCCCAAATTGCCAGTGGCTTGCTAGTAGGAGATGGTCTTGGGTGTTTTTTTTTGTTGTTGTTGTTGTTTTTTTGCTTTTTGTTTTTGTGGGTTTGTTTGTCCTGTTGTTTTCATTTCACTGCAGGGTCTGACCGGGCGTTCTCACGGAAGAATTGAGTGATCGGGGAAAAGTGTGGGCTACACAAATGGGGGACCCCTCCACCAGGCTCATTTTCTGTTTATTGGGAATGGAGGGAGGGGGTTAGGGAGGTGAGAGGTTTTCTGGAGCTAACGAGAATCTAAGAGGTCGCATTTTTCCCCGTGACAGGCTGGACAGAGAGCCAGAAGCCTAAAGGCAGTCGATCACGTGTGCCAAGCACAGAAGGGACTATTGGGCAACATTGGTCTTTTTTGCCAAAGCCTGCAAACCTGTTTATTATCAAGCAGCAGCATTTCCCTGCACAAAGGACAGTGGCATTAATCCACCCCGAACCCACTCTGGATTCAGCAAGCACCAGTCAGAAATCACAGTGGCTCTCAGCTGCCTCTTAAATCAAAATCAAATTCACAAGCAAGAGCTTACCGTCTCTCCATCAGCGGCCCTGCTCTGCTACTCGCTTGCCAATTGATTTCTGCGTCACACCATCTCCCCACCTTGAAAGAGAATAAGCCCAGGACCCCTGCTTCCTTACTCCCAGGAATGCCAAGGGCCCAGAAGGCTTCAGAAGAAAATGGAGAGAGGGTCTTGAAGTCAGGCAGAGTGAGTGCTCAGGAGGGAGTACAGCATAGCGCTTAGAAGCATGGGCTCTACAGCTGAAACGGGATTCAAATCCAGTTCGCACCCCGAAAAGCTTGGGGAAGTCACTTCACCTCTCTGAACCTCAGTGTTCCCATATGTGCACTCACTGCATTAGCACAAGGATCCTTTTGAAGGGCTCTGCTGTGCAAGGATCCTTTTTAAGCGTTCTGCTTCACAAGGCCGATGGCCTTACTGGTAAAAGGAGATAGCTCTCTCACTTTGGAGGCAATGTCCCCTTCTGGCCTATGAATGATTCCTGTGCTAGCGCTTTGGAGCCAGGCAAGACAGATGGGCCAGTGGGAGGTGGAGCGGGAGGTGAACGGTGCAGACAGACACGCTCATCCCCGGGTGAGTCTGTGTCTGGAGGTGGACGAGGCCTTTCGGACCTTCCTTCACATCACAACATGCAAAACAGCGGTTCAGACTTGAGGGCACTCAAAATTCACTGTAAGAACTTGTTAAGTATGCACATTCCTAATTAATCCACACATCACTTATTAATCTCAAAGAAAAAAATGTACCTTCACAATAAAGAGTTCCAGAAGACACCCCGTATATAAGTGATCGAATTTAGCATCACCAGTAACAGGGCAATAGCACAGGGACATCGCCCCCCACCCCACCCCGCCATGTGACGCAATGGAAAGCAAGCAGTGTTACTACTATAATCTAGATCAAAGGAAACTTAAAAAAAAAAAAAAAAAGACAAGTGAAATCCATGATTCTTGAAGTTTTTTTTTTAATTTGAGAGAAAGAGCACAGGTAGGGGTAGGGCCAGAGGGAGAGAGAGAAGCAGACTCCCCGCTGAGCAGGAAGACCGAAGTGGGGCTCAGGGCTCCATCCCAGGACCCTGAGATCATCGCCTGAGCCAAAAGCAGATGCTTAGTCAACTGAGCCACCCAGGTGCCCCAACATCCATGATTCTTGATTGAATTCTGCATCAATACAAACATCTAGGATGTTTTGGAGATCGTTTGAGAATTTTTAAAAAAGATTTCATTTATTTATTTGACAGAAAGAGAGATCACAAGTAGGCAGAGAGGCAGGCAGAGAGAGAGGGGGAAGCAGGCTCCCCACTGAGCAGAGAGCCCGATGTGGGGCTCGATCCCAGGACCCTGGGATCATGACCTGAGCCAAAGGCAGAGGCTTAACCCACTGAGCCACCCAGACGCCCCAATTCAAGAAATTTTGATATGGATTTGATATTGGATAATATTATTCTATCAACATAACACTTCTTGGATGTGATAATGTTATTATGATGATGCAAGAGAATGAGAGAATGCTCTTCTTATTCTTAGGAGACACATGCTGAAGTAGCAGTTAGGTATAAAGTGGCATGACGCCTGCAATTAAATTTCAAATGTGTCACCAAATACATTCATATGTGTATTACATATGCGTATATGGAGAGAGAATGTATGTGCAAATCCAAATTGTTAGCAATTTCCAGGTGAAGGCTATACTAGGATTCATCATAGTTTACTTCCGAATGATTCCAAATGAAAAGTTGGGGGTAAAACATAAATCCCTTCCTATAGCTCCATGCCAGATGTGTCTTCATCCCCAACGCCTGCCTGTACCCCAATTCTTATATGCTTAATATGTCCTATCCCATAGCAAGGAGAGAGTGGGAGTTAAGGACTCATGAAATCAGGGAAAGCTTCATGAAAGCAGCCACCTCTGAACTGGGCCTCCAGGTATGGGACAGAATTTCACTAAGCGAAGATAGCAGGGAAAGAACTTTCCAGAAAGAGGCCTTAGCTCAAGCAAAGCTCGAAGAGCATGGAGCAGAGGTCCTCAAGTTTCGTGTGCGAAGAGTTATATGAGGAGCTTGTGCAGATTCTCGGATCCCAACTCCAAATTCTGATTCTGTAGGTCTGAAATAGGCCAGAAATCTGAAGGTTTGAAAAGCACTAAGATGAACCTGATGCAGGGGTTGGAGGACCATGACTTGGGAAATGCTGACACAAGCAGTTACCTCTTTCACTTACACAGGGAACTGGGCCCATCTCTCTCCTGAATCGGCTGAATCTGTCACGGGTGCCTTGTCACCAAGGCTGCAGCAGACCTTCAGAGGAAAGCCCTCTGTGCTAGACCCGTTCGTCATGGTGCCTGCCAAGTCCAACACCATGTTCACTGCCTCCTGCTCAGGAAGGAAGGAAGGACACTGTGGCGCAGAGGTGACCGTAACTATACCAGCAATAGGTCCCACAGTTCGGTGACAGATAAGGTAGCCAGGGACAAAGGGCTCTGTCTAACAGGATTGATAGTAATAAGCTAAGGCGATCAGACCAGCACCCTTTGGAACTGTTCCTATAGACTATGGAGCGGATTTTCCAGTTGGTGAGAGGAGAATAGCACAGACTTGGGGTGTTAAGCAGGGACAGTATATAAGAGGAGACCAAGATGCTGGTGGGGGGAGCTGCTTTGGAATCTAGTTGTGCGTATCCTCACAGTAATCTTCTCCCCTTGAGTTTTCCTAAGCGCATTGATGCTCTCTATGATAAATGGGTTAAATGAATGCACCTTCTAGGAGGTTCTCCGTTCGTAGAGAATGCCTCATGGCCGTGCTGAGAAAAAAGCATGTTGCTGCTCACCTGAGGAGCGAGAGGAACAGAAATTAGCTAATCAGTTCCTAGTCTCTTGTCTCTTCGAGCAAACACATGTGCATCAAGAAAAGAAACTGGGAGCCCACTTTCTCAAGACACTTTCTTTTCTTTTCTTTTTAAATATGATTTATTTATTTGACAGAAAGAATGAAAGAGCACAAGCAGGGGGAGCGGCAGAGGGAGAGGGAGAAGCAGACTCCCCGCTGAGCAGGGAGCCTGACCATGACCTGAGCAGAAGGCACCCTTTCTCTCTTATGCATGCCTGGGTCCCAAACACCTCCCTTTCGTATCCCTAGTCCTCCTTGCTTGGTTTAGGATGGTGGCAACCCCAGCTTGTGTTGGCCTTTTATGAACTGGCTTCTTCCCACCACCTCTGGCTCCAGTACAAGTAGAGCTCAGCTTGGTAAATCTATGCCCAGAAGTCAAGAAGTGAAACAATCATCCTCTGTTCTGACGAGAGCAACAGCTGCTGGAGGGGGCGGGGGAGGGGTATAGCTGAAGCCAGTGGGGAGGTTATTTCCACTGCAACTCTGCCAGTGGGGACCGGCCATCTGGCTGGACTCCGGGAAGGAAAAACTAACCATCGCAGGCCTGAGGGCACCTACATGTTGTAGATTTTGGATGCAGGGAGGGGAAGGACAAAGTCATGGGGACCGTCTGTCCCGGCTCTTTGCCGTACACCAGTCCTTCTGCTGCTCTTCCCACCCCGCCAACCCCTGCCTTTATGGAAAGAAGCCTGGTACGGCTTGGCATTGACTTTGGTTTGCCCTTGGTCTCCTGAGGTTCTGTCTTCCAGGCAGGATGACCAGAAGCTGTCAAAAGGAAGAATGCTCATCCTAACATTCCTGCTCTTCTTCCTCCTGGCCCTGGGGGTCTATCCTCTGATCTTGATACGTTTCTCGGCTAGGGAGAGGCATTCTAGCCCCAGACCTGTTAGGAAAGCACAGTATGCTGCTGGAACGGTCACTGAAGACCTCAGCTTTCTCGAAGGGCTATTATGCGGAAAGCTTGTAATCACTTCTGTGGAAAAATCATCAGGCCTTCTGGAACAGCAGTCCTCTGGGGACGTGGTGAGCGGGAACGGCCCCGCTCCTCCATAGCCAGCTTCAGCCACAGAGAGAACGATGGTCTAACATCACGGCAGAGCTGAGGATAAAAAGAGTTCGTAAATAATGAGAACGAAAGACCTATATAAACAGAAGGGATGCTGGAGAGTCCTGAGATGAGAAATCTCTATTGATACCGCTTGATGCAAGATGTGGGGGGTGAAAATACAGAGAGTGTGATGCTGGGAACACGCCATCGTACACCTCCTGAACCAGCAGCTACGAACCTTCGATCTAGAGTTGGCCAGTGTCCCCCAACGAGCTCAGGCTAGCTGGTGATTTGTGAACTATCCAAGGAGCTCCACCTGTCATGCCCTCTGGGAATCCCTGTCCGTCAGTATGAATCTGCCTGGCTGCCAGGTCAGAGAAAAGGGGCTTGACTTCTCACGGCAAGCGTAGTAGCCAGAATATAAAGATTTTCTTGTGTCACTTCCCCTTGTCTCCAGATTTCCCAGGAGCTCCTCGGAAGGGGTCAGGTGAGCCCTAGACCTGGTGTGGATTGTGCAGCAGGAGAGCAACACTGAGCTTCGTGACGCCGAGTCGCTTATGACAGGCAGCGAGTATGCCTTTCCTTTGCTCCAGAGGGAGACACCGCATCTTCCAAAGCTGTTCACTCTACAAATATTGTGGAAAAAAATACTCTGGGCCAGTGTCGGCTCAGAAGATGCACAGAAACACGAGAGACCCATGGGGGACCGGTCTCCCTTTGCCACCGTGACTACTAGAAGGTCCTGCTGTCTCACACGTCCTGCCCTGTTCCTGCAGCTGTCCTGTGGTGGCCAGTGAAGACCCCTGCGTCTTTCTCACCGTCTTTTCTCACTCATCTGCTCGTCTCCATCCACATCCTGTCAGGACTTCAGTCCCACTTAGTTCATTAATTAATTCTTTATTCATCGGACAAATATTTATGGGACACTGCCCATGTATCAGGTACTGTGCTGGGGGCCAGCGATATAGCAGAGAATGAAAAAGATGTGGTCACTACCCTCATACCGTTTGCCCTTTAGTTGGGGAGATGGATGTTAAATAAGCAAATAAAAAAGTATTGGTCATCAGGAGAACATAATGTATGGAAGAGAGGATTATCCCATTTCCCTCTTTTGGTCTGTACTGCCTCACTGAGAGACACTGTCCACATAGGATCGTATCTCTTAACCACTTTTCCTTGATGGAGTCCCACTTCACTTCTGGGCCCTAACTAGGTGAAAGGTCAGTCTAAACTTGTGGACCAGCTAGGATGTAGAACACTGTCCAGGGAGTGGAATCCTATTACTTTCCAAGACGGGCAGAGACACTGGTGAGAGGAAGGAAGGAGGGTCAGGGAAATGAGGCTTCTAGAATCTGCTGAGGACTTTAAAGAACAGATCCTAGTTGACATTCGCGGAGCCATGTTTAAGACAAAAGACAGCTGCCAAAGGAGCATTTGTTAGCTGATCTGTTAGCCTTCACTCTTCAGGAACCTGCAGAGTGCCCTCATTTTTCACAATTAATTAGCTACAAAACTGCCTTCCCTCTCTTCAGAGGTCAGCCTCACCTCTGGCAGGTAAGGAAATGATCACACACTCCAAACCAGTGAAAGATTTCATGGGTTTTCTACCACCCTTCCTCATCTTGACTGAATATTTTTTTTCTATCCAATAGGACTGTAAGAACCTTGAAGGCAGAGGCTGTACCTGACTCTTAGAACTCACTTCCACGCCTTCCCTTCCCAACAGAGCCTGCATCTGTTCAGGGACATAAACAATCTGGTCTATAAATAAATAAATAAATAAATAAATAAATAAATAGCTAATAAAAGGAATGATACTGTGGAATGGAATGGTGTTTACCACAGATTCATGGTTATTTTATTTATAAAAATTCTCAGACTTCTCTGGTCTGTCACTTCCTAGGGTATCAACAAAAATATTTTTCCCCAAGTATTTTGCAAGGCCAAATTGGTCTTCCTCGTTTCACAGAAAGTCAGGTGTTAATTTGAACCAATCTTGTGCTAGTGTGGTACTGCTAGGAATAGAAGCAAGGAAACATTATCCTTAACTCTCATTTTAATCATTAGCTCGGCCTCTTTCTTCATCTAATCCCCTTGATCATGAGTCAGAGACCTTTCCGAGTGGTATGCCAAGTCTTCTGTCACTGCTCCTCCCTAGGGCAGGGGGCAAATGGCGATTAACTTTGCTAGAGGGAAGGAGGGAGGAGGTCATTACCTCTCAGCTATTGCAACGTGGCGGCCTAGGGAACAGAGCAACTCTTTGGAGAGAATGAGATTGGTGGGAACTTTCAAACATGGCAGCCAGGAGACCCACCCAAGAAGGGTCAATAACTCCTAACTAGATTCTAGAGAGGAAGGATGGTGTGATGGGAAAAGCATGGAAATTGGACTTTGACAGTCCGGTGCACTTAAGTAAGGTCTAAAATCAACATATTGACATACCTCCTAAAAACTATGAGAAACTTAGAGCACTGGAACTGTAATCACTTCTTTCCAGATACTTCTTCATTTTTTTAAAAATTGTGAAATATACTTACAGATTTTTAGACTTTCTTTTTAAAGTCATTTTTAAGTTCCCAGCAACATTGAATGGAAACTACAGAGAGTTCCCATCTATCCCCTGCCCACTCCTCCACTATCAACATCCCACACCACAATGGTACCTTTGTTACAGTTGGTGAACCAACACTGACACATCATCATCACCCAGAGTCCATAGTTTACACTAGGGTTCACTTCTGGTGTCAAACATTCTGTGCATTTTGACAAGTGTATAAGGATACCATTAGAATATCATGCAGAATAATTTCAATCCTCTGTGCTCCATCTATGTATCCCCCCTCCCTAACCTTTGGCTGCCACTGACCTTTTCACTGTTTCCATAGTTTTTCATTTTCTAGACTGTTATATAATTGGAATCATACAGTGTATAACCTCAGATTGGCATCTCTCACCCCATGTATTCATTTAAGGTTCCTCCGTGTCTTTTCATGGCTCAAGAGCGGTTACAAACAAATTTGATGCATAGAATACTGCTGTGCAGCCCAGTGAAAAATTTTAAAAAGTTAACACTGTAGGGAATCCTACTACCCAGGTCAAGAAATAGAAAATAGACAGCTCTCAAGAAATAATCTTCTTCCCATGTGGGGAACTTCCAAAAGACAACTAGTCCAGACTTTTCAAAATATCAATAATATGAAAAGAAAGGTTGGAAGGTTTGTTTTAAATTAGAGAAATCTGTAGAGACAAAGCAACAAAATGCAATATGTGAATCTTGTTTTGTTACTGTCCCTACCCCCCCGACAAAAAAAGATGGATAAAAGACATTCTTAGAGAAATTTGAATATGGAATGTTTATTAGATGATACTATAGAACCATGTTAGTTTATTCAAGAATGATAATACTATAGTTATTATGTAGGAAAATGTCCTTATTTGGGGAAGATGCATACTGAGGTATTAAAGGAAACTTTATCCTAATGTCTGAAACTTATTTTGAGATGGCACAACAAGTTTTTATATATATATATATATATATATATATATATATATATATATACCACTTCCAGCATGACCGTGTGAGGAGCTCTGTAGATCAGTCCTCTGATGAAACTGGTGAAAATTATGGGCAAATATATGCAATCATTAAAGGTCTCTAGAAATGATCTTAAGGACATATATCAAATTAAGAAACATCTATTCAAGAAAATCTGTTAAAATTTGGTGAGAACATGGAGTGTCTATGGTATTTGAACCAAGACCTATTCCCTCAAGACTCCCTTTCTTAACCCTGTGAGGAGGGAACTCCACTCCAGATTGGTGCAGCCAAGAACCCAGGGCTCCAGCTTCTCCTAGCTCCCAGTTGGAGCACTATTTTCTCAGGGGTAGCAGGAGGTAAGCATTTCTCATCTGGCCCTTAGCTACCTATTGTGGGGTCTTAGATCCAGTGACTGTGAAAAGGTGCAGGCTTCCTTCTTCCACCTAGCCCCACTTGTGGATGGAGGCATGGCACCGCTGAGAATATGGGGATCCCAATCACCCTTGCCCTGCCTTGTAAGGTGGTGGTTCTGTATTAGGAGAAGCAAGCTTGGAAAACTTGAAGCTACTACTCTTTGTTCCACTGAGCACTAAGCTTCTAGAGTGGGGGTGCCATCAGAGAGAAGTGCGCCATTATCCCCACCCTCAACTCTAGATCCATGGCTCAGAGACTTTGCTGGGGGTGGGGGGCATGAGAAGCAGGCCATAAACAGAGGTCTCTGAATGTCTTCCCAAAAGAACTGATTTCATTTGCAACTGTGTAGAGAAGTTTTAGTTTAAAGGAGCTCTCAAAATTAGTGGAGGTTGTGATGAAAGGCAATTGGCAGGAGACTAGTAAATTCACTAGTTTGCTGGAGAGAACCTAGGAAAGAGATACCTGGGAGGAGTCCTTCTGGGGTCAGAACAAAGGTCAAAACACTTCCCTTGGGAATTGTCCTTTCTGAATTTGATTGGTTCAGTCTGTGGAGAAGTTCAGGGCCCTGGGCGTTGTTGAAAACAGCAGAGCAGTCTACTGACAATGGATAGAGCTTAACCACTAGATGTGGTTAGGAAAAGAGATAAGAAGAACTTTGTGAAAACCACTGTCATCCCAGGGTGACTACTGAACTGCCCAAGGCTGCACCCCGGTGAGGAGCAACATCAGAGTCTTCACACTGTGGTAGTGGGGGGTGGGGGACAGACTTCGCTTAACTAATCCAGATGGTCATGAAACAAATCAAACAAATAAATAAACAAATTCAAATAACAAGCCATTAGAGGGGAAACCAATACCCAGAGTTGCTATAATATATTATCTAAAATATCCAGTTTCTAACACAAAATTATGAGACATCCAAAGTAATCAGGCAGTTAAAAAAAAAAGCAGGCAACAGAAACTCTCATGACGGTGTTGTGAACTGAATGTGTCCCCCGCAAATTCATATGTTGAAGCCCTAACCCCCAATGTGACGGTATTTGGAGGTGTGGCTTTTGGAAGGTAACTAGTTTGAGAAGAGGTCATGAGAGTGGGGCCATCATAGGATCAGTGTTTGTATAAGTGTTCTCCTTTTACCCCTGCTGCCACCACGCCATGTGAGGAAACAAAAATGGCGGCCATCTGTAAGCCAGGAAGAGGGCACTCAACACCTGGTGAACTGGCACCCTGAACTCAGACTTCCAGCCTCCAGAACCTTGAGAAATAAATTCCTACTGTTTAAACCATCCTATCAATGGTACTCTGTTACCCTTAGCCTGAGCTAAGACCGATAGTGACCAGATGATGGACTTGGTAAAGACTGCAAGGTAAACCATATAAACATGCTCAAAGAACTAAAGGAAATCATGATTAAAGAAGAAAAGGTATGATGACAATGTCACATCAAATAGAGGACCTCAGTAAAGATGGATAAATTATAAGAAGAATGAAATAGGGGTGCCTGGCTGGCTCAGTCAGTGAAACATGTGATTTTCAATCTCAGAGGTTGTGAGTTTGAGCCCCACTTTGGAAATACAGATTACTTAAAAATAGAATATTTTTTTGGCAGAGAGAGGGTGAGAGCAGCAGAGGGAGAGGGAGAAACAGGCTCTCCACGGAGCAGGAAGCCTGATGTGGGGCTCCATCCCAGGACCCTGGGATCATGACCTGAGCTGAAGAAGGATGCTTAACCAACTGAGCCTCCCAGGTAACCCTAAAAATAAAATCTTTAAAGAAAACCTATGTAATATAAATCCTGAAGTTGAAAAGTACAGTAACTGAGAAGAATTTCACTAAAGGGACTCAACAGTGGATTTGAACTGGCAAAAGAATTAGGGAGCTTAAAGACAGACCAACAGTTTATCCAATCCAAAGAACAGAGAAAAAAGAACAATGAAAAATGCAAAGATCTTTGGAGAAATGTGGCAAATCATTAAGTATACCAACATACCTGCAATGGGTGTAATAGAAGGAGAAGAAAGAGAGGAAGAAGCAGAAAAAACTATTTGAAGAAATAATGGCTGAAAACTTCACAAATTTATTGAGAAACATTTATTTATGCTTCTGGGAAGCTCAAAAAGCTCTGAGGAAACACAAAATGAGACCAGAGCAGAAAATGAAAGAAATACAGAATAAGGAATATATAAAGAACCCTTACAGGTCAATAATACAAAGACAAATAACCCAGTTAAAAATTAGGCAAAGGACTTGAATAAATATTTCTCCAAAGAAGAAATGCAAATAGCCAATAAGTACAGTAAAAAAAATGCTTGATGTTATGAGTGATCAAAGAAATACAAATCAAAACCACAATGAGATACCACTCACAAACATGAAGATGACTAAGAGAGTCAGATAATAACAGTTTTTGTCAGAGACTTGGTGAGGTTGGAACACATATCCGTGGCTGGTGACAGTGTAAGTGGTGCAGCCATTTCAGAAAATGGGCTGGCAGGTCCTCAAATGGTTAAACATAGAGTTACCACATGACCAGCCCTCCAATTCCCAGGGATATAACCTAAGAGAAATGAACACACATGTCCACACAAAAACTTGTACACAACTGTTGATGGCGGTAGTATTCACAATAGATAAAAGGTGGAAACAACCCAAATGTCTATCACCTGATGAATAGAGAAACAAAGTGTGATTTATTCACACAATGGAATATTATTCAGTCATAAATAGGACTGCAGGACTGTTACAGACTGAACTGCACTCCCCCCCAAATTTATATGCTGAATCCCTGACCTCCAAGATGACTGTATTTGAACGTAGAGTCCTTAAGGAGATAATTAAGATTAAATGAGGTCATAAGGGTGGTGAGTCAGTCTAATAGGACTGGCATCCTTACAAGAAGAGGAGGAGAGGGCACTTGGATGACTCAGTCAGTTAAGCATCTGCCTTCGGCTCAGGTCATGATCCCAGGGTCCTGCGATTGAGTCCCGCATCAGGCTCCTTGCTCAGTGGGGAGTCTGCTTCTTTTATCTCTGCCCCTCCCCGCTGCTAGTGCGTGCTCTCTCTTACTCTGTCAAATAAATAAATAAAATCTTAAAAAAAAAAAAAAGAAGAGGAGGAGGAGATACCAGAGACAGCCCTCTCTCTCTCCGCAGGTACACAGAGGAGAGGCCATTCGAGGACCCAGCGGAAACTTGGCCATCTGCCAGCTAAGGAGAGAGGCTTCACTGGAAACCGATCCTGCTGGCACCTTGATCTTGGACTTCCAGTCTCCAGAACTGTGAAGAAACACATGTTTGTTGTTTAAGGCACCCAGTGTGTGGTATTTTGTTATGGCACAGCAAACAAGCTAATACAAGGACGAATGCATGCTACAACATTTGTGAACCTTGTAAACACTTCTTTAAGTGAAAGAAGTTAATTGCCAAAAACCACATATTACATGATTCCATTTATATGAAACATCCAAAATAGGCAGGGCTGGGAGGCTGAAGAGATAGGGAGCTAATAGCCAAAAGTATGGAATTTATTTCTGAGGTGATGAAAGTGTTCTAAAATTGAATATGGTGGTGGCTACATGTATCTGATCATGCCAAAAACCACCAGTTATACACTAAAAATGGGTAAAATTTATGGGATGTTAATTATATCTCAATAAAACCGTTAAAAATATATATGTAGGGCGCCTGGGTGGCTCAGTGGGTTAAGCCTCTGCCTTCGGCTCAGGTCATGATCTCAGGGTCCTGGGATAGAGTCCCGCATTAGGCTCTCTGCTCAGCGGCGAGCCTGCTTCCCTCTCTCTCTCTCTGCCTGCCTCTCTGTCTACTTGTGATCTCTCTCTCTGTCAAATAAATAAATAAATAATCTTTAAAATACATATATATATATATATATATATATATATATATATATATATATGTAGCGGCACCTGGGTGGCTCGGTTGGTTAAGCATTTTATTTATTTATTTATTTATTTAAGAGAGAGTACATGAGAGGGGAGAGGTCAGAGGGAGAAGCAGGCTCCCCACCAAGCTGGGAACCCAATGAGGGACTCGACCCTGGGACTCCAGGATTATGACCTGATCCAAAGGCAGCTGCTCAACCAACTGAACCACCCAGGTGCCCAAATAAATAAAATCTTAAAAAAACAAACAAACTTGTTTTCACTTTAAAAAGAAAGAAATATATTTTTTTAACTTAGCCATTCTAGGGGCACTTGTATGGCTCAT
This sequence comes from Meles meles, assembly GCF_922984935.1. Taxonomy (NCBI): domain Eukaryota; kingdom Metazoa; phylum Chordata; class Mammalia; order Carnivora; family Mustelidae; genus Meles; species Meles meles. The sequence goes on along the minus strand of NC_060087.1, from coordinate 102,525,259 downwards.
TCAGTGAAACGTCTGCCTTCAGCTCAGATCATGATCTGGGGGTCCTGGGATCAAGTCCCACATCAGGCTTCCTGCTCAGTGGGGAGCCTGCTTCCCCTTCTCTCTCTGCCCCTCTGCTCCTGCTTTCTCTCTCAGTCACACTTGCTCTCTCTCTCAAGTAAATAAATAAAATCTTGAAAAAAAATTTAGCCATTCTAGTGAATGTGCAGTGATTTGCACAATGGTTTTAATTTGCATTTCTCTGATAAAATTGAGGACATTTTTGTATGTTTATTGGTCATTTGGATTTTCGCTTCTGTGGAGTAACTTTTTGTGACTTCTTGCCCATTCTTCTTATTTTCTTATCACTTTCCAACAGTTCTGTATATGTCCTAGAACTCTATTTGCAATGCATATATTGCAAATATCTTCTGCTACTGTTTCATTCTCTTCATGGTGTCTTTTCTATGAACTGCTTAATTTTATTGTGGTCAAAGTCATCCATTTTTTCCTTCTGTGATTAACAGTTTTGTATACTGTTTAAGAGATTCATCACTACCTCAAAGTTATGACCATAATCATGTACATTTTATTTTTTTAAGATCTTATGTATTTACTTAATTGACACACAGAGAGAGACAGCAAGAGAGGGAACACAAGCAGGAGGAGTGGGAGAGAGAGAAACAGGCTTCCCGCTGAGCAGGGAGCCCAAAGCGGGGCTCAATCCCAGGACCCTGAGATCATGACCTGAGCCAAAGGCAGACACTTAACAACTGAGCCACCCTGGAGCCCCAATCATGTACATTTTAAAAACATAATTTGGCCCTCTAAATTTAGACGTATAATCTACTTGTAACTCATTTGGGCACATTCGTTGAAGTAAGGGCCCAATCTCTTTCCGTTTTTCTGTGTGGGTACCCAATCATCCCAGCACATTTTTGAAAAGAACCATCTGCTCTGCTTGGCTCTGCTTTGAAGAAGAACTTGCCATCCAGCTGCCAAGAGAGCAGTGAGCAGTTGGCCTCACGCTGCTGTGCCTCGGAGGTCTGCTGGAGCATTCTTTAAACAGAAGCCAAACCCTTCCCTGGTAGCCCCCAGCCACTGACGGAATCTGGAAGGTATACTCTGGCCCCAGCCCACCAGCTCCCTGAGCAGTGTCTCTAAAGCGCTCTCCTGGATGCCCAAACTCTCAGTCTGAGGCTCTCCGTTCTCCTTCTTTATCTTTCACAGATGTTACCCTCTAAGAAGTTATCTATTCCCCAGCCCCAGGCCCTCTGCCTCTGCACCCTTAGAAGCTGCACAAGTGCCCCCCTCCTTCCTTGACTCAAGGAGTCAAGAAGATTAACACAGTATGGTCTCTAGGGCCATAGAGATGGACAGCCCACAAGGGTGTGTATATATGCTGGAGTCTGGACAAACTCTGATCCTTTGCTGAGTCTCTGGATCGGAGTCAGGTTTTGGAACTCATTGACTGATGGTCCCCAGAAGGAAGGACCCTAAGTCACCAGGACAATTACATATCTTACACTAGCCCCAGTTCTTCCCCAAAGGGTCCTATGGCCATTTATGTGGGTGACTGTACCCTGGGGAAAGGGGAAACCTTTAGAGGACTGCTGAACATTAATACCCAGGTCTACTGGGCCTGTAGACCTACCACGTGGTCATTTCCCTGCTCACTGAGTCTTCAATGGCATTGCCATGCTTAGCAGCTGGAGTAACCTCTGCTTAGGTCTTTGTCATGTGTCATAAGAACTACAGTAGTAGAAAGGCCAAGTCAAAAGTTCTGAAAATGCAGCCCATAGATGGCATAGTAAATCAAAATCAATACTCTGCCCCCTGCCCCGAGACGGGGTATGGCATAGATCGGGCACCTTTAAGGATCTCAATGACGAAGGGATGGTGTTCCCCATTCGATATACCAGTATAGACCCTGCAGAAACTGAATAGGCCTTGAAAGATAACTAGAGATGACTGCAAGCTCAAGAAAGTAGAAGCCAATCACAGCTTCTGTGGTAGTCATGGTACCTTTGCCAGAGCAAATTAATTTGGCTTCAGGTACATGATAGATGCCCATGATTTGGCAAATATGTTCTCTACTATCTCAATCAAGAGAGAGAATCAGAAAGAACTCACATTCATGCCAAATGTATAACAATCTTCAGTTATAGTTTTGTCCGGGGATGTGCTATTTCTTCTGCCTTCTGTCATAACATAGTTCAAAGAGATCTGGCCTCTCTGGACATCTGCAGAACATCACATTGATCCATTACATCGATGATCTCATTGTCCTGATTGAGCGGGATGAGCAAGAGATGACTAGCACTCTGGAGGCTTTGGTAAGACACATGTGCTCCAGATTGTAGGAGATAAATCCTATAAAGATTTAATGATGTTTTTAAGAATCCAGTGGTCAAGGGCATGCAGCAAAATCCCTACCAAAGCAATAGATAAATTGTGGTATCTTGTAATCCCTACCACAAAGAAAAAAAGCACAACACCAGGAAGGACCATTTGGATTTTAGAGCAAGTCATTCCATACCTGGGAATACCGATCCACTCCATATACCCAGGGATGTTGAAGTCTATCACTTTGCAGTAAGTCGCAGTAAGTCCTTCTTTGCAGGAAGTCTGGGTGGTAGAAGCAGCCCAGCTGCTTAACCCCCGTGATCCAGCAGACCCTATGGAGTGGGAAGAGTAAGGGGTGAGAAGACACGCATTGTAGAGTTTCTGGCAAGTCCCAGTGGCCTGCGGTTACAAAATGGGGACAGAGTAAAATAGGAATGGGGCTTATGTAATCTGTTTGAACAACCCTTGGTAATCCTTTGCCTTCTCCATTTTAATTGCAAATAGGCAAGGGCAGCAGCCCCAGACTGAGGTGTGTATGATTACTGGGGCTCAGGTTTCTCAGTAATGGACTTTACTCACTTCACCAAGTAAGCCACCGGGACTAGCAGAGGCGATAGTGGAGTGTAAGAGGAACTGAGAATGGACAGTGGGAGAGGAGACAATGGATTCCAGCTGTCGTTCTGGGACCGACTGCTATGGGTTTTTTCCACTAACTTCCCTCTTCTCAGTTCTACTAAGGAAGAGAATCCCATGGGAAAACTACAAAAACTTGTTCCCAAAAATGTATGGAGAAATTGATCCGCTCAGCACCAGGGATGTACTATGGCCGCCATGGAGAAAGAGAATGAGAAAGAACTTGCTGTTGAACATGGAGGAAGTGCTCCAACCTGGCAATTCTGCCCAGTGTGGGGACCCCTCTAACTGGTCATCTTTGCTCTAGAGCTCCCTGTTGGACTGGCCAAAAATTGATTAGGTATGTATCACAGTTGGAGGCTCTTTGCTGCACAATCCTGCTTCCTTCTCTTTGCTCTTTCACAGGTGATACTCACCCCACTCCCAATAAACCTCCCGCATTTCTAACTCCATTTCAGCATCTGTTTATCAGGGGTCTTGAAATGACAAACCATCGTCTCTCCATTTCTCTTCAGTAGCATCTTTGTCATATAACAAGTCTCCATATATGTGGATTGTTTTAGGGCTCTCTTTTGTCTGTCTGTGCCAGTATTATACCATCCTCTTTACTACAACTTTATAATATGGCTGGTATTTGGTAAAGTAAGTCCTCTCACTTCTGCTTCTGCTTCTTTAAAAGCATCAATAATACCTTTTGTGTTTTGAGATACATTTAAAATTTAGCTTTTAAGTATCTCTCTCCTTTCTCTGTGTCTCTGTCTCTGTCTCTTTCTCTCACACACACGCACACACAAATCATGGGGGGAGGTGATTATAATTTCATTGAATCTGTATTTGGGGAAACTGACGTCTTTACAATATGAGTCTTCTTATATCTCTTCTATATAGATCTTCAGTGTCTCTCAGTAAAGCATTATAGTTTTCCATATAGAGGTCCTACACACACTTTATTGAGTTTATTCCTAGGATTTTAAAAAAGGTTTTATTTATTTGAGAGAGAAAGAGAGAGAGAACAAACAGAGGGAGAAGCAGAGGGAGAGGGAGAAGCAGACTCCCGACTGAGCATGTAGCCCGACATGGGGCTCCATCCCAGGACCCTGAGATCATGACCTGAGCCGAAGACAGAGGCTTAACCCACTGAGCCACCCAGGTGTCCCTATTCCTAGAAATTTAAAAAACTTTTTATTTTGAAATAATACCAGACTTACAGATAATGTGCAAGAGTGTACTCTATACCCTTCACATACACAGACTGCCCAAATTACCAATTTTCAACATTTGCTTTCTCTTCCCCCATATATTTTTCTGAAACATTTAAAATGTAGTTCCAGACTTGATGTTCCTTCTCCTCTAAATAAATATTTCTTACAAACAGAACTTCTCATATTTAACTACAGAACAATGATCAAAATAAAAAATTAGCACCGATATCATACTTTTATCAAATGTACTAATCTTAAATTTAAATTTCACCAATTGTGACCCTGGTCATTTTTAGGGCAAAAGGAAAAACAGGATATAATCTAGAATCACACACTGCATTTAATTGTCTTTTTAGACTCCTTTTAATCTTGCTTAGTTCCTCATTCTTTGTCTGGACCTTGACTTTTTAGAGAGCACAGGCCAGTTATCTTATAGAATATCCCCCAATTTGGATTCTTCTGGTGATCCCTCATTATTAGATTTAAGTTATGCATTTTTGCCGGGAGTAGCAGAGAGTGATGCTGTGTCTTTTATAGAACATCAAATTAGAGATACATGATAGTGCTTTGTGCTTTTGCTCACAATGTTTATTAACTGCAACCATTTGGTTAAGGTGGTCCCTAACAGGCTTCTGCACTGTAAAGTTACATTTTACTCTTGGTAATTAATACAAATCTATGGAAAGATGCTTCAATACTATGTAGATATCCTTTTCCTGGTTATATTCTCACCCACTAGTCTTAGCATCCATTGGTGATTCTTCCCTGAAACAAGTATTATTACGGCGGTCACCAAATGGTGATTTTCTAGTTCTACATTTATTAGTTGGAATTCTACTGTAAGAAAATGCTTTCCCTTTCTGTTTGTATCAGTTAGACTCATCAACATTTGTTTTATTCTATGGTGGGTTTTATTGTGAGTTTGTTTTTGTTTCTGTTTTGGTTTTGTTTGTTTGTTTGTCTGTTTTTGTTCTTATTAGGTTTTTTTGTTTGTTTTTGTTCTTTGTTTTAGTTTTTTTTCCCCCCCAGAACCTAGGCAAATTGGCAGGGTAGTGAATCTGTTTATAGTTGTAGCTTGGGGCGGTTATTGTAGTTCCTTTGGTAAAATCTACATTTCCTTTCTTTTTTTTTTCTTTTTTACCATCTTACATAAATCTTATTATCTGCTCACTCTCTCTATATATACCCCACACACACTTATAATATTTATACTAGTGCGATAGCAGAATGTATTTTTTTAAAGGTTTCCCTACTTTCCAATTTATTTAAAAATGGTACTTTTGAATGTATGCATTTCGAATACACGACTAAGAGTTTATATCTCACGGGTAGTTTACATCTGGTTGGGGCAGTCTGCAGACATTAGAGGTAGCTTAGCATTCTAGAAAGGGCTTGTTGTCACAGTGTCTAGAACAGTACTGTATGCTTCTTGGGCACACAGTATTGTCTGATGAATTTGAAAGAAGCAAACAAGATATGGCTTTATTTTCCCCTTGACACTCCCTTGGACTAATTTTGAGCCTCAATGGGAAGTCACTCAGTAGGTTCGTAATGTACATGACAGAAATAAGCTTTACATACTGGTTTACCTTCCTTTAGCTTTGGAAATTTACCCTTGCCCTAGTTTGGAAAGTAAACTCTAGTCCTTTAATTCTCATTTGTAACAAACACATTAAAGACTACATTAAAATAATGCCTAAAGATTGGTCTTACTTAAAAAAGACTTGCTTCTACGATAAAAAAATTTTTTGTATGTATTCTATGGGTTACATTTCATTACTATCATTATTCTGTTCATCAAATTATCCCATATTGGACTATCAGAAGTCATTTCAAGCTAACTTCATTCTTTGAGTAGCTCCTTATTTTCTAGCACCACAAGATATTTCTGCTGTCCCAACCTTGGAATCAGCCATTTCTCCATGTAGCCCTGGTTCTTTTTACTAAGGAAGAGTAGATCTCAGATTCTGGGCATTAGATGTGCCCAAAGTCATTAGAGCATTATCAGTACTTGGTCTTACCAGTTGACAGAGCCATAAAATATGCAAGTGAAACTTATTACAAACCATGAGTTCATACTGATAGCTTGGATTGAAATCCAACAGCACAGAGTTCGTTCTAGCTTTCTTCCCTTCCATATTGTAGCTTGAGAATTTTTAACCTATACAACTGAAAAAAGCCTTACATACTAACTAGAGTATATTATTTGGTTATAATTATTTTGTTTGAGGGTATATAGTCAAAAAATTGTGTTCAAACATTTCTTGGGTTAGTTTTTTCTCCACCCCAAACCCTAAAGCGTTTATGTTATCTGTTTGAAATATGTTATATTCATTTGTTTCTTTTTGTATTCCATTTGGGTTTTCTGCCCTGCAGAGATACATGTGAAGAAAAAAGAAAGATTGACTCATACACAGGGGAAATAAGGTAGTCAATAGAAACTGTCCCTGAGAAAGCCCAGATGTTGGAATTACTAGACAAATATATGTATTTTTTAAGTAGGCTCCATGCCCAATGTGGGGCTTGAACTCATGACCTCGAGATCCAGAGTTGCATGCTCTACTAACTGGGCCAGCTGGGCACAGTAAGATGACTCATTGAAAGTGCTGAAAGAGAGGTTCCCGGATGGCTCAGTGGGTTAAAGCCTCTGCCTTCAGCTTGGGTCATGGTCCCAGGGTCCTGGGATTGAGCCCCACATCGGGCTCTCTGCTTAGCAGGGAGCCTGCTTCCCCCTCTCTCTCTGCCTGTCTGCCTACTTGTGATCTCTGTCTGTCAAATAAATAAATAAATAAATAATATATTTTTTAAAAGTGCTGAAAGAAAAAGACTGTCAGCTAAGAATTCTATATCCAGCAAAAGTTTTCTTGAAAAACAAGGGAGAAACCAAGACATTCCCAGATGAAAACTAATGGAATTTATTGCTGGCAGCCCTGACCTACAAGCAATACTAAACGGAGGATCTCAGGCTTGAGTGAAAGAACAGTAGATAGTAACATGAATCCACATTTAAAAAACTGATAAACTTCATTACATAGGTAAATATAAAGTGGTTTTTTTCTTTATAATGCCTTGTTTTAATCACCTCTTCTTCACCCCATCAGTGAAGAATGGATTCCCCAATGTGGAATTATGGGGATGGCCAAACACATGATGCCGGACAGTATGTAGATGAGACTAACAGTAGTTTCTAAGTCACATATACTCATAGTCCAGGGGAAGAGGACACCACTTGCCATGGATGGACATAAGGGGTTTGCACTTAAGAACAGAGTGAATAAACAGGGTCAGTGGGAGGCAGACTTTCTAGTATCAAGAGGGTGAGGTGACCCTTGTTTCCCACAAAGGATGTGATTGGCTTGTTTGAATAATTCCATGGGCCAGCAGAGAACTGAGCCCAGCTACTCAGGGATAAACAAGAACTGTGCCAGCTTCCCCATGATAAGAAGAAGTTTTTTGTTTTGTTTTGTTTTTTGGCTAGGGGACCTTATCCATGGGAGCAGAGTGGAGAGGTGAACTTGTGGTTAGTCTATTTGGGGCTCTCCTGATTTTACCAGCTGTCAGGGCAGCACAGAATATTACTTTTAGGACTGACATCACACCTGACCCCATGAATGTCTTATCAATTTCAATCTTGGTTATGACTGAAGTTTTTAGGGAGTAGAAGAGCCTCCCTAGGAAGTGAACTAAGTACTTGACCAGGAGGAAGAGGGCCATGTGGTGAAATGATGGTCAAAAAACATGAACTTTAGAGGGGTTCCCCTTTATGTTCCAAAAAGGCATTTGAGGGACCTGTGTGGCATTGGTACAGGGAGTACGTGTCCCCAGAAGCCATGAATTTAGACTAATCAATGTCTATAGTGACACCCAGTGGGGAGGGGTGTCCATTTGCCGCTCTGTAACTTAAATAAAAGTTATCTGAGGAGCTCATAATGCCTTTCAATTAAATCAACTTCATGGGCCCTATAGGGGAAATTCCACTGAATGCCTTCTTTAAAAGCCAGCATTGTATATTCTGAGAAAAGAAATGAGTGCACTTGTCACTAACAGTAATATAACTCCAAAGGTGATAAGGAACATCCTTGGTAAAGCCTTGTATTGTGTGTGGCCTTAGCATATGTAGAGACATGTGAGCTTCATTTATATTTTGGATATCTGTGAGGGAAGAGATTTCCAGAGTTCTTTACTCCAAAGGGGGCAACTCTCTCTCTCTCTTTTTTTTAAGGAGAGTCACATTTATTTATTTATTTTTAAAGATTTTTATTTATTTGTTTGACAGACAGAGATCACAAGTAGACAGAGAGGCAGGCAGAGAGAGAGAGGGGGAATCAGGCTCCCTGCTGAGAAGAGAGCCGATATGGGGCTTGATCCCAGGACCCTGAGATCATGACCTGAGCTGAAGACAGAGGCTTCAACCCACTGAGCCACCCAGGCGTCTCCAAAGGGGACAACTCTTAGGCAGTGGCCCAAGGGTTTTTAAAAGTGTGCAAATGAGGGCCACCTGGGTGGCTCAGTTGGTTAAGCTTTTGCCTTTGGCTGGGGTCATGATCCCAGGGTCCTGGGATTCAGCCCCTGCAGGGCCCTGGGGTTGAGCCCCGCATTGGGCTCCCTGCTCAGTGAAGAGTCTGTTCCTCCCTCTCCCTCTGCCCCCACCTCCTGTTTGTGTTCTTGCTCTCTATCAAATAAATAAATAAAATCTTTTTTTAAATGTGCAAATGATACTATTTGCTGACCAAGCATCCAATGTTAAAATGACTACCTGAAGTATGGCCAGTTGTACTGACTCTTGGGGTTGCCATCCTTTTCAGGGACTCTCCGTTATGGAATGAAAACTGTCAACATTCTACTGAACTCCATCATGTATGATGGTGCAATGCCATCCATTAAGTGTCTGGACTCCCATTACTGGTCACTCAGTCGATCCTAAAACAGTCCCTAGGTAGCCAAGAGTCTGGGAGAAGTTTGACCTCCTCTAGCATCATGGCCTCTAGCAAGTGACTGAGGATAGAGAAGGCCAGCCTCCTGTATGTGGAATCTACCAGAGAGTCCAGGTTTGGCTCCACCTAGTAGCAAGGAAGTCTCAGTAGCTGTGATCTGCTTGTGGGGTACTGCTTCCATCACACAAAGCATAATGGGCAGCTGGGTGTAGAAGGTCACAGGTTAAGGGACTGTGAGAGCCTTGACTTTCAGAAGATCTCTGTATGTGGCCAGCAAATTGCTGCCCTAGTAGTATAGTGCAGGGCTATGAAGGGCAGTTTCTTATATTAGAAGCCTATGGACCACTTTCTGTCATCATAGGTTGTCTAGAGATTCCAGGAGGCATGAAAGAAGGCATGAAGGAGTGTCTGAGGACACTAACAGGAGTGCTTGTTGATTTCAATTTGGACATATTCTGGAGCTTTTTGTTGGAGCCAACAAGGTGGCTCCAGTTTGCAAGCAACAACATGAATGAAATAAAGTAAAATTTTTAAATGAAGAATATGGTATCTCCAGAAAACTCCCACCCCCCAAAATCCTAGAAGATATTGGACTTGTATTAACATTGTGGGTGCTGAAATGGTCAACAGGTATTTTCTTCGGTGTCAGAGATGGAAAAACCCTCAGTTTAGTAAAGAATTTTCGGGAATGCAACAGAGATGGCGGGGCCTTGCACTATGTGTGGCAATGGTCTGTCCCCTTTTTGTGAGGTCCTTTATGAGTATTTCTATGTTGTTAATAAATGTGTCAAATGAATCTCCCTGGAAGAGGATGTCATCAATGTAACATCGTGTCTGTGTTTGTAGAGAAAGGTGGTTACAGTTAGGATCTTGCTGGCAAAGACCGTGTGTAATGGCAAGGCTGCTGAAGTACCCCATGGGTAGCCTGGTAAAGCGTGTCCTTTCAGAGGTGAAGGCAAACAGCAGCTGAGAGCCTATTGAAATAGACACTGAACAGAATATATTATTCAAATCTAACTAGCAAAATATTTCCTAGTGGATGGAGTCAGTCATTCCAATAGTCAGTATTGGCTACGGGGGTCTTAATGGTTAGGGCCAGAGCACTGATGAGTGGTTACTTACTGTGAGGCACCCTTCATTCTTTCCAGGTTTAAGGACAGGTCAAACCGAGATGTTAAATAAAGAAGCAGTGGGGATAATCACCCCTTCACCAATTAGGTCTTCTATAATAACTTTTAATCCGTCAGGGCCCTGTTTTAAGTTACATTGGGCCATCTTAACTTTTTAAACTGGGGAATCCATGGCATCTCACTTAGCCAAGCCAACTGATAAGGGCCGGAGACTTTATATAATTTTCACTTATTACTCAATTGGGTCAGAATGTCTATGCCCACTAGATGATATTTTAGGGTAATGGGTGCTATGACCATGGGAATTTAGATAAAATAATAATTCTAATTGTTAAGGTGAGTCATACCTATTTGTCCTTTCTTTTATATTCAGCAACTCCCTGAAGATTATAGAGAGTACCTTGTTTAAATTTAATGGGTCCCCAGGTATAACTGTAATTTGAGTCTCAGTATTGATCAAGTCCATGTAGGTTTGCCAGTTGGTGCCTTTCAGCAAATGCTGACTTTAATTCAGAGCCTATATTATAGGGACGCAAAAACCAGTCAGTGCCCTTTTGTCTTTTTGCTATACAATTCTTTTAGTAAATTTTGGATTTCCAATAGTGTCAAATTGGGTACCTTTGTTTCAATTTAGTTTTTTTTCTTGTAGCCCTGAGGCGTGAGCATCTTGGTTGCCATAAGCAACAGAATGGTGTAGCAGAAGAGATTTGGGTACACAATTCCACCATGATCTACTCTTTTCCCCACAAGGGCTTCCTTCTGTTCTCCTATTTTTCTCTCTGTAAAAAGTCCCTAGTAAGAATTTAGATTTTGGGATACCTGGGTGGCTAAGTTGGTTAAGCATCTACCTTTGACTCAGGTCATGATCCCGAGGTCCTGGGATTGAGCTCCGCCTCTCCCTCTGCTCCTCCTCCTTATTGTGCGCTCTCTCTCCCTCTCTATTAAATTAATAAAATCTTTTTAAAAATTTTAGATTTCTAGCCAAGTAAAGCCTCAACTTTTAGTTTCTGTTTCTGCCCACTCATCCGTGATGTGGACCTTCTTGATGGTTTGGGGAAATGTTCAGGGACCCCGAGACCTGCCCCATAGGCAGCTGTCTCTTCCTCCAGAGAATACCAGTCAATCTTTCCTGGGTTGAGGTCCACATAGAGTAAAATCACTTTGTCTGTGACCTGCATGGGATCCATCAAGTCCCATGATCACAAGATTAGCCCTTTGGCACACTGGTGAGCAGCAGTGTTGGGCAAAGTCCAGGCACTCTGGGGGCTTATGCATTGGGAAAGCAATTAAGTACCAACATACTCCTTCCCTTTTTATTTTTTTAGAGATTTTTTTTAACAGACAGAGATCACAAGTAGGCAGAGAGAGAGAGGAAGGGTGAAGCAGGCTCCCTGCTGAGCAGAGAGCCCCATGCGGGGCTTGATCCCAGAACCCTGGGACCATGACCCGAGCTGAAGGCAGAGGCTTTAACCCACTGAGCCACCCAGGAGCCCCACTCCTTCCCTTTTTAAAAATCAGTACCTGGGCCATGGGTTACCCCTGGATGTGCACCTCAATATCTCTGGGGGGGGGTGTCAGGAGATCAGACATGACAACAGCAAGGAAAGTAACACCTCATGAGAGAAGCAAAGATACTCGTCTGAACAACAATGATGGTTAGGCAACTGAGATGCCATGCTTCATTCTCCCAGGATGGTGGCCTCCTTCCTTTCCAGAAACTTTACCAAGAGGTGTCCCCAGGCCCGTCCTGGCAGCGCACAATCACAGACAAGTTTGACATGGCTGCCCAAGCAGCCAGTGACAATAAGCAGGCTACACACAGTCACCAGAGCACTACAGCCTCATCCTTGGTAGTTGGGACTCAAGTGCCAAGTGATTAGGATACTGCACGTGCTGCCTTCACAGTCAGAAGTCTCAGGTACCACCTGCCAACCCCAGACCAAACCCAATGGTATGTCATACTAGGGTAAAGTCAATTAGCAGCAATGCTTGTCATGAGGATTGGAGCATTTTGAGTGAGAAGAGACACCAATACCTGGAAAAGAGCACAGAGTGCCCCACAAGCTGAAGTGCAAGTTCATCAGCTATTGGCAGCTCTGTCCCAGGCAGCATTTGCCATATCATGGAAGCAGTTAATTAGCCATGAGCCCTTAATTAAAACTAACCAGGTGTCCATGGTCATGGTTGGTCTATCCTCTTCATGATGCCAATTGTTTTGATCATCTCTTCGATGAGGGAGGGATTCTTCCCTAGAATTATGGGGATGACTGAACACACAACACCCAACACTGGCCACATGAGATTGACCCTGTTTATTAGTCACAGACACTTACAGCCTGAGAAAGGTGGGCACTGTATATCACATAGAGGCATACGGGGTTTGCACATGGGATCAGAATGTACAACCAAGCATTGCGGGAAGGAAGTAGGCTTGGTAGTATCAAGAGGATGGGGTGTCCCCTGATTCCCATGGGAGAATGTGATTGGCTTGTTGAAATCATTCTATGGGCTGGCAGGGAATGAAAGCCCACTACTCAGGGATAAGTAGGCACCATGCCTGGTCTCCATGATAAGGAGGGTTGTTTGGCCAGAAGTCCTTAGCTGTGGAAGCAGAGTGGGGACAGAAATTTGCCATTAGGTCATCGGAGGCATTCCAAAGATTCCCAGATGTCAAAGCGACATGCAATATTAATTTTAGACTATGCATCACATTCCTTTTTCCCCTTTCTGATTTAAAAGACAACTGCACAAAACAATCATGATTAACCTGTATTACTGGGCATCTAGGGTACAAAGATGTAACTGGTATGACAATCAGCACAAAGGAGGGAGGAGGCAATGGAGCTCTCTTGGAGCAAAGTTCTTGAATTTTGACTCAATTTTTATAGGTCAATATGTTCATTTCAGTACCCGGGGAGGCCACTAAGAAAATAACTGAAAATATAGTAAAAAAAAAAAAAACCCAATAAGGTAATCAAAATGGTAGACCAGAAAATAATCCATTTAACACAAAATTAGGCAGTAATGGAGGGACTGATGAGCACAAAAGACATGAAATAGAAAAAACAAATAGCAAAAGAGCAGACGTGAATTTCACCTTTTTGATAATTACATTAAATCCAAATAGATTAAACACTAGTATCAAAGGGCAGAGATTGGATGAAGGGATAAAAAAGCATGATCTAATTATTTGCTGTCTACAGGAGACGTGCTTTGGATTCACAGACACAATTAAGTTCAGACTAAAAGGCTGGAAAAGATGTATCATGAAAACAGTAACCAAAAGAGAATTGGAGTGGAGATCCTAATATCAGGCAAAATAGACTTTAAGACGAAAATTGTTAGTAGAGGCGAGGAAGGAGATTTTATAATAATAATAATAAGGTCAATAATTCAAGGAGATACAGCAATTATAAATATATACACACCTAAAAACAGGCCGCCTCCACAAGGAAGAAGTCAAACTCTCTTCGCAGATGACATGATTCTTTATATGGAAAACCCCAAAGACTCCACCCCTACTAGAACTCATACAGCAATTCAGTAACGTGGCAGGATACAAAGTCAATGTACAGAAATCAGTGGCTTTCTTATACACTAACAATGAAAATACAGAAAGGGAAATTAGAGAATCGATTCCATTTACTATAGCACCAAGAACCATAAGATACCTGGGCATAAACCTAACCAAAGAAGTAAAGGACCTATACTCGAGGAACTACAGAACACTCATGAAAGAAATTGAAGAAGACACAAAAAGATGGAAGACTGTTCCATGCTCTTGGATTGGAAGAATAAACATTGTTAAAATGTCCATACTGCCTAGAGCAATCTATACTTTTAATGCCATTCCGATCAAAATTCCACCGATATTTTTCAAAGAGCTGGAGCAAATAATCCTAAAATTTGTATGGAGTCAGAAGAGACCCCGAATTGCTAAGGAAATGTTGAAAAACAAAAACAAAACTGGAGGCATCACATTACCCGATTTCAAGCTTTACTACAAAGCTGTGATCACCAAGACAGCGTGGTACTGGCATAAAAACAGACACATAGACCAGTGGAACAGAGTGGAGAGCCCAGATATGGACCCTCAACTCTATGGTCAAATAATCTTCGACAAAACAGGAAAAGATGTTCAATGGAAAAAAGACAGTCTCTTCAATAAATGGTGCTGGGAAAACTAGACAGCGATATGTAGAAGAATGAAACTCGACCATTCTCTTACACCGTACACAAAGATAAACTCGAAATGGATAAAAGACCTCAACGTGAGACTGGAATCTATCAGAATCCTAGAGGAGAACATAGGCAGTAACCTCTTCGATATCAGCCACAGCAACTTCTTTCAAGATATGTCTCCAAAGGCCAAGGAAACAAAAGCAAAAATGAACTTTTGGGACTTCATCAAGATCAAAAGCTTCTGCACAGCAAAGGAAACAGTCAACAAAACAAAGAGGCAACCCACGGAATGGGAGAAGATATTTGCCAATGACAGTACAGACAAAAGGTTGATATCCAGGATCTATAAAGAACTTCTCAAACTCAACACACACAAAACAGATAATCATATCAAAAAATGGGCAGAAGATATGAACAGGCACTTCTCCAACGAAGACATACAAATGGCTATCAGACACATGAAAAACCGTTCATCATCACTAGCCATCAGGGAGATTCAAATTAAAACAACATTGAGATACCACCTAACACCAGTTAGAATGGCCAAAATTAGCAAGACAGGAAACAACGTGTGTTGGAGAGGATGTGGAGAAAGGGGAACCCTCTTACACTGTTGGTGGGAATGCAAGTTAGTGCAGCCACTTTGGAGAACAGTGTGGAGATTCCTGAAGAAATTAAAAATAGAGCTTCCCTATGACCCTGCAATTGCACTGCTGAGTATTTACCCCAAAGATACAGATGTAGTGAAAAGAAGGGCCATTTGTACCCCAATGTTTATTGCAGCAATGGCTACGGTTGCCAAACTGTGGAAAGAACCAAGATGCCCTTCAACGGATGAATGGATAAGGAAGATGTGGTCCATATACACAATGGAGTATTATGCCTCCATCAGAAAGGACGAATACCCAACTTTTGTAACAACATGGACGGGACTGGAAGAAATTATGCTGAGCGAAATAAGTCAAGCAGAGAAAGTCAAGTATCATATGGTCTCACTTATTTGTGGAGCATAACAAATAACATGGAGGACATGGGGAGATGGAGAGGAGAGGGAGTTGAGGGAAACTGGAAGGGGAGATGAACCATGAGAGACTATGGACTCTGAAAAACAACCAGAGGGTTATGAAGGGGTGGCGGGGGGGGGGGGTGGAGGGGGGGGTGGGAGGTTGAGGAACCAGGTGGTGGGTAATAGGGAGGGCACGTACTGCATGGAGCACTGGGTGTGATGCCAAAACAATGAGCACTGTTATACTGTAAATAAACAAATAAAAATAAAAAAAAAACCAGGCCGCCTCCATATATGTGAAGTGAACGCCATCAGAATTGCAGGAAGAGGGGCGCCTGGGTGGCTCAGTGGGTTAAGCCTTGGCCTTTGGCTCAGGTCATGATTCCAGAGTCCTGGGATCGAGCCCCACATCGGGCTCTCTGCTCAGCAGGGAGCCTGCTTCCCCATCTCTCTCTGCCTGCATCTCTGCCAACTTGTGATCTCTCTCTGTGTCAAATAAATAAAATCTTTAAAAAAAAGAATTGCAGGGAGAAATAAACAATTCAATAATAACAGTTGCGGACATTACCTCCAAACATATAGAAATGTTTTAAAAGATTTTATCTTTTATTTGACAGAAACAGAGGCAGTGAGAGAGGGAACCCAAGCAGGAGGAGTGAGAGAGGGAGAAGCAGGCTTCCTGCCAAGCAAGGAGCCCGATGCAGGGCTCGATCCCAGAACCCTGGGATCACGACCTGAACTGAAGGCAGCCGCTTAAAGACTGAGCCACCCAGGCACCCCTAGAAATTTTTTTAAAAAGAAATGCTATAAACAGTTGTATGCTAACAAATTAGATAACCAGATGAAATGGAGAAATTTATAGAAAGACGCATTACCAAAGCTGACTTTCAGAGAAATCGAAAGTCTGAGTAGACCTGTGCAAGTGAAGGCATCAAAGCAGTGGTCGAAATTCCCACCAAAACAAAGCCTAGGACCAGAAAGCATCACTGGTGAATGCTACCAGAAGTTTAAAGAAGACTTAACACAATCCTTTTGCTCAAGCCAGAAACCTAGAATCTTTCTTGGTTCTTCCCTTTCCATCACCCCTCCCCCAAGTCTCCCAAGCACTTGGCACATAGTAGGCATGTATTCATTTCTTCAGTGAATATTGAGCTCCTACCACATTCCAGGTATGGATCTAGGCATTAGACTTACAACAGTGAACAAAACAAGTCCCTGAGCTCATGGGACTTGCATCCTAGAAAATGGATGAATGAGTCAGTCTTAAGTTAATACTTACATCAGGCACCACTTCCCCCACCTCTTTTGCCTGGGTTAGAAACCTCTTCTCAGTCCTTTCTCGGTATCCAGCATACACCTTTACCACTGCATTTAGTTTTCTGTGCTGAAATTATCTTTTTTTTTAAATTTACAAATCTCTCTCCCCTACTTAATTGTTTACTCCTTGAGGGCAGGATCTGAATCTTATCTATTTCTAGCATGTGGCACATAGCAAGTATTCAACGATGGTTTATTTTGTGCTAGTGAAGGTGTCTTCTAACTTTGGATAACATCTCTGCTTGCTCTGGTCCAGCTCTACCTCTAGACCTCCCCGAACGCATACACAACTTAATGCAGCTGGGAACACTCATCAGTTTTTTGTTTTTCCTGGATTCCAGATTCCTTTCACATATAGGGTCCCAGGGTGCTGCCTCCAGCAAAGCCTAGGAGAAGTCTCTCTCTCTCTCTCTTTCTTTCTTTTGAAATCCTTGTTTTATTCTTTGGCCTCCCCCTTTCTTTTTTTTTTTTTTAAAGATTTTTTATTTATTTGACAGAGAGAGATCACAAGTAGATAGAGAGGCAGGCAGAGAGAGAGAGGGAAGCAGGCTCCCTGCCAAGCAGAGACCCCGATGCAGGACTCGATCCCAGGACCCTGAGATCATGACCTGAGCCGAAGGCAGCGGCTTAACCCACTGAGCCACCCAGGCGCCCGGCCTCCCCCTTTCTTCTTCGAAATAACTATTTCTCTGTCCCTCTCTCCTTTAATCACTGGCGCAGTGGGAATTTCCACTCCCCAACCTGCACGTTGTCCCACCCGGGAAATCCTTCCCCACCGCCAAGACAAGTAGAAGGCAAGATAGCAGCCGCACCCACCTCCAGCGAGGGAAGCTTTCTCGCTGGTAGCAGGAAGGTTGTGCTGGTGGTGGCTGTATTTTTCCTGTTGCTTCTCCCTCGACCTCTTCCATGTCTCGTTCCTCCCTCCAGGCTGGGAGTCATGAAGTGCTCTCAGCTACACATGGAGAAGATACTGTTCAACGCTTTTTTTGAGCTTAGAGAGGCCTTGGGAGATGCTACCCATTTTAATCCTCTTGCTTCCAAAAGGCTACCCTTTCCAGTGTAAACTGGGTCCTCAATAATTCCAATCACTGCCCTCATCCCAGGTCGGATCCCCGTGGTGATATCAGAGTACGCTCTGGAGGGGTTGTATGGCCATTTTTCAAACCAGGGACCAAAGATCAGCAAGAATTTGTGCCTAGCTCATTCAACCTCTCTCTACTCTTGGGGCAACATCTCACACCACAGATACTGTTGAGGACAGTGCAACAGAGTCAGCTTGGATGTAAAGCATACTGTGTCATTTGAACGGTGGGACATGGCAGTCACCCGGGTCCTTGCTGCATTTCCTGCCTGTTAGAGAATGTAGGACTGATGACAGAATTTCTGCGAGTCAGTATAATAGCCTCTGTGCTTCTGATGGAAAAGTAGGCCAAGAAGGGTTAATTAGACCAGGGGACTCTGGCCATTTTATGAGGAGAGGCCATTTTTCATTCCACTGAAGCCTTGAGAACACCTCTTGGCGGGCGGGGGCGGTGGGGGGGAGGCAGGGGAGGGACGCCTGTGTGTATGTGCCAGCGTGTCGGAGGAGGCTGTCGGGGAAGGCCTTGAAGCTGGGGGGGGGGGTGTTGCACGACGAATGATGGATCTGAGGGGCCCGGGGAATGGGTAATAATGATAGGAGGGGGGTTAAAGGAGCAGACAGGAAAGACCCCGGGGGTGAGAGGGAGGCTGACAGCTAAGGTCCTCGGAGTGGGCAGGAACTGACAATCTGACAGTGATGACCCACTCAGGAGCCAGAGGGGGGCTGCCGGTGCTTGCTGCATTTCCTTACTAGTTGATCCAGTGTTCTAGCTGGGGCCCCCTGGGCTGGACTAATAATGTACGTGCCCCACTACAATGCCAACACATCAAACAAGCCACCATTAGAACAGGATCATTTTCCTGCAGGCAGCTGCTTGCTGCAATCATTCTGCTGATTAAATTTCATTCTGGAAAGTACTGCACAGACATTAATCAGGTGTCACAGCCCCTCCATCCTATAGAGCCAAAGCCTCTCTGACCTTTAAAAATACATCCAACAGTTGCTAGAACACATCTCCCTGGGGAGGACGGGTCTTCGGGCCAGCTCTCAGAAATCCATGCTGTCCTAGCCCCCCTGCCTCTTCCCTGGAGACAGAATAGGGTAACAGAGACCTTTCTGACATTTTTGCCTGGGGACTCTGGTCAGTCTTCTGTCCTGGCGGTGCCAGCAACCCCCTGCGTATGTGGATTTGAAGTCTGGAAGGGTTTCCCCATCTCAAAATAGCTTCCCCCCTGGCCTGCTCCATGGCCTGACATTTTCGCTGTAATAAGCACTCCTCCCCGTTAAAGCACTATACTCTCCAGAAATCCCCTGTTCAAACAAACACAAAATAAAACTGGCTTAGCTGGAGGAAGAATCCATAGATAATAACGGCACCTATACCATCACAGAACACTGTTCCTTGCTTTCAGTGTGCTTTGCCGTATGCGCTCATGTATCATCGCACATCAACCTTGTGAAGAAGATACTCGTATTAGCCCCATTTTGCAGACGTCAAAACGGAGGCTCTGAGAGATCGAAGCGGTCCAAGGCCAAGGGCTAGATGCCAAGCCTTCAGCACTGTCATGCTAACACAAATGAATCCTGACAACTGAATTCTACAAAAAAAAAAAAAAAAAGAGATGGACTTTGGTGGGGGTGCAGGCAATGATCGACATCACCCCCAAATAGGGGGGCAAAGAAAAAGCCTTTTACGTAGCCAGAAGGCATGGCGGAGACCGTCAGCACCTGGGTAAGAAAGAGGAGGCAGATGGGGGGAGAGCAGGGGAGTGGGGGGGGGGATAGGAGGGGGGTGGCGAGAGGGGCGGCAAGCAGCCTGATCTCCTACCATGTGGGTGTTGGCATTTGTGCTCCCCTATTTCTTTCCCTCAAGACAGTAGGTAGGCAAATAAGGTGCCTCCCTCTCTAGCTGGGCTTTCCTGCCAGAAGTCGTGGAGAGAGACTGGAAGTGAACAGAGGAGGGAAGGTCCCATATTTTGGTCCCTGAGCTGGGCGGCCCTGGGTGATGGTGCCGGGTCCGCCCACTCTCTTCAGCCGGTGCGCGTTCAAGTGCAGGGCGTTGGTATTAAGATAGAGCGTTGTAACCCTGCATCAGTAATGTAAGACAGCGTGCTGCCCTTAGCGCGGAACGTCGCTTAAAATGCAGAGGGTAGCAGACTGCAACTTAATTGGAAAGGATGCCTTGGACCATTCGGGACGCTACAGAACATTTGGCATAGCCATTAAAAACTGTTCTCCAGAGCCCAGGAAACTAATTGCAAATGGTTAGGTAATGCACAGCTGATGGAAAGAAGATTTCCCCTTAAATTGATTCCATGGTATATGTACAGGGATATTTACTGCAGTACTGCTTGTAACTATGAAAAACTGGAACTAAATTAAATGTCCAACCACGGGGGGTTGGTTAAATAAGTCTGAGATGTTGACACGGTGGAATGTTAGGCAGCTGCTGGGGGGAAAAAATGAGGTACATCTATACAAACTGATGTGGAAATCTGCCCATGAAACAGAATTGGGTTGGTTTTTTTTTTTTAAAGTAAGTTGCAGCATAAGAGTTACGGTTTGGCTCTATTTGTGTTCAATACCTACGCGTGTAAATGTGTGTGTGTGTGCATGTGCACACCTGTATATGCATAGGAAAAATGGAAAAGTCTGGGGAAATACACACCAGACTTTGAACAGAGGTTGCCTCTTAAAAGTGAGATGGGGAAGGGAAAGACTTTCCCCTTGTAGTTTATACACTTCTGGGCTGTTCGGCATGGAGGTGTCGGCTGTTTGCTCAAGGAAAGCAGGCTTTTTTGGACAACCCCTCCTCGTTATAGCGGGTCTCTGGGCTCCTGGGCAGAGCCGAGGGCCATGTCCGGAGTGAGGGGCATTTCATCTTCCAGGGAACTTATGACGGTTCCAACTGAACTGCAAAGCTGTGTTTTTTCTGAGCACTCGGACGCTAAAATGCAACCTTACCAAAGGATCCCTCGCTAATAAACAAAGCTGCTCTTTTTCTCCCTCTCTCTGTTCTGCCTTTGCCTCAAATTCCACCCACCCACCCCAACCCAGGCAGAGTTCCTTTTATCTTCCCAGACAGGTCAGTCTCTCAGAAAAACTCTTCCTTTCAGGCAATTCGCAGAGTAGACAGCCCCCTACCGGCATAATTTCAGGGGCATAGAAAGAGCTGGACCAGAAAAAGTACTTGCCCCCTACCAGCACCAACAAGCCTTAATAATCACGCGATGAAAGAGAAATACAAATTTCCTTGAAAGAGGTGACAGGTATTGTCTGAAACTTGCACATTGTCTGAAACTTGCACTCGGGCAAGGACGACTGAAAGCAGAGCCGTGTGTCTGTGTGAGAGAGAGAGACACACACAGAGAGAGGGAACCAAAGCAGGTGGGTCCTGAGCAGCCCCAAGCCCATACTGCAGGGAGGACAGAGTGCAATTTATGAAACATTCACAGGTTTATTTAATTTGTACATAAGCTAGAATTTGGAGGGTTTTGGGGGGGCTCATGTTAATAATATATGCTCGCTGAACATATTTGGAAGACACAGAAAAGTATAAAAAAGAAGGTAGTCATCTATAATTCCACTCCCCAGAGTTAACTACAGTAAATATCTTCATGGCTTTCCTTCTGGTCACTTTTCTCTACATATATATGCAATTTTAAACAGAATTGAGAACAAAATATACAACCCATTTTTTCACTCATTACTGGGGATATTTCTATGCCCTTAATATTTGAAAACACAATCTTAATAACTATATAACATATGCACCATATGGCTGTGTGATCTGGTTAATCATATCCCTAACTTGGAGCATTTCAGGGCTTTTTTTCCCAATTTTTTTCCTTATTATAAAGAACATTGCCATGGACATCCTTGCACATAAATCTCAGTTCAGACTTCTCTTTCCTTAGTGCAGATTCCCAGAAGTGGAATTACTGGGTCACGGAGTGTAAACATTTTTAAAGGCTCTGTGGGGCAGTTTGAACTGGGAGAAGATCTATTGATTCCCAGAATCTACTGAACACAAAAATCCTCTCCAGTTCAAACCCGAACCAAGCAGTTGGATGCACCCCTCCCCCACCCTGCCTGGGACAATGCCACATCTAATTAGATGTTTAATGGATATTTTTTGATGGGGATACAGGGAAAGGATGTACTCAGCTCTGTAATTAATTAGAGGAAGGAAACAGGGCAGTTACAGCTCAAATGAACGCTATTCTGCCGTCCCCAGCAACCGTCATTTCTAGCAGGTAAACCAGAACATCCAAACTGTGAGACCGACCTGAGACCAACCGACTGATCCTCCAACCCAGTCCTGTGGCCTTAAGGCCACTCACTCTCATCTCCTGCCCTTTTCCCCCTGATTAAAAAGAATATGTCTGGTGAATTTTTCTGTATGGATTTTCCTTCAATAAATAGTTTACTGTATAAAATATGGTAATGATGTTTACCCACTGACCGGTCTCGCTCTAACCTTAACATTAGGTGACTATTAACCTCTGTTAAATTTATTCGAAAATTCACAAAAGCATTATTTAGTCTTCGAATATCAAGATTTCCCTAGAGTATTCATTGATGCATGCGTTATTGTTCTCTGTTGCTGGTTTATGCCTTCAAATTAGGGAAGTGTGAAATTCTGTGAAAAAATAGACTTTGATCTTAAAAAGAAACCCTCCCTCTGGTAGTAAGAAACAGATGTTTTTCTGAACTTTCCTATCAAGAATACACTGGAAGCATGTATACCTCTCATATTTGGATGTTATTGTTAATTTTCCAAGCAATGTGCTTTGAAATCACAACCATTTCTTTTTTTTTTAAGATTTTATTTATTTATTTGACAGAGAGAGACACAGTGAGAGCAGGAACACAAGCGGGGGGGGGGGGGGGGGAGGGAGAAACAGACTTCCTGCTGAGTAGAGAGCCCGAGGCGGGACTCGATCCCAAGACCCTGGGATCATGACCTGAGCCAAAGGTAGGCACTTAACCCACTGAGCCACCCAGCACCCACAACCATTTCTTTATATTCATCTTCATAGACTTCTCCCGATGCTCTTCATCACACATTAGTGATCAGATAGGAGTTGTAATTTCCATTCCTTGCTCATAAGAGCTAAGTAGTTATTGTAACATAAATTGAAGAGAGTTTTGTTGTGCGAGAATCACTACCGTTGGGTTTGATGGACTGAAGATGGATGCCGTGTATTTGAGCGCTATTAAATGGAACTTATAACACTTAACAAAAAATATTTTCTTTTATTATTGAAAAGTTTACTTTTAAAAATGGAATATTTCATTCTCAAACCGAAAAAGGCATGCGTGGAGAAAAAAAATCAGGAAAAATGTATCTCAGCCCCTAAATTGTTATCTCTGGAGAGCAGAATTGAGGGGAAGAGGAATTTGCTGTTTCATGTGCCTCTGCAGGTTGGAGAATTTTTACAGGGTCATGTTTTAATCCAGGAAGCAGAAAAAAAACACAATGATTTAAAGTGCCCTGTATTCAGCAGGTATTTAAGTCCCTACTACAGACTGGGCATGACTAAGTGACCATTACAGAAATTTTGAAAGCTACGGAAAAAGAAGACTTTGGGGTATGTGCTACATAGCGCAGTGATGAACGCAACAGTGAAAACAACTAAGCAGCTGGAGGTTTCTAAGGTTCTTGCGAACGGTGACACTGTGTTTTCTCCCTACAGGGACTGCTCTCAGCCTCTGCCTCCTAGACCTGTGGTTCCCACCCAATGTTCCAGCCCCGCTGAGCTCCCACTGAGCTTTCTGGCTCGCCCCTCCTATCGCTGGCTGTAACCAGGTATGTCTTAAGTGCACAGACATCTCCTGTGCACTCTTGGCAAAGCCAAGAGACTGTGGGGATCCACACACGTGCTGGACATGCTGAGGGTGGGAAGACCCTTTGCCACAAAATAGTTTGGAGGACAGTTTGGCAATATGGATGAAAAGCCTTAAAAACACTCAGCGCCTGGGTGGCTCAGTGGGTTGGGCAATTGCCTTCGGCTTAGATCATGATCTCAGGGTCCTGGGATCGAGTCTGCTTCTCCCATTGCCCCTCCGCCTGCTCATGCTCTTTCTCAAATAAATAAATAAATAGTAAATTGTAAATGAGCAGCTGACAAGTGGAACCAGTCGAGCCTCGAGGGTGAAATCACACCCTCAAGCAGACTCTCCTCAGTGACGATTCAGTTGTTTGTGGCACAGGCGCTGGGGACCAGGCATTGACCTAAAGTACAACTCCAACCTCAATTAGGGATGTTTGGACTCTTTGAGGTTCTAGAGGATTCTGAAGCTCCCTTCTATTCTTACTCGACTCAAGCCTACGAACGGAAAGGATAACCAGAGTGGACGGATGATGGCTGGGATGTTTCCATGCACGTGCGTGCGTGCTTTTGGGAATAATTGTGTGGCCACCATTCCAAACACGCATGAACGCCCTGACGTGCACGTATCCATGTGGACAGGACTCCTCCAGCCCATCTCTCAAATTTGGAATCAGGAAGGCTCTACAGTGATTTGGTCAAATTGATCTTCAAAATAAGGCAGTGATGGAGCGCTACAGCTACACAGGGTGAATGTGTGAGAGACAGAGCGCCCTCTGGCATTTTTCTAGTGGTCCAAAGCCTTCCGGGGAGTGCTCTCATCATTGGTTTGAAGAAGATGGAGAGAAGCAGGCGCATTTCCTCGTGCTATAAAACAGTTTGCAACCTAGGGCAACATCATATGCTTGATTAAGCTTGCAATGAAAAGGATTTATTTTAAGCCATTTTAATAATTTCTTCTTTATCAGAAGCTAACCAAGCAGTTTTAATAGTAGCCTTGCTGGCATGAAAGACCTGTTCCTTCATCTAGATGGCTCTCCTATTGGTAAATTTTACTATGAGCCTATTACCGTATAAAATCTACATGCGTTCTGACTATGAAAAAAAAAATCTATGAAAAAAAAATCAGGGTGGAGCCCATGAAAAAATTGCCTCTTGCTTTCTAATTGTCCAGCTCATTTAGAGTAAAATGACCTTTTTTTTTTTTTTTTTTTTTTTTTTGAGGAAAAGGGGTCTTTGTACCAGGCTTGGTCGAAATGTGGGTTGCTTTTTTTTTTTTTTTCCTTTTCTTTTTCCAAGCTCCCATTCTAGTCCCTCCCCTTATCCCAGATGCTCTGTCCAAATAAGCACACCATTTCTGGAGAGAGGACTGCCACTACTCACTGAGTGGCTGCAGCTGCCGCTATGGTCACTGCTCCTGCTCTCAAAGTCATTTTTAACTTGACTGAGAGCCTGCTGTGTTCCAAGTCCCATAAGGTACCGCAAGAGACAGGATGAAGGAAATATAAGTATACAGTTCTTCTAAATAGCGAGCTCCTCTCATACTTTTTAAAATACCTTTCAATTTTCATGCAGGATTTGGGAATACAGATGTTGCATAAAGCAAGCCCCCCCCCCCTTAAGGGTACCTCACTCGTTTATGGCTTTGATTATAAAGGTCAAATTACATGGGCCCTCTGTGTCATTTAATAGGCAGTGTGCTAAAGTTGGAAAGGCCTCTGTCCACCGACACCAGCACAGTAACAAGTTTCTATTTGGCTTCTTCGGGGATCTCTAGCTCTCTGGTTGCTAGAGGGGAGCCAAAATCTCCAAAGAATGTGGAAATCTGTCTTTTCCAGCCTGTGTAAACTCTTGTTTCTTTTTTTTTTTTTAAGATTTATTTACTTGACAGAGAGACACACAGCGAGAGAGGGAACACAAGCAGTGGGAGTGGGAGAGGGAGAAGCAGACTTCCCGCTGAGCAGGGAGCCCCATGTGGGACTTGATCCCAGGACCCTGGGACCATGATCTGAGCTAAAGGCGGATGCTTAAGGACTGAGCCACCCAGGCGCCCCTAAACCCTTGTTTCTTCAAGACTACTTCCACAGAAACAAAACCAGTTAGTTATGAAGTACTCCTGAGAAATCAGCGCTGGTTGCAGGAGATCTTCACATTAAGTACATGAGATACTTAGCGTGAAGAGGGTGGGGAGAGATAAGTAAACAGGACTGAAGACAAACACGGCAAAAATATAAGTACATGACTGCTGTCTGCCCTTGTGGGGCTTACGGAGATTAACACTCGAGCCAAGCATGCTTAAGACACACACCTGTACACCAGTGGGCATCCTGTCTCTATCTAAGACATATATCGCAGATTTCTAAACCACATCTACAGTGTAAGGCTGCTGATAATACCCTCACGGGGCATTCAGCCGGGCCCCTGGGGGGCCCAAGTGTTTTACAAAGGGCTTCCTTTTTAACCTTCAGGAAGCATCTTTTCTTCCTTTGGAAGATGGGAAAGGGCAAGGGCTCTTGGTTCATTTTGTGGATAAGGAAACAAAGTCTCCCAGTAGATTAGTGAGAGCTGGAAAGAACCAGAGTTCTCTTCCATCCCATTGACTCTCAGGAGAGTTTTGTACTTGATTTCTTTCTTTCTTTCTTTCTTTCTTTCTTTCTTTCTTTCTTTCTTTCTTTCTTTCTTTCTTTCTTTTTCTGGGAAGACACGGGGAGAGCATTGCCCCAGTCATCAGGGGAGATGGTTGGAAAGAGACCTGGCAGTGGGGACCTGGGAGCTCTCACTGAAACAGAATGGATGCCTTCAAACAGGTAAATTCCGTGCGGGGCTCACAGGGCTGAGTCGCCAGAGGGAACTGCCAGCCCAGCTGTAACCCTCTTCCTCACCTTCCGCCTCATTCTGTTCTGCTGCTGTTTTGAGGACTCAAAGCCACTCTCTGGGCAGACAACGTAGTGATTCCAGCTCAATATCCTAAGGGCCTGGAAGGATCGGTTAGGAGGGGCTTTGCTGTCCTCCAAGATCAAGGACATTCCCCCTTCACCTTCAGTTTCCCTTAGCAATCCACAGTGGATACTGGCAGCCATGACTGTTTCACTTTTTCCAAAGCTACTGGCGTTTTCATCCTGTTGTCCCTCTTGGGGCTAGAGTGCCTTGAGTTTTCAATATGCCATATAGAGTAATCTTCCTTTTCAGCTGCCATAGCAGCAAGAGCACTGACCTGGGAGTCCAACAGATCTAGGTTCAAATCCCACCTCTGCCACTTACAGGCTGAGTGGCTACAGGAAAATTTCATGCCTTCTCTGCGATTCAGTCTCTTCATCTGTAAAATGGGATTATGGATACTTCCTCTTCCTGCCTTGCATGGCTGCTGTGATGAGAAAATGAGACCCCTGACCTAAAAGCATCTTGGCCGAAGCACAGACTGGAATGGTGCTGATGCAGAGTCGTATTTGCTTTAGCTGAATCTCCTTCTAGCTCTTAGGGGGCTGTTGGTTCTAGAATTCTCAGATCTGGTGAATAAGGCTGTGTTTCCTCTCTCCATCTCTGCATAATTTTATACACTCTGGTCACATCCCTTCCCAGCCTTCATCTTTCTAGACTAAAGAGTCTGCGTTTGTTTAATCTATCTTCATATGGCAGCCCCCTCTCCCCTCCCCCATCCCCTTGATTATAGAGTGGCCCTTCTCTGGATCATCTCCAGCTCCATTATGTCATTCTGGAAGCACTAAGACCAAACCTGCACAAATGTGTGTGTGTGCTCGCGCGTGCGCTCCTCGTGTGTGTGTGTGTGTGTGTGTGTGTGTGTGTGTGTGTGTGTATTCATCAGCTCTGAACCTCTGACTCTGCCCCCTACCCAATTATAAATCCTAGAACAGGACGTTTGCCCAAGACCCTCTCTCCAAACTACAGAGAAGGCCGATTGGCCCCAGGTGTAGCCTCCCCCTCTTTCTCTGCGCAGCCCTGAGCCCCAAGGGGCTAAAACGGCTCCCTGTCTAGCTTGGGAGGCTGGGAGGTGGATAACTAGGATGGGGGGGCCGAGGGGGGAGGATGGGGGGGGTCTTGCGCAAGCGCACGCCGCTGCTCGGACCGCCAATGCTGCTGCCTCCCGGAGCAGAGGGAGGCAGAAGAGGAGGGAGGGAGAAGAGGGGAAGGGAGGGGGAGGCGGCACTTGGGCTGCAGCTTGCAACCGGAGGCAGTCTCTCTCGGCTCTCGGAGGGACGGGGAGCAGCAGCCGCGGAGTAGGATGCTCTGCGGGGCGCCCTGAGCCGGGGGCGCGTGAAGCAGCTTCAGGGGCCGGGGCCACAGGGCAGCTTTCACCATGCATCAGTCCCTGACTCAGCAGCGGTCCAGCGACATGTCCCTGCCCGATTCCATGGGTAAGTCCAGCCGCCCTTCCTAGGGGCGGCGGCAGCTAGGGGTGAGTGCACTGCCCTCTGGACTGTGAGCGCCCGGGCCGCCCCGGGAGCCGGGAAGCGGGGCTAGGTGGGGGTCCGCGCACCCCAGGGTCTGGGTCGCGGACCAGAGCCCCAGGGGAGCGGCCCGGCGGGGGGCGGGGGCGACGCGGGGAGATGCGAGCGCCAAGCTTGCGTCGGAGTATCCCTGCCCCAGAGTGCGGGTGTGTGCGTGTTTGTGTGCGTGTGCCGACAGACTTGCAGCCAGTGGTAAATTCCAGCTGTCTGGGGATCAAAACACTTCCCTGCAACCTGCGCCTTCGCTTTCCATTCGACGCTCCCTCTTTGCAAAGTCCCCGTCACTTCTAAGAGCTCACGACTAAAGACATTAGGAGAAGCAGAGTCCTTGCCCCCTCCCAATTCTGTGGAAGGTGCCCAGAAATTCAGAGCTGCAGTGGTGGCGGGGGGCGGACTTGCACCTCGCTGAAGGGGGGGGGGGGGGTTTGCGCAACCCTGGGGGATGGGCGGGGGGGGAGAAAGGAGGGGGTCTGGCGGGAGGGGAATTCCTAAGGAATCACTCAAGACAGCCCAGCCCTGCCATCTGCAGCAGCAGGATCAACATTCCTTGAATTTGATTCCTATTCTGCTCCAAATGCACGGAATAAAAATGCGTGAGTGTGGAAAAAAAGGGGGGGGGGGGACGAGTGAGAGCGCGAGAAAGAAAGAGCCAGAGCGAGCCCGCGCATCTTCTGAAGTCGCGCTTTCTCTCTCGGGGTGGAATGGAGGGGGAGGGGGGGACCCACTAGCCTGATTTGGTTCAACACTTTTCCTCATCACATCTGGGGACAGCTACCTCTAGGCTTCAACTTGGCTGCCCCTCGAAGCTGCTTTTTGGTAGTTAGAAACAAAACACAAACCCAGTCCCCCTCAGCTGTTAGTCAGGCACCTTCCCAAACCCTATGATTTCACTGGGCGGAGAAATTAATTTGGAGCCCGGGAGAGCGGGAGGGGATTGTCAAACCATGATCCCACCTAATCTTAAAATTCGCCTCGGATACACTCTAACCAAATCGAATTATCTCTTGCCAACATACTTTACATTCTGCAAATTTCCTCCGTCCAGAATTCCTGCTATCCAATCTGCTTAGGTCTCCGGTGAATTTGCGGGAACATCTCAAGAGGAGGGGGCGGGAGGAGGGTCGAACCCCCTATGTGAGCTCTCTATTGCCTGCGGAAGACTGGGTCTCAACAGAATTCGTTCACCGGAGGGGCCCCAGAAAGTGTCATCTCCTCGATGGTGGGAAGATCCGTATATTCAATGCTTTGGCATATTCAGCATAAGAATTTGTTTGTTTGTTTTTTATTTTTAAGGTCTAGTTATTTGCAACGTGGTCCAAATGAGGCCAAGGACTTGGGTCCGAATCCAGAACCCAGCAGTACCAGATTCCCTCCAGCTGTCTAACACAAGCGCGCAGGCACACACACACACACACACACACACACACACACACACACACATACACACACGCGCGCACAAACACACACGCACGCGCGCGCACACAGGAACACGGAATGCACTCCTCACCTTGGCCAGCTGTGGCGCCAGCGCAGCCCCTGGCTCCCCGACACCAGACTGTTGCGCCAGGGAGGGGTGTGGGGGGAAGAGTGCGAGGGCCCGAAGCACGCAATCCAGCCGCGGGCCACAACCACCTGCAACGCGGGCCTCTCGCGCCGGGCCGTCTGCCTGTAGGGGAGCGGGCCGGTTAGGGGTCCAGGGCTTTAAATGTTGCTGCTTGACACACGGCTCTGTGGGTTGGGAGCAAGACGAAGAGAGTTCTTTCTTGGGTTCCTAGGGGCCCTGGGCCAGTCTTGGGTTTCTCGAAAGGTCTGCGCAACAAGAAGCTGAGTGGGCTTCGCCCAGCCCAGACTCGATACTGCGGGAGGAGGATCATAGAGCCCTTACAGACGTGCGAGCCTGCTCCACGCCTCCCGCTTTGTAAAGTCCGCAGACCGAGGGCACTAGCAAATTCCTGAGTCGAGTGGTAACCCTGGGTTTCCACAGTTTGGACAGGGGAGTCTCCCCGGAGTTCCCTGGCTCGGGGCCCGCACAACCCAGGCCTGAATCAGCGTCTAGGCTGTTTAGGAGCGACTCCCACTCAGCTCTGGCAACGCCACTTTTCCTTGCATGGCGGGGGAGGAAAAGTGGAGGTGGGGGTTAGGGTTTCAGCCCCCAAGGGACAGCATTTCTGAGGGGATTCCCCCTACAGGCAAGACACAACCGCAGCCCAAACAATAACATTTAAAACATACAGACACACACTGCACCAAGGTGCCTGCATGCTACGTTTGCTGGCTGCCTGGGGATGAGCAGTTAGTACAAGGCTGGGAGCAGAGGGGGCACTTGGCAATATGAAGATGGTCATTTGAACAGCGCCCCTACATCCCCCTCCCAGCAACCCCGTCTCCCTTTTTGCAACACCGCCCCCAGGCGCTGAGGCACCTCTACTACAGCGGGGCCCTCCTTCCCTCCCAAATAACACACGTGTAATTCACCAGCGGCCTTGGGCGCCTCTGTTTAAAGAACTGCGAAGGGGGGGGGGGGCGGGGGCGGTGCGGGATATCAGCATCTTTAAGGAAATGTTTGGGAGATTGGCAGAGTCTTGAGGCTCTTGTGTGGGCAGCCACCTGTTTACGGCTGCTCGAGGCGGGGACTTCCCAGGACCCTCCTTGTGTGCCAAAGCTGACTCAGGTAAGCAAAGCCTAATTGGTTCAAAAGACGAGCCCCCCAAATTAGTCAGTCATCAACAACATAGTGTACAGGACAGGCTATTGGGCCCTTGTCCTGGCTGCACTCTGATAGCCATTACACCCTATAATCAAGGGGGTAATCAAGAACATGCACAAGGTAAAACATGAGTAAGCAGAGACAGTCATCCCACCTTCTGGCAGCCCACACCTTCGTTCTTGTCAGCTACATCATCCTGGAGCTGGATTTATCGTGTGGGCTGTGTACCAGACCCACAATTACAACGGTGATCGTAGCAGTTACAGTTAACATGTGTACTGAGCAAAGCATATAGGGACTCTGGAACATGAAATAAGGAGCGATTAGAATACAGTAGGCTTGGGAAGAAAAACTTTTGGAGGAGGTGAGTTTTGAGCAGGTTTTAGAGGAAGGGAGGGACTCACATTCAAAGACTGCAGTGCGGGTGGGGGCTCTGACCAAGGTGGGGGGGGACCAGGCTGTATCTGGAAGGGTGGAGACAGCAAATAATTGGGTGCTTCTAGAGCGTCACGGGGAATCTGGGGTGGGGGTGGGGCACTGCAGAGAGGGAGGGCTGCAGTAGCTTTGCAGGGAGGCTGCTGGGGGCGGAGGGGGGGCAGGCGATGCCAGTGACGGGATTTCAGACTCTCCCACTGCTGTTGGTTGCAGGGGTGGCTGTTGTCCTTTAAACAGAAATGTACTGGGCGCCAAGTAGGCAGGCCAGTGAGAGACACTGGGGGTATTTGGTACCGGGGGACCAGAAGCCTTTTAGTTCTGGGACCCCGTCAGGTGTGCCCTATTTTAAAAAATCATTTCTATGAACACAGCTTATATTCATACAATCCCCCCCACGTCTTTTTGATTAGAAGGGAAACGGTTCTGATATGTTGCCTCTTGTTTATTCAACAAGTATTGACTGCTCGCTAGGTATCAAACACTGCTATAGGCACCGTTTTCAAGTACCTCCAGCTTTGTTTAAGCACCTTATGGTATCCGCCGGAGGTTTTTGGTGGGTTGACTAAGTAGACAAAATCAGAATCAGATGTTCCTGTGTTCATGGGCACATCTAAGGCAGGCCCCAAATTGTACCCTAATAAGAGTAGGGCTCCCTTCTAAAACGAAACAACCCAGGAAAATGTCCTGAACAGACACAATGAGCTACCTTCTAGAAGCCTGAACCACACGTTCAGAGAACAGGTGTGTCTTGTTCTAAGTAGATGTGACTTTTAAGTCGAATTGACACTAAAGGTAAATGGAGAGGTGATTCTTCACTTTTTAAAAGCATTCGGCCCCCTCTCCGGGGTTCCTTATGATGGTCAACTCCCCAGGTTCCACTAGAAATAATTTCATCTTACACAATTATACTCCTTCTAGTGACTTTGGGGAGGGTGTGACTTGGGAGAAGATGTGAAGGAGACAGGGAAAAGCTGTTCAACCTAGTGATGAGAGTTTTCTTAGGAATTTTCAAAGCAAATCCTATCCGGAGGCAAGGCCCCTGTCAATCTGTAGGATCTTTGCCCGAGTTTCTCAACTGACTGGATTCTCAATTCAGGTTCTAAAGCAGGGGGGAAAATAGATTTTCAAATGACACCATGTGGTTTGCTGAGTCACTTTTCTGACCTGGCTCCTGTGCTTTTAAGAGCTGGAGTGATATTTGCAAAGGAGACCCAAGAGCTGTGAACAGGATTTAAAGCCACTTGGCAGGGAAAGAGCAGGCGAGTGATACTGAAAAAAATTAGAAAGACCGTACACACGCTCCCCCCTCCCACCGTTTAGTCTCTAAAGTTGTGTGTTTTCCGTGTGAGATGTTGAGACACATTTGGTGTCACAGAGATACCCTTGGTGTCTCCAGATGTTCCCTCGCTGTCTTTTGTTCATTTGAGGCAGGGGAGCCCTAAGATGGGGTGAGAGAGGAGAAGGCAGGTGGAATTGGGAGGCGATGTTGATAGGTTTAGGTTAGAGCCCCTCTGCGGAAACCAACTCGCAGATTCACTGAGAAGCACCCATCATCAAACAGACTCGAGGACCCTGGTTTAGACATTCATTTAGGGCCCCTCGAGATGCCGACAAAGGATAACTAAGCTTCAGGTGAACAGGAAATAAATTTGGGACCCCCTTCTCCTGCCCCACCCCTCCAGACCGCCTCTCCCAGCCCTGCTCCGAGCATTTCCACCAGCCAGCTTGCCATTTGCATCCCAAACAGCCATCTTTCACGAAGGGCCCTGATGTCACAGGTGTCACTAGTGGTCCTTTATGCTCTTCCCCGTGGAGGCTGGACTCAGGCCCCACTGGAGAGGAGCCTCATCTCCCCTCTCTCCCCACCTCTGTTCCCAGGTCGAGGTCTGGCTCTTCATAGTCTGTGGGTGCCTATAACCGCTCCGGCTACTTCTACATTTCAATGTGAAATAGTCTCAGAACGGGATCGCATTAGAAATGACCCTGATGAGTCATGTCCCTCACTTTCCAGGCTGACGTCAGGGGAGACCGCCAGCCCCTCCCACCTCCCTTGGAGCCCTCGGCGGGGCCCGCACTGGGGAAGACAAGATGGATGGTGGCTCGAACCCAGGGTTGGCACTCCTGGCACTCTGCGTCCACACCAGGAGGGCAGAGCGGCTGGGGGCTGCGCGGGGCCGGGCCACAGCCCTTCCCTCCCCTACCCGGCCTGGGTCTCGCTCGCTGTCTCACCTCCCTCCCCCTTCCTTCATCCCCTCTCCCCTCCCTCCCAGTGGTGCAGTCTGGGCGGCTTCAAAGGCAGCTGCTGCCTTGAGGCTGCAGTGAGGCCTTTCAGAATGACGAGGTCCTGGGAGCAGATTCTAGTGGACTCTTTAGGCCCATAAATGCCACTCAAGCTGCATGGGTGGGCGACCCCATCATAAGGCTCCCCGCTGCTTCATCCTTCTCGCTAGAGAACTGGACTCTCCCACCACCAACGCCCCCCCCCCCCCCCGCCCCCCTTTGCTTCTGTTTATAGAACTCCTAGGTGGGAACTCATGCCTGGTACTTCCCGCTGAGAGTCCCTTTCCTCAAGCCACAGAAATGCAGGCAGAGTGTGGGGCGGTGCTTGATTCCTTTTTTTTTTTAATTAAATTCAAAAGTGAGTCTAGGTACCATTTTTCTATCTGACTTAATAAGCCTGTTTTCCAAAAAAAATATTGGTTTGTGCTATCGTGTCTGATAAGCACTGAGTGGAACGGGTTTCTTGTCATTTATATTTATGTCACCCTCACATAAGCCTAAATGTGTATAAGTTATAATCTTCCCCATCTACCTCCCCTGATACATATCTTTGTGGACTAATGGCCTCCAAACACTTACTTTATTACACACATTTATTATGTGACAGATCTCGCCAACACACCATTTTAAAGTTTATACACGAGGTGGCAAATGTCAGAAATAAATGAAAAAAAAAAAAACCCAGTACCTGGCTTGGTTGTGATATTTACACAGCAAATGAAATTTCCTATCTTCAGCTTATGAAAAAACCCTTCTTGGTCGCATACTAGCTTTAAGATATTTTCATTTAATATCTCCACACGCACACTTCCCATTTATCATACACCTCATAATTTAGCCTAAAAAAACACTCTACTAAGTAGGTATGACACATCTTTTACAGAATGCCGAAAGCCCCCACATTTGTTTTTGTTTCATTTTTATGTAACTGGTAAGATTTCTTCTGTTGTTCATTTTCCAACTGGAAATATGGTTTTTTTTTTTTTAAATTATAAACGTGGCATCTGACGATGGCAAAAAAACTGAACGCCATCCCTTCCCAGTAATTCCTCTCCCCAGAGATAACCTCAGCGACCAGCTGAAGTAGGAAAGGAAGACCTTCCTAATGATTTTTCCTTTAAGTCCATTCCTTCTCTGGCTGAAATGAGCAATTTCAGCTTCTCTGTGTGCTTTCAGGAGCCTTCAATCGAAGGAAACGAAACTCCATCTACGTCACCGTGACCTTGCTCATTGTGTCCGTGTTAATTCTCACGGTGGGCCTTGCCGCCACCACCAGGACCCAGAATGTGACCGTCGGAGGTTATTACCCGGGAGTTATTGTAAGTATAAAAGGCATAGGTAGGTTTTGGTGGCTTTCTGGCTCGTCTTTCAGGTTCTACTCTGACGGTTTTCAATTCTGCTCCAGTTTCTAGTGTTTGCTCAGTTTTTCCTCCTTGAGGTTTCCCTATATGTGTTTAGAGAGGCAACTCTGGGCCCATTAAGAAGAGCACTAGACTGAAAATCAGAAGAATTGGGGTTCTATCCAGAATAGTGGTGTGATCCTGAGCAAGTCACCTCATTCTTTAGGACCTTGGTTTTCCGGTCTAGGAAGGGTTACTAACTAGCAGTGTTAAACCTTAGCCTAAGGTCCTTTTCTCTCGGGGCATCTGCTCTCCTATATATAATGGGGCTCCCTGGATCTTCCTGAAATCTGACCACAGCTTGATGCTCTGTGACCGACAGCACTGATCTCCAAAGAATATTTACTTCTAAAATGTATGTATTTATTCATTCGTAAGTTTGAGGCATGTGCCTAAAACATACAAAAATGGAAATCCTAAAGATTAGATTAAAAAGCAATAATTTTAATACCTTCATACTAACACTAAAATTTCAAAGAATGAACATGAAAGATAGTGGCTATAGATCCTTATTTGAAATACCCCACTAGATGATTTTGACTGTTTTGGGCCTACATGTCAGATATGACTAGATTATCATTGGCATTGGTTGAAGATTTTTTTGTTGTTGTTAATTTGAGCAGAGTTGACACACCGTGTTGCGTTACTTTCAGGCATACAGCATAGTGATTCAGCATTTCTAGACATTATGCTGCTGCTCTCACCACAAGTGTCGCTGCCATCTGTCCCCGTAGAAGGTGCCATCCTTGTTTTTTAACGTCAGTCCCACAACGTGGCTGACAAAAAGCTCATCCTGAGACAAGTGTCAGCTCTGCCATTTTCTTGTGGCTCGCTGCTGCTTACATTCTTAGGGTCATCTTTAATTTGTGCTTTCTTAGCAGGGGCCTTTCCAAAGCACTTGCCCATTTTGTAGGGACTGGTTTACTAGATCACATAATCCGAATACACATTAAATGCCCCGTCAGCAGCAACTGGTCGCTGCTAGTATCTTGGCATCTCACGAGGGCGGGGGGGGGGGGGCGCCAGTGACCGTCTGTTTCTTGAAAATTTGCAAGGCTTAATTTCTTTTTTACCATTTTAGATAAACAATAAGTGGGAAATGAGAGTTCAGGTAGTTTCTTCCATAAATCAGAGAATTGCTTTACCCATCCATCTCCGGGGTGCACGCAATCCGCTCTGGAAACCCCTGGGCTCTTAATATACAAAAACCTCATTTTCTACCAGATCGTCGTGTTGTATGCTTTAAACATAGACACTTTCATTTGCCATTTATACCTCAACAAATCTGGGGAAAAGAAAAGAAAAAAACAAACATGAACTTCGTTCAGATCGGCACACACTGCTTGTTGAACCCAAAAGCCTAAGTCTAGAGGTTGGGTCACAGTTCACTATCAGTCGTGTGACTTCCCAATTATAATTTGCAAGTAATTGTAGAGAGCGGGAAGGAAGTTTAGGACAATTTTTTTTTTTTAAGTACAGCAAAGAGGTCAGATGTATTTGTGTTGTTGGTTTTCTTCTTTTTTCTTTTCTTTCCCTTTTTCTTTTTTTGGAGAGGTGGGGTGGGAGAGGGAAGTCAAGGGAGAGGAAAGGATTAAAGATGGATGCCTTTGACAAGCCCACACTGTGAGTGACCAAGCCTGACGCCGGTTGCCTAGGCCACGGGTTCCACAGTCAGCCTCCTCAATAGCCCAGGTTAGCCAGACTCGGGCTGTGCCTCCCACCTCCCAGGAGCTGAAGGCTGCCCAGTAAGTTCCTTCCCCGCTCTTGGCCCTTGGGCCAGCAGGGCTCCCTCCGGCCAACGGCAGGTGTCCCACAGACACCATTCAGTGCCCTCTGTTAAACATGTGATATGAGAACTCACCCAGTCCACTTCCTGTGGTGAGGCAAGAAAGCCAGTTGTCAGCAGAATTGGGTTTTATTTTTAAACACAAGCAGGGGGGTGGGCGGTGAGGAAGAAAGGGGAGGTAAGATTGCACTTTGGTGGCTTGGAAAGGCAATTTATATAGGGTCTGTATGACTTTGTGTGCCTCAGGTAGCAGCGCTTTATAGAATATTTCTAATGGAGGAGCAAATGCTCAGGACAAGATTCAGACTCTCCATGGGTGAGGAAAAGGTACTTTGTGTGTCGTTTAAGAGTAGGAACTCCTATTCTAGAATGGTGACTGTGAACCTTCTTTGTAGAATATGGGCCCGTGGGTGGCTAGGTTAGAGTACATTAACAAAGGAAGGAGGACGAGTGATTGTTGTGATTGTTGTTGTTCGGGTACCTGATGTTCTGCTAGCCAGGAAGTTGAAGCAGTGAGGGGTGTGTGTGTGTGTGTGTGTGTGTGTGTGTGTGTGTTTGTGTGTTTCACTGAAAGCCAACATAGAAATGTTAAGAGGAGAATCATCCCTAAAGGACAGTGTGCCCCCATGGTTTAACCTTTAAAAAAGGTGCTCTCGGAGTTCCTGTAGATTGTTTCTTTTAAAATGGGTTTTAATTATCGAAAATGAATGGGGAAGATTGCAGATTGAAAAACGGAAAAATGCATTTGAGGTCAGATCCCATGGTAACAAATACAGTAACGACTCAGGCCTGAGAAATCCAGATTTATCCGGAAATGGAGTGCTTTCACGAATCGAATCTTTTGGTTATCAGAGAGGTTGGTACTCTATAAACTCTAAGCCAATGGTTTCTCTACCTTGGTGTGCATAAGAATGAGCCGGGGAAGCTGGGAAAAATGCAGACCTCAGCTGCCTGCCCCCCAGAGAATCTGATCCAGCAGGTTCAGGTAGGGGCGGGGAACCTGAATTTCCTTTTGATGAGCTAACTTTTGATTGAGAAAGTAATACACATTGAATCTGCATTTTTTAAAAAAGATTTTATTTATTTATTTGACAGAGAGAGATCACAAGTAGACAGAGAGGCAGGCAGAGAGAGAGAGAGAGGGAAGCAGGCTCCCTGCGGAGCAGAGAGCCCGATGCGGGACTCGATCCCAGGACCCCGAGATCATGACCCGAGCCGAAGGCAGCGGCTCAACCCACGAATCTGCATTTTAATAAATAGTCCCAGGAGAATCTAATTCGAGTCCACCAGCAACAACCGGGAGAACTAAAATCTAAGAACTAAAATATGCTCAGCCAACCCGAATGAACGTAGTAGAGCATTTTAAGATTGGTCACTTGGAATATAAATGATTCTTGTATAGAAATGTGAAAAATATCAGGCTACTTGGAGCTCTGCTGTTTTGGGGTTAACTCAAAAAAAAAAAAAAAACCCACCACAGAATCATCCTAAACTTCCTTTCTGCTCTCTCCAATTAATTTGCTGGTTAAATGTGTTAACAGTACGCAAGAATTTAAATTTTTGAAACAGACAAATCAGGGAGCTGTTATTAGATTAAAAGAAGAGTTACCTTACATACAACCCATTTAAATATTGAGATCTCAGGCATTTTAAAATGTAATTATATTTGCACAGCTCAAACTCAGGTGAAACTTTTCTAGGGCATATGAATTTTGCCAAGTGAGATGCCTTTGTACAGTGAGGTGCGTTATAATCGAGCCTAAGCCACTCTCTCTGAGCTAGAATGTGGTACCATCATCCTAAGACACACGTACACACACGCATCTTTAGAGACATGCCGATCTGTACAAGCTTTGCGATTTTTTAAAAAATGAAAACCGATAAAGACAAACTGGCTTATGGTTTTTACTGTCCTCGAATGTTCGAGACGTATTCCATTCCTGAATAAGTTTTCCATGAGCTTTCTGCAACCGGAGGCCTAAAAAAACAGGGGGCTCGGTTGTTGTTGTATAAAGTGAAAAGGGCCAGAGGGAGAGAGCCTGCTCCTTCTCTGTAATGCTTTAACCTTAGATCCAGGAGAATGAGGCCTTGAAATGTGTTTCCCCAGCAACCCACAAGATGGGGTTGGCCACCTGATTAGCGTGGAAATCCTTTCATTCTTGTACCCTCTCCCCAGCTGTTGTACGTACGGTTAAGGCCCATACCAGCCTGGATTTCCTTTCAGGAAAAAATAAAATAAAAAATAAGAGTTTCAGCCCCTTTTCCAAGGTGTGTGTGTGTGTATGTGTGTGTGTGTGTGTGTGTGTGTGTGTGTGAGAGAATTGAAAAATTATATCAGAGTTACCATGGCAGAGTAGGAGACTGAAACAACAGGCATCATTTGAGGCAATAGCCCAGAAACTTTCTTTAGGCAAGTGTGGCTTCAGCTTCACATGTGAGGACCCTTGATAAATCCAACAAAGTGTAGATTAAAAGAATTGACTGCTAAGGAAACGTACAGAGCTCTGGATAGGGGGATTTTGTGGTTTGTTGTAGACTGGGCAGAAATTTTGTCCACCTCTTGTTGAAAATATTTCTAAAATATAAGAGCATTCTAAAATAAAGTTCCTACCTTAGGAAGTCCATTTCAAAGATGAGACTCGAATCTGGGTTTGCTCAATCAGATGTCTAATGCCGGCAAGTTTTGTCATTGGCTCCTGTTGCCTCCTTACCATTGTCATTCAGGGTTCACTGAAGGTGCCCTTGGCGCTCTCCCATTCCCCTTCTTTTGCCAAAATTGTCAGTTCCTGGCCCTGAACACAACTTGGGTTTTTCTGCCTTGTTGCTGTGGTTTTCATTGTTCGCCCTGGTCTGGAATGTCCTCCCTCAGCTCTCTCTCTCTCTATTGATCCAGACGTTCTGTTCTATGCCAACTTCGAGACATGGCTGGGACGTTTTTTTCAACCCCATGGGTCCACAGTGGTGTCCACCATCTTTGAACTCCCTACCATAGAGTTCTCCTACTCATGGTTCCAGAAAATACCTACATCCCCCTTTATGGCATATTCTTTGGATTTATTTATTCAGGTCCACCATCCCTTATCAGAATCCTTGGGCCAAATGTGTTTGAAAATGTAGACTTCTTTTTTTTATTTTAGAAAGATAATACAGTGCATATATTATGTTATCTAACATCCCGGTGAGGTCTTGAGAACCACCCCCATAAGCAGCTCCTTCATATTTCTCTAATAAACTGTGAATTTTTATACTAAGTGGATAAAGATTATAAAATAATCTCACATCAGTCCAAGGTTTTGCCACCAAAAACCAAAACAAAACAAGTTAGTTACCAAAAAACAAAACAACCTTTTGGTTTTAACATCTTTGTGGATTTCAGGATTATGGGAAGAAATTGTGGACCAGTTTACTTAATTACAGCTTCTTGAGGTTGAGTCTATTTGGTTGTGGTATCATACCTGCCCCCAACTTCTGGCCTCCAAATCACAGATCTAGCACAGTGCGGGACTGCACAGTAGATGTCCAGTTAACACGTATTGAATGACTAATCCTTCTGAGCGTCAGAGCTGGGTGTCTGCCGCAATGACTGGGAATCAGCCTAAGTTACAGGGCCCAGTCCAAAAAGAGCCCTTAAATCTGACTTTGATTTCTAATGGTTTGACTTTTTCTTCAATGAATGGAGGGCAGCCAGAACAAAGCAAATTTGTTATTTATTCAGGTAATGGGGAATCAAGATGGAGGTCCAAAGGTCTGCATTTCCCGTGATTCCATGCAGTTCTTAAGGGGTGACCACAGAGCTTTCCTTTCTGAGGCCTCAGGAGAGTAAATAGTTGACTAGAAGCAACTGCCCACTTTCAGGAAGTTCTGTTGATTTGTCCTTTTTAATTTTCAACCCCTCAGCTCTTCTTCAAATAGGACTTTTCACTCCCTCCTTGCAGGAAACTTCTTTCCTGGAGAGGGAGGGGCAGTGACGAAGGTCGCTATTCTACTAATGCACCACAAATGCAGCACAGTGTGGCTGAAAGAACACCAGCTGTTGGTCAGGGGACCTGTGGACTAGTCCTGGCCCTGTCATTAACTTGCTGTAAGCGGGGATAAGTCCATACAATTCTCTCGGCCGCCATTTTCCTGTCTATCAAATGGGAATGGCATCAGCTCCAGTAAACTTCCATAGCGTTACTGTGACCAAAATGGAGGACACATGCTTCTTTAAATTCGATGTCTTTCATATGTACAGTAGTTTTAGCAACACTGGTGAGTTGATCAACCTGCCATCCAGGTGAATGAGTTCTTCTAGCCATGACTCAAAAGATGTTATAGTTCCCTGCCTGGTGAACTCTACCTATCTTTGACCCCATTTAAAATGCCTCCTCCTTTGTGAAATCTTAGAACTACCACTTATTTAGCATCCTACCTTATGCAACTCATACCACATACTTCATTTTTTTTTAAATAAAGAGAAAGAGAGACAGAGATAGCAAGAGAGAGCAGGAGCAGGAAGGAGAGGGAGAAGGAGACTCCCCATTGAGCAGGGAGCCTGATGCGGGGCTCGATCCCAGGACCCCCTGATCATGACCTGAGCCAAAGGCAGATGCTTAACCGACTGAGCCACTCAGGTACCCCCCCCACACACACTTAATTAAAAAATTTTTTTGTAATTTGGGTATAGTTGACACACAATGTTAAACTAATTTCAGGTGTACAACATAGTGATTCGACTTCTCTGTACATTATGTTCCGCTCACTACAAGTGTCACTCCCATCTGTCCCCATACAATGCTAGGACAGTACCATTGTCTATATTCCCCACTCTGTGCTTTTTAGTCCCATGATTTATTCATTCCATAACTGGAAACCTGTATCTCCCACTCCCCTTCGCTCACAGCCTTCCCCTCTGGCAACCATCCGTTTGTGCTCTGTATTTATAGGTCTGATGCTACTTTTTGTTTGTTCACTCATTTGTTTAGTTTTTTTCAGATTTTAGATATAAGTGAAATCATATGGTATTTGTCTTTCTCAGTCTGACTTATTTCACTTAGCATCATACCCTCTAGGTCCTTCCATGTTGCCACAAATGGCAAGAGCTCATCCTTTTATGGCCAAGTAATATATATACACCTTGCATGTATATACACCTCGTCTTCCTTACTTATTTGTCTATCAGTGGACACCTAGGTTGCTTCTATATCTTGGCTATTCTAAATCATGCTGCAATAAATGTAGGGTACATAGATCTTTTTGAATTAGTATTTTTGTCTTTGGGGGGGTAAATACCCAGTAGAAATCACACTACATATTTTATCTCCTTTCATCTTCCCGGCAGCCCCATGTGGTAGTTAGCTGTGATTCCCATTGTATAGATGGGAATACTGATGCACAGAGTGGGTAGGACTAGTCCAAGGTCACACAGTTCACAGATAGTGGGGCCAGGGATGTAATACAAAATGAAAGATCATCTTCTCCTATAGCACTATTTTATCCCTTTCCTGTGGTCCTTAACCCACAGTCCGTCTCTCCTTCACTGGACTACAAACTGCTGGAGGGCAGAGG
Source organism: Meles meles (assembly GCF_922984935.1). Classification (NCBI taxonomy): domain Eukaryota; kingdom Metazoa; phylum Chordata; class Mammalia; order Carnivora; family Mustelidae; genus Meles; species Meles meles. The sequence continues at coordinate 102,482,994 of NC_060087.1, read as the reverse complement.
TCATATCTAATTATCTGACACAAGTATTTAGTGAATATTAGAAAACCGAATGAATCAGAGTGGATTCGACTGGAACAGAGAGAAAGGGAGGGAACTGGATGAAGTCACTGGCTGACCTGGGACCTGGGAAAACATGAAGCTCTCTTATGAAATTGAGCAAACAATGATAGGATTTTCCAGCTCAAATGAGGTTAGAGCTGCTCAAAAGGTAAATGTCTTCAAAAATAGTAAAAACCACGGGAACAATATGTACTGAGTACTTACTGTGTGCCAAGCACTGTGCTAAGTTCTTGGAATGTATCTTCCTGGTTCATGCTTGCACAAGTCCAATGAGGTAGCCCCTGCTAGAGTCCCCATTTCCCAGATCAGGAAACTGAGGCTGCAGGAGGCCAATCCGTCTGTTCAAAATCCCACAGACAAAGGTGAAAGAGCTGGGGTAGGAACCCAGGCTGGTGTGAGAACCAGGTTTTAATCAGTATACTTTACGACAAGACATTTAAATTACATTTAAAATAAGAGCCGTCGGTGAGGTGGGCGGAGTTTAACTGTTGAGTGTGGATGTTCTCAGTAGAGTCTTGGGGGGCGTGGGATATACCCTCGTGCACGTCGGCGTCTATTTCCCAAGAAGTGTTGCTGGCTGAGTGGCCAAATGAGTCCTTGGAAATTTGTATTCATCCCTTCCGTCCATGCCCTTTCATTCTTGGGTTTCTGAGACCAGCACTCAGTGCCCCCATGTTGCCCCACCCCGTTCCTGCCCCGCCCTCAGTCCATTAGATTTCCAAGTTCAGCTGTAAGGCGTGGGGGACCTCAGATGGAAATAGATGTCCCTGTGAGCCACGTAAAGCTGTAGATGGAAACCTGGCCCATCAAGGAGGCTAAAGAGACCTGTAACTACATCACCGAGCTTGTGTTAAGATTTATTGGTCCGTGCTCACCACTTTTTACTTATTCCATTTTTATCCCTACCGACAGCCATCGGTTAGGGATCGTGTGCAGCTGAGCCTGGCTTACTCAGTCCACTAATGGCAGAAGGGAGAGGATAGTGGGACCTGCTACAGCGAGCCATCTTTCCAGCCATTTAGGGAGATTGTTTTTTTAGGGCTTTACACGGCCATTTCTGTTCACCCTCTAATGAATGCTTTCTGTCCATAAATGAAGCAGAGATGGAAGAAGAGGTGAATAAGTGCTAACATAAATTGCAGTGGGTCAGCCACAAATACAGGCTTTCAAAAAATAAGATTGTTTTTTTTTTTAAGTCTAGGTTAAGGTACTTGCTGATTTCTAAAGCACTTCCTGGGTTTGATTAGTGGGCCGGATGCATCAAAAATTGCTATTTCAAATCTTTACTTTGTATTCCATGTATCAGAGTAGACGGTCTCCTTTCCAAAAAAAAAAAAAAATGAAGATCAGACTATAACGTGTGCTTTTCACCATTATCTGTCTCTTACTGAGTCTTACAGTCACGCGCTAGGTAATAGATATTGACATTGAAATAGGCAGACTCTGAAAAGCTCTGGTTGACCTTTGCTTTGAGTTTTTGGGCACATGAATTTCTTCTTAGGTCTGATTCGTTTCTATAAGGAAAAATGGGCAAATGGTGGGAGAAATACTTTTATTGAACACGTCGTATCTGTGTAACAGCTGCACGTGTCATATCAGACCTTGTTCGTTGTCCTGAATCCCATCCATTGCGTGGGCAGGCTGATCACCTTCCCATATGTTTGCCATGTTGCTTTGCAGCTCGGCTTTGGATCATTCCTTGGAATCATCGGATCAAACCTCGTTGAGAACAAACGGCAGATGGTAAGTTTTCATAGCTATGGAATCGTACTCTTCATCTGGAAAAGCTCAATATTCATATGGGTAACTAACATGCTTCTTAAGGTTTCCCAGGTCGGGCCACAGAAGAAAATGCCCCTTTGCCTTTTCTCCTCAGCCCCCGAGGAACTTACTCTAAAGTGACCCTGTGGTATGGGACTTGTTCCCGTCTTGCCCAACACTTCCTTGGTGCCCTGGTTAGTCTCCTTAGGTGAAAGGGATAGAATATTCTGGATCTTGCCCTTTGCTTTCCTCCTCCCTCTCTGATGCATACATTTGCGGGAAGTTTTTGCAGAGGATTCCTGCCTTTTAGGATGTTACCCTCTAGGAGACTTCAGTTAAGAGAACAAATGGGCCCGCCGAAGACAAAACAGCGAGCCAACCTAACGTATTCCCATTACCCAGAGCTCGAAGTTAAGTGTGTTGTAAGGTTTGAAGGAAGAACGAGCAGATTAACAGGAGGCAAAACTTATAAAGTTCTATGTCCTAATGGGGGCCCACAAGGGCAAGCTGCTGGATTTCCTGGCACCGACCGAATTGCAAGAATATTACAGTTTTAGATGCTTGTAAATCAGGATGCCTGGACAGTGGTCAGATGGTGCGCTGATTAGGCTCCCCCAGCACAAGCCTCTGTGGCACCTAGACTTTGATAATGGGGTCTATTTAACAGCAAGTTTAATCAGATAATGTAATAGCTCCAGAACAGAGGACTCCAACCGTCTGTTCTCCCCCAGCAATGTGGGGAATTCCCTCAGGGGAGCGTTCAGCGTTCTCTTCTTCCATTTCACCTGGACTCCCTGCCTCTCCCGCCAGTCCTGTTTGCTCTCTGGGCTTACATTATTCAAAATAACGGGGGAGTTTTAATTGCAGGGCTGATCATCGCATAGCTAATAATGCCAATTTCACGACAGCGTTCATCCATTATTTACCAGTTCTCTGTAGCGCTGTGAAGTGAGATTGATGGGCAGAGGCTTCTGAACAATCCTGAAGGAGAGAAGTATTTCCTCCCAGCCTGCTGAGAAGGAGAACCTTAGGGTAGCCTTGACTTTGATTTGATTTTGCCCTGGAGAGCAGTTTAATGCCGTGCTCTTTCCCCTTTTTCCCCCAACAAACACCTCGAGGAAGAAAAGGACTGATTCTGTCTCCTTCTGAGGATCGACCCTGGGCAGATGGTGGGTTTAGGAGACACCTATCCCCACCTCCACCCCCCACCCCCGACCCTGGAAGCGCCTTCCCCCACATCAGCTTGTGCTATCTCCCTTGTATCAGAAGACAGATTATTAGGGAAATTTGTTATCTAACATGATCAGAGTATAGGGCAGTCTGGTGCAAGCAGAACTTTTTCTTAAAAATTTTCATAAGTACTACACAGAGTTGATCGGTTCCAGAGACTTCCATCCTTGGGAGATGTCTTCGGTATTTAAATCTTAATAAGTTGAATGTGCCTTCCTCAACCACACAGAAGGCCAGGTGGGGTTGTGTGGGAACTCAGAATCGTCCCCATCTCCATCGCTGCCCACAGTGAGGGGTTGAGAGGAACGCTGGCCCCGGGAGTTGGTGGGCACCGGGCTCTTCTGTAGACTGGATGGGGACCCCGGGCGCACCACTTCCACTCTTTGAGCCTCCAACCCCACAGTAAATAAAACAGGGGTTTGGGCTACGCGATGTCAAAGGTGCAACATTGTTCTGAGTCTGAGGATGGAGGGACACACAGTCAAATTCATCCACAGGGAGAGAATGTTCCTCCGCAGACAGTATGCTCGGTATCAGCAAAGCCTCCTCTTGATCTGGTGCTCACAGACTCACAGAGTGGATTTCTTAGCTTGCCCTGAAAATGTAAAAAATGCCTTCGGCGGCCCCTAACCCAGCCTCCTCCGGCTCCCACTCATCCTGGGTGATTGAAAAAAAACACCCCGTGGGGCGACCGGCCACAGTTTGCCTTTGGCTGGCTTTCTCTTGGGGATCCTGTAGTATCTGGGAGCAGCAAGAGTGGAAGGCTAACAGACACCTGTGTTGTGTCCCCCCCTCCCCCACAGCTGGTGGCTTCTATCGTCTTTATCAGCTTCGGTGTGATCGCGGCCTTTTGTTGTGCCATCGTCGACGGGGTCTTTGCTGCCAGACACATTGTGAGTACTTTCAGCCCTGGGTCAGAGTTAGCGTGCCAGAGAGCAAGACTTCACGGAGCGTGTGCAGGGCGTGTGTGCTAAGGGCTGTGCCAGGTCCAGAGAGGGGGAAAACGGATCCCTGTCTCAAGTCGCTGAGCGACAAGCTGAGGACGCCGCTCACCCCCCAGTCATCTAGAGAACCGGGGTGAAGCTGGGGATATGAACTCTAAGTGCCAGAGCCATTTCTCTTGGACTCCAGTAGCCAGGACAGGCTTCCCTGAACCTCCTTTGACATGAAAGTGTGATTTGGAAAGCAGAGGCAAGGGCACTGGGGCGGGGGAACGGCTTGGAAGGGACGCTGGGGGCAAAGAGGTAGGGAGAAGCGGGAAGGCGTATGAATTCTGAGAGCCTTGGAGGTTTCAGTAGCAGCAGGAATAAACCCTGAGCACAGAGTCACCTCTTCACAGATTCCTGAACCTTGCTGTCCCTATAACAGGGGTTGGGGTTGAGTGATGTGACTGGGGTCCAGAGAAAATAGGGCTAGAAGCTTCCACTCAGAGCCCAGTCCTGGAGTTGAGGGGCCAAATCCTCAAAGCTGTGCCTTTCTCAAGCACAGTCTCATTTGACTCCTGAAACCCAAACTCGGGCTCTTCTCTGAGGAAGCCTGGGGTTCAGGGCATTCCCATGTGGCTCTCCACAGGAGCCCTTGCCCCTCTTTTTGTGCTTTCCATTCCACACGATTCCATACTATTCTGCCAGGGCTGACTTGTCCATTAGGCACAATGGGCACAATGCTTATGACCCATGGTACTTCTAGGGTTTGATAAAAATATTATCATTTTTTTTCAAATCAGTAGAAAAGGGATGAGTTTTTAGGTCAAGGAGAAGTTTTCACATATAAATATATTTGTCTTTATACCAAAGCAGTCATTAGATATAATTAAAATAAAGAAAATCTAATTTTCGCTATCTTTTAATGGAGAGAGGGGCCCACAAAAGCAAAAGTGCCTACGTCCCAGGGCGGTCAGAGCATAACCCTGATCCCTCACAAACCAAAATCAAACGCAAGCCACGGCAACTTACTGGGTCCCAACGAAAGACACAGATACTCCTGTTCAGAAAATGAAAACATTTCATGAGCTACTTGGAAATGTTTTGTTTTCCAAAACAGCCAATTTAGAGCAAACCTGTATTACCTGAAGCTTCTCTGGATTAATGATATTGGCAAATAGTGCCGGTCATCCTGAGGCAGTGGCCTGAGTATGGTTGGATCTGGGGAAGGGTGATCTGTGATGTTGTTATTTCAATTCCAACTTGCTCTTGAACCCTCCTCTCAGGCGTAAGAGTCAGTCTGTCGTTGGCCAAGATTAGAGGAACTCATGCGGTCAGTGCTGCCTCACAAAGAGTTTCTCAACTGGTGACTCAGGAGGTCATTTCTGGGCAGGGGGCAGAGTCAGGGGTGGGAGATAGAGGCTCTTGGCCCAATTTTCTTTTCGGGGTCAAGAATTTAGGGTGCCTGGGTGGCTCAGTGGGTTAAGCCGCTGCCTTCGGCTCAGGTCATGATCTCAGGGTCCTGGGATCGAGTCCCGCATCAGGCTTTCTGCTCAGCAGGGAGCCTCTTCTCTCTCTCTCTCTCTCTCTGCCTGCCTCTCTGCCTACCTGTGCTCTCTCTCTGTCAAATAAATAAATAAAATCTTAAAAAAAAAGAATTTAAATGTAGGTCCTGATATCAGACCCAACCCTTCTGATCTTAGCTGAGGGCAGCCATCTTCTTCGTCTTTTTCTTCTTAGAAAGAAGAAAAATGATACATGGGGGACTTGTGACATCCACAAGCCTACGACCTTCACGTAACAAGTCTTAGCATTTCTGCATCTTACCCTCTGAGTACACACCTATTTGTGCAGTGAGGTTACCGCCGATCCCAGCATGGGTGCCGTGTTGCATTCAACAGGAGCCATTTTCATAACAATAATGCCTTGTTTTTGTGGAGTGCATTTAGCTTTTCAGTGTGCCTTCCCATCTATTATCTCATTTGAGACCCACAGCAATCCTGTGAGATATGTAGGGCAGACATTATTATCCCCATTTGACAAGGAGTAATCACTCCGAGGCAGTCTCCATGGTAACAGAGGCCTAGTGGCCAAGAAGCCTGCAGTAGATTTTGACGACATCATGTGCTAAAATGGCTTCCTCCTTTTCCCTCCTACTCCCACTTCTGATGTGTATTTATTTTAAACAGCTTTATTGGGTCGCCTGGTGGCTCAGGCAGTTAGGCATCTGCCTGCAGCTCAGGTCATGATCCCAGGGTCCTGGTATGGAGCCCCACTCAGCGGGGAGTCTGCTTCCCCTTCTCCCTCTGCCCACTGCTCTTCCTGCTTGTGCACTCTCCCTGTCAAATAAATAAAATCTTTAAAAAAAATAAATAAACAGCTTTATTGAATATAGTTCACATCCCATATAATTTGCCCATTTGAAGTGTACAATTCAACAGGTTTCAGTATCTTCACTGTTACAAGCAAACCATCACCACATCAATTTTAGAAGGTTTTCAACACCCCATAGTCTGGGCTCTCACCTCCCTATGCCCTCCCCTCAGCCCTAGGCAACCACTAGGCTACTGTTTCTTCTCTGTAGATTTCCCTACATTAATTAGCCTTTCGTATTAATGGAATCATATATATTATGGTCTTCTGTGACCTGACTTCTTTTCATGGAGTGTGATATTCTCGGGGCTCATTGCACTGCGCCACGTGCTTCATTTCTTTTTATGGCCAGGTAATATTCCACTGTATGGATATACTACACTTGGTTTGTCCATTCACTGGTGGACATTTAGGTTGTTTCTGACTTGTCGCTTTTACCAATAATGCTGCTGTAAGCATTCAGGTACTGTGTGGTCTCATGTTTTCATTTTCCTTGGGTATATGCCTGGGAGTGGAATTGCTGGGTCGTATGGTAACTATGTTTACCCTTTTGAGGACCTACCGACAGTTTTCCAAAATAGCCACACCATTTTGCGTTCCTGCCAGAAGTGTATGTACGAGAGTTCCAATTTCTGCTCATCCTTGCCAACTCTTACTATCTGTTTAATTCTAGCCATCCTGGTGGGAAGGACGTGGTACCTCATTGTGGTTTTGACTTGCATTTCCTTGATCCTCCTCATGTTTTTTTGATCACTGGCCTCTATCAGAGGCAATGGGGAAAATTCCAGTTATATTTACTGGAAGTTTCCTCTAATGACTGCCTACCTGTCTCTGACTCCAGGCCCTCAGTACTTCCTAGCATTAGTGGCCTGCAGTAGGGCTTTTGACTCGGAGATTTGGGGTAAGCCTGGATGAATCTTTAAGAAAACCTTCCTGCTTATGCTGTATCTGTCCTGTGATATCTGCCAGTCCTCACGGACACCCAGGGAATTTTGAGGAAGAAGGCTTTGATTGACAGATGGCGATATCTATTGGCCAGTTGAATGAAAGGCACTTTTGGACCCTAGCACCGCTTGGGTGGGCTAAAGCCAGCCTTTTCTTTTTCTTTTTTTTCTTTTTAATAAATAATGTATTTTTTAAAAAGATTTTAAACATAGGGCTCGAACTTACAGCCCGAGTTCAAGAGTTGCATGCTCTAGCTGCTGTGATGGCCAAGGCGCCCCTAAGCCAGCTTTTTCTGTTGTTGGAGTCCTTCAGCGCCATCTTGCCCTGTTCTTTTTCTTGGCGGGGGGGCATGTGCATTTCCTCTCAAGACCTACCCTTCTTACACACCCCTCTAAATGCGTCTTGTTCCTTCTCTCTCTCTCTCTCTCTCTCTCTCTCTCTCTCTCTCTCTCTCGTCTCCTATTTTCCTTCCCTTCCCCTCCCGCTAACACAGCCATTAGCCAGCTGGGAAAGTTGCTTTACCTTCTTGTGTCACAGCAGCCTCCCTCTCAGGCTTCGTCTGAGTGCCATACGAAACGATGGGCGGGAACCGCCCTGAGGGGACCTGGCACAGAGTACCACTCACTATTGCTCATGAAGCAATTTGCATTTCTGTCTCTTCACTCGGAATTGGTAGCCCGTCAGATTAAAAAGGTTGCCGAGCCTGAGCTGAGTGACTTTTTCCTACCTCCCGATTGGGGTCTCAGTGCGACACGTGGGCAACCATCACGTGTGAACGTGTCTGTTTTCATTTAGTTGGTGGCTGAACACTTTCTGCAGAACCGGGAAGTCAGGAGGGCTATGACCAGCACTTCAAGCCTCCCCTTCCCCAAGATAATAAGGGCCTCTGCTATTTTCCAAGCACGGAAAATAAACCTTGCTGCGTACGAGCACGAGAACCTTCATTCCTTTCCAGTCTGACTCTAGCCTAAGCCAACATTAGACAGACAGGAGGTTTCACATAGAAGCCGCTGATGGAAAGTCCTGGGTCCTTGGTGGGGCTGCAGGCTGGGAGGCTGGAGGCCCTGGGGTACCAGGAACATGATTGCAGATGGCAATCATGTGTGGGGAAAATCAACCACCAGGGTTATTGAAAATGGTGAGAAAAGGGGGGGCAGGAGGAAGGGTGTTTTGGCCAAACTCTGCGGGTCGCTTTGCAGAAACTGCTTGTCCCATCCTAGCCTGCTTTTGGCCAAAGACTCCTACCCCTTGGGGGATGTTTAGCATCACCCCAAAAGTGAACAGCGTCCCCTGCCTGCAAGTTCCCAGGCAGCGTTGCATCGTGTCTGTCTGATCTACCCCAACCCCCATGCCGGAGAGCTCCCTCACCAGGAAGCTGGCCAAGCCAGGAGGGTAAGTCAACTGTCCTTGAGCCCCATGTTAGTCTCTGGGCTTTCGCGGTATTTTCAGAGGTCACGGTCTTCATCTAATCTGTGTAGTTGAGTGAAAATGGCTCATTGTTCAGCTGAGTTAGAATCTACAGCAGTCCCAGCAGCTGCTCAGCCCCTTGGGGCTTGCTTCCTGAGCTCAGGTGATAATGAGATCTCATCTTGGGAGCCGGGCTTCCTCCTTTTGGGAATACCATGTTGCAAGAGTGCTGCATCTTGTTCCCTGGGGACTCTGCGCAGGAAGCTGGAGACTAGAAATAAAAGAAAACCAGAGAGAAAATTTCAAGGAACTGATTTCTCAGTCAATTTCCTAACTTCTCATTAACCAAGTGGCCCGGTGGAAAGCAGTTATGAGAACATTTGTCTCTAATCCTCAGATTCTTGGGCTCCATAGATGAGCCGCTCTCAGAAACGAACCCGACCCGCTGCCTGCTCGTGTGCGTGCATGTGTGTGTGTGAGCGCGCGCGCGTGTGCGCATTTTCAGATGTTTTATAACCAGTCAGAGCACTTGCTCCTTTGTTTTCCAAAACCCAAACACTTTGGTTTGCTGTTTCCCTTTCCAGGATCTGAAACCACTCTACGCTAACCGGTGCCACTATGTCCCCAAGACATCCCAGAAGGAGGCTGAGGAGGTGAGCCCGAATGAGGCTGCGTGCTTTACCTTTTAGGAGGGTCTTCTGTTCTGCCTGAAACCCCCTTTCTTTTACTCCTTTTCACAGGCCTAAGGCTTGCCACTAGGTGTCTGTAGTTGATTTGCTCAGTGGGTCAGAGCACAAGCGCTAATGAGGCCACGGTCATAGGTTGGAGCCTCCTGAGACCTAATCAGATTTACTTTGCTCTGTGGCCACAGGCTGCCCCCGTGACCCCAGCAGGCAGCTTCTCAGTGTGTGGCTTCCATCCCAAGAGGGACAGCTGAGTTCAGGCCCCAAGGCAGGCCCCGCCCCCGGCTCTGCAGATGATGGTTTTGTTGCTTGGATTAGGTGGCCAGCTGGAAGAAAATCAGGAGCCCCACCAGAGCCCGGGGTCTGGACTAGGGAGGCAGAGCCTGAGTCCCACACGCAAGACAAGTCAGGAAGCCAAATGAGGGCCATTGAGAAGTCTGGGTCACTTTGCATGGCAACTTCTCCCTTCTTCCATGCCTCACGCAGAACCAGAGGCAGTGGGCAGTGAGGGGAAGCTCAGCTCCGTGTCACTTTCAGAAAGTGACCCAACCCACTGCCTGCTCAGCGAACACATAATAATTGCCCCCCAACCCAGAGAGCCCTCAAACATGAAACTGCCATTCGACATAAAGTACTGTCTGAATGGTGCCCTTGGAGTTCAGCAAAGTGACGGCCTTCCTCCCAAGGCACCAGGGCAAATACTTCTATTATGGCCCTGCCTTTCACCTGCTCCCCCTCTCCCCCCATTGCAAATTCACCGTTTTTTCTAACTATCCTCGGGTTCGAAGGGAGGAGTAGAAAGGCGCGTGTGCTGAGAGCTTATCAAAAAGGCAGTGAGCATTTACATGAAGGACCAGATATAAAAAAAAAAAAAAAGTGTCCGCATACAAGCACTTCATTGCATCCATATGGGGAAGGGAGTCTGGAAAAGTTCTTGAAAGATGGTAAATGGAAAAACTTATTTTTAAATTGTTTGCAAACTCGAGGTGTGTAAAAATGTCATTGATGTTCTCTTGATTTCGTGCTGATCGCTTTCTTATGTTAACTTGGTGACTGTGAAAATATTAATAATGACTTCCATAGGTTTGCTTGTAACCCTGCTCCCCCTAATCCTATTTTTCCTATATAAGGTCATAAGTTCCTCAACCAAAAATTCTCCTTCCGCGAGGGTTATGAGGAACCTTACCCAGGCAGCTAGAGAGGTACTATCGTACTTCAGCCTGCATGTGCTCCCCTTCTCCCCGCTCCTGTCCCCTGGCACCCCTTCCCCCCCTGTCCTGTTTCCTACTGTCATTTGTTCTTCCATCTGTCCTTCCATCCATCCTTCCTTCCTCTGCATCTCTGACCTTAGGGATGGGGCACTGAGGGCTGTGGCCGGGATTGGAATCGACCCCGACCCCTCGGTGGCTTGTCTCAGGCACAAGTTCAGCCAGCCCAGGGCCCAGCCCCATCCCTCTCCCATGCGGGGGTGTTCATCTGACAGCTGTCCATACCGTCCTTGCCGTCTCCATCAGTCACTAACTCATATTTCCAGTCCCGGAGGGTCATGTCCTTATCCTCGCCAGCCCGCCCCCTCACTGTTGTGTGTGCCCTCAGGTGAACTGCCCTCACCTCAGCCGAGGATTCTGCACGCCTCGTATCCGGGGCAACACCTGCTTCTGCTGCGACCTCTACAACTGTGGCAAGTACGTGCTGAGCGGCCAGGCTCTGGGAATGACTGTCTGACCCCAGTGGGGACTATAAGGGCCAGGGAGGCGGGGAGGGGGGTGGGAGGACAGAGTGCAAGGGCACACTGCTGTCCAGATCAGAGAAATGCATGATGTTGGTCTGTCAACAGATTTTGGCTAATAAGCGTTACTTGCCTCCCCTGTGCCAGGAGCCGTGTAAAGTGCTATGGAATATTTGATCTCATTTAGTCCTCATCTCTGATGCATGTAGGATGATCATCTCCATTTTACAGATGTGGAGAGTGAGGGGTGAGGCTCAGAGGAAGCAGACACCTGGCCCAAGTTCACACAGAACTCAAAATGGTAGAGATGGGGTTCAAACCCAGTTCTGTCTTAAGTCCAAGTTCAACAGCACTCCACAAATAGATACTGAGCCCTTTCTCTGGGCCTGGCCCTGTTCTAGACCCTGCTGATACAGTAGCAAATAGAATAAAAGTCCTTACCCTGATGAAGCTGATATTTTATTAGGGAAAACAGCCGATAGCGTGCGAATATATAATATGTCAAGGGTTCATCAGGGGTCTGAGAAAAAAATGAGCCAGGGGTGGTAGATAGATAGTGACAAGGTGAGGAGCCTATGTCCTATGTGAGACAGAGTAACCAGGGAAAGTCTCTTTGAGGAGGGGACATTTGTGCACAGACCTGAACGAAGGCAGGGGGCAACCCAAGTAGATACCTGGGGAAAGAGTATTTCAAACAGTGGGAACAGCAAGTGCAAAGGCCCTGTGGCACCGAGCAGACTCGGTGCTAGTCCTGTCACAACCACCCTGGCTCTCTGCCCTCTAATTGCAAAAACATCACTTATTCTTTCTTTCAAAACATATTTAGGGGGTAGGAATACAAAGTCTACCACTGAGGAGCTCACAGACTAGTGGGGATGTGTGGATGACTGATTACATATGCCAGAGTGTGATAAGTAGAGTGGGGATTAGTGGGCACATTGGGGACCCTGGTTACCCAAATGACTGAACTCAGAGTTGCTGGGGGACAGTGTCAAGGAGGAGGTGATGTGGGCGCTGAAGTTTAAAGGATGAGTAGGGAGTTAGGAAACAAACCAAAAGGGGGTAGAGGTGGGGAGGGCATTCCCAGCAATTGTGGGGTGGGGCCTGTTTGACAGGGGGTAGGAAGCAACCACAGAGAGCTCACAGGCCATGGGAATGACTTTGGACTTGACCCTGTAAGCAATTTGGACTCAACGCCAGACCCCATAAGCCACTGAATGCTAGAGTGTGGAATATGGGGCGCTGAGGGCCTGGAGAGGGAGAGAGGAAGGGAGTTGGCAGAGGGGGCCTGGCTGGAGCTAGATCCAGAAGGATCAGAGCAATGCAGCCCCCTCCTCACTCCCACTCCCTCCTCTTGGTATTGGGGGGGCCCATCACTCTGGTTTGAGAATCAAGACCTGGCGGACTAGAGGCACGGAGGAGATGCGGGACTCACACAAGCCCTTTACCTCCTTCCCTTGTACCAGCCTCATTTCGTTAAAAGGTTTGGCGGGCGGAGGAAGAGAAACTTAAAGACTCAAATGAGGTTTGGGGATTATCTGGGAGGTTCAATTATTCATGTTGTAATAATAACTAACACTTGTAAAGGACTTCCCTCCTTCGCAGCGGTGATGGAGAGGCTGGCTATAATTGTACTTCCTGAGCTCATCCTTCCAAAAATGATCAAAGGAATGTAAAATAGGTCCCACGGGAATTGGGGTTATTTTGCTATCTTTCCTTTTTCTCCCCTTGCCTCCCTTTCCCTACTGCTGTCCTTCTCTCCCCTTCTTCCTTCTCTCTCTCACTGTCTCCCTGCTCTCCCCCCTCCTCTGGTCCGCTACCTCTCTATTCCCACTTCCTGGCTTGGGGTGGGGGGACGGGGGGTGGGGTGGGGGGTGGGGTCTGGGAGCTGGCCAGCACCACAGGCCTGAGATGGATAAGAGGGGAGGCCAACCCGGGGAGGGCTGCAAAGTGATTCCTTGCGCACACACCTTTCTCTTTGCAATTAGGTGTGTTGCTGGAAAAGGTTTGCACAAACTAAACCCTACTTTAAATTACGTTTAACTGAGTCCTTAGGTGAAATTTTTTTCCGAAAGTGGAGCCCCAGTATATCTTCCTGTCAATCTGAACTTGAAAATAACTGACTTTCTTACTTTCTTAGAGCAACTTAGGCCAGGATGGTCTTTAAATTCTCTAAAGGAATTTTATGAGGAGCGGTGCTAAACTCTGGGCTCTCTAGAGGCAGGTTTGAGAATCATGACTTCATCTTATCTGCATCCCCAGGCCCCAGCACAGGACCAGGCATGAGTAAAGACCTAATGAAACAGGAGTGACTTTTCTGGGAAAGTACCAAAAAGAAGAACACCTTCCTCACCAGGAAGATAAAATATTGGCCTAGGCAACTAAGAGGGGTCATGGGGATATTGTCCCTAAAGATCTTCAAGCCTGGAAATGGTTTCCACCGACCTGATGCCCGGAGACCAACCCTGGGCATCAGTCAAGGCCCTGTCAGCAGCGCTAAGTTTCCAAAGGCGAAGCCACTAGGAAAAGACTTCCTGAACTTTCCATCAGGAAACAGTCTCAATGGGGTCATAAACTAGGGCCATGAGATTTGAAAAGGTAATGGTCCTACAATAGAGGGGATAGTTTTTCCTTGTCCATAGGCTTTTTCCAGTCAGTGCCAAAGAGACCTGAACTCCAGGCCTAAATATAGCTAACAACAAGCATTCTGAGAGATGTGGGGACTTTAATTTTGCCGAGTGTGTATTTGTTTTCCTCACACAAAACCTATTTTTAATCAATTGCCAACTCCTCCAGTCCATTTCCTGGAAAGGAGGCCAAGAAATAAAAAAAAAAAAAGTGGGAACAAAAACATCAGGCAGTCATTTGTATAGTGCTATGGAAACAGAGTTTCTACTGTCCCCTCAAACCCACAGACCTTCTCTGACGTCAAGGCAGTGAGGTTTTAATGCCAAACATAGATTATTCCATTTAGCCTTGTGCAGGAAGGTGGCTTTCTCTAGGACGCAGCTCCTCAAAGCCCTTCACTCAGCTTTGGAGAGGTCAGGTCAATATCACTGGTTGCCAATGCATCACCTAAAGGAAATGGAGGGATATGGGGTAGTCTGTCAGCTGTCTCCACTGGTAATAAAACAGAAAGAGATAGCTTACTTTCATTCATTCCTCCCTTCAACAAACTTTTATGGAGCTCCTAAAATATGTGCTAGGGACTGTTTGAGAAGACTAGGTATGGAGAAAGCATAACTTTACCCTTACGGAACTCAGTTTACCAGTGGGGGTTGTGGGGAGGGCAGCTTAGACCCGCTTGCAGATTCCCAGGGTTCCAGGTCCCTATGGAAGGGCAGAAGGATGTCCTGCTGCCTTATCCAAGGTCTGTTGCCTCCTCCTTTGTTAAATGATGACTGAAACACAGAGAGATTATCTGTTTCTCCACGCACACCCAGCAAGTTGAGAGCAAGAGGGTGAAAGCCTATATTGGGCAATCAAGCTCATGATCAATGCCACAATCAGTCTTTGAGCTCAGTTACTTATTCACCAGGTTTATTGATGACTTAGAATGTTTCTACCACTGTGCTAGGCAGTGAGGGAGACACAACAGAAGTGTAAGAGAAGACCGTCACCCTCGAGAGGTTACAATTTAGGTGGAGACATTATGTTCAACTTGACTGTAACCTCCGCACCCAGCCTAGCTCTCGGCACTGAGTGGGCCCTCAAGAAACACTGGATTCAATGACTAACTGAATTACTGACATTTGCGAAGTGCCAGACTAAGAGGAACGTGCTGTCTGAAGTTGTGGGAGTCCAGGGAAAAAGCCAATGAATGGGGCCCTGGAGTCCTTGTAGAAGACACTAGAGAGACGGTACGGAAGCTTCGAGTAGTGGGAGAGGTTAGGACAGGCAGAGAACAGAAGGCAGCACCCTCCATGCAGGGACAGAAATCTGAGCATAGGTTTGGAGTAAGTAGCCAGCATGGCCAGGCTGGGGCTCCTGGGAGCTCCTGGGGGCTCCAGGCTAGCTGGAGTGTAGACTCCCTTCTAGAGTCGGATTATGGCAGCCTGAGGAATTGGGACTGTTTTTCAGGAAGGTAATGAACGGAGAGCCATGGAGGATTTTGATTAAATGAATGATTTAGTTTTCAAAATGTTCAAAGAAGCTTAATCGGGCAGTGGTAGGGTCTGGTGGGAGGGCCTTACAGTCTAGAGACCCAACCAAGTGGAAACCGGAATCTCACAGAGAAACAAACCACATTCATTTGCTAAACCCTGAACCAGGTCTAAGCATTAATGTTCTTTCGCTTCATGGTTAAGTAAAAAATACTTCAGTAGCTGCTGAACCTGCTCAAACTGGAACCAAACATATAGTATCTAAAATTATTAAATATTTTTAAACAAACCACTAACCTATCACGGTGGTGTGGTCTGTGCATTTCAAGTGTCAGTGCTTCTAAGAACAAGAGTCTAAGGTTCATTGCCAGAGGCTGGCTCTACGAAGGGGGGAAGAAAAACAGTTACATGTTTTGCCAGGGGCTCTTATTAAGTGCTGGAGTGGTGCGTTCGTGCATTCTCTCATTAAATCCCCCAAGCTCGGAGAAGTTAAGAAAGTTGCTGAGGGTCAGACAATAAGTGACAAGAGCTGGGATGCAAACGTGGTCCAACTCTAGAGTCTTCTGTGCAGTACTGCCTGTCTGTGTGTACTCCCGGCCTGCCCTTGGTGTGTTGGGAAGTGGACAAAGATAACCTGGGGGAAGTCAGAAGCTGACTCTTCAGCTTCTCCTGCGCCCTGACAACCCCACACTCACCCTGACCCACCGGCCTGCCTTTCGGCAGTCCTGTCTGTGCCTCTTTGTGGCAGTAAGCTATCTTTCTTTTCACTGCATATATCTATTAATAAGTGATACTCTTGAGAGTAATGCCGTAAAATCCCAATAAACACGGGATAAGTTCATATTTTATATCAGAAGCAAGAATTTTTCAAGAAGATAATGAAATAGGTCTTCTTTCCAATGTTATGCTTGTGGTTTTGTATTAGGTTCAATGAAAAAGAAAAGATATGTCCAAGTAATATCCAAAAAACATAGCATGAAGTATAAATCTGATTTGCTTGGTTGTAATTCATAATGATAGAGTAATAGAATTCCACAGTGACCTATGTTGGTGGTGCTCAGTTTTGATTTCGAGAGGCAGCAAAATGTCATGGTTAAGTACAAACTCAAGGCCAGAGTGTCCGAGTTCAAATCTCACCTCTACCTCTTAATTTCTGTCTCTGCCTTGATTTTTCTCATCTGTATGTAACAGGGATAAAAATAGCCCCAACCATACAGAGTTACTATAGAGACTGACTGAGTTAGTGTTTGCAAACTGCTTAGAGTAGAACCAGGTAATAGTAAGGACTATAGCACTTTTTGCTATTATAATTGCATTATTTTTCAGAATTGTAGATTTGATCGACATCTCTGATGATAGCTAGGTATATGTATTCTTATTTGATACTCTCAAAAACAAAATATTCTACCTGCCACGAGTAATAATTAATTTGGAGTTACTGTGTTCATGGATATATGCAGGGAGTCACGGGTCTTTAAGCTTTAGGCAATAAGATTTCTGTGTATCTCTTCCTGCTTATGGGTGGGCTCCAGCTCTGCCCTTGAACATACTGAAATCCAGTTCAAATTCTGATGAATGAAGACACCTTTAAAATCTTACTCTAGAAGCTTACTATTTAAAACAGTGGGTTTCAGGGCACCTGGCAGGCTCTTGTCCGGGGAAGTGTGTGACTCTTGTTCTCTGGGTTGAGAGTTGGAACCCACGTAGGGGGCAGAGTTTCCTTTAAAAATAAAAAAATAAAATAAAATAAAACAGTGGGTTTCAAACATCGGTGAGCTCGTTAACACAGATCCCTGAGCCTCACACTAAGACATTCTTTTTTTTTTTTTTTTTTTTTTCTAGTATGACCTGGGCTGTATTGTTTCATGTGGGGTTGCTCCCATCAGCTCTATCTTAGGCGTGAGGTCTCTGGGATTGTGAGCACCTCACACTAAGACATTCTGCCTAATTCTGTGGGACTGGAGCCAGGCCTGGGAATCTGCATGTTTAAGCATCTCTTTCTCCAAGACATATGCGCGCACAGACACACAAATAATGCACTGATATACACAGGCAAGCGCGCGCGCCCGCGCGCACACACACACACACACACACACACAGATGGTTCTGATGCAGTCTGTCCCGTAACCGCGCAGATGGCAAGTCCTTAGAAAAAAACACTGAAAACACTGATTGTAAAGAATCCTAAAATAAAATAAAATCATCTGTGATGCTGAAAAGTCTTTTCTGGCGTGAACAATCCCTCCCTGATTCACTTTGGAGGTTAACCTTCAATTTTTTTTTAGAATCACAATACTGGAGATTCGTTAACGATTCCCAGGCCAAGTTGTAAGCTAGTTTGCAACATCCAAGAAGACAGGAACTTTCAGTGAATCAGCTCAAGTGTTTATGTAGCACTAGCTACGTGTCAGGGACCTTAGTGAACAAAACAAACGGACTCCCTGCCCTAGAGCTTCCATTCAGGTCCAAGAGAAAAAGACAGGAACGAGTAAGTGCTAGAGACTCGCAATCCAAGGAGGGTAAACCTGTCAGGCAGCTCCGGCTGGGCTAGAGGGGGTGGCTTCAACAAGAGACATTCATTTGCTCAGAGTTCTGGAGGTTGCTAGTCTGAGGTCAGGGTGCCCACATGGCGGGGCCTGGGGAAGTCTCTCTTCCTGGCTTGCAGACACCCACCTTCCCCACCCCCATCGTGTCCTCACCTGGCCTTTCCTCGGTGGGTGCCGATGGAGATCTCTTCCTCTCTCTTTCTCTCTCTTCCACTTTCTATAAAGCCATCAATCCTATCAGATTAGGGCTCCACTCTTCTGACCTCATTTAACCTCAATTACTTCCTAAAATCCCTGTCTGTATCGGATTGCAATCGTAGTGGGAGCTAGGGCTTCGACTTGCCAATGTTGGAAGGGGACACAATTCAGTTCACAGCAAGTCACATGAGAGACGGTGGCCGGGCGGGGAAGGCCTGGGGGTGTCCTCGGACTGAGTGCCCAGGGAAGGCCTCTCCAAGGAGGTGAGATTCAGGTTTTGGGCAGCAGCTTGTCTTCAGTTTTTTCCTGGGGCGATGTTTTTGTGTTTGTTGCTGTTTTATTTTGAAAGAGGAAATGGGGAAACCTTTGAAGCCTGAATTCAGATGCCAGCTTTCCTACTTATGGCTTGGGCAAGCCCCTAACCTCTCTGTGCTTCAGTTTCTTCATCTGGAAAATGGGAATGGTGATAGGACCCACCTCATAGACTAGCATAAGGATTTGCCGTGCTAATAGAACTTTCTGCCTCCAGTGTGGCTCTTAGGAGTGCGGCTTCTGAGCACTTGAAATGCGGCTGGTGAGCCTGAAAATGGAATTTTTTGTTTTACTTCATTTTAATTAATTTAATTAAACGGTGCCATGAGCAGTAGCTACCATATTCAGCAGCACAGATTTCATGAATTCACATATGTAAAACGCTTAGCACTGGGCCTGGCACGGACCGAGTGCCCACATATGCTATCTAAGACTGAGCACTGTAGCCCTTTTTGCTATTATAATTGTATTATTTTTCTTTTTTAAAAAATATTTTATTTATTTATTTGACAGAGATCACAAGTAGCAGAGAGGCAGGCAGAGAGAGAGGAGGGAGCAGGCTCCCCACGGAGCAGAGAACCCAATGCGGAGCTTGATCCCGGGACCCTGAGATCATGACCTGAGCCGAAGGCAGAGGCTTTAACCCACTGAGCCATCCAGGCGCCCCTTGTATTATTTTTCAAAATCATGGATCTGATCGACATCTAAGATGATAGACAGACATGCATACATATTCTGTTAGTGATGGTGACAAGGGTTTCTCTGGTCAGTGGGTGGTTTTTTTTTTTTCATTTATCTTTGGATAAACAGCAGTCACATTTTATCATAGTGCCTTGCTCCCCCAGCACATTCATGGCTGTGCTGTCCCTCACCAGAGCTCCCCACCTGCTCACCTGTCTTTTTGCTGAGCTGCTTGATAGCCAGAGCTCTGGGGGGGTGGGGGGGTTGTGTGGGGGAGAGACAGCCTGCTCCCCGGGGACTGACTGGTGTGTTTCTCTCCCCGTCCAGCCGCGTGGAGATCACCGGTGGGTACTACGAGTACATTGACGTCAGCAGCTGCCAAGACATCATTCACCTCTACCATCTTCTCTGGTCTGCCACCATCCTGAACATCGTCGGCCTGTTCCTGGGCATCATCACTGCCGCGGTCCTTGGAGGCTTTAAGGACATGGTAAGGAAAGAAGTGCTTTCCCATTGCAGAGGCCCCTGGCGGGGGCCAAGGTACAAACTAGGAGGCTGGAGGTGATGGGGAACTCATGTTTTGAAGGGAGGAATCAGAGGCAGTCGCTTTAAGAATATAGCCGCCTTCAAACAACTCAAGTTGAAGGAGCCAGGCAATGTCCTTAGTGTGCAAACATTTCTTGTTAACATGAGTTGCCCGTGTTCTTGAGGCACGTTCTGGGGGCGGGGTTGAGGAGCTGGTGGCCTCAATTCTCCCGTTCATGCTGGTTATGTAAACATAGCCTTTCGTGCTCCCCCGCCCGCCACACACAAATACACACTGTTAGCAGGAAACCTTTCTGGATAGTTTTCCCCTTAACAGATTGGGGAGAGATGGAAGTAAAGAGGTTTTTTTTTTTTTAGCTCAGGTAAGAGTAATGCTAGTCTCCCCCTCCCCAGGAATTTCACCCTGTAGTTTCTCCAGAAAGATCATGTGTGCCAGCCCTGAGCTAAGCTGCTTGCTCGGTCTTGCCCTCAGCCTCAACCTCCCTGAGTTCCCGATCCTTCCTCTCAACCTCTCGCCATATTTGTGCATGCGTGCGCCATACAAAAGTGTGGGAGGACTCAGCCCCCAGTAAGTGCCCTATAATAATGGGCTTCTTCCTCCCTTTGCTTTTAAAGCATTTTTAAGCATTTCTTTGCTCATTTAACAAACCTTGACCTCTGATTATGGGGATAATAGCTTTAGTGATACAGTTGTCAACCTGGCTTCCTATTAGAATAGAATCACCTGAGGTGCTTAAAAGAGCCCAGATGCCTGGACCCCTCCTCCAGAGCTTCTAATTTAATGGGTCTAAATTGAAGACCCGTCATCAATATTTTTAAAAGTTCCCCAGGTGGCTCTGCTCTGCAGCCAGGACTGAGTACCACTGCTCTAGAGGGGTCCCACTTGTGTTTAGGGAATTGTTTTGTACCTAAAAGAGGTTCTCCTTTGACCCCGGAAATGAGGCAGATAGCCCCTAAGCCCCGGGCTGTTTTTGTCCCATTTTGGGCTCCCTGAGGAACAGGAACCTGAAAGGCGGTTTGTAATTTGACCTTGGATGGTCAAAAGGCTCAGCAATGGAAAGTGAAAGGCGGAGGTAAGACAAGGGAAAAGTAGACACTCTAGAGCTGGACCAGGTTGTCAGGAATTTGAACGTTCCTGCTCCTGACTCCAAGTCAGGAGAATTCCTTCCCCGCTCACATCCAGTCTGTCTGTCTGTCTTTTTTTCTCTCCCTCTCTCACACATGCATTTCCCCTTTTTTTCCCCACTTTTTATTTTTTTAGGGAGAGAGAGAGAGCGAGAGTGGGGGTTGTGGTGGGGAGGAGGGAGAGGGAGACAGAGAATCTCAAGCAGACTACACGCCCAGCACAGAGCTCGATGCAGGGCCCGATCTCATGACCCTATCACAACCTGAGCTGAAACCCAGAGTCGGGCCCTCAACTGATTGAACCATCCAGGCGCCCCTCATGCACACATTTCTCATTCCTACGCCCCTCCCCACGCCAGGGCAAGCCGAAGCGTTAAGGGGTAGGGGACACATCAGCATACGTGGGACCCTCGGAGGGAGGAGGTCTTGTAGGTCTGGGCCTGAGGGAGCTTTGGGGTGAGAGGGCTTCAGAAAAGCTGTTTCTGGGTTGAACAAAGAATACCCCGTGTTCTTAGAGACTTTCCCCAAGGGGATGGGTGAAAGCCGAGGCACCGTGTAGAATGTGAGCCAGTCTGGCTGGAGGAGAAGCTCTGGGGTTGGCGAGTTGGGGAGATGGGACCGCGGGATGGGTGTTGAGGGTTCTCTGGAAGGTTCCTAGTGCTTTCGGACCTGGGCAGCGAGCTGCCCTGAGGCTCAAATGCAGTGGGTGGCAGCTACTCAGCAGCCTCCATGGGGTTCCTGCAAGGAATCGGTTGACCATCAATGTAGAGGTTTATTTCTGGAATCTTCATTTCACTGTGACTTTTGATCTTTAGGGGGAAAAGGGGTTTGTGGAGGATCTGTCCTGAGAGGTAGCAGTGATGGTCCTTTACTCTATACAAAGGGTTTTTGCACGATTACTTTCTTCACTCCTCCTCACTCTTACTACCTGATAAGGTAAGTATTTCTGCCCCCATTTAACAGATGAGGAAATAGGCCAACAGAGGTCAAGTGACTTACCCAGAACTAAACAGCAGAGCTGGGAATGGAGCCCAGCTTCGTCCGATGCCAGAGCCTTTGCTTTTTCTACTGTACCCCAGCTGCCCAGACCAACGTTTGGACATCCCTTTCCGGTTCTACAAGTGTTTTAACACACATTACCTCCTTTGTTTAGCTGCTTTAATTTAGAACAGTTGAAAGCGAGTTGTTTCCAGCTGTCCGGAGCTTCCTTAGGAGGGAAGGGGGAGGAGGGCCAGGGAAGTACAAATACCGGGCCTGGGAACTTGGTCAAGGACCAGAGGGGAAAACGAAAGACCAGAGCAAAGATCAGGGGCAAAGCATTCAATTCCTGAGATGGGAGAGAGATTGGGAGTGAAAGATGGGGGCCAAGAAGGAGCCCTTAGTTCGATGGCTTTACTAAAATGATATGTGCTGTAGGCCATCCTGGAACATCAACCAGGTGAGCCTAAATATAGTCCTTGGCCTGGGTCCAAACATGGTTGGGGACTCGTGGTGTGCCTCCCCACTGAGCAGCAGGCCCAGGGATCTGCAGGGAGGCCCACTGGGGGCTGGCGGGTGAAAGCCATTCCTAGGGAGTGAGGACAGGAGCCAAGGGCTGGGAGCTGGCAGCTGTTAGGAGGATCAGCTAGGAGCTGCCGCTTCCAGAATGTCCCCTCCTGAGAGGGACACAGATGGGTGTTCTCATTCCCTTACCAGAGGAGGCTTGGGGAAAAGGATCTTTGAGTAATATTTGATGAAGTGTCTTTTGACCCAAGATACAAGTTGAGATGGGTCTTTAAAAGGTGACTGTATCTTGCCGTTTTCTCCTCATTGGTGTCTCTGGTTTGGAGGAAAGTGGGGAGGCACAAAAGTGGCACTCTTTCCAAAGTCAGCAATGTCTCGTCTAGGCAAGACCGCGTTCACCATTTCCTGGGCCGCCTCGTAACCTCTTGTTTCCCTGAAGCTCAGAATGCGACTGATCAGTAATGGGGAGTCTCATAACCTCAGAGCCCCAGAGATTTTTTTTTTTAGATTTTATTTATTTATTTATTTGAGAGAGCGAAAGTGAGAGAGAGCCAGCATGGGCGGGGGAGGGTCAGAGGGAGAAGCAGACTGCCTGGTGAGCAGAGAGCCTGATGTGGGGCTTGAGCCAGGGACTTCAGGGTCATGACCTGAGCTGAAGGCAGCTGCTTAACCAACTGAGCCACCCAGGCCCCCCCAGAACCCCCGAGTTCTAAGAGAAATATACACACTGCTGTATGCACACACAAATAGACACAGAGAAAAATCACAGTTAGCAATGTAAGGCCTTACGAGACACTTACTTGGAGCCATTTCTTTGGCTCCTTCCCTGCCCAACCGTGTACCTCCCTTTGCTCCCCGGGCCTCTATTGCCCTGTCCATTCTGTCTACACTCTCTATCCTTGACTCTCCTCTCTCTTGTGCCTTTCCTGTGCTCACTCAGTCTTCCTCTTCTGCCGCTGTCTCTGTAACAGTCATCTTCCTTTCAAAGATAATCCCGCCTCCCCCTCGCCCCCCCCGCCGTCCTCCCGCCCCCCTTCCCCCCCCCCCCCCCCGCCCTCCCTGGCCTCGCTGAACACACAGAAATTTTTATAGATAGAGTTTACATTCCATGATTGTTTCTCTCTGGCTAGGCTTAGTTTATTTGCATAGAAGAACTGGTTTCATTTTGCAAGAGCTTTTAGGAGGATGTGCTTTTAATTGACAGAAGGCCAAGGGAACATGCTTTCTGGGACTTCTTTGGGGATGAAATTTCTTCTTAGCATTCTGGTGGAGAGGTAAGGGCGTTTCTGAGCACTCTTTCTCTATAAAGCGAGCCAGCCCTTGGAATGGTCAAGAATCTCAGCCCTCTCCCACACGTGGGAGGGGCTGACAAACATTTCTCTTCTTGTCTGGGAGCTGCATTGTAATGCCTGAGGTTTGTAGCTCTTCAAACCTCCGGGAGATGTAAACAGTAACCCACTCCAAGGAAGAGAGCAGCAGAACTGTGTTGAAACTTGCTATAAGGAAGCTTCCTCTGCCAACACTCCCAACGTGGCTGCCTGTAGCCATTGCCAAAGCCTGCCCACACGTTTTCATCACTCCGGGGAAGCTTCTGCTCTCCGCTAATGTGGAGTAGATATGTACCAAGAATCAAAACCCATTGACTTTGCAGATAGCTCTTGGTTATCCACACATATGGCAGCAGTATTAATGACACAGAAAATCGGAAAAACATTGACCCCACACCTTGACCCATGCGGCACTCATAAGGGCCTGCTTGGGACAACTGTGTTTGGGAACTAATGGTCAGTGGCCACTTCCTTTAGCAGTATATTTTGGGTTTTATTCTTTTCTTTGTCTTTTGGTTTTTTTTTTTTTATTGATTTCAACTTTTCTATAGGTTTGAATTTTTCAAAATAATAATTTGGGGGGGGGAAATGACACCAGTAATATACATTTAAAAAAAAGTGAACCACCTACATGGCTCAGTCAGTTAAGGGTCGAACTCTTGATCTCAGCTCAGGTCTGGATCTCAGGGTCATGACTTCAAGCCCCAGAGTGAGGCTCCACACCCATTGTGGAGCTTACTTAAAAAATAGTGGGGCGCCTGGGTGGCTCAGTGGGTTAAGCCTCTGCCTTCAGTTCAGGTCATGATTTCAGGGTCCTGGGATCGAGCCCCGCATCGGGCTCTCTGCTCAGGGGGGAGCCTGCTTCCCCCTCTCTCTGCCTGCCTCTCTGCCTACTTGTGATCTCTCTCTCTCTGTGTCAAATAAATAAATAAAATCTTTTTTTAAAACGTATATACATACATAGTTATTTGGGTCTTTGCTTTTATGTAAGTCAGGAATCATGTTATATAACATAGTGGGATTTTTTTCCCCAAGATTTTATTTATTTGAGAGTGACAGAGAGCATGAGTAGGGGGGAAGGAAGAGAGAGAAGCAGACTCCCTGCTGAGCAGGCAGCCCTACACGGGGCCTGCTTTCAGGACCCTGGGATGATAACCTGAGCCGAAGGCAGATGCTTAACCGACTGAGCCACCCAGGTGCCCTCATTGTGTTTTTTGTTTTTGCTTTTGTTTTTTGACAGAGATCACAAGTAGGCAGAGAGGCAGGCGGTGGGGGAAGGGGTGGGGACGCAGGCTCCCTGCTGAGCAGAGAACCCGATGCGGGGCTTGATCCCAGGACCCTGAGATCATGACCTGAGCCTAAGGTAGAGGCTTTAACCCACTGAGCCACCCAGGCGCCCCTCATTGCAGTTTTTTTAAGACTTCTTTTTTTTTTTAAGAGATATTTTAGGTTCACAGCAAAATTAAGAGGAAGGTATAGAGATTTCCCATGTCCTCGGTGCTGCCACCCCACACGTAGCCTCGCCCATTAACTAT
The DNA here is from genome assembly GCF_922984935.1 of Meles meles. Taxonomy (NCBI): domain Eukaryota; kingdom Metazoa; phylum Chordata; class Mammalia; order Carnivora; family Mustelidae; genus Meles; species Meles meles. The sequence continues at coordinate 102,458,006 of NC_060087.1, read as the reverse complement.
ATCCCCAGCAGAGTGGTACATTTATTATCAAGGACGAACCTACATCGACAAGTCATTATCCCCCAAAGGCCATAGTTTACCTTAGGGCTCACTCTTGATGTTGTAATTCTGCGGTTCGGACAAAAGTATAATGACATCATTATACTACCGTAGAGTAGTTTCACTGCCCTAACAGCCCTCCACATCTCTGCCCCCCACACACAACCCCTGGCCACCACCGATCTCTTTAATGCCTCCTTAGTTTTGCCGGTGGCTTTCTATTCTTATTATTTAACGCTGTATCCCGGGTGATGAACGCTTATGTTGTTTCGCATCTGTGTTCTTCTACAGAACCCAACTCTGCCGGCGCTGAACTGTTCCGTTGAAAATGCCCATCCGACGGTTTCTTACTATGCTCGTCCTCAAGTGGCGTCCTACAATACCTACTACCATAGCCCTCCCCACCTGCCGCCATATTCTGCTTACGACTTTCAGGTATGTTTTGAGAGAAAAAGAACTCTCTGTGACTCTTGCTGCTGTTCGTGCTGCCTTGTTCTCTCCCTGATTACGGAACCTCCCTACCATGGACGAGGTAGCCAGGCCCTCAGCCCGACGGCCATCAGCAGCCTGTGGGGACTAGTGACCAGCTTATAGACAACAGCAAGGCGAGATAGGAGAGATGGGGATGGTGGGAAAGACACAGGAAACAAAGAGATGGAAGAAAAGGGAGAGAAGGAGCAAGGATGGAGGTGTCCCAGAGCGCCTTGACCGGCACCCAGGAGAGGACGTTACTCATTAGTACATCAGTAGGGACACCTGTCCAATCGTGGCTTTTCCCATTCTTCCGTCACTGAGAGAGGCCTAGTCTTGCTCTTTAACACAACAGACTCTGGCCAATGGATTGAATAGCATCAGTAATAAGGAACAATTCCCTGGTTTTCCTCCAGACTTCCTTAACTAGGACTATACAGAGAAAGGTTTTTTTTTTTTTTTTAAATAACAACCCCTCTCCCCTTTTTTGCCTTGTTATCACAGAGATCCGAAATAGAGTTACCAAATTTTCACTTTCCCCTTTCCTTTTGAGCTGAGACGAAGCACAGAAAAACAGAACCAAGAAAGACACTTAATTAGAAGGCCTTCATTGTGTGCTGAGCACTGGGCTAGGCACTTCAAGGAAACAAGCAAAATGGTCTTTTCAACATTTACAGTGATTGTCAACCCTTGACCATAGAAGAGCGGGATTACACAGAAATCTGGTTAATTGAAAATTTGAGAACCAAAGGAAATACCTTTGAAAGGAGAGGAGCCCATAATGAATTTGCTTCTCCTAAGGACCCCTGGATGCTCCAAGGGGACATAAAGGCACAACTGTTTGGGGATACTTCCAATTAGCCAGCCAGTTTACAAACACAAAGCCCTTGGGCAACCTAATTTCAGCTTTAGATTCACAAAATAATTGAACCTGGAAAGCCCCGTTTTGTTGAAGACAGTGCCCTTTTGTTCAGCTCCAATGCTGTGCATGGAGGTCTAGGCCTGTATATTGCAACAGTAACACATGTGACCATGGACTTGTTCACTCTTATAAAATGCAGAACCAGAACAAGGAGGTGTCCATCAAAGCTTGGGAACAAATTGTGCCGGAACTTGTTCTAAAGCCTACGGTGTTTACAGGTAGACACAAAGGGAAATCATTCCCCAAATAAGTATAGACTGGGAAACACAAATCTGTTCAAAAAAGGCATAGATAATTTCAGCAGTGACAGAGGCAAAAGGAGTCCTTTAAGAGACTGCGGGGATGGGACCCCTGGGTGGCTCAGTCAGTTAAGCATCTGCCTTCAGCTCAGGTCGTGATCCCAGGGTCCTGGGGTCGGACTCCCAGCTCAGCAGGGGGTCTGCTTCTCCTTTTCCCTCTGCAACCCCCTCATGCTCTCTCTCGTGTGTGCTCTCTCTCTCAAATAAAGAAAATCTTTAAAAGAGAGAGAGAGAGAGAGAGGATGCAGGGATGTTGAAATTAACACAGGAATAAAAAGTAATAAAAAGTCATCCCTGGGGGGTGCCTGGCTGGCTTAGTTGGTGGAGCATGCAATTCTTGATCTCGGGGTCTGAGTTCAAGTCCCACGTTGGGCATAGAGCTTACTTTAGGAAAGAAAAGGTCATCCTGGGATGGAGGGGCCACAGACACATAGGTCCAGCCCCAGAGGCTGCCTCTATTTATTTTTTATCAAAGCAAATTATGTTGATTATCTTGATTTTTAGGAATTTTCACTTTCTAATGAACTCCAAAGTAGGAACAATCATCCCCCTGGTGATGGTCCTTGTATGCTCTAAGATAGGAAGCCTGTCTATAGGGTATGGAGACATTTCTCTGTCCATTGTTCCTCATTCAGACACTACCTCCGGGATGAAGACAAGATTGACAATGCCGTTGGTGACTCGGGCTGTTGGCTTCAGTCCCGTCACTGTTTGTTCTGCTCCCATGCGCCAGGCACTGTGCTAAGAGCTATGGATATAAAGATTGATTGCATTAAGAAATCAGGGACTTGAGAGGCGTCCGGGTGGCTCGGTTGGTTAAGCGTCTGCCTTCGGCTCGGGTCATGATCCCAGGGTCCTGGGATCCAGTGCCTCATCGGGCTCCCTGCTCAGCTCACCCCTGCCTTTGCCTCTCCCCCTGCTTGTACTCTTGCTCTTTCTCTCTCACAAAAATAAATAAATAAAATCGTAAAAAAAAAATGAAATCAGGGACTTGAGTGGGGAATGGTCAGGGGACAGCAGTAGAGATAAATATAAATAGACAATTACCCAGAGTGCTGTGGAAACCCAGAAACAGGGTCCCTAGCCCAAACCTACACTACCGGCAGGGATTTGTGGAAGCCTCTTCTTTTTAATAACAGCTCCCATTCACTGAGCCCTTGTTCCGCACCAACTGTGGTGCTGAGGTCTTCACGTATGTCATCCGATTTATATATCCAATACAAATATCATCCTTTGGGGGAAAGAGTCTTGCCATTGCCCGTCTCTTGTCATTTGAGTCTGTCTGACTCTAGATTGGCTTGAAGAATTCTTTGGGGAAGCTATAAATCTGACCCCAGCATATATCTTTTCCCCCAGTTATTTTAGGGCACTTATATTTTTTTACCGATTTAAATTATGGGCTTCCTAATCATGACTGAGAAGGGGTCTCTAGACAGTAAACTCTCTAATAATTTAATTATTAAATTTCTCCCCACTCCAGGAGCTACTGGGACACTTCTCATACCTCTCCTGGTTCTTTTTCTAGATTTGAGCTGTCTCTGTGTTTCCTCATTGGAGACTTCAGAGTCGGGCGGTGTGGGTTTTGAGTGATGTGGGTTTTTAAATTTCTTTTAAAGACTTTATATATTTTAGAGAGAAAGAGAGAGAGCACTTAGGCAGGGGGGAGAGCAGAAGGGGAAGGAGGGGAAGAGAGAGAATCTCCAGCTGATTCCACACTGAGAGCAGAGCCCACCTGGGGCTCAGTTGCAGGATCCCAAGATCATGACCAAGAGTCAGACACTCAACCGACTGAGCCACCCAGGCGCCCCGAGTGATGTGTTTTTAGGTAAACTGTTTCCTTCTGGGACTTCAGTGGTGTGCTTGAATTGAGCTTTCTTTTGTTCACCAACTTTCATTCCCTTCTAGTTTCTTTTCTTTTTTAAGATTTTATTTATTTATTTGACAGACAGAGATCACAAGTAGGAAGAGAGGCAGGAGGGGTGGCGGTGGGGGGGGGGAGCAGGTTCCTTGCTGAGCAGAGAGCCCGATGCAGTGCTCAGTCCCAGGACCCTGGGCTCGATCCCAGGATACTGGGATCATGACCTGAGCTGAAGACAGAGGCTTTAACCCACTGAGCCACCCAGGCGCCCCTCCCTTCTAGTTTCATAGGAGGAAATACCAGTCTTTACCCAGGAAAGCCAAGAGGATGAGGGAACACCTTGCTTGCATTCCCAGAGAAATAGAAAGCAATCAGCAAAACCGCACACCAGCTCTGACGATAAAAATTCCAGAAGGACAGACCTACCCCTCCCTCCCCCGCCACCAAAAAAAGCCAGAGCTTCCTTATGATCTTCTCAGATTGGAAAAGGGCCCACATCGCAGATGACTTTTCTAGACTTTCTTCTAAATGACTTCCCCATTCGGGTCATTTCTAAATAGGACTATATATGTAACTTTGTGTTTGAAAGCTACTGCTCCTTTTTACCCCAAGGCTGACAGAAGAGAGAGGAAAAGGAGGAATAGGATTTTATTTTAATCCCTCCAAGTTGTGTCCTCATTGGGTAGCTGTCCAGTTAGGAAGCTTAGGAAATATTCCTTGTGGTCAGACACGATGAGGGCTTCGCTCAGGTCAGATGGCCCTGAGGAGGCTGTGAGTGCTGAGCTGGGAGAAACGGGACTCTTGCAAACATTGGACTCCACAGTGTCCTCGCTTCATGAGCTCCCCATCCCCCAAGGCAGGAAGGATCGAAACTGAGGCTATCTTGGCCTCCTCACTAACCTCCACACTCACTTCCGTAGCCCCGACGACGCTCATTTCCCTCCTACCTGTACATTGATTTTAGCCAAGTAGCCCAAATTCCGCAGGGTATAAGGCATAGGGTTCTACTTGCGCTGGGAAATTCAACGCAAGGGAGCTTTATGTAACACCTCAAGGGTTCCAGCTGTACTTCCCAGTCTGGCCCCACCGGGCGGGTCCCCCCCCTTCACTAACGGTGAGCTGCCTCCTCTCCTGTCCACCTAGTAAACAAAAGTCTCAGCCTATGCAAAATGCAGACACCTCTGTTTATGCTCTTTATTAAAGTCTGTGAAGGTACCGTAGCCACCAAAAATGACCCACTAGAGGTTGGACCCGTTTAATGGGAGGATCGCTTTAGTCCTGGGGGAGGGGGTGCATGGCACGGGCTGCCAAAAGCCTTAGAAGGCTGTGGCTCCCCCAGCTCAACCGTTTTTCTGTATTTCCCCCTCGCCTACCAAGTGTGTTCCACCGGGCAGGGGTGGGGCTGGGGGGGTCATCCTCTGGTAGCACCCTCAGCCTGCGGCTCACCCCCCTTCTCGCCCCCGCCTCCAAGGAGCGACTGGGCAGGCGGCAGGCTCGAACTGACCACGGTGGCCCAGCAGTAGGCTATTTAGATGCTTTTCATGCTTTGTGGTGTGCGAGGATTCAAAGCTCTGTTCTGCTGAGCTGCCTGTCCCATTAGTAAAGTCGACTCCCACTCCCAGGCAGGAACCAAAAAGCACCAGGCCAGCTCCCCAGCTGTAACAAAGCCAGATCCTTCCCAAGGTGCCTGCTGGTTGCTAGGAAACTACGTGCGGGTCCTGTGGGCCTTGTCTTTCCTCCCCCCCCCCTTGTCCCCCCCAGCCCCGGGCCCCAAGGGTGTGTGGACTGCAGCCAGTCAGCTTCCCAGCTCTGCCAGCAGTCCTTCAAGTTGATCCTTAAGACTCCCAGCATCCTCAAAGGGAAGCGAGAATCATACCCTCCCGGCCGCTTGAATCCTTCCCAAACATGAAAGCAAGAAGTGAGAACCAAAGGCCATTGTGTCACACCCCCCCTTTTACTATCAAAGTGTGCAACTGCCACCCTCGGCAGCTGCTGCCCACGGAAGCTTCTCGCAGCCCCTCCCGGGACAGAACTGCCTCTTGCTGCGCTGTTAGAAGCCTGTGCCTCCTGTCTGGGAGCACCTAAACCCGGCCGCCTGGTTCTCACCCTCCCGTGGCGCCTTTAGAAGGGCCAAGTGCCACGTCTCCAGTCCCTGGCCGGGAGACTCTTGTCCCCACTGGGCTGAGAGGACAGTGCTCTCCCTTGAAAGCAACAGGGGAGGAGGGAGGGAGGGAAGGAGGGAGGAAGGGAGTCCTGTAGTGCAGAATGGAAAATTGGGAACTCCTCCCAGAGTGGAAAGAGAAATTGGAATTTTAGCAAGGAATCGGGCTTGTCTTAAGTCCACCGACTCAAGTTGCTTTGTCTTTAAGGTTCTGCAGGTCCTTTCACCCTGTCATTCCTTCACTCAGGGCTGAAAGAACGAATGGGGCGGGGGAGGAGGAGGGAGTGGTGGGAGCCTCATCCCTTGTAGGTCCCAGCACAATGTGGTTGGATATTTCAGTGCCATGGGCAAAGACCTAGATACCTGGAGAGCCCTTTCTAAGGAGTGCAGGGGTGAGGACTGGCGATTAGGAGGCTCAGCCAGGTGGTCTCAGGCTCCAGAAATCTCATGGCAAGGCCAACTCTCGGTAGCCCCAGACCTTTAAAAATAACATGATTGACTCAGACTGGCCAGCCAAAGTAAAGCCATAACCTCCCGCAAACAGCACTCAAACTGTTGAGAAATTGTGGTGTAAGTGGGTCTTTTTTTTCTTTTAAAAGCCATATCTTAAAAATTATTTATTTATTTATGAACGATTGAGAGAGAGAGAGGGAGTGGGGGAGGGGAGCAGAGGGAACAGATCCAGCAGACTTCCTGCTGGACCTGGAATCCCACCCTGGGCTCCCCGAGATCAGAATCTGAGCTGAAACCAAGAGTCAGTGCTTAAGCGACTGAGCCACCCAGGTGCTCCTTTTTGTTTTTCTTTTCCTGTACCAGTTCCTCCTAGAACTAAGATACACCAGAAAATTGCAGTTCTCCAGCCCTGTTCATTGGCTTATTATGTTCACCCTTCCTGAGAGCCTAAAACCAGCCTCTGACCCCCTGCCGTCCAGGTAGTCCCCTCCAGTCTCCAGGCCTCAGCCATGCACCACCGCCAGAGCAAGGAGAGGTACCCACAAGATGTGACTGTATTCTTTGAAAATATGTTTTACTTTTAAAAAACATGCCAAGTTGGGGCACGTGGGTGGCTCAGTTGGTTAACTGTCTGCCCTCAGCCCTGGTCATGATCCTGGGGTCCTGGGATCAAGTCCCACATCAGGCTCTCTGCTCAGCGGGGAGTCTGCTTCTCTCTCTCTTTCTCAAATAAGCAAATAAAATCTTTTTAAAAAAAAACATACCAAGTTCATCTGATATATTCCTGAGGTTAGGATCACTCATTCAACATTTATTGAGTACTACTACTTGCCAAGCACTGTTCTGAGCTCTGCGGGATATGTCAATGAACAAAATGAAAACAGGCCAACTCTCCTTGAGCGGGAAAGTCATCAGGGTCAAGGGTACACATGAGCCAGGGAAAGGGAAGTAGCAATGACTCCTGATGTGTCAATTCACTGTTTTTAAAAAAGAAAAAGAAATCTCTAGCCTCTCCCTTCCCAAAGACTACCAAAGTCAGACAACACGAAGTAATACTGAATCCTACGTTGCTGCAAACTGGCAGGTTGTTCCTTGTTCTTACACTGGTGTTCTCTCCTCCGCGCCCGCGTTCCTCTCTGCTCTCCGACCTACCACCCGCTTGGGTAGGTGGGTCGCAGTTAAGATGAAACAGAGATTGTCAGACTTGGAAAAGCCCAGATCCGAGAAAGCCCAATTAACCTCTCTCACCTTAGTTTTTGTTTGGTGTTTTGGTCTGTGAGATGGGCTCTGGGACGTATTCTGGCGGCCAAGACTTTCCCAGGCATTACCGGCTTAACCTCTGAAGTTCTTAAGGCCCAAAGTAGCTTTCCGAAGACCAGCGGGGATGCTGTTGCCGTAGCTCGAGGGAGAGGCCCTGAAGGCTTGGGCTGTAAACATGGACAGGGAAGTGGTGGACTGAAGAGACAACACAGAAGTAGGAGTGACCAGGTGGCTGGATGCAGGGCTCAAGGGGCTGGGGAGGAGGACCCCAGGCTCTCCGCGCGGGTGCTGTGCAGCCTGAGTGACTGCGACAGCGGGACCCCCCCCCCCCCCCCCCGGCTGATGCCCCGCGTGAAATCTGTGAGGCTTAGGAGCGCTCTGTTCCAAACAGAAACACACCTGGTCCATACTCGTTTTTTAAGTAACGATGGGCTGGGGGGTGGACTGGGACCCAGCTGCTTTAACTGGTGTTCCGTTTTTATTACACAGAATTCCGGTGTCTTCCCATCCTCCCCGCCCTCCGGACTTTCTGATGAGCCCCAGTCCGCCTCGCCTTCGCCCAGCTACATGTGGTCCTCGAGCGCACCGCCCCGCTACTCTCCCCCCTACTACCCGCCTTTTGAAAAACCACCACCTTACAGCCCCTAAAGAGGAATGCCTGCTGGCTATTGAGATTATCGTGGCTTTTGTATTTCTGCTTTAGTGGAAGTGTGTAGGGTACAAAATTTAAAGTGTGATTCTTATGCATAAAGTTTTACGAAGGCCTGCCAAGCTAGGGAAAGATAGGGATGAAGCTTATTCATTTATCAGTGCAGAGCAGGGGTGGCTAGGCTGAACCCAGCGCTTCCAAAAAGGGCAGCGCACACTCTAAGCAAGGCTGGGGAGCCATCCCAGCAAGAAGCTTGTCCCATTGGGACCTGGACCTGCGTTTCCCTATGGCTCCGCCTCAGTCCTCTGCAGCAGCAGCAGCAGCGGGGCTTGCCACCTGTTCCACTTTGTGTAAATGCAGTGTCGTCCTCAAACCCTTGACAGACCACCACCCTAGCACCTTGGGTTGAGCACCTGGTTTATCTATAGGCCCTATCTTTCCCTACCACTGAAGTCAGTCCCTAAGGAAAGTTTCCCAGCTGGAGCTACCCAGTGGTTCCAATGCAGAGAGTTTTGGCTAAGATTTTGTTTGCTTCTGTCTGGATGTCAAAAAACGCTGCCTGTATCTTGTACTCCTTTCTTCTCTGTGAGTATTGTAAAAATGGCTGTTGTGATCGTTCAGCTCAGCTTTCGTTATCAGTACCTCCCAAAGGGAAAAGTGCAATATTCCCTCGAGTAGTGGGAACAGGACTGATTGTTTAGGATGCGCTGAAACACAAAGACCAACGTGTGAGGTGTTTTGAGTCGATCTCAGTGACACATTCGATAACTTAAGAGACGGAGGTTCTGCCATGTGGTGCAGTGTTACAGAAGACATTGGCTATGGGAGATCTTATGGTTAAAATTCAGAGTTTAAAACGCTAGGCTAGGTTCTTGGGTGGTGATGATGAATTGTTACTAATCTTTGTGACTATTTAATCTTCAAATATTGTGCTTCAATCCCAGCAAACCGCACGTATCCCGCACCCCACCCCGAGAGAATCATCTGTATTTTAATGCCACTGCTGTCCTTGGCCCTTTTTTCTGTTGAGACCAATCACGACAGTGTTCAAGATTATGAAAGTGTTACAATGCCGCTTTAAGTCTGCAAAACCTCAAAAGTAGCCAACTTGACAAATTCTTAGGTGTTACCGTAGATTTCACATCCATCTGGCACATTGTGGTAGGCGTTTGTATGGTTCTTTTAATTATGCATAGCTTTAAACCATCCACCTGACGAATTTAACACTTCGGCACCCATGCCTTCACTTCAGAAGGAACACTTTCACTGCGATCTTACGTTAACCTGAGACTTGAGTGATTTAAAGGAAGATAGATAATCCTACACTTGTGTAATGTAAAAATACAGGGGCTACAGGAGGGTACTTAATTAGTTCTGCAAACACAGAACGCATACTGGAAAATTTTCCGGCCCATTTCGCTACCTCCCGACTTGATGGATTAGAGGTAGCAGGCAAATGCTGGTGCTCCCATCTACCTTGTAGACACCCAGCCATCAAGAATTATCAAGGCACAAGTGCCCTCATTGTTCACAGTAAACGTTTGCAAAGCATTCGGTTTAACTTCCGGCATTATGAATGATGTCTCATCCAGAATTCAAATCAGGAAAACTAGAATCCTTTTGCGTTATATAAAATTACTATTATTTTCTACAGTTCTGAGCATATTAAATTCTATTGGATTTCAAAAAGGGACTAACGACCAATTGACTTACTATACAAATACCAACTTGTACTACTCAATGAAAATTTCTTGCCATTTACACTACCTTTTGCTTTAGTGAACGTGTATGAGTATCTGATTTTTTAAAAGGCACCATTACACAGTATATCCTACATTTATCACATTTCTTAAAGTGTTGAGACTCTGACTCATTTCTATGTATTTTTCTTACTTTACAAAATAACTTGAAACAATAGATTTTGTAACACTTAATTTGAGCAGCTTCTTTTTTTATTACATTGAATTATATAAAGTGCATGTTACCTTAGAAAAATTAATATTTGCTGCTTTACTCTTTTGCAGAACATTTGCTGTAATGAAGGAATTTGTATTTCCGATATGTACCTTGACTGCATTTTGTAATATTTACTGCTTTATTCCTAATTCTGCTTTAAAGTGTTGAACTGGGCATGAAACATTAAAATATTAATCCAGAACCTCTACAAACTGGATGTTGCTTAAAATCTGTATCACTGCCATGTTGGAAACCCAGACTGCTTTTGTGATGTTTCAAATTAATAAAACTGTCCTCCTCCGTATCCACTTACACGCGTCTTCATGGAACCCACAAAAGTACCACAAACACTCCAAAGCAACTGACAACAGCCCACTCACGTTTGACTATTATGGTTCAAGGTACAATGGGGATGCTATGAACCAACATATAAAACCTTTTAGAAGGTAGAAGAGGGACAGTGAAGTATCCTCCAGACTGAGTAGTCATTTTGAGACCAAACAAAGCAGAAAGCGAGCGAAGCAAGCCACTCCATACCGTGGACAGTCTGACTCAGGGTAACTCACTGAGGTGGGTGGGTGGGGGGGTCGCTGTGGAGCAGGCCGCAATCGACGCACTGCACAGCTGTTCTCCAAAGTCCGGACCTCAACCCACAGATTTTGCAGAGCACTGTGGTGAGGCCAAAGTATAGTTATCTAAAGTAGTGCCATCTGGGGCGTCTGAGTTGGTTAAGCGTCTGCCTTCGATTCAGGTCATAATCCCAGGGTCCTGGGATCGAGCCCCGCATTGGGCTCCCTGCTCAGCGGGAAGCTTGTTTCTCCCTCTCCCCCGCTTGTGTTCCTTCTCTCTCTCTCTCTCTCTCTCTCAAATAAATAAAATCTTTTAAAATAAAAATAAAAAAACAAAGTGGTGCCATCTGTGTGCCAGAGGGGAGGGGAAGAAATTGTTAGCTCTCCTAGCTGTTTCGACAACTTTAGGAAAGATCAGAACAAGCCTTCCTACATTCTGGTCAGGGCATACGTTAACCTCCAAGGGCCCTGGAACGTGTAGGCCTGAGGGAGGTCACTGCGCAGACATGAAGACGACGGAGAGCCGAAGACGGAGTCGGTACTGTCGGCACCCCAACAAACCTAGTGGGGAACTTCGTTGTGCCGTCGTCAGAAACATTCCCTGAACTGAAAAAATAGTAGAGTCTATGTAATTTCGTTTCTTTTTTTAAGTGAGCTCTATGGCCAATGTGGGGCCTGAACTCATGACCCCCACGCCCCGTATGCTCCACCAACTGAGCCAGCCAAGTCCTCCAAGTCTATATCATTGCTGAAAGATAACCTTGTAAAAAATACACTCGAAAATCAGAATTATAACATTTTATTTTTGCCATAAGCTCTACGAACTAATACCAGGAAATGGTTAATGAAAAGTAGAACTTAAAGTCATATGATAGGAAAGATTGTACAAGTATGAACATTACAGTACTGGGTGGAAATGAACACGGTTTCGTATGATTGACAGAGGTGAGGAAGCCAGTGCTGTTGAATTAACATTTAATCCTTTAGATTAGGCATGCCTTGACAATACGAAATACCTTGACCATTTTTAACCATTTATCTTTTTGGTACAATGGAAAAAAGACAACATCAATTCCTCATAGTAGTTGCATGTGGGGGATCAGTACCGAGATGAGAATGATCATTTAAAATCTATTTTAAAGTAAATCTTGCGGGATTGCTATGGCATTTAAAAGTCTTTGCTTAGTTTGGGCATTTTCATTTTCTGTCATCTCTTTCAGCACACTGGTATTTTCAAACAGTTCCTATCCAGAAGGCTTACAGGTAATTTAGTGTAGGAGCAAATGTGCAGCCAACTTGAAAGAAAAAAGAAGGAATTTAGTAGCCAAAAAGCGAAGTACGAAATAGGAAAACATCATGGTAAGTTTTAAACAGAATCTTGCTACAGATCTCCAACCTGATAAACACCGGGAGTGAATGGTTTCAGCACCAAAGGAGTAGTTCACACAAATTCTGAACTTTGGATATAGAAACTTCTGAAAAAACTGAAGACCTTGATATGCATGCAAGGAAGAGTCTTCTGGCAAAAATACAAGTTAACTTTCCAGTTTTCCTTCTCCCCAGAAAACTCTACAAGACACCTTCATTAGGCACAGAGTTTAAATTTTATACTCAAAACTGACACAGAGCACAGCAGCAGGGCATAATAATTCTGTTCGTATTCTTCAGAATGGACAGTTTTCCCTTACAGACTCAATACCTGGTTTGTCATAATAGCCTTGTTAGAAACTCTTAAGTTTTATTATGATCAACTAATTTTCCTAGCAGGTAAATTTGAAAGGTCTGGAAGCTCTGCTGGCTGTCAGTATCATTCACACTTACAGAAGTAATTATGTCTAACTGGTGAAAGAGCATTAATGAAACTCACACAGATTTCCACCGGAAATATTTCTGAGTGCACCTTATAGTCAGAGTAATGTTGTCAGTATCTGCACAGAACGGAAACAGATACTGTGATTCCAGAGATCCGAGTCTTAAGTTCTAAGATAACTTAAACTTTTCCAAGGATTAGTTCGCAAAATGGTTTGAATGTCAAGACTCAGAACAGAAAACAGACAGATGCACATCATTCTAGCCCTTGGTAAGCAGAAGATTATAGCATTTTTCTTTCTCGTGTTATTGCAAATACTGAGGCCTGATACCCTCTGCTACCAACTGAAACACTGAAACCATTATCTCTGAATCTAGCTTACCGTCAGAAGAATGATGTATTCGTGAAAAATTATGATTAAAGCTTTAAGTTCAAAGTCAAGAAATAGACTATTTTTAAAAATACATAGTTAAAGGGAAAGAAAATATCTATGTTGAATTAAGAAATATTTAAGCAAGGTTACAAAGGACTAACGACTATTCACAACAATCTTTTTCAGTATCTATTAATTTTTTTCCTTTGCAAAAAGTAATTTACAGAAGTTCAACACATTAATCCTGTTATAAAGGCTAGGCTATATATTTGTTCCAACCTGCTTCCTTTTAGTACTAGCACTTCAATGAGTTTTGACTTTATTCTCTAAGTGTTTTAAATATGTGTCACCTGAAAAGGAAGAAAGGTACACGTATTGTTCGCAAGATAAACGGGAATCAACAAGTCTATATAACACTCCTTATATAGTTTCTGATTGCTATAATGTTGCAGCACTTTGCAGATGGAATGGAACTTACTTTAGAAGGGGTAAAAACCTAAAAGGTCTTGTGAAAGGAAAATACTAGATCATGAATTCAACTATTTCGAATGAAAACTTTCTATTAGAAATTCTAAGTAATATGAACATTTAAAAATATATACCGATAGCCTCCTGCCTAAAATATGTAGGAGTCTCATTTCTGGAATCTATCATTTATAAAGATTTATACATAATGAAATATTTATTTGGTGGCTTTCGGATTCGAACTTTGAAATTTCAGAAGGGGAACATTTTTAACCAGATGAACAAAAAGCGAACTCTCCATTCACTTCCACTCTCTATCATGTAAGAACACAGAATTCAAAACAAACGCAACAGAACTTTTCCTCTCCTCCTGTCTGCAATACAGAGATGTGTTTTCCATTAACATCTCTGCCCACAGAGGCCACAACTGCGAAGGTATATATACAGTAGTCCAGCCACCAAAGTCTTTTCCAGACAATGGCAATAAAAGCAAAACTCAATTCTAATTAGCTAAAACTCTTTCTTCAGATGAGACACTTGTCTGTGCGGCCATTTTCATGGCGGGAGGGAGGCAGGAGGTTGCTATCCATTTGGACTAGCGGAATACACAACCAAGCAGACTTATTCTGCAATTTTCCAGAGCAACTTTAGAAGTTCTTGTTTACTTTTTATGCCACATCCAAAACACAACACACATTTATAGTCTCAATATTAAGATAATTGAGAATTCAGCAGTAAAGTGCTAACATGGAAGGGGAAAGTTGTAAGATAAACTAGGGTATGCTAATAACTCCAGTTATTTTCAAAAGACATTCAGACTGCTTCAAATTCTATTCAGGAAACTATCTCTCCAAGCTTTTTTTTTCTTCTTGCCTCTTTAAAACGAGCTGAAAGCTAACTATACAAACAGATACTCGGGCGGGGGTATCTCAATCTCTACTCAAACTTTCAGAATTTGCTTCTAAAAATTATCAACAAATAATCCAACTAGACTGCCTTCAGATGATGTGGCAGGTCAGATGAACTCGTTTTCACCTTTATTTGTTTTACAGGTCTCTTGAAACCCCTGCCCCTGAAACGCAAACCAAACTTTTGGAGATTTCCAAGTTCAATAAGATTCTGGTATTATAAATTCAAACTCGGTACTGCCATCTGTTACATTCTGTTTAAAAATTGAATCATTTTCCTGCTGAATAAAAATATCTTCCCAGGTCATTGGCTTGTTCTGAGGAGTAGATGCGGTCCCTACTGCAGGGTCTTTCCCAGCATCGACCTTATAGCCAACAGCATCATCCTTCATTACAGGCATAGTGCCTGACCTATCAGAAAGATACGCGTATTGTCTGATCTGCAGGGACCTGCATGGATGTAAACGATAAAGCTTTGAGTCTCCAGAAGGATCTTGACTATGAACTGACTTTATGTGCGAAGACATAAACTGATAGTTGATGAAAGATTTGCCACAGGCCAAACACTGGTACCTTCGCTCCCCTGTGTGATGAATTTCGTGTTTTGTGCGATATTCTGCAAGAGGAAATACCTTCTCACAGTAACGGCAAGGGTACTTCTTCTCCCAGGAATGAATGTTAAAATGTCTCCGCAAGCTTGTCAGACAGACATATGACCTTTTGCACACAATACAGATATAATAGACCCTCCCATCTACTATTAACTCATAGTGATCATCATGTTTTACTTTCATACGTTTGTTGGGCGTCTCACCGCTAGATGTTTTTGGTATCTCATTCTCAAGTCTGGCCTCCCCTTCGTCAGGGTCATCTTTGACGGGGATCACTATGTCATAAGTATCTTCTCCGATATTGGCATAAACCTTGCAACCCGTCGACAAGCCTTCAATCTCAGTAGCTGTATCTAAGGTAATGATCTTCTGACCCTCCATTAGATGTTTTGATCCTAAACCTGCATCATTAGTGTTTCTAGTAATTATATCTGAAATTTTTAAAGAATTGGAAAGTGGCTCTTGCAGAAGTGTAGGAATCTGCATCTTCTGTACCAACGATCCATCAAAAGTGGCATTCTGGGGGATCTCAGCCTGGGGGACCAAAGATGTATTACTGACCGCCGAGTCGGGACTGGAGCTAATAGTGTCATCATCATCATCTATAATTTCCTCCTCCTCCTCTTCATTGGCCTTGTTTCCTGTTATAACAGCACTGTTTGGTGTCTGCTGATTCTGCACAAGCAAATTGATTGAAGGAGACATATGATTTGGAAGTGAAGAAGTGACATTTGGTGGTGTAGTAAGTGGTGTCTGGTTTAGCAAAATAATGTTGGGAGTCAGATGTGTCGGGGCTGAAGATACCAGCAATTTTTCACTTCCTTGCGTCTGGCTCAGAGTTGCCTGATTCACAGAAGTAGGAAGTTTCTGAGTAGGTGTGAGATTTGGTAAAGGGGGAGAGTTATTAGTAGCACCAGGAGCAACATCTGAAATGGCAACAGAACCTGGGTTAGGCTGGACCTGAGCCACTGCATTGGTACTCGGCAAAGTCTCCTTTGCAGGCAGAATCTCAGAGCAGAAAATGACATCATCGTCATCATCATCTGAATCGGTAACAATGATCTTTTTTGTCTGGTAATCTTCAGCAGATAAGGAAAAAGACTCGGTTATAATAGGCATTATAGTGGCCCCGTTATCTTGGGCTTCATCTTTTGACTTTTGTATTTCAAGGTTCTTGTCACCAGAACCAGGAGGTACGGTTTCTGCATTACCGTCCTGAGATGTACCTGAGATGCTTTTAACCTGTGACAATGGGACACCAAGCTCTGCTATAAACTTAACCCCTAACAGCTGCCCTGATTTTATCAACTCATCAAGTAAATCCGATCTAACACGAACAATTTTAGAACTATAGATATAATTGAGAATTTCGGCAAAGATCTCTGCTCTTATAAAGCTCAGTTCAACAACTTGCCCGGCAACTGAGAAGAGCTGATGGAAGTAAGTACTAGAAGCTGAAAGAATATTCCTGTGGGCCCGGAATTTTCGGTCTTCCACGATAACGGTAACGTCACAGAAGAGTCCATGGCCACGTTGCTCATTCAGGGAGTTCAGCAGACTGCCAGAATATTGAATGTCTGTAGCAGAAATCAGTTTTCTACTCTCCATGCCTGTAAGAGAAAGGGAGGAGGAAGGGGTGGGAGAAGATTAGAAAAGAAAAACAAGAAGCACGTCATCATTTCAGAATGTAAGCTGCAGCACCATTCAAAGGTGTATTCAAATTTTAACTGAAGTTCAGCATAAATTTTTGGCTTGTATATAAACTGTTCACACAGGCTGGCTTTTGGACCATGCGTCATATCTCATGACTTCCCCCTGAGAAGAGACGAGTTTTTTTTTTTTTTTTTAATTTTTTTTTTTTAAAGATTTTATTTATTTATTTGATAGAGAGAGATCACAAGTAGATAGAGAGGCAGGCAGAGAGAGAGAGAGGGAAGCAGGCTCTCTGCAAGCAGAGAGCCCGATGCGGGACTCGATCCCAGGACCCTGAGATCACGACCCGAGCCGAAGGCAGCGGCTCAACCCACTGAGCCACCCAGGCGCCCGACAAGTGAGTTTTTAATTGATCTGCAGATCTGAACGGTAATCTCTTCCTCTGAATCTCAGATACATTGTGTCGCCACTAAGCAATTTTTAAGACTGGAATTAATTTTCTTAGTTCCACTTTTGGGTTCTGTCCCCAATAAGACTCAAGAGTTCATTTTTAACGATCTTAAAACTTTAGGGAAAAAGTCTTCATCGTGAACACACAAAAGTTACTTCACCTGTAAATGAATGATTTAAGTGTCAGAAAAGCTTACTGTGTGCAATAGCCATCCTATACTCTTCCTAAATTTTAACTGATCCTAAGAACACATTCAAAAGTTACTCCCTACAGCCAATGACCAAACTGTTTATAAACACTGACAATTATTACCTCCAGACGTTTTTGTTCTTATTTAAATCGGGGTGCCTCACCTAGATAAACTATGAAACACCTTTTTTGCCCTCTCCCCTTTCATCATCTCCTTGCCCCTTCCCCTCACCTCTCTACTCTTACAATCTCCAGAGGTGAAATGTTAGAGTGCCAAGCGAAGTCAACAGATGGTACTGTGAAAAAAATAAGACAAAGGAAAGGTCACCATTTCTTAATGCTTATTTGCATGAAAACACGAAACATTTCAATTTGTTGGTAAAGAATTATGTAAAGAATTACACACACTGGTATGAACACTTTTTTTATACCAGATGTGTTAGTGAAAATGAAAACATAAACTTAATGGAGCAGAGCAGGCAGTTACTCTAGAAAAAGGTGGGGGGGGGTCAGTAAAGAGCAATACTGTGTACCACTCCAAAACATTCTTTTTTTGTATGTCACAGAATACATTTGCAGTAACAAGGGTGCCTAGTAGCTTAAAATATATACACATATTATATATTTAATTTTTATGTATTTAACTTCTATAGAATACACACACACACACACACACACACACACAATTGGCTGATAAGTACTTTAGGTAGAGAAACACTTTTATTGCTAATATTCTTTCCCTTTAATGTTACCAAAATAGTAGCACTGTGGTCACAGTGCTTAAGTTATATACACGTGGAAGGCGGGGCCTCTCAAGCATCTTCGAAATTTTCAAAACTGCAGCTTAAAAACAAAAAGTAGGCAAAAAGTCTAGAAATGAGGATTTGAAAGATCATTTGTTATAAGGCATTGCTCGTTTAACAGTATCAAGGAATTCCAGGTTACCCTGAAGGCACTCATCAGAAAGGGTGACCTTTGGACAGCGAGCCAGCCACCAGGGTTTCCGAAAGACGGGATTTCGACCGAAGTCGCTTTTAAGTAGGTAGACAGGTTTTCCGAATAGTTGTTGTCGTTTGCAAATGCGCTCTTGGAAGGAGGCAATGCATCAAGCGTACGTGTCCAGGTGACACTGGGAATTGGTTTCATTTTGTTTAGATTTCCTCCCGCTTTTCCCCGTCAGGGTGGGCCCAGGAACTGCACAGATCGCTCTGAACCCAACCCGAGATCTGCGACCTGCCTCCGGAAAAGCCATTCCGCATCGGTGGGAGACAAACCCTTGACGGAAGGCAGGTGAAGGTGGAAAAGAGAGAAACGCCATCCGCAAGCGAGTAAAGCCAACCGACACGCGGCTCCCTGCGGCAGCTGAACCCCATCTTCCTTACTCCACCCCCTCTTCCCTATTTGCACCCAGCCGGCTGCAACCGAGGTGGTTTTTTTTTTTCTTTTTTTTCACCCCAGTTCACGCGAAAAGGCAGCTTCCTGCAAATCCAGATGGAGGTAGGAACGCACCGCCAGGGCGGGGGTCCGCCGGCGAGCCGGGGAAAGTAGAAGGTGGCGAACGGGAGGGTGGGGTGTTGGGAAGGGATGAGGCCAAGCAGGCGGCATTGTTGTGCCCTGAGAAGGGGACGGAAGGGGAGGATGGGCCGGGCAGAAAAGCTCTAAATCAAAGTAGGGGCTAGGAGGAGAAAAGGAGGCACAAAAAGGCAGGCGGAAGGCGAGGAAAAAGCCAAGTGGGTCCCCGCGGTGGGCTCCCCATGCACCGGGCCTACCCAGGGCACCGGCAGCCCCTCGGCCCCTGACGGCGGAGGGGACCGCGCCGCGGCCCTCGGGCTCGTCCCCTCCTTCGCTCCCGGGCCCACACAAAGAAAGGGCCGGAGGAGCGAAGCCTCCGACTCCGCGGCTTCCTGGTTCAAGTGAGGAGAATGCAAACGCAGGCGCGGCCCAGCGACGGAGGCAGCGGGCGCGCTCCCTCGCCGCTCCCGGCCCCGGGTCGGGTCCTCACCTGCTTCCCGGCGCCGCCGCTTCTCCTCGTCGGGCCGCGCGGACGGGTGGGAGCCCTCCAACGACCAGAAGCCGGACTCCGCGGCGATTCGGCTCCTTCTTTAAACGTCGCTCCAGTCTTCGTCGACGTCGACGCGGCTGCCGCCACCGCTGCTACAGCTGCCCCACGCCACCGACAGAGGGCACAGCGCGGGGGCGCAGCGCGGAAGCCGGAGGCGCCCTCCTCCTCCGAGCGCAGTTCGGCTCTTTCCGGAAGGGCCCGAGCTCTAGGCGGCCGCGTTTCGGCGGCCGGCGCTGCCTTCGGCTCCTTCCGCGGGGGGCGGAGTGAGATTGGGAAGCTCTGGGAGCTCTCGGCCCTTTCCGGAGGGCGAAAGGGTGGGAAAAAGGGAAGGGAAAGATGGGGTTATGCGGTCGGTCTCCCGCGGCTGGGATCCTAAAGTCGGCTCAAGCTTCTAGGGCGTGAAAACTTTTGGAGACCATACGAGTTTCATTTCTTTTACAAGTTTGAAACGGCTCTGTTAGCCCGTCTCTTAGACGATAAACCACCTTGAAACAGAATCTGAATAAGTATCTCCAAGTTGAATCGATTGACTCAGGATGACTCAAGTTCTAGGATGACAAGTTAACAGCGACATCACACTATTTTTAAGAAATCAGTCTAGGGTTTGGACCCCAGACTGCCTTCTAAATTGAATACTAAATGATGCAGTACTATCTTAATCCCTTCATTTCGACTATCCTTTACCGACCACCTGTTTGAGCTATTCCAAATCTCCTGTTAGGTGCCGTGGAATACAAAAATGAGTAAGCCAAGGTCTCCTTTCCAAAGAGCTCAGTAGATGGTTATACCAACGTCGACAAAAGTACCTGTCCAAGGTTATAGAACACAGAGAAGGAAATAGCAAACTAAATGTTCCCATTTGAGCTGTATCTTGAAAGAGGAATAAATCAACACTTGCACTGTTTTGTTTTGTTTTTTAAAGATTTTACAGGGGCGCCTGGGTGGCTCAGTGGGTTAAAGCCTCTGCCTTCAGCTCAGGTCATGATCCCAGGGTCCTGGGATAGAGCCCCACATCAGGCTCCATGCTCGGCAGGGAGCCTGCTTCCCCCTCTCTCTCTGCCTGCCTCTCTGCCTACTTGTCATCTCTGTCAAATAAGTAAATTAAAAAAAAATAAAAAATAAAAAGATTTTACACATTTATTAGAGAGAGAGCCCACGCGCTTAAGTGGGGGGAGGGGCAGAGAGAGGGAAAAGCAGACCGCCCGCTGAGCAGGAACCACGCAGGGACTGGATCCCAGGATCGAAGGATCTCTACTGAGCCGAAGGGCCACGCCCAGCCATTGAACCACCCAGGCACCCCTAAATTAATACTTCATTGTTAATTTATTATTTTTATTTACATAGCATTTCCTTCTCAGGTGGTTTTGGTGTCTGACACATAATTGTTGTTCAATAATTGTTTAATGAATGAATAAATGAATGAGTCCTGGTAATTTTTAAAAATTTATTTCTTTATTTGGCAGAGAGAGAGATCACAAGTAGGCAGAGAGGCAGGCAGAGAGAGGGAGGAAGCAGGCTCCCTGCTGAGCAGAGAGCCCAATGGGGGGCTCGATCCCAGGACCCCCAGATCATGACCTGAGCCAAAGGCAGAGACTTTAACCCACTGAGCCACCCAGGTGCCCCGAGTCCTGGTAATTTTTGAAAACCCTCTGGTAATACACTTCTGACTGAGTACCATGATGAACTGAGCAACAGAGTGGGCGTTTGGAGAGCAAAACCTCTCCCTTTCGGCTGATTATTAATCGTATCCAACTAAGGAGCCAGAATATTAGATTTTGTCTTCAACAATTAAGCCATTCACTGCCTTCATTCTCTTTTTTAAAAAATACGTATAGGATATTTCCTCTATTTCCCAATACTTGAATTTGCCCGTTTATCTTTCAGTCGGAATCCTTGTGCCTCCTTCATACAAAAACCTTGCTGAAAATGCCCATCAGGATATTCCAGAATGAAAACAAATCTTACTGTATCTAATTTTCTTCAACATGAAATCAGACAAGAATGTCACCATCGATCCATCCCTAATCTATTTTACATTGTCAATAAAGTAAAGCCACATAGAAAAATACCAAAGTGGTGTAATACAGTTGTATTTTCACGTGGAAATAAGAAATCCATATGAAATTCCTTAGGCTCTTCAAGATTTTGTATTGTGAGAAAACAATGTGCGAATTACTGCGTTATTGGACTTTTAAAAAAAATTAGGACTTAAAATTATGAGTTTCATTGTTTAACATAAAGACATTTCACAGGAAATAGGAGTCCACTGTTGTAAAGGAAACTAAAGCAGATGGTTAGTATTTTCCTGGAACTGAGCACTTAACAAAATGAATTAGCAGATTTAACAAAACTAGTTAGCAGATTAATGACCATTAATGACCATTTTCCTGAGTCATCCTTGCCCAAAATTTAGGAGCAAAAAAAAAAAAAAATGTTTTTAAGAACCAGGACAAAGTACCTCTTGAAAATTTAGAAACTCTTTGCCTTTCAGTAGCTTAGTTGACTAAAACTAAAATGAGATGTATCTTTGAAATACAGGTCACAGTGGTAGTAGCTACACTCTTGATATAAAATGTTGGTTACCTCTCAGTAAACTGGAAGACATGATGTCATTTCTTTTACACCAGCATTACCAGCACCAAGGTGGCCAAGAGAATTGCCTTGCCTTTTCCCCTTCCCTGAAAGGGCTTTAAAAATGTGGAGCCCTGGGCGCCTGGGTGCCTCAGTGGGTTAAGCCTCTGCCTTCAGCTCAGGTCATGGTCTCTGGGTCCTGGAATCGAGTCCCACATCCGGCTCTCTGCTCAGAAGGGAGCCTGCTTCCTCCTCTCTCTCTGCCTGCCTCTCTGCCTACTTGTGATCTCTCTCTCTCAAATAAATAAACAAAATCTTTTGAAAAATTTTTAAAAATGTGGAGCCCCAACTAAGATATAATGAAAACCTGTTGTTTAAAGGTAGGAAACCTTCTCTTCCCTTCTAGTCATGTCCCTCGCCCCCCAGCCCAGCAGAAACTAAATTAAAATGTAAAAGTTACCTATACCCAAAGGGGATTCAATGATCAGGAAAGGAATTTTCTGGTAGGAAAGCAAAGGACACCAAGAAATTTGAGTGATCTTCACGATTGCCTCTTGGACAAGATCATTGGAGAGTTTCATCAATTTTCTGTTTCTTGGCCAGTCATTTCATCTTTCACTTTCTTTTTATCTGTAGGCTTAAGCCTACTTCAAATAACACAGTAGATTTAAAAGGTATTAAGCATTTCATATTCTTGGAAGGTTTTTGATTGGCTGATAATAGAATCAGTTAGGTTTTATAACCACATTGTCAGCGTTTGCTTGCCTTGTTTGAACTTGATTATGAATTTTTTGAGGGCAGCAACTGTCCTCTCCTGTATTAATATGCAAAGAATCTTGTGGGCGCTTAATATATATTCAATGGATGATGATAAAAATTTAAAAAATGACATTCATTCGGTTCATGCATAATAGAAATAATACTTTCCCACAGAACTGTTTTGAGTTTCAGTTTCCAAACCATGACATGCTGTTGACTGCTTCCATGTCTGTGCCTGGAACCCTGAGTCTGGAATAACCATTCATTTCACATCCAGAGTTTGTCTCTCCTGTTGGTTGGCAAGTGCCTGGTCTTCTAGAAAGACACAGTTCCTCACTAACTTACTTGTGAAGCTTGACTTGATCCACTCAATGGTAGATAAATATGGCTACTTAATGCTGAATGAACGAGTGTCTGGTACCTAATGAGAGCTGGATATACATTTGCTTGTTCATCTCTATCCCCTTTTCTACTTAATCCTAACAATTTGCTCTTTAAGTGACTTGATACTGCTGCTTCTCTTTTTCTTCTTAAAGCCTTCCAAACTCAATTAGATAGGGACAGATAACACTCTGAATAGGAAAGAGGGAGTGGACAATTGCTAACAATAATAGAATCTACGGAACAACAGCAACAACAACCAGGTAGCTTATTTCAAATATGAAAAAAATTGAGGGAAAATACTACCCATGAGTTCTTTGTGAAAAATTACTTGGCAATGTGAAATAAACTCAAATAAGAAATGAGTCAAAATAAAAAATTAAGAACTGACATTTTGCAGTGAGCCAATCTATTCAAATGGAGGACTAAGACCAAACAATGACTATGTGACAGAATGAAACCATTATAAACCCTGACACAATAAAAACCCATTCGTTCATACGTTCATTAAATACATGTCATTTAATACCTGCTCTGTGCCAGGCAATGTGGTAGGCAGTGTGGATACAGTCAAAAAGTCAAAGTCCCAGTCTTCGTGGAACTTAGATTCTAATGGGAGAGACATATGATAAACATATGTGCATATATTATCTAAATGTAGAATATCAGATAATAATGAATGTTGTGAAGAAAAATAAACAGTGTTAAGGGATAGAGAACTATCAGGTGCCACTGTAAACAGTGTGGTTATGGAAGACCTCTCTGAAAAGATAATGTATGAGCAAAGAACAGAATAAGCTAAGGGAAAGAGCTATGCATATATCTGGGAAAGGACATTCTAGGCAGTGGAACATGTCAATTCCCCTCAACCAAAGATCACCAGGAACATGCCCATAGTTGACAAGTTGGGTTTATTATTCTTTGCAGGGAGGGAGAAGGCTCACCATCGGGGAACTGTGGGGTGTTTCAGTAATAAGACATTAGAAAGAACCTGTTGTAGTATTTGGGTGATTTAGGGGATGATCTAAGGAAAGGGGAGCTTCTTCTAGACCAAATGCTGTCAGAAAGCAGCACTGTATGATTGGGCATCTCAATAAATCTTATTTCTAGGGAGGGCAGAGGAGAGCAGGAATAAAGCTGTAATTGATAAAGTAGCGGTCACCCATTTTGGCCAAGAGAGGGGATGTCTGGTGTTTTCTGAGTGACACAGTGACATTTTTTAAAAAAAATCTATGATTAGACAAAACTATAAATTGGTCTTGTTTTGCCTTACTTCAGTCTCCTAGTGACTTTGTCTTAGATTAATGTTATGTCCAACAGAAGAACATGGCCTGAATGCCCTGCTAGCTTCCAGATATCAGGGCTGCCTCCCCTTCCCCATTCTCAAACAGCAAGTAAAAGGCTATAAGGAATAAAATTTAGAGGACGTGGAGGAGGTACAACAGTGTTCTTCTCATCTTTAACCAAAACTGGTCATTTAATACTGCATTATCATTGTACGTGACATACTTATGTTGGGTCGGCGGCCCTGGGAATGCAGGAAGAACAATAAAATGGCCACCAGGCCGCCATCTTCCCCTATCCAGGATTTTCCTGCCAGAAGGACATCTGTCAAGGACATGTCACCCTGAGTAAACTAAAACCTATGCGAGACACAGAAACCAGCCACTTTGGGACTTTCCAACCCCCAACCTCTAACCTTACCAAATATGGTTCCCTGGCCTAATAAAAGCTCACTCAACCCCTTCCCACTTGCAACTTCCCCGACTCTCCTCTCCTGAGTTGCGGAACCTCACCCAAGGGCGCCTTTAATAAACTTAAACCTTGCCTTGCGCCTATCTCGCCTGGTGTCATGTGTATCTCGCCTGTAAAACCTTACATTTGGTGCCGAAACCCGGGAGGAGATTGAGCCCCCACTTCGGTGAGGAGGCTCTCTCCTGTCCCTATCTGGACCTGGACCTGCCTCTCCGAGTGCCACTTCCAAGACCGTGGTGAGTTTCCCCTGATTCCAAGTCTCTCTGGAAAGCCCTGTCCAAATCGCGGCCTCGTCAGGGCTGACCCCGCCGGTCACCAGGTGACCCCCCGCGACTCTGGGAGTTGGGAGACGTCCTAACCTCCACGGCAGTTGACACAGTCTTTCCGCAACCCAGTGTTGGACAAGGGGACGCCTTCCTCCAGCCCTCGGATTGCCCGGCATCGAATCATGGGGACTTCCCAATCCAAATTCAACCCCAAAACACCCCTAGGGTGTCTACTGGCTAACCTTAAGACCCTGGAACTGGACCAGGACCTGCGAAAGCAACATCTCATACATTACTGTACTGTCGCTTGGCCACAATACCGATTAGACAATTAGTCCCAATGGCCTCCGGAAGGCACGTTTGATTATCAGATTCTCATGGACCTAAATAACCTCGGCAGACACCAAGGCAGATGGGCAGAGGTCCCTTATGTTCAGGCTTTCTGAACTGGCACCCTCGTCTACCCCTCCCCCTCCCCACTCCTACCCCAACTCCTGGAAAAAACTTACCCCTTCCCATCCTGGTATTGCCCCCACCGACTCTCCCCTCGCATCTCCTTTAAGGCCAACCCCGATAACTACATAAAGGGATTCCAATATCTGGCCCGGGCCTATGACCTCACCTGGCACGACCTACATGTGGTCCAAACCACCACCCTCACCACAGAGGAGAGGGAGCACATTCAGGCTGCTGCCCGGGAACATGCTGATCAGGTCCATCTCACTGATGCCACCATGCCCGTTGGCACTCAGGCGGTCCCAGCTGTAGAACCCGGATGGGACTATCAGAATGGCCAAGATGGCTGCCAGCACCTCGACCGCATGGTCCAGTGCCTCGTTGCCAGCATGCGGGCAGCCTCCAACAAGGCAGTCAATTATGATAAAATTAGGGAAATCATTCAGGAACCAAATGAAAACCCAGCCATATCTCTAAACAGACTTACTGAGGCGCTGACTCAATACACTTGCTTAGACCCGGCCTCCCCGGCAGGGGCGACTATTTTAACTGCCCACTTTATTTCTCAGTCAGCCGCCGACGTTCGGAAAAAATTAAAGAAAGCAGAGGAGGGCCCTCAAACTCCCATTTCTGATCTGGTGAAAATGGCATTTAAAGTCTTTAACTCCCGAGAGGAAGCAGTGGAACTTAAGCGCCAAGCCAGACTCCAACAGAAGGTCCAACTGCAGACCCAAGTCCTGGTAGCAGCCCTGAGGCCAGCAGGTTCTGGGGGTCAACAGAAGGGAGTGCCTAACCGTGCCCCTCCAGGGGCCTGCTTCAAATGCGGAGCTGAGGGACACTGGGCCTATCACTGCCCCAATCCCAAAGCGCCTACTAGGCTGTGCCCTCAATGCCGCATGATGGGCCACTGGAAATCGGACCGCCCCAGCCTCGGGGGATCCCCGGCGCCTCCACACGGGGGTGACCCTGAGACGGTAAGTCTCCGATTGGAGGATGATTGACGAGGCCCAGACTCGGACATCCCTCTCACCCACGCCGAGCCCAGGGTCACACTCCAGGTAGTGGGTAAGTCCATTTCCTTTCTGTTGGACATGGGGGCTACCTATTCCGTCCTGCCTTCCTACTTGGGTCCTACTCGTTCCTCCCCGGTCGCAGTCATGGGAATTGACGGTACTTCCTCCACTCCAAAGGCCACCCTCCCCCTCGCATGCAGCCTGGATGGGTTCCCCTTCTCACACTCCTTCCTCATTATCCCTTCCTGCCCTGTTCCCCTACTAGGCAGGGACATCCTCCACAAACTTTAGGCTACCATTCGTCTCTCTCCCTCTCCCTTGACTTCTGCTCACCTCATCCTTCCCCTACTCACCTCTGACTCGTCCTCTATCCCAGACTGTCTCCCCTCCGTAGACCCGCAGGTATGGGACATTTCCAGACCTGTAGTAGCAACCCACCACACCCCAGTTAAGACACGACTCAAGGAAGGGTCTACATTTCCTTCCCGCCCACAGTTCCCTATCTTGATGACTCACCTACGAGGACTTAAGCCTATTATCGACCGGCTCCAGCAACAGGGTCTCCTTATCCCCATTAACTCTCCATGCAACACCCCCATCCTTCCCGTTTAAAAAAACCCTATCACCTGGTATAGGACCTAAGACTCATCAATGAGGCAGTAGTCCTACTCCATCCGGTGGTTCCCAATCCCTACACCCTCCTTTCCAACGTCCCCCCACGCACTACCCACTTCTCGGTCCTGGATCTCAAAGACACATTCTTTACTATCCCCCTCTATCCAGACTCCTATTTTCTCTTCGCCTTCACCTGGGAGGACCCCGAAACACCTATCTCTGGACAATTAACCTGGACGGTCCTGCCCCAGGGCTTCCGAGATAGCCCCCATATCTTTGGTCAGGCCCTGGCCACAGACCTCCAACAGTGCACCTTTGCGGCCAGCACTCTCCTCCAATATGTAGATGATCTCCTCCTCTGCAGCCCCTCCCTCCCTTCCTCTCAGGAGGATACCGCCACTCTGCTCAATTTCCTGGGCACCAAGGGATACCGAGTGACACCTTCCAAGGCCCAACTCTGTACCCCCTCAGTCGCCTACTTGGGAATATTACTAACTCCCACTTTCAAATCCCTCACAGGAGATCATATCCGCCTCCTCCAAGACCTACAACCCCCTCAGAACGCGGAAGACATACTGTCATTCCTAGGACTGGTGGGCTTTTTTAGACATTGGATTCCCAATTTTGCCATTCTGGCCTGGCCCTTATACCGGGCCGCCAAAGACACACCACAGGGACCTCTAACCGACCCAGGCTCCGTCAGACACCTGTTCTACCAGCTCAGGAACCACCTCATTTCCGGACCGAGTCTGGCCTTGCCCGACCCTTCAAAGCCTTTTCAGCTTTTCACTGACGAACGGTCTGGGCTGGCCACCAGCCTCCTGGCCCAACCAACTGGTCCCACCTACCGGGCAGTGACCTATCTCTCCAAACAACTAGATGTCACTGCCCAGGGATGGCAGCCCTGCCTCAGGGCCCTAGCGGCAGCCGCTTCTCTTACAAAGGAGGCCCTCAAACTTACCTTAGGACAGCCCCTCACGGTCTTCTCTCCCCACCGACCGGGAGACTTAGTCAGCCACAATTCCTTGGCACAACTCACTCCTTTCCATCTTCAACTCTACCACCTGTTGTTCACAGAACCTCCAGGTCACACTCTGTCTCCCCTCACATAAATCCCGCCAACTGTCTTGCCGACACCCTCGTCTACCCCCACTCCTTCCCACTCCTGCTCTCAATTGCTGGAAGAACTTACTCCCTCCCATCCAGGACTTTCGGATCGGCCACTGCCTGACCCCGATCGCACTCTGTTCGTGGATGGGAGCTCCCTTATAGCGCCGGATGGACAGCGACATGCTGCCTATGCAGTGGTCACCCTAGACGCTATCACAGAGGCGGCCCCCCTTCCCATCGGGACTACCTCTCAAAAGGCAGAACTCGTGGCTCTCCCCAGGGCCCTTCACTTATCTAAGGGTCAATGGGTCACCATCTATACTGACTCCAAATATGCTTTCCTTATTACCCACACCCATTCTGTCCTTCGGCGAGAAAGGGGATTCCTCACGACCGAGGCAACCCCCATAATCAACGGGCCTCTCATTGCCAAACTTCTTGAGGCTCTCAATCACCCTACTGAGGTGGCTATCGTCCACTGCCATGGCCATCGGACCTCCAAGGACCCCATCTCTTTAGGGAGCAACAAGGCCGACTCTATTGCCTGATAAACGGCCTTAAACTCCTCACCAGCCCCCCTCCCATTCCTCAACACTCCCCACAATCCCTCGTACACTGATGAGGATATTCGGGCCCTTGAGACATTAGATGGCAGGTTAGGCGATAAGGGATGGTATTGTGTCCAGGACAAAACTGCCCTCCCGAATGGCCTAATCCACACCTTCATTACTGACATCCACCAGTCCCTTCACATTTGTCCAAAGGCCTTTACGAATTTCTCCAACCTCTCTTTCACCACCCCCTCCTCCCCCCAGAAGGACATCTGTCAAGGACATGTCACCCTGAGTAAACTAAAACCTATGTGAGAAACAGAAACCAGCCAATTTGGGACTCTCTAACCCCCAACCTCTAACTTTACCAAATATGGTTATGAGCCCCGCCCTGCCCTGGCTTAATAAAAGCTCACTCAACCCCTTCCCACCTGTGACTTCCGCGACTCTCCTCTCCTCAGTCGTGGAACCTCGCCCGAGGGCTCCTTTAATAAACCTTGCCTTGCGCCTATCTCGCCTAGTGCCGTGTGTATCTCGCCTGTGAAACCTTACAACTTATACTAAAACATTGTTCATTGTTTATCAGAAATTCAAATGTAAGTTGGTCTACTGTTATTTTTTTCATTTTGCTAAATATGACAACACTATAATAAATACGCTGTCAGCAGAGTAGAAGTACCTTGACTACTTTGTGCTTTTTCCTCCCGTTCCCCATTTAGATTTAATTCAGGGTAGACTCAGAAAAAAAGATGTGATTCGACTTGAGCCATTCCTATATATCATATATGTACATGTAGACACGTATATCTGCATATATTATGCATACATACATATATACACATACCCATGAGACACACTAAGCGCCCAATATTATATAATATGTTACACACAGAGCCTCACAGAAAGCACCTGAAACACAGCGGAACTGACTGTGTTGTTGATATGGCCATTCTGTGAAATGTACCTTGTGGTCCGTAATCCTTCCCCTCGGGTATTTCAAGTGTAAGGCTAAGACAAGCTCTCTGATCCGAACGAGACCCGCAGAGCCTCCTGCGGAACTGGAAGGACGGGCGCTCCGAGCCCATGGCAGCAGCGGCGGCTTATTTACACGGATACACCACCCGTTTCACACGGGCTGGACGCCACGTAGGCCCGGGGAAGGGTTTTGCCGACGTACCCGGAACGCTTTCGACGTTTTTCTCAGCTTTGGGCGGCTGCGCAGGTCGTTTCTGGGAGCCAGGGCAACAGAGATTTTCCCAGGCTCCTGAGCGTGTTCCCTACTTTGGTGGCAACGATGGTTCCAGTGGCCCGCTCTACAGTCCGGAGACGGAAGCGTCGGGATCTGGGGGGAAGCGTCGCCGTTGTTCGTGAAAGAGCGCGGAGCTGGACAAATCCGCCCGTGCGCCGTGGGGCCGCGGCTTTCGCTCTCACTCTTGCTGACTGCGCGGGCCCCGGAATGGCCAGCGCCGTCAGGGGAGTGGCCCCGACCGAGGATCCCCCACACCAGCCCTGCAGATCCCGTTCGCGCTCTCGCTCTCCAGAGAGGCGATCTGTGCCCGGCGCCCCCCCAACCCCGCCAACTTCGCTTCTGCCTCCTGGTCCGCTTCCCGCGCCCCTCCCGGAGCGACCATCCGCGCGGCCTGGCCTCCGGGACGAGGAGAGGCAGGAGGTGAGTGAGACGGACGCACCTTCGCCCGGAGGAGCCCGCCTGCCTTCATCGTCCATCCCACTAGCACTCCTCTCCCTTCTCCCTTCCTTGCGCCCATTTTCATCTTTTTCTTCAGTCTGCGCACCGCAGCCGCTTATTTGCCCCTTTCCAACCTTTAATGCTCACTCATCCTTGGGCGCCCTCCTCCAGTGCCCCTGGTGTCCCATCACCTCCTTCCACCCCTCCACCCCGTTCCCGGCATCGTAGCAGCCGTGGGCAGGGTTCGCAGATTTATGTATAGCATTTATTCGCGTTATGTCTCATTCGTGAGCATTATTCTCCACTGGACTGAGTTCGTGGAAAGGAGGATTTTATTCATTACAGAGTATACAGCGTCTAGCACTTAGTGAAGAGCTCAAGCACGGTGGGTTGAATGAATGAGCAGATCGGTTTGAGATGATAACAGGATATGTAAACGGAAATTCTTTGTAGGGAGTTGGGAAGGGTTGAGATTATGGTGATTGTTTTTTTAAAGTACTTTCTCTGCCCCAGGTGGCGCTCCAACTGACAACCCCAAGATCAAGGGCTGCATGCTTTACCGACTGAGCCAGCCAGGCGCCTGGAAACGGGTTTAAATTGTAAAGTTAGAAGAACCTTCCTCCAAGAATGTTCTCTAAAAGAACATGCCTTTAGAGTGACTGGATGAATGTAGAAAAAGTGATGTGCTCTAATGGAGATGAGGCTACCTAGAAAGGTCTTGTTAAAAGGGGTCTCAATCTTGATCTTGAGAAATGAGGGGAGGGTGAGATTCAGTTTTCCTCTAATGTGAGTATTGGAGTGGAAAAGTAATTTAAGAAGAAGGAAAAGAGATAATTATTGCTATGTGAGTGTTCATTGAGTGTGTCAGGTACCATACTAAGGGCCTTCCTTGAATGTGGTAAAAATTAAACATTTAAAAAACATTACAGGCATTGAGAGGTAGGTTGAAATTACAACAGTTGGGCGATGTCTTGATTCTTTTTGTTCCAGCAGTGGCGGTAATAAGGCATAGGACGATAGTCTCTGGATTCAGACTGCCGGAGTTCGAAGCCCTATTTTGCCACTTAATCCCTGTGTGGCCTTGAGTGTGGAGAGTTTCGCCAAGCTACTCCATGGTGCTGCTGCCTGGGCACCCATTTTGTTTGGCCAAGTGGCCTGCAGAGACCTTAAACTTAACACTAGCCACCCCCCACCCATGCAACCACGTGCCCTAGATAGCAGCCCACAGAGTCACAAGCAAATGTTAAGTTCCGGATAGGATTTCCCCAGTAGCCCTTGTGATCAACGGTCTCCCCTGCCTCCCAGTGCCTGTATGGTCCCTAAGATAAGGTCCCTGTGGGGCTTACCAAAACTGCACTCTTGGGGCGCCTGGGTGGCTCAGTGGGTTAAAGCCTCTGCCTTCGGCTCAGGTCATGATCTCAGGGTCCTGGGATCAAGCCCCGCATCTCATGGGGCTGTCTGCTCAGCAGGGAGCCTGCTTCCTCTCTCTCTCTCTGCCTGCCTCTCTGCCTACTTGTGATCTCTGTCTGTCAAATAAATAAATAAAAATCTTAAAAAAAAACTGCACTCTTTTCTCTTTTGCTTTAGATTGACTGATCTCACCCTAAACTGGGAACTCCGAAGTACCATACCCGCAGACCCTAATGAAAGCCCATACCCCAGGTCCTGTCTCCATCTGCACTCTGCTTTGACCTCCTTGTGTGGCCTCTGGAGGCATTCCCTGTACTTCCTCCAGGCCTTGTGAGTAATTAACTGCTCTATTTTAATTTCTCTTGTGGTCTGTTGTTGAACTTAGGCTCACCATCTAGCACCCTGTGCTCTACTTAACAAATGTTATTTGAATTCGGAGTCAAAACATCAGACAAATTACTTCACCTCTCTAGCTTCATTTATTCACCTATAGAAAGGGGATAAAAACAGTTCTGATATTTTTAGAGTTGTTGCAATGAGTTAGTGCCTGGAACAGAATATACATTCCTGTTAGCTACTAGGGTTTCATGCCCGGGAGCAGAGAGAGTAAAAACAGTCCTGAGTATACTGAAGACATACCTCTTCGAGTTCTGTGTTTCATAAGGGTACTCTCAAATGTGTGTGCCAAACCAAATAGCTTCTTCTATGCATATATATATAGAGAGAGAGAGATACAAAAGAAAATAAAAATCACAGCTTCGTAGGTGCAACTTTATAGATAGATAGATATAGGTATTGATATACACATATCTTTATATATCACAGCTTCATAGGTGCAACTTGATATAGATATAGATACACACATATTTATATATATATACATGTATCTATATAAAGTTGCACCTATGAAGCTGTGATTTTTCTTTTTTTTTTAAAGATGTTATTTATTTATTTGAGAGAGAGCACAGTGGGGGGGGTGGCGCAGAAGGAGAGGGAGAAGTAGACTCTCTGCTGAGCAGGGAGCCTGACACAGAGCTCAATCCCAGGACCCCAAGATCATGACCTGAGCTGAAATCAGCCGCTTAACCAACTGAGCCACCTAGGCACCCCAACCAAATAGCTTCTTATTTTAGAATTCTAAAAGATGGAAGAACAGCTTGGGTGAGATTTGCGTTTATGCATGACTTATCTCACTAGTACAGATGAAACCAGGCAGCAACAGGGACTATTTTAATGGTCTCCTATTCACCTTGTTGGTCAGGGAGGGCTTTCCCTCCTAGGTTACAGGACACCTGACATTGGGCAGATGAGATCCATATGCTGGCAGGGTACTAAGACCCACCACTCAGGGATAATCTGGAACTGTGCCTGTTCCCTATGATGAAGAGGGTTGTTTGGCTAGGGGACCTCACCTACAGAGGCAGAGTGGGGAGAGGAATTTGCATTTAGGCCAGTGGAGGCCTTAGTACTGGTTTTCCGAGATGTCAAAGCAGTACATAGTAGTGGGCCTTAATTTTAAGCTTTACACCATAAGAGCTGCGTGCCTTTACAGGCTGGCAGGCATCACTGGCCCTTATACTCTTCATATATTCCAAGAACTGTTATTTGTATGTTTATTTTTAGATTGCTCCTCAAAGTCGGAGACCCTCTGAGTCCCACTCTGCATAGTTCTAATAACTTTTCTCTTGAAGAAAGAAAGAAAGATAAATTTATTCAAACAATGAAACAAAATACATTTATTTGTAAGGATTTTTTGAAAAACCAAATAGAGACATAAGCAGCTAAATTTTGGAGAATTATGCCCCCCTTTTTTCCTTCTCAGTTTATGCATAACAACAAAAATTGAAACAGAAGGAATTACAAACAAAGAAAATTATTTTAGTGTCCTCCAAAGAGCTATAGACAGTATACTCCGTTTCCAAAAAGGAACTAAAGGGAAAGCATAGAGTGGGAACAACCTTGAATCTCAATGAATGTAACTTTCGTGACCTAGAACTTTTCTTTTCAGAACTCCCTTTATTGTTGTCTCCTTCTAGTGCTTCATTTTTTAAAAAATTGTCTTTACTGATTCTTAGGTTTCTGAAAACTAAAGTGATAACCAAATTGAAATAGACTTCTTTTTCCTCTCATAACTATGTGTAAACGAGTGAAGTTATTTCCGGGTGTAAAACTGTTTGTGTCGCACATTGCAGAAGACAAAATAAGCAACTAGGAGCTATGTCATGTGTGAGGCAGAAGAAATGCATTTGACAGCTTCCCAGGTTGCATTTCTAGCCTGGTTGCTCGGGCTGACTGCAGTCTGTACCATTTGCACTATCAGAACATCAGATCCTAAGTGTTGAGTTTACATTTATGCCAAGTGTTTATTAATTTAAAGTTGAAAATGTAAGGGGAAAATAGAACTTAACGGGACCTATCAGATTAGGGACATATATGCAAGCACCTTACAATCTAGCCACTGAGTTAACAATTTGCATGCCAATATCTTCTAGGAGATTAAAGTGAGAGAGGATTCAAGATTTGGGAGCTCCTGAAGTATGAAGACTATTCCCAGAGAATCCTTGTTGTAGACTGAATTGTGTCCCCCCTCCCCAGATTCAAATGTTGAAGCCCTAATTTTCAAAGTGACTGTATTTAGCAGTAGAGCCTTTAGGGGCACCTGGGTGGCTCAGTTGGTTAAGCATCTGCCTTCCACTCAGGTCTTGATCCCGGGGTCCTGGGACTGAGGCCAGCATCGGGCTTCCTGCTCAGCGGGGAGTCTGCTTCTCCCTGTGCTCATGTGCACACACTTGCTCTCTTTTTCTCTCTCTCATATGAAGAAATAACATCTTAAAAATGAATCTTTAAAAAAAGAATTAAAAGAGGTAATTTCAGGTTAAATGAGGTCAAAAGGCTGGAGCCTGAATTCAGTAGGACTGGTATCCTTAGAACAGGAAGTGATACCAGATATCTCCCCCCCCGCCTTCTTGTGTGTGCACAGAGGAAAGGCCATGTAAGGACACAGGGAGAAGTTGCCAATCTACAGGCCAAGAAGAGAGGTCTACCAGAATTCAGTTCTGATAGCACCTTGATCTTCATCTACTAACCTCCAGAATGGTGAGAAAATAAAGGCCACCCAGTATGTGATATTTTGTTATGATATTCTTTTACTTTACAAAATAGAAAAAAAATCATTAAAAAAATAATAACATGGAACATATGTAAGAATTAAAACATGTTGCCAGTGGATTTTAGCTAAATGTTCTCTTTAAATTATAATTCATGGGGTGCTAATTTCTTCTTCATGGAACGGTTCAGTATTAATGGTACATTTCTATTATTTTGAATTTCTCAGCTAACTCAGTAGCAGATTGCTTGTCAGATTTTAGCATTACAAAGGGATTTTTAAAAATGAATATACCAGGGGCACCTGGGTGGCTCAGTGGGTTGAAGCCTCTGCCTTCGCTTCAGGCCTGGAATCGAGCCCCGCATAGGGCTCACTGCTCAGCGGGGAGCCTGCTTTCTCCTCTCTCTCTGCCTGCCTCTCTGCCTACTTGTGATCTCTGTCAAATAAATAAATAAAATCTTTTAAAAAAAGTGAATGTACCAGTATGGCTTGGTTTAGTTAATTTTGCTAACATCAGTAGTCTCTGAAGGCTTAATGCTGCTTCTATTTCCTTATTTCTTTCCTCCTTGGTGCTATTCATAAGCATTTTTTCCCTCTCCTCTATTTTTATCCCCCCTCAATGATCTTTGTCTACCATGGGCCTCAAACTCACCACCCTGAGATCAAAGGTTGTGTGCTCTACTGACTGAGCCAGCCAGACCCCCCACCTCTCATCTATTTCTGGGTCTACTTTAGGTTGAGTTGAAACAATGTGCTTTGACAGGTAGAATTTGTAATTTGTGACAGGGTGATAAAGGATTATCAGAAATTCATTTCTTTTTTTTTAAAGACTTATTTATTTATTTATTTGACAAAGAGAGAAAAATCACAAGTAGGCAGAGAGGCAGGCAGAGAGAGACAGGGAAGCAGGCTCCCTTCTGAGCAGGGAGCCCAATGTAGGCCTCGATCCCAGGACCCTGAGACCATGACCTGAGCTGAAGGCAGAAGCTTAACCCACTGAGCCACCCAGGCGCCCCAGAAACTTGTTCTTACGGGGCACCTGACCAGCTCAGCTGCTGGAGCATGCAACTCTTGATCTCAGGATTGTGAATTCAAGCCCCACGTTGGGCATAGGCATACTTAAAAATAAAATCTTTTTTTTTAAAATAAAATCTTTTAAAAACAAACGGGGGGCTCCTGGGTGGCTCAGTTGTTAAGCGTCTGCCTTCAGCTCAGGTCATGATCCCAGGGTCCTGGCATTGAGCCCCACATCGGGCTTCCTGCTCAGTGGGGAGCCTGCTTCTCCCTCTCCCTCTGCCTGCCACTCTGCCTACGTATGCTCTCTATTTATCTGTCAAATAAATAAATAAAATCTTTTAAAAAATAAAAATAAAAAACCAGAAAACTTTTTTTTAAGAGAAATGATTTTAAGAACCTGAAATCATAGAATTTGAGTTGGAAGGAACCCTAAAAATAATATGTTCAGATCACATGTGATCTCCAGAAGAAAAGATTATATGATATGGAAATTCCCTTTTTAACTATTGTAGAATTTTAATAATACTCATTTTCGGAATTCTCTAAAACAGAATGAAATCTCTTTTTCCTGTGGTGTGTTAGCTTCTTGCTCTGGGGACAGAATGGTTGCTGCTCTGCCCTATGTCCTTGCAATCATGAGGTCTTCCTTCAGTCTTCCCATTTCTAGTTTTTTCCATCTTTCCTTATAGTTTCCTGTATTTACCCTGTGGTTTCATTCTGAAAAGATAAATCACTTTTTTTTTCTTGAGCAGTGTAGGTCCACAGCAAAACTGAGCACAAAATACAGCAAAATCCCATATACTCCCTGCCCCCAACATGGACAGCCCCCTTAACTGTCAGCATCCTTCACCAGAGTGGTACTTCTGTTACAATCGGTGAAACCTACACCAACACATCATAATCTCCCAAAGTCCATAGTTTACATTAGGATTCGTTCTTGATATTATACATTCTGTAGGTTTGGAACAGCTGTATGATGACGTGTACTCACCGTTATACTATCATACACAAGAGTCTGACTGCCTTAAAAAGTTTTCTGCTCTGCCTATTCATCTCTCTCTATGCTCCAACCACTGATCTTTTTACTGTCTTTGTAGTTTTGCCTTTAGTAGAATGCCGTATAGTTGGAACCATGTAGTATGTAGACTTTTCAGATTGGCTTCTTTCACTTAGCAGTATGCATTTACGATTCCTCCATGGATTTTTTTTTGTTCAAGTATAATTAACATATGGTACTATGTTAGTTTTAGGTGTACCATATAATGACTCAGCAATTTTACTTATCACTCATCTCAGTGGGTGTACTCTTTTTTTACTTTTTAAAGATTTTATTTATTTGACAGAGGCACAGTGAGACAGGGAACACAAGCAGGGGGAGTGGAAGAGGGAGAAGCAGCTTTGTGCTGAGCAGGGAGCCAGATGTGGGGCTTGATCCCAGGACCCCAGGATCGCGACCTGAGCTGAAGGCAGATGCGGAACAGACTGAGCCACCCAGGTGCCCTGGTGAGTGCACTCTTAATCCCCTTTATCTATTTCATCCACTCCCCTCCCCACCTTCTCTGTGGCAATCACAGTTTGTTTTCTGTATTTCTTTTTAAGATTTTATTTTTGAGTAATCTCAGCATCCAGTGTGGGGCCCAGACTTAAAGCCCCAAGATCAAGAGTTGCATGCTCCACTGACTGAGCCAGCCAGGAGCCCCTGTTCTCTGTATTTAAGAGTCTGGTTTTCTGTCTGTCTCTTTTTTTCTTTATTCACTCTTTTAATTTCTTTTTTTTTTTTTTAAGATTTATTTATTTATTTATTTGACAGAGAGATCACAAGTAGGCAGAGAGGCAGGCAGAGAGAGGGGAAGGAAGCAGGCTCCCTGCTGAGCGGAGAGCCCGATGCGGGGCTAGATCCCAGGACCCTGAGATCATGACCTGAGCCGAAGGCAGCGGCTTAACCACTGAGCCACCCAAGCGCCCCTCTCTTTTAATTTCTTATATAAGTGCACATATAAGTGAAATCATATGGTATTTGTCTCTCTCTGACTTATTTCACTTAGCATTATACCCTCTAGGCCTATCCATGTTGCAGATGGCAAGATTTCATTCTCTTTTATGTTTGAGTAATACTCCATAGTGTATGTGTATGTATATGTGTGTGTGTATACACACACACACATATACATACACATACACGACATCTATATCCATTTGTCTGTCATTGGACACTTGGGCTGTTTCCATAGCTTGGCTATTGGAAATAATGCTGCAATAAACACAGGGGTGCACATATGTTTTCTAGTTAGTGTTTTTGTTTTCTCTGGGTAAAAATGGTGGAATTACTGGATCATTTGGTAATTCTATTTTTAATTTTTTTCTTTAAGTGGCTCCACTCAGTGCACTCATGACCCTGAGATCAAGACCTGAGCTGAGACCAGGAGTCAGACACTAAACTGACTGAGACACCCAGGCGCTCCTCTATTTTTAATTTTTTTATGAACCTCCATACTCTTTTCCATAGTGGCTGTACCAGTTTGCATTCCCACCAACAGAGCACGAGCGTTCTTTTTTCTCCACATCCTCACCTGAAGTTGTTATTTCTTGTGTTTTTATTCTAGCCATCTGACAGGTATAAAGTGATACCTTATTGTGGTTTTAATTTGCACTTCCTGATGATGAGTGATGTGGACATTTTTTCATGTGTCTGTTAACCATCTGGATGTCTTCTTTGGAAAAATATCTGTTCAG
The DNA here is from genome assembly GCF_922984935.1 of Meles meles. Taxonomy (NCBI): domain Eukaryota; kingdom Metazoa; phylum Chordata; class Mammalia; order Carnivora; family Mustelidae; genus Meles; species Meles meles. The sequence continues at coordinate 102,419,417 of NC_060087.1, read as the reverse complement.
GTCCTCTGCCCATTTTTTAATTAGATACTCATTTTTTTGGTGTTGAGTTGCTTGAGTTCTTTTTTTTTAAGATTTTATTTTTAAGTAATCTCCATACCCAGTGTGGAGCTTGAACTTGAAACCCCTAGATGAAAGGTCACATGCTCTACTAACTGAGCCAACCGGGCACCCCAAGTTCTGTGAGTTCTTTATATATTTTGGAATATTAACCCATTATCAGATCATTTGCCAGTGTCAGAGAGGTTACTGCCTGTGTTATCTTCTAGGATTTTTATGGTGTCAGGTCTCACATTTAAGTCCTTTATCTATTTTGAGTTTATTTTTGTGGATGATGTTAGAAAGTGGTCCAGTTTCATTGTTTTGCATGTAGCCAACCAGTTTTCCCAACAGCATTTGTTGAGGTGACTGTCATTTCTCCATTGTATATTCTTGCCTACTTTGTCATAGATGAATTGACCATAAAAGTGTGGGTTTATATCTGGACTCTCTACTCTGTTCTCCTGATCCATGTGCCTGTTTTTGTGCCACTACCATACTATTTTGGTTACTATAGCTTTGTAGTAGATCTTGAAACCCGGGACGGTGATACCTCCAGCTTTGTTCTTTTTCAAGATTGCTTTGGCTGGTTGGAATTCTTTTGTGGTTCCCTACAGATTTTAGGATTATCTGTTCCAGTTCTGTGGGAAATGCTGTTGGTATTTTGCTAGGGGTTGCATTAAATCTGTAGATTGCTTTGGGTAGAATGCTCTTTTTAATAGTATTTGTTCTTCCAATCCATGAGCATGGGCTGCCTTTCCATTTGTTCGTGTCATGTTCAGTTTCTTCATCAGTGTTTTATAGTTTTCAGAGTTCAGGTCTTTCACCTCCTTACTTAAGTTTATTCCTAGGTATTTGATTATTTTTAGTGCAATTGTAAATGGAATTGTTTTCTTAATTTCTCGTTCTGCCACTTCATTATTACTGTGTAAATGCACCGGATTCCTGTTGTGTGAGTTCTTATTGAATTCACTTAGTCATAAAATGCAGATTTTCCTTGTGTACTGTGGTGTCTGATGCAATGCATCCCGAACAAACTAGCAGTTCGCTTGTTTACTCTAATGACTAAACATGGTCTGGTGTGTGTGGTCTTTCTCATCTTCTTCTAGTATCTTTAAGGATGAATCCTAAGAACTTGGACACTTGCAATAAAGGAATTTTCTTTTAACCCCAGGTGTCTCTGATTGGTGACATACACACATTTGTCAACATTTCCGGTAGGTGGAGAGGCAGCTGTTTGAGCTCTGTTGTGTACAGCTTTGAACTAAGACTGGAGTTCCTTTCTGGGTGCCTCCTTCTGAAAGGTATAGCAGCTATTGGATAACTGGCTTTTTGCTCTTATGTCCTCTTTGGAATGTAACAATAAAAATATTTTTTAAAACAAAAAAAAAAGGAAAATAGTCACCCCTATTAGTTGTTGTTTTAAAGTCTATTTTGTTTGGGGCCCCTGCTGGCTCAGTCAAGTGCAACTCTTGATCTTGGGGTGATGAGTTCAAGCCCTACATTGGGCATATAGATTACTCAAAATTTAAAAAACTTTTTTAAATAAAGTCTATTTTGTCTAATATAAGTATTGTTACCCCAGCTTTCTTTCCACCTCCATTTCCACAGTAAATGTTTTTCCATCCCTTCACTTTCAGTGTGCATGCGATTAGGTCTGAAGTGAGTATCTTGTAGGCAGCATGGAAAATATCAATCTTACAGAGCACCTGGGTAGCTCAGTTGGTTAAGTGTCCGACTCTTGATTTTGACTCAGGTCATCATCTCGGGGTTGTAGGATCAAGCCCTGCATTGAGCTCTGCATTAGGCAGAGAATCTGCTTGGGATTCTCTCTCTCCCTCTGCCCCTTCCCCCCTTCTCTCTGTGTCTCAATTAATAAACTAAGTCTTTTTTTTAAGATTTATTTATTTATTTATTTGACAGACAGAGATCAAAAGTAGGCAGAGAGGCAGGCACAGGGTAGGTGTGGGGAGACAGGCTCCCCGCTGAGCAGAGAGCCTGACAGAGGACTGGATCCCAGAACCCTGAGATTATGACCTGAGCTGAAGGTAGAGGCTTAACCCACTGAGCCACTCGGGTGCCCCAATAAACTAAGTCTTAAAAGAAAATATAAATCTTACATGTTCCTTTCAGTTTGAATAGTGTTTTGTGAACACTAAAGCATGCACATGTAAATGATTATTATGTTATTTTGAAGGTGGTAGACCCTTGAACTGTGTACCCTTACAAAGTTATTCCAGCATTTGCTTTTGATGGTTCTTGGACAACCGGTGTCATTACTGAAATTTTTTAATTCTGTATTTTTATACTCCATGATTCACGGTTTATCAGTTTTCTGATTCTTACAACCGTCTTTGTTAAATTCAGCTCTGATGAACACACACCAGTGGAGGACGATGAGCCAAAGAAAAGCAGCAGTTCAGCTTCTACTTCAGAAGGTATTTTTTTAACTACTACAGAGCTGCTGTATTGAGAAGTTGAAAAAAATGTTTATAAATAGTCAAACAGTAGACTTTGCTTTTACAAATCCAGTTGCCTGTCATCTGTTCTTTTTCAGTATTTCAGATACAGTAAAATTGATAATCGTAATACTTGCCTAGAAGTTAACTTTATATTTGTACTTCATGTAGAAGAAAAGAAGAAGAAGAAGAAGTCTAGTCATTCGAAAGAGAGGTCCAAGAAAAAGAGAAAGAAGAAATCCTCTAAAAGAAAACACAAGAAGTACTCTGATGACAGCGACAGTGACTCTGACTCTGACTCAGACTCCAGTGGTAAGAGGCCGGCATCGCTCTGCAAGCCTGGCTTCAAAACTCCTTTTACTTCGTAGAACCGATTTCAGAGGAAGGTTAAGGACAGTAGCCAAGAGGTGTTGAGCGCTGACTGTCTCGGTGCCAGGAGCCCTGCTAAGCGCTCGGTGTTCTCAGTGCTGTTCAATGCACACGTGGCTTCAGACTACGTCTTAGAGATGGGGAAATGGGGCGCAGAGCAGGTCGCGACACCGCACTCCGGCTCACACAGCTGAGATCCAGACCTGAGCGCTGTGACCCCAGATGGGTGGTGTCTAGCTGTACAAGGCACGTCGTGGCAGCAAAGCCAGCCCTACAGGGCTGCGTCAGCCCCAGGGAGCAGCTCTCTTGTGTCTTCCTCACACTCAGCGGGCACCTCTGTGCCATTTTCACACCGCACAGGCACACCTTAAAGGACCCCCTGCAGGCTGGCAGCTGATTTATGGAGGACACCCCCGCCCCCCGTGGTGTGGTACCTCACAGAAAGCCACCTTTTTGTGCCTTCTCCTGGCTGATGATTGACAGAGGGTGCCACCTCTGGGGACATTGCATAAAGGTGGCTTTTCCCCTGATGTCACTGGGGTTTCCTGGCTCCTATTGTTACTTTTCTTCCTCACTCCTGAAAAAGTAAACTACCTTTTTTTTTTTAAGATTTATTTATTTTAGAGAGAGTGTGTGTGCAGGTGTGCAGGTGGGAGGAGGGGCAGACGGAGAGAATCTGGAGCTGACCTCCCCACTGACCATGGAGCCTGACAACAGGGCTGGACCCCGCAATGCGTGAAATCATGACCTGAGCTGAAATGAAGAGGCAGCCGCTTAGCCGACTGGGCCACCCAGGTGCCCCTGATGACCTTTCTGAGAGCGCAGATGTGAGCGCATCTGTCCCCTACTTAAAAATTCCTTCAGCAGCTCTCTGTCGTCTTCAGGGTAAAGTTCGGACCCTGATTGATCCCTCTCTGATCACACATGCCCTGTTGCTCTTGCAGCATCCTCTTAGCCTGAGAACGACTGTCTCCTCAGTCTTCCATGTTTTTTCTCTTGCTTCTGTGACTTGATACAGAGAGTCCATCTGCCTGCAGTGCCGGTCTCTCCCTGCATGCGGCTTGGCTTACTCTCCTCAACAGTGGGCATGCAGTACTTTTGTAATAAAACTGATTTTGTTTTATTTTTACTTTTTTAAAAGATTTTATTTATTTATTTGACTGAGAGAGCATGCAAACAGGGAGAGCAGCAGGCGGAGGGAGAAGCAGGCTCCTCGTTGAGTAGGGGGCCCAACATGGAGCTCAGTTCCAGGACTCTGGGATCAGGACCTGAGCCAAAGGCCAACACTTAACCAACTGAGCCATCCAGGTACCCCAGAAGAACTGATTTTTATTTTTTTTTAAGATTTTATTTATTTATTTGACAGAGAGAGTGAGTGAGCGTGAGCAGGGGGAAGCAGGCAGAGGGAGAAGCAGGCTCCCAACTAAGCAGGCAGCCCGATGCGGGGCTCAATCCCAGGACCCCAGGATCATGACCTGAGCTGAAGGCAGACACTTAACCGACTGACTGAGTCACCTAGGTGCCCCAGTAAAATTGATTTGTAAAAGAGCTAGCTTAAGAGTCACCATTCCTGAAGCACCCTTCCCAAGCAAGCTAGCCTGATAATGAGCCTTCTCTGTACGCCCAGAGCACCCCATGCTTCCCTGTATCACTCCAGATTCTGATTATTTCTTTACCTCTGTCTCCTCTGTTAGACTGAGTGTCCCTGACCCCAAACACATAGGGTATTTTTCTTTTCTTTTTTTTTTTTTTAAAGATTTTATTTGACAGATAGAGATCACAAGTAGGCAGAGAGGCAGGCAGAGAGAGAGGAGAAAGCAGGCCCCCTGCTGAGCAGAGGGCCCGGTGCGGGGCTCGATCCCAGGACCCTGGGATCAAGACCTGAGCTGAAGACAGAGGCTTTAACCCACTGAGCCACCCAGACGCCCCAGGGTATTTTTCTTTTCATCATGAAAATACTCGGGAAAGCAAAGGGGATAGTATAAGTAATACCATATACTTACCACTCAGGTTAGACATTTGTTAGCATTTTGACATAGTTATTTCAAATACGAGTTTTTTGCTAAGGTATCCAAGGTAAATTATAAATATACTTTGATGCTAAATATCTCTATATGCAGGTCTTTAAAAAAAAAAAGACATTTTCCTACTTAACTACAATACCATTATCTCACCCAGTAGATTAGCCCTGGGTGTTCTGGGCCACAGGGACACCAGAATAACCCATCTCCATTTGGGTTCCAGGACACAAATGGCATTATAGGGTCCATCTGAGATTATGATGACAGCATGACCCACAGCGATGGGAGTCATATTTCTGAGAATTAAGACTTTCTGATGTCCCCAACACTTGGCCCTCCTATTCTTAAACCAAACCTTCAGTTAGAGAAGAGGGATTTGTTTGGTATATTGAATAGTTAATGTCTTCATAGAAAAACACAGCATACCAAGTTATATGCTATTGAGATTTTAAACCACAGTGGAGGAGAAGCTTTTTCGTTGTTGCTGAAATATCTTAGGAAAGTTAATACTGCACTCCCTCCACTCAGCTCACCCTTAGTGAGCGTGAACTATGTGCCAAGCTCTGGTCTAGGCCTATTGCTTTGCTTTTATTCTCCCACTTTTAATGTTCTTTTCTTTTTAAAGATTTTATTTATTTATTTGACAGAGAGAGACAGAGAGGGAACACAAGCAGGGGGAGTGGGAGAATGAGATGTTCCCTTTTGAACTTCTCATTAGGGATGAGATGTTTCCCTATCTTAGGTTTCCTATATTAGGAAAAGATGTTTCCCTATCTTTTTTTAATTTAAATTCAATTTAATTAACATACAGTATATTGCTAGTTTCAGAGGTAGATTTAGTGATTCATCACTTACATACAACACCCAGTGCTCATTACATCAAGTGTCCTCCTAAATGCCCCTCACCCAGTTACCCCGTTCCACTCCATCTCCCCTGCCGGCAACCCTCAGTTTATTCTATAGTTAAGAGTCTCTTGTGATTTGTCTCCCTCTCTGTTTTAGTCCTATTTTATTTTTCCTTCCCTTCCCCTATGTTCATCTGTTTTGTTCCTTAAATTACACATAAGAGTGAAATCATACAGTATTTGTCTTTTTCTGATTGACTTATTTTAATTAGCATAATACCCTCTTGTTTCATCCATGTCACTTGAAATGGCAAGATTTCATTCTTCTTGATGGTTGAAGTCATACTCTGTTGTATGTTTATGCCACATTTTCTTTCTCCATTCATCTGTCAATGGACATCTGGGCTCTTTTCATATTGTGGCTATTACGGATATTGCTGCTGTAAACATTGGGGTGCAGATGCCCCTTTGGATCACTACATTTGTATCTTTGGGGTAAATACCCAGTAGTGGGATTGCTGAATTGTAAGGTAGCTCTATTTTTAACTTTGTGAGGAGCCTCCATGCTGTTTTCCAGAGTGGCTGCACCAGCTTGCATTCCCACTAACAGTGTAGGAGGGTTCCCCTTTCTCCACATCCTCTCCAACATCTGTCGTTTCCTGGCTTGTTAATTTTAGCCATTCTGACTGGTGTGAGGTGGTAGCTTGTTGTGGGTTGGATTTGTATTTCCCTGATGCCAAATGATGTTGAGCATTTTTTCATGTGTCTGTTGGTCATTTGGCTGTCTTCTGCCCTTTTCTTTTTTTTTTTTAAGGATTTTATTTATTTATTTGACAGAGATCACAAGTAGGCAGAGAGGCAGGCAGAGAGAGAGGGGGAAGCAGGCTCCCCACCGAGCAGAGAGCAGAGAGCCGGAGGAGGAGCTCTATCCCAGGAACCCGGGATCATGACCTGAGTCGAATGCAGAGGCTTTAAACCACCGAGCCACCCAGATGCCCCTGCCCATTTCTTGATGGGATTCTTTATTCTTTGGGTGTTGAGTTTGATAAGTTCTTTATAGATTTTGGGTACTAGCCCTTTATCTGATAAGGCATTTGTAAATATCTTCTCCCATCCTGTAGGTTGCCTTTTAGTTTTGTGGACTGTTTCCTTTGCTGTGCAGAATCTTTTTATCTTGGTGAAGTGTCAGTAGTCATTTTTCCTTTTGTTTCTCTTGCCTTTGGAGACATGTCGAGCAAGAAGTTGCTGTGGCTAGGTCGAAGAGGTTATTGCCTGTGTTCTCCTTGGGGGTTTTGTGGATTCCTGTCTCACATTGAGGTCTTTCATCCATTTTGAGTCTATTTTTGTGTGTGGTGTAAGGAAATGGTCCAGTTTCATTCTTCTGCATGTGGCTGTCCAATTTTCCCAGCACCATTTGTTGAAGAGACTATCTTTTTTTCATCGGACATTCTTCTCTGCTTTGTCGAAGATCAGTTGACCAAAGAATTCAGGGTCCATTCCTGGGTTCTCTGTTCTGTTCCATTGATCTGTGTGTTTGCCTTGTGCCAGTACCATGAGATCTTGGTGATGACAGGTTTGTAATAGAGCTTGAACTCTGGAATTGTGATGCCTCCGGTTTTGGTTTTCTTTTTGAACATTCCTCTGGCTATTCAGGGTCTTTCAGGTTCCATACAGATTTAAGGATTGTTTGTTCCAGCTCTGAAAAATGCTGACGGTATCTTGATAGGAATTGCATTGAATGTGTACATTGCTTTGGGTAGTAGAGACATTTTAATGATGTTTGTTCTTTTCTTCCAATCCATGAGCATGGAATGTTTTTCCACTTCTTTGTGTCTTCTCAGTTTCTTTCACAAGTGTTCTATAGTTTCTAGAGTATGGATTTTTTACCTCTTCGGTTAGGTTTATTCCTAGGCATCTTATGGTTTTTGGTGCAGTTGTAAATGGGATTGATTCCTTGATTTCTCTTTCCTCTGCTACATTGTTAGTGTAGAGAAATGCAGCAGACTTCTGTGCCTTGATTTTATGTCCTGCAAATTTGCTGCATTCCTCTATCAGTTCTAGCAATTTTTGGGTGAGTCTTTTGGGTTTTCTGCATAGAGTATCATGACATCTGCAATGAGTGTAAGTTTGACTTCTTTGCCAACTTTGGATGCCTCTTATTTCTTTTTTCTTTTTCTTTTTCTTTTTTTTTTTTTTTTGGTCTGTTTACTGAGGCTAGGATTTTCAGTACTATGTTGAACAACAGTGGTGAGAGTGGACATCCCTGTCATGTTCCTGATCTTAGGAGAAAAGCTCTCAGTTTTCTCCATAGAGAATGGTATTTGCTGTGGGTTTTTCATAGATGGCTGTGATGATATTGAGTATGTACCCACTATCCCTACACTGTGAAGAGGTTTTTTTTTTATTTGACAGAGAGAAATCACAACTAGGCAGAGAGGCAGGCAGAGAGAGAGGAGGAAGCAGGCTCCCCGCAGAGCAGAGAGCCCGATGCGGGGCTCGATCCCAGGACCCTGGGATCATGACCTGAGCCGAAGGCAGAAGCTTTAACCCACTGAGCCACCCAGGCGCCCCGAAGAGTTTTGATCAAGAAAGGATGCTGTACTTTGTCAAGTGCTTTTTCTGCTTCTATTGAGAGGATCATATGGTTCTTGTCCTTTATTTTATTAGTGTAGTGTGTCACATTGAATGGTTTGCAGATGTTGAACCACCCTTGCAGCCCACTTGGTCATGGTGACTAATCCTTTTAATGTACTGCTGTATTCAGTTAGTTCGTATCTTGGTGAGAATTTTTGCATCCATGTTCATCAGGGATATTGGTCTGTAATTCTCCTTTTTGGTGGGGTCTTTGGTTTTGGGATCAAGGCTATGTTGGCCTCATAGAATGAGTTTGGAAGTTTTCCTTCCATTTCCTTTTTTAAAAAATTTTATTTATTTGAGAGTGAGAGAAAGGGCACAAGCAGGGGGAGTGGCAGGGAGAGGGAGAAGCATATGCCCCACTGAGCAGAGAGCCCGATGTGGGGCTTGATCCCAGGACCCTGAGATCATGACCTGAGCTGAAGGCAGATGTTTAACCAAGTGAGCCACTCAGCTGCCCCTCATTTCTATTTTTTGAAACAGTTTCAGAAGAATAGGTGTTAATTTTTTTTTTTAGGACTTTATTTATTTGAGAGAAAGAGAATGAGAGAGAGTGAGCACTTGAGCGCAGGGGTGGAGGGTGAGAGGGAGAAGCAGAAGCAGACTTCCTGCTGAGCAGGGAGCCCAATGCAGGGCTCAATCCCAGGCCCCTGGGATCATAACCTTAGCTGAAGGCAGCTGCTTAACTGAATGAGCTACCCAGGCACCCCAGGATTAATTTTCTTTAAATGTTTGGTAAAATTCCACAGTGAGGCCATCCAGCTCTGGACTCTTTGTTAGGAGATTTTTGATTACTGATTTCAATTCCTTAGCTGGTTATGGGTGTGTTCGGGTTTTCTATTTCTGTTTCAGTTTTGGTAGTTTATGTGTTTCTAGGAATGCATCTGTTTCTTCCAGATTGCCTAATTTGTTGGCATACAATTGCTCATCATATTGTCTTATATTTGTTTTTCTTAGGTGTTGATTGTCTTCTCTTTCATTCATGATTTAATTTTTTTTAAGATTTTATTTTATTTATTTGCCAGAGAGCGAGAGCACAAGTAGGCAGAGCAGCAGGCAGAGGTAGAGGAAGACTCAGACTCCCCACTGAGCAGAGAGCCGGATGTGGGGCTTGATCCCAGTCACTGGGATCATGATCTGAGCCGAAGGCGGATGTTTAACGGACTGAGCCACCGAGGTGCCCTTCATTCATGATTTTATTTATTTGGGTCTTTTCTCTTTTCTTTTTGATAAGTCTGGCTAGGGATTTATCATGCTAATTCTTTCAAACAACCAACTTCTAGTTTTTTAAATCTATTTTTTCTCATTTCTATATCATTGATTTCTGATCTAATCTTTATTATTTCTCTTCTGCTGGATTTAGGCTTTATTTGCTCTTCTTTTTCCACGTCCTTTAGGGGTAAGTTTAGCTTACACCTTTAGCTTACACGTTTGAGCCTTTTCTTGCTTCTTGAGAAAGGCCCGTATTGCTATATACTTCCCCTCCTAATACCTCTTGTGCTGCTTCCCAGAGGTTCTGAACTGTCATGTTTTCATCTTCATTTGTTTCCATGTATTTTTAAAATTCTTCTTTAGGGGCACCTGGGTGGCTCAGTGGGTTAAAGCCTCTGCCTTCGGCTCAGGTCATGGTCCCAGGGTCCTGGGATCGAGCCCCACATCGGGCTCTCTGCTTAGCGGGGAGCCTGCTTCCTCCTCTCTCTCTCTGACTGCCTCTCTACCTACTTGTGATCTCTGTCTGTCAAATAAATAAATAAAAATATTTTTAAAAAAATAAATAAAAAATAAAATTCTTCTTTAATTTCCTGGTTGACCCATTCATTCTTCAGTAGGAGGCTCTTTAGCCTCCATGTATTTGTGTTCCTTCCAAATTTCCTCTTGTGATTGAGTTCAAGGTTTAAAGCATTGTGGCCTGAAAATATGCATGGTGTAATCTTGGTCTTTTTGTACTGGTTGAGACCTGATTTGTGACCCATAATGTGATCCATTCTTGAGAATGTTCCATGTGCACTCGAGACGAATGAGTATTCTGTTGTTTTAGGCTAGAATGTACTGATATATCTGTAAAGTCCATCTGGTCCAGTGTCATTCAAAGCTGTTTCCTTGCTGTTTAGCAAGGATCTTCTGTTTAGATGATCTGTCCATTGCTCAGTGGGATGTGAAAGTCCCTTACTATTATTATATTATTATCAATATGTTTCTTTAATTTTGTTATTGAATAGTTTATATATTTGGCTACTCTCAAGTTAGGGGCAGAAATATTTACAATTGTTAGATCTTCTTGTTGGATAGATCCTTTTATTATGATATAATGTCCTCCTGCATCTCTTTTTACAGTCTTTGATTTAAAATCTAGTTTGTTTGATAGAATTGCCACCCCAGCTTTCTTTTGATGTCCATTAGCATGGTAAATGGTTCTTTACCCCACACTTTTAATCTGGAGGTGTCTTTGGGTTTAAAATGAGTCTCTTGTGGACTGCATATTGATGGGTATTATTTTTTTAAGATTTTATTTATTTATTTGAGAGAGAGAGCAGGGTGAGGGGGAAGGGCCAGAGCAAGAGGGAGAAGCAGGCTCCCCGCTGAGCAGGGAGCCCAATGTGGAGTTGATCCCAGGACCCAGAGATCATGACCTGAGCCAAAAGCAGATGTTTAAGCAACTGAGCCACCCAGGTACCCCTGGGTCTTGTTGTTGTTGTTGTTGTTGTTTTTTATCCAATCTGATACCCTTTATCTTTTGATTGGAGCATTTAGCTGATTTACATTCAGAATAATTATTGAAAGATATGAATTTAGTGCCATTGTATTACTGCGAAGTGGCTGTTTCTGTAGATTGTCTCTGTTCCTTTCTGGTCTTTGTTACTTTTGGGCGCTCTCTTCACTCAAAGGATCCCCTTTAATATTTCTTACAGGGCTCATTTAGTGTTCATGAATTCCTTTAGTTATTGTTTGTCCTAGAAACTCTATTTTGAATGACAGACTTGCTGGACAAAGTCTTCTTGGCTGCATGTTTTTTCCACTCAGCACCCTGAATATATCCTGCCAGTCCTTTCTGGCCTGCCAGGTCTCTGTGGATAGGTTTGCTGCCCGTCTAATGCTTTTACCCTTGTCAGTTATGGACCTCTTGTCCCGAGTTGCTTTCAGGACTTTCTGTCTCTGAAATTTGCGCTATTATATGTTGGGGTGTTGACCTATTTTTATTGATTTTGAAGGGGTTTCTAAGTGCCTCCTGGACTTGAATGCCTGTTTCCTTCCCCAGATTAGGGAAGTTCTCAACTATAATCTGTTCAAATAAACCTTCTGCCATAGTCTTCATTTTCTGGGACCCCCTATTATCCAGATATTACTTTGCTTTATGCTATCGCTGATTTCTTTTTTTTTAAAGATTTTATTTATTTATTTATTTGACAGGCAGAGATCACAAGTAGGCAGAGAGGCAGGCAGAGAGAGAGAGAGAGGGAAGCAGGCGCCTTGCTGAGCAGAGAACCCGATGTGGGACCCGACCCCAGGACCCCGAGATCATGACCTGAGCCGAAGGCAGCGGCTTAACTCCCTGAGCCACCCAGGTGCCCCTATCGCTGATTTCTTGAAGTCTCCCTCAGGATCCAGTCGTCGTTTTCCTCTTTTTTCTCGCCTACTTTATTTTCCATCATTTTGTCTTCTGTATCACTCTCTCTTCTGCCCCATTTATCCTTGGTGTTAGAGCCTCCCTTTTTTTTTTTAAGATTTTATTTATTTATTTGACACACAGAGAGAGATCACAAGTAGGCAGAGAGGCAGGCAGAGAGAGAGGGAAGCAGGCTCCCTGCTGATCAGAGAGCCCGATGCGGGGCTCGGTCCCAGGATCCTGAGATCATGACCTGAGCCGAAGGCAGAGGCTCAACCCACTGAGCCACCCAGGCGCCCCAGCGCCTCCCTTTTTTACTGCATCTCAGTGAGGGCTTTTTAAATTTCAGCCTGATTAGATTTTAGTTATTTTATTTCTACCATATGGGATTCTCTAGTGTCTTCTGTGCTGTTTTCAAGCCCCGCTAGTACCTTTATCATTGTTGTTTCGAATTCTAGTTCTGATGTCTTACTTGTATTCATATTGATTAAATCCCTGGCAGTGAGTATTTCCTCCTGTTCTTTAGGGTGAGTTTCTCTGTCTTGTATTATGTCCAGAAAAGAGTAGAAGAAAGAGAGAAAAGACAAGAAGAATAACACCACCAGAAAAAAACAAACAAACCAGAAGAAAACACAAACAAAACAAAATAAGAAAAAGCAAACAAGAAGTAGAACAGAACAAAACAATAAACTAGGCCCTGGGTGTGTTTTGATCTGTTTGTTAAAGGAAAATAGGAAAAAAACAAAAGAAGAACTAATAAATGTACAAAAATAAAATACAATGAAAGGAATCCCAAAATAAAAAAATACATATATATACATACACACACACACATATATTATAATACATATATAAATTAAAAAATAATAAAGAATTGAAAAAAATAATAGCTTAAAAGAAAAAAAAATTGAAAGACTAAAGAATAAGAAAAAATCACGAATGCTATATACTGCTTTCCCTGATAGCTGAAGTTCTGTAGTCTCTACGATGGGTAAACTCGGTGTTAGCCAGAAGTTCCTGCTGGTGTTCTGGGGGAGGGGCCTGTTGCGCTGACGCTCGGGTGTCCTTGCCTGGGTGGAACTGCGTCCTCCTCACCAGGGTCCCGGGCTCAGTGTAAGTGGCTCGGGATTGCACTGTGTGCTGCTGTTTGGCTTCCTGGAGGCTTTCAGCAGCCATGGGTGGGGGGTGAATATGGCAGCGTCCCGCTCTCAGGCCCTGGAGCTGAGAGTCTGTACCCCCCCATTCCTCAGTGCGCTCTCAGAGAAAAGCAGTTGATCACTCTTGTCTCCCCAGTTTCTGACCGCACTCTGGTCACCCAGCCTGTGACCGAGCATTTTTATCTCAGGCACAGGACCCAGTCTCAAGTCTCCAAACTTTACAGACTCGTGTGGCGCAGACCCGCACCTTTCCTCTCAGGGTAGGGAGGGGTCTCGCTGCGCTTCTGCGTTTGCTGGGCCCCTGCCCAGAGACTGATCACGCGACTGTGCGGCTGTTCTCAGTTCATGGTGACACCAGGCAGAAAGCCAGTGCATAGAACCAAGGTTTGCAGCCAGCTCCCCGCTCTGATGCCTGGGAACTCTGCTGCACTCATGCACCCCTGTTCTTGTGATCCCGGGGATCCTGAGACCACACCGTCCCACCTGGGAGTCTACCCTGCTTTGCCCCCTGTGCACCTTTAAGCCAGGGACGTCCCCCACCGTAGCAGACTTCTAAATGCTCTGGTTTGTGCTCCACTGCTTGTGATACTTCGCAGTAGTCTCTGTAAGTAGGCTCCCTCCCCTCTGCCTATCCCTGATATATTGCCCCAGGTTCACTGCTCAGTACCTCCTGCCTTCCAAAAAGCGGTTGCTTGTCTAGTTGTAGAATTGCATTTCTTTTCTCAGATCTCGTTGGTTTTTGCAGGTGTTCAGAATAATTTGGTAATTTTCTAGCTGAATTCCAGGGACCAGATGAACTTAGGGTCCCCTACTCCTCTGCCATCTTAACTCACTCCCAACAACAATACTCATGGTTTTGTATGCCTCAGCATTTCTCCACATCTGGGAGTTCTGTGAACCTAGTCATGTAGCCCCCTTCCTGTCTCTCCCTACCCAGCCCTGCCCATCCTGGATGGACCTCCAGAGTGTTGTGCTCAATTAAAGTAAGTCAGAGAAAGACAAATGTAGTATGACCTTACGTGTGGAATCTAAAAAAACCAAGAGGTGCTTGGGTGGCTCAGTCGCTTATGGGCAACTCTTGATTTTGGCTCCGGTTCCTGGGATCAAGCCCTGTCTCAGGCTCTGCACTCAGTGGGGAGTCTGCCTGAGGACCTGAGGATTCTGTCTCCCTCTCCTGCCCCTCCCCCGTTGATGCTTGTGTGCTGTCTCTCTCAAATCTGCAAAAAAAAAAAACAAAAAAAAAAAAAACAACCACAAAACAAGAAACCAAGCTTTAGATAACAAATGGATTGGCATTTGCTAGAGGTGGGGGAGGTGGGAGATATGGGTGAAGAGGGTCAAAAGGTACAAAGTTTTGGTTAAGTCATGGGGATATAAAGTACAGCATGATGACTAGTTAATACTGTATTGCATATCTGAAAGTTGCTAAGAGAGTAGATCTTAAAGCTCTCAGCACAAGAAAAATAATTGTAACTGATGACTGATGTTAACTAGACTTATGATCATTTTGCAGTGTATATGGGTCATTATGTTGTACACCTGAAACTGATGTTATATGTTGGTTATGCCTCAATAAAATTAATTTTAAAAACAAAACAACCATGTCAGTTGACCTTATTGTCCACCCGGCATCTGGCATCCTAATTAACGGAATTTACATTGTGTTTAATCCTTCTGGAAGTTTTCAAACTATAGACTGTGACACTGTGGGCCTCCTCTCCCTACCTGACTCCTCACTTTTGCTCTCAGATTCAGGGTCTAGGATCCTTCCTCTGCATGAATACATAATCTTAAAGAAGGCTGGTGTCATAGAGCTCATCTGTGGGAGATTCAAATGTACCAGTGGTCGAACCTCCATCAACACCCAGAGCCCACAGTGGGCTGTCATCTGGGCCAGTATTAGGTCCCTGTTCCCAAGACTGCTTCATAAAAAGGGTCAATTATATTTGCAAGAGAGAGAGAGGGAAAAGCATGGATTGAGTTTCTTAGAATTCATGCTGTAGAGTTTGAAAGTAGATGAGAACATTTTCTTTCCTTTTTGTTTCTTGTGGCTCTTCTTTCAGAACCTCATGAACGGACCGCTATGTAAACCCAGCAAAAGCAAGTCACCAGACTTTTTCTTTTCCTCTGAGTTTGCTTTGCCTGTTGGAGAAAGCAGAGAGGCCTAGGCCTCCCAGGTCCTGGCCACACGTGACTGGTGAGCCCAGCTGTGGCAGTAGGGGGCCAGCCCTCGGCGGGCTGCTCTCTCGAGCTGCTTTTTGGCTCCACTACCCCACCACTCGTTCTGCAGCCTGTTTCCTACGGTGCGTCCACCACATGCTCTGCAGCAAAGCTAATAAATGTCATCCTGATTTTCCCCCGCTAATACTTAGATACAACTTTTTTATCATCTCAAGTAATCACCTTTTGATCCCATGACCTACAAGTAAGTCAAACAGTGCTTGAGAAAATGAAAAAGTACTTCAAATTAACCCAGGTACAAATCTACCTTGCACCTATCCACCGCACAAATTCCGTAAAACGCACCTGTTTGTAATTGTACTGCCAAAGGGGGAAAAAAGTCCCTAGATGTCAGAAAATCCTGAAGAGAATACTCACTTACGCCTTAAGTAGTCTTATAACATTGAATTTGTGTGGTATCTGCAACCTCTGTATTAGAACTCCCATTTTCACCCTTTATTTTATTAAGATTTTATTTCTTTGACAGAGACACAGCGAGAGAGGGAACACAAGCAGGGGGAGTGAGAGAGGGAACATAATAAGCGGGAGGAGTGGGGCAGGGAAAAGCAGGCTTCCTGCCCAGCAGGGAGCCGATGCAGGGCTGAATCCCAGGACTCCGGGATCATGACCTGAGCCGAAGGCAGATGCCTAATGACTGAGGCACCCAGGCGTCCCTATTTTCACCCTTTTTAGGTCAGTGGAAGTTTATTCATTGTTTTGGCTTTTTGCTTTGTTGTTTAGACAAAATTTAGGGATGCCACTCCCTACACTGCTTTACCAGATGCTTAAAAACAACGGTAGGAGGACTTGGACTTGAAACTCTCTTCCTCCATCGGTCTCCGCATGACGAGGCCGACATTAGGCACCGCTATCCTGTACTCTGCGGACACATGACTCCCTGGCACCAGTGTCCGCATACTTACAAAATCCCTCGTTGTAGCTCAGAGGTTCTGCTTAGTTTTAAATATTTTAAATAACTGAGTACAGTTGAACTCTTATAACTCAGCTCCTTAGTGCATTAATGTAAATACTTCCAGGTCAGACTGGGTCTCAATATGACTGCACAGGAGACAGAAATACTCCTTTACAGAGGGCTGCCATCCACCCCAAAGAATTTCTATGTTAGGTGTCACACTTTATAGCAAAAAAAAAAAAAAATTACATACAGTACAGGTGTAGGAAAATGGTTCTGTACTTTATTTTCCCTCTATGAACCCATGTTGCCACTGGCAATGGGCAATTTCCATAATCTGGAATTTATCCCATTTTCTATCCCTTAAGGCCCCCGAATTGAAAACTTATTTTCCAATCATGGAAAAAGCCATAAAACCCAGTGCGAGAATGTCCAGGACAAAAGTCCTAAAGCATGTTTTAGAACGGCCCCCCAGCCGGTTGTTCTGAGGTTGACTCGCTTGCACTGTGGCTTCACTTACATCCATGCTGATCCCAAGCTCCTTTCCGAGAGGAGAAAACCACTAATGTCCCCTCTTTGGAGACGTGGATGGCATTAAATACACGGAGGTTATTTCATGCTTGTTTCAAAATTTCTATCCCCTTCATGCCGCCCCTCTCAGGACACTTTTCTGTAATACTCAGTCTGAGGCTTGCTTTGGGGGATGGTTTTTGCCACCCACGCAAAATATAAGGTGGGGCCAAAGAAATCAGTAACCAGGATACATGCTTTAGTGCGGTACTTAACATAAACATCAAAGTTATTGCAAAAAATAACTCATGATTTTAGGGGCGCCTGGGTGGCTCAGTGGGTTAAAGCCTCTGCCTTCGGCTCCGGTCATGATCCCAGGTCCTGGGGTCAAGCCCCGCATCGGGCTCTCTGCTCGGCAGGGAGCCTGCTTCCTCCTCTCTCTCTGCCTAGTTGTGATTTCTCTCTGTCAAATAAATAAAATATTTGAAAAAAAATAACTCATGATTTTAAAATTATAAAAATGTAAGTTGAGGTAGGACCTGATCCTGTACTTGCTCCACCGTGCTCTGGTAAAAGGTAATTTACAAAACAGGCTTCTTGGCAGCACTCTTTCTGCCCACGGGTCCTGTCTCCGTGCTTTCATAAACCACCATTGCACCAAAGATGTCTCAAGAATTCTTTCTTGGTCATCGGCTCCGGACCTCAGCCCACCGAACCTTGCCTAGGTTCTAGAACTTCATCAGTACCACTGAAAAGAAAAGTAAAATTTCCAAGAACTCTCATGAGTGTGCAGTGGAGTTTTCCAGAGGCCAGGGACATGCTATGCCCAACAGACGAAATGCACAAGCAGGAATGAGAAGTTCATCCGTTGTCTATGAAGCCAGACACCGAGACCTCGGAAGAAACACCAAATCATGCTCATCTTTTCACGGAATGTTGTCACTTTTGATTAAAAAGAAATACAGGGGCGCCTGGGTGGCTGTCGTTCGAGTGTCTGCCTTCAGCTCAGGTCGTGATCCCAGGGTCCTGGGATCGAGCCCACGTCAGGTTCCCTGCTTGGTGGGAGTCTGTTTCTTCCTCTGACCCTCCTCCCTCTCATGCTCTCTCTCACTCACTCTCTTTCTCAAATAAATAAATAAAATCTTAAAAAAAAAAAACACAGGCTTCTGGCCAACGTTTCCCTACTTGGATTTAAACAGTGCCTGAAAATATTTACCTTGATGCCCCGTGGGTCTGCCCCCACCCTGGAGTCTTGCGGTGGCAGGGGAGGGGGCGCCTGGTGGCCCTGGGCCTGCTAGGTGGCTTTTGGCTCTGAAAAAGGGCGGGGGGAGGGGAGAGGGACTCGGGAAGAGATCCAGAGAGAGGACCGAAGCCCTGGAGAACTAGCACCTCCAGAAGCAGCCGCAGGGCGGGGACACGTGGGAGTGTTTGGAGTGGCGTAAAATGCTTTCCATCCGTAGCTGCCAGGGGGTGAACGGGGTGCGGCAGAGGCGCTGCCGCCTGTCCCCGGGCTGCCGCCCCTCGGGAACGGAAGGACAGCTCCAGCTCCGGGCCGCCACCACCGCCTCTTCGCCCTCCCCACCCCGCCTCCACCCGGTCCACTTCGGACCGTATTTCCTCCTCTTCTGCTACCTTCACTGAGATCCCGGGAGAGGGCAAGGAAGAGGGCAGAGCGCGGGGAAGGGCTGCGACCTATGAGCAGCGGCGGCGTCCCGCATCCCGCCTCTCCAGGGGAAGGACGTCCCCTGACATTGGCCAAAGTACCAGTCTGAGCCCGGGCTCTGACCCCGCGGCTCTCCCTGGTCTCGCTGGCATCCCGCTGGTGAGAGTCAGTAGCTAGGTGTGATGGGCGGGACTTGCCGGGGCGAGCACGCGGCCGGGGCGTGGCCACGAAGTAGGCGGAGCGTTTGCCGAAAGAGCGCTGCCGCTAGGGGGCGCGCGCGGGGCTTCTAACTCACCGCTTAGTCGACTCCTCCCGGCTCCCGCCCGGCACCGCTTTGGGAAAGGGGCTTTGATTGGTGGTGCCAGCCTGCCGGGGGCGGGGACGGGGCGGGGATGGGGTGGGGAATGAAACTTCCCACTACGCCCCCCCCCCGCCCTCGGAGACCGGTTAGGAGAATGTCTCACCGCCTGCCCTCACCGCACGCCGGTCGGTACAGGGCTGTCGCCCCAAGACCCTCCAGGGCGAGAGACCCAGAGACAGGACTGGAGAGGGCTCGGGTGGGGGGGGGGCTGGCAGCCCCGGCCCCAAAGCGACGGTATCCCCCTCGCCATGTGAGCTCAGAGCACACCTCTCCCTTCCGACAAGTCAGTAACTAATGGATGCGACTCTCTGGTTGGGTTCCGTTCGCCCCCAGAGTCCACGAACGGGCTAGTGATTCGGATTAGCTCGGGGGCTGCTTGCTTGCTCTGGGTTTTTGCCATAACGCGCTGAACGCGGAGCCCTCTTGGTGCTCAGATGCACCCTACAAAAACCCCCACATGCCCCCTTGAGAAAGTCCCAAGTTCTCCACGCTTTTACGAATAAACTGGCGTCAAGGTGCAAGTGTAACCCCCTGCCCAGTACTTGTGCGTTCAAGAACGCTCACAGTCCAAGGGGCCCTTCCTGTGACTTCGGACACAGGCGTGGGGCACGCAGCGTTTGCCGGGCTGGGCTCCGCTCCGCGCCAAGTTTGCCCTTCGCCAGGCCGGTGTCATGGACCAGGGAGAGTTTCCATATTCCCCTCCACTCGTTCCCCACTAAAAAGTGTCAAATGAGAGCCAGGCCAGTTTGAGGACTTTATGGTTCTCGGAGAGGTGTTTACAGGTACCCTGGGATGTGTTGATATCCTGAGTACTGAGAATGGCTTCCAACCCTGGGTGCCAGCGCGTGACAACCCGTACGTCACTGCCCCTATTTTCCCCCGCACAACCACTGTTATCGTCGTCCCCTTTTAAAAAGAAATTTAGCCGGGGTGGGATGGCTCAACCTGGTGGAGTTCATTTTAGAAAATATACTTTGAACCTGCGGGCATGAGTCTGGAGGCATTTGCTGAAATGTCAGCATCAGCTTTGCCTCAGCCCCTCGCAAGTGATGGTATTGGAGACAAAGCTCTCAGGACCCTTGGGAGGCTCTAGGGACCAGGGATAACTACAGCCGATCTTTCTTCTACCCGTACTTTCTGCATAACTGCACATATCCTATGCATGAGTTCCTAATGTTTAAAAGCAATAGCTCTCCTTTGTTCTAAGCCTTCCCTGCTTTAAAGCTCTTTGAGGAATCTGTTAAGATTTTCAATAAAAACTGTGTTTAAACCTGTGCAGTTGCTGTTCTTCTTCTAGTGCGCAGGGACACTGCCTCAGTCACAGACAAGCCCTCCCCTGCCTCGATGAATGCGGGGGGGGGGGGGTCTGCTCCCGGACTTGCAGATGGGGCCCTTGTTCTACCAGTGAGCCGGAAGAGAAAAATAAGGGCAGGTAGACGGAAGCTGAGCCTGCTGTGTCAGCACACCTGCCTTTGAGGGCTCCAGGAAATTCGATTAAACAGCTACTTGGGTACATTTATCCTAGGACGTACCCATTAATCAGTTCTGGTCATTAATTAATTCCATTTATAAATTCTTCCAAGTTGCTCTCTCTCTCTCTTTTTTTTTTAAGAGGCAGAGGGAGAGGGAGACAGAGAATCTCATGCAACAGCGCCGAGATTCTCTGCTGAGTGCAGAGCCTATGGGCAGGGGGACTCGGTCTCACGACCCCAAGACCATGACCCCTAGACCCTGACCTGAGCGGAAACCGAGTCAGACGCTCAAGTAACTGAGTCACCCAGGTGCCCCTTCAGTTTCTCATTTTTTTTTAAGATTTTATTTATTTATTTGACAGACAGAGATCACAAGTAGGCAGAGAGGCAGGCAGAGAGGGAGGAAGGGAAGCAGGCTCCCCACTGAGCTGAGAGCCTGATGCAGGACTCGATCCCAGGACCCTGAGATCATGACCTGAGCCGAAGACAGTGGCTTAACCCACTGAGCCACGCAGGTGCCCCACAGTTTCTCATTCTTCATGACACTCCGGTGCTGGTGTGGCGGAGAGGGCATAGTGTGAGGTCTGTGTGCCCATCCTCGATGGGTTCTTTGGAGGTTTGTCCTTGAAAGCAGTAGTTGCTTACATCACGGGCAGTAACACTCTCGGATTGAATATTTCCAACAAGCTTTGCAGATGACCGTGCCACACGGCTTTATATTTACGATTGTGGCCACTTTCTAATTATTTATTTATGAGGGTCCATGAGAGCAGAGAGAGAGATTGCTATCCTCTGGCGGTCTGCCGCAAGGACAGGCTGTTTTCTTGGGAAAATAAGGTCCCTCCCACAACTTTTTGTACCTGGGACCTTCAGTCAATAAGCCTATGCCGGCTGCTGGGTGACAGGGGCCGCGTGCCAGGCAGTGTGGGGACCGTCACGATGCCTGAGCCAGCCACCCTGCCGTGGGACCAGAGAAAGAAGCCACGAGTTACGGAGGCAGATTGCCCAGCCCCCCACTCTCTACTCTCTGTGGGACCCTGGGCAAGTTGGCTGACCTTCCTGTGTGCCTCAGTGGCCACATCTGTAGAACGGTACCTGCCCCTAGCCACAGGCTGTGAAGGTTAACGTCCTAAAGGCCCATGGTGAACACCCAGCCAACAGCAGCTGGTTCTGGAGGGGGGCAGCGGGTGGGGATTCAGTTTGTACAAGGGAACCCGCAAGGATTCCCTTGAACCCATGAGGACAGACTAAAACCTGGGAAGACACTGTGGAACCTCTATCCGTCCCTTCCCGCCTCCACACTGGAGAAGGAGCTGTGTGCCTTGGAAGAGATATTGTGGAAGCTCCAGCTGTCTGGGGCTACTGGCGGCCCATCACCAACAGGGTGCGCCAGAGGGTCCCCGCCGCTGTGTGCAGGGGACACCAGCCCTGGCCTGACACCAAACTCCAGAACCTAGTGGCTGTTGCTGCTTCACTTCCGCCTCCCCAAACCTGCCTGTTCTTTTTGAGGCACCAGGACACTTTGCAGGTGACAGCCTAGAAATCCCGCTGGTTTTATGGGATACGCTGGGCTTTGAGCACTTTGCAAAGGACCAAGAGTCGAAGGCAGCTCTATTTATCACAAAACAGCTGAGTTTTACTCAAGAGCCTTCGCTGAGGGATGCCTGGGTGGCTCAGTAGGTTAACCGTCTGCCTTCAGCTCAGGTCCGAGTCCTCGGATCAAGCCCCGCTTTGGGTTCCCTACTCCCCGGGGAGTCTGCTTGTCCCTCTCCCTCTGCTGCTCCCCCTGCTTGTGTTCTCTCCTGCTCTCTCTGTCAAATAAATAAAGTCTTGTTGTTGTTGTTTTAAATAAAATCTTAAATGAAAAACTTTCGATGAAAAGCTATGCTTTTCCATTTTGACTAGCATTAAACTCTGTAACCAGAACATGGTGAGTAGTTCAACTGCCCACAATTCACTGAAATTATTTATCCTCTGGAGAAACTGAGTTAGAAATAGGAAATATTAATTTAGCTACTGGAGTTTTATACCTAAAAAGAAACTGATTACTCTCTTTTACAGAGTAATAGGAAACGGGGGGGAGGGCAGCGCCTGGGTGGCTCAGTTGGTTGAGTGACTGCCTTTAGCTCAGGTTATGATCTTGGGATCCTGCGATCCAGTCCCTCAACCAGCTTGCTGCTCAGCAGGGAGCCTGCTTCTCCTTCTTCCACTCTCCCTGGTTGTGCTCTCTGTCAAGTAAATAAATAAGAAAATAAATAAATCTTTAATCAAAAAAAAGGAAGAAAGAAAGAAAACGAAGGGGGTTGTGTTGACGAACTCATCTTCTTGTGGTACTAACACCAGCTATTACAGATGACGGACTTGCTCTGTGCTAGGCACTAACTAATGATTTTACATGTATTATCTCATTTAATCCTCCCAGCACCTCCAGTCGAGCTGTAGTATTATTGTTCCCACTTAAAGATGAAGAAATTGGAGCCCAAAAGCGTTGTGATGTGTGTAAAGACACACAGTAAATTCCAGAGCCAGAGCTCACAGCCACCCCACACCACAGCACTACATTCCTACAAAAATACACACCGATCAGTAAGGAAAGGAGACACGACTTCAGCAACAAATGTACAAACAGGAATCTTTAATGCAGCATCTCTTATAAGAGCTTAACATCTGAAAAAGCTTATATGTCTATCATAGGGCACTGATTAAATTAACGAAGGTACATTCACTCAATACAGTAAGTTAAGCATCTGTTACGAATTACATTACAGAGAAGTATGCACAGTGTGATCGAATTTTAATAAATACAGCATTTTTGCCAGGATACATATACATTAAAAGGTCTGGAAAATTACACAGCAAAAATACTAACAATGATCATTTTGAAGTGGTTAGGACTCCAGAGAAATTAAAACACTAAGTTCTCCCAACTTCTCTTACAATAACCATATAACAAAAAAATAGAAGAAACTCTTTAAAAATCACAATACTTTCCTTTCACTAAGAGATACTGCTTCCCACTTGAGCTCCAGACTAGAAATCAGCCCCAGCCACACTGAAGTGCTCTGTGACTTTGGACAAGGTACATACCGTCTCTGGGCCTCTTGTTCCATATATACAATAATGAGAAGCTGGGTTCTTTTCAAAAGTTCCTCCCACCTCTAACTAACTGACTTAGTCAATTTCCTTCCTAGCGAAGGTCTTAAAAACAAAAACGGGAGGTGGGGATTTAAATGTCGATGAACAGTCTCTTCACACCTTACCTGGTTTCTTTGGCTTATGAAGTTGTTCTCACTCTTCCCTTCCCATCAGTCCTTCGAAAAGGGAATGCTACCACATCTCACCAAAAATGTGTGACATCACTCTAGAAAAATAAGGGTCCTCTCCCAGAAAGACCATTTTTAACCTATATATTAACAAGTGGAGAGACAAAAAAACCACAACATGCCGAAACAACAGACCTCACGATCCAAGCCAAAAAAGAAACAGAAGCCATCTATCCAAACACAGTCCCCACCGCCGTCCTTATGCCACACCGTGTTGGCTTCTCCCTTCAGATCAACTGTCCACCCGTGGATCTGATTCACGGACTACCCAGCCTTCCTTTCACAGACAGCCATAGGGCCACCGAAACTCTTCTCAGCGAGAAACACGGGCTCTCACCGCCCAGCAGAGAGGATGACAAGCAGCCTAGTCCAGGCGGAGGGCGGATGCTAAGCCCATGGAGGTGACGTGGGTGAAAGGGAGGGCTGCAGTTGGAGGGGCGTGTGGCGTTTGAGCAGCAGGCAGACGGCAGGGTGTGGAGGGCAGGCAGTCTGGGAGAGGGGGGTGGGAACACACAGTCTGAGGGGTGCCGTGTCGCCAAGACCCACCTTCCCCTCTGCGAGCAGTCCCGAGCCCCGCAGACCTCTGCTCTGCTTCGGGAAATGCTAGAAAGCCCCAGGGCGGCGGTTTCCCTATCGATTTGGAAACCTGCTTCCTTCCGGAAAACCAAAAAAATCTGCCCTTTTAGAGGAAAAGCGCTGTATTTCCTATTCTCCTTCCCAGCCAGGGGAAAGGATAGTCTCAGCACTCTGTTTTTATGAAAACAGAAGATATTTCTCAACAAAAGTAAAATACTGAATATGCAGTTTGCACATTCTCACCCCATCCCCCATACCTGGGACCATCTCCCTGAGAGTCACTGTTCTGGAATCTTCTCCACTGCCCTCTCCATGCCCCACCCCTCCTTTCTTAGCAAATACTTTCCCAGATGGTATAGTCTAGGAACTATACTTCTGGGGTCTCCTCCATTTCTGTCCACTTGCTAGCTGCGTGGCAGCGGGTAAATGGCTTAAGTACTCTGAGCTAGTAACACCAACCTCACTGAGTCATTTGTTCACAGTCAGCAGGTGCACCGAGCACCTACTCCAGCTGGGCCCTGGGCTATGTGCTGGGAATACATCAGTGCACGAGGCAGACGCCTTCCTTATGCTCATGAAATGGGCCACCCAGGTGGGGGCCCAGACAATAAATGAATAAATACACAGATGGTGGTCAGTGCGTCCAATAAGGGACATGGTATAAGGAGGGAATACAATGGATTCAGATAGAGGCTGTGAGGTCAAAAAAGGCTACTCCAAGAGATGAATGAACATGAAAGCTGAACTTGAAGGATAAAGACGAGTTAGCCAGATGAAAGGTTCTGGGCAAAGATCCTGAGTTAGGAGAGTTTCATATTTTGTAGAAGACGCCATGTGGTTGAATATCAGGAGTGAGGAGGAGAGAGACTCCACGGGAGTCTGGAGAAGTAACCAGAGGACTCTCGATGTTGTATAGTCTGTGGTTGTGAACAAACGAGTACCGTCACACGTCTGCCATGACAGTAACAGAGTCGCATGGCCCGGGAACTCCTGTGCTCTGCTTTCTCACCATCCCGATGACCCCAACCCTTGGCAACCACTGAACTTTTTAATGTCTCCCTAATTCTGTCTTTTCTACAATGTCCTATGGTTGGAATTCTACAGGATGGAGCCTTTTCAAATACTTAGTAATAATGCATTTAAGGTTCTTCCATGTCTTTTCATGAGTTGATAGCTCATTTCTTTTTCATGCTAAATAATATTTCACTGGCTGCATGTACCACAGCTTATTCAGCCGTTCACCTAGTGAAGGACATCTTGGTTCCTTCAATGTTTTGGCAATTCTGCGTAAAGCTTCACTATCGTGTTTGTTTTGAGAAAAGTTTACTTGTTGCCTTTTGGGTCCCTAATGAGCAGAAACAACAGACTAGATCATACATGAAGTGCAGTTAGGAAGCCATAAAACAAATTATTTGATACTCTCGAGCGTGCTTATCTTAAGATATTATACAGAGATATTACGAAAAGCTACCTTACTGCTTTTCATCTAATACCAGAATATATGGCCTACAAGGGAAATAATTTGTGTTCAATTCTTGGTCCCTAGTCCCTAGAAATGTCAAATGGTGGCCGGTCCATTGGTATTTTTTGAGTACATGGAGGGATTTATGCTCTCCACAGTATTATTTCTTCTTTTGTAAAATAACATTGTTACTGAGAGACAATGCACATACCATGATGTTCACCCTGTTAAAATGTACGATTCAGTGGTCTCTAGTATATTTACAAATTCTTGCATCAAACCTCACTATCTATTTCCAGAACATTCTCTTCAGCCCCAGAAGGAAATGCATACCCAGCAGAAAGATTGAGTGGATCGCATGTGGTAGGTGCGCCATGGACCCGGGCTGCAGGCAAACTGAGGATGGGGCAGGAAGCTTACCTTTCCAGCTTGGTCAACTAGAGTGAGGAGCAACAACATGTCTCTAGCTTCATCAAGAGTGTGAAATACAGAAACCCTAAGAGATGCTACCGATGGCTAGAGTAAGTACACAGTGCTCCCCAGTGCCCCCCATCTGACTTCCAGAATCAAACTGTGATAGTCTTTGAAGGTGAAAAGCACAACCTTATCTTCCAGTGTCTGTATTGTCGTAACTGCACGTGTCCCTAGAAATATATTCTGAGCCTCTCAGAAATGATGGCAAGATTTATTTGTTCCAGGCACTCAAGGAAATCTCTGTCTGCCATTAGTCGATACTGAGCTAACTGAACCAAGGCTTCGGTGGCTATATACAAAAACGAAGAGAGCCTTTGTGGAATCAATTCAGAGAAGTCCTAAATAAACACGAACTATAACAGGTGGCAACAAGGAAGCCTGGCAGGAAGGGAATCTCGTTTCCAGCGTTGCCACATTACGATATTCAAAATGTCCAGTCTTTAATAAAATTTTACGAGGCACGCAAAGAATCAAAAAAGGATGGCCCATGTATGGAGGGGACAGCAGGCAATAGAACCAGAACTGTCCTAAGGAAGCACAGGCACTGGAATTACTACATAAGGACTTTCATCAGCTATTTTAATATGTCCAAAGAGCTAACAGAAACAATGTCTAAAATCTAAAGGAAAGATTCTACACCAACACATAAAGGCTTGCAAGTCTTCACTCCCATCTTCACAACAAGAAAAAATATGAACAAATTAAAAATCAGTGAGTCTTGGTGGGGACACCAGAGAATTGAGGTCATGGGACCAACTGCACCCTAATCCCAGAGGAACCAGCGATGACAGAGATGACAGACTGCACGGACTGTAATGCTGCACCCCCGAGGCAGGAGGTGCTGGCCTTGAAAGGCAGCTTCAGTGAGCTGTGGACTAGCTTGAGAGATGAAAACTCCTGGGGGCCCCATCTAAGGTAGCCACCTCCTCCACAATCATGGTGTCTAGCGCTAGAATCCTCCGCAGCTCCTCTTGATAAGGAGCAGAGCAAAACTGCTTCCTGTTGGGCCAGGAAGAGGCAAGAAAGAACTATCTTGAAAGAAGCCAAGAGCATTCTCCACAACAAAGGCTTACCCAGCAAGGGAGAAGCCATACAGGTACGAGACCGGAGAGGGGGGGAGTGTGGGGTAGGTAAGGGAAGTGAGCAAATCAAGGCCATTGAGCCTTCCCTCTTCACATAAGGTGGGGGGGGAGCAGAGAAACACCTGAGAAGGTCCCAGCCGAGGGGGGCAGGTACACTAAAAGACAGACCTAATCCCAGGATTCTAGAATGAGTGTCATCAGTCCAGACCTGACCAAACATCAACAGGGCTCCTGGCTTATAACAGTGGATTATAGCTGAAAAGAACTGTAAGGCTCAAATTCTACAGAAGAACGTTTTCTAGGGAAATGAAGGATGCTGGGGGACAAAAACAAAGACACTAGTGGAAACTGAATCCTCTGATGCTACAGAGACAGGAAACAGTAAATATAGCCTATCTCTTAGCCAGGTAAAAATAAACATCATACCAAAGGCCTATTTACTTTCTAATACCTGATAATTCACAACTGGCTTTCAACAGCAACAACAACAAACTACATGGCATGATAAAAGGAAAGAAGAAAAAAATCTGAAGAGACAAAGCAGGTGTCAGAACCAGATTCAGATATGGCAGAGATTTTTAAATCATCAGACAGGGAAATTAAAAATACATATGATTAATACACTGAGGGCTTTAGTGGGAGAAGTGGACAATATGCAAGAGCAGACAGGTAATGGAAACGAAGACAGAAACCCTAAGAGAGAATATAAAGGGAAGACTAGAAACAAATCAAGTATACATCATCTGATGGATTATCAGATGACTGGAAAGGGCTGGAGACAGAATCAGAGCATTTGAAGATATGTCAATAGAAGCTTCCCAAACTGAACTGTAAAGAGATAAAAAATAATAAAAATTGGAACAGAATATCTAATAACTGTGGGGCAATTACAAAAGGTATAGCATACATATCATGAGACTATCCAAAGTAGAAGAAAGAGAGAAAGAAACAGAACTATTTGACATGATAATGACTGGGATTTTTCTAAAATTAATGGCAGAAACCACACCACAAATCTAGGAACCTCAGAGAACACTGAGCAGGATAAATGCCAATATACATACATACCTACCTACCTGCATATATATATATATATATATATCTACACACACACGCACAAACACACACACCCCTAGGCATATCATATTCAAATTGCATAAAGCCAAAGACAAAGAAAAAAATCTTTTAAAAAGTCAAAGGATAAAAACACCTTATCTAGAGAGGAACAAAGGCAGGGATTACATCAGACTTGCTTCAAAAATCATGCAAGCAAGAAGAGAGTAGAATGAAATATTTAAAATGGTGAAAGAAAAACCCACCAACCAAGGGAGTCTATATATTCAGAAAAAGCATTCTTCCGAAGTAAGGGAAAATAATGACTTTCTTGGTATAGCAGTTTGCTAGGGCTGCCATAACAAAATACCACAAACTGGGTGATTTAAACAACGACACAAAAATGATTTTCTACAGTTCTGGAGACTGAAAGTCAAAGATCAAGGTACTTTAGTGTTGCCTTTTGAGAGGCCTCTCGGCTCGGCTTGGAGACAGCCATCTCCTCGCACAGCCTGGAGACAGCCATCTCCTCGCACGGCCTGACCTCCCTGAGCGTGCACGCGCATCCTTGAGTCTCTTCCTCTTCCTACAAGGACACCAGCCAAATTGCAGTAAGGCCCCACCCTTATGACCACATGTGACATTAATGACATTTCTAAAGGCCCCATCTCCAAATACAGTCATGTTGGGAGCTTGGGCTTTGACATATGACTTCTGGAGGGGGACATAATTCAATGTGAAACACTCAGACTTACAGCACTGAGAAAATTTTTGTCACCAGTCAATGTTAAAAGATGGTCTTCAGAGAGAAGGAACACGGTACTAGTCAGAAATTTGGGTCTACATGAATAAAGGAAAGGTATCAGAGAAGGAATAAGTGAAGACTAAAATACAATATTTTATTTTTCTTATTTACTCTAAAGGACAACTGTTCAAAGGAATAACAGCCACAACATACGGGTGATCATAGCGCGTAGGTCAGTGCAAGAGACGGTAGCAGTGTTATGAAGGGATGGGAGTGGGGAGCTGGGGATTCTCTGTTACACCCACACCACCCAGACAGTGGTGCAGTGTTGTTTGAAGGTGGACCTAGATTAGTTGTAAATTTATGTTGCGCAGTCTAGGTCTAGGGAAACCACTAAAAAGTTAAAAAGAAATATAACTGATACGCTGAGAGAGAAGAGAAAATGGAATAATAAAAAATGCTCAATTAGAAGAGAAGGCAGAAACAGAAAGATTAAGAAAAAAACAAAGAACAGGTGCAACAAATACAGAATTTTGACAAACATGGTAGATATAAATCCAACTATCAATAATCACTTTAAATGGGCGTGCTCTAAATACTCCAGTTAAAAGAAGACACTGTAAGTGTAGGTGAAAAACAAGACCAGACTATATGGTGTCTATAAGAAACCCAATTTAAATATAAAAACACACAAATATTGAGAGTAAAAGAGCGGGGAGAGGGGTATCACGGGCACTAATCAAACGAAAGCTGGAGTAGCGATACTAATTTCAGACAAAAAAGGCATTTGAACAAGGAAACTTCCAAGGAATAAAGAGGGTGTTACATAATAAGGGAGGGTCAATTCTCTGAGAAAACACAATAATCTTTGAAATATATGCACTTTACAACAAAGCGTCACAATACAAGAGGCAAAAACTGACAAAAATGCAGAGAAATAGATTATCCCTATTAACGTGAGGGATTTCCACACTCCCTCTATTAGTAACTGACAGACCCAGTAGGCAGACAATCAGCAAGGATAAAGCTGAATTCAACAGAACCACCCATCAGGGGATCTGCTTGACATTTTATTTGTATTTTTCCCCAGCTTTCTTTTTAATTGATAAAATTGTATAGACTTAAAGTACGTAATAGGATTTGATAGACGTACACGTTGTGAAGTGATGATCACAATTAAGGTAACTGTAATACACCCCTCACCTCAAACAGTTACCTTTCCTGTGTGCAGAAAGAAGTCTGACGATCTATTCTCTTAACACAATCTCTTCCTTGCAGACCTGTTCTCTCCTTCTAGACTCCAGATCTTCTGAGATGTTCCAAGAAGCTGCCAAGCTCGGGGCCTCTCTTCCTTTGTCGTGGGGTCAGAGGTGCGGGAGCAGCGTTGTACGTCTGGTGCCTGGTATTCGTTCAGTCCACAGCCCTGGGACACACTGGGTCCCAGTAATTAACACAACGTCTACTCAGTGAACGCGGATGACAGCAAACGGAAGAAGGTCCAGACTTCTAAAGAAAAAAAAAAAAGAAGGTCCAGACTTCTAAATGAAATGTTTCACTATAAACCTGCCTAAAATGAAGGGCTTCCAGAAGCCACCTGCACAATTTTCCACTTATCCAGGAAAGACTTTCCCCCTAAATGCACGAAATTATCAATAAATGTTTAAAACTTGAAAAAAAGAGAAAAAGATAGACTCAGTTAGCAAATGTCAAGTACACAATACAGTATTAACAACTGTGGTCACCACACCAAACATTAGCTCCCTAGAACTTTTTCATCTTTTGACAAACATCTGATTTCTCCCAGCCCCAGCCCCTAGCAACTGCTGTTGAACTCTCTGTTTCTATGAGTTTAATTTAATTTTTTTTTGAGATTCCACATATGCATGAGATTATACAGTATTTACTTTCTCTGTCTGGCTTGTTTCACTTAGCAAAATGCCCTCTGGTTTTATCCATGTTGTCACAAATGACAGCAGAGATATCTATCTATCTATTTCTATCTCTCACATTATATATCTCTCCCACATTTTATACATATATATCTTTATCTCTTCATCCATCTACAGACCCTCAGGTTGTTCCCAAGTTTTGGCTACTGTGAATAATTTGAATAATGCTGCCATGCACATACCCAGAAGTGGGATTGTCAGATCATATAGCGATCCAATTTTTAAGGTTCTGAGGAACCTCCATGCCGTTTTTTCCATAATGGCTGCACCAATTTACATTTCCACCAACAGTGCACGAGGCTTCCCTCTCTCATCCCCATCTCCTAGCCAGCGCCTGTTATCTCCTGTCTTTTTGACAGTAGCCATCTCAACAAGTATAAGGTTGTCAGAGAAGGGACAGTTTCTCCCTACCCCTCTTGGTACTTTTGGCGGGTTGGCTGAATGATCAAAATGACACCAGGCAGAATAATAGGAGAGAAAGAAATTTAATCATATACCTGTGGATATATGGTATACACAGGTATACCTGTGGAGAATCCCCATTCTCCACAAGACATTCCAAGACATTCCAAAGACAGGCAAAAATGAAGTTAGGTACGTCCTCCTGCACTGAGGAGAAGCAGGGAGGGGTCTGGGGCTTCAAAGGGAAGGAAAGCCATTACAGGAAGATGAAAAAGAATAAATGTCTGGTAAACAGATATTTGCTGGGCCACAAAGAAACAACAAGATGCAGGGAGGCGTTTTAACAGAGACTTAGCTTGGTTCCTCCCTGTCTACCACAGCGGCCGTCACCTTACACTGTCACTGTCTAGGATGGTAGCTTGGCTCCGGGAAAAGGGCCTCTATCTAAATTCTCCCAGGCAGTGTGGTAAAGGGAAAAAGAAAGAGGTAAAAAGAAAAACTTCCCGAGTCTTCTGTTTCTTAAAAAGAATCAGCCTAAATTAATCCTCATGCCAAAGAAACACATTTTGGGGTGACAATGTTGCTCCCCCGCCGAAGGTGAGATCTCATTGTGCTTTTGATTTGCGTTTTCCTGCTGAGGAGTAGTGCTGTGTGCACGACTTCTCTGGAAAAGCGTCCACCCAGGTCCTTTGCCCATTCTTTAACCCGTTACTTGCTCTTCCCCTCTTAAATGACAGGAGTGCCTTGTGTATTTTAGAGATTAGCCTCTTAGCAGGCACATGGGCTGCCAATATTTCCTCCTTTTCATTCTGTTGAGGGTTCCCGTGGTGGTGCCGAAGCCTGTTGGGCTGAGGTTGCCTCCCTTGCTTACTTCCGCTTTGCTGCATGTGCTTCTGCTGTCCCATGCAAGCAATCACCGGCAGAACCCACACCAAGGAGCTCTGCCCCGTGTTTTCTTCAGACACCAGTCACAGCCCAGGCACGTGGGCCCCGTCTAGGATGGCTTCCGATGCGGGGCCAAGGGCAGGCCACCCCAAAATGTGCCATGCTGGCATACTGATTTTTTAAAAGAGAAGTCATAGCTCATGTAAGGACACTTAGACCGTCCTGTCCCCCAAGAAAGAGGGAAACCAATCTCCCCTGTGAAAAATGCCCCCTTTGTACTAAGAAGTGAAAAAAAAACATCTCTACGACCAGAGACAGAGACTTTAAAGCTGAGAAAACCGTAGGAACAAACCTTGTGGTGTTTTTTCCCCTAATCTACTACCTCAGCCTAAATTCTGCTTAGAATCCCCTAGTCATGCCCCCAAACACCTGTTTTCTTTATCTTGTCAATTCTTCACAAGCTTAATGTCTCTTGGTCTAAAAAGTATAAAAACTGCCTACTTTGGTCATTTCCTGAGATCTCAATGTCATTACTGGGCCTCTGTGCCCACATAATGACAGTGGTTTTTTTTTTCTTATTAATCTGTTCATGTAAATTTAATTTAATCGAGCTAGAAGACCTTGAAGGGTAGAGAAAGAATTTTTCCTTCCCTACACTGAATTCTCAGTGGCCATCTTCCTGTGGATCCTAGAAGCGCATCTACTTGCTCTGGAGTAAAGGGATCCTTCAGGGGTCGCTGGGTTGCTCAGTCGTTCGGTGTCTGCCTTGGCTCAGGTCATGATCCTAGGGCCCTGGGATCGAGCCCCACATCGGGCTCCCTGCTTGGCGAGGAGCCTGCTTCTCCCTCTCCAGCTCCCCGTGCTTGTGTTCCCTCTCTTGCTGTCTCTCTCTGTCATACATAAACGCTTAAAATAAAATAAATAAAATAAAAGGACACTTCAGTCTCCCTGTGTGGTTGACGAGCACAGTCTGTCCGTTTGTGAGGTTCCCCCCTTGTCAGCGTTGGGGCCTTTTTGGTGAGCACCCACACAGGTAACAAGAATCTTATTAGGAGCAGAACTCATTTCTACCCCAGGGGCTAGTCCCCACAGGGAGGCTTGCTCTACATGCCAATCTGAGTCTTGCCAGAGGTCCCCAAAAATGTCGAGGCCACTCGCCACAGTGTACCGGTAACGAAAATACAGCAAGCCTCCTTTATGGACATGGCCGGGCCAGCCAGCCAGACATCATGCACGCACCTCTGCCTGTTAGACCGAGCATCCCTTGCTACACTCGGGAAGGGAAAGGTCTGTCTCTGTGTGGATGGCAGCGCACACCATTCCTGCTTGTTACTAACCAGGAGCAGCAGGCAGTGAACAGCCCTGTTTGCGGCCCAGGAAGCCTTTACCTCGGGGACCTCACTGGCCTGGTGGAGACAGTGCCTCCTTGGGAAATATGCCAGGGAGCAAGAGGGACACTCCTGAGATCTTTTCTTGGAGCGATGAGACCTCCTCGGGGCCGAGTTTTATACATCCCTTCAGGTACCATTTATATTTCAGTATGGAAGACTCTTGAATCACCTCTGCCAGGTGATTGGAGACATCTGCTGGGATCCGGGACATGATGGGGATTTCTGGTCTTAAGATGACCTCACAACCATCGAGCATGTGCTCAGTATCCAACAGGGCCCAAGAGCAGGCCACTAATTCTGTCCTGAGCTAGGACACTAAGACATTGGGGGCTCTCAGATGCATCTCCCAGTTCAGAAGGACAGGCAGAGGGCCATTGCCACGCAGACCCTAGTAGGCCCCTGTATCAAGTCCCCCGTGAGCTGGTACTGGCCCGGAGCTCCTTAGCGGGGAGTACGTCCATCTCCTCCTTTGAGGGCCTGTTGCTGAGTGACGGGGCCCCGAGCTGTCTCTGGAAAAGCTCTTGCCCAGAGAGTCCACCGGAGGGCTCCTGATCACCATTTGCTATTTCTGCAGTAGCCACTTTCTCAGCAACCCGAAATTCCTCAGTGAAGATCCAGATTGTGTGGCTGACTGACTGACTTAACCTCATTCTGAAGCTTAATTGGGTGGAGGTTTAATTGGGTTCGTTAACCAGCAGGAGTAGCATGAACAAACCTAAAAATCTTCGCTTGGTGGGGGTGCCTGGGTGGCTCAGCCGGTTAAAGCCTCTGCCTTCAGCTCAGGTCATGATCCCAGGGTGCTGGGATCAAGCCCTGCATCGGGCTCTCTGCTTAGCGGGGAGCCTGCTTCCTCCTCTCTCTCTCTCTGCCTGCCTCTCTGTCTACTTGTAATCTCTATCTGTCAAATAAATAAATCTTAAAAAAAATCTTCGCTTGGTGAAAAATCTCATCCAACACAGCTCCCACTCCCTCACCGTAGACCCCAAAGACCACCAGGCAGGGTGGGGGCCTCTATAGCTCTGTAAGGGTGCTCCACCCAGGTTTCTTTTTTTTTTTTTAAAGATTTTATTTATTTATTTGACAGACAAAGATCACAGGTAGGCAGAGAGGCAGCCAGAGAGAGAGGAAGGGAGGCAGGCTCCCTGCTGAGCAGAGAGCCCCATGCGGGGCTTGATCCCAGGACTCTGGGATCATGACCTGAGCCGAAGGCAGAGGCTTTAACCCACTGGGCCACCCAGGCGCCCCTCCACCCAGGTTTCTTGACTGCCTCATCCTGTGTGGTCAAATCTGTCAGAGCCCAGAGCTGAGAAGAGGGTCTCTGTAATCCCACCCTCCACTCTCTCCCTTCCTCCTCCTCAAGCAAGGTGGCTACCGTCAAGGCCACCTCCACGTCAAGGAGGGGGTCCATGGTGACGCACCTCACTCAGAGCCACTTTCCCTCGTGAAGTTGAACAAGATCCTCTCTTTCATCACGGACGCAAACTTGTTAAGTTACTAAGGTCTCCTCAGATTACCTGACATAGCAATCTCAAAGAGCTCTACATTTTTTTTTTTTAATTAGAAGCACGAGTCTCAATAACACACTGTCCAGCAGGCTGTCCACGGGCACCAGGGACGGGCTTAGATCTAAGAACAGTCATTGGGTGCAACTCAGTTTCCGTGCTCTCTGACGACTCCCCATCCCGTCCTCGGAGAACCGGAAACAATAGTGAGGGGATTGCTTCCCTGGCTTCTTACAGGCCCTCGCTGTTGGAATTCGAATGTGACCCACCCAACGATTTCAGCCAGGGTGTTGGGAGCTAAAGAGAAGGACCAATGGTCTACCTTGGAACCAAGAAGGGTATATAAACCATTTGCGGGGCACCTGGGGGGCTGACTCTTGATTTCGGCTCAGGTCATGATCTCAGGGTTTAAGATTGAACCTTGTGTCGGGCTCCGTGCTCAGCACAGAATCTGCTGGAGATTCTCTCTTCCTCTCCCTCTGCCCCTCCCGCTCCTGCTCTCTAATAAATAAATCTAAAAGAAAGAAAGGGGGAGGGAGGGAGGAAGGACGGACAGACACTTTGCTACCATCCTCCAAGAATGCCCCGTGGCTCCCACTGCCACTTCCTGACACCCCTTGGCCAAGTGGCCCGTGAGAGCCTCCGCCTCCTTGGCAGCACGCTCTGCCGGCACCTCCTGGTGAAGTGCCCCATGAGGTTTTCAGGCTTCGGGCTCTTCAACACCAACCACCCTGCTTACTGCACCTCTTAGTTAAGAGCTGAGTTGAGCCAGAGAGAGCGGAGTTGCCAGGTTTCAGAGTAGTCGATTGAAACAGGAAGTCAAGAGAGAACAGTCAAGCCTTGAGTCACTTCCCTTGAGAGTATAACCTGGGGGTCAACCAGAGAAGATGCAGAGTGACCCCACTGTCCCATTTTCTCCTACGGAACGGCTCCAGCAAGGGTCGAGTGGCTTAGCGCAGCCTCGAGGAATGGTCTCCTGTGGAGGAAGCCCTGAACAGAAGGCTCCCGCCATTTTATGGACCCACAGGCAGGAGGAGGGGAAGAGAAAAGGCTAGGACTGGAAAAGTCCTGAGTACTGAGTGGAGGAAATGCATCTGGAAGTGCTCCACGGCCCCACATGAGGCCTTGACAGAGGGGCTGAGGAAGGCCTCTGCCATAGGCCCCTGATAAAAAGCCCCAGAACAGAGGCACCTGGGCTCGTGGCTGACCAGCGGTCCGTGCCTGCAGCTCCCTCAGAGGACGCACTGCACGGGGCTGCGCACCAAGTGGCATGTGGAGAAACCAGCATCTTTCCAGGACAGCCAACAAATCCCTTGGATATGCCTGAAAGATCACGCCAAGGTTTTGGGCCGGGAGCCAGGCCACTTACCCTTGCCAGGGGTCCCAGGGGGTCTTGCCGTCCTTGCCCTCAAAGCATGACACGAAGGAGCTCAGAGCTCTGCCCCTTAGGAAAGCCCTTGCTGCGGGGCTGGATGTTTCGGGCTCCCATCGCAGAGGTCCCCAGGGCCCCCTTCACCACACGCGTACATAGGGAACACGGGGAGAGGGCAGGGCTACAGCTGAGCGCCCGCTGTGGCACCCCGAGGTTCACAGCCACTGGTGCGAGGGGCTCTGTGGGATCTGGACAAGTGAGTGGAGCTGAGGCTGGGTGCCATCACCGACAGCAGTCTCCACGCCGAGCGTCCACACGAATCCCGCTCGGGCCCTGGCACCTGGACACGGACTCGAGCGACAGCTCAAGCTACACCCGTGCCTGGAGTACTGAAAAACGTTCCCAGCTTCAGGGAACATGTGGGCTCTTTCCAAGGCCCCTACTTGTTTATTCTGTCTGTTCTGGTTAGGCTCTTAATCATCATTAGTGGGGTAGCTAATGTTTACTGAAGGCCTACAGCAAGCCTGGCCCTGTTCCAGGTGCTCTATATGAATTCCTTCATTTCATCTTCTTTTCAGCCTTGTCAACCCCTATTACTATCCCACTGCTCAGAGGAGGCTTCGACAGCTGAAGCCACCCGCCCGAAGTCACAGGGCCAGGCTGAGGCAGATCCCTGGTTTGCGACCAAGTCCACAGTTGGTCCTTCTTCCCATGAATCCACCCCGCCTTCCGCACTCCACGCCCCCCACCCCACCCCCCCCCCGCACTCCCAGGCGCTTACCTCTCTGTACCAGCTGGGGAGGCTAACCTGCTTGTGGCGGGCCTGGACGCCTGCCTGGACGCGTGCTCTGTCTTCCAGGCAGCGAGCTCAACTGTTCTTCCTGAAGAGAGAGAACGCTTAGCAAAGTACTTGCCTTTGTTGGGATGGAGACCAGTTGTTTCAACATGAGAAATCAACCACTCCATATACAAAGCACACTGGTTAAGGGCAGAGACCCCCAGCCTTGCGGATTTCACGGGCTAAATAACAAAACTGGGTTCTGACACAGATTGTGGTCTTCTCCTTCCACCAGTTAAGACCATTTAAAAGAATAGCATTTATACTTCTCCTACTAATAATACTAATGAATAGGAATAATATGTAAACCTTAAGGAGAAAGGCCATGATGTACCAGGTGTTCTTAATCTTTCAATGAACCACTTGATTTTATCGTCATAAAAATCCTATTCAATAGGCATCATTGTTATCCCCATTTTAGGCAAGGAAATTTGGAAAAAAAAAAGTGCTATGTAAATTGTTCCTGATTCTGAGTTGATAACCATTATCGTATATTCTCTGTCATCTGTGTTTCGTAAAAGAGATCCTTATTTTTAAGGTTTTTGGAATAGACTTTTTTTTTTTTTAAGTGGGCTTCTCACCCAACACGAGGCTTGAACTCATCACCCTGAGACCAAGAGCTGCATGCTCTACTGACTGAGCCAGCCAGGTGTCCCCGTAAAAGGTACCTTTAAAGGAAACCATCAAGCATACAACAGAGGCCCGGATCTCAGAATCTGGGAATAGCCAAGCAAAAAGCACAGAAGCTCTGGGTTTGAGTCTGGGGCAAATTAATGCTCTTTGCCTCTTGTTTTCTGAAATCTAATATGAAAATATTAATATCTGTTGTGAGAAGGAAATGGGCTAACAGATACTGAGCCCTTAACCCAGTGACTGGCGAATAAGGACCGGTAATACATACCAGGGGCAAGGCTTATCACTCCTCTTCATCCTGGCACAGCCCTGCAAGCTCTGCGAGCTCTGCAAGTCTCCTGCTGGAAAAAAACAGGGTCTGAACATTACAGAACGGTCCTCTTACTGAGATCAGAGAGTTACCAGGACCAATCACACTCTCCCCTCAACTGTCTCCTACTTCCCCCTCCCTGACAGAGCCCAAGCAGGCAGAAATGTCACAGCTTTACTTCCTGCCTGGCTAAAGTGGTTGCCATGGCAGCACTCATTAGCTTTCCTTCTGGGAACTCTGGGGAACATACGCAGAAAGATGCAGAAAGACAAAGACGCAGAAAGACAAAGACGTCAGGGGCTTGTGGCAGGAGGAGGGGGGGCCTCCTCTAGCAGCCGCTGCTAGAGCGGGATGCATACAGAGGCCCTGCCGTCATTCTCCCCATTACCACCCAGACCCCAAACCTTCCTAGACCTCTAGACCCCACCCCTTCTGCCCAATTCGCCTGTTACTAGGAAGGTAAGGGGAGAAAGGAACTAGAAAAGTCCAGGGAAAGGGAAAGTCAAGAGTGATTTGTTCCCACAGTTATGTGAGGATAAAATCCCAGAATTTTCCTTCTCATGATAGAGCACTGGTTTCCACGGGGAAGTTCTCAAGAGGATCTATCTGTGGATAAAAATCCTACGTCATTTCCTTGGTATTAGAAGGCACAAATTGGTCTCCAATTTGTTGGAGTTCATCAAGAGCCATGTCACCAAAAGCTGAGTCACAGAATGACCAAGTGAACAAGTGGGCCATTCTTTGAAGGATCGAGTTACCATATGACTTAATTCACCAAAGCTTACCAAATTTACCAAAAACTTCGGTTGCTTTCTTTCAGCCTCATTAAGGTATACTTAATCATAAAAACGCACGTATTTAAAGCACACATTTCAATGAGTATAGACATATGCATATACCTGTGATAACATCACAATGGTTTTTTTTAAAGGATTTAATATTTAACTAATTAAGAGACAGAGAGACACAGGAAGAGGGAGAAGCAGGCTCCTGGCTGAGCTCCATCCCAGGACCCTGAGATCACGACCTGAACCAAAGTCAGACGCTTAACCGAATGAGCCACCCAGGCGCCCCCTTTTTGATGTTTTCCGAACATCTCCTGATCCCCAGGTGTCTTACAGATAGATGCTGGCAGAAGGACAAAAATGGGTGGGCAGAAGTGGACAGAGTGATACAGACTCTACCAAATGGAAGCAACTGAGTTCCAGAAGGCTGTCTTCTATGTTCTGGGATGTCAGAAAGAAAGTGACCAAGACCAGGCCTCCTAGAGAAAGGAGGTTAAGGTCTGAGCAAAACAAGGTCAGTGTAGGGACACCTGGGTGGCTCAGTCGGTTAAGCAGATGCCTTCAGCTCAGGTCATGATCCTAGGGTCCTGGGATCGAGTCCCACATCTGGCTCCTCGCTCGGCAGGGAGCCTGCTTCTCCCTCTGCTTGCTCTGCCTGCTGTTCCCCTGCTTGTGCTCTCTTCCTCTCAGTTAAATAAATAAAATCTGTAAATAAATAAATATAAATAAATAAACTCGGTCAGTGTAAAGAGAAGCTTCTGCACAACATTCACTTAGCTACTGAATGTTACAAAGAGAAATTGGACCCTGTTGCTAAAGAGAGACTGGGGCCACTGAGAGATTTAAGCAATGCTGACAGAATATGTAAGATTTAGGGGTTATCTGCAAAACGATTCACTACAGATATGCTCTTGGATGGGAAGACAGCATATATGTACATATGACCATTTGCTCCAGATAATTTTCTGATTTTAACACAATTTCAATTAAAATGGAAAAATAAGCAAGAAAACAAAAGAATAGTAAGTATGTAAGAGATTCAACTGACCACATATTTATTAGAACAAACCACGAAACACTAATTGTTAAGACTCATGCTGGCTCAAAAAGGCAATACTTACCAGTGGCACAGAGTGGGTATATCAGAGTAGCTACTGTTATATACATTAACAAACATCAAAATGCATCATAGGATAATGAGAGAAAAAATGATTTTTTTTGCTTTTGGTTTTTAAATTATTTATTTATGTTTAATTTTTAAAATTCCAGTATAATTAACATGCAGTGTTATATTAGTTTCAGATGAACAGCACAGTGATTCAATAATTCTATACATTACTCAGCGCTCATCATGGTAAGTGTACTCTTAATCTGCTTCACCTGCTTCCCCCATCCGCCCAACCACCTCCCCTCTGGTAACCATCTGTTCTCTAGAGTTAAGAGCCTGGTTTTTGGGTTGTCTCTTCTTTTTCCCTTTGTTTATTTTGTTTCCTAAATTCAACATATGAGTGAAGTCCTATAGCATTTGTCTTTCTCTGAATTAGACTTATTTCACTTACCATAATACCCCCTGGTTCTATCCATGTTGTCACAGATGGCAAGATTTCATTATATTTATGGCTGAGTGATACTCCACTGTGCGTGCAGGCGTGTGTGTTTGTGTGTGTATGTGTGTGTGTATGTACACTACATCTTCTGATGGACACTTGAGTTGTTTCCATAATTTGGTTATTGTAAATAATGCTGCAATAAACATAGGGGTGCACATAGCCTTTCAAATTAGTGTCTTTTATTCTTTGGGTAAATACCCAGTAGTGCAATTACTGGATCATATACATGGTAGTTCTACTTTTAACTTTTTGGGGAATCTCCATTCTGTTTTCCACAGTGGCTGCACCAGTTTGCGTTCAATGGGGAGAATTTTTTTTGTTCTAGTTTTGTTTCCAGGAAGAACTCGACTTCTGAATACAGGTATATGAAATTAAAGGAAATAATCCATGAGTTAGTTTTTATATTTTGTTAGTTAAGCCATACCAATAAACTGAAAGAGTCATCAAAATAGGCTTACCTTGGAAATGTTAAATTCAAATGAGCAGAGATGTTGGTCATATTCAAGCTTTGATCTTGTCTTGCTTTTTAATGTGTTTGATTTCCAAACTGCAATGACATTGTGTGTTCCTAGACTGACTACCACTCAGGAAAGGGAGATGGCTTTCTCTCTCTTCTTAAAAAAACAACCAATTTTGGGGGCCCCTGGGTGGCTCAGTCGGTTAAGCGTCCAACTCTCAATTTTTGGCTCAGATTGTGATCTCAGGGTCATGGTATCGAGTCCCATGTTGGACTCGATGCTCGGTGGCGAGTCTGCTGAAGATTCTCTTTCTCCCTCTCCCTCTGCCCCTACCCTCAACGTACGGCTGTGTGCTCTCTCTCTAAAATAAATAAATAAATATTTTTAAAAAACCCAAAAGATATGTGAAAATATTCATGAAGCCATTTTCTTCTCAGAGTCTAGCAAACCGAACAGAATATGTGATGGATAAATTCCATTGTACCACTCGTCAGCTCCATGATCTGGGCAAATTATTACCCTCTCCCTGTCTTTGTTTTCTCATCTGCAAAATATCAATAGCCCTGCTTCATGCATATTGCTCAGCACAGCACTTGGCACACAGTAAGCCTGCCAGAAGTTTCAGCTGTTATTATAATCACTGCTCATTTTTTTACTACATGTAAAGCACCACCCCAGCTTCAGATGGGGAAAGAAAAAAGTAGGTCACCCCATCTGAAAATTCAAGTGCTCACTGTGCAGGTAGGGAACATAAGAATGACACCCACAAAACAGTTTTCCGTGGGAGACCATGTTACAGCTGTTGTCTCTTAATGAGTGATCCACGCTTCAGGCCTATAGGGTTCGGGGAGGGGAGACAACTGGGCAGGTAAGGTTGAGAAATCGAAGGAAGAGGAAGGAGGTGAGTGAACGGAGGCAGAAAATGTGAGAACATAGGCAAGACCCAGATGACTGAGCTAGAGGAGGAAGGGTTTGGAATGGGAATAGCACAAGCAAAGATGGGGGGTCAGAAATGAGTATGGCATGTTCTGAGGAATTGCCGTGAGGTTGTAGTGTCTAAGAGACATCATTCCAGAGATCAAACTTCATTGCCATGACTGTAGCTGGAAAACATGAAAGCTATTAGACTGTGTGCTCAACCCCTGTGATTTCCTCTAAACAATATACAAAACAAAACACAATGCAAACAACCGCTTAAAAAACAATAGGACTTAGCAAAGTAAAAATTATTTTCTTGGATATCTGCCTTTTCCTGCAATAAGTGCATGATCATGGTGAATGGAAGTTCTCTTCTAGTGTGATTCTATTTTTTTTAAAATGGGGGGGATGCAGAGGTAAAGGGAGAAAATCCCATGAAGCCTCCACCCCCAGCACAAAGCCAGTCACAGGGCTCCATCCCATGACCCTGAGACCATGACCCGAGCTGAAATCAAGAGTCAGATGCTTACCTGACTGAGCAACCAAGGAGCCCATGTGATTCCATTTAGTTAAGAGACTGATGTACAACATTACAAGGCTACCAGTTAGGAGACAGAATACGCCAATTTGTGCAGGGTGCCTGAAATATCAGGAGGGTGTTAACAGAGTTATTCAAAGCATCATTTTTCTTTTGCCTATGGACTGAGTCTTTCCCATGTTTTGCAGGGTGAGGAAGAGCACAGTGAGGTGAATGGACCACAATTTATGGCCTTGGCTGTGGTTGCAACTCTTGGACAGCAACTCAATGACTGTAAAGATGACCTCCATATCCCTTCACACCCCACATGTTGCCAGGATCCACGGGAGTGGGGGGTAGCTAACCTCCTTGCTTCCAGCTCAGAATGAATAAACCCGGAACACTCACCAGAGTGGGAGAGTTAAGCAAAGTTTTGAGACTATAGCATCTATTCACCTAACAAATTTGGCCATGGTGAGATTCCAAAGTCCAAGTTTTTATATTAAATAAATACCAGAAGAACCAGTTTAGCACCTTTGAAATTTTCTGTCTGGCTCCTTATTGGAGATGAGATTTTGATGTCCATGGAATTCATGAGACATCTTTGAAAATTCCTTCTGATTAAGGTGAAGAAATACAGGCATCTTTTTGTGTTTTGTGGGGTGTTAGGCTTGGTGGCCTAGGCTGGGAAAATCACACTGCAAAACTTCCTCTCAGTCCTGATTTCCCCTCATTCTTCATGAATATTTTAATCCCAATGAAACCTCTTAGGATGACCTGTGGAGTTAAATAAAGGTAACTCTATTTTTGGCCTTGTGATGGGGACTTTGGAAGGAGCTGTTAGGGGCTAATTTACATATCAATCTGAATTTACGTATAAATCCACGAATTTACAAATGTATGTTTCCCCTTTTAGGTTTTCTTTTGTAAAGCCCAGCTGGTTAGAGCTACCTCCTGGTGCCCCACTGGCTTCCTTGCAGGGGGAGTAACTACCTGTCAGCCCTCACTAACCACCAACGTCCCCAGCCCCAACAGGTCTGGGCTCAGCCATTGCCATGGATTTCTTTCTCCTCTAGGTCTCTACTACCTTCTTGTCCACTTCTGATTTCAAAACATCCTTTTTTTTTTTTTTTTGTCTCCCTAATTCAAGGGGTACCAGACAGAGACTCCTTATTCTCTGCCTTATCTCCATTATTTTTCCTAAACCAAGATTCTTGGCCTTGAAATAGAAAATTATGCCCCAACTCTGCAGTTCTCATAAGAGCTCTGGTTTTGTCTGGGGGTTGTGCTTTGGAGGGGGACAGGGGTACCAATTATGCCATCTATGCCTGAATCTGAAATCTCTCATGTCTCTTTATGTAACAAGACAGAACACGCTTTCAGAAGGAGTCTTGTTTTCCTGGGTTCTAAGGTATCTGTAGAATAGCTTCCAAGCTATTGGCCTACTTTTCTAAGAAAGTCAGTTCACCTTTAGTGCATAGCTGGTGGCTGGTCAAGTGTAGTACCAGTTGGCAAACAGGTTTATTCGCAAGAAGACTGGGAGAAACTAGAGCTGTGGTGGGACAATCGGCCTTTTGCGGGGAGAGTACAGATTGCAAGGCTCTCAAGGCTGGCAAGAACCAACTCCTAGGGCCCCTGACTAGGGGACTGGCCTCCAGTCTTCCGCCCTTTAAGCGAAAGAGTTCTGGGTAGGACAGTGTAGTAAGTGCTTAGGATAGGAACTTGGCTGTGAACTTCAGTGTGTTCCCCAAAATGGAATGACCTTACACACAGAAAGGAGGACAAGGCCGCCCAGAAGCTGGCCTTCTCTCTGTTTAGCTCTGGGAGCTTTCTTGAGTCCTTGAGTAGGCCACTCAGAGGCCCTGGGCCTCACTCCTTATCTGGCGAATGAAGGGAATGGACTGGATGACGGGGGAAGGCCCCCTGCAGAGCCAGATCGAGTAGACCAGGTAGGTCACTGTAACAACTCTCAGGAGAGTTCGGATGTACCACTGGCCAAATAGCCACAATGGGTTGTGTTATAGGTCATTATTAGGTCCATATCCCAGCAAAACAGACCTGTTACAGTTGCAAAAGCTGTTTGGGGGTGGAAAGCATCTGTAAGTAGTTTCTTGGAGAAATTCAGGCTGTAGGGTTTGGAAATAGAAAATAAATTCTTTTTTTTTAAAAAACCTTTTCTCCATTATGGCTCATTTCCCCTCCAGGACTCAACTGAGGACTATGTAAATCCAAATGAGAAAAAGCAACTCAGCAAACCTTAAGATGCCCTCTCGCGCTCCCAGCCCAAGGTGTACACACACACCT
Source organism: Meles meles (assembly GCF_922984935.1). Lineage (NCBI taxonomy): Eukaryota > Metazoa > Chordata > Mammalia > Carnivora > Mustelidae > Meles > Meles meles. The sequence continues at coordinate 102,374,564 of NC_060087.1, read as the reverse complement.
CCTCCCATAGCAGGATATGCAGTGCTCTCAGGAGAGGCTGTTTACATTGCTTAAGGTAAAATGGCCCGGTGCTGAGGCTCCGAGAAGAGGCTTGAGTCGGCAGTCCCTTGAAGGAAAGGGCTCCAGACAGGGTGGACGGGCTGTACCCAGGACAGTGTGCACTGTCTGCATCTGCGACCAAAGTCCAAGGGAGGACACGGCCACTTGGAGGCTGGCCTCTGGAACGCCCCTGCCCTCTTCTGCAGGCCATTCCTCTGCTACAGTCCTGTGTTCCCTCACCCATAACGTACGATGAATAGGCTTGATGCCCCCAAAGGTCCTCTCCAGGGCTTGGCCAACACCTCCTCCAGGATGGACTCCCTAGTCAACACAGATATGATGGGGAACAAAGTGTGGGTTTATCCTCTTAGACGGCCATCTCCCAGCAGACACATTTACTTTGAGGGTAGGAAACACGCCTGGTTCAGCTTTGTGACCTGAAAGCCTGGCCAGAGGACAGGCACAGAGCCCGTGTACCTAACCATCTGTGGGATATGTAAATGAGAAACAGTGCAGGTAAGTAATCTGGACAAACCCTCTAGCAAACTTCTGCTATTCTTTGCCAATCTCTCCACTAGCAGAATCAAGAAGAGGCTAAGAACATGGAATTGGCCTTCACGTGAATTTGGGCCCAGAGCGTGGCCTTGCTGCTGTGTCAGCGTGGCGGCTCATCTATAGCAGCCCAGCCATACGCACTTGGTCCGGCATCCACCTGCCCCCTGTTCCTTTGTGGACTGAGGCCCCTCTGCCTGTGCAGGGAAGGCCGGAAGTGCCGGGAGATCAGTATTCCCAGGAACAGCCGGCAAACAATGATCGTGGGGAGCTGGTGCACAAACGGGCCGTCTGATGGAAGGGGACAGCATTCAAACTGCTCAAAACCCATGAAACTATCAACCAAGAATCTTACATCCAGCAAAGCGATCTTTCAGAAACAAAGGCAAAGATCCGCCCCGTTAAACAAAAATGGAGAGAATCTGTTGCTTTCGAACTCAGAGTCCTTGGGGCAGAAGAGCCTCTTCGGGTCTCAGCGCAGTGAGAAGAAACGTCTGAAGGACTGGCTCCGATGTCCCCAAGACTCGGGCAGCACGAGGGCAACACAGGAGATTGTAGCAACTTTAGGGATTCTGGCAGTTACTGCCTCTCGCTGCAACTCCGTGTACTATTTGTAAAAGGAGAGTGTTTGCCCTCTTTAAAGATTTCAAACCCGAAGTGCTCAGAGGCCTTACGGGAAGAGGAGTCCCTGAGCCTTTAAGACCACTGGCAGACATGAGCTGAGCACTTACGACGCGCCAGGCACATTTAAGTGCTGAGCGCTGGGCTCTTAGGAGGGAGCCAGAGATGAAACAAGAGCGCAAAGGACCCAGCACTGCAGGGGTGGGAGCTTTTAAGTCAGGGGCTCAGAGAGGGCTTTGGGGAGGGGCATCCAAGCAGAGTCATGAATGCTGTGGAGGGGGCAGCCCTGCAAAGCCGTACAGGAACAGCGTTCCGGGCAGAGAGGAGAGCCAGTGCAAAGGACCCACGGTGGCGATGAGGCTGGTGTGTTCTGAAGGCCCGAGTGACCAGAACTCAGGGACTGAGTGGGGAGAGGAGGCTGGAAGTACAGGCAGAACTGGTCTATAGAGACTTGTTTGATCCTTGACCCCCAATCCCAGAAATCTAAATGGTCATCAGCGCATTCATTTCTCTGTACCGGGGACCAGGGAATCCAGGAGGGCAGGGCCTGGCTCGTCTCAGCATTGCTACACCGCCAGAGTCTAACACAGTGCCCTGCACACAACTATGGAAACAGTGCCTGATGAATACATAAATGGATAAATGAGTGAATGAATGTATGTAGCTGTGTCTTTAACTCACTGTTTGACCCTGGCCAAGGATTTTCCCCTAACCGGGCTTCAATTTCACGACCTTTGTGATGCCTTGTAATGCCTGTTGAGTAGTAACGCTCTGAAATCAGAACCCACCCTTTAATGAGATGGCTGGCATGGAGAAGGCCGTCTTTGAAACCCCACAGACTGCTAGGAAAGCAACCAGCTCACTTCCTCCGGGCATAGTGGAAACACATGTGTACTTAAAAGCGGGGCACCCAGTCAGCAGCTAGCTGGAATCACATAAGCTTCGACCACTAAGCGGGGCCTGCGAGGAAGTGCTCCACATACTCAGCGCTTCCCATCTCCCCCACTTTCTTTTCCTGTGAAAGCCTATTTGCTCCGAGGAGCACCATGCTCCAAGCTCAGCCCCTGACTCCAGCGGCTCACGGTACAGGGTACCGGGAACCCTCTCTCTGTCACGGTGGGCAGCCAGCAGCCCCTGGAAGGGGAGCACAAGAGTCCTGACCTAGGCTCCTGACTCCTGCAGCAACTGGCCACCCTCAGACCCTGTCCTGCCCCATCGGATCATCAGGCCCCAAAGGTCCCCGGCAGTCAGCCCCCGGCCTGGCCCACTGGCTTCCATTTTCCCCCTATTCAGGGAATGACCACCTCTGCCTGTAAGGTAGGGTGCTGGCCTGGAGGAGGAGAGCGCTGAGTGGAGGCAGAGCTAGAGGAGGAAGAACGGAGAAGAGGGAGAGTCACCACGTGTTCAGCCTGCAGCCTGCCTTCCCAGCCTCTGCGGACGGAAAAGCAAAAGGACGCCCAGGTCCTTGGCTTCTGGGACAGAAGACCAGGACCAACCAGGGGGCATGGTGTGGGATGGAAAGGAGTGCAGACCCAGGGAGCACCCAGCCTGGCATCCAGTGTGAGAAATGCAGTCACAGGACTCAGAAGTTGAGTTTCCTCCCCAGCAGCCATCCTTATGGAGGGCCCAGCAGCAGCAGGCTGCAAACACCCAGGAACAGCTTTATAAGGCTGATCGATTTCCAGCCAGGGGCCTCTCAGCAAACAGATCCTGGAAGGACCAGCCACGTGAGTGTGAGGCACATGGACTCTGGGCACAAAACCAACCTCGCTACTTAACATTGTGCAGCGAGAAGCACCTTATTGAAACTTTTCTTAATTGAAATATAGTTGACAAATTATATCCTATTAGCTTCAGATGTACAACATAGTGATCTGACATTTCTAAACATTACAAAATGTTCACCATGATATGTGTTTTAACCATCGGTCACCATACAAAGTTATTAATATGATTAACTTATTCCCAATGCCGTACTTTTCATCCCCGTGACATTTATTATTTTTCAAAAGATTCTTATTTATTTATTTGTCAGAGGAGAGGAAGAGAGAGAGTGCACCTAAGCAGGGGGAACAGCAGGCAGAGGGTGAAGCAGATTCCCCACTGAGCAAGAAGCCCGATGCAGGACTCGATCCATGAGCCGAAGGCAGACGCTGAACTGATTGAGCCAACCAGGTGTCCCAACACTTATTTTATAACTGGAATTTTCCCCTCTTAATCCCCTCTACCCATTCCACCCATTCCCCCCACCCACCTCCTCTCTGGCAACCACCAGTTTGTTCTCAGTATTTATGAGTCCATTTGTTTTTTAAAAAATCTGTTTGATATCATTTCCATCTCCTTAAATTTAATGAAACTTGTTTTGTGGCCTAAAATGTGATCTATCCTGGGAAATGTTCCAGGTGTTCTTGAAAATAATGTGTATTCCGCTGCTTTTGGATGGAATGTTCTGTATGTATCTATCAAGTCTGCCTGGTCTAATGTGTCATCTGAAGTGACTATTTTCTTACTCATTTTCTGTCTGGATGATCTGTCCACTGATATAAGTGGGGCATTAAAGTCCCCTATTATTGCTGTCAATTTTCCCTTTATGTCCGTTAATGTTTGCTTTATCTATTTAGGTATTCCTATGTTAGGTGCGTAGATGTTAGGTACATAAGTAGATGGTTACATCCACTTATTGAACTGATCCGTTTATCATTACGTAATACCCTGTCTCTTAACACACTCCTTCTTCAAAGCCTATTGTGTCTGATAGAAGTATTGCTACCCCAGCTTTTTAGTTTGTTTCCGTTTTCATGAATTTTTTTTTTTACATCCCTTCACTTTCATTCTCTAGGTGTCTTTAGGTCTGAAGTTAGTCACCTGTAGGCAGCATATAGATGGGTCTTGTTTTTTCTACCCATTCAGTCACCCTCTGCCTTTTGATTAGAATTTGTAGTCTATTTACATTTTTTTAAAGATTTTATTTTATTTATTTGACAGAGAGATACAGATTACAAGTAGGCAGAGAGAGGGAAGCAGGCTCCCCGCTGAGCAGAGCCCAACACGAGGCTCAATCCCGGGACACTGAGATCATGACCTGAGCCGAAGGCAGAGGCTTAACCCACTGAGCCACAGAGGCGCCCCATCTATTTACATTTAAACTAATTATTGATAAGTGTGTACTTACTTTGATCTTGTTAATTGTTTTCTGGTTATCTTGTAGTTCTTGTATGTTCCTTTCTGGCTCTCTTGTCTTGTGGTGTGATGACTTTCTTTAGTGCTATGCTTGGATTCCTTTCTCTTTATCTTTTGTGTATCTGTTATAGGTTTCTGGTTACCATGAGGTTGGTATATAACATGCTGTGCGTCTGGCAGTCTATATGAAGTTGATTGTTAAGCTAAGTTTGAACACAGTCTACATTTTCACCTCCCTCCACATTTTATGTAAATGATATCATATCTTACATCACTTTATTTTGTGTATCCCTTAACCAATTTCTTTTTGTAAGTTTATTTGTAGTCAATAAGGAGATCATGGGAAATAACTTTCAAAGCCATGACTCCTATTTCTTGACTTATTTTTGTAGATATAATTGATTTCACTACTTTTGTTTGAACCTTCACACTAGCTTTATAAATGATTGATCTGCCTGCCACCTTTACAATCTTACTATATGTTTGTTTTTACCACTGCAATCTTTTCCCTTCATAATTTTCTTACTTCTGCTTATGGCCTTTTCTTTTCTACTTAGAAAAGTTCTTCTAACGTTTCTTGTAAGCCTGGTTTAGTAGCAATCGATTCATTTAACTTCTGTTTGTCCGGGGTTGTCCTTCAATTCTGAATGATAACCTTGCTGGGTAGAGTATTCCTGGTTGTAAATTCATTCTTTCTGCATTTTGAATATATCATTCTACTCATTCACTTCTGGCCTGCAAAAGTTTCTGCTAAAAAGTCAGCTAAGAGTCTTATGGGTGTTCTCTTGTATGGAACTATTTTCCTTTGGCGCTTTTAAGATTCTATCTTTAATTTTTGACATTTTAATTATGTGTCCTGGTATGGACTCAGTGTATTTTAAAGAATTAAAATCATACAAAGTATGTCTGAGATCACAATGGCATAGAAACAGAAATTAAAAACAGAAAGAAGTTTGGTCAATGTAAAAATATGTGAAAATTAGGGGCGCCTGGGTGGCTCAGTGGATTAAGCCCCTGCCTTCGGCTCAGGTCATGATCTCAGGGTCCTGAGATCGAGCCCCGCGTTGGGCTCTCTGCTCCGCAGGGAGCCTGCTTCCTCCTCTCTCTCTGCCTGCCTCTCTGCCTACTTTTGATCTCTCTCTCTGTCAAATAAATAAAATAAAATCTTTAAAAAAATATGTGAAAATTGGGGCGCCTGAGTGGCTCAGTGGTTTAAGCCGCTGCCTTCGGCTCAGGTCATGATCTCAGGGTCCTGGGATCGAGTCCCACGTCCGGTCTCTGCTCTGAAGGGAGCCTGCTTCCCTCTCACTCGCTCTGCCTGCCTCTCTGCCTACTTGTGATCTCTCTCTGTCAAATAAATAAATAAAATCTTAAAAAAATGTGAAAATTAAAGAATGTGTAAATAACCAATGGATCAAAGAAAAAAATCACAATGGTAATTAGAAAACACTTTGAGATGAATGAAAATGACAACATACAAAAACATTAGATGTAGTACTTAGAGGGAAATTTATAGCTGTAAATGCCTACATCAAAAAAGAAAGATATCGGGGTGCCTGGGTGGCTCAGTTGTTGGGTGTCTGCCTTCAGCTTGGGTCGTGATCCCGGGGTCCTGGGATCGAGCCCCACGTGCTTCTCCCTCTCCTACTCCCTGCTTGTGTTCCCTCTGTTGCTGTGTGTGTCTCTCTCTGTCAAATAAATAAATAAATATTTTTTAAAAAAGAAAGAAAGATACCAAATCAAAAATCTCCTTGAGAAACTAGAACAACAACAGCAAACTCAATCCAAACAGAGAAGAATAGGAAGTAAGGGTTAGAGCAGAAATTAAATAGAAAATTTAAAAATAGAGAAAATCAATGAAACCCAAAGTCGGTTCTTTGAAAATATCAACAAAATTGACATTTAGCTAGACTGCCAAAAAAGAAAAATGTGAGAACAGAAATTACTAAAATCAGAAGTAAACAATGGGAAATTACTAATAATCTTATTTAAAAAGAATTATAAGGGAATACTCCAAACAACTGTATGCCAACAAATTAGATAAGAGATGAAATGAACAAATTCCTAAAATGACACAAACTAGTGAAACTGACTCAAGAAGTCAGACTATTTGAAAACAGAGTATTTGAAAAACCTATAAGAAATAAAGAGAGTAGGGGATGCCTGGGAGGCTCAATGGGTTAAGCATCTGCCTTGGGCTCAGGTTGTGATCCTGGAGTCCTGCGATGGAGTTACATAGGGCTCCCTGCTCAGTGGGGAGTCTGCTTCTCCCTCTGCCTGTTACTCTCCCTGCTTGTGCTCTCTCACTTCAATCTGACAAATAAATAAAAATCTTTTAAAAATAAATAAATAAATAAATAAATAGAGTGATGGGGAGCCTGGCTGCTTCAGGTGGTAAAGTGTCTAACTCTTGATTTTGGCTCAGGTCATGATCTCAGGGTCTTGAGATCAAGCCCCGCATCAGGCTCTGCACTCAGCATGGAATCGCCTTGGGTTTCTCTCTCTCCCTCTCCCTCTGCTCCTCTCCTCCTCCCCCCGCCTAAAAAAATACTAATAAAACTTTTAAAAATAAAAATAAACACACTGTTTACAAGCATAAGTTGATTTCCACACTGCTTTTACTGCAGCTCATATATTCCATATGTTGTGTTTACTTTTTCATTTGTATCAAGGTATTTTCTAATTTTCTTTATTTTTTTTAACTTGACCCATTGTTTAAGTATGTGTTTTTTTTTAAAGATTTTATTCATTTACCTGACAGACAGAGATCACAAGTAGACGAGAGGCAGGCAGAGAGAGAGGAAGGGAAGCAGGCTCCATGCTGAGCAGAGAGCCCGATGTGGGGCTCGATCCCAGGACCCTGAGATCATGACCCAAGCTGAAGGCAGAGGCCTCAACCCACCGAGCCACCCAGGCGCCCCTTAAGTATGTGTTTTTTATTTTCCACATGTAGGGGTCAAGGGCAGGCCACCCCAAGATATGCCTCTTTGGCAGGAAGATTATTTTAAGCAGAAAATAATCAATGCCCAAAGGACTCAGGAAGACAATTTGATCTTCTCCCTAACTGTCTCAAAGAATATAGATAAAGGACTTCTTCCAGAGAGAAAGTGATCAATACAGAGAACTACATTTTAATATTACATGGTAGACAGGGAGGAACCTAGTAAGACCTGTTTGATCAAAGTCCTCTCTGTGACCCATTATTTCTAGATGGCCCAGCAAATACTTATTTCCCAAACGCTTACTCTTTTTCATCTCCCCGTGAGTTGCTTTCCTTCCCTTTCAAGTCTCAGACTCCATTCCCTTCTCCTTAGTTCTGAATGACATATGTACCTCATTTTGTCCCAACTATCTAGAATCTCATGTCTCAATTACACTTGTAATTAAATCTGATTTTTTGTCCCATTACTGTGTCTCATGTCAATTAATTGTTAGAACAGCTAGAAGACCCTTGAAGAGTAACTTTTTAAAAAGATAATATTTATTTATTTGACAGAGAAAGAGAGAGCAAGAGAGGGAACCCAAGCAGGGGGAATAGGAGAGAGAGAAGCAGGCTTCCTGCGGAGCAGGCAGCCCGATGCGGGGCTCAATCCCAGGACCCCAAGATCGTGACCTGAGCCAAAGGCAGCTGCTTAACTGATTGAGCCACCAGGTGACCCTGAAGAATAAATTTTTTCTTCCCCATCAGTTGCCATACTTGGCAGGATAAACTTTCACTGGATATTTGCTCCTAAAACCCTGCAGATCCTTGACCATCTGATATACAGCCAGGAGAAGGTAAGATGTCTCACCCTGTCAGCCTCCTGGAATCTCTGTCTGTGGAGTCCAGAGAAGCAAGAGTGGTAAGAGTCTGTTACATATATTTAGAAGAACAGGAAAGAATATCTGTGGAACTAGTTCCTTGGGCTTAGGGATTCAGTAAACTTGGGAGAGTCGTGATCCATGTCTTTGCAGAGATGGTCTTTGTTTTCCTCTGTCTTTGTCTGTTGGGTCATTTGTCATAAGGAAGAGAAACCATAGGGTAAGAATGCAGGTATAGACTCTAATAAGCCTGTTGTTCAAGGCAAGCTCACAGACTGGTGAGTGCGCATTTCTCATCAGACCAGTGTCACTTTAGACAAATGTTGCTGTGGGTTAATGTGCACATGACGTAAAGGCTGTTGCTAATGGACACCTTGAAAGCCAAAGCCACAAAATTAGTGCACATGGGTAAAGCACTTAGAAGCTGTTCTGGCACTTCCTACCTAACCCAGACTCCTAAATTGGGAAGGTGGGGCTTGAGTCTGGCACCTTAGAACATTCTGCCATTCTGATACCATGAAAGACTTCTATATTGGGATAAATTAACCACCTATATTACAAAGGCCTTTGCTTTCTTAGACCAACTGTGGGACGTGAGCTTTCTGTACCTTGTTTGGGCTGTCTTTTTTTTTTTTTTTTTAAGCACTGTCTTCAGGTATGCCTCTTGTGTCCATAGTTAAGCCTTAAAAAGGCATATTGGTTTAAGTCACCATTAATATATCCGGGGCACCTGGGTGACTCAGTCAGTTGGGCATCTGCCTACAGCTCTGGTCATGATCCCTGGGTCCTGAGACTGAGCCCCATGTGGGGCTCCTTGCTCAGCGGGGAGTCTGCTTCTCCCCTACCTGCTGCTCCCCCTGCTTGTGCTTGTTCTCTCTCTCTCTCTCTCTCTGTCAAATAGATAAATACAATCTTTATTTAAAAGAAAGGTTAATAGATCCTACTTGTCAATGGTCAGACAATGGATCCTTCAATTTGGTTATATTTGAAAGAAAAAAATTAAAAAATTAAAAAATTTTTAGGGGTGCCTTGGTGGCTCAGTGGGTTAAGCCTCTGCCTTTGGCTCAGGTCATGATACTGGGGTCCTGGGATCGAGCCCTGCATTGGGCTCTCTGATCAGCAGGGAGCCTGCTTTCTCCTTTCTCTGCCTGCTTCTCTGCCTACTTGTGATCTCTCTCTCTCAAATAAAAAATAAATAAAAATTTAAAATTAATTAATTAATTAATTTAAAATTTTTTATTTAAAAAATTAAATTATACCAGCTGGCCTTAGGGATTCCTTTGACAAGCTAAAAGAACAGAAATTAGACTTAAATAAAAATGTCTATAACCAATGCAAATCTCCTTTTTTTTTTTAGATTTTGTTTATTTATTGACATACAGAGATCACACGTAGGCAGAGAGGCAGGCAGAGACAGAGGGGGAAGCAGGCTCCCTGATGAGCAGAGAGGCCAATGCAGGGCTCGATCCTAGAACCCTGAGATCATGACCTGAGCCAAAGGCAGAGGTTCAACCCACTGAGCCACCCTGGCACCCAGCAAATCCCCTTCTTGAAATCCAGCTCCACCTTCCTATTTAACTTTCCCTCCCCTTGCAATATTTAGATGGCCACCAGCCTAATGTTGAGACCCAAAGTATGCAGACTGCTTGTGTAAATGTTAAAAGCCAGGAAATGAGGAATTGAACAAAAGCCCCTGAAACTGGCAGTAAGGCTCATTCTGCTCCTATCTTCCAGAGCTCTGTGGTCAGGCTCTGCCAGCTTCAGGCATTCCTATGCAACATCCTTTGCAGATGCACCCAAGGCCCCCACCAAGAAAAAATTTCATGTCCTCTGGATAGCAGCAGATCCTTTAAACTATAAAGCCCTTTAACCTCTCTTTTGAGAAGATTTTACCAAATTCAGAGAGGTTAATTAAATTAAATTTAAAGAAACATTTTTAAAAAATTTAGAGGCAAATTAGATTAGTGGACAGTCACAAACCACCCCCCACGTCCCCATCACAGAGGAACAAAATTTCCCTTAGGTCATGCTACAAGCGATCAGCTAAAGGCCAGTATCAGGAGCTAATAGAAGAAGGTCTCTGTTAAAATGCTTTATACAGATGTTACAAAAGCATAAATCTTTTAATTCCCATTTTGGTTAAAAATCTCCCTGGTGGAAGCAACTTTAAAAAAGCAGGTCAATCTCTAGGCAGAGTCAGGCTGTAATCCAGTTCTTTGTGGGAATTAGAAACAACTGTCTTTATCTTGCAAACCTATACAAAGTTGGAAATGCAGCTCTAGAAACAAATCAAAACACACCTATCTTTACCAACCCCCAAATGTCACCTATTCCTCTCAAAATACTTGTAGATATTTAAAGATACTATATTAGAATATTAGACCAAATTGTTCAGTACTTAAGAAAACAGAAAGAAAATATTAAATGCCAATTACCTTGAAACTTTCAGAAAAGAATCTGCATTCTTTCTCTTTCCCTTGAAATTATAAATCTTATCGTGATTATATGATTATATGCAAACACAGCCCAAAATCACCAGAAACCTTAGAGGGGAGGAAGAGATATTCTAAAAATTGTAACTGCAAAAGAAGGCTCCTGTGCCCACTTTTTGGGGGACGATTTTATTTATTTAACAGAGGAAGACACAGCGAGAGACACTCAAGCAGGGAGAGTGGAAGAGGGGGAAGTAGGCTCCCCGCTGAGCAGGGAGCCGGACATGGAGCTCGATCCCAGGACCCTGAGATCATGACCTGAGCTGAAGGCAGTCGCTCAACCAACGGAGCCACCCAGGTGCCCATGCCCATTTTCTAGCACTGCTGATAACAGGCAAATATGCCCCCTAAAAACACTACCTTAGGGAAAAGGCAGGTACTTTTTCAGTGCCTTTGTGAATGTAACACCCCCCCACCCCCCCACCCCCCCCACCCCACCCCCCACCCCACCCCACACCCCCGCCAATCTTCTCTAGGACCTAAGAGCCATTCTTTCAAATGCAAACTTAAGGGAGAAGTTTTTCAGTAGAAATCTAGAAAGATACTTGGAAATTAGGCCTATAATGTCCTCTCCAAAGATACTAGTACTGGGGCGCCTGGGTGGCTATTAAGAATTCCAATTAACATGTGGTTAAAGCTACTAAAAAAAAAATAAGGGAAACAACTCCATACGAAAAAAAAGTAAGATGGATGTTTTCAGTAAAAGAATGTATAAGGAATGGAAATGCATTTTATTGAGTGAAAATAAGGAATTTTTTTTTCCCTAAAGAAAGGCTGGGGGGGCGCCTAGGTGGCTCAGTGGGTTAAAGCCTCTGCCTTCAGCTCAGGTCATGATCCCAGGGTCCTGGGATAGAGTCCCTCACAGGGCTCCCTGCTCAGCGGGAGCCTACTTCTCCCTCTGCCACTCCCTCTGCTTGTATTCTCTCTCTCCCTGTGTCTCACTCTGTCAAATAAATAAATAAATAAATAAATAATAAAATGAGTTTTAATATCAGAAGTACACTGGTACAAAATTATGATTTGGTTTTCCCCTGTTAAAACAATGTTTTCGTATAGTACTGGTCTACTTTTTTTAAAGATTTTATTTATTTATTTGAGAGACAGAGATCACAAGTAGGCAGAGAGGCAGGCAGAGAGAGAGGAGGAAGCAGCCTCCCTGCTGAGCAGAGAGCCCGATGCGGGGCTCGATCCCCAGGACCCTGAGATCATGACCTGAGCTGAAGGCAGAGGCTTAACCCACTGAGCCACCCAGGTACCCAGTACTGGTCTACTTTTTAAAAATTATTTATTTTTTTAGAGAGAATACACACATCCAAGTGGGGTGAAGGCCAGAGGGAGAGAATCTTCAAGCAGAGTCCCTGCTGAACATGGAGCCAGAGACAGGGCTCTATCCCAGGACCCATGAGATCAGGACCTGAGGCAAAATCAAGATTCAGACACTTAACCGACTCCACCCCCCAGGAGCTCCTATACTTTCTTTTCAAGGGCACACAAAACATTCCCCAGAACAGATCACATATTAGGCCACAAAACAAGGTGTCAACAAATTTAAAAAGATCAAGGTCACACCATGAATCTTTTCTGACCATAGTACCACCAAACTAGAAATGAACAACAAGAAAAAATCTGGAAAGAGCACAAATACACAGAGCTTAAATAACATGCTACTAAACAGGGAATGGGTCAACCAACAAATCAAATTTGAAATTAAAAAATTAACATGGGAATAAATGAAAATGAAAACAGAACAACCAAAAATCTTTGGGATGAAGCAAAAGCAATTCTAAGAGAGAACTTTATACCAATACAGGCCTACCTCAAGAAGCAAGAAAAATCTCAAATAAGCAACATAATCATATACCTAAAGGAGCTAAGGAAGAACAAACAAAACCTAAACCAACAGAAGGAAGGAAGTAATAAAGATTAGAGCAGAGATAAATGATATAGAAACTAACAAAACAATACGACAGATCAATGAAACCAAGAGCTACTTCTTTGAAGGATCAACAAAATTTATAAACTTCTAGCCAGATTCATCAAAAAAAGGACCCAAATTTTTAAAAAATCATAAATAAAAAGGAGAAATAACAACTGACACCACAGAAATACACACAATTGTAAGAGAATATTGTGAAAAATTATATGATGCCAAATAAATTGGACAACCTAGAAGAAATGGATAAATCTCTAGAAACATATAAACTACCTAAACTGAAGCAGGAAGAATTAGAAAATTTGAACAGAGTCATTGCCAGCAATGAAATTCAATCAGCAATCAAAAAACTCCCAACAAACAAAATTCCAGGATCAGACCTCAGGCTCCACACTCAGCATGAGTCCACCTAAGATTCTCTCTCCCTCTCCCTCTCCCTCTCCCCTTCTTGCTCCCCTCTAAAATAAATATTTTTTTTAAAAAAAGAAGAGTTAATATTTATTATTCTCAAACTACTACAAAAAATAGAAGAGGAGGACAATTTCCAAATTCATTCTATAAGGCCAGTATCACCCCGATACCAAAACTAGATAAATACACCACAAAAAAAGAGAACTACAGGTCAAAATCTTTGATAAACATTTACATAGATGTAAAAAATTCTAAATGAAAAACTAGCAAACTAAAACCAACAACATATTAAAGAAAATCATTCAGCACGATCAAGTGGGATTTATTGCCAGGATGCAAAGGTAGTTCAATGATTGCAAATAAATCACATCAAGAAGAGAAAGGATAGGGGCGCTTGGGTGGCTCAGTCAGTTAAACGTTTGCCTTTAGCTCAGGTCATGATCCCAGGGTCCTGGGATTGAGACCCACATGGGGCTCCCTGCTCTGCAGGGAGCCTGCTTCTCCCTCTCCCTCTGCCTGCTACTCCCCCTGCTTGTGCTTTCTCACTGTCTCTGTCAAATAAATAAATAAAATCTTAAAAAAAAAAAAAAACAGAACATGCCTAGTAAAGTTAAAAACAAAAAGCCAGAAAGGATAAATACCATATGACCAGCTCAACAGACACAGAAAAAAGGATCAAAGTACAACATCCTTCAGGAAAACGCAAATCAAAACCACAATGCTATATCACCTCACACCAGCCAGAATGGCTAAAATCAAAGACACAAGAAACAATAGGTACTGGAGAGGACTTGAGAGAAAAAGGAACCTTCTTGCACTGTTGGTGGGAATGCAAACTGGTGCAGCCAGTGTGCAAAATAGTATGGAGTTTCCGCAGAAAGTTAAAAATAGAACTATCCTACAATCCAGCAGTTGCACTACTGGGTATTTACCTGAAAAATACAAAAACACTAATTCAAAGGGATACACATTCCCCTAAGTTTATAGTAGCATTATTTACAATAGCCAAATGACAGAAGTAGCTCAAGTGTCCACTGATAGATGAATGAATAAAAATGTGATATATATATATATATATATATATATATATATATGTACATACACAATGGAATAGTACTCATTCATAAAAAAGAATGAAATTGTGCCATTTGCACATTTGGAGCTAGAGAGTATAATAATAAGTAAAATAAGTCAGTCAGAAGAATATGAATATATAATTTTAGTTGTATGTGGAATTTAAGAAACAAAAAAACAAATAAGGAAAGGAAAAAAAGAGAAAGCCTAGCCAAGAAAGAGACTGTTAACTACAGAGAGCAAACTGATGGTAGGGGAAGTGGGGGAGGAGTGATGGGTGAACCAGATGATGGGGATTATGGAGGGCACTTGTCCTGATGAGCACTAGGTGATGTCTGGGATTGTGGAATCACTATACTGTACACCTAAAGCTAATATGACACTGTACATTAACTATACTGGAATTGAAATTAAACACTTAATTTAAAAAATTACTATAGGGACGCCTGGGTGGTTCAGTCAGTTAAATGTCTGCCTTCTGCTCAGGTCATGATCCGAGGATCAAGCCCCACATGGGGCTCCCTGCTCAGCAGGGAGCCTGCTTCTCCCTCTGCTTGCCACTCCTCTTGCTTGTGTGCTCTCTCTCTCTCTCTGACAAATAAATAAATAAAATCTTTAAAATAAATAAAATAAAATAAAAAACTTACTCCATGTTGAAGGGCCCCATGCTACTGTTGTGTTGGTTAGAGACGGAGTGCCTGTTATTAAAGCAGCCAATGATCATGCTCCAAAGCTCTTTGTTACCAGGTTTCTTACCTACTTTGCTCTTGCAACACACCAAGAGGGCAAACTTGGGCTTTCAAAAAAAGTGTCATCTGTTAACGGGGCACCTGGGTGGTTTGTCAGTTAAGCAACTGACTCTTGATTTCGACTCAGTTCATGATCTAATAAGGGTCGTGGCATCAAGCCCGGCATCAGGTTCTGCACTGAGTGTGGGGCCTGCTTGAGATGCACTCTCTCCCTCTGACCCTCCCCCAGCTCACGCATGGTCTCTCTTTCAAAAAAAAATTAAAAATTAAAAAAAATGTTTTAGAACAGTATCATCTGTTACCATAACACCAACCAGGTGGTTCAATGGAACCTTGGAACCTTTACCTCAGGTGAGGGGTTTCATAGCCGGCAGCAACGCCAATACCAGACTATCAGCCTAGAAAAGGAACCTGCTCAATTATTTGAAGAATTGAGACATGCTGTAGAAGTTTCTTCATCTGGCCGTCGTTGTGATGTACAACTCATTTTCCTTATAGCAGACAAAATATCAATCGAGCAATCTTTAGACCACAACAATACTTGTATGCATGTACTTGAGAAAGGGCCCCTTTTCCCACCTTACACTAAAGAAAGAGCCTGGGTGTCTGGGTGGCTCAGTCGGTTCAGTGACTGACTCCTGACTTCAGCTCAGGTCGTGAATCTTGGGGGCCTGGGATCAAACCCCGCATAGGGCTCCATGCTCAGCACAGAGGCAGCTTGAGGATTCTCTCCCTCTCCCTCTGCCCCGTCCTCCCCTCCTCTGCTCACATACACTCTCTAAATAAATACATAAATAAATAGAAGGAGCCTATGGATATAATTTATGGACAGACTGATTGTTATATTTTCTTGACTAGGGTCTTTTCTTACTTAGTGTGAGATCTGGGGACACCAACGAAATGCTTCAGTACATTACAGCTCCCATGGAGCTAGTCCTGTCACCAAATACAGGTGACATTCCTTTCAGTGAGTCAGAATCAAAGTGGTACCTGGACCCACTTGAGCCATTAAGTGTTCCATATCATACAATATGCCCAGGCCTGTAGAATGAAGCAAACCTTTTTTTATTGTGAATAAGAACGAGGACACATTTTTCTTTATATTGTTTTATTTCTTTGCATTGACTTTGAGGAAGATAAAATGGCTTAGAAAAAGTAGTAAGATCAGTACGATCACAAACTTTCCTATTATGCGTCATTTTGCAATATAGATGAATATTACTAATTGATTTGATTCTTCTCAGAATGCTTTTCTTTGATGAAAATATAGCCAATGGTTTTTTCCTATATTCTCCTCTTTTTTTTTCAAGATTTTATTTATTTATTTGTCAGAGAGCGCACAAGCAGGGGGAGCAGCAGGAGGAGGGAGCAGCAGGCTCTCTGATGAGCAGGGGCCTGAAGCGGGACTCAGTCCTAGGACCCTGCGATCATGACCTGAGCCGAAGGCAGACGCTTAACCAATTGAGCCACCCAAGCGCCCCTCTCCACAATACTTTCTATAATCAATCAGTGTTTTAATGTTTGTATGTTCTTTAAAAGATTTAAAGATTCATTATTGAATTGTTTCCAGCATCGGTATGTACATAAACACGGTAGTACAGCCACTATTTTCATACACAAATATAAACAGTACTTTTTAAAGTAAAATAGAAGAGCACATAAGAAGGAGGTTTGGAGATTGGGCAAAATGTTTGAGGAAGATTAAGAGGTATAAATTTTTACTTGTAAAATGGATAAGTCACAGGGATTAAAGGTACAGCATTGGGAATAGAGTCAATAATATTGTAAAAACTTTGTATGGTGATAGATGGTAACTACACTACCATGGTGAGCATTTAGTAATGTAAGGAATTGCTGAATCACTAGGTTATAGGCCTGAAACTAATATAATATTATGTATCAAAAAAAGATTATGAAGAAGCCAAAATGTCAATAAAACCCAGCATATTACTAGACATTTTAAATTATAACCTGTCAATTTGTCTTTTAATAAGCAAAATAACACATTTATTATGATTTATAAAATAATTGCTTTCTTTCAAAAAAGCACATAAGGAAGAAATTCTATCACTCTTATTAGGAATATTAAGTAACACAGATATAGACAGACTAGGAGGAAAAGTACTAGCATGTAATCTCCAGAGTAGGAAGAAACCTAGACCTTTTTGCTCCTCATAGCACCAATCCACACCCCAACAATGATGACTACTTTAACCTCTTTGACCTCGGTAAATTTTAACTTACTAGAAACTACCCATGAAAATAGACAAAACTACAACAAATGATAATACAGAACCAATCAGAATCACTGACGAGAGAGCTTATACTACACACGATATGGCAAAAATTGGAATGGCATTCCAACAAGCTGATTTTGACACAGAAACACAGTGGCTATTACATTTATAGTCCAAAAGAAGACAGAATCTGATTCTCACAGGAGCAGAAATTGTGAAACTCAGACCCATTACAACTGATGCCAAATTTAATGAACAACTTAGAACATTTGGGAAAAAGTACATTAATATACAAAGATGTCTGGACAGCAGCAACCTGGAGATTAATACGGCCTATATGTAAGATATCACCCCATAGAACATCTCAGTGAAAAACAGCAAGGGAAGCTCCTAATGTAACGAGATTAGGACTGTTAACTATAATTTACGATAGGGGACAGACACTCTCACTACTATACACAGTAGCACGAGAATTAACTTAAAAGGTCATTTTTTTTTTTTAAAGAGAGAGAGAGCACAAGTAGGCAGAGTGGCAGGCAGAGCGAAAGGGAGAAGCAGGCTCTCCGCTGAGCAGGTAGCCTGATGTGGGGCTTGATCCCGGGACCCTTGGATCATGGCCTGAGCCGAAGACAGCGGCTTAACAGACTGAGCCACCCAGGCGCTCCTAAAAGCTCATTTAACAGCCGCACCTCCACAGGATAGAACAGCACTACTCACAGTATTTGAAGGTGCCAGAAATACAGATCTTTAATCCACGTAAGAATCCCAGAAACTATTTACAGTGGCAGAGGGATGGAAACACCCAATTTTTTACAGGAAATAGACTAAAAGAAAATAAATCTACATGTAGACCCACTAACTAATTTATTGTAAATACTACCCCGTTATAAAACCTAGTCCCATAAATAGACATGCCACTGATAGGTGAAAGGCAGAAAGCCCCCTGAGCCTCATACAGGGATATCATCTCTTTGCCCAAGTCAGGGACAATTACCCATGTTACAGTGCCCATATCTATAGAAACTCCCTCTGTAAATAAAAATATTACATATATTATTATGCTGTTAGATACAGGGTCCCAAAGAACAATGATACAAGGATATCCTGCTAATTTAGAAAACTTTACCAATAAAAGAGACTAATTGAAGGATTAGGAGGAAAATTAACCCCTAGACATGGGTACATACACTCAACTGATGCCATACCACCCATTAAGAACAAATGCCTTGTAGGTCCCAATTTAAATAGATGTAGTAATACAAGATGTAAACAACAAAGATATAACCATCCCACAGAATACCTTAGCTATACCAAAATGAACTGCAATTGAACGGCCCACCCCATTTTTTTTAAATTTTAAAACTTTTTAAAAGATTGTATTTATTTATTTGAGAGAGAGGGAGAGTCAGAGAGAGCACAAGCAGGGGGAGCGGCAGGCAGAGGGAGAAGCAGGCTCCCCACTGAGCAGAGAGCCCAATGTGGGACTCAATCTCAGGACCCTGGGATCATGACCGGAGCCAAAGGCAGACGCTTAACTGACTGAGCCACCCAGGCACCCTGTCCACCCTATTTAAAATAACAAACGTACCCCAATATGATCTTAAGGGAGGACATATGAAAGTTAAGAACAAAATTCAGGAACTATTATAGGAACAAGTTATTGTTCCTACTATTTTCACCCAGTCTTGCCTGTTAAAAAGCTAGATGGATCATACGGATTTACATTAAGTTATAGGAATTTAAACACTCCCAAAATTGAGGGAACACTCCCAAACACAGGCACTGTCACAGACAACAGCCGCATGGGATCCGGAACTTACTATACAGTTATAGACTTATCTGACATTTTCTTTGCTATTCCAATCGATGAGGAAAACCAACCTATGAACGCATTCACATGGGAAGGCAGACAATATCGGTTTATTATGTTACCACAAGGATACCTCAACAGCCCAGCAAAACCCCACCACCTTCTAACACAAGACATCCAGGCCTTCAGGAAAACACAACACATAAACACACCATGATTTCCTCTATTAATGACATCCTTACTGACGGTGATAACATAGAAGAACAGATTAAGGTCAACATAGGGTGAACTGAATTCCTTACACTCAGATGATGGACAATTAACCCACATAAGGTCCACATACCCCAACTACAGTAAAATTTCTAGACATAATTTAGTTCTCTGAAGGTAGAAAAATACCCAATCCAGTTGTGAACAAGATCGATTGCAAAACATCTCCTACCACAAAAGAAGCTCATAAACTGGTAAGACTGTTTGGATATTGGAAACACCACATACCGCATATAGGGATGATATGAAAACCTATCTATGATATAACTAGTAAGAATACGGAAGTTAGATGGACAGAGACTCAAGAGGTAGCTTTGACTTACCTGAAAAATGCTATCAGAACCTTTAATACATTGGCACTTATAAAAGAACATGATGTTGGGTTACCACACTTTTGCAGTTCCCCATTATCAAAAGGGAGAATGGAACCCGTAGGCTACAGAGAGCCCCCTTATGATAAAAGAAACACATGTTCTTAAGGATATGCTAGTAGAATGGACCCAAATTACACTTATTACTGCTAGACATTTGCATGAACCTGTGGTACAAGTAGCCTTGATGTACCTTGATGCTTCCTCAACCAGTTATATGCAATACGGGAAACTGGCCCATGAGAGTGTGCTCTAAGCCAAACTGCATCATAACCTACTACAGTCAAGAAAAAAGTAAGGAACACAACATGATGGGATGTGTAAAAATAAAAGATAATGAAGATGACAATAAAAGGAAAAAGAGGGGCACCTGGGTGGCTCAGTGGGTTAAGCCTCTGCCTTCAGCTCAGGTCATGGTCTGGGGTCCTGGGATCGAGCCACACATCGGGCTCTCTGCTCAGCAGGGCGCCTGCTTCCCCCTCTCTCTCTGCCGGCCTCTCTGCCTACCTGTGATCTCTCTCTGTCAAACAAATAAATAAATCTTTAAGAAAAAAAAAAGGAAAAAGATATTGTTCAAGGTCAAGAGAAGATACACGAATTATTAAAATAACCAGAGAGGGGCATCTGGGTAGTTCAGATGGTAAAGCTTCCTTCTCTTGGTTTCAGTTCCGGACATGAACTCAGGGTAGCAGAATCAAGCCCCGCATCGTGCTCTGCACTCAGAAGGGCGTCCGCTTGAGATTCTCTCTCCCTCTGCCCCTCCACCCACTCTCTCTCTAAAATAAATAAATCTATTAAAAAATAAAACAGGGGTGCCTGGGTGGCTTTAAGTGTCTGCCTTCAGCTCAGGTCACGATCCCAGGATCCTGGAATTAATTCCCACATCAGTCTCGCTTCTCCCCAGGAGTCTGCTTCTCCTCCTTCTCCTGCTACCTGCCACTTCCCCTGCTTGTGTGCACGCTCTCTATCTCTCTCTATGTCAAATAAATAAAATCTTTAAGTTAAATTAAATTAAAATTTAAAAAAATAACCAGAGAGAAAATGGCCATGTAAAGGTGGGCCCTAGGGACACCTGCGGCAAGTACAACTAGATAACTATCAAATTGTCCTAAATACCCCAGAAATCGACCTGAAGACTGACAGAAAAAGCTCCACAACTAAAAGTAGAGAAGAGGACACATCAAAGATAGTAGGAAGCGAGGAGATGTGGTTTGAGAGAGAAACAGATCAATGGCCACTGTGGTGGGGAAAGAGCCAGGGTCACAGAGAAGGCTGAGAGACAGACTAGCACACAGGGGAGTGCAAAGGGAAAACGAATCCCCACAGCAACTGGCCTAGAAAGCAAAAGGGGCAAAATTTCTTGGGTTCTTGGAACTGGCTGGGCTTAAAGCCTTGACTTTTATTTTTTAATTTTTTAAAAGATGTTATTTGTTGATTTGTCAGAGAGAGTGTGCACAAGCAGGGGAGAAGCAGGCAGAGGGAGAGGGAGAAGCAGACTCCCCGCTGAGCAGGGAGCCGGATTCGGGGCTCGATCCCAGGACCTTGGGATCATGACCTGAGCTGAAGGCAGACATTTAACCAACTGAGCCACCCAGGTGTCCCAAAGCCTAGACTTTAAAAGGTCAGTGGGCTTGGCTCAGAGAGAGCACAGAGAGCACTGCGCTGCTCTTGGAGAGAAGGCAAGGCAAACAGCCCACACACACAGAGTGTGGAAATGGCAGTCTGAAGAGCACCAGGGGCACCCGGGGGAGGTTATTTACTCCTCTGGAGGCAAGTCCCAGAGAGGCAGCAGAGAGGCAGCATTTACGGAGAGACCCTGCCAGGAACAAAGGAGCTGGCACATGCCTTTTCCCTCTGCTGCCCCTCAGCTTAAACAGAGAGCCACCTGCGAGAACCAATGTGGTGCTGACACTTGCTATCTGACTGGCTTACACCAAGGGTGCCGCCCCACGCTATGGTGGAACCGGCCTTCCCAGACACGTTTCCTCAGGGCCAGTGTGGTGGGACTCCACCCCCAAAAGACTGGCCCTAACCCCTGCCACCACCATGTCTCCTGACCTCGGAGTACTGCGGAGCTTCAGTTCCAGTAGCAGTGGTGACTGGTCTTACTTCACAAGCGGACCAGAGCACACCTAGTTAAAATGCACCACATTCAGGCCAAGGACGAAACACTGCCCACAACAGGCAAAGAGTCTCTGCAGACGATTGGCCTGAGGGATGAGGCAGCCAGGATGAAATAGCAGAGCACACGCAGCACACACCGGAGACACCTCCCAAAGCACCAGGCCCTAGGGAACAGGGGACACTACACAGCAGGGCACGACAGGACCTGTTCTTCATAAGGTCATTATCCTCAAACACAGGAGATCGAGCTGACTTTCCTAACATAGAAACAGGCACAGAGGCTTAGAAAAAAAGAGAAGACAGAGAAATCTGTCCTAATTGAAAGAACAGGACAAGGCCACAGCTGGACATCTAAGTGAAACAGATATAAGTAACATGGCCGATGGAGTATTTAAAGCAATGATAATAAGGATACTCACCAGACCTGAGAAAAGAGTAGAAGACATGAGTGAGACACTTAACACAGACATAAAAAAGCAGCAGAGATGAAGAGTGCAATAAACAAGGTTAGAAACATGCTGGGTGCAATGAACGGCAGACTGGAAGGGGAACAAATTAATGACTTAGAAGACAGAATAACAGAAAGTAAGCAAGCTAAATAAAGGAGAAAAGTATTATGCAAAATAAGAACACAGAGAAATCACTGACTCCATTAAATGCACTAACTTCATATTACAGGAGTCCCAGATGAAGAAGAGAAAAGGGGGCATGTGGCACCGGGCTGGCTCATTTGGTGGAGTGTGAAACTCTCAATCTTGCAGGTGTAGGTTTGAGCCCCACACTGGGTATTGATATTACTTTAAAAATAAAATAAAAACTTTAAAAAGGGGGGTGGGGTTCCCGAGTGGCTCAGTCAGTTAAGCGTCTGCCTTTGGCTCAGGTCATGATCCCAGAGTTCCAAGATCAAGCCCTACACTCAGCTCCCTGATCAGCGGGGAGTCTGCTTCTCCCTCTGACCCTTCCCCCCTCATGCTCTCTCACTCTCTCAAATACATAAATATTTTTAAAAATAAGTAAAAAAGAAAGAGAGATATACACACAATGGGGCAGGAAAATTTTTAAAGAAATAATAGCTGAAAACTTCCATAATCTGAGAAAGGAAACAGATACTCAAATCCAAGAGGCACAGAACAAAATCAACAAAAGCAGATACATACCAAGACATTATAACTGAACTTGCAAAATACAGGGATAAAGAAAACGTGTTAAAAGGAGCAAGACAAAAGAAAACAGTAACATACAAGGAAAACTCCAAAAGGGAGTGGGATGATACAGTTAAAATGCTGAATGGGAAAAATCTACAGCCAAGAATACTCCAACTATTAAGACAATCATTCAGAATAGAAATAGAGATAGTTTCCCAGACAAAAACTAAAGGACTTCATGACCAGTAAACCAGCCCTGAAAGAAATATTAAAGGGAACTCTAAGTGGAAAGGAAAGACCAAAAATGATATTGTGAAGGTAGGAAACAAAAAGGCAATAAAAATGAATATTTCTATAAAAATATCAGTCAAGAAACTCATAAAATAAAAGGATTTAAAATATGATATTATATACCTAAAATGTGGGGAGGAGAGGAGCCAACAATTGGTTGAAACTGAAATGACCATTAATTTAATACACACTGCTATATGGAGAAGATATTATATATAAACATAATGACAACCACAGGTCAAAAATATGCTAAGAATAAAGAGAAAGGAAAAAAAGAATAAAGAGAAAAAAATTCAAATATATCACTAAAGAAAATCAGCAAACAATGAAAAAAGACAAGAAAGGATCTGAGAAAATCTTCAGAAGTAACCACAAAACAAGTAATAAAATTGCAATTAAGTACTTAACTATCAGTATTTACTTTCAATGCAAAGGGACTAAATGTTCCAATCAAAAGACATAAGGTGACAGAATGCATAAAAAAACATGACCCAGGAGTGCCTGGATGGCTCAGTCAGTTAAGCATCTAACTCTTGATTTCAGCTCAGGGCTGTGGGATAAAGCCCCCCATCAGGCTCTGTGCGCTCAATGGGGAGTCTGCTTGAGATTCTTTCTGTCTAACCTTCTCCCTGTTCACATGCACTCCTCCCCCACCATAATAAATAAATAAATCTTTTAAAATATGTGTATTTTTAAAAAAGAAGAAATTTCAAAAACAGCCTAATCTTACACCTAAAGGAGCTAGAAAAGAACAATATACAAAGCCTGAAACCAGTAGAATGAAGTAAGTAATAAACATTAGGGCAGAAATAAATGATACAGAAACTAAAAAAATTTAAAATAAAACAGATCAGGGCCGCCTGGGTTGCTCAGTGGGTTAAAGCCTCTGCCTTCGGCTCAGGTCATGATACCAGCGTCCTGGGATCGAGCCTGCATTGGGTTCTCTGCTCAGTGGGAAGCCTGCTTCCTCCTCTCTCTCTCTGCCTGCCTCTCTGCCTACTTGTGATCTCTGTCAAATAAATAAATAAAATCTTAAAAAAAAACAGATCAATGAAACCAGGAGCTGGTTCTTTTTGTTCTTTTCTTTTTTAAAAAGATTTATTCATTTTTTTGAGAGAGAGAGAGACAGAGAGAGAGAGAGTGACTAGGGGGAGGGGCAGAAGAGAATCTTTAAGATTCTCCACTGAGTGTGGAGTCTGAGACAGGGCTTGACCTCATGACCCATGAGATCATGACCTGAGCCAAAATCAAGAGTCAGATGCTTAATTGACTGCACAACACAGGCACCCCCAGGAGCTAGTTCTCTGAAAAAAAAAAATCAATAAAATTGATAAACTTCTAGCCAGACTTATCAAGAAAAAAAATGGACCCAAGTAAATAAAATCACAAAAGAGAAAGGAGAAATAACAAAAACCCATAAAAATTCAAAGGATTATAAGAGAATATTGAGAAAGACTACATGCCAACATATTGTACACTCTAGAAGAAATCAATAAATACCTAGAAACATATGAATTACCAAATCTGAAATAGAAAGAAACAGAAAATATGAACAGACCAATAACCAGCAAAGAAATTGAATCACTAATTCAAAAACTCCCAACAAACAAAATCCCAGGACCAGATGTCTTCACATGCAAATTCTACCAAACATTTAAAGAGTTAATGCCTATTCTTAAACTATTCCAAAATTTAGGAAAGGAAAGAAAACTTCCAAACTCCAGCTATGAGGCCAGCATTACCCTGATACCAAAACAAGATAAAGACTCCACTAAAAAGAGAACTATAAGCCAATTCCTCTGATAAATATAGATAGAAAAATTTTCAACAAAGTACTACCAAACTGAATCCAACAATACCTTAAAGAAATCATTTGCTATGATAAAGTGGGATTTATTCCTGGGTTGCAAGGATGGTTCAATATACACAAACTCAGTCAAGATGATATGTCACGACAATAGGGAAAAGGATATGAACCATTTGCTCATTTAAATAGACACAGAAGGGACACCTGGGTGGCTCAGTGGGTTAAGCCACTGCCTTTGGCTCAGGTCATGATCTCAGGGTCCTGGGATTAAGCCCCACATTGGGCTCTCTGCTCAGCAGGGAGCCTGCTCCCCCACCCCCGCCTGCCTCTCTGCCTACTTGTGATCTCTCTCTTTGTCAAATAAATAAATAAAATCTTTTAAATAAATAAATAGACACAGAAAAAGCCCTGGACAAAGTACAACATCCATTCCTGATAAAAACCCTCAACAAAATAGGTTTACAGAGAACATACCTTAACATAATAAAGGCCATACATGAAAAAGCCACCACTAACATCATCCCTAATAAGGAAAACTGAGAGCTTTTCACCTAAGTTTAGGAAGAAGACATGCATGTCCACTCTCACCATTTTTATTCAAAATAGTACAGGAAGTCCTAGTGACAGCAATCAGACAAGAATAATAAGTAAAAGGCAACCAGATCAGTAAGGAAGAAGTAAAACTTTCGCTATTTGCAGATGATACTATATACAAAAACCCCAAAAGACTCCACCAAGAAACCATTAGAAATGATAAACGAATTCAGTAAAGTCACAGGATAAAAAAATCAATGTACAGAAATCTGTTGCATTTCTATACACCAATAATGAAGCAGCAGAAAGAGAAATTAAGAAAGCAATCCCATTTACAATTGCACCAAAAATAATAAGACACCTAATAATAAACCTAACCGAAGAGGTGAACGACCTGTACTCTAAAAACTATACAACACTGATGAAAGAAATTCAGGACAGCAAAGAATGGAAAGACATTGGATGCTCATGGATTGGAAGAACAAATATTGTTTAAAATGTCTATACTAGGGGGTCCCTGGGGTGGTCAGTCAAAAGAGCATGCAACCCTGGATCTTGGGGTCCTAAGTTAAAGCCCCACGTTGGACACACAGCATACTTTAAAAAAATGTCTGGAGGCACCTGGCTTGGTTAAGCATCTGCATTCAGCCCAAGTCATGATCCTGGGGATCTGGGATTGGGCCCCACATCGGTCTCCCTGTTTGGCGAGGAGTCTGCTTCTTCTTCTGCCCCTCCCCCGACTCATGCTCTCTCTCTCTCTCTCTCTCTCTCAAATAAATAAATAAAATCCTTTTAAAAAATGTCTGTTAAGGAGGGCATGTAATGTAATGAGCACTATACATTAGTATATAAGACTGATGAATCACTGAACTCTACCTCTGAAACTAATAATACATTATATATTGATTAACTGAATTTAAATTAAAAAATTAAAGTAAAAAAATGTCTATACTACCCAAAGCAATCCAAACATTTAATGCAATCCCTACCAAAATACCAATAGCATTTTTTACAAAACTAGAACAAACCTAAAATTTGTATGAAACCATAAAAGATCCTGATAGCCAAAGCAGTCTTTTCTCTTAAAAAAAAAGATTATTATTTATTTGTCAGACAGACAGAGCATAAGCAGGGGGAGCAGCAGAGGCAGAGGGAGAAACGGGCTCCCCGCTGAGCAGGGACTCTGATACGTGGCTCGATCCCAGGACCTGGAGATCATGACCTGAGCCGAATGAAGGCAGACACTTAACCAGATGAGTCACCCAAGCGCCCCTAACAAAAGCAATCTTAAAAACAGCAAAGTAAAGGGGTGTCTGGCTACCTTAGTCAATAGAGCATGTGACTCTTGATCTCAGGATGTGAGTTCAAGCCCCATGTTAGGTGTAGAGATTACTGAGAAAAAAAAATGTAAAATCTGTGGGCACCTGCTTGGTTCATTCAGTTAAGTGTCTGGCTCTTGATTTCGGCTCAGGTCATAATTTCAGGGTTGTAAGATTGAGACCTGCCTTGGGCTCCACACTGGACATGGAACATGCTTAAGAGCCTCACTCTCCCTCCTCTCCTTTTCCTCTCTCCCCACTCCCTCTCTAAAAAAAAAGAAAAAGAAGAAAAAGAAAAAGCAAAGCTAGAGGCATCACAATTCCAGATTTCAAGTTATATTACAAAGTCATCAAAACAGCATGGTACTGTCACAAAAACTAACAAAAAACCAATGGAACAGACTAGAAAACCCAGAAATACACCCATACTTTTATGGTCAATTAATTTGTGACAAAGTAAGCAAGAATATACAATGGGAGAAAGACAATCTCTTCATAAAATGGTGTTGGTAAAATTGGACAGCAACATGGAAAAGAATGAAACTGGACCACTGTCTCATACCATACAAAAATAAATTCAAAATGGATTAAATGCATAAATATGAGACTTGAAACCATAAAAATCCTAGAAGAGAACATAGACAGTAACTTCTCTGACATGAGCCATAACACCTTTTTTTCTAGGTATACCTCTTGAGGCAAGGGAAACAAAAGGAAAACTATACTATTGGGACTACGTCAAAATAAAAAGATTCTCTACAGTGAAGGAGACAATCAACAAAAGAAAAGAAAACCTATGGAATGGGAGAAGATAATTTGCAAATGATGTATCCAAAAAAGGGTTCATATCCAAAATATATAAAGAACTGATACAACTTAACACCTGAAAAACAAATAATCCAATGAAAAAATGGGCAGAAGACAGGAACAGACATTTTTCTCCCAAGAAGACATCCAGACCATTAACAGGCACATGAAAAGATGCTCGACATCACTCATCATCAGGGAAATGCCAATCAAAAGCACAATGAGGTATTACCTCACACCTGTCAGAATGGCTTAAATCAACAACACAAGAAACAACAGGTGTTGGTGAGGATGTGGATAATATCAGAATTCAAGGCTGTCCTAAAAAAAAAGGAACCCCTGTGTACCGTAGGTGTGAACGCAAACTTGTGTAGCCACTGTGGAAAACAGTACGAAGGTTCCTCAAAAATTAAAAACAGAACTGCCCTATGACCTGGCAATTGCACTATTGGATATTTACCCCAAAAATACTAAAACACTAATTCAAAGGGATACATGCACCCCGATGTTTACAGAGCATTATTTACAATAGCCAAATTATGGAACCAACCCAAATGTCCATTGTTTGATGAATGGATAAAGATGATGTGGTATAAATATACAATGCAATATTTTTCAGCCATAAAAAGAATAAAATCTTGGATGGAGGTAGAGAATATAATACTAAGCAAAATAAGACAGTCAGGGAAAGACAACTACCATGTGATCTCAGTCATGTGAAATTAAGAAACAAAACAAATGAGCAAAGGGGAAACAAAACCAGACAGAGCCAAATGAAGAAACAGAGTCTTAACTATAGAGAATAAACTGATGGCTACCAGAGGGGAGGTAGGGACAGGGAGGGATGGGTTAACAGGTGATGGGGTTAAGGAATACACTTGTTGTGATGAGCACTGGGTGATGTATGGGACTGCTGAAACACTACACTGTACATCTGCAATTAATAGAACACTGTTAACTAACTGGAATTTTTTTAAAAGATTATTTATTTATTTATTTGACAGACAGAGATCACAAGTAGGCAGAAAAGCAGGGAGAGAGAGAGGAGGAAGCAGGCTCCCCGCGGAGCAGAGAGCCCAATGAGGCTCCATCCCAGGACCCTGGGATCATGACCTGAGCCAAAGGCAGAGGCTTTAACCCACTGAGCCACCCAGGCGCCCAACTAACTGGAACTGAAAAAAAAAACTTTAATAAAAGAAAAAAGTAAAATAACCAGAGAAATATTTCACATTGAAACTTTAAAAATAAATTTAGTCAATTTGGGGTCACCTGGGTGGCTCAGTGGGTTAAGCCTCTGCCTTCAGCTCAGGTCATGATCTCAGGGTCCTGGGATCGAGCCCCACATTGGGCTCTCTGCTCAGTGGGGAGGCTGCTTCCCCCCGCCCCCCGCCTGCCTCTCTGCCTATTTGTGATCTCTCTCTCTCTGTCAAATAAATAAATAAAATCTTTAAAAAAAGATTTAGCATTAAACTAGCATTAAAAAAATAAAATAAATTTAGTCAATTTAAATCATACAACAGAAACTTAAATAAACAAACATGGTAGATAAGACTAATAAACTTAAGGTAACTCAGCAGGAATTGAAAAGAAGACAAAAAAATTCTATTCCCGAAGTTAGGACAGCCTTGAATTCTGATATTATCGCAACCATACCTGTGCTTGATATTGTATACACGAGGTACTATATGTGCTTATAACCCCTGGATCCTTATAAAAATGGCTTATAGGGGTACCTGGGTAGCTCAGTTGGTTAAGTGTCTGCCTTTGGCTCAGGCTCCAAGCTCGGCGGGGACCTGCTTCTACCTCCGCCTCTGCCATTTCCCCGTTTGTGCTCTCTCTCATGCACTCTCTCTCAAATGAATAATATCTTTTAAAAAATGGCTTATAGATGGAAATACAATTCTTAAGGAAGTTTAACTGAATGGGTTAAAAATCTTTATTTGTTTTCATTTAGCAACTGGATACGGTAGCATATTAAGCAGTTCTTTATTGCGCTTTTGCTACAAATATTAGGAATATGGTTGCTTAAATTGGTCATTAAACGATGGTGTAAAAGAATGTGCAGCAAAGGAAAAATGCTCACCCAAAATAACTGCACGTGATTAAGGTTGTAAGTTATCCTGGAATCAGAGGGTGGACTGATATTTTTGTGAACTTAGCTTCGTACTGGGCATTAGGCCCTTAGGATTAATTAGCGTGTGAATGATTTGAAATTACGAATTGAATTGTTGTGTATTCTTACGATGCAATTTCAAATCCACTTGTTTATGATAAAGACAAAGTTTTTAGAAATAAAGTTGTTTTGACATAAGAATGATGTAATTTGTGTTAGGATGTTGTCCTGTCATCTGTTTTCATTGTTAAGAACTCAATAGCTCGGGGCGCCTGGGTGGCTCAGTGGGTTAAAGCCTCTGCCTTCGGCTCAGGTCATGATCCCAGGGCCCTGGGATGGAGCCCCACATCGGGCTCTCTGCTCAGCAGGGAGCCTGTTCCCCCCCGCCCCCGCCTGCCTCTTTGCCTACTTGTGATCTCTGTCTGTCAAATAAATAAAAATAAAATCTTAAAAAAAAAAAGAACTCAATAGCTCAGCTGCTGGTGGGCACCCCTGGGGGCATATCAAAAAATATATATAAGGAAGCGAATATGGCAAGGGGACATTTTGACAGCAAATACTGAATTTATGAGGACAATTCAAGTGTTTGGTCTTGGAGAAGCAACATTTTGCTGATCTAAGATAGCTCTCTGAAGACCTGAGCAATTAACTCCTGTTGCTGGTAAAAGGGAATCTTCTACAAGCAGTGGTGAAAGCTGAGCAGCAAGCAGCTTTGAGATAAAAATCCTCTTGCCCCTCAAAATGGTGCCATCAATCCCTAGCAAAGTGTTCTAGCAACAGGGGACCTTGACTTTTGCATTGGTGGATGGGCCTCACCTTTCAGTTGGCTAAGCACTCTCTCCTGAGTACCAACTCCTTTAAAGGTACACATCACCTAAGTCTGGACTTTATTCCTTTCACTTCTCTTTTCCTGGAACAGTAGTGTGGTTAATCTATCATAAATTTAGAGTATGTCATTTCATTATTGGTTCATGCAGAGACATTATCCTGTATGCTACTGGTTTGTAAAATTCTCACAGTGAACCCCTTCTAAATAAATTATTAGCAAAGACAAACTCAATCTCTGAATATTAATTTGCTTTCCAAAACGAAGTATTACCGAAGTCCCTATACCCAAGAAACGAGTTCCACAAATATTGTTTCCTGCTAATCTAAATTTAGATAAAGAAAAGGATACTTACCACTCTTGATTCCGCTATACCTTCAGGCAGAGACTCAGCAGATTAATGTTGTAAGTGTGGAGGCCGAGAAAATTAAGGCCATCCCACCTCAGCTTTAGCTTTAGCATAAGTACAGCCATCTTGGCAAAGCAAAAGCTGGCACCTTGCACCCCCTCTCCACCCGCTCCCCTCCCCTCGGCAGTATGTGCGACATTCCTCAGGCATCCCTGACTGCCCTAAAAGACAGACAAATAGTTAACTTGCAGAGATCACAATCCTACAAGGCAGGAGTCTCCCTTGGTTTACAAATGTCCTTGAGATTTACAACAAAGAAGTTACCTTATCAATAGCCCAATTTCCAGAGGCACACATAACTCAGTTCTTCAAGCCCTAACATCACCCTCCGCTCCATAAAAACTGAAGGAGGCTGAGGCTGAGGCGGAAGAAAATGGAAACAAAGTTAAACCTAAATCTCACTAACAGGAACACTTGATAGGAGAAATGTGACATTCCACCAGGAAACTCCCAATTGTCGTCATGTTAGTGCCTCATCAGAGGGAGAAACGGCCTTGATTTGATAATAACCAGGCCTCCAATATCCTGACAGTCCTTTTTACCCTGATAGCCCTTCTGAACATCCCCTTGTCCTCACTTACTGCTGAGCCAGCAGTCGTGGCCCAATTATCTACTGCCAAGTCCACCCCCACTCTGCCTTTAAAAACTCTGACTGTAATCCGGTTCGGGGTCCAAGTCCCTACTCCGCTGCGTCGGGTATACTTGGGCCCAAGCTTAAGCTTGTCAAATAAACCCTCGTGTGATTGCATCGGTGCTTGGCTCCTTGGTGGTCTCTCGGACACGAAAACTCAGGCACAACAGTAAGAACTGGTAACTTAGGCCAACTTGTCAGAAGTCCCAAAACCTCACAGCTGTGCTGTGCCCTCTGCCCTAGGGAGAGCAATGTCCATCCGGTTAAAATTTATCCTGCCACCCATGACAACTGTTGGGGAATAAAAAATTCCTGCATCCTTCAAGATTCTTCTGGCTGGTCTAAGGATTAAACTAACATGAGACAGATTAACAGAAGAAAATCAAAACTATGTACCCACAAGGAATCCACATAAAGTTTCCAAACACAGTCAGACAAAATGAAATATATATTTCATTCTGGACTAAGGAGAAATGGGTATGGGTTAGGAATTTCAAAGGAAAAGAAAGCAATTCACTAGAGGATGAAAAAGAGTAAATGCTTGTGAAAGAAATGCTTGCTGAGCCAAACAGAAATAACGGGACATGCCAGGACTTGAAACAAACAGGGCTTGCTAGATTCCTGTCTATCATACTTTGTTCATATTATACTATAGTTACCTATGGTGACATCCCTGGCTTGGAGCAGGTCCTCTACCTAAATTCTTCTAGGCAGTTAAAAAGAAAGTAAAAAATTCTTCCTGAGCTTTATATATCATAGAAACAATCAGACTAGGGGCACCTGGATGGCTCAGTTGGTTAAGCATCTGCCTTCAGCTCAGGTCATGATCCCAGGGTCCTGGGATCAACCCCCGCACTGGGCTCCCTGTTTAGTGGGGACCCTTCATCTCCCTCTGCCTCTGCCACTCCCCCTGCTTGTGCATGTGTATGCTCTCGCACTCTCTCTGTCAAATAAATAAATAAAATATTTTTAAAAAATAATCACACTTAATAATTCCCTTGCCAAAGACACATTTTGGGGTGGCAAATTTTGAATCCTTACATTTACAAGATCAAACAAACAGAAATATATAGCCCAACTAATATCAAAAAGGCAAGAAATAACAAGTGTTTGTGAGGATGTGGCAAAAAGGAAACCCTCATGTTTTGTTCATGAAAATGTAAATTGATGCAATCACTGTGAAAAACAGTATGGAGATTCCTCAAAAAAATTAAAAATACAAATACCATATGATCCAATAATTCCATTAGTGGGTATTTACCCAAAGAAAACAAAAACACTAACCAGAAAAGATATATGTACCCCTATGTTTATTGCAGCTTTATTTATCACAGCCAAGATATGGGAACAACCCAACTGCCCATCCATATACAAATGGATAAAGATGTGGTATGTATACACAATGGAATAGTACTCAGCCATGAGAAAGAATGAAATCTTGACATCTGCAACAACATGGATGGACCTAGAGGGTATCATTATGTTAAGTGAAGTAAGTCAAATAGAAAGATGAATACCATGTGATTTCATTACATATGGAATATAAAAAAACAAATGGACAAACAAAAGGAATAAACTCATATATACAGAGAACAAATTGGTGGCTGCTAGAGGGGAAGGTGGGGGATGGTCAAAATACATGAAGGGGATTAAAAATTACCAACCTCTGGTTATAAAATATATACAGTCCCAGAGATGAAAAGTACAGCACAGGGAATACAGTCAATCCTACTGTAATAATGTACGGTGACAAATGGTGATGACACTCATCAAAGTGAGCACCGAATAATGTACAGAATTGCCGAATCACTATGTGGTACACCTGAATTTAATATAGCATTGTACGTCAACTATATTTCCATAACAGATCTTTAAAAAGAAAAAAATGAAATACATGACCTGAGTTAAATTTGAATTACAGATTAAAAATAAACATATTTTTTAACTAAGTATTATAAGGGCAGGAAACTTTTCTCTTTTTCCCTTCTAGGTTTTTCAGCTGCTCTAATAATTAAATTGTCATAACACAGATTAACAGAAGAAAAACAAGTAAGAAAGCTCTTCCTTTGTCTGGCGGACCCCAAGTCTTCAGCTCCAAATGCTCCACATGCCGAAGCAACACAGTCAGAGGTGGGTTATTCTTCCCCTCAACAAAAAAGCTTACCTTAAAAAAGACTTGTAGTGTGGTAGAGAACGGAATAGTTTATAAAAGTGAGACTACAAAAATTGCAGCCAGCCAAGCTGAGGGCCAGCTCGACCCTCCAGCCCAAATGCAGTGCTGTAGCTCAGCCACAGCAAGAAAGAGCATGAAGCACACACCAGGGACAGCTCTGGAGTATACTGATTCTGGCAACGAGGAGTGATTACACTAAAGGGCATCGCAGATTGCCTTCCACATAAGACCACTACTTCCAAGAGCAGGAGACATACATAGCTGACTCCTTTAATACACAGAAACAAACACAAAGAGTAAGACAAAATGAGAGGACAGAAGAATATGTTCTATAAGGATGAATATGAAAAAAATTCAGAGAAAGACCTAAGTCAAACAACAATAAACAATTGACCTGACAAAAGAGTTGAAAGTAATGGCCATAAAGACACTCACTGGACTTGAGAAAACAATGGATGAACTCACTGAGAAATGTAACAGAGAGATAGAAAACATATAAAAGACCCAATCAGGGGTGCCTGGGTGGCTCAGTTGGTTAAGTGGCTCAGGTCATGATCCTGGAGTCCCAGGATCGAGTCCCACATCAGGCTCCCTGCTCAGTGGGGAGACTGCTTCTCCCTCTGACACTCTCCCCTCTCATACTCTCTCTCCCTCTCTCATTCTCTCTCTCAAATAAATAAATAAATAAATAAATAAAATCTTTAAAAAAATAAAAAATTAAATTTAAAAAAACTTAAAAAAAAGAACCAATCAGGGCTGAAAATGCAATAACTGAAGTGAAAAATGTACTATAGAGGGAATAAGCAGCAAATCGGAGGATGCAGAGGAATGGATCAGTAAGCTGGAAGACTGGGTAATAGAAAGCAACCACATGGAAAAGCAAAAAGAAAACAATTTTTAAAAATCAGAACAGGGGGCGCCTGGGTGGCTCAGTGGGTTAAAGCCTCTGCCTTCAGCTCAGGTCATGATCCCAGGGTCCTGGGATCGAGCCCCGCATCAGGCTCTCTGCTCAGCGGGAAGCCGCTTCCCTTCCTCTCTCTCTGCCTGCCTCTCTGCCTACTTGTGATTTCTGTCTGTCAAATAAATAAATAAATAAATAAATAAATAAATAAATCTTTAAAAATATTTTAAAAAATAAAAAATAAAAATCAGAACAGGCTGGGGTACCTGGGTGGCTCAGTCAGTTAGGTGTCTGCCTCTGGCTCGGGTTCTGATCCCAGGGTCCTGGGATCAAGCCCCACGTCAGGCTCCCTGTTCGGCCAGGAGCCTGCTTCTTCCTCTCCCTCTGCCGCTTCTCCTGCTTATGCTCTCCGGCTCGCTCTCTCTCTCTCTGAAAGTAAATAAATAAAATCTTTTAAAAAAATGAGAGCAGGTTAAGGTATATTTGTGACAACATCAAGCATAACATCTGCATAATGGGGGTCTCAGAAGGGGAAAAGGGGGAAAGGCAGAAAACTAACTTGAAGAAATACTTGAAAACCTCCTTAATCTGGGGAAGAAAAGAGATATCAAGGTTCAGGAAGCACAGATATGAAACAAGATGAACTCAAGGTGGTCCACACCCAGAAACACAATTATTAAAATGTCAAAAATTAAAAATAAAGAGAGAATCTCAAAGCAGCAAAAGAAAAGCAGTTATGTGCAAGGGATAAACGGTAAGGCTACTAGCTAATTTTTCAGCAAAAACTGCAGGCCAAAAGAGAATGGCAGGATATATTCAAAGGGCTGAGAGGAAAAAAATCTACAACCAAAAATACTCTACTGGCAAGGTTATTCAGAATTGAAGGAGAAAGAGTCACCCAGACAAACAACACTTAAAACACTTTATCACCACTAAACCAAGTATACAAGAAATGTTAAATGGACATATTTAAGGAGAAAATGCAAGGCCATAACTAGAAGTAAGAAAATTTTCAAAGGAAAAATTTCACTGGTAAAAGCAAGCACACAGTAAAGCTATGAGTTCCATCATTTATGTAGGTAGTATGAAGGATAAAAAAACAAAAGCAGTAAAATCAATTATATCTAAAAACTTAGTCAAGGAATACACAAAATAAAAACATAAAATATGACATCATTCCCATAAAACATGCAAGGGGGAGTACAAATGAAGTACTTTTGGAATGTGTTCAGACTTAAGTGACCACCAACTTAATACACATTGCCACATACATAGAAAGTTCTAAATGAACATCATGGTAATCACAAACCAAAAACTTGTAACAGATACACAATAAAGACAAAGGAATCTAAGCATAATACTAAAGAAAGTCATTAGGCATCAAGGGAACACAGCAAGAACAGAAGGACAACTATAAAAACAATGATCAAAATAGCATACATATCAATCAATCACTCTAAACATAAATGAAGTAAATGCTCCAATCAAAAGACAGGGTGACTGAATTGATTAAAAAAAAAACATGACCCATCTATATGATACCTTCAAGAGACTCACTGCAGACCTTGAGACACATACAGGCTGAAAGCGAAGGTATAGGAAAAGATATTCCATGCAAATGGAAGCAAAAAAATTTTAAAAAGGAACCCTGGGTAGCAATGATTATATCAGACAAATTAGATGTTAAAATAAAGACTGTAGCTCAACATTACTAAATATCAAGGAAATGAAAATCAAAACCACAAGGAATTAGCACCTCACACCCGTCAGAATGGCTGAAATCAAAAATAAAAAGAAACAACAGGTGTTGGTGAGGATGTGGAGATAAAGGAACTCCTGCACACTGCCGATGGGAATGCAAACTGGTACAGCCACTGTGGGAAATAGCAGGAAGGTTCCTCAAAAAATTAAAAATAGGGACCCCTGGGTGGCTCAGTCCTCAAGCATCTGCCTTTGGTTCAGGTCATGATCCCAGAACCCTGGGATAGAGCCCTGCATTGGGCTCCCTGCTCCATGGGGAGCCTGCTTCTCCCTCTCCCTCTGCCTGTCGCTCCCCCTGCTTGTGCTCTCTCTCTCTTTCTGTCAAATAAACAAATAAAATCTTAAAAAAAAATGTCAATGAAGAAAGCAAAGAGGAAATATAAAAAATAACTGGAGACAAATGAAACTGAAAATAGGACATTTCAAAATCTATGGCATAGAGGAAAGTGGTTCTAAGACGGGAGATTATGGCAATACTGGCCGACCTCAAGAAACAAGAAAAATCTGTCTAACCTTATACCTAAAGGAGCTAGGAAAGAAAAGAAAATAAAGCCCAAATTTAGCAGAATGAATGAAATAATAAAGAGTGGAATAAATGAAACTGAGACCAAAAACATGATGTTAAATAGATCAAGGAAATTAGGAACTGATGCTTTGAAAAGATTAACAAAACTGATAAACCTTTAGCCAGTCTCATCAAGAAAAAAAAAAAAAGACTCAAATATATAAAACCAGAAATGTAAAAGAAGTTACAACTAATACCACAGGAATACAAAAGATTATGAGACTACTATGAAAAAGTATTTGTCAATAAATTAGACAAACTAGGGAAAAATGCATAAATTAATAAAGAAAGACAATATTCTGAGAATCAACCAGAAAGAAACAGAAAATCTTAACATACCAATTAGTATAATGGGACTGAATTGGTAGTCAAAAAACTCCCAACAAGGGGCAGGCACTTTGGTGGCTCAGTAGGTTAAGCATCTGCCTTCAGCTCAGGTCATGATCCCGGGATCCTGGGATTGAGCCCCACATCAGGCTCACTGCTTCTCCCTCTCCCTCTGCTCCTCCCCTCTGCTCATTCCCCCCCTCCCGCAAATAAATAAAATCTTAAAAAAAAAAAAAAAACTCCAACAAACATAAATCCAGGACCAGGGGTACCTGACTGGTTCATTCAGTACAGCACGTGTCTCTTGATCTTGGGGTAGTGAGTTCAAGTCCCATGTTGTATGTGGAGCCTACTTAAAATAATAAATAAATAAATGATTAATTCATTAATAATAAACCCCTATAAATCCAGGACCAGATAGCTTCACAGCTGAATTCTACCCAACATTAATTTTATTTTTTTTTGCAAAGAATGTAACTTTATTAGAAATTCTGACGTTTTTGGTTTTTTTTGGTTTTTTTTTAAAGATTTTATTTATTTATTTGACAGACTGAGATCACAAGCAGGCAAAGAGGCAGGCAGAGAGAGAGAGAAAGGGAGAAGCAGGCTCCTTGCTGAGCAGAGAGCCCGATATGGGGCTCGATCCCAGAACCCTGGGATCATGACCTGAGCTGAAGGCAGAGGCTTTAACCCACTGAGCCACCCAGGCGCCCCAAGAAATTCTGACGTTTTAAAATAAATTACATCAAAAAAAAAAAATTACATCTTTCTAAAAATGTACTCAATGGACTATAAATACCACAGTAATTAGAAACCTACAATCATCCATTAAAAAATATACAAACTATTCTCCAAAAATGTTGTACCAACAGTATAGGAAAGTGTTCTTCTCCAATGTGCTGACACTGAATATTATTAATTTTCAAAAATTTGCCAATCGTGATAGGTGATCTGTTTTCCTTTGCATTTGCCTGATGCATAATGAAGTTACATACAGTTTCAAATGTTCATTGACTACTTTTGTTTCTTCAGTGTAATATCTATTCTTATATTTTGTCCACTCTTCTATTAGGTTATCTTTTTCCTTTCAATTTGTAGGATTCTTTGTAAATTAGGAATGTAAATCTTTTTTTATTATGTAGGTTGTAAATATTTTCTTAGTGATTTGTTTTAAATTTTCATTTATGAAGGCAACACTTTATTTTTTTAGAGGATATATTTATACATTTGAGTAATCTCTATACCCAAAGTGGAGCTCAAACTAATGATTCCAATATCAAGAGTTGTACACTCTTCCAACTGAGCCAATCAGACACCCCTGAAGGAAACACTTTAGATTCTACCAAACATTTAAAGAAGAATTAATACTTATCTTTCTTGACCTGTTCCAAAAATATAGAAGAGGGAAAAATACTTCCAAATTGATTTTACCTGATTATCTGATTTACCTGATAGCATTACCCTGATACCAAAATCAGATAAAGACCCTACAATAAAAGAAAATTACAAGTCAATAACCCCGATGAACATACATGCAAAAATCCTCAAGAAATATGCACAAAATGAATTCAACAGTACATTAAAAGGACCATTCACCACGATCCAGTGATACTTATTCCAAGGATGCAAGGATGATTCAGTACCTCCAAATCAATCATTGAGATACAGTACATTAAGTAATGAAAGATAAAAATCATGTGATCATCTCGATAGATGCAGAACAAACATTTCACAAAATTCAGCATCCATTTATGAGAAACACTCTCAACAAAGTAGATACAGAAGGAACATAACACAATAAAGGCCATATATGACAACAAACAAACATCGTACTCAATGTAAAAAAGCTGAGAGGTTTTCTTCCAAGATCAGGAAGGCAAGGGTTCTTTTATCTCAATATCGTACTGGAAGTACTAACCACAGAAATCAGACAAGAATATACAAATGGCATCCAAATTGGTAAGGAAGAAGCAAAACTGTCACTATTTGCAGATGACATAATGCTATATACTATATAGTTACTATATATAAAAAAACCCTAAAGACCACCAAAAAACTATGAGAATTAATAAATTTGGTAAACATATAAGATACAAAATCAATATACAGAAATCTGTTGTGTTTCTACACAATAATGACAAAATATCAGAAAGAAAGTTAGGAAAACAATCCCACTTACAACTGCACCAGAAAAAATTGCTTAGGAGTAAATTTAACCAAGTTGAAAGGTCTGTAATCTGAAAACAATAAACCACTGATTTAAAAAAAATTGAACACATGGGGCATCTGGGTGGCTCAGTGGGTTAAGCCTCTGCCTTCAGCTCAGGTCATGATCTCAGGGTTGTGGGATTGAGTCCCGCATTGGTTGCGGGGGGGGGGGGGGTGTCTCTGCTCAGCAGAAAGCCTGCTTCCCCCTCTCTCTCTCTGCCTGCTTCTCTGCCTACTTGTGATCTCTGTCAAATAAAGAAATAAAATCTTTGAAAAAATTGAACACAATATAAATAGTAAGATATACCCTCCTCATTGATTAGAAGAATTAATATTGTTAAAATATCCATACTACCCAAACCAATCTACAAATTCAATGCAATCCCTATCAAAATACCAACAGTATTTTTTCACAGAACTAGAACAAATGATCCCAGATTTTGCATGGAACTACGAAAGACCCCGAATAGATAAAGCAATCCTGAGAAGGAAGAACAAAGCTGGAAATATCACAGTCCCAGATTTCAAATTATATTACAATGTTATACAAATCAAAACAGCACATTTGTCCAAAAAACACATACAGACGGTCAATACACATTAAAAGATGATTAACATCACTAGTTACCACAGAAATGGGAATCAAAACAACATGAGGTTTCACCTCACGTAAGTCAGAATGGCTAAAATCAAAGTCAAGAAATAACTGTTGAGGAGGATGTAGAGAAAAGGAAGCCCCTGTGCACTGTTTGTGGAAATGGAAATTGGTGCAATCATTGTGGAAAACACTAGGAAAGATCTTCAAAAAATTAAAAATAGAAAACACCGTATGATCAAGTAATTCCACTCCTGGGTATATACCCAAAGAATGCAAAAAATACTAATTCAAGAAGATATACGCATCCTTATGTTTATTTCAAGATTATTCACAAAGCCCAGACATTGAAGCAACCTGTGTCCACTGATGGATGAATAAAAAAGATGTGAAATATACACACAATGGAATATTACTCAGCCATAAAAAAATGAAATCTTCCCATTCACAAAAACATGGATGGACCTAGAGGGTATGATGCTGCATAAGGTAAATCAGAAGGAAAAAGACAAATACCATATGATTCCACCTGTCTATGGATTCTAAAAAACAAAACAAATTCATAAACAAACAAAAAACAGAAACAGACACAGATAACAAACTGGTAGTTGCCAGAAGAAAGGGAGTAAGGGATGGAACAGGCAAAATAGGTGAAGGGAATGAAGAGTAACAAACTACCACTTATAAATGTCACAGGGGTACCTGGGTGGCTCAGTGGGTTAAGTGCCAGACTCTTGCGTTTTGGCTCAGGTCATGGGTTGTGAAATGGAGCCCTGAACCCCACAAAGGGCTCTATCCTCAGCAGGGAGTCTGCTTAAAGATGTTCTCCCCCTGCCCCTCCCCCTTTTGGTCTCACTCTCTCAAATAAATAAATCTTCAAAAAAAATAAATTAAATAAAATAAATGTAGCAGAGGTGAAAGGTATAAAATAGAAAAGGTAGTCAATAATATTATAATCTTGTACAGTGACAGACAGTAACTTCACATATGATGAACACTGCATAATGCATTAAGGCATTATGTAGAGAATTCTCCCATCACTAAGTTGTATACCTGAAACTAGTAACATTTTGTGTCAACTACTTCAGACGAGATCGGGCGCGTTCAGGGTGGTATGGCCGTAGACTGTGTCAACTACTTCAAACTAAGCAAAACACACACACAAAAAATTTTTTTAAAGATTTTATTTATTTGACAGACAGAGATCACAAGGAGGCAGAGAGGCAGGCAGAGAGAGAGAAGGAAGCAGGCTCCCCGCTGAGCAGAGAGCCCAATTCGGGGCTCGATCCCAGGATCCTAGGATCATGACCTGGGCTGAAGGCAGAGGCTTTAACCCACTGAGCCACCCAGGCGCTCCCACACAAAAAATTTTTAATGAAAAAAGAAACTGGGGCGGCTGGGTGGCTCAGTAGGTTAAGTCTCTGCCTTCAGCTCAGGTCATGATTCCAGGGTCCTGGGATCGAGTCCCGCATCAGGCTCTCTGCTTAGCAGCACGCCTGCTTCCCTCTCTCTCTCTCTGCCTGCCTCTCTGCCTACTTGTGATCTCTCTCTGTCAAATAAATAAATAAAATCTTAAAAAAAGAAACTGAAGATAAAACAAATAAATAAAACCATATATATACTATGATCATAGATTAGAAGAATGAATATTGTGAAAATGTCTATAATACACAAAACAGCACCAGGTTTAATGCGATCCCTATGAAAATAACTATAGTGGGTTTTTTGTGGTTGTTTTCTGTTAAGCTATATTTTAATTCCAGTATAGTTAACATACAGTGTTATATTACTTACAGGTGTACAATATAGTAATTCAACAATTCCATACATCACCCTGTGCTCATCCAAACAAATGTACTCCTTAATCCCCACTTCACCCATCCCTCCACCCACGCTCTGGTAACCATCAGTTTGTTCTTTATACTTAAGAGTATGTTTTGTGGTTTGTCTCTCTCTTTTTTCCTTTGCTCATTTGTTTGGCTTCTTAAATTCCACATATGAGTATACAGCATTAGACTCCCTACCTCCATCCATGTCATTGTAAATGGATTCACAGAATTAGAACAAATAAACCTAAAATTTCCTTGGAAACACAAAAGAACCAGAATAGCCAAAGCAACCTTAAGAACAAATCTGGAGGTATCACAGTATCAGATTTCAAACTATACTTTAAAGCAATAGTAATCAGAGCAGAATGGTACTACTGGCAAAAACACTGGTATGGGAGATCAATAGAACGTAACAGCCCATAACAGCCTGGGGTGCCTGGGCGCCTCAGGCAGTTAAGCGGTTGCCTTCCGCTCAGGGTGTGATCCCAGAGTCCTGAGCAAGGAGTCTGCTTCTTCCTCTCCCTTTGTCCCTCTTCCCTGCTCATGCTCTCTTCCGCACACAAACGCATGCTCTCACTCTCTCAAATAAATAAATAAAATATTAAAAGTATATATATAACATAACAGTCCAAAAATAAAACCAAGCTCATATGGTCAACTAATCTATGACAAAGGAGACAAGAATATACAATGAGGGAAAAAAACTGAGTCTCTTCAATAAATGGTGCTGAGAAAATGAACAGCTACCTGCAAAAGAATGAAACTGGACCCCTTTCTTGCACAATACACGAAAACAAACCAAAAATAACTGAAAAACCAAAATGTAAATGGGGTGCCTGGGTGCTTCAGATGGTTAAGCATCTGACTCTTCATCTCAGCTCAGGTCTTGATCTCAGTGTCATGAGTTCGAGCCCCATTCTGGCTCTAGACTGGGCATGAAGCCTACTTAAAAAAATAGTAATAAAATAAAAGAAACTAATAAAGACCAAAATGTAAGATCTGAAACCATAAAACTAAAAGAAAACACAGAAAATTTACAAACACCAGCCATAACAATATTTGTCTGGATATGTCTCCTCAGGCATGGGAAATAAAAGCAGAAATGATTAAATAGGACTACATCAAACTAAAAAGCTTTTGCACAGCAATGGAAATCATCAAGAGAACAAAAAAGAAACCTCCAGAATATTTCCAGAGAAAATATTTGCAAGCCATGTCTGATAAGGGGTTAATAGTCAAAATTTATAATCAATGCATACAACTCAACACCAAAACAAAAATTGAATTTAAAAAGGGCAGAGTACCTAAATAGACATTTTTCTTTAAAAAAAATTACATATGGCCAATGGACACATGAAAAGATGCTCAACATCACTAAATATCAGAGAAATACAAATCAAAACCCTGACATCACCTAACACCAGTAAGAAGGCCCAGGGTGAAAAGAGAAAAAAACAAGTGTCGCACAGAAATGTGTAGAAGAGGGAAAAATTCTGCAATATTGGTGGGTACGTAAACTGATGCAGCCCCTATGAGAAATAGTGTTGACGTCCCTCAAAAAATTAAGAATACAGGCATCATACAATACAGTAATTCTACTTCAGGGGATTTACCCCAACATGAACAAAAATACTAATATGAAAAAACATATTCACCCTAATATTTATTCCAGCATTATATTCAATAGCAAAGGAATGGAATCAATTTACGCGTCCATCCATGGATGACTGGATAAAAAAGATGTGGTATAGATGCACAATCGAATATTTACTCAGCCATACTGAAGAACGAAACCTTACCATTAGTGGTAATGTAGATGGATCCAGACGGTACTATGCTACAAAAAATATCAGGTAGAGAAACACAAATACCATATGATTTTGCTAAAAAATGGAATCTAAAAAACAACTCAACAAACAAAACAGAAACAATAAAAAATGTAGAGAACAAACGAGGTTGCACGAAAGGAGGGGTTGGGGGATGGGCAAAATAGATGAAGGGAATTAGGGGGTGCGAAATTGCAGTCCAAAATAAATACGTCTCCGCATGAAAAGTAAAGCGCAGGGAATATAATCAATGATATAATAATAACCTTCTATGGTGACTTATGGTGAACTATAATGCCATGGTGAACAATTCCAAATATACATAATTGCCGAATCATTACGCCATACATTTGAAATTACGATATTTTATGTATCATTTCTTTTAAATTTTTTACGTAAAAAACAAAAGATATACACACGAAAATTCAAAGAAAATAAAAATAAAATCAATGATAAAATAAGACCATAAAATATACAATAATAAAAAATGAAAAATACAATACATAACGAAAGAAAATAAAAACCAATATAAACAGTGAAATAAAATATGAAATGAAATGATAAAATTTAAAAAACACCCAGTTTCCCTCTAGCGACTGATACTATTAAATTGCACAATTAAAAGAAATAACACGGTGTCAATCAAGATACATACCACAAGTGGTTTCAAAAATTGTTGTTTACATACAAGGATCCTGGAATCAAACCCGAAGATGGTGTCCGACTGCTCCTGAGAACACACCTTGAAAGGGAGATGAAGGATGGGGTCCCGGGCCCTCAGCTGAAAGCTGCGGCCACACAGGTCTCTGCAGGGAGGAAGGAGGTGAGTCACAGCGGCAGCTACGCAGAGCCCGCAGCGTCGCCCGCCGGGGGGATGGGGGCTTCGAAGAAACGCTACGCTTTCCCCATCCCGAGGCAACACCCCGGAACCACAACTAGCCCGGGAGGGGGGCCACGCGGGAGATCGCGGACACCTCGGCTCACAGAAGCCGCTGCGGCGCCACAACCCAGACCTGGGGGACCAGGGGAGACAT
Source organism: Meles meles (assembly GCF_922984935.1). Taxonomy (NCBI): domain Eukaryota; kingdom Metazoa; phylum Chordata; class Mammalia; order Carnivora; family Mustelidae; genus Meles; species Meles meles. Next base: position 102,329,799 of record NC_060087.1, on the reverse strand, counting down.
TTTGGGTGCACCGGCAAAACTCGTCCCCAGGGCTGGGGTCGTCCTGGCAACAAGGAGGGTGGTGTGTGCCAGGGTAAATAACCCGATCGGGCAACAGGTACACGCCCTCGGTTCCGCAGGAGCCCCTCTCCCTGCCCGAGTCCCAGGGGACAAAAAGCCCTGTCCTTGCATAGCCGTGGGCTTGCATCGCCCGCACCCAAGGACCGCGGGCAGCATCTCGCGGAAAGGGGACGGGCGGCTGGGAGCTGGCGACCGAGCGATGCCTGCCCTCGGCACTCTGGGGAGTGGGGGGAAAGGGAGGACAAAGAGCCCCTCGCTGGCCTTAGAGGGGGCCCCTCTCGTGTTACCCTTGCGGACGCAGGACGCAGGACCCTCCCGCCCAGTGCCTTCTCCGCGTCACCTCCAAGCAGAGTGGGGGGCAGCGGACACCACTTGCGGAGCTCCAGTACCGCGCCGGGCTGCCCTTTCTCCGCAATCCCCGTGAGTAGCCCCTTAGAAGTGTCCCTTCCAGATCCCGGGTGGGCCTCAGCTCCTCACCGCGACTGGGGCTCAGCACAGCCTGGAAGCACACTCTTCTCTCCCTTAGAAGCTGACGCCACCCGGTCTTGCACCGCGGCGCGGTTCCGCTGGGGCGGGGGCAGGGGCGGTGTGGAGGGCGGGGGAAGACGGGGTGCTGGAGGACACGGTGGGTCCTTGTAAGCCGGCCGAGGGCACTTGGGGGAACTTGAGATGGCCATGGCCTCCCGATGGTGGCTCAGGCACGCGGGTGCGTGAAAGCAGCCCACCCCATGCACCGACCGCACGGCGCACACGAAACAAATACACAGAGAATGAATTCATAACTTTATTGAAAAGACAACAAGTGCCCCCAGATAGAGGGTCCGTGACTTTGCACTTCTCTCGAATACATTTAGCGGGCATTTAGTGAACTGCTCTTTCCGGTGAGCTCCACAGAACGGGAATCGGCTGCAAATGTTGCCCCGTGGGAAAAAAACGGTCACGGAGGCCATTCCCTGGGAAAAGAGCTTACAAGAAAACCATGGACGGGGGATACCCGGGAGCGACCACGGGAGGGCAGCCGCAGGGCGGGTAAGGCGGAGGACGCCAGGGCGGAGGAGGCAAGAAGACAAGAGGAAAGGGTGGCATGGGCGGCGGCGGGGGGCCCAGCAGCACTGGCTCGCGAAGAACCCACATGTATTCCGGCTCCTGAATGAGGATGGCACGGCAGGGTCCACCCACGTTAACGACGACGGGGGGGACCATGGCCACGGGGGGCATGTTTCTGAGCCTCAGTGCCCTCTGATGTCTCCTCCACTTGGCCCTCCTATTCTTAAACCAAACCTTCAATCAGAGAGAAAAAGGGATCATTTTAGTACATTGAGCATTGAACGTCATCCATGAAAAAACACAGCAGGCTACTCTCTCTGCCCTTAAGCTTTGCAACTGCATGGGGGAAGCTACTTCCTCCTTGCTAAAACAGCTTAGGGAAGGTAGGGCCATGGGCCCCCCTGCAGCTCCCCATGACCGGGCACCCAGCATGTGCCAGGCTCTGGCTCAGCTCCCTGCTTTGACTGGCCTCCCACCTTGCATGTGACTTCTCCCCATTCTCAGCAGTAGGTGCAGCTGAGGAACTGCTCTCCGTCCCTGCTGTGACTTTTACCCCTGGGATGCCTGTGTCCTCCCAGCTAACCGACAGCTGTGCAGTGGCCACTACTCCCTAATCACTAGGCAGGTGTCACCCTGCTTCTGGGGGAAGCTCAGATCGTTCAAAGGCCCTGCTGAGGGGAACAACCCCCATTTTGAAAAGCCCATCTTCAACACAGACTAAGCAAATAATCCAGAGGAACGTGCTTTCCTTTAAGGATGACAAAAGGATCATTCCTCTTCTGAAACCTCTTCCCAGTGAGAAAGAGGGCATTGTGAGTGAGGCTTTGGGCATGGAGGGCCCAAGAGCCTGTGGATGGTCTTGCTGGGACAGAAGGAAGCTGGACACTATCTGAATATTATAGATGTTGGGGACAATGCCTGTTACATGAACTAGGACCAGACTGACAAAATTCTTATACCCTTGCCCAGCCAACAGCCTGGGGGCAGAGAGGCATGCCGCCCTTACTGTGCCCCATTTGGCCTCATCCAACCTGCCCCTCCCTCCAGGCTTTCCTGGGCTCAGCAGCCTGCCAGCTCCCTCTGCTCTGGCTGCGCCTCCAGCACCCTGGACAGGACCCCTGCTCTCTTGCTCTAGCTCTCTCTCAATAAATAAATAAATAAAATCTTTAAAAAAAAAAGGCAAATTCAAAGTGCTGTAGAGTTTGGAAACAGAGGAGAACATTATGTGTTTCTCCTCACTTGTGTCTTGTGACTCCTTTTCCCTTCAGACCCGACTGAGAGAGCAGGGTGCCAGCCCAAGCTGAGGAACATCAACTCACCCAAACTTAAGGGTACCTGTTCCTCTGAGCTTGCTTTGCCTGCTCCACAAAGCAGAGAGGCCTGGGTCTCTCCAGGTCTGGGCACAGCTGACTGGGAGCCCAGCCCCTGGTCCCAGGGGCCTGCTTTGTAGGCTGCCTGTGTGGCCTCCCTACCTCTGGTCCGCAGCCCCTCTCCATCACAGATTACACTCTGTGCAGGCAGCAAAGCGAATACACCCACCCTGACTTTTCTATTCCATTTTCCCCTTCTACTTCTCTTTTTCCCCCCACATTATCCTTTGATTTCACTTAGGCGAGAAATGGCCTCGATCACCCCCTGATCCATGGACCCACAAATTAACCATCTGAGCCAATGAAAAAGTCTTTCCAATCAGCACATGCCAGAATCCAGCCTAACTAAGAGCCAGTCCCCACTAGTGACAAATGCCACACAATCTCTTTGTAAAAGGACCACAAAAGGAAGACCAAGATCTCAGGTGTCAGACATTCCTCTCCGGAATGTCCACTAACCTGCTTGGTGGTTTCAGAAATTAGAATGTGAGTCCTATCCCGAAGGCATCATCCTCGCCTGCCGCTCCCCCTGTGCTGCCATCCCACGACAGCCACCTGGCTGGACCGGCCTCCACCTTTGCTAGCTTGGTGGGACCTCACTGGAAAGTGTTGTTTCCGTCTATTTTCTCTATGAGACCGATTTCAAAGGTGGCACCTCCCCCCTCCCATCTCCACCATGATACACCATCTACTATTTAAGAAGGTTTTCAGGCTGACGGATCTTTCCTCGCTCAGGCTGAAGGAGTTCCAGAAAATGAAGACGTAGGCCCGCCACTCTCCACACCTGTTTGCCAAATACTTAAAAGCAACAGCTCTAAATATAAATTAATGAAATTTAAGATTTTTTAAGTAAAACAAAATATTTTCTTCAATTGAAAAGTGAAATTGCCTTCGTCTGAATCCTACAGCAAGAAATCATATTATATTAGGGCGCCTGAGTGGTTCACTGGGTTCAACGTCTGCCTTCAGCTTGGGTCAAGATCCTAGAGTCCCAGGATGCAGCCCTATGAGGGGCAGCTCCCTGCTCAGCAGGAAGCCTGCTTCTCCCTCTGCCCCTCCAGGCTGGTGGGCTTGGGTTGGCTCTGTGGTGTGCTCACTCACTCTCTCAAACAAATAAAACCTTTAAACAACAACAAAAAAGTAATCATATAGATTTGAAAAAAAAAACCAGCAACAGACCTAGACACTTCCACTAAAAAGAGTTAAGAGTAAAAATAACTGTTTGAACTTTTAAAATTAAAAAAAAATTTTATACTGACAGAATAAAGTTGTTTCATCTGAATCCTAGAGAAATAAAATCATAATATTAAGAGGGAAAATCATAGCAGGAGCCCCAGGCGGTTGTACTTGACGCCCTACCCTCCGCCTAAGTCTCAGCTTCACTGGACAGAAGGTTGTTGCTTATCTGCTGTGTCATATGTGTGAAATCTTCCCTCAAGCCTACGCCAAAATCTTTGTAAATTCGCTCCTTATGCAACGAGCTTATGCTTGTTTTCAAAAAATTAGTGTAATTCAGCTCCTTAGTGCATTAATTTGAATGATTTCCACTTCAGACTCCCTCCCGACGTGACCCGATGATGAAGAGGGGCCCGCATGATAACGCTCTCAGGAGTGGAGCTGTACGTGAGTCGGTGCGCTCGCGGCTATCCTTTCCCTTCTATGTGTATAAAATGTCTATGTTTCTGTCGCTACTATTATAAAATAACATTACATATTATATATATAAACATATATATATTACAAAATAAAACCCATTATAAAATGGGGTACAATTAAATGTATTATATATATAATATATACAAGTCACATGAGTAATTATACAGGAATGTATATGAATTACATAAATATATCCTTATACTATAATACTTAAATAATACATGATGATGCTGTTGTAGAAAAACATTACTACTATATAATGATATTGCTGTATCAACATATGACCATACCAATCAAGAATAGTATCACTTAATAATAAATATTAATCTGTAATTGATACAATAAAGACACACTACTGGCTCTAGTATATTGCAATTACATACTACATGACTATAATACCAGTTTCATGGATAATACTTATGTTAATTATCTGTGAATTATATAAATATATTTTATATTACCTATAACAATTAGGTCACACTGATATATATAGAGTACTCATCTGATACTGAAAATACTTAAAAAAAGAATATACTTCTGATATACTGCATATTCCTTGTATATACATTCAACATATCAAATATATGTTCTGTCTTAGGTAAAGATATACGCATCTATTCTATGAATTAATGTACTTCATCCAGTATATATTGATATGCATACTTACTCCATTCAATGTATTTCTACTTACATATTGGTATTACATCTAAATACATAGGTAGGTTTGTATATAGATAACTATTATCTAAAAAATAGTACATATACTATATATATATGCTCTGTGATTCTGCTTACATTTCTATTTACACTATATTTAAAAATTTATACAAATACGAGTATTCTATGTCTAATTCAGTGACACCTAAAAGTATATATATGTACAGTTTATACAAACATATATGTATATTTTATACAAGGGATATTGTACTATACTGATTTTTCCATTCCTTTAGGAAATCGCGTTCCCTCTGGAAATGGGCAATTTCCCTAGCCTGGGCTTTCTTTCTCCCATTTCCCCCCACCCCCACCGGGTCTCAGAAGTTCAACACTTATTTCCCAAAGCTAGCAAAGGCAACAAGACCCGGGAAGGTGAGAAGGTCTAGGACAGAGGTGTCCAAATCCTGAAGCCGGTTGTAGAACCGCTCCCAACCAAATGGTTTTTTTCTGGTTTACTAACCTGCACTCTGGCTTCAGGCACATTCATTACTCTTGCAAGCTCCTGGCTGAGGAGAGAAAATCCCAAGTACTCACGATTGGGAATTGGGGGTGAGTTAAAATAGAGGATTTTTCCTTCCTCTTCCTAAAATTTTTCCTCGGGGAGGCATCCGTGACATCTGAGGGACCAATCTCTACATTAGGAAAAGTCACACCATTTCGGGATTTACAGTGAGATTCAGGTGACCAAGAATGGAAGGAAAGCCAGGTCTCCCAGTGGAAGGAGGCAAAGTCCCCAAGAGCACAGGACATTCTAATTCAGTTTCTTCTCGTGTTAGCAATTTCAAAATGAAGAAAAGTCTCTGAGGATCTCTCTCTCTATAGACTTTCCCTCTTTTCTCTTACCCATTTTATGGATTAACTTAGAGCCCTCCCATAAGGTGCTGTCCATCCATCTCTCTCTCTCCCCGACTTTCCCCCCCTTCATCTGTGTGTGTGTGTGTGTGTGTGTGTGTGTGTGTGTGAGATGATCAAGTTCGAGTACATTCCCACTGGGTGCTAAGGGAGGGCACCAATTGCTGTTCATTCCTTGGTGGTGTTATTTTCAAGTTTTGGTCTCACTGACTTCCCTCCTCCTCCCTCAGCACCCCCCTCTTCACACCGGCAGAAGCCACGCCCCCACCACTCTTCTGGACTCTCTAGGTTGAACTTTCCCCCAAGAAACATTTCCCCTCCACCGCAGGCAACATTTAATTGTACTTTTTTTACTTCAGATTTTCCTCTTAAATAATCTCTAGGACTGGCGTGGGGCTCGAATTTAAGACCCCAAAGTCAAGAGTTGCTGGCTCTACCAAATGAGCCAGCTTTTTCTTTTGTTTTGTTTTTAACTTTTAAGGTTTTTCAAGACGTCTAGCAAAATCTAAGGGAAGGGAGAACATTCAGGAATCCAGATAGTTTCCGACTGTAGTCTTAAAAATGTAAAAACGGGTGCAGGGGCGTCACGGTGGGGGTAGAGATTCCTTAAAATGAACAATTTGTACAAAAGTGACGACGAGTAAGTTTCTGATGACGTTAAACAGAGGTAGGCTCCTAAGCCATTCGCTCCCGCGTCTCAGACCTGCGGCCCTTGTCCCCGCCAGCCTGCTTCCAGCAGGACCTTCCTCTACTCAGGGCGGCAACACTTTGCCGGCTGGACGCGTTCAAATGGGCGTGAACGTCCGCCTTCAGCCCCCGCCCCCGCCCGCGTGCCCGGCAGCCTGGAGGCCGCTGGCCTTTCCGTAGGCCGGCCGCGAGGACTCACACGCTGAGAGCCCGCCCCCGCCCCCCCCCAAGGCCGCCCCCGCCCCCCTCCGCGGGCCGCCCCGCCTGACCCGCCGCCCGCTCCCCCCCTCCAGGGACCGCGCCCCCCCCGCCGCCCCTGGACCCGCGCCTCCCGGGGCCCGCGCCCTGCGCCGCAGGCCGCTTACCGCGTCAGCGCGTTGGGATACTGGTTGCGCTGGAACAAGCTCTCCAGCTCGCGCAGCTGCAGCCGGCTGAACAGGATGCGCTGGGCCGCCGGCTGCCCCGCCACCGGTGCCCGGCCTGGGGCGGCGGCCTGGGGCGGCGGGCCCTCCGGCAGCGGAGGCCCCTCGGCGCCCTGTGGCCCCTCCGGCTTGGGCTGGCCCTCCTGCCCCTCATGCTTCTCCTGCTCCGGCTGCCCTGGCGCAGGCGGTGGAAATTCTGCGGCCTTGCGGCCGTCCGCCTGCTTGTCGACGCCGTCGCCATCACTGTCGCTGACGCCATCGCTGTCGACGACGCCATCGGTGTCGCTGACGCCATCGCTGTCCGCCTCCTCCTGGCCTTCAGCGGCTCCAGGGCCCCGCTGAGGTGCGAACTCGGCCCGCGCTTCCGCCGCCGCTCCCTCTCCCGTGTCTCCGGGAGCCCCGGTGTCTCCGGGCTCTCCGGTTAGCGACATCGCCTCAGGCTGGGTTTCTACAAAGGACGAGATCCACACAGAAAGATCAGGGCGTCGGAGCCCGGGGCTGTGGGAAGCAGGGGGTGAGGGCCTGCCTCTGCGGGGTGACCGGACCGCTCCCCTGGCCCGGGGACCTTGGTCTCTGGGGCTTGACGCCGGCGCCTGTCCCAACGGGCACGGACCTTGCGGCTCTTTCCGCTCCTCGTCGACGCCCAAGCTGAGGAAGCCGGTTCCCCCGCCCTGGTCTGGGCCCGGAGACTCCATATCCCTGGTGCCGTCTGGCACAGATTCCCCGTCAGACCCTGCGGGATCCGCACAGAGCGGTGGCCTGCCAACGGGCTTCAGCCAAGCGCTTCTGGCGTTGTCAGGTTCCGGGAGAGTCTGAGTAGCCGCCCTCCCTATATATACTGCCCCCCCCCCCCCGCTGCGGCAGGGGGTGGGCCCACCGAGGTGCGCATGCGGCTCGGGCTAGGGCCCCAAGCCTGCGTGTGCACTTGCGAGGGTGCTCCGGGAGGGAGCACTTGGCCGAGGGCATCCGAGCCGTTGGGGCCTAGCTAGAGAGGCTGAGTCTTCCAGTCGGCGCTGGGCTCACGCGCCCCAGACTGGTGGCCTGTGCCCCCCAGGGGAAGGCGCCGCGCTGGATCGTGCCAGCCCGTGTGGGCAGGGGAAGACGCAGAGCCCACCCTAGCTCTGGAGACCCCGCCAATGGCTTGGGAGAAGGTCCCTGGCCAGCCCTGCGAATCCAGCCGCCACCACTAGGCAGGGAATAGTCATCCGAGGAATGTGATGGGCTCTGAGGTGGCGCCCTCTGAGGCTTTTCGGGGAGGCGGCCCAAGTCAGAGCCCGCCACACCCCCGGGTCCCCGGGAACAGGAGCTGGCGCTGGGGTCTTCTGAGCGCGCCTGGTGCCCAGATGCACCGTGCAGATGAAAGGACGCTTGCCCCTTCACAGGGGCCTGGGCCTCCGGGATTTAGTCCCGAAACCACACCTCAGGACAGGGCTGCGAACCTGCACGGGGCTTAGCGCGTTCCAAGTCGCCTCAAACTGGACAGCCCTCCTAGGGGTTGGGTTGGGGTTTTTTTGTTGTTTTGTTGTTTTTTTTTTTTTTCCGTTTTCCTCATTCAAACTTTGCTCTTCTTCTTTTTTTTTTTTAAATATTTTATTTATTTGACAGACAGAGATCACAAGCAAGCAGAGAGGCAGGCAGAGAGAGAGGGAGCAGGCTTCCTGCTGAGCAGAGAGCCCGATGCGGGGCTCGATCCCAGGACCCTGAGATCATGACCTGAGCCGAAGGCAGAGGCTTTAACCCACTGAGCCACCCAGGTGCCCCTCAAACTTTGCTCTTCTCATCGCCACCATGGATTCCGAAACCCCTTCGTGCTCAGCGTCTATACCTCCGCCTCGAGACTCTCTCTACAAGCATGCGTGTCCCTTATGGTGGGACCCTTTGGATCTGGGTCATTACCCTCTTTCTGGCCTTTGTTTCTCCCCCTACTCCCCACCCCCCCCCTCCCACACACAGACACCCTCCTCCCCTGGGTTTTCTAAGAAATATCTTCTTGAGCCCTTCCTGAGGAATAAATGAATTTTATTTCTTATTTGTTGTTTTTCTTTTCCTTTCTTGTTTTCGTTTCTTATAGGAGGATACATCCTTATTGGTTGGAGAGTTGAGTTGAGCACGTTTTTGCTTTCTCCAGGTGAGTCCAATAAAGGGACAGGGCCCAGAGGTTTGGGATAGTATAGAAGGAATCGACCATAGTGACTATACAGTTTGTCCCAATTCAGTGAATGCCAGGTGTCCTGCATTCCTTCAGAAGTGAATTTTACTTCCAAAGAAGCAAACCCTAAGCAAATACTGAGCTCAGCCTGATAGTAGGCATGATTTCTTTTTTTCAAATGAAAGAGAGCAGGCCCGATTGAGGGCTCTGTGGTTTTCCCTTCCGGAACTGTTTTATAGATGCTCCAACACCTGTTGGTATCCTAACTATTGGAAATAGCTCCTAGGCCCAGGTTCTGTGCTGGACAATGTCCCTGACGGACCCCGCGATCACCGCACAGCCGAGCTCACCACTCTAGTTGAACTCCGAAGCTACAGCATTCCCACGGGCTCCCGAGGTCATCGTGGGCCCAAGGTACCTCAGCCACCGTGCCTGAGGGGGCGAAGTGCCCCTGCCTCGTGGTCCTGGAGGATGGCTCAGACACCCACCACAGGTTTGGGGACCAGTTCCTTTTCACAGAGGTGGCAAGGGATGGAGACCGGATTACCCCCTCCTGACTCGAACCAAAGGTCTCCTCCTGGGCTTTGGTCTTGTTGAGTGCCGCCGGCCCCCACCCGGCATCCCCTGGCCAAGTACCCTGGGCACAATTTTGACCCGTGGCTACTTATTGCGTGAGAGACTTCAAGGGCTTCTGTCCTATGCCTGTTGGCCTCCCTGCGGTCTCCGCGTGTCCTTTCCTGTCTCCGTCTCCACGGAGCGGTCCTGTCTGCTGCCCTTCAGTCTGGCGCTGGACCCTCGGCCTCTCTCGCCCTACCTGGGCATCAGGTGTGCTAGCATTTACTTACACCGTTTCCTTCCATCACTTCACCCTTGGCACACCTTAGAAAGCAAATGAAACCTCGTCCTCAGCAAAAATAGCCCCGAGTCACGGTTCCTTGGGCCCCGCTCATCAGAGGGGGGCTCTGGAGCCAAAGGGATGCCGGCGGCCGGCGGCTCGCTCATCCCTTGCGAGCTGGCGGAGCTTCCGATCTGCTTGGTCTCACGCTGCCCTGGTTTCCTCGTCTCTAAGAGGAGAGCAACGACCTCGGCAGCGCGCTGCCAGAGTGACTGAGATGACACACAGGAACTATGGCCCATGGCCCGGCCCTGCCCTCCCCCATGTGGACTGCAGCCCGTCTTGTGTTTCCTTACTCCCAGTCGCCGTGAGAGCAGAGAGCCGCTGGTTCGTCTAAGGTCTCTAGCCTTACCTGTCCCGTGGGGCTCTCTTTCGGTTTTTTGTTTTCTTGTTTTATTTTTCTTAAGGAATCTCTCTACCCAGTGTGGGGCTGTGACCCCTGACTCCAAGATCCAGAGCCACGGGCTCCCCCACCTGAGCCAGCCAGGCTTCCCCCACCGTGTCCCCTGGTACCTACGACGGGCTTCGGGCAATAAACCTGTGTTGTCCACTGTGTTTCCAGGGCCCTCGGCCAGGCAGTGCGGGGAAGGTGTCCGGCCCAGACCCAGCCGTCCTGGCGCCCTGGTTCTCCCAGCCCACGGGAGAGACAGAAGCTGGAAGTGATGGAGTCCCAGCCCCACTAAAGGGCTCCGTGACCCAGGTAAGTCAGCTGACCTGTCTGGGCCTCCCAGGCCCCCTCTGCGAGATGGGGATCACGATGGCCCCTGCTCTCCCGAGGGGAGCTGTGGCTCTTACTCGAGGTGATGCAAGTAAGGCCCAGGGGGAGGGCTCCGTCCGCTGGAGCCCACGCCGGGGTGAAGGGGTGAGGACTGAGTGGGGTCAGGCTGGACGTGGGCCCTCCCTGTGGTCAAAGGAGCCGGCCAGGGCGTCTCAGCCCTGCTCCCGAGCGGAGCGATCGGACCTGTGCTTGCTCGTGCTGGTGACCTCCCGGGAGTGCTCCCTGCGCACTGCAGCCTGGCTGTGGACCTCACCGCTGTCCCTTGAGGAGGGTGGGCACTGGGTGCCGGGGGTGGTAGAAGCATCGCGGGTTTTTCCTTTTCGCCTTAACCAAGGCGATGCAGGCTGAGAGAGGTTTGGTGACTTTGGCAAGGTGACACAGCTTGGTGGAGGGGGCCCAGGAGCCAAACCTCTGCAGTGACTGGTCCCAGCAGCCCCTGGTCCAAGCCGATCTGGCTTCTGGGGAGTCGTGGGGCTTCCCTTCCACCTCAGAGGGCGTCAGAGTCCGGTCCGTGGCAAGCAGGCTGTGCCTTGAGCTTCGGGGCAAGGCGGTAGTGTGAGCGGCCCCAGCAGGGAGGGGAGAAGACGTCTGAAGTTGTCTCGGGGCACCCCGGACATGGCCGACGGGCTCTGGAGTGTGAGCTGCAGAGGAAGCTAGGGAGAAGTCTGCAGGGAACTCTGTACTGAGGGGCCAAAACGTTGCAACGTCAGGTGGGGGCTTGAGTTCGAGGAGGGCGTTGAAATGTGTGCCTTTGGGTTGATGGAAGCTGACAGTGGTTGGGCATGGGGGTGCCCTCATGAAAGCGCGGTTGTAGGATGAGTTTCCGGGGCGGGGGGAGCCTCCGCTGGCCCCCGGTTCCGTTCACTGCAGTTAGTGGGGGTGGCGATCAAGGTCCGGAGCCAGAGCCCTTACTTGGAGGCCACCGGTGTCCTACGGGTACGTCGGGAGTCCCCTGGAATTGGAGTGGAAAATTCCGTGTGTGGTGGCATTGCAGTAATGTGTACCTTTCATCAGCTAGAGGGGGGACAGTGCCCCTAACTACCCCCTCCCACCTCAGGAAACATCCGAGGAAAGACCAGGGACTTGAGTAGAGTAAGCAGCTGTGGACTTGGGGCACACGCTTCTGGTTTCAGGGCACAGCCTCGTTCGTCTTCCTTCCTGCTCTCTCTCTGCTCGCTGCATGGCAGGGGCAAGGCTGACTGTCTCTGTGCCTCCGTTTCCCCAATGGGAAATGGGACAACGATCCCTGTCACTACCACTGCCACTGGAATAATGACAATCCTCCCACGGACTTCTTATGAGGTCAGAATGAAGTATAGAAAGATGGCTGCCTTTTCTCTCTCCTTCCTTCTATCCTTCCCTCTCTCCTTTCACTCTCCTTTCCTCTCTCCCTCCCTCCTTTCTTCATTCTCTCCCTACCTCTCCTCTTCCCTTTCCTCCCTCATCTTCTCCCTTCCTCCCTCCCTCTCTCCATTCTTTCCTTTTATTCTCTGCTCTCTATCCATTCTTCTCTTCTAGCTGTGATATTTTTTTAAGATTTTTAAAAATTATTTCACAGAGAGAGCTGGGGCAGGCGATCAAGCAGTGGGGAGCTGGATAGGGAAAAGCAGGGTCCCTGCTGAGCAGAGAGCCTGATGACCATGTGGTGCCTGATCGCAGGACCCTGGAATCGTGACCTGAACTGAAGGCAGATACTTAACCGACAGAGCCACCCAGGCGCCCCATGGCTGTGAAAATTTAAAGGAAACTCAAGGCTGAGGCAACTCAAGGCTGAGGCACCTAGTTGGCTCTGTCGGCAGAGCCTGTGACTCTTGATCATGGTGTTTTGAGTTTGAGCCCCCTGTTGGGTGTAGAGGTTACTTAAAAAAATGTTTTTAAAATCTTTTTAAAAAATGAAAGAAACTCAAGACAATATGTCTTTTCATTTCTACATATTTATGTGTGTGGCATTTCCACAAAAGATAGCCATTTCATCGACATTACCACAGCGTCATCCAGGCACCTAAATAGCAAAAATATTCTGTTGAAATCAGGCCCAGGCAGCTACATCTTGACTTCCCTGATTGCCTCAACAATAACTTTTTATAGTTGTTAATTTTAGAACTTAAGGGGCACCCGGTGGCCCAGTTGGTGAAGCATCTGCCTTCAGCTCAGGTCATGATCTTGGGGTTCTGGGACTGAGCCCTCTCTGGCTCCGCGCTCAGTGGGAAGTCTGTCACTCCCTCCCCCTTCTGCCCCTCCCCCTGCTTGTGTGCACGTGCTCTCTCTCAAATGAATAAACGAAATCTTAGCAATAAATTATAAATAACATGTGAGAGCTCTGTATTTCCATAATACTGTGTGTTCATACACCGCTTATCATTCATGTAGGGAAAGGGACATTGTGTTTTCTTTGAAACATAACAGCTTAATTCACTTTTTTTTAATGCACTTTTTTAAAAACAGCTTTTCCTTTTCTTTCCTCATTGTATTGTATGCATCTTATATATATTGCCTTAAATCATAAGGTAGAGAATAAGTGGATAAACGAATGAATAACAAAAAAGGTAGTTAAAGCACAGAAAAGAGAATCCTTTTAAGTGGTTCAGGTACAAGAAGAAATGAGAAACACCTGGCTTGTACCTAGTGATTTAATCTGCTTAATCTGAATCCAGAAATATTGCATAAAGATACATTAATGTGAATCCTTAATTCAGCAGAATGTCCACGGTATAGGGTTATTTTGGCTAATGAAATCTTATGATGGGGACATCTGGGTGGCTCAGTCATTTAAGCGTCTGCCTTCGACTCAGGTCATGATCTCAAGTCCTGGGATAGAGCCTCACATCCGGCTCCCTGCTCAGCGGGGAGCCTGCTTCTTCCCCTCCCTCTGCCTGCTGCTCTGCCTACTTGTGCTCTATCTCTCTCAAGTAAATAAACTTTTAAAAAATGTAATGATGAACTGAGAATGAACACACAACTTATGTTTTTTTTTTCTTTCCATCCTTTCCATTGACGAGAAATGTGAAAACATGCACAGTACGTTTTTCTCTCAAATTAAAAAATTTATTGATGTGAATTGAATATTTAAGTCAATGAGTTTCATTATGGCCCCTTGTGAGTTGTGTGATCTTGGGCATGCTATTCAACCTCTGTCTGTGCTAGTTTCTCCACCTGCAGAAGAGGTTCAGGGTGATTCGTGCATGTTGCTTGGCGAGGTAGTGGTTCACAGTGAGCCCTTGGAAAGCTGTGGCTCTTATTACTGTCCATTCATGTTACATGTGAAACACCACCCAGCTGTGTTGGGGGAAACAATGTGGAAGACTCAGTCTTGTGCAAAGGACCCTAGAATGCCAAATAAGCATTAAGAGTTATTCAAAATATCATTTGTCGGGGCATCTGGGGGACTCAGTTGGTTGAGCGACCAACTCTTGGTTTCAGCTCAGGTGATGTTCTTAGGGTCTTGGGATCAAGCTCCACATCAGGCTCTGCACTCAGTGCAGAGTCTGCTTGGAATTCTCTCTCTCCCTCCGTCCCTCCCCCTGCTTGTACGCTGTCTTCCTCTCTCTCTCTCAAATGAATAAATGTAAATATATATATATATATACACACACACGTGTGTGTGTGTGTGTGTGTGTGTGTGTGTGTGTGTGTGTATAATTTGTCTGTTGCCCATGGGTTAAGTTCTTTTCCTGGTTCTCAGGGGAAGGAATGGTGAGAAGAAGCAGGGTGAGACTAATGGACCTCAATCTGTGACCTTGAATTTGATTGCTACTCTTGGACGCTACCTCATAACCGTGAGCTCTTTCTTCATTTTTTTGCACCCTCATCTCAGCCAGGATGGTGGCCAGCTTTCTTGTTTCTTGCTTAGAATGAAGATTTATTCTCTTTTTAGCTAAAGGTTACAGGGAGTTTTGAAACTATATAGAGTGCATTCAGCTAACAGAATGTCAGGCTCTATGTGAAACAGATGGCAGAAGATCCAGGTGTTAAACTGACACATTGAAATTGTTTTATTTTTAAATTTATTTTAGAGAGAGTCTACATGTGAGTGAGCATGAGTCGGGGGAGGTGCAAATAGAGTGGGAGAGGCAGCGCTTAGGAGCCCCTGGTCAGGCTCCCTGCTCATCAGGGAGCCTGCTTCTCCTCCCTCTGCCGCTCCCCCTGCTTGTGCTAGCTTGCTATCTCTCTCTGTCACATAAATAAATAAAATCTTTTAAAAAAATGTTAGAACCTAAGCTTTATTGTGTCCATACTGATAAAATACGGGAGAACTCTTGAGAGTCATTTGCATATAGAATTCTAGCCTTAGGAGGGGAAGGAGAAAGTCAAAGGCAGCCACAAGTTAACTGTCACTGCTGATGGTTACAAGTGGTAATAAAACGGCATGGATTTTGTGTTCTCTGCCCCATCTCAGCACACCGTGGACTCTTCAGGTTGTTCCAGGAAGCTGTATCATTTTCCATACTGACCCCCAGTCTGAAGCCTGGGACAGCAGGTTCCTCTCCTGTAATCTGGTGTTAAGGGTAAAATTCCATGATTTTTCTTTAAATCGTGTCTGATATACTAGACCATTAGGACCAGGAAACTTGTAAAATCACCGCTGTTCATGGCTCCATGTGGTGAAATATATTTAAATATAAAGCATGTGTTTAGATATTAAGTATATTTATATAATAATATATTATATTTATATTTTATTATTTATTATATATTTCACAGAAAACATATTTATATATATTTTATGTTCTATATTATTTATAATTATATATATAAACATTTATATAACAAAAATATAAGTTTATTTATATTTAAATTAAATATATTTAAACATAATGGAATATCATTTGGCCTTAAAAAATTAGAAAATGCTGTTTACAAAAACTTGGGTGAACCTGGAGGACATTACGTTGAAAGAAATAAGCCAGACACAGAAAAGACAAATAGTGCATGATCTCACTTACATGTGGAATCTAAAAGAATTCAACTCATAGAAGCAGAGAGCAGAAGACTGGTTTTCAGGACCCAGGGTTTAGGGGAAACAGGAGATGCTGGAGCAAGAGGACAGAATTTCATATATGCAAGATAAATATGTTCTGGAGTTTGTACACCATGGTGATTAGGTTAACAATACCAGCTTGATATTTGAAATTTGCTAAGAGAGTGGATCTTAATTGTTCTTACCAGAAATAAAAAGCAAACTAGTGAGGTGAAAGGTAGGTGTGTTAATCACCTTGATTTGGACAGTCATTCCTCAGTGTATACACATATCAAAATACCAAGTTGTACATCTTCAATATTTGCAATTTGTACTTGTTACGCCTCCTTAAAGCTGAAAGAATTCAGATAAAATGATACAGAAGTAGAGGAAGGAGATGATAAAGGTGATAACGCCACGTGAGGACATTTAAAGGAATATCTACAACAATAATAAGAGGAACAATAACTAACCATCATTTAGGAACAATAGCTAGGCTTATAGAGCACTTAGGAAGGCCTTTTGGTTCTCCTCTGCTACCTTAACCCTTATTCTCCACCCTCCCCAGCTCCCAACAAAGAATTTGCATTTATAAATCGTGTTATTATCTCAAGTGGGAGATGTTTGTTCAACACCCAGGAAGCGGTGGAAGCGGTGGTTGATTGCCTGCTTAGTGTCAGGCACTCAGAATTCTTTGATGAATAAAGCAGGACTCCTAGTCTGCCTTCTGCTCCGGTCGTGGTCTCAGGGTCCTGGGATAGAGCCTCGAATCAGGCTCTCTGCTCAGCAGGGAGCCTGCTACCCCCACCCCTGCCTGCCCTTGCTTACTTGTGATCTCTCTCTCTCTCTGTCAAATAAATAAATAAAATCTAAAAAAAAAAAAAAAGCAGGGCTCCTAGAGCACACTTAGCATGATAAACACCGAGAAATGTACAGAATTGTTGAATCACTACATTGTACACCTGAAACTAATGTAACACTGTATGTTAACTACACTGGAATTAAAATAAAAAAACTTAAGAAAAAATAGGGCTCCTTCCTTCCAAGAGCTTAATTGAGTGGCGGAAAAAAAATGTGTTCTGGAAAGAGAATATAAAACGAGCAAATTCCTGATGGGAGGGAGAGCTGTTTGCGACATCTGTCACCCCACTGATAACCAGGGCTTGATCACCTGATCTGGCTGAGAAAAAAAAAAGTAAAATTAAATTAAAACAAGTAAATTCCAGGGGCGCCTGGGTGGCTCAGTGGATTGAGCAGCTGCCTTCGGCTCAGGTCATGATCTCGGGGTCCTGGGATCGAGCCCCGCATTGGGCTCTCTGCTCCGCGGGGAGCCTGTTTCCTCCTCTCTCTCTCTCTGCCTGCCTCTCTGCCTACTTGTGATCTCTCTGTGTCAAATAAATAAATAAAATCTTTAAAAAAAAAAAAAAGTAAATTCCAGAGGGCAGGAGGTGCTTGGCCGTGTCCTCTCCAAGCTGGGAGGTGGAAGGTTGAGTGGGAGACCAGGTCGCCTTATGAAGGGATCAGGGTAAGAGTGAGGATGTAAGGGAGTAGGATTTATAAGGGCTTGATGCAGATGGATGGAAGACAAGGATGAAAATGGGTGCAAGGAAGGCAGAAAACGCTTAAATGGGATCATTCCGGAACTGGATGAACTATGAAAGGGACGTTGAAAGCAGGCGGGCTTCTCAGGGCGAAGGCGCGTCCTTCTCACTCACCTCCTCCCTCTCCTAGCCCAGGAGGCCAGGGCTCTGCGTGGGGAGCGGCCGCGACAGAAGGAAAGGGGGTGCCCCGTGGCACAGAAGGCCAAAGTTGGCTACATGATCGGGAGCGGGATCAGTAGGACTGGTTTGGGGATCCTTGATCGAGGCCACCCCGCTGATGGCTCAGGCCATTCCAGTTCCCAGACCGAAGGCAAGAAGGCGGATTTGCTGTGCTGGAGACTCTTAGTGCCATGCTTCCCTTGGGAGCCCCTGTTGCTGCCAGCAGTTCCTTGGCTTCCAGGACGCAACACCACGCATCTGCCCAAAGCAGAGACTTGAAACTAGTGCCAGGGAAGTCAACAAAGCCCTTCCCGCGCCTAGAGTGGGCTCCTGCCGGAGACGGGACCAGCTGTTTGCTGGTCTGGGGAAATGAGCCACGGAGGCAACACGTTCCCCTGCATCCTTCCGGTTCCTCAGGACCCTCTTGGAGTCTAAGTTGAACAGGAGACTCTGTCTTTTCTCAGTCAGGTGCCTGAAATGACTGACGGTTAGGGTGATGGGCCGCAAGACATTTCACCGACACAGTCATTTCCCCTTTGGACAGTAGTCAATTCAGCTTGCATTAGGGTGTGTGTGTGTATCACATATTATATAATATAGGATGTGTACTGTATCATGTACATATGTGTATATATGTGTGTGCCTATAAAAATGGCTCTGGGCCCCTGGGGGAATCAGTTCCTTAAGCATGGGACACTTGGTTTTAGCTTAGGTCATGATCTCAGGGTCCTGATGAGGTTGAGCTCCTGCATCAGGCTGGGCACCAGCTCAGAGCAGTTGGCTTGAGATTCTTTCTCTCTTCCTCTTCCTCCTCCTCTGCTCCTACCCCACTAGCGCTCTCTTTAAAACAAACAAACAAACAAATAAAAACTTGAAAAAAAAGGAATGGCTCAAGTCAAAGTACTTTTTTTAAAAAATATTTTATTTACTTGACAGAGAGAGAACCCAAGTAGGCAGAGAGGCAGGCAGAGAGAGAGGGGGAAGCAGGCTCCCCGCTGAGCAGAGATCCCGATGCGGGGCTTGATCCCAGGACCGTGAGATCATGACCCGAGCCGAAGGCAGAGGCTTTAACCTACTGAGCCACGCAGGTGCCCCAAAAGTACATGTTGTGGTTTTTTTTTTAATCTCTCCTGAATTAAAAGAAAAATCTGAATGGAATGGGGGAAAAGTACAAAGTATTGAAAGTATTTTCTATGGAAATGGCAGTATGTTTATATTACAGTTGCATTATTTAGTATAAAAAAGACAGGAGGCTGAATTACATTTTTTAAAGATTTGATTTATTTATTGAGGGTGGAGAGCACAAGCTGGGGAGGGAGAGGAAGGACAGAAGGAGAGGGAGAAGGAGACTCCCCACTGAGCAGGGATCCCAATGTGGGGCTCCATCCCAGGACCCAGAGATCATGACCTGAGCCCAAGGCAGACACCCAAACAGCTGAGCCACCCAGGAGCTCCTTTTAAAAAATATTTTATTTATTGGGGTACCTGGGTGGCTCAGTGGGTTAAGCCTCTGCCTTCAGCTCAGGTCATGATCTCAGGGTCCTGGAATCGAGCCCCACAACAGGCTCTCTGCTCAGTGAGAGCCTGCTTCTCCCCGCCACTGCCTGCCTCTCTGCCTACTTGTGATCTCTGTCTGTCAAATAAAGAAATAAAATCTTCAAAAATATATTTTATTTATTTATTTGAGAGACAGAGAGAGAATGAGCAGGGGGAGAGGCAGAGGGAAAGGGAGAAGCAGACTCTCCACTGAGCTGGGAATTTGACATGGGGTTCAACCCCAGGACCCTGGGATCATGACCTGAGCCAAAAGCAGCAGCTTAAATGACTGAGCCACCCAGACAACCCCCTTTTTTTAGGATTTTGAATTACATTTTAATTATGGATAAACAAAAATATATTTTCAATAAGAATGTTCCATGCAACATTTGGGAAATACTTATATGAAAACATTATTTGTCATTTGTTTGAAATTCAAATATAAGGGAAAGTTTTACGCTTTATCCGCCAATCCAAGTTTATTTCCCAATCTTGAAAATCAAGAAGATTAAGGGGTGCCTGGGTGGCTCCATTGTTCAGCGTCTGCCTTTAGGCACCCAGGGTCCTGGGATCAAGCCCTATATCTGGCTCCCTGCTCAGCAGAGAGCCTGCTTCTCCCTCTCCCTCTGCTGCTCTGCCTACTTGTGCTGTCTATCTCTCACTATCTCTCTCTCTGTGTCAAATAAATAAAAATAAATAAATAAATAAATAAATAAATAAATAAAATCTTTAGGAGCACCTGGGTGGCTTAGTGGGTTAAAGCCTCTGCCTTCGGCTCGGGTCATGATCCCAGGGTCCTGGGATCGAGCTCCGCATCGGGCTCTCTGGTCAGCGGGGAGCCTGCTTCCTCCTCTCTCTCTGCCTGCCACTCTGTCTGCCTCTCTGTCTGCTTGTGATCTCTGTCTGTCAAATAAATAAATAAAAATCTTTTAAAAAAAGAAAATCAAGAAGATTAAAATATTGATGCATTAAAAAATTTTTGAATTTCTGTTCTTCCACTCTTTTATATAATACTTTTGATCATAAGTGATAACTGACATTATGAAAATTCAAGGAATTCATAGACGTCCAAAGCAGAAAGAACAAATCTACTCACATATCAGGAAGAAAAAAAAAATCAGGGTTGCTATTGGTGATATTCAATATTGCTTGATATTCTCAAGGATATCCCTAGGCACACAAGGATGAAGAAGAAAGGGTGAGTGGATGCATGTATGTAGAGAGAGAATCTAATCAGACTGGAATCATACTACATATGCTTTTTAAAAAGTATTAAATTCAAATTATAGTTCATTTTATTTTGTTTTACTTTTAAATTTTTAAAAACACTTTATTTATTTATTTATTTGACAATCACTTCTCGGCCTTTTGGCTAAGATCAAGTGTATTTATTTGACAGAGAGAGACACAGCGAGAGAGGGAACACGAGCAGGGGGAGTGAGAGAGGGAGAAGCAGTCTTCCTGTCTAGCAGGGAGGGCGATGCAGGGCTCGATTACAGGACCCTGGGATCATGACCTGAGCCTGAGGCAGATGCTTAACTGACTGAGCCACTCTAGAACCCCAAATTTTACTTCATTTAATAGAAGAAAAAGAAACATAGGAGATCAAAAGAACTGCTGAACTTCAGGAAGTTGTTTCTTCACCACAAGAGATATTAGTTTCACAAAATCCCCCTTTTTTTTTCTCCAGAGTACTCTGAACTTCTCAGTCTGTTACCTTGTCTCTAAGGCATAATATTTCTTTTTTTAAAAGATTTTATTTTTTTATTTGACAGAGAGATAGAGAGAAAGCACAAGCAGTCAGAGCAGCAGGCAGAGGCAGAGGGAGAAGCAGACTCTTTGAGGAACAGGGAGCCTGAAGCGGGCTCGATCCCAGGACGCTGGGATTGTGACCCAAGCCGAAGGCAGACCTTTAACCAACTGAGCCACCCAGGCACCCTGAGACATAATATTTCTTAAGACTCTCCCAAAGGTGCCCACTTATCCTTAAGAAGAGCTACAAAATGTTCCAGCAAGTATGATCAGATCACGTGAGGTCTGATTTATTATGTAGGACCTCCTGTCTGGGACACTCAGATGTCTTGGTCCTCAGTGGTCAGAAATTTGAGATCAGAACTAGACAAGCAGAGTGAAGAATGAAGTTAAAGATACTCACAGCCAGGGACAGAGAAGAGAGAGAACAAAGCTTATATGAGAGCAGGACTTATAAACAGAAGGAAGAGGGTAGAACAATGGCATCCTAGGACGGTGAATTGAGGAGTTTGTACTTTCTTACTTTCTTTCTTTTCAGTGCTTTCAGTGACATTCTTCTCCAGAGAATGAAAATTTTTTAATGTTAGCTTCTCATGCAAAGGTTGCAAATTGACAGCTGCTGCTGGCATCTATCCTGCAGACCTATTTTATTTTATTTTTAAAGATTTTATTTATTTATTTGACAGAGAGAGATCACAAGTAGGCAGGGAGGCAGGCAGAGAGAGGAGGAAGTAGGCTCCCCGCGGAGCGGAGAGCCCGATGCGGGGCTCGATCCCAGGACCCTGGGATCATGACCTGAGCTGGAGGCAGAGGCTTTAACCCACTGAGCCACCCAGGTGCCCCTGCAGACTTATTTTAGATGGTGAGCACGCTTTTCGAGAAAACAGATTTCAGTTAGGGGCGGCTGGGTGGCTCGGTCAGTTAAGCGTCTGCCTTCAGCTGAGTCATGATCCCAGGGTCCTGGGATCAAGCCCCACATGAGACTCCCTGCTCACCCGGGACCTTGCCTCTCCTTCTCCCTTTTCCATTCTCCCCACCTATGCTCTCTGGCTCTATCTCTTTATCAAATAAGTAAATAAAATCTTTTTTAGGGGCGCCTGAGTGGCTCAGTTGGTTGAGCGTCTGCCTTCAGCTCGGGTCATGATCTCAGGGTCCTGGGATCGAGCCCCTCGTCGGGCTCTCTGCTCGGCGGGGGGCCTGCTTCCCCCCTCTCTCTCTGCCTGCCTCTCTGCCTACTTGTGATTTCTCTCTCTCTCTCTCTCCATCAAATAAATAAATAAAATCTTTTAAAAATATTAAAAAAAAAGATATTTCATTGTGGTTTTGATTTGTATTTCCCTGATGCCGAGTGATGTGGAGCACTTTTTCATGTGTCTGTTGGCCATCTGGATGTCTTCTTTGCAGAAATGTCTGTTCATGTCCTCTGCCCATTTCTTGATTGGATTGTTTGTTCTTTGGGTGTTGAGTTTGCTAAGTTCCTTATAGATTTTGGATACTAGCCCTTTATCTGATATGTCGTTTGCAAATATCTTCTCCCATTCTGTCAGCTGTCTTTTGGTTTTGTTAACTGTTTCCTTTGCTGTGCAAACCACAATGAGATATCACCTCACACCAGTCAGAATGGCTAAAATTAACAAGTCAGGAAATGACAGATGCTGGAGAGGATGTGGAGAAAGGGGAACCCTCCTCCACTGTTGGTGGGAATGCAAGCTGGTCCAACCACTCTGGAAAACAGCATGGAGGTTCCTCAAAATGTTGAAAATAGAACTACCCTATGACCCAGCAATTGCACTACTGGGTATTTACCCTAAAGATACAAACGTAGTGATCCGAAGGGGCACGTGTACCCGAATGTTTATAGCAGCAATGTCTACAATAGCCAGACTATGGAAAGAACCTAGATGTCCATCAACAGATGAATGGATCAAGAAGATGTGGTATATATACACAATGGAATACTATGCAGCCATCAAAAGAAATGAAATCTTGCCATTTGCGACGACGTGAATGGAACTAGAGCGTATCATGCTTAGTGAAATAAGTCAATCGGAGAAAGACAACTATCATATGATCTCCCTGATATGAGGACATGGAGAAGCAACATGGGGGGGTAGGGGGATAGGAGAAGAATAAATGAAACAAGATGGGATTGGGAGGGAGACAAACCATAAATGACTCTTAATCTCACAAAACAAACTGGGGGTTGCTGGGGGGAGGTGGGATTGGGAGAGGGGGAGCGGGCTATGGACATTGGGGAGGGGAGGCGAACCATAAGAGACTATGGACTCTGAAAAACAACCTGAGGGTTTTGAAGGGTCAGGGGTGGGAGGTTGGGGGAACAGGTGGTGGGTAATGGGGAGGGCACGTTTTGCATGGAGCACTGGGTGTTGTGCAAAAAGAATGAATACTGTTACGCTGAAAAAATAAATAAAATGGAAAAAAAAAGATATTTCAGTTAGTCCTCAGCATTTTTTAAAAACATTTTATTTATTTATTTATTTAACAGAGAGAGAGAGAGAGAGAGATCACAAGTAGGCAGAGAGGCAGGCAGAGAGAGAGGGGGGAAGCAGGCCCCCTGCCGAGCAGAGAGCCCGACGAGGGGCTCGATCCCAGGACCCTGAGATCATGACCTGAGCCGAAGGCAGAGGCTTAACCCACGGAGCCACCCAGGCGCCCCCAGTTGTCAACATTTAAAGAATGGAAGTTTTCATATTAATATTTGGATTCGGGACCAGTCTTGAAAAATCTGGAAAATCTGGCAGTCTTGGCCCAACATTTGCCCCTGGCACACTGAGCTGGGGCTGAGTGCCAGCCATCCCCCTTGAAAGAGATACATTCTTCCTCAGTTTGCCCGTCTCTACTCTCCTTGCTGTTATGTCACCTGCCTTCATCAGCATTTGAGTTGGTAATCCAAATCATTTAATAACATGTTTTTTAGGGGCGCCTGGCTGCCTCAGTCAGAAGAGCATGTGACTCTTGATCTCAAGGTTGTGGGTTCAAGCCCCACATTAGGTGCAGAAACTACTTAAATAAATAAAACTTTTTTAAAAACCCAAAACATATTTTTTATTACGTGAAATGTCAGACATACACAAAAGCAGAGAAAATCACCATCTTATGCAGTCATCTCTCAGTTTCAACAACTATTCTTACCAGCCTTGTTTCATCCATACCCTAGCAAATTCAATATACTTGCGTAAGCTCCTGGATTATTTTGATGCGAACCAAGACATCAGATAGTTTCATCTGGACATATTTCAGTGTGTAATTCTAATCACGCCTCTTTCCATTATGCCGCATATGCCACAGTTATACTGTGGTGATAGGATATATTATGCGATAATAGTAGTGAACATTTTTTAAAGATTTCTTTTATTTGAGGGGTGCCTGGGTGGCTCAGTGGGTTAAAGCCTCTGCCTTCAGCTCAGGTCATGATTCCGGGGTCCTGGGATCGAGCCCCACGTTGGTCTCTCTGTTCATCAGGGAGTCCGCTTCCCCCCTCTCTCTGCCTGCCTCTCTGCCTACTTGTGATCTCTGTCTGTCAAATAAATAAATAAAATCTTTTTTTTAAAAAAAAGATTTATTTGAGAGAGAGAGAGCGAGAGCGAGCGCACAAGTCAGGGGAAGAGCTGAGGGAAAGAATCTCAAGCAGACTTCTCAGCGAGTGCGGAGCCCAACTTAGGGCTCGTTCCCAGGAACCTGAGATCATGACCTGAGCTGAAAACAAAGAGTCGGCTGCTTGACGGACTGAGCCAGCCATGCGCTCCAGTAGGGAATATTTCTTTTTTTTTTTTTTTGAAGATTTTATTTATTTATTTGACAGACAGAGGTCACAAGTAGTCAGGGAGGCAAGCAGAGAGAGGGGGGAAGAAGGCTCCCTGCTGAGCAGAAAAGCCGATGCAGGGCTCGATCCCAGGATCCTGGGATCATGACCCGAGCTGAAGGCAGAGGCTTCTTTAACCCACTGAGCCACCCAGGTCCCCAGTAGGGAACATTTCTGAGGGCTTCTTCTGTGGCTAGACATTGGGCCAGGTACTTCCATATGTTATGTCATTTCGTCTCTCATCAATTCTATGGCAGATACTTCGCTATTATCCCCCTCTTCTAGAGAGTCTCCACATACAAGTCCTCCTTAATATAGATACACATACTTATACATATGAGAATATATACTTTTATATAAATATAACATTTATGCATTTAAATACTTATATAAATAATTTAATTTTATTTATTTATAAATTTTTATTTTACTTTTAATAAATTTATTTATTAAATATAAATAACACATTTTATACAGAAATTAAAAGAAGTAGTTTCATTGTTTTTTGTTTTAAGGAAGTCTTATTCGCCCTGGTAATATTAAATTCCCATAAATTGGGGTTCACATATCTCATTTTCCACTCATGTTAGGGTCCATTATCAAATGGGATATGTGAACCCAAAGTCCAAAACTTATTTTCCAGGAGCGCCTGGCTGGCTCAGTCAGTGACGCATGCAACGCTTTATCTCAGGGTTGTGGTTTGGAGTCCCACAATGGCTATAGAGAATACTTAAAAATAAAATCTCTTTTTATTCTTCATTTTTAAAAAGATTTTATTTTATTTATTTGTCAGAGAGAGAAAGACAAAGAGTGAGCATAAGCAGAGGGAGCGGCAAGCAGAGGGAGAAGCAGGTTCCCCTGAGCAGGGAGCCTGATGCAGGACTTGATCCCAGAACACTGGGATCATGACCTGAGCCAAAGGCAGACACTTTAACTGACTGAGCCATCCAGGCATCCCTAAAATCTTTTTTTTTGAGACTCTTTTTTTTTTAATTTATTTACTTGACAGAGATCACAAGTAGGCAGAGAGGCAGGCAGAGAGAGAGAGGAGGAAGCAGGCTCCCTGCTGAGCAGAGAGCACGATGTGGGGCTCAATCCCAGGACCCTGAAATCATGACCTGAGCCTAAGGCAGAGGCTTCAACCCACTGAGCCACCCAGATGCCCCAAATCTTTTTTTTAAATAGATTTCATTTGGGGCACCTGGGTGGCTCAGTGGTTTAAGATCATGACCTGCTAGGGTCATGATCTCAGGATCCTGGGATCGAGCCCCACATCGGGCTCTCTGTTGGGTGGGGAGCCTGCTTGCCCTTCTCCCTCTGCCTGCCTCTCTGCCTACTTGTGATCTCTATCTCTTTGTCAAATAAATAAATAAAATCTTTAAAAAAAAAGAAAATTAAAAAAAAAGATTTCATTTATTTATTTGAGAGAAAGAGAGGGTACACACACAAGTCGGGGTAGAGGGAGAGAATGTCTGCAGACTCCTTGCTGAGCGTGGAGCCTGATTCAAGCTTGATCTCATGACCCAGAGACCCGTGATCTGAGCCGAAATCAAGAGTCAGACCTTAACTCACTGAGTTACCCAGGCGCCCCTTAAAAATAAAATCTTAAAAAAAATTATTCTCCAAACATGGCTAATTATTTCGCACCAAATAGTTTTTTTCCAGATATACTAGCCTGGGTGCTGCCTTCAGTTATATGCATGCATCTCAGCAAGCTCTTTTCTGAGGGGCGCAAACCACAAATATTCCACATTGGGAGCTGTAGAGGAAATGAAATACCTTCAATTCCTGTGTGCTTTTAAATACCTATCCTTGGGAGGGGACGGGGCGTCTGCGTGGCGCACTCCTGATTTCAACTCAGGTCATGGTCTCCCAGTCTTGACATCAAGGCCTGGGTCAGGGTCAGGATGGATTCTGCTTGAAAGTCTTCCTTTCTGGCCCTCCCCTTGCTCTCTCTTTCTCTAAAATAAATGGGTGAATTAATTAATACATACTCCAGGGGTGTCTGGCTGGCTCAGTCGGTAGAGCATGTGACTCTTGATCTTAGGGTTCGTGAGCTTGAGCCCCACATTGGGGAGTATAGTTTATTTTTTAAAAAACGAATCAAATCAATCAATCAATCAATTCCTCTTGCATCACACTCTCGCCCAGTACATTGCTAGGTAATACTCAGATTGAGGCCTTGCTGTAGAGATGTTTTTTCCTCCACACTAAATTTAAGGGGCGGGATGCCTGTGTGACTCAGTCGGTTAAGCTGCTGCCTTCGGCTCAGGTCATGATCCCAAGATCCTGGGATGGAGTCTGGCATCAGGCTCCTTGCTCAGTGAGGATCCTGCTTCTCTCTCTGCCTCTGCCTGCCTCTCTGCCTGCTTGTGCTCTCTGTCTCTCTCTCTCTGACAAATAAATAAATAAATAAATAAATAAAATCTTTAAAAAAATAAATTTAAGGGGCATCAAAACCTCAAGATTCCTGATAAATGATACCTTTTGCACAATTAAAATATCAAAATTAATTTTCATGAACAAATTATTAAATTTTTAAACGATTTTACTAAATTCTACCTCTGAAACTAATAATACAGTATAGCTTAATCAAATTGAATTTAAATTTAAAAAATGAGGAAGAGGCAGTTAAGAGTGTGTGGGTTCGGGGGCATCTGGGTGGACCAGATTTTTGAGCATCTGCCTTCAGCTCGGATTATAATCTCCAGGTCCTGGATCCAGCTCCACCTCAGGCTCCCAGCTCATCAGGGAATCTGCTTCTTCCTCTCCCTCTGCCCTCCCTGCTTGCGCTTTCTCTGTCTCTCTCTCTCAAATGAATAAATAAATTCTTTAATAAAAAAGAGTGTGTGGGTCCAAAGCCTGACACATTGTGTGTCCTGAGTCAGTTGCGTGAACTTGTCTCTCAACTTCCTCATCTGAAAAATGGGCATGATAACAGTGCCTGCATCCTTAGGCTTTCAGGAGGGTTCTGTGAGTTAATACATGTAGCCTCTTCTACTCCAAACATCCGATCCATCAGCAAATTCTCTTAACTCCACCTCAAAAACACATCCCCAAAACTTTCACTTTTCCCACAGGCCTTACCTCACTACTCTTACCTGAAAGTGCAATGTTGTGTTACCTTTCTGTCTCCGTGCTTTCCCATTTTCCCTCCTCTGACCATTCTACCCTAAGAAGCCCGAACAATCTCATGGTAAAAATGTGAATTAGACCCTGTCATGCTGGTGACTGTAACTTATAGTGTTTATCCCTCTGTTGGGCCTAGAATAGGCATTTAACACAGGGCAACTATTATTGCATTATTATTTTCTGGATTCTAGGAAGAAAATGCGTTAGGTCTAGAAAGAGAATCTATCTGTTGAGTGAAATGAACATGAACATGAAGCAGCCAGCTTAGGCTTATGGACTGAAGCACATACATGTGCAAAAAGACATGATACAGGTATTATTTTCACAAGAAAATGTCCTCGTTTCGTCCCACACATGGCATGATCTCTCTCTCTCTCTCTCTCCCTCCCCTCTTGGGCTCATACGGAAAAAAAGAGATGAACAGGGCTGAAGTAGAAATGTGAGGCCGCTCAGTGAATGGTCATTTGTGAAGTTTTGTTATTGTCACCTTGAGGAACCCTCACCATACCCCATTACAATCGGTAGTTACAATTGTTATACCCATTTTTAAGATGATTGAACCAAGGCAAAGTTAGGATAAGCAGCTCCCCAAATTAGCCAGATGGCACGTGGCGAGCAAAACCAGGGTGTAGAGCTCTGGTCTGGCACCAGAGCTTTTGCTCTCCGAAACCTGTCACATCAGACCATGATTCCTGGCTACATCTGTTTTTATTTTATTTTTATTTTAATTTTTAAAGTAGGCTCCATGCTCGGCATGGAGCCCAACACGGGGCTTGAACTCACGGCTCTGAGATCAAGACCTGAGCTGAGATCAAGAGTTGGACACTTAGGGGCGACTCAGTCGGTGAAGTGTTTGCCCTCTGCTCCAGTCATGATCCCAGAGTCCTGGGAACCAGTCTTACATGGGGCTGCCTGCTCTGCCAGGAGTCTGCTTCTCCCTCTGCCTGCCCTCTGCCTGCTGCTGCCCCAATTTGTGTGCGCTCTCTCTCTCTCTCTGACAAATAAATAAAATCTAAAAAAAAAAAAAAAATCGGACACTTAATCAAGAGCCTGACCAGGCGCCCCAGTTTCCTGGCTGGGCTCCATTTGAATTTTAAAATAAAAACAAGAAGCAAATTAAGTTTAGCTTGAAAATTTTTAAGTAAATACTAGCATGGTTGGTATGGAGTTAGAGCAACACTCAGCCAGGGTACATGAGTGATGGGAAGTTAGATGACACTGAAGGACACGGTGGGGAGAAAAAAAAATGCTGAGCAAGAGATCAGGTTGATATCTTTTTAAAAATATTTTATTTATTTATTTGACAGACAGAGATCACAAGTAGGCAGAGAAAGAGAAGGGGAAACAGGCTCCCTGCTGAGCAGAGAGCCCGATGCAGAGCTCGATCCCAGTACCCTGAGATCATGACCTGAGCCGAAGGCAAGGGCTTAACCCACTGAGCCACGCAGACGCCCCCAGGTTGATATTTTTAAGAAAGGGGATGGAGAGGACGGGGGTGGCGAGGAAAGAGGGACCAGCAGCGGGGAAAGGTGGAAAATCACCTGGGTTGATGAGGAACCCAGCCCAGGAACCGGCAGAGTTTGCGCTGGGGACCTGCTACCACAGACTGGCGTGGAACACTAGTGAAGATGCAGCCCCCATTGTGGTATCCAAAGCTAGTAAAATGTACTAGGTTTTTTGGGTGCATTAAGCACTGGCGGAGGGGGCGGGATCTACACTTGCACTCTGATGTGAATTCATCACCAAAAACCTGGAGTACTTGAACTTTTTCAAGGGGCATATTGGATTTCTTGTGGAGCGCATCTTACCCAGAATGCTTCACAAACCCCGCCCCGAGATCCCACTCCGCGCACCCCCGGGAACATGGCAGGCTCTGCTTTCCGTGTCCTTGCAGAAACTCAGTTAATCATTTTAGCTTAACCTCTAGCCTGTGGTATGTGCAAGCTGCCAAAGAGAGAGGGTTCGACCACGAGACTTTTCCAAACTTTTCTACCAACATTCCTATAGGTAGTGCGAAGCCCCCACCTCTCCCCCTAACGCCCCCCCCCCCCCAGCCATTGCCCCCAAATCAGTTTGCATCATCCAGTACAGCCCCTTCCTCAGACCCGACACTCTGGTCAAGTCAGGGACTGGTAAACTGAGCTGTAAATTAGAGCCCCCATTCTCCACACACCCCAGCCCCCTACCAACACCCAACTTTCCCATACTGCCTACATTTTGGCCACGCCCCGACCACTTGTGTGCCTAAGTAAATCCCACCCACCGCAATTGGCGGGAAAGGGAAAGCCAATAGCAATTCTTTAAGGGGGAGCGCCCGGGCATTGAACCTGCCCCAAACCCTGAGGAATCGCCAAAAGAGGACCAGCAGCTCTGCAGCTCTGTTCTCAACGACCAGAGGATTTGTGGAAGCGCCGGACTTCCAGTTCACCACGGTCATGGAGCCTCTGCCCAGAGGCAGCTACTATGACCCCGGGGACTACTACGACCCCGGGGACTACTACGACCCCAGCTACTGGCTGGGAATGTATGAATTGGAAACAAGATCTGAATCTGTGCAGGGCGCAGCACCAGAAGCCGAAAGAGGCCACATTCCTGAAGGAAATCCAGGCTTTGTGGACAACATCAACCACCAAGGTGGCGTCAACTATGAAGGCGATCTCAACTTTGAAAGCGACCTCAACTTTCAAGGCAACCCCAACTTTCAAGGCGACCTCAACTTTCAAGGCGACCTCAATTTTCAAGGCGACCTCAACTTTCAAGGCGACCTCAACTTGCAAGGCGACCCCAACTTTCAAGGCGACCCCAACTTTCAAGGCGACCTCAACTTTCAAGGCGACCCCAACTTTCAAGGCGACCCCAACTTTCAAGGCGACCTCAACTTTCAAGGCGACCTCAACTTTCACGGCGACCCCAACTTTCAAGGCGACCTCAACTTTCACAGCGACCCCAACTTTCAAGGTGATCTCAACTTTCAAGGTGACCCCAACTTTCAAGGCGACCTCAACTTTCAAGGCGACCTCAACTTTCACGGCGACCCCAACTTTCAAGGTGATCTCAACTTTCAAGGCGACCTCAACTTTCAAGGCGACCTCAACTTTCAAGGCTACCTCAACTCTGAAGGCTACATTAACTCTGAAGGCAATATCAACTATCAAGGCAACATCAACCTTGAAGCCGACATCAACGATGAAGGAAACATCAACCATGAAGAGATCGTGAGCTGTGAGGGCGAAGGGAACCACGAGGTCAGCGGTGGCGTCCAGGAGCAGCAGTCTGAAGAGCTACCACAAGCAGCGACTGCTGAGGCTCCACAGCCCCGGAGCAGACCGCGAGGAGTCCAGCGCAATAAGTTCACGCCAATGCAGGTTCGGGAGCTAGAAAGCGTGTTCCAGCACACCCAATACCCAGATGTGGCCGCAAGGTGAGAAGCTTGGCCCGGGAGGTGTCTGGCTTTCCAGGGAACTTGGGCTTATTTCCAGGAATCTTTGTTTCCTACCCTTACCCCTACCCCTCAAGCCTCCTTTCCCTCTTAAAACAAAAGTAAAGGGTTGAGGGAAGGAGAACGCCTTCGGTGCATCAAGGGAAATACTTTTATATGGTAATTATGTGAAACAAATCTGGAAAATGTAGTGGGTGGTCTTTGGTTTTGCTTTTTATTTTTTTTAAAGATTTTGTTTACTTATTTGACAGAGAGAGACAGCGAGAGAGGGAATACAAGTGGTGGGGGGGGGGGCGGTGGGGGCGGAGAGGAAAAAGCAAGCTTCCCGCGGAGTGGGGAACCTGTTGTGGGACTGGACCCCAGGACCCTGGGCTCATGACTTGAGCAGAGGGCAGGCGCTTAACTGATTGAGCCACCCAGGCGCTTCTGGTTTTGCTTTTTAAAGATTTTATTTATTTGATAGACAGAGATTACAAGTGGGGGGGGGTAGTAGGCTCCCGGCTGAGCAGAGAGCCCAATGTGGGGCTTGATCCCAGGACCCTGAGATCATGACCTGAGCCAAAGGCAGAGGCTTAACCCACTGGCCCACCCAGGCGCCCCTGGTTTTGTTTTTTTAAGTTGTGGTAGGGCATCTGCCTGGCTCAGTTGAGAGAGTCCACGACTCTTGACCCCAGTGCTTGTGAGTAGGAGTCCCACATTGGGAGTACAGAGTACTTAAATAAACTTAAAGAAAAGAAAAAAAAAGACTCGGGGCACCTGGGTGGCTCAGTCGGTTAAGTGTCTGCTTTCGGCTTTGGTCATGATCCTGGAGTCCTGGGATCGACCCCGGATCCAGCTCCTGGCTTTGTGGGGTGTCTGCTTCTCCCTCTCCTTCTGCCTGCTGCTCCCTCTGCTAGTGCTCTCTCTTTCTTCCTCTCTTGCTCTTGTCAAATAAATAAATAAAATCTTCTTTAAAAACTTGTGGTAAAATAGGGCTCCTGACAGTCTCAATTGGAGGATGGTGCAGCTCTTGATCTCAGGGGTCCTGAGTTTGAGCCTCACTTGGGTGTTGAGATTACTAAAAAAAATTTAACAAACTTTAAAAACAATAAATTGTGGTAAAATACACATAAAGATAAAATTTATTATCTTAACCATTTTTAAGTGTACAGTTCAGTAGTAGTAATTATATTTATATTTTTGTACAACTAATCTCCAAAACTATTTTTGTAATGATTATTTATTTATTTATTTAAAAAGATTTGTATTTATTTATTTGACACAGAGAAACAGTGAGAGAAGGAGCACAAGCAGGGGTAGTGGGAGAGGGAGAAACAAGTTTCCCGTGAAGCAGGGAGTCTGATGTGGGGCTTAATCCCAGGACCCTGGGATCATGACCTGAGCCGAAGGCAGACACTTAATGATTGAGCCACCCAGGCACCCCCAGAACTCTTTTCACCTTGCAAAACTAAAAGAATACACAGTGAACAACTCACTATTCCCCTGTCTCCCCCAGCCTCTGGCAATCACCTTTTTATTTTGTGTTTTGATGAATTTGACTATTGTAGGTGCCTCCTTTAAGTGGAATTACACAGTGCTTTTCATTTTATGACTGGTGTATTTCACCTAGTGTGATGTCCTCAGGGTTTGTCCATGATGTAGCATGTCTCAGACTTTTCTTCCTTTTTAGGGCTGAGTAATATTCCATTGTTTGTAAATACCATATTTTATTTATCTGTTCATTTATTAATGGGCACTTGAGTTGCTTCTACCTTTCAGCTATCATGAGTAATGCTGTTATGAACATGGGTGCGCAATTAGCAGTTGGCGTCACCATTTTCGATTAGTTTGGGTATATACCCAGAAATGAATTGCTAGATCATATGGTAATCCTGTTTTTAATTTCTTGAGCAGCTGTTCTGCTGTGTTCTATAGTGGCTGCACCATTTTATATTCCCACTAGCAATGCACAAGGATTTCAATTTCTTCCTATTCTTTTTAGCATTTGTTATTTTCTTTTTATTTTCTTTTCAGTGAGAGAGAGAGAGAATGTGTGTGTGTGTGTGTGTGTGTGTGTGTGTGTGCAAGCAGTGGGAGGGGCAGAGGGAGACAGAGAACCTTAAGCAGGCTCCACACTCACCAGGAGCCTGATGCAGGGCTTGATTTTACGACCCTGAGATCATAACCTGAGCCAAAATCAAGAGTTGGATACTAAACCGACTGAGCCACCCAGGCGCCCCAACACTTGTTATTTTCATTTTTTTAAGATTTTATTTTTAAGTAATCTCTACACCCAACGTGGGGCTTGAACTCACAGCCCCGAGATCAAGACTTGCATACTCGAGGTGCCTGGGTGTCTCAGCAGGTGGGATTGATTGAGCGCACCCCCTCCCCTGTTCCTGATAACCTGGTAACCCTGGTAACCACCATTTTACTTTCTGTCTATGATTTTGATTTCACTAAGCACCTCATACAAGAGGAATTAGGCAGTATTTGTCCTTTTTTTTAAAGATTTTATTTATTTATTTGACAGAGAGAGAGAGGGAGCGGAAACATAAGCGGGGAGAGGAGCAGAGGGAGAAGGAGAAGCAGGCTCCCTGCTGAACAGGGAGCCTGATGTGGGACCCCATCCCAGGACCCTGGGTTCATGACCTGAGCTGAAGGCAGACATTTAGTCAACAGAGCCATCCAGGTGCCCCAGAAGTTTTTAATTTTGATGTACTCTAGTTTATACATTTTTTCCTTTTCTTATCTGTGTTGGTGGCTTTTTGTAAATAAGATTTTATTGGAATAGGGTAAGGAAAATAAGGTAGTCTCCTGCAACTGCAGTGCTGGATCCTTTCATTTAAAATCTTGAGGACAGGGCGCCTGGGTGGCTTAGTGAGTTAATCGTCTGCCTTCAGCTTGGGTCATGATCCTAGGTTCCTGGGATCGAGTCCTGCATCAGGCTTCCTGCTCAGAGGGGATTCTGTCTTCTTCTACCTGCTGTTCTCCCTGCTTGCGCTCTTTCTGTCAAATAAATAAATAAAATATTTTTAAAACATAATAAAATAAAATCTTGAGGGAAGACCATGTGACTCCTGATCTCGAGGTCATGAGTTTGAGCCCCACATAGGGCATAGAGCCTATTTTAAAAATAGATAAATAAAATTTAGAGGAAGGGGTACCTGGGTGGCTAAGTCCAGTAGAGCATACAACTCTTGATTTCAAGGTAGCGAGTTTAAGCTCCATGTTGGGCATAGAGCCTACTTTAAAAATAATTAAAAAAAATAAAATTGTGATAATTTGTTCACCATAGGTTTTTTTGCATCAATTCTTATTTTTTTAAATAGTGCATTAAAATTATTTATCTTGACTTCCAAGTTTTTGATGCCACCTCAAATTTTGAGAGGAAACCATCTATAAAGCAAGCCTGGAGCTGGGAATAACAGAAAAGTTTACTTGGGGAGGGTCTTGAGGGAGATGGTACACATTTTAAAGCAAGCATAATATGTATCTCATACATTTTATTTTATCCACAACTCCAAACACTAAACATGTGTGGTTTTCTCTCCTCAGACGGGAACTTGCAAGACGCATGGGTGTGACTGAAACCCGAGTGCAGGTCAGTAAACCTGGATGGCGAGGCAGCCATTTTAATACCGGCTTTAAGACTCAGACACTCTAGGGGCACCTGGGTGGCTCAGTGGGTTAAAGCCTCTGCCTTCGGCTCGGGTCATGATCCCAGGGTCCTGGGATCGAGCCCCACATTGGGCTCTCTGCTTAATAGGGAGCCTGCTCCTTCCTCTCTCTGCCTGCCTCTCTGCCTACTTGTGATCTCTGTCTGTCAAATAAATAAATAAGATCTTAAAAAAAAAAAAAAGGACTCAGACCCTCTCGTCCTAGCATTCTCAAGTTGGTGCACTTCAGTTGTCTTTTTTTAACACTGGCAAATAAGTTGACTTTAGGAGTCTTTGTGGGTAGAAAATGGGATGTGTGAACTCCAGCTTATGGATATTTGCCATTACCAGAAAGAACATGATTTCTTTTTTTTTAAGATTTAATTTATTTATTTGATAGAGAGAGACACAGTGAGAGAGAGCACACAAGCAGGGGGAGACGGAGAGGGAGAAGCAGGCTCCCCACTGAGCAGGGAGCCGGATGCGGGGCTCGATCCCAGGACTCTGGGATCATGACCTGAGCTGAAGGCAGATGTTTAACCTACTGAGCCACCCAGGCGCCCCAGGGAACATGACTTCTCAAAGGAAAAGAAGAAATGAATTGCTTCTCCTATTCTTTATGCAAAATTAAATACATATACATGTGTGCATTTTGCAAACATATAGATGGTATATCCTTGTGTCTCTATAGTGCATATATACATGTATATATGTATATTTGATAGAGTTCAACTCTTTCAAACGGATACCCTTCAGAGAGTACTTCTGTGTGGAGTCATACTGGGGCTCAGGCTGACTGTGGAAGTGTTCAAATTAATGCAGAGAGGAGCCAGTTATGAAAGGGTTCGCTTGTACTAAATTAAAGGCAAACATAAACTCTTAGCTAAGCAGGTGAACTTATAAACATTGGGGTGAGGGAGAAAGGCATCCTCAGAACACATTGTATAAGTTACTAATGTCTGTTTAGTGGTGCTGAGACTGATCGGGGGAGACAGCTTCAAAGTCCAAGTACCTGGGCCTCCTACCATTGTTTTTAAGTGTTTGGTAAAGTGGTGTAGAGTGGCAGCTCTATGTTTTAATTTTCTGGAATACTTCGATGTACCAACCTGAAAGCGTGGCTAGAATGTGAATACACGTTATGTGTGAGACTGGGGGGGCAGAGTTTGCAAGCTTTGGAAATTTGTCTAAAGAATGAAAGAAACAAGCCAAAAAACCAATATTGAATGAATAGTAATTGACCTAAGAAGGGCAAAAAGTTAGAGAAGAATTACATACAGCCAAAATAGACCTTACAGACACGGCACAAATTCAGTGTTACGCATCTGCTAAATGTGTAAGAGAATATTCTCTTGAGGACTTCTAAACTTCAAGGATTTTTTTTTTTTTCATTTTGGCGATAGTATTTTGAAGAGGTGAGTTTTGTAGAATTTGTTTGGGGTTTGGGTGGGCCTTATTTCGGGGTAGATTCACTATGTTATTTTTTTTTAATAATGTTATTTTTAAATACTTTTATTCCCTCAGGCTGTGTTGACTAATTTGTAGATCATGGGATAAAAAGGTGACCAAAAAATCAAACAAACCCCCAAACCCATTTGAGTTATTTCAAAGTGGTATTTGCCCAAAACAGAAAGGAAAGGAAATGAGGATGGGCGTGTTGGCTTTGCTGCAGAGTGCATGTGAGGAGCTGGAGGGGCGCTGGCTAGCTCGGTTGGAGAAGTGCGTGACTCTTGATCTCAGGGTTGTGGGTTCGAGCCCCACGTTATGTGTAGAGATTACTAAAAAAATAAATAAATAAACTTAAATTTTTTTTTAAAAGAGAAGGAGTTGCAGATCTGGTGGTGGGAGTATCTGAAAATCAGCCCCACAAAGCTGACCATTGAGTAATGACATCCCAATCCCAGAGACTGGGGTCCCAGGCCTGGCTCAGATGGGAAAAGTTGGGAAGAGGTTGGGAGCACTTTTTCAGCTGACAAGGCATGTGCAGAGGAAAAGGAAAATGTAAGGTTTGGTGAACTAGCATTTTCTCCTTCCTGGGTTTATGTAGTGCTCTCTCCATGGCATTCTAAAGGGAACATAAGCCCTAAGAAACAAATCAGGGAAAAAACTTAGTATTCCCATGTATTTCCAAACCTTACAGCATGAATTTCCCCTAAGAAACTTAATACATGGTTTTCCTCCTTTGTCTTGCAAATAGAACTGTTTTTGTGAAACCAACATTGAGAGTTCAGCTAGCTGTGGGGCTTTACTTTATGTTTATGGAGCTCTGACCACTGGTACACTTGGATCCCCCCCAAAATGAGCTCTATTACACTGGCCTTGTTGAAATTATGTATTTCTGCTGCAGAAATACCACCAATTTTTAAAAAATATTTTATTTATTTATTTGTTGGAGAGAGAGGGAGAGAGCCATAAACAGGGGGAGCAGTAGGCAGAGGGAGAACCAAGCTCCTTGCTGAGCAGAGAGCCTGATGCAGGACTTGATCCTAGGACCCTGGGATCATTACCTGAGCCGAAAGCAGACACTTATCCAACTGAGTCACCCAGGCCTCCCCAAATACCACCAATCTTAAAGTAGAAGAGCAAACATGAGGCCTCAGGCAAGGAGAAAAAAAACCCTATGTGCAGTTTGGGAACTTCTGAAAGGATTTAAATACAATGTTAACCCCATCAACTAGGACACTGAGAAGACAGTGAAGTCTGACAGTTTTGTTTCTGTGTTTGCTTGCAAAAATAGTTGGCAGATATGTAGGAAGGAACCATTTTATGACCCCTTACCCTCATTGTTGTCAACTGTCCTCCTAAAATGCGTTTTCCACCTTCTTGCCTTAAGAATAAGGGTGGGGAGCCTTGGGTGACTCAATGGGTTAAAGCCGTTGCCTTTCGGCTCTGGTCATGATCCCAGGGTCCTGGGATCAAACCCCACATCGGGCTCTCTGCTCAGTGGGGAGCCTGCTTCCCTCTCTCTCTCTACCTGCCTCTCTGCCTACTTGAGATCTCTGTCTGTCAAATAAATAAATAAAATCTTTAAAAAAAAAAAGAATAAGGGGTTGGATTGGGAACTCCTGGTTGAATAGCAGCACCTAGGATAAGCTGCCCACCGGCTAGCAATGCTTCCAGTCCAGGATCCCGGAACTGTAGCCAGAGCAGAGCACGCTGACCTGGTCCTGAGCCTGGGGAAGGTTTGTAGAGTGGGCCAGGCTGGAGTATGCGGAACTGACAGTGGCTGCAGTGGTCTGCCTCTTTCCCCTCAACTCCTGGGTGGCCAGAGATTGGTGAGCATTTTAGTTAATTTCGGTTAAGTTGGTCTACACTTTCCTTAACACTACAGGCTAAAATC
Organism: Meles meles; assembly: GCF_922984935.1. NCBI lineage: Eukaryota > Metazoa > Chordata > Mammalia > Carnivora > Mustelidae > Meles > Meles meles. Next base: position 102,291,792 of record NC_060087.1, on the reverse strand, counting down.
AAAGCAGTGTTCATGGTTTCAGCAACTCTCGTGTCCCAGCTAGACATGCCACGAACTCCATGGGACCCCAAGACTAGGACCTTCCTTTGCCAGACTACTTTTTAACTGTCAAGAGGTTTCAGAGGACTAATGATCCCTCAGACATCCTTGAAGGAAATCTGTCTAAAAAACCAACGCTTTTCCTCCTATTAGTAATTGACTTTGTGCTGCAGATAAGCCTTTCAAATAGGGAGCCGTTCCCGTCAATATAACTTTTAATAGGGCTCACTATTTACAATGCTTATGTTGCACCCCAAAACACCCCAAAACTCTCTCTGTAGTGAGGAGGGGCAGGAGGTAACTGGATGGCTGAGGGTCTGCTGTCAGGATACAGACCTTTTTTTTACCCTATTACCAAGTGTTGGATCAACAACAAGGACCCAGGGCTAGACCAGGTCATAAACTAGACCTGCGTCCAATACCTGAAAGAAACCATTTGAATATTAAAATTGGGAGGAAAGAGACAAAGCAATAAGCCTATTCCAGAACTTGGCACATAGCTGGTGCTCACTAAGGATGAGCTAAAGGGAGGGGGTCTTGTGTTAACTTTCCTGAGTAAATAGCTTCCTTTGGTGCGACGTGTAAAATCTCCATGACATATACAGTTGCATGTAAGGTTTTTTCTATAATGACATTAAGTGTCCAGTATATTAAACCGATCCCTTTTCCCCTCTGATTGTAGGTGTGGTTTAAGAACAGAAGAGCCAAGTGTAGGAGAGATGAGAGAGCATCAGTGCTCAGAAATGCACCACCGGCTAACCTGGACCACATTTTCATCGTCATGCTGGATGGGCCGTAGAATGCCACCCTCGTTCAGAAGCCAAATTGGAGATAGGTCCTTCTTGTGTCACTGACACCCTACTACTCTATCTCCCCTATAGTTGCATTATCAATAAAGAGGCAAGTTCTGCATGCATTTGTCTTTGTGAACCAAATGGGGGCAGGTAGGGTCTGTACGCAAATTGATGAGGAAATGCCTTTGAAAAAGAACGACAAGGTGTTATGCCCGAGTTTTTGCATCTGAAAGACCACAAAGGAGCCAACACCGATGTAATCACATGAAGGTTTATTTGACAAGCTTAAGCTTGGGCCCAAGTATACCCGACGCAGTGGAGTAGGGACTTGGACCCTGAACCAGATTATAGTCAGAGTTTTTAAAGGCAGAGTACAGGTGGACTCAGCGGTGGGTGAGGACAAAGGGGATCTTCAGAAGGGCTATCAGGGTAAAGAAGACTGTCAGGATATTGGAGGCCTAGTTATTATCAAGCCAAGGCTGTTTTTCCCTCTAATGAGGCACTAACATGAAGACAGTTGGGAGTTTCCTGGTGGAATGTCACATTCCTCCTATCAAGCATCCTTGCTCGTGAGATTTAGCACTGGGACATTTGTAAACCAAGGGAGACTCCTGTCTTGCAGGATTGTGATTTCTGCAAGTTAACTATTTGTTCACACATACTACCGAGGGGAGGGGAGCGAGTGGAGAGGGGGTGCAAGGTGCCAGCTTTTGCTTTGTCAAGATGGCTGACCTACGTCAGGGCTGGACTCGAGGTGGGTACAGTCTTGTTTTTCTTGGCCTCCACAAAGGTTTCCTTTCACGAGGCTATATCCCGGAATTACTCTGTGTGGGCCCTGCACATCACAGAAACTCACCAAGGGCCCATGATGAGCTTACCCTGACTCATATATATTCTCTTCTATCCCTCGGCCCATGTTTATCCCCACTTTGCCCCTTTGGGACCTCAGATATGTGTAAGATGGGGTGGGGTGAGTCCCTCGTGAGAGGACAGTGTCATTTCTGGAGACTAGCTCCACTCATGCTGACATGTTCAGACTGAACACTGGACTCTGGGGAAACCTCTTAAGAAGCTCCTCACAGGGATTCAGGGGAAGACGGCTGCCAAACATCGAACCAGTAGGTTTCAAATTCTTTTCATGACCCTCCCTTTTTGTGGAGGAGTCTGGGGAATAGAAGCCATTCTGGCACACAGGTTCTGTTGCTTCAGCAGAAAAATGAGAAGAGATTCCATCAAGGCCAGAAAAAGGCTCTTCTCCCTTTTCTTCCATCCCCACCACCCCCCTCCCTGCCCCACCAGCCCAGGACAGCATTTTATCGATCTTTCTCCAGCTCAGAGGTTGACCATCACGCCTTTAAAAGTATTTTGTCACCTTCAGTATCCTTGAGAGGAACCCAATTCCTGTTGTTAAACACTGAAAGGGGACCAGTTGGTTTAGTGCTGCTCAAAGCAAGAGTAAGGAGACGTCTCCTGAGCAGTGTTCTAGAATAATCACTCATTGTGAAGAAGCAGGCATACCTTTGCTTTGTTCCTGCTGGCTTCTTTGTGTACAAATGCCAGTGTAGAGAAAAACAAGGAAAGGTTGGTGAAGTGAAGAAGCCAGGCCTACCTTTTTTTTTCTTTTTTTAAAATACAGAATGCTTCATGAATTTGCACCTCACCCTTATGCAGGGGCCATGCTCACCATCTCTGTATTGTTCCAATTTTAATGTACATGCCGCTGAAGGGAGAACAGGCCCACTTTTTTTTTTTTAAAGGATTACTTTTTTCTCAGTTCCACCTTTGTTTCTGAGGAATCTGTAGCAATGCGAGGCTTGTTTCATGGACTTCTATGTGGAAAGCGATCAGTTGTGGCCGCCACGGTCCTGTGAAGTGATTGCAGAAACTGCAGACCAGGTATCCTGGTCACATCAGAGTTTCCCCTCACGGGAGTTGATCAGAGACCAGTTTCACAGTGCTTGTATGTTCCCAGTGTGGGGGGCTCTGTTTTCTTGGGAAAGCATATGCTCTTGGCCATGGTGGCCACGAATGTTTTATTCCTTCTTCCTATCTTTCTTGCTCGTGGCTGACAGGTGTCAGAGAAGTGGCTGCAACGTCAGGCTTCCACAAAGGGGATGTTACTGTTACCCAGAGACCCCAGGCCTTGCTGGGAGTGAGGGAAATTCAAGAATGTTCCTGTGCAGACATGCCCATTGCCATTCTCACCAGATGATCTTGAAACCAAAAATCATTTCCTAGTGTTGACTGATGAGGGAGCAGAAGGCTGGCTGAGGACAAAGCAAAAGCTGGCACCTTGCACCCCCTCTCCACCGGCTCTGCTCCCCTCCCCTCTGTAGTATGTGTGACATTCCTCAGGCACCCCTGACTGCCCTAAAAGAAAAACAGTTAACTTGCAGAGATCACAATCCTGCAAGACAAGAGTCTCCCTCCATCTACAAATGTCCTAGTGATTTACAACAAAGAAGCTGTCTTATCAATAGCCCAATTTCCAGAGGCAAATAACTCAGTTCCTCAAGCCCTAATGTTGCCCTCCCCACCATAAAAACTGAAGGAGGCAGACGTAAAAGGAAATGTAAATAAAGTTAAATTTCTTCTAAACCTAAATCTCACTAACAAGGATGTTTGATAGGAAGAATGTGACATTCCACCAGGAAACTCCCAATTGTCTTCATGTTAGTGCCTCATTAGAGAGAAAAACAGCCTTGGCTTGATAATAACCAGGCCTCCAATATCCTGACAGTCTTCTTTACAGGGACAGCCCTCCCCTTTGTCCTCACCTACCCAACTCCTGTGTACATAATCAGCCACTCCTCAGGATAGCGGGGCAGCATCTCTCCTGCCCACAGGTCCTGTTCCCGTGCTTTAACAAACCACCTTTTTGCACCAGAGACGTCTTAAGAATTCTCTCTTAGCCATCGGCTCCCAACCTCACCCTGTCGAACCTCACCTAGGTTCTAGAACTTCATCATTTGGCGACCCAGATGGGACTGTGAGTCTTTACATTTGGACTCTGAGCTTCGGTGCAAAATTGGTGAGTACTTTCTCTCTTCTTCCTTTAGTCTCATTTCAGGGCTTTTCAAGGAGTATGGTCCTATTGGAACACTTGCATGTCAACTGCTCAGGCTGTAATCCTCTAGCCCGTGGCTACTCTGCGGGGAGGAAAGCGTCTGCCTTTTGGCTGTAAGTTAGTACCCTGGCCGGAATGGTAATAAGACCCAGAAACCTGATGCCCTCTCTTTATTTCTGTTCTTATATAAAGTTGTCTCTCTTGGGCACGGGACAGCCACCGAAGTCACCAGGACAGCTGCCAATCTTAAGACTCCCATGTGAGGTTTCCTCCTGATTGATCTAATGTGATCCCCTCCACATCCCTGGTCTAGCCACTTCTGGCTGAGAGATCTCCACTGGGAGCCGGCTGAAACCAGTACCCGATTGAATTAAAACACAACCGGGGCTTGAGGCTAGAGTCACATCCTGACACATCTCTTGTCCTGGTGTGCTAGAGTCCTCAGAGAGAATCGGCTGGTCTTGATTCACTGGCGAGGGCAGTCAGTGCCCCCGGTAGTGCCCAGATCAGAAACATGCTCTCCCAGCTCCTAGATGGCATAGATTGGCAGGCATCTTTCTTCATACCAGGGAGTTGTCATCTGCTGTGGTGTGTATTAAAGTTTGTTGTTTTTTTTCTATTCCAAAAAAAAAAAAAAAAAAAAAAACCACAACCGGGGACCGTTTCCTGGGGAAGTTGGCTGCAAGGACCACATGTGCTGGAATGTCACATAGACCATGATGGAGTTCAGTCTTTACTGTTTCTTGTCACTGTCTTCTACAAACTACTTAAAGCTACAAAATTGGGTAATTTCCCTTTGCCAAACTTTTCTAGTATTCCCATGGATTAAAAATGGCAGGGCAGTAACACAACCTTTAGAGTGTAGGATGGCACAGTATCCTAGACCATTCACCAGACACCCATCAGCAGCCTAGGATGCGATGGGGAAGAGGAGGGATGACGGCACCCCTCCAGGGCCTTTAACTGCAGGAATACCTTCACAGGAAGGTAGAATGGTGATCAATAGCGATTTTTGTTGAGGGACGCCTCCAGTCACTTTTGACACCTGGAACCTCTGACATATCCTTCGTGGGACGCCACCCAGGAGTCGGGGGGGATTAATGGACCTTCTTTACCTTTTAGGAACATGGGATCCTCCTCTTCTGTGCCCAAAGATTCTCCCTTGGGATGCCTCTTAACGCACTGGAATCAATTCAAACTGCAAGTTTTAAGAAAGAAAAAGATGATCTTCTTCTGTAATACTGAATGGCCTCAGTACTCCTTAGGAGATGGAGAAAAGTGGCCCGTACATGGGACTCTAAATTTCAGGTCAATCTATCAGTTAGACCTCTTCTGCAGGGAAAAGGGCAAATGGACTGAAGTTCCATATGTCCAAGCCTTAATGGCCCTAAATCGGGATCCAAACCTGCGGGCCTCTTGTAGAATGTGTCAGCCAGGTTAACAGGACCCTCCCCCCTCAGGATATATTGGATGATGACTGTCTAAACAGGCCGACTCCTCTCAACAAACCCGGGATGTTGAAGGAACTGCCAGACAGTCCCAAAAAAAGAGGACACTGGCTCTGATGCTATCCCTCCTCCTTATAAACCCCAAGAACCCTCTGCCCCCAGGCCTGCCAGACATACCAGGAGCAGGACTCCCTATTTACCAGGAGATCCATCTAAGTATGGGATGCATCCTCTTAGGGAAGTTGCTAATGGAGAAACAGAAACAATTAGGGTCCATGTCCCATTCTCCATGGCAGACCTGGTTCAGATAAAACAACAATTAGGACGATATTCTGAAAATCCCTCTCAATTTATTGATGGCTTTCAAGAAGTGTCTATTATGTTCGATTTGACCTGGAAGGATATATATATATCATTTTAACTCGCTGTTGCACCCCTGAAGAAAAGAGACGAATCTGGGAGGGTGCACAGGAGTTCGCTGATGAGCTGGCAATGCGAGACAGGGATCATTACCCAGTTGGGCGTACTGCTGTCCCTAACGCTGAGCCGCACTGGAACTATCAGGAGTTTAGTTCAGGGAGAAAAACGGGACCACATGATCACTCGTTTGATAGAAGGAACGAAAAAAGGATTTTCTAAACCTGTAAACTTTGGCAAACTTCAGGAAGTTACACAAGGAACTGACGAAAATCCAGCCCTATTTCAGGGGCGATTGGTAGAGGCCATCCAGAAATACACGAATCTGGACCCAGCCTCACCTGAGGGAGTAACCATACTAAATATGTATTTTATAAACCAATCGGCACCTGACATCCGCCGAAAATTAACTAAGATGGCTTTAGGTCCTCAAACTCCCATCCAGCGCCTATTAGAGGTAGCGACCAAAGTCTTTAACAATAGAGAGATGGCCTTAAGGCAAGAAAAGGACTGGAGGACTAAATTGCAGGGTAAGATACAGGCTCAAGTAATGGCTGCCGCTATTGCGGATCCCCACAACACCAGACTAACCAGGGGCAAAAGAAGGGGCCGGCAGCGGGAAAAGAACTAGGTAAGTCCCCATGCTATACGTGTGGCCAGATTGGACACGAGAGCAAAAAATGTCCGAACAATTGCTCTCCACCAGGGCATGTCCTGTCTGTAAAGAAACAGGACGTTGGAAGAGAGACTGTCCTCGTCTCGAGAGAGAGAGAGGGAGACAGGAACTCACTTCCCCGCCCGAGAGTCAACACCGGAGGAACTGGCATGACGGGGCCCTGAGGCTGGTCCGGCTCCCTCTGACATCAAGATGACTGAGCCCCAGGTTACCCTGGATGTAGGAGGTAAGTTTATCAATTTTCTTATTGATACTGGAGCCACTTACTCTGTCCTTATTCAGTACTCCGGCCCTGTTTGTCTTTCTAACCTTAAAATTGTTGGCATAGAGGGGGAAACTAAAACATGCCATCAGACAATGCCTTTAACCTGTAAATATAAGAGTCAGTTGGTAACTCATGTTTTTCTAGTCCTTCCGTCTTGTCCCACCCCATTACTCGGACGAGACTTAATGTATAAACTGGGTGGCCGGTTTGCTCTTATTATAGAGGGGGATGGCTTGTTCTCTTTAACGTCTGGAGCGCTTGATCCATACCATACTATCCCGTCCAATATCTGGAAGGAAGTAAACGCACAGGTCTGGGATTGTGATATCCCAGGACGGGCTCTTACAGCCCAACCCATCAAGATGACCTTAAAGGACCCAACCAATATACCTCATAAGAAACAATATCCTCTAGGGGTGCCTGGGTGACTCAGTGGATTAAGCCGCTGCCTTCGGCTCAGGTCATGATCTCAGGGTCCTGGGATCGAGGCCCACATCTGCCTCAGCATCCCTGCTGAGCAGAGAGCCGGCTTTCTCCTCTCTCTCTGCCTACTTGTGATCTCTCTCTCTGTCAAATAAATAAATAAAATCTTAAAAAAAAAAAAGAAACAATATCCTCTAAAACCTGAGGCCAAAGCTGGGTTACAACCGCTTATTGATAAGTTTCTAAGACATGGTATATTAAAGCTTTGTCAATCTCCTTATAACACCCCAATTTTACCAGTAAAAAAGCCAAATGGAGAATATCAGATCGTACAAGATTTAAGAGCTATAAATAAGGCAGTAATGCCTATTCATCCCATAGTGCCAAATCTGTACACTATTCTCACCCACGTCCCTGGTGATGCTAACTGGTTCACAGTACTTGACTTAAAAGATGCCTTTTTTTTTTTTGCATCCCATTAAGTGAAGAAACGCAGCCGCTCTTTGCTTTCGAGTGGACTTCACCCTCAAGCTCACAGGCTGCTCAGTTAACCTGGACAGTCTTACCACAAGGGCTCAGTGGTTTGGGCCACTGCCTTCGGCTCGGGTCATGATCTCGGGGTCCTGGGATCGAGTCCCGCGTCGGGCTCTCTGCTCGGCGGGGAGCCTGCTTCCCTCTCACTCTCTCTGCTTGCCTCTCTGCCTACTTGTGATCTCTCTCTGTCAAATAAATAAATAAAATCTTTAAAAAAAAAAACAGTCCTCATCTATTTGGAGCTGTACTTAGCAAAGATCTCCGTGATGTATCCTTATCTAAGGGGACAATAATTCAATATGTAGATGACATTTTAATCTGTAGTCCCACAAAGGAGACATCTAATGAAAATTCTATAATTTTACTTAATTTTTTGGCAGATAGAGGGTATCGTGTATCCCCTAAAAAGGCACAAATATCTCAACAAAAGGTACACTATTTAGGATACGAACTAACACCTGGTCACCGTATTCTATCTACTGATAGAAAAAGGGCCATACTAGATCTCGAGCCTCCAACTACAAAAAAAAAAAAAAAACAAAAAAAAACTTCGCACATTTCTAGGTATGGCAGGTTTTTGCCACCTGTGGATTCCTGGGTTTGGACTCTTGGCCAAACCATTATATGACTCAATTAAAGGCCCCGATGAGGAACCTTTGTTCTGGACTAAAGCTCAACAGACAGCCTTCCAAACATTAAAAACTAAACTGTCAGCTCCAGCTTTGGCATTACCAAATTTGGAAAAACCTTTTACTCTATATGTGGCAGAAAAACAAAGCCAAGCCTTGGGAGTTCTCACCCAAAAATTGGGGAATGAATTAAGGCCGGTGGGCTATTTTTCAAAGTCACTTGACAATGTAGCCCAAGAGTGGCCAGCTTGTCTTCGAGCTGTGGCTGCCACAGCCCTCCTAGTAGAAGAAGCCTCAAAGCTCACAATGGGACAGTCCCTGACAGTGATGACTCCTCATCAGGTCCAGAGTGTCTTAGAAACCAAGGGCCACCAATGGATGACGGGAGGCCACCTTACTAAATACCAGGCTATGCTTTTAGATACACCTGAAGTAATACTTAAAACCTGTCAAAGTTTTAAACCCAGCATCTCTGATGCCTGTACCTGACCATCCTACCTCCATAGAACATAACTGCTCAGAGATCATTGATCTTGTCTATTCTAGCAGGCCAGATTTAAAGGACTCCCCTATTGAAAATGCGGATGATAACTGGTTTACTGAGGGCAGCAGCTTCAGGGATAAGGGAGGAAAAAGGGCTGGATATGCTATAGTTAATTTGATTAAAACAATTGAGGCAAAACCCCTTCCAATAAATACTTCTGCCCCAAAAGCTGAAATAATAGCACTTACTCGTGCTCTTCAACTGGCAAAAGGCCTAAGAATTAACATTAATACTGACTCCAAATATGTCTTCCTGGTACTACATGCCCATGGAGCTATTTGGAAGGAAAGGGGATTGCTATCAAGCCATAACTCCCCAATCAGATAGGGCCTGAGATCATAACCCTTCTTGAGGCTGTACACCTGCCCAAGGAGGAGCGGTGATTCACATCAAAGGACATCAAAAGGATATGACCTTAGAATCTAAAGGAAACAATTTAGCAGACCATACAGCTAAAGAAACAGCAAAAGGTAAACAAATATTAAGCCTTATACCAGTCTTAACTCCAGTGGAGTCCATAACTCCAATCTATTCAGACCAAGAAACTCATATTGCTCAAGAGCGAGGATATACTAAAAGTACACAAGACTGGCTTGTTAACAATGAGGAAAATTTTTTATGCCTAAAAGTAGTCAATGGAAAATAATACAGGGCTTGCACCAGGCTACTCATTTGGGTAAAGACGCTTTAAAACATTTAATCAAAAATATATTTGATGGAGTAAATTTGACAGCCACAATAAAACAGGTTTGCCAATCCTGTATTATCTGTGCCCAAGTAAATCCGGAAGGTGCAGCTTGCCCCCCAATCCCTTAAAACCAGTCCAAAGGCATGGATCCTATCCAGGAGAGGACTGGCAACTTGATTTCACACAAATGCCACCTTGCAAAGGCTATAAGTATCTATTAGTATTTGTTGATACCTTCACTGGATGGGTCGAGGCCTTTCCATGTAAAACCGAAAGAGCCGTAGAAGTAACTAAGATTTTGTTGCGAGAAATTATCCCTAGATCTCGATCTCTTCCTCGATCTCTTCAAAGTGACAATGGTCCTTCTTTCACTGCCCAAATAACTCAACAAATAGCCCAAGCCTTAAAAATTAAATATTTCTTAGATTCAGCCTGGCATCCACAATCCTCTGGAAAGGTAGAAAAAACTAATCATACTTTAAAACGTCATCTTACTAAACTTAGTCTAGAAACCCAGGAAAATTGGGTTACTCTCCTACCAATACAACTTCTCAGGATGAGAACTGCTCCAAAACAACCTCTAGGACTCAGCCCTTTTGAGTTATTATATGGAAAACCATTTCTTTCTGTAGATCTGCTATTAGATGAAGATTATAATGCCCTACTAAATTATTCACTGGAAGCTGGTTTAATTCATAAATTACTCTATGAGTATACTAATCGTATACTCCCCAAACGTGATTTAACTATAACTGAAAACCTGCCCCATGTAAATCCTGGAGACATGGTTTATTTAAAAAATTGGAAATCAGATACAACAAAAAACCTACATCCAAAATGGAAAGGTCCATATCGGGTCATACTATGTACTCCCACTGCGGTAAAGCTAGAAGGACACTCTTCATGGGTCCATATATCTAGAATAAAACTTGTACCTCCTTCACAGGAACCCAGTGAACAAACTAACATGACTTCTTACTCCTGTGAGCCCATAGAAGACCTCAAACTTCTCTTCAAACAAAAACAAAGGTTGTATATATTCTCTTTATCTTCCTTTCATCTATCTTAGCTGACAATTCCTTTCTACAGTGGGCACAGCATTATGCTGAACCACAAAATCAAACAGATTGTTGGATATGTGGAATTTTGCCTATTTCAAGTACGTTTGGGTTACCCTGGTGGGTTTCCCCTTTACAGGGTACTGATTGGCATTCTCTGCAGGATTATATTTCAGATATAATAGATGGAGACAGTACATACTGGGATAAATCTATCACTAATCAAGATGTTTCTTCCTGGCCCATGATCAGTAAAACATGGAATTCACCAGGACATAACCAAACTTTTTCATATTCTCAAACTATTAAAATCCTAATTGACCTTACAAGCCCACAAATTAATACCCACCGACTAGGGCCCAAGTTACAAAACCCTCCTTATCACTATACTGAGGATGGCCTATATCAAATCTGCGATACATATTTGTGGCTCACGCCCACGATTGGACAGCTCAGTCAAAAGGCAGTTTTATGCTGGGAACAAAGAAATCATATGTATGATACTTGGACAAATAACACACGACATCTAGGATGGCTATCATTAGAAATGTGTTCCCAAATAATAGTACTCCAGGCTACTGATTGGTTTGCTACTGATTAGGTAAGGCGACCTGGCATTAGATGGCCAGCTCCAAAAGGAACCCACTGGATATGTGGAACTAACCTGTGGCCCTGCCTTCCTCCAGGGTGGGTAGGTTGCTGTACTTTAGGATTTTCCTGGATTCATGGGCACATTACCAAAACCATCACCACTCCAGCTAGTCTCCCTAATTTAGGATGGCCTTAGATGTCCTGACAGCAGCACAGGGTGGCACGTGTGCAATTATCAAAGCAGAATGTTGTGTGTACATCCCAGACTATCACAGAAATGTCACAGGACTAATAAAAGATATGAATACCCAGATTAAGGCTCTACAAGATCCTTCTCTCTCTCTCAGTGATTGGTTAGCTTCCTGGTTTGAGGGAGGACTATGGCCAACAATTAAAAATCTCCTTTTTGGACTCCTCATTCTTTTTTTTTTTTAATTTTATTTATTTATTTGACAGAGAGAGAGAGAGAGATTACAAGTAGGCAGAGAGGCAGGCAGAGAGAGAGGGGGAAGAAGGCCCTCTGCTGAGCAGAGAGCCTGATGCGGGGCTCGATCCCAGGACCCTGAGATCATGACCTGAGCCGAAGGCAGAGGCTTAACCCACTGAGCTACCCAGGCACCCTGGACTCCTCATTCTTACAGCCTTATTAATCTTAATGTGTTGCCTTGTTCAATGTTTCTCTACTTGGTGCCGAGACTCCATTGCTGCAATGACTTCACCACGACAGATGATCCTTATCACGCACAAAGACACTTCTTCACTGTCAGCGCTGGATTCAGCGGCCTCCGCCTTTTGTAACTCCCCTATAAGTTCCTCCACTGATCAATGTTGACCCGAGTACGTAGGGACAGCTCTACGCCCCTATTCAGCAGGAAGAAGTTACAGAAGATGAGACCTTCCACCTTCAACTACCTTAAAGATTTAAGGGTCAAAATTGTTCAGGGGGGGATGATGAGGGAGCAGAAGGCTGGCTGAGGACAAAGCAAAAGCTGGCACCTTGCAACCCCTCTCCACCCACTCCCCTCAGTAATATGTGTGACAATCCTCAGGCACCCCTGACTGCCCTAAAAGAAAAACAAATAGTTAACTTGCAGAGATCACAATCCTGCAAGACAAGAGTCTCCCTCCGTCTACAAATGTCTTAGTGATTTACAACAAAGAAGCTGTCTTATCAATAGCCCAATTTCCAGAGGCAAATAACTCAGTTCCTCAAGCCCTAATGTTGCCCTCCCCACCATAAAAACTGAAGGAGGCTGAGGTAAAAGGAAATGTAAATAAAGTTAAATTTCTTCTAAACCTAAATCTCACTAACAAGGATGTTTGATAGGAGGAATGTGACATTCCACCAGGAAACTCCCAATTGTCTTCATGTTAGTGCCTCATTAGAGAGAAAAACAGCCTTGGCTTGATAATAATCAGGCCTCCAATATCCTGACAGTCTTCTTTACAGGGACAGCCCTCCCCTTTGTCCTCACCTACCCAACTCCTGTGTACATAATCAGCCACTCCTCAGGATAGCGGGGCAGCATCTCTCCTGCCCACAGGTCCTGTTCCCGTGCTTTAATAAACCATCTTTTTGCACCAGAGACGTCTTAAGAATTCTCTCTTAGCCATCGGCTCCGGATCTCACCCCGTCGAACCTCACCTAGGTTCTAGAACTTCATCATTGACCACTGTCTTTCTTTTTTCTTTTTTTAAAGATTTTATTTATTTATTTGACAGACAGAGATCACAAGTAGACAGAGAAGCAAGCACAGAGAGAGGAAGAGAAGCAGGCTCCACGCTGAGCAGAGAGCCCAATGTGGGGCTCAATCCCAGGACCCTGAGACCATGACCTGAGCCGAAGGCAAAGGCTTTAACCCAGTGAGCCACCCAGATGCCCCATGTCTTTTTTTTTTTTTTTTAATATCGAGTTTCTCAATGCTTTAAGCACCTTCAGAACTACGGGGTCTGTACCAGTATGCTCCAGGTACTGTCACACCCAGTCCTGATCCCTTCTCTGCTCTAGTCACAGCCGGAAAAACCACATGCAGCTTTCCTACCCTGAGACTGAAAGCTGGAGACCATTCAGCACAAATCCCTCAGTTAACCCTCACATCCAGTCTGACTCACGCTAGCAAAGAACATTCTTTTTTGAAGCTCAGGCTGTCAGGAAGAAACAAACAATGACAAGAAAGGATACCTTTCCTGTAAGTGCATGGCATTTTTGTCACACGTGTTTTTAAACTTGTCTTTCCTTTCAGATCCCAGATGTATTAAGGCAGAGTGGTGGCTTGAAGCATAAGCAATACACAGAATTGGGCTGCAGATAAAAATTTACACTTAGTCTAGGTTTACAAAGAAAGGTCTTCATTAATCCCCCACATTAATGAATGCTCCAAAGGGAATTCCTTTTTTAAAAGATTTTATTTATGTACTTGAGAGAGAAAGCAAGCTAAAGCAAGACCATGAGTGAAGGGGGAGGGAGAAACAGACTCTCCACTGGGCATGGAGCCCACATGGGGCTCAATCCCAGGAGCCCAGGATCACCACCCGAGCTGAAGGCAGGCGCATAACTGACTGAGCCACCCAGGAGCTCCAAGAAAATTTCTCTTAACATACATTTCAAACATCCTGAAAGCATAGCTCAGGAATTAATTATTCTAATATAAGGAAATAACTTTGATTTATTAAAAAAATCTTTAGAAACTGGTTACCAGTGGGGCGCATGGCTGGCTCAGTTGGTGGAGCATTTGAGTCTTGATCTCGAGTTATAAGTTTGAGCCCCCTGTTGGATGTAGAGATCACTTAAAAATAAAATATATTTTTTAATATTTTATTTATTCCTTTGACAGAGAGAGAGAGAGAGAGAGAGCGCGAGAGCACAAGCAGGGGGAGCTGCAGGCAGAGGGAGATGGAGTGACATGGGGCTGGATCCCAGGACCATGGGATTGTGACCTAAGCTGAAGGCAGATGCGTAACAGACTTAGCCACCCAGGCACCCCAAAAATAAAATCTTTTTTCTTAAAAAAAGGAAAAAGAAACTAGCAACCAACAACTTCATCGACTTGAAATGGGTTGTCTTTGTAGATGTTAGTTTTTTTAAAGACTTTTTTTTTTAAAGTAATCTCTACACCCAACAAAGCGTTCAAATTTACAACCCCAAGATCAAGAGTTGCATGCCCTACCAACTGAGGCAGCCAGGTGCTCCTATAGATGTTGGTTTTTGCTGTAAAGTTGTAAGTATAATCTTTAAGGAGTTCAGCAGATTCAGCATTTTACAGTAATCTAATAGTTCTCGATGTAGTCTTGCGTTCTACAGTTTTCCATAATAAACAACACATGCCAGCTGACTTTCAAATGGTAAAGTTGACGGTCAAATTAAGTCGGAAGAAGGCATGAACTGTTTGGGGGGAAATGTTTTTTGACTAAAATTAGATTTACGTAACCTAGATCTTGATTTAAACAACTATGATCAGAACCTTGGAGATTTCACTTGGAAGTACCTGATGATCAAAATTCCAGACAACTATTTTAACTATAAGTACTTAGCAACAAAGGGCCAGGAGCAAAGGAAGGGACCAGAAACAGTTCTTTGTATATCAGTACAAGAGTGTGGGGGTGCCTGACTGACTCAGTCAGTAGAGCATGCAACTCTTCCTCTCTGGATCCTGAGTTCAAGCCCCATGTTGGGCATAAAAATTACCTAAAAAAAAAATTCAGCACAAGAGTGTGGTCTCTCAGGGACACCGGGCTGGCTCAATTGGTAGAGCCTGTGACTCTCGATAAAAAAGAAAAAGTGGTCCTTCCAAACAGATATGAGAAGTGACTTTTTAAATAAAAATATTACTCTAAATGTATACAAAACAGAGGAATGAAATCTGTTCCGAGTTGTCTTCACAAGAACAGAAATACATTTGCCAGAGTTCTGATCGTGGGGCGCTGTGCTTATCACTGGGCTTGCTCTGAGTACCCTATGCATGGGCTGACCCAGATGTAGTTATTGGTGACGATGTGACATCTCTAGGGAGGGTTGGAGTCCTGAACGTGGAATAATGGAGCGAAAAGAGAGTCCTTCGCAGCCTTTCCTGGTAGGTAAGGCGGACTTGGTCTCATATGACTTGCTGTAGCCCAGGATGGGGACTGGAGTTCTCAAAACCTTGAGTGGACACCTCGGAAGTCAGTTGCTATGGTAACACACCCCTGGTCCTAGGAATGTGGTCCTAGGAATGCCGCGTGCCATTACTTTTGTTTGGGGATTCCTTTGAGACTTCTGTCTGCTCCCATTAAGCCAAGGCAGCAAAGTGTCCCAGAGAGAGACAGTCCTTGCCTCAGCCACCTCCTCTTGGCAAACGGGTACTCATTTTCCTTGGTGCGACTCTCACACGAGCTCACTTGCATGGGGCAAGTGAGACAAATGTTCACAGGCCCTGTAGGAAAAGGTCAGCAACAACAGAGAACCAGCCTCACCATCTTGTGCTGCTCTTCCAAACAAAGTACCTCTGTGTCTTCCGGGGGACAGCCGGGTTAAAGGAAGAAATCACCGTCGTCACTCTGTTCCGTAAGGGACTTGAGCCGGCATCCCAGTCCATTCCCTTCATATGACAGAGGACGGAACACAAGCGCAGAGCAGTGGGTGACCCGTGAGAGAGAGCGTGCAGAGTTCATCCCACTAAAGTCCGGCCTCTAAGCAGCCATGTCCTGCCATGGGCCCGGAGCTGCCCAGAAGGGAGCAGCGCTCACCCAGGTTGAAAGCTTCAGCACTCACCCCACCTTTGCGCACAGAGCTCTCCTTCAAAGGGCTCTTCAGTCAAGGTTTCTCCCTCCGTCCCAGCACGCAGCCATCCCTCACTTAGGGCATGGAGTCCTGGTGTGCCCTCTTGCTCACCAAACATCACCGCCTTTCTCCCTTCACATAAAGACATGATTTGACAGTTACTCAGTTTCTCTGGAATCTGTGACACCGGGAGCCATCGGCTGTGCTCTGGGATCGGGGCTGCTGGCTGAGGTTTATAGCGTCCTCATTCTCAGTCCTTTCCAGATCCTGAGGACCAGCTTCCCGGCACTCAGCTTGACTCCCTAGCATAGCCGGCTGATATCCCAGGGGACTGGTGGGCTGTAGAAGACAAACAAACCAAAACAGGAACAGAAACACACACTGGTGGTTGCCAGAGGGACAACCTCACCGAGTTTATACAATACTGTCACTACCTATGCTGATAGCTCTCTTTCTGGAACAGGTGCTCAATCTAAATTCTTTCAGGCAGTTAGGGGTGCTCGGCTGGTTGTCAATGGAGTGTGCGACTCTAGATGTCAGCTTTGTGAGTTCGAGCCCCACGTTGGGACTAGAGATAAAATCTTGGGACTAAAATAAAATCTTTAAAAAATAAATTCTTTTGGGCAATGAGAGGGGAGGCCAAAAAAAAAAAATTGAGTCTTCTATTTTTCAAAAATAATTACCAAGGGGTCCCTACGTGGCTCAGTCAGTTAAGGCTGCTTTTGGCTGGGGTCATGATCTCAGGGTCCTGGGATAGAGCCCCATGTCCCATTCCTGCTCAGCCAGGAGCCTGCTTCTCCCTCACCCTCTTCGCCCCAGCTCCCTGCTTGTGCTCTCTCTCTCCCTCTCAAATAAATAAATAAAATCTTTAAAAAAGATTTTTTTTGAGACACACACACACACACACACACACACACAGACAGCGAGACGGAACATAAGCAGTGGGAGCAGGAGAGAGAGAAGCAGGCCCCTCGCTGAGCAGAGCGCCCAATGCAGAGCTCGATCCCAGGGTCCTGGGATCATGACCTGAGCTGAAGGCAGACACTTAATGACTGAGCCACCCAGGTGTCCCAATAAATAAAATTTTTTTAAAAATTACCAAAACGAATTCACATACCAAGGAGACATATGGAGGGGGGCAAATATTGCTCCCCTGCACAGCCCAACCTAGAAGGGTGAAGGGAAAGTTCTTTTTCCTTCACTACAGTACTTTGAGTCAAGAGCATGTCCTTTTCCCTGTGGGCCCCCGTGGCAGGTAAAGGAGCCACAAAGGCAGAGATGGCTGCTGAGGCCAAAACCCAAGCGTGCCTGGAGCCATCACCTCAGTCAATAGCAGGCTTGCCTCTGCTGCTGGCATGCTTGAATCCGCTGGGGAAGACAACGTCATTCTAGCCTTATCCCAGAGGGCCATGGAGTCCCCAGCCCTTACGCCGAGCTGGCTAATGTCACTTGAAGTGACTAAAGGCAGGGAGGTTGACATTCCTGTCCCTCCCAGGAATGAGGCTGCTGTCCTCCCGAACAGGTGCTTCAAACCACCAGACGCACGGGGCTTGGCCCCTGGCCGCTTCTCTCCAGGCAGACTACCTGGTAAGGACACTGCCTGGAAATGCAGAAGCTTCGACCTCTGGGGGAGACAAATCAGAGAAGATCCGTGGAGGAGGAGGACCGCTGTGCTCCAGGGGAAGGCAGCACAATGACCCTGACAGTGAGGAGGATGAGCTCCGGTCCGTTTTGCCTGTAACCACCCGCACAATGCTAAAGGCAGAGAAGGTGAAATGGCAGTGCTGAGGATGGCCCGGCCATTCCCTCCCAATGCACTCACGTGCGCGCGCACACACACACACACCCAGGCCCAGGTTGTCCCTGAGGACCTCATCCAGGTGCCAAGTGGAAAGGGGGCTGCCTGGCTCCATGGAATGGGGAGTTATCTCCACTTACTGGGGGCCGAACTGAGACAACTGGCGGGATCCCTCACAGTTAGCGTGGGAAGAAGGAATTCTCCCCCGATGAGGCTTTACCCTGGTCCCTACTGACCTTGGTGACAGGGGTGTTCTGGTGTGCAGGGCGGCCCAACAGACAGCAGGCCTTATGCTGACCCAGGCAGCCTCAATGGAGAGCCTTGGCGGAAGCCTCTCCCTGTCTGTTGCCTCATTTCCCCTCCCCATCTTAGCATTTGCTCCTTCCGCTGCATGAGCATGTCGGCTAAAGAAGCCAGTGTCTTGGAGCTCATTTTGGGGAGACCCAGGTCTACTGGAGGTCAAATCTGCATCAATACAGCCAAAGCACAAAGTGGGCCAACTAAGGTATAGGCTGACGCTAGTTGCCTATTTCCAATACTGGTTTCATAAAACAACTCTTACCATGTTTGCAAAGTAGATGGAGGGCTCCACTAACATTTTCTTTGGTCGAATATTGTATGATCTCTTATACATGTGGAATCTTAAAAGAAAAAAAACAAAACTCGTAGAAAAAGTGATGAGGGACAGCTGGGTGGCTCAGGGGGTTAAGCCTCTGCCTTCGGCTCAGGTCATGATCTCAGGGTCCTGGGAACGAGCAGAGAGCCTGATGTGGGGCTTGATCCCAGGACCCTGAGACCATGACCTGAGTCACCCAGGCGCCCCGAGTCCTCAGGACTTTTTAACCTCCTGGTACAGGGAGGGTATCTTTCACATGGGAATAGATAGTAATTAGTAGGTTTATTTCATTGTTATTATTGTGATTTTAACTTTTTATTTAGAATTAGATTATGATGGGGCACCCCTGCGGTTAAGTCAGTTAATCAGCTGATTGTTGATTCAGGCTCAGATCCTGATCTGGGAGGGTGGGATCTGCCCATGGGACACTCAGAGCACAGTCTGGTTAAGATTCTTTCCCTCTTGGGCGCCTGGGCGCCTCAGTGGGTTAAGCCTCTGCCTTCGGCTCAGGTCATGATCCCAGGGTCCTGGGATCGAGTCCCGCATCGGGCTCTCTGCTCGGCAGGGAGCCTGCTTCCCCTCTATCTCTGCTCTGCCTCTCTGTCTGCTTGTGATCTCTCTGCCAAATAAATAAATAAAATCTTAAAAAAATAATAAAAAATTCTTTCCCTCTCTGGGGTGCCTGGGTGGCTCAGTCTGTTAAGCCTCTGCCTTTGGCTCAGGTCACGATCCCAGAATCCCTTGCTCAGCAAGGAGACTGCTTCTTCTCTCTCTCCCTCTCCAGCTCCCCCTTCTTGTGCTACTCTCTTCCTCTTGCTCTCTAAATAAATAAATAAAATCTTAAAGAAAAAAAAAAGAGCCCCAGATTCTACTGACTGAGCCAGCCAGGCACTCCATGATATGTTACTTTTGTTGTTGAGGAGGAAGAGTTTATCTGAGGAAGTCCAGTAAGAACTTCTATCCACGCTTCAAGAGTCATCTTAAAGTCTACCTCTTTAGACTGTGTTTCCAGAATTGTACTGAATATAAATTCTACCTTTACTGAACTCCCACATATTGCTTTGTTACTTAGGTATGGCATTTCCCTTGTTCTAGATGATATGTGATTTCAAATCATGTATTATCTTTTTTTTGATGACTTGCTTATATCTTTGAAGCTTGTTCATGGTACAAAGACACAGACTGACACAATTAAATACACATGTGCACGAACACACGTGATAGGGAAGAAAAAAGAAACAGAGGAATGGAGGGAAGAGGGAGAGAAGGGAAGATGCAGAAGGAAGGGTGAGAAGGAGGGAAGGAGGAGGGAGGAAAGGCAGGGAGGGCAAGAAGGAGACAAAGAGGAGTGGAGTAAAGAGGAGGGAGTGAGAAGATGGAAGAAGGAAGGAGGTAGGGAAAGGAAGGGAGGAGGCATAGAGAGGGAGGGAGGAGGGAGAGAGGAGGAAGGAGGGAACCGGAAGGGGAGATGAGGGAGAGAGGCAGGGAGGGAAGGAAGAAAGAAGGGAAGAAAAGATGAAGTGATGGGGGAGGAAAAGAGAGAGGGAGGGCAGAAAGAGGGAGAGGGAGGAAGGAGAGAGAAAAGGCAGCCATCTTTCCATACTTCATTCTGACTTCGTAAGAAGTCCGTGGGAGGATTGTCATTATTCCAGTGGCAGTGGTAGTGACAGGGATCGTTGTCCCATTTCCCATTGGGGAAACGGAGGCAGAGAGACAGTCAGCCTTGCCCCTGCCATGCAGCGAGCAGAGAGAGAGCAGGAAGGAAGACGAACGAGGCTGTGCCCTGAAACCAGAAGCGTGTGCCCCAAGTCCACAGCTGCTTACTCTACTCAAGTCCCTGGTCTTTCCTCGGATGTTTCCTGAGGTGGGAGGGGGTGGTTAGGGGCACTGTCCCCCCTCTAGCTGATGAAAGGTACACATTACTGCAATGCCACCACACACGGAATTTTCCACTCCAATTCCAGGGGACTCCCGACGTACCCATAGGACACCGGTGGCCTCCAAGTAAGGGCTCTGGCTCCGGACCTTGATCGCCACCCCCACTAACTGCAGTGAACGGAACCGGGGGCCAGCGGAGGCTCCCCCCGCCCCGGAAACTCATCCTACAACCGCGCTTTCATGAGGGCACCCTCATGCCCAACCACTGTCAGCTTCCATCAACCCAAAGGCACACATTTCAACGCCCTCCTCGAACTCAAGCCCCCACCTGACATTGCAACGTTTTGGCCCCTCAGTACAGAGTTCCCTGCAGACTTCTCCCTAGCTTCCTCTGCAGCTCACACTCCAGAGCCCGTCGGCCATGTCCGGGTGCCCCGAGACAACTTCAGACGTCTTCTCCCCTCCCTGCTGGGGCCGCTCACACTACCCCCTTGCCCCGAAGCTCAAGGCACAGCCTGCTTGCCACGGACCGGACTCTGACGCCCTCTGAGGTGGAAGGGAAGCCCCACGACTCCCCAGAAGCCAGATCGGCTTGGACCAGGGGCTGCTGGGACCAGTCACTGCAGAGGTTTGGCTCCTGGGCCCCCTCCACCAAGCTGTGTCACCTTGCCAAAGTCACCAAACCTCTCTCAGCCTGCATCGCCTTGGTTAAGGCGAAAAGGAAAAACCCGCGATGCTTCTACCACCCCCGGCACCCAGTGCCCACCCTCCTCAAGGGACAGCGGTGAGGTCCACAGCCAGGCTGCAGTGTGCAGGGAGCACTCCCGGGAGGTCACCAGCACGAGCAAGCACAGGTCCGATCGCTCCGCTCGGGAGCAGGGCTGAGACGCCCTGGCCGGCTCCTTTGACCACAGGGAGGGCCCACGTCCAGCCTGACCCCACTCAGTCCTCACCCCTTCACCCCGGCGTGGGCTCCAGCGGACGGAGCCCTCCCCCTGGGCCTTACTTGCATCACCTCGAGTAAGAGCCACAGCTCCCTTCGGGAGAGCAGGGGCCATCGTGATCCCCATCTCGCAGAGGGGGCCTGGGAGGCCCAGACAGGTCAGCTGACTTACCTGGGTCACGGAGCCCTTTAGTGGGGCTGGGACTCCATCACTTCCAGCTTCTGTCTCTCCCGTGGGCTGGGAGAACCAGGGCGCCAGGACGGCTGGGTCTGGGCCGGACACCTTCCCCGCACTGCCTGGCCGAGGGCCCTGGAAACACAGCGGACAACACAGGTTTATTGCCCGAAGCCCGTCGTAGGTACCAGGGGACACGGTGGGGGAAGCCTGGCTGGCTCAGGTGGGGGAGCCCGTGGCTCTGGATCTTGGAGTCGGGGGTCACAGCCCCACACTGGGTAGAGAGATTCCTTAAGAAAAATAAAACAAGAAAACAAAAAACCGAAAGAGAGCCCCACGGGACAGGTAAGGCTAGAGACCTTAGACGAACCAGCGGCTCTCTGCTCTCACGGCGACTGGGAGTAAGGAAACACAAGACGGGCTGCAGTCCACATGGGGGAAGGCAGGGCAGGGCCATCGGCCATAGTTCCTGTGTGTCATCTCAGTCACTCTGGCAGCGCGCTGCCGAGGTCGTTGCTCTCCTCTTAGAGACGAGGAAACCAGGGCAGCGTGAGACCAAGCAGATCGGCTGCTCCGCCAGCTCGCAAGGGATGAGCGAGCCGCCGGCCGCCGGCATCCCTTTGGCTCCAGAGCCCCCCTCCGATGAGCGGGGCCCAAGGAACCGTGACTCGGGGCTATTTTTGCTGAGGACGAGGTTTCATTTGCTTTCTAAGGTGTGCCAAGGGTGAAGTGATGGAAGGAAACGGTGTAAGTAAATGCCAGCAGATCTGATGCCCAGGTAGGGCGAGAGAGGCCGAGGGTCCCGCGCCAAACTGAAGGGCAGCAAACAGGACCGCTCCGTGGAGACGGAGACAGGAAAGGACACGCGGAGACCGCAGGGAGGCCAACAGGCATAGAACGGAAGCCCTTGAGGTCTCTCACGCAGTAAGTAACCACGGGTCAAAATTGTGCCCAGGGTACCTGGCCAGGGGGTGCCGGGCAGGGGCCGGAGGCACTCAACAAGACCAAAGCCCAGGAGGAGACCTTTGGTTCGAGTCAGGAGGGGGTAATCCAGTCTCCATCCCTTGCCACCTCTGTGAAAAGGAACTGGTCCCCAAACCTGTGGTGGGTGTCTGAGCCATCCTCCAGGACCACGAGGCAGGGGCACTTCGCCCCCTCAGGCACGGTGGCTGAGGTACCTTGGGCCCACGATGACCTCGGGAGCCCGTGGGAATGCTGTAGCTTCGGAGTTCAACTAGAGTGGTGAGCTCGGCTGTGCGGTGATCGCGGGGTCCGTCAGGGACATTGTCCAGCACAGAACCTGGGC
This sequence comes from Meles meles, assembly GCF_922984935.1. Lineage (NCBI taxonomy): Eukaryota > Metazoa > Chordata > Mammalia > Carnivora > Mustelidae > Meles > Meles meles. Next base: position 102,269,147 of record NC_060087.1, on the reverse strand, counting down.
CTAGGAGCTATTTCCAATAGTTAGGATACCAACAGGTGTTGGAGCATCTATAAAACAGTTCCGGAAGGGAAAACCACAGAGCCCTCAATCGGGCCTGCTCTCTTTCATTTGAAAAAAAGAAATCATGCCTACTATCAGGCTGAGCTCAGTATTTGCTTAGGGTTTGCTTCTTTGGAAGTAAAATTCACTTCTGAAGGAATGCAGGACACCTGGCATTCACTGAATTGGGACAAACTGTATAGTCACTATGGTCGATTCCTTCTATACTATCCCAAACCTCTGGGCCCTGTCCCTTTATTGGACTCACTTGGAGAAAGCAAAAACGTGCTCAACTCAACTCTCCAACCAATAAGGATGTATCCTCCTATAAGAAACGAAAACAAGAAAGGAAAAGAAAAACAACAAATAAGAAATAAAATTCATCTATTCCTCAGGAAGGGCTCAAGAAGATATTTCTTGGAAAACCCAGGGGAGGAGGGTGTCTGTGTGTGGGGGGGTGGGGAGTAGGGGGAGAAACAAAGGCCAGAAAGAGGGTAATGACCCAGATCCAAAGGGTCCCACCATAAGGGACACGCATGCTTGTAGAGAGAGTCTCGAGGCGGAGGTATAGACGCTGAGCACGAAGGGGTTTCGGAATCCATGGTGGCAATGAGAAGAGCAAAGTTTGAGGGGCACCTAGGTGGCTCAGTGGGTTAAAGCCTCTGCCTTCGGCTCAGGTCATGATCTCAGGGTCCTGGGATCGAGCCCCGCATCGGGCTCTCTGCTCAGCAGGAAGCCTGCTCCCTCTCTCTCTGCCTGCCTCTCTGCTTGCTTGTGATCTCTGTCTGTCAAATAAATAAAATATTTAAAAAAAAAAAAAGAAGAAGAGCAAAGTTTGAATGAGGAAAACGGAAAAAAAAAAAAAAAAAAAACCACCAACAACAAAAAAACCCCAACCCAACCCCTGGGAGGGCTGTCCAGTTTGAGGCGACTTGGAACGCGCTAAGCCCCGTGCAGGTTCGCAGCCCTGTCCTGAGGTGTGGTTTCGGGACTAAATCCCGGAGGCCCAGGCCCCTGTGAAGGGGCAAGCGTGCTTTCATCTGCACAGTGCATCTGGGCATCAGGCGTGCTCAGAAGACCCCAGCGCCAGCTCCTGTTCCCGGGGACCCGGGGGTGTGGCGGGCTCTGACTTGGGCCGCCTCCCCGAAAAGCCTCAGAGGGCGCCACCTCAGAGCCCATCACATTCCTCGGATGACTATTCCCTGCCTAGTGGTGGCGGCTGGATTCGCAGGGCTGGCCAGGGACCTTCTCCCAAGCCATTGGCGGGGTCTCCAGAGCTAGGGTGGGCTCTGCGTCTTCCCCTGCCCACACGGGCTGGCACGATCCAGCGCGGCGCCTTCCCCTGGGGGGCACAGGCCACCAGTCTGGGGCGCGTGAGCCCAGCGCCGACTGGAAGACTCAGCCTCTCTAGCTAGGCCCCAACGGCTCGGATGCCCTCGGCCAAGTGCTCCCTCCCGGAGCACCCTCGCAAGTGCACACGCAGGCTTGGGGCCCTAGCCCGAACCGCATGCGCACCTCGGTGGGCCCACCCCCTGCCGCAGCGCGGGGGGGGGGGGGCAGTATATATAGGGAGGGCGGCTACTCAGACTCTCCCGGAACCTGACAACGCCAGAAGCGCTTGGCTGAAGCCCGTTGGCAGGCCACCGCTCTGTGCGGATCCCGCAGGGTCTGACGGGGAATCTGTGCCAGACGGCACCAGGGATATGGAGTCTCCGGGCCCAGACCAGGGCGGGGGAACCGGCTTCCTCAGCTTGGGCGTCGACGAGGAGCGGAAAGAGCCGCAAGGTCCGTGCCCGTTGGGACAGGCGCCGGCGTCAAGCCCCAGAGACCAAGGTCCCCGGGCCAGGGGAGCGGTCCGGTCACCCCGCAGAGGCAGGCCCTCACCCCCTGCTTCCCACAGCCCCGGGCTCCGACGCCCTGATCTTTCTGTGTGGATCTCGTCCTTTGTAGAAACCCAGCCTGAGGCGATGTCGCTAACCGGAGAGCCCGGAGACACCGGGGCTCCCGGAGACACGGGAGAGGGAGCGGCGGCGGAAGCGCGGGCCGAGTTCGCACCTCAGCGGGGCCCTGGAGCCGCTGAAGGCCAGGAGGAGGCGGACAGCGATGGCGTCAGCGACACCGATGGCGTCGTCGACAGCGATGGCGTCAGCGACAGTGATGGCGACGGCGTCGACAAGCAGGCGGACGGCCGCAAGGCCGCAGAATTTCCACCGCCTGCGCCAGGGCAGCCGGAGCAGGAGAAGCATGAGGGGCAGGAGGGCCAGCCCAAGCCGGAGGGGCCACAGGGCGCCGAGGGGCCTCCGCTGCCGGAGGGCCCGCCGCCCCAGGCCGCCGCCCCAGGCCGGGCACCGGTGGCGGGGCAGCCGGCGGCCCAGCGCATCCTGTTCAGCCGGCTGCAGCTGCGCGAGCTGGAGAGCTTGTTCCAGCGCAACCAGTATCCCAACGCGCTGACGCGGTAAGCGGCCTGCGGCGCAGGGCGCGGGCCCCGGGAGGCGCGGGTCCAGGGGCGGCGGGGGGGGCGCGGTCCCTGGAGGGGGGAGCGGGCGGCGGGTCAGGCGGGGCGGCCCGGGGAGGGGGGCGGGGGCGGCCTTGGGGGGGGGCGGGGGCGGGCTCTCAGCGTGTGGGTCCTCGCGGCCGGCCTACGGAAAGGCCAGCGGCCTCCAGGCTGCCGGGCACGCGGGCGGGGGCGGGGGCTGAAGGCGGACGTTCACGCCCATTTGAACGCGTCCAGCCGGCAAAGTGTTGCCGCCCTGAGTAGAGGAAGGTCCTGCTGGAAGCAGGCTGGCGGGGACAAGGGCCGCAGGTCTGAGACGCGGGAGCGAATGGCTTAGGAGCCTACCTCTGTTTAACGTCATCAGAAACTTACTCGTCGTCACTTTTGTACAAATTGTTCATTTTAAGGAATCTCTACCCCCACCGTGACGCCCCTGCACCCGTTTTTACATTTTTAAGACTACAGTCGGAAACTATCTGGATTCCTGAATGTTCTCCCTTCCCTTAGATTTTGCTAGACGTCTTGAAAAACCTTAAAAGTTAAAAACAAAACAGAAGAAAAAGCTGGCTCATTTGGTAGAGCCAGCAACTCTTGACTTTGGGGTCTTAAATTCGAGCCCCATGCCAGTCCTAGAGATTATTTAAAAGGAAAATCTGAAGTAAAAAAAGTACAATTAAATGTTGCCTGCGGTGGAGGGGAAATGTTTCTTGGGGGAAAGTTCAACCTAGAGAGTCCAGAAGAGTGGTGGGGGCGTGGCTTCTGCCGGTGTGTGTTTTGGGGGGGGGGTGTCGGGGGAGGAGGAGGGAAGTCAGTGAGACCAAAACTTGAAAATAACACCACCAAGGAATGAACAGCAATTGGTGCCCTCCCTTAGCACCCAGTGGGAATGTACTCAAACTTGATCATCACACACACACACACACAGAGAGATGAAGGGGGGGAAAGTCGGAGAGAGAGAGAGAGAGAGATGGATGGACAGCACCTTATGGGAGGGCTCTAAGTTAATCCATAAAATGGGTAAGAGAAAAGAGGGAAAGTCTATAGAGAGAGAGATCCTCAGAGACTTTTCTTCATTTTGAAATTGCTAACACGAGAAGAAACTGAATTAGAATGTCCTGTGCTCTTGGGGACTTTGCCTCCTTCCACCGGGAGACCTGGCTTTCCTTCCATTCTTGGTCACCTGAATCTCACTGTAAATCCCGAAATGGTGTGACTTTTCCTAATGTAGAGATTGGTCCCTCAGATGTCACGGATGCCTCCCCGAGGAAAAATTTTAGGAAGAGGAAGGAAAAATCCTCTATTTTAACTCACCCCCAATTCCCAATCGTGAGTACTTGGGATTTTCTCCCCTCAGCCAGGAGCTTGCAAGATTCATGGATGTACCTGAAGCCAGAGTGCAGGTTAGTAAACCAGAAAAAAACCATTTGGTTGGGAGCGGTTCTACAACCGGCTTCAGGATTTGGACACCTCTGTCCTAGACCTTCTCACCTTCCGGGGTCTTGTTGCCTTTGCTAGCTTCGGGAAATAAGTGTTGAACTTCTGAGACCCGGTGGGGGGGGGAATGGGAGAAAGAAAGCCCAGGCTAGGGAAATTGCCCATTTCCAGAGGGAACACAATTTCCTAAAGGAATGGAAAAATCAGTATAGTATAGTATCCCTTGTATAAAATACACATATATGTTTGTATATACTGTACGCATATATACTTTTAGGTGTCACTGAATTAGACATAGAATACTCGTATTTATAGAAATTTTTAAATATAGTGTAAATAGAAATGTAAGCAGAATTACAAATCATACATATAGTATGTGCACTATTTTTATAAGTAATAGTTATCTATATACGAACCTACCTACGTATTTAGATCTAATACCAATATGTAAGATAGAAATACATCGAGTGGAGTTAAGTATGCATATCAATTATATACTGGATGAAGTACATTAATTCATAGAATAGATGCGTATATCTTTACCTAAGACAGAACATATATTTGATATGTTGAACGTATATATAAGGAATATGCAGTATATCAGAAGTATATTCTTTTTTTAAGTATTTTCAGTATCAGATGAGTACTCTATATATATCAGTGTGATCTAATTGTTATAGCTAATATAAAATATACTTATATAATTCACAGATAATTAACATAAGTATTATCCATGAAACTAGTATTATAGTCTTATGTAGTATATAATTGCCATATACTAGAGCCAGTAGTGTGTTCTTTATTGTATCAATTACAGATTAATATTTATTATTAAGTGATACTAGTTCTTGATTGGTATGGTCATATGTTGATACAGCAATATCATTATATAGTAGTAATGTTTTTCTACAACAGCATCATCATGTATTATTTAAGTATTATAGTATAAGGATATATTTATGTAATTCATATACATTCCTGTATAATTACTCATGTGACTTGTATATATTATATATATAATACATTTAATTGTACCCCATTTTATAATGGGTTTTATTTTGTAATATATATATGTTTATATATATAATATGTAATGTTATTTTATAATAGTAGCGACAGAAACATAGACATTTTATACACATAGAAGGGAAAGGATAGCCGCGAGCGCACCGACTCACGTACAGCTCCACTCCTGAGAGGGTTATCATGCGGGCCCCTCTTCATCATCGGGTCACGTCGGGAGGGAGTCTGAAGTGGAAATCATTCAAATTAATGCACTAAGGAGCTGAATTACACTAATTTTTTGAAAACAAGCATAAGCTCGTTGCATAAGGAGCGAATTTACAAAGATTTTGGCGTAGGCTTGAGGGAAGATTTCACACATATGACACAGCAGATAAGCAACAACCTTCTGTCCAGTGAAGCTGAGACTTAGGCGGAGGGTAGGGCGTCAAGTACAACCGCCTGGGGCTCCTGCTATGCTTTTCCCTCTTAATATTATGATTTTATTTCTCTAGGATTCAGATGAAACAACTTTATTCTGTCAGTATAAAATTTTTTTTAATTTTAAAAGTTCAAACAGTTATTTTACTCTTAACTGTTTTTAGTGGAAGTGTCTAGGTCTGTTGATGGTTTTTTTTTTCAAATCTATATGATTACTTTTTTGTTGTTGTTTAAAGGTTTTATTTGTTTGAGAGAGTGAGTGAGCACACCACAGAGCCAACCCAAGCCCACCAGCCTGGAGGGGCAGAGGGAGAAGCAGGCTTCCTGCTGAGCAGGGAGCTGCCCCTCATAGGGCTGCATCCTGGGACTCTAGGATCTTGACCCAAGCTGAAGGCAGACGTTGAACCCAGTGAACCACTCAGGCGCCCTAATATAATACGATTTCTTGCTGTAGGATTCAGACGAAGGCAATTTCACTTTTCAATTGAAGAAAATATTTTGTTTTACTTAAAAAATCTTAAATTTCATTAATTTATATTTAGAGCTGTTGCTTTTAAGTATTTGGCAAACAGGTGTGGAGAGTGGCGGGCCTACGTCTTCATTTTCTGGAACTCCTTCAGCCTGAGCGAGGAAAGATCCGTCAGCCTGAAAACCTTCTTAAATAGTAGATGGTGTATCATGGTGGAGATGGGAGGGGGGAGGTGCCACCTTTGAAATCGGTCTCATAGAGAAAATAGACGGAAACAACACTTTCCAGTGAGGTCCCACCAAGCTAGCAAAGGTGGAGGCCGGTCCAGCCAGGTGGCTGTCGTGGGATGGCAGCACAGGGAGAGCGGCAGGCAAGGATGATGCCTTCGGGATAGGACTCACATTCTAATTTCTGAAACCACCAAGCCACCAATCCTGAAAGTAATTTCTGGAGAGGAATGTCTGACACCTGAGATCTTGGTCTTCCTTTTGTGGCCCTTTTACAAAGAGATTGTGTGGCATTTGTCACTAGTGGGGACTGGCTCTTAGTTAGGCTGGATTCTGGCATGTGCTGATTGGAAAGACTTTTTCATTGGCTCAGTGGGTGATGGCTAATTTGTGGGTCCATGGATCAGGGGGTGATCGAGGCCATCTCTCGCCTAAGTGGAATCAAAGGATAATGTGGGGGGAAAAAGAGAAGTAGAAGGGGAAAATGGAATAGAAAAGTCAGGGTGGGTGTATTCGCTTCGCTGCCCGCACAGAGTGTAATCTGTGATGGAGAGGTGTTGCGGACCAGAGGTAGGGAGGCCACACAGGCAGCCTACAAAGCAGGCCCCCAGGACCAGGGGCTGGGCTCCCAGTCAGCTGTGCCCAGACCTGGAGAGACCCATGCCTCTCTGCTTTGTAGAGCAGGCAAAGCAAGCTCAGAGGAACAGGTACCCTTAAGTTTGGGTGAGTTGATGTTCCTCAGCTTGGGCTGGCACCCTGCTCTCTCAGTCGGGTCTGAAGGGAAAAGGAGTCACAAGACACAAGTGAGGAGAAACACATAATATTCTCCTCTGTTTCCAAACTCTACAGCACTTTGAATTTGCCTTTTTTTTTTTAAAGATTTTATTTATTTATTTATTGAGAGAGAGCTAGAGCAAGAGAGCAGGGGTCCTGTCCAGGGTCCTGGAGGCGCAGCCAGAGCAGAGGGAGCTGGCAGGCTGCTGAGCCCAGGAAAGCCTGGAGGGAGGGGCAGGTTGGATGAGGCCGAATGGGGCACAGTAAGGGCGGCAGGCCTCTCTGCCCCCAGGCTGTTGGCTGGGCAAGGGTATAAGAATTTTGTCAGTCTGGTCCTAGTTCATGTAACAGACATTGTCCCCAACATCTATAATATTCAGATAGTGTCCAGCTTCCTTCTGTCCCAGCAAGACCATCCACAGGCTCTTGGGCCCTCCATGCCCAAAGCCTCACTCACAATGCCCTCTTTCTCACTGGGAAGAGGTTTCAGAAGAGGAATGACCCTTTTGTCATCCTTAAAGGAAAGCTGTTGTTGCAAAACCCAGCACGTTCCTCTGGATTTTTTGCTTAGTCTGTGTTGAAGATGGGCTTTTCAAAATGGGGGTTGTTCTCCTCAGCAGGGCCTTTAAATGATCTGAGCTTCCCCCAGAAGCAGGGTGACACCTGCCTAGTGACTAGGGAGTAGTGGCCACTGCACAGCTGTCGGTTAGCTGGGAGGACACAGGCATCCCAGGGGTAAAAGTCACAGCAGGGACGGAGAGCAGTTCCTCAGCTGCACCTGCTGCTGAGAATGGGGAGAAGTCACATGCAAGGTGGGAGGCCAGTCAAAGCAGGGAGCTGAGCCAGAGCCTGGCACATGCTGGATGCCCTGTGGGGGTGGGGGGGAGCTGCAGGGGAGTCCCTGGCCCTACCTTTCCCAAGCTGTTTTAGCAAGGAGGAAGTAGCTTCCCCCATGCAGTTGCAAAGCTTAAGGGCAGAGAGAGTAGCCTGCTGTTTTTTCATGGATGACGTTCAGTGCTCAATGTACTAAAACGATCCCTTTTTCTCTCTGAAGGTTTGGTTTAAGAATAGGAGGGCCAAGTGGAGGAGACATCAGAGGGCACTGAGGCTCAGAAACATGCCCCCCGTGGCCATGGTCCCCCCCGTCGTCGTTAACGTGGGTGGACCCCGCCGTTCCATCCTCATTCAGGAGCCGGAATACATGTGGGTTCTTCGCGAGCCAGTGCTGCTGGGCCCCCCCCCGCCGCCCATACCACCCTTTCCTCTTGTCTTCTTGCCTCCTCCGCCCTGGCGTCCTCCGCCTTACCCGCCCTGCGGCTGCCCTCCCGTGGTCGCTCCCGGGCATCCCCCGTCCATGGTTTTCTTGTAAGCTCTTTTCCCAGGGAATGGCCTCCGTGACCGTTTTTTTCCCACGGGGCAACATTTGCAGCCGATTCCCGTTCTGTGGAGCTCACCGGAAAGAGCAGTTCACTAAATGCCCGCTAAATGTATTCGAGAGAAGTGCAAAGTCACGGACCCTCTATCTGGGGGCACTTGTTGTCTTTTCAATAAAGTTATGAATTCATTCTCTGTGTATTTGTTTCGTGTGCGCCGTGCGGTCGGTGCATGGGGTGGGCTGCTTTCACGCACCCGCGTGCCTGAGCCACCATCGGGAGGCCATGGCCATCTCAAGTTCCCCCAAGTGCCCTCGGCCGGCTTACAAGGACCCACCGTGTCCTCCAGCACCCCGTCTTCCCCCGCCCTCCACACCGCCCCTGCCCCCGCCCCAGCGGAACCGCGCCGCGGTGCAAGACCGGGTGGCGTCAGCTTCTAAGGGAGAGAAGAGTGTGCTTCCAGGCTGTGCTGAGCCCCAGTCGCGGTGAGGAGCTGAGGCCCACCCGAGATCTGGAAGGGACACTTCTAAGGGGCTACTCACGGGGATTGCGGAGGAAGGGCAGCTGGGCGCGGTACTGGAGCTCCGCAAGTGGTATCCGCTGCCCCCCACTCTGCGTGAAGGTGACGCGGAGAAGGCACTGGGCGGGAGGGTCCTGCGTCCTGCGTCCGCAAGGGTAACACGAGAGGGGCCCCCTCTAAGGCCAGCGAGGGGCTCTTTGTCCTCCCTTTCCCCCCACTCCCCAGAGTGCCGAGGGCAGGCATCGCTCGGTCGCCAGCTCCCAGCCGTCCGGCCCCTTTCCGCGAGATGCTGCCCGTGGCCCGCGGTCCTTGGGTGCGGGCGATGCAAGCCCACGGCTATGCAAGGACAGGGCTTTTTGTCCCCTGGGACTCGGGCAGGGAGAGGGGCTCCTGCGGAACCGAGGGCGTGTACCTGTTGCCCGATCGGGTTATTTACCCTGGCACACACCACCCTCCTTGTTGCCAGTACGACCCCTGCCCGGGGACGAGTTTTGCCGGTGCACCCAAAATGTCTCCCCCGGTCCCCCAGTTTTGTCTTGTGGCGCCGCAGCGGCTTCTGTGAGCCGAGGTGTCCGCGATCTCCCGCGTGGCCCCCCTCCCGGGCTAGTTGTGGTTCCGGGGTGTTGCCTCGGGATGGGGAAAGCGTAGCGTTTCTTCGAAGCCCCCTTCCCCCCGGCGGGCGACGCTGCGGGCTCTGCGTAGCTGCCGCTGTGACTCACCTCCTTCCTCCCTGCAGAGACCTGTGTGGCCGCAGCTTTCAGCTGAGGGCCCGGGACCCCATCCTTCATCTCCCTTTCAAGGTGTGTTCTCAGGAGCAGTCGGACACCATCTTCTCATTGGTGAAGATCATCTTTGTGTCGCTTTTCCCAGGACCTTTGCTGTAAATAGCAAAATTTTTTAACAGCATGAAATATTTTTACCACACTTGACTAGTAGTACATATCAGTAATTACAATAGCCAAATCTCTGTATCATATATATAATATACACAATAAAATAATACCCTAACTTGAAAAAATTTGGATTCACTTTTCATGTCATCAAATACAAGGTTAGCATGAGAGTATAATTAGATTTAATAATCTGTCATGTGCCAAGGGACAAGGCTAAGCTGTAAATTAATATTTTTCAATATATCAAATCAGAAAAATTTCCTTTTTGAGGTTGATAAGCCAAAGTCTATCGAGGATTAATGAGAAACTGAATATAAGCCAGTGGCTATGTAATTAAATAGGGAATTTGGTAAGAAACAGATAGGCATTACTTTTTTTCTTTTTGGTCAGTTTCAGTTAGCAAATCAATTGAAAATTTTTAACCATAACATTCATTTCATTTTTTAGAGCTTCAAGAACCAGCTCTCCAGCCTGCCTTGCTAAGGTTACTGCATAATCCCTACATTCCTGCCAAAGGTTAGCCATCTCCTCAAATTGGAGACGCTTTGTCTAGATCTGTAGCCCAAATAGCTATTTTGAAACCATTTATTGGTGTGTTGATGGAGATTAACGTATTCTTTTTCTTCCTGTATTTTAATAGTGTCAGATGCTAGAGTTAAACTGGGTATTTTATTTATTTTTTTAAGGTTTTATTTATTTATTTGACAGACAGAGATCACAAATAGGCAGAGAGACAGGCAGAGAGAGGAGGAAGCAGGCTCTCCACGGAGCAGAGAGCCCAACGTGGGGCTCGATCCCAGGACCCCGGGACCATGACCTGAGCTAAAGGCAGAGGCCCCAACCCACTGAGCCACCCAGGCACCCCTGAACTGGGTATTTTAAATTTAATTTAATTTTAAAAATTATTCTCAAAATATAGTTGATATACAATGTTATATTAGTTTCCTGTGCACAATATAGAGATTGGGTAATTATAGATACTGTGCAGAGAAATTGGCTGTTTTTAATTGTAATATCTCTATTCATGGGTCCTCTTTCCTTGATTGTGTCATCACTATCCTAAGAAATTTAACTACCAGATGACCTCAGATGGAATGGTGACTTGATAACGTCATGTTTTTATTGCTCATTAAAAATCTTGGGACGCCTGGGTGGCTTGGTAGGTTAAGCCTCTGCTTTCCGCTCAGGACATGATCTCAGGGTCCTGGGATTGAGTCCTGCATCCGGCTCTCTGCTCAGCGGGGAGCCTGCTTCCCTCTCTCTCTCTCCCTGCTTCTCTGCCTACTTGCCATCTCTCTCTCTCTCTGTCAAATAAAAAAAAAATCTTTAAAAGCCTCACTTACAACATCTGCATTAATTTCGGTATAAAAAGCTTAAGGCCAAACGTAACATATGGTTTTAGGCTCTACCTGATCTTGAAATCTGGGTATTAGATCTTAATTTTCTACAGGGAAAAAAATATCTACAAGCCTTCCACAATTCAAAATTTGAAACAAATTTTAGGAAAAATGAAAAGTATAAAAGGACTAATTATCAATTTTTAGATTTAGCTCCTTTATACCCTAAGGCTTCTCGTCTCAATATTTATTCTGTTATTGCCAACTTCATCAATATGTGCCAAAACTGAAACAATCTAGATTTAATGGCAGTAGGATTGGATTGGCGGAACACAGTACCTATAAGAGTCTGAGGACACTCAAACTGATGTGTTGTCCAGATTCTTACTCCACTTGTGCCCTTTATCACAGTCTTTCCATACTGATTGTTTTTCCCTTATATCATTTTTTTAAATTGTGGTAAAATTCAAGCATCATAAAATTATCCATTTGAATGTATACAATTCAGTGACATTTAATACATTCATAATGTTCTCCATGATCACCCCCCTCTACTTTCAAAGCATATTCATCACCTCAAAATGAAACCCCTCATTCATTTAGCAGTCACTCCCCATCCCTCCCTTGGCAACTACTAATGTGCTTTCTGTCTCTATGGATTTGCCTCTTCTGGATTTTTCATATTTATGGAATCATACAACATGTGGCCTTTGGTGTCTGTCTTCTTTCACTTAGCACCATGTTTTCCAGGTTCATCCACTTTGTAACAACCATTAGTACTTCATTCCTTTTTTGAATTGAATGATATTCCCTTATGTGAATATGCCACATTTTGTTGATCCATTTCTCAGCTGATGGAAATTTAGGTTATTTCTATCTTTTGGCTGTTTTGAATAGTGCTTCCATTTACATTTATGTACAATTATTTGTTTGAATACCCATTTTTAAAAAAGATTTTATTTATGGGTGGCTCAGTGGGTTAAAGCCTCTGCCTTCGGCTCGGGTCATGATCCCAGGGTCCTGGGATCGAGCCCCGCATGGGGGGGGGGGGTCTCTGCTCGGCAGGGAGCCTGCCTCCCCTCTCTCTGTGCCTGCCTCTCCTCTCTCTGTGCCTGCCTCTCTGCCTACTTGTGATTTCTGTCTGTCAAATAAATAAAATCTTTAAAAAAAAAGATTTTCTTTATTTCACAGAGTACCAGTAGGGAGCAGGAGGGAGAGGGAGAGGGAGAAGCAGACTTCCTGCTCAGCAGGGAGCCTGCAGCGGGGTTCAGTGGGAGGACTCTGGGATAATGACCTGAGCTGGAGGCAGATTCTTTTTTTTTTTTTTAAGATTTTTATTTATTTATTTGACAGAGAGAGATCACAAGTACATAAAGAGGCAGGTAGAGAGAGGGAGAGAGGAGGAAGCAGGTTCCCTGCTGAGCAGAGAGCCCGATGCGGGACTCGATCCCAGGACCCTGAGATCATGACCGGAGCTGAAGGCAGCGGCTTAACCCACTGAGCCACCCAGGCTCCCTGGAGGCAGATTCTTAACCGAATGAGCCACCCAGGTGCCCCTGAATACCCATTTTCAGTTCCTTCAGGTATATACGTATTAGTAGAACTCCTGGGTCATAGGGTAATTCTCTGTTTAATTTTTTGAAGAACTGCCACATATAGCAACTGCATCATTTTACATTCCCATTAGTAATGTGTGAGTGTTCCAGTCTCTTCGCATCCTCACCAACACTTATTTTATTTCATTTTTTTAAGTAATTTCTAAACCCAACATGTGGCTCAAACCCCAAGATCAAGAGTTGCACATTCCTGCAAATGAGCCAGCCCCTCCATTTTTTTTTAACAACCATCCTGATGCGTATGAAGTATTATCTTGTTGTGGTTTTGATTTGCATTTCCTAAGGACTAAAGATACTGAGTATCTTTTCATGCTTGTTGGCCATTTGGACATATTCTTGGGGAAAAAATCTAATCATTTGCCTGTTTTTAATTTGGTAGTTTATATTTTCATTGCTGAGTTGTAACGGTTCTTTGAGTATTCTAGAAACTAACATCTTACCAGATTACATGATTTGTAAATATTTTATCTTGTTGTGTCGGTTGTCTTTTCAGCTTCTTTTTTTAAAAGATTTTATTTATTTATTTGAGAGAGAGTGAGAGAGAGCGAGAACATGAGAGGGGAGAAGGTCAAAGGGAGAAGCAGGCTCCCAGCTCCTCGGACTTTATCCTGGGACCCTAGGACCATGACCCCAGCTGAAGGCAGTTGCTTAACCAAGTGAGCCACCCAAGTGCCCATCTTTTCAGTTTCTTAATAGTGTCCTTTGATGCACAGAAAGTTTTTGATTTTGAGGAAATCCGATATATGTAATTTTTCTTTTGTTGCTTATGCTTTGGTGTCACACTGAAGAATTCATTGTCAAATCCAAGATCATGAGTTTGTCCCTTTTTTCTCCTGAAGAGAAGAAGTTTTAAAATTTTATAACTCTCTCTCTCTCTATATATATATATATGAGTTTTACATAACTATATATGAGAATTTTATAATCTTAATACTTAAGTATTCAATATATATATAACTTAATTAAGTATTAAGTATAATTCTTACTTAATCTTAATTCTCATTTAAGTATTTTTTTTCCTGTTTGAATTAATTTTTGTATATGATGTAAGGTATTTTTCCAACTTGATTCTTTTGCATATAGATATCTAGTTGGCCATCATTTCCTGAAGAGACAATTATATCCCAATTGAATGCACTTGGCACCCTTATCCAAAATCAATTGACCATAGATCTATGGGTTGATTTCTGGTTTCTCACTTCTATTCCATTGATCTGTAATATATGTCGATAGGCATAAGATGTCTATATACATAAGATGTACTTATGCTAGTACAATACTGTTTTGATTACTGTAGCTTTGTTTATTTACCAGTTTGTATATTTATTTATTTATTTATTTTTAAAGATTTTTTAAAATTTATTTGACACATAGAGAGACAGCAAGAGAGGGAACACAGGCAGGGGGAGTGGGAGAGGGAGAAGAAGGCTTCCTGCCGAGCAGGGAGCCTGATGGGGGGTTCAATCCCAGGACCCTGGGTCCTACAACTTTTATTTTCTTTTTAAAGATTGTTTTGGCTATTTAGATTCCCTTGTAATTCCATATGATTTTTAGAATTCTTTTTCCTTGTATTTTTTTTGTTGAAAACCAGACATTCTGAATGCTGGAATGTGACAACTTGGAAATCACATTTTCTCCCCTCTCCTAAGTGTTGTTCCTATTTGGTTAAACAGAACAGAAATACCATACAATCCAGGTTTGCCTATTTAGTGACTTTCTAAGCTATTTTTGTATTTTATGTATTCATTTTTTAAACCTCAGTATAAAAAAGTGAAAAATAAATAAAAATAAAATAAAAGAATAAAACTTCAGGGCACCTGTGTGGCTCAGTCGGGTAAGTGTCTGCCTTCAGCTCAGGTCCTGATCCCAGGGTCCTGGGATGGAGGCCCACAGGGAACTCCCCCCTCAGTGGGAGGCCTGCTTCTCCCTCTCCCTACCACTCCCCCTGCTTGTGCTCTCCTGCTCTCTCTTTCCTTCTCTCAAATAAATAAAATCTTTTAAAAAAGCAAATTCAGGGGCGCCTGGGTGGTTCAGTGGGTTAAGGCCTCTGACTTCAGCTCAGGTCATAACCCGGGGTCCTGGGATCAAGCCCCGCATCGGGCTCTCTGCTCAGCGGGGAGCCTGCTTCCCTTCCTCTCTCTCTGCCTGCCTCTCTGACTACTTGTGATCTCTGTCTGTCAAAATCCAAAGCGCTGTAGAGTTTGGAAACAGAGGAGAACATTATGTGTTTTTCCTCACTTGTGTCTTGTGACTCCTTTTCCCTTCAGACCCAACTGAGAGAGCAGGGTGCCAGCCCAAGCTTGGGAACATCAACTCACCCAAACTTAAGGGTACCTGTTCCTCTGAGCTTGCTTCGCCTGCTCCACAAAGCAGAGAGGCCTGGGCCTCTCCAGGTCTGGGCACAGCTGACTGGGAGCCCAGCCCCTGGTCCCAGGGGCCTGCTTTGTAGGCTGCCTGTGTGGCCTCCCTACCTCTGGTCCGCAGCCCCTCTCCATCACAGATTACACTCTGTGCTGGCAGTGAAGCGAATACAACCACCCTGACTATTCTTTTTCTCTTTCTTTTCTTACTATTTTTTTAAAAGATTTTTTTATTTATTATCAAGACACAGAGAGAGAGAGAGAGAGAGAGAGAGAGAGAGCGCGCACGTGCACATTGGGGAGTGAGCAGAGGGAGAGAAAAAGTCTGGAGCAGGCTCCCCGCTGATGGAGGAGGCCCATGTGGGGCTCCATCCCAGGACCCTGAGATCACGATCTGAGCCAAAATCAAGAGTTGGTTGCTTAACTGACTCAGCCACCCGGGTCCCCCTTTTCTTACTCTTTTTGTTTTGTTTGTTATTTTCAAATTATCTTTTCAGGATCATTGAGGTTTTTCTATGATCTCAGTCAATCACCCCTTGATCTTATGGAGGCACAAATTAGCCATCACTGCCTGAGCCTATGAAAAAGTATTTCGAATGACCACAGGGAAGAATCCAGCCTGAAGTTAAAGTCATCTCCAGCTAGTGACAAATTCCATACAAAGTCTTCATAATAGGACCACGATAAGGAAGATCAAAATCTGAGATGTTAGAAATGTCTCAATAGAACATTGACTAAAGTATTTGGTAGTTAAAGAATTTTAAATGTGCATGATATCCCTGAGAAATAATTAATTCTCACCTAACATTTCTACCTTTGTGAGGTGGGTGGAACTTTGAAATTGTTTTTGTAGTCTGTTTCTTCTAGTCTTCAAGGTACTCTTCACAGTCTTAAGAATTAAATTGACATGAGACAGATTAACAGGAGAATCAAAATTGCATATACAGGGAGAACCCACATTAGCGTGAGAGATTCGTAAGACTGTCAGGGGAAATGAAGTATAAATGTCTTTCTGCACTAAGGAGGAGGAGTTAAGAGGCTGGGTCTTCCAGGCGCCTGGGTGGCTCAGTGGGTTAAAGCCTCTGCCTTCAGCTCAGGTCATGATCCCAGTGTCCTGGGATCGAGCCCCGCATCGGGCTCTCTGCGTGGCAGGGAGCCTGCTTCCCCCCCACTCTCTCTCTGCCTGCCTCTCTGCCTACTTGTGATCTCTGTCTGTCAAATAAATGAATAAAATTTTTTTAAAAAAAGAGTCTGGGGCTTCAAAGGGAAGGAGGACAAGTCACAGGAAGACTAGAAAGAGTAAATGTCTGGTAACAGATCTTTAAGGGTCATAGAGAAACATTGGAACAAAGAGAAAAATTCTAACAGTCTTTGCTAACTTCCTCCCTATTGACTGGAGTTTGTTCATACTATAATGTTGTTGCCTATGGTGATCACTCTCTTCCTGGATCTGGTTTTCTAAATTCTTTTAGGCAGTTAGTGGGAAGGTCTTGCCCCCTGCCCCCCCAACCCGGCCCTAAATTCCAAATATTCTGTTCTATGTTTTTATTCCTAAAGTTTTAAAATTTTACATTTAAGTCCATGATGCATTTTGAGTTGATTGTTGCTTAAGATATGAGGTCTAGTTCAAGGTTAGTTTTTTACCTATGGATGTCCAATTGCTCCAGCATCATTTGTTTAAAAGTTTATCTTTCTTGGATACCTGGGTGGCTTAGTCAGTTAAGCGTCTGCCTTTGGCTCAGTTCATGATCTTGGGGTCCTGGAATCGAGTCCCGTGTGGGGCTCCTTGCTCATCAGGAAGCCTGCTTCTCCTTCTGCCTGCCGCTCCCCTTTCTTCTGCTCACTCTCTCTCTCTCTGACAAATAAATGGATTATATATAGATATATATAACCTGCTAGATGTGGATGTGACCGATAATGTTTCCCTTCTTCCGATGGCCTGATCCCCCTCAGTTTCTGCCTCTCTTAGGTCATTCTTCAAGGACTGCAGTTTTTCATTTTTGCTAGAATTTATCATTGTTTTTGGCAAATGGGTTAGTTGGCTATAACTTATTTTGGCAAACGGGTTAGTTGGATATAAAAACATATATATAGATATATAGATCCCAGATATATCTATATATATGTTTTTATATCCAACTAACCCGTTTGCTATATATATCTATATATATAGATAGATAGATTTTTTTTTAAAGATTTTATTTATTTGAGAGAGAGCATGAGAGGGGAGAAGCAGACTCCCCGTGGAGCCAGGAGCCTGATGCAGGACTCAATCCCCGGGCTCTGGGATCATGACCTGAGCCGAAGGCAGCCGCCTAACCAGCTGAGCCTCCCAGGCGCCCTAAAATATTTTTTTAAGTCTATCTTTCTGGGGCGCCTGGGGCGCTCAGTCATTAAGTGTCTGCCTTCAGCTCAGGTGATGATTCCAGGGTCCTGGGATCAAGCCCCGCATCAGGCTCCCTGCTCAGCGGGAAGCCTGCTTCTCCCTCTCCCACTCCCCCTGCTTCTGTTCCTTCTCTTGCTATGTCTCTCTCTCTGCCAAAAAAATAAATAAAATATTTAAAAATTTTTTTAAAAAGTCTATCTTTCCTCTATTGAATTGCTTTTGCAGCTTTGACAAAAACATGTGAGCATATTTGTGTGGGTCTGTGTTTGGGCTCTCAGTTCTATTCTATTGATGTATGTTTCTTTCCTTCTGCCAATACCACACTTTCTAAATTTCATTCAGCATATAATAAAACTTAACATCTGATAGAATAATTCCACCCCTTTTCATTTTCCCCCCAAATTCTTTAAGCTCTGGGGTGCCTGGCTGGCTTAGTTGGTAGAACGTGCGACTCTTGATCTCAGAGTCATGAGTTCAAGCCCCACATTAGGCAAGGAGCCTACTTAAGAAATTCTTTTAGCTCTTCTAGGTCAATTGATTTTCCACATAAATTTTATTCTTTTAAAGATTTTATTTATTTATTTGTCAGAGAGAGGGAGGAGAGTAAAGCAGGGGGAGCAGCAGGCAGAGGGAGAAGTAGGCTCCCCACTGAGCAAGGAGCCCCACACAGGACTCGATTCTAGGACCCCAAGATCATGACCTGAGCCAAAGGCAGACGCTTAACCAACTGAGCCACCCGGGTGTCCCACCATATAAACTTTAGAATGTGCTAGCTTATGTCTGCAACAAACATTGCTGAGATTTTTATAGGACTTGCAGTAAATAAACAGATCAACTTAGGGGAATTTGGTAATTACTGTTTTACTTTCATTAGTTATTCATTCCTTCATTCATTCCCTGACCATTGTGGAAACTCTGTGTTTGGTAGTCTGGGTTTTCTATTATTTTCCTCTAAACCATGTTATGGGTTGTTCTAGCAAGTAGTTTTATTACTGACAGATTTTATCCTTTTTTTAGTACATGTCTGTTTCAGTTTTCCCTTTCTTTTTAGGGAGAATCTCTTGGTCCACGTATGCACTCTTTCATCCTAAAATGCGGCCTTTCTGTGGTTTCCCTGGGAACCGTGATGTCTTGTCCGGAGCCCCTAACTTGGGTTGAATAAACTCCTGTGTCTGTCTCCAGGGCAGTGGACACCGTTGGACTCTTGGCGCCTCTCTTTTAACCTTCCAGTTGTCGCTTTGCCCCTGCGCTCTTTGGATTTGAAGCCCACATGTGTCCTATTTTAGAGTTTAGAGTCTTTTCAAGAATCTGAGAGAAGTTTATATGCAGATTTGAGGACTTACCATGGAATCTCCCTTTCGTAGTATATCCTAGACATTTACAGCCAATCTAGCACCCCTGAATGCTGCAGCTTCTGCTCACTTTCTGTGACCACGTGCCCTACAGCCTGGGGGTTACTGCAGGGCGACAAACGTGCTAGATGTGGATGTGACCGATAATGTTTCCCTTCTTCCGACGGCCTGATCCCCTTCAGTTTCTGCCTCTCTTAGGTCACTCATCAAGGCCTGCAGTTTTTCATTTTTGCTAGAATTTATCATTGTTTTTGGCAAACGGATTAGTTGGCCATAACTTATTTTGGCAAACAGGTTAGTTGGATATAACCTCGTCCACCATTATCCCTTTTTTTCTTTTTTTATTCCTTGTTCATTTTAAATCATCAGATTTTTAAAGAAGTTGTCCTATGGGAGGTATATTTTTTATACATTTACCTAAAAAAATTTTCTAATCACAGTTGTTCTGCTGAAAAATATTTTAAATCTCCAGTGGAGGGGCACCTGGTGGTTCAGTCGTTAGGCGTCCGCCTTCTGCTCGGGTCGTGATCCCGGGGTCCTGGGATCAAGCCCAGCATCAGGCTCCCTGTCGGAGGAGACCTGGTTCTCCCTCTCCCACACCCCCCTGCTTGTGTTCTGTCTCTCACTGTCTCTATCTCTGTGTCAAATAAATGAATTTAAAAATCTTAAAAAAAAATAAAAATAAATCCTCAGTGGAAAATCCTCCATATTTCCTTTCCAAATTAAACTGATCAGACCGCTTCAAAGGAAGAAAGGATCAAATCCTTTTTTTTTAAGATTTTATTTATTTACTTGAGAAAGAGAGAACGTAAGTAGGGAGAGCGGCAGGAGGGGAGAACCAGGCTCTGAGCAGGGAGCCCCTTGTGAGGCTCCATCCAGGACCCCGGGATCATGACCTGAGTGGAAGGCAGAGGCTAAACTGACTGAATCATCCAGGCGCTCCAATGATCAAATGCTTCATACTTTGATTGCTTAAACTTGAGGAATGTGAGCTTTTCCTCTGATAGTCAAACTCTTCTGGGGGCTTGTAATGGGTATAAGCATGATAGCAGTATTTGTACTTTTCTATTTCTAATAATTATTGCGGAGTATCTAGATGGATAGGCTTGTAGAGAATCAGAAACATTTCATTACCAATCCACAGTTCTTCCTCCTCCCTAAATGCATTTTATTATTTTAAAAACTAATTTATTATTTTAAAGATTTTATTTATTTATTTATTTGAGAGAGAGAGAGCACAGAGAAAGAGGGAGAGGGAGAAGCAGATTTCCTACTGAGCAGAGAGCCCAAAGATGCAGGGCTCCATCCCAGGACTCTGAGATCATGATCTGAGCCGAAAGCAAGCTCGAAAAAAGAAAGGTTGGAACATTCCCAAGGATGGTGGGATTTTAGCAGGTTTACAAGGTAAATAAATGGCCAGCATTACAAAGTAGCACTTGCCCTGGCGAGGACTGCTAATTTCAGGGTCAGCAGAGATGGGTTCTGACTTGCTGAACTCTAAAGTGAGACACAAGCAGCATTCTTGCTGGACGCAGAAGAGATTAAGGCCTGGCTCCAGGCCTGGGAATATCCTGGTGAGCTACTAAAATGAAGTTCTCGAGAAGCAGGTTCCTGTGGAGAAGTAGAATTGGGGAATGAGCTTCCAGATGAGTAAGCGGTTATGTGACTCCAGGTGGTCACTGAAGGGCACTCTGGTTTGGGGTAATTGAGGCAGTGAACTTGATCATTCATGATCTGGCTTCCAAAGCAGCCTTTCACACGGGCCCTGCAGCATCCATGCGTACAGTTCAAGAAACACCTGCCTTCGCTGTTGAGCTTGACCCAGAAACTGCTATGACATGGGTACACTCTTGTGTTAAAGCACTTTTTCTTCTGATTCTGATCAAAATCCAAGACTACTTGGATCAGATTCAACAAGCTTGCTGTCTGCGGCCCACATCCTCGAGATGGGTTAATTTGGTTTTTTATAGCATGTAAGCAAAGGACAGCCACATTTGGTTGGCTCTTGAAGTGACCCAGTTTTACATATCGAAGCACCAAAATTGGCCCAGAAGCTGAAGGATTTCCTTGTGTGATAGCATCGGGGGAGAACTGGATGGGAAGACATCCAGCTTGGTCATGTGTGTTCTGCTTCCTTCCAGGTGAAAGAGCTAGTGCGAGAAGAATCATTTGCATATGGTGACCATGTTCTCCTCCAGTCCTCCTTGAGCGGGATAGGGGTGTGCTGACTTGCCCCCATCCAGGCTGCCAGCTGTGATGGAAGAGCCAGGCTCCAGCACGGGAACGCGTGTCCGCCACGGTTATGCCTCTGTACTCTGTGCCGACCGATCTCCCTTCCAGTCCCTCCATATGAGGTGACCGTTGTATGCTGGGATGTGTGACCTTGACAAACTAGGAAAAAAAGTCTCTTCATTTTAATGTTCATTTCAACAGCTATTTAGGCTCTGGGCACTGTTCTAGGTTCTGGGAATATATTGTCAAACAGAAGGCACAGAAACCTCCGACTGGATGGAGCCTGCTTCTACTGGTGGGGACGCAGGGGGTAAGCCAAGTAAATAAGGTATGACGAGGTGATAACAGCCAAAGCCAAAAAACAATGGAGCAGGGACATGGTGTAAAATGTTTCCAGGAGAAGGGTAAAAAATGAAATTTTTGAGTTTAGGCCAGAAGAAAGTGAGAGAACAAGCCTTTACAGGTATGGGGGGGCGCTGTGCAGGGCTTTCCTGGCAGAAGGAAGATGGTAGGTAATTTCACCCCTGAGCACAGCATGTCCATCATGAGTGACAAATGATGAACCCTATAAGCCACCTCTGTGTTGTTTCCATGGCGCGTATCTTTGATCAGTCAATGAGCGCTTTCCCACAGTCCCCAGATCTAGACTCAGAAGCCTCCCCAACTTAGCATGTGTGAATTGGCCACTGCAGCCATAACAAATGACCACAGACTTTGTCCCTTAACCCAAGTTTCTCATCTCCTGGTTCTGTAGGTCAGCAGTCTAGGTAATAGGTAGCTTTGCTGGATCCTGTTTACAATGTGGCAGGGCTGAAATCGAGGTAGAAGCAGGGCTGTATTTCTTTCTGGAGGCTTTGGGGATGAATTCACTACTAGGCTCATTGAGGTTTTTAGTGAAATTCGATTCCTTGTTGTTTGGGGACCAAGGACCTCATTTCCTTGTTGTCTATCAGTTGGGAGGCAGTTTTTTGCTTCTAGAAACTTCCTTCTCGTGCTTTTTGTGTACCCTTCCTTTCGCAAAAGCTGGTGGAGTCCCTCTCACAATTGCAGTCTCTCCCAGTTGTTCCTTTGGCCTCACGTCTGTTGCCTCTAGGCAGGTGAAGTTCTCTGCTTTTAAAGCTGCTGTGTGATTAGATGGGCCCCACCCAGCTACCCAGGATAATCTCCCTCTGTTAAGGTCCATAATCTTAATTATATCTGCCAAGTCCTTTTAAAAAATTTTTTTTTCATAATTTATTTATTTAAGAGAGAGCACCAAGTAGGGACAGAGTGGCAGAGCGGCAGTGAGAGGGAGATGGAGAAGCAGGCTCTCCACTGAGCAGGGAGCCTGATGCGGGACTCGATCTCAGGACCCTGGGATCATGACCTGAGCCGAAGGCGGCCGTTTAACCAACTGAGCCACACAGACGCCCCTCAGAGTGCTTTCATAACTGTTAATTTCATATTGATTGTTCTCAACATCACACCCATTCAAAGTCAAATGGCTTGTAAGACTAAACTGCACACACACACACACACACACACACACACACACACACACACACAATTTCTAATTTTGTCCTCAGACCCGCTTATCCTGGGATACAGCACCCTGACTTGGAGCCCTGGAAATGTAGACATTTTCCTACTAACCTGAGTAGGTAAATCTTTTGCTGCATAAAAGAAGAATCTTGGGGCGCCTGAGCGACTCAATCCTTCAGTGGCCGCCTTCGACTCGGGTCATAATCCCAGGGTCCTGGGATTAAACCCCAAGTCGGGCTTCTTGCTCAGCAGGAAGTCTGCTTCTCCCTCTCCAGCTCCCCTGTGCTTGTGTTCCCTCTCTCTCTCTCTCTCTCTCTCTCTGCCAGATAAATAAATGAAATCTTTAAAATAAAAAAGGAAGAATCTTAACATTTTCAATAGAGATATAATGATGCTTGCTTCAGATTTTATTGTCCCTTGTGTTTATGACAATTTAACCTAGTGATAAGTCCCTAACTACTTAACTGAGGAAATTCTCATTATACTTAACCATTTCATGACGTGCCTCAGACCTTGTGATAGAGTGCAGGGCATGGCACCAGGTGTTGATTGGAATTTAAAAAAATCATTTACTAGTTTAAATTGCACATTGAAAATAAAATTTTCAATTTTATTTTTTAAAGATTTTATTTATTTATTTATTTATTTGACACAGAGAGAGAGAGATAGCGAGAGAGGGAACACAAGCAGGGGGAGTGGGAAGGGGAGAAGCAGGCTTCCCGCCGAGCAGGGAGCCCGACCCCAGAACCCCAGGATCATGACCTGAGCCAAAGGCAGACGCTTAATGACTGAGCTACCCAGGCGCCCCAGCAATTTTCAATTTTGGCATGAACATGTAACTACTATACTCCACTTGGAGCATCTGTGTTTAGTTTGTACCTATTACTTATCAGAAGGTTTGCTAGTTATTTATGGGGCGCCTGGGTGGCTCAGTTGGTTAAGTGCCTGCCTTCAGCTCAGGTCATGATCTCAAGGTACTGGGATCAAGCCCTACATCCGGCTCTCAGTCATGGGAGTCTGCTTCTCCCTCTCACTCTCCTTCTGTTCACTCTCTGTCCCTCTCAAATAAATAAATAAATGTTTAAAAAAAGAAGGTTTGCTGAGGAATACCTGCTAAGTATTTTGTCTTACTAGCCTCACTATTAAACATGAAATAAAAAGGTATTTGTCATGCTTCCTGTCTATCTCAATTGTTCATGAAAAAAGGGAATGGTTGTACTGGATCTCTTTGGAGAAGTGAGCTTCTCTTTGGTTTTATTTATTTATTTTAAAGATTTTTATTTATTTATTTATTTGGCAGACAGGGATCACAAGTAGGCAGAGAGGAAGGCGGGGGGGGGCGGGGGGGAGGGGAAGCAGGCTCCCTGCTGAGCAGAGAGCTGGATGCGGGACTCAATCCCAGGACCCTAAGATCATGACCTGAGCCCAAGGCAGAGGCTTTAACCCACAGAGCCACCCAGGCACCCCTCTTTTTGGTTTTATAGTCCTGATGTTTTTCATTTCTATCCTTCCCTCCAGAAATTGGTGGGCATAACAAGATGAGATGACAGGTACTAGCTATATGCGATATTTCTGCAGGATTTGCTTGGGTTCTCTGCCGAGACCAAACCCTCAGAAGCATTTTAGTGATCCTGCCTCTGCCTGTTTTAACCAGTATCGGTATAGACTTCCCCAGGTACAAGAGTAACTTTGTCAGGGTGTGTAATTTGCAGAACATAAATCTGGTGCTTGACTAAGTCCTCAAATTTATTTAGAAATCCCTTAAATGTGTTACAAGTGTTAGCTATATTTTATATAATTTTCTTTGAAAATGAATTTTATGAAGGGAGCATATACCATGTCTGGAAATATTTATTTTTATATCCTTTCGTTGTCCAGTTTTATTTTGTTTTAACTTTATTTTATTTATTTGACAGAAAGACATAGATTGTGAGAGAGAGCACAAGTGGGGAAGAGAGGGAGAAGCAGGCTCCCCGCTGAGCAGGGAGCCCGACGTGGGGCTCAATCCCAGGACCCTGAGATCATGACCTGAGCCAAAGGCAGGCGCTTAAAAGACTGAGCCACCCAGGTGCCCCTTGCCTGGTTTATTTTTATTGTCAAATCATTTCAGATACTCAGGAAAAAGGAAGAAATACTAGGATAATGACACTGGCACATCTTTCACCTACATTTTTTAAAAACTTAAATGTCATATTTGTTTTCTCTCTGTGTCTCCTGAACCTTGAGAAAATAAGTCAGTTGTTACGATACTTATAACTCTCAATATTTCCATTAGACATCTCCTTCAAAAAGGATATGTTCCTTCATAACCACAATGCTATTGTCATATCTAAAAACAACTAACAACAATGTCATATATATTTAGTCTGTATTCAAATTTCCCCAGTTGTCTCAACTGTCTTTTATAGCTATTTTCAGAATAAGTATCTAGGTCATGCATTGCACTTACGTTGCATTTAGATATTATGTCTCTTCGGATTCTTTTACTCTATGACACATCTATCTCCCACCTTTTTTCCTTATGACATTGGCTTTTTGAAAAGTTGTCTTGTAGATTGTCCCACCTTCTGGATTACTCTGTTTGATTACAGTGTCATTTAATTTGTTCTCATATTTCCTGTATTTCCCATCAACTGCAGGGTAGATCTATCAATGTAATTGAATCAATTCAGGTTAAAAATTTTGACAAGATTACTTCATAAATGTTAATGTTGTTTCCTCCTTTATAAGCTGGTAGTTTTAAAAATATTTTTATATTTTTTGTTTTTCGAAGATTAGAGACCGTGACAGTCAACAATGCCTAGCTAGAGTTTATTAACAATAACATAATTATTCATTTTTTTAAAAATCAAGCGTAGTTGACACACAATGCTATGTTAGTTTCAGGTGTACAACATAGTGATTCCACAATTCTATACATTATGCAATGCTCACCACGGTAAGCACAGTCGCCATCTCAGCTGGTGTTCTTCTATTTTTTAAATTAGTTTTTGAAGATTTATTTATCTATGAGTAGGTTAAGCATCTGCCTTCGACTCAGGTCATGATCTCCAAGTCCTGGGATGGAGCACCTGGGCTTCCTGCTCGGCAGGGGGTCTGCTTCTCTCCATCTCTCTCTCTCTAAATAAATAAATATTTTTTTAAAAAAGGATTTTTTTCTGGAGCGCCTGGGTGGCTCAGTGGGTTAAGCCTCTGCCTTCGGCTCAGGTCATGATCCCAGGGTCCTGAGATGGAGTCCGCCTCGGGCTCTCTGCTAGGCAGGGAGCCGGCTTCCTTTCCTCTCTCTCTGCCTGCCTCTCTGCCTACTTGTGGTCTCTCTCTCTCTGTCAAATAAATAAAATCTTTTAAAAAAGGATTTATTTCTTTATTTGAGAGAAAGAGAGAGCACAGGTGGGAGGGGCCGAGGGAGAAGAAGAAAGAATCTCAGGCAGACTGTGTGTTCAGCATGGAACCCAACATGGGGCTCCATCTCATGACCCTGAGGTATGAACTGAGCCACCCAGGTGCCCCCATTATTTTATATTCTTTATTTTGATTATTCTCTTTGATGGCTGAGTCCCATATTTGCTAATAGAAGTTCCTTTAAACTACTTGTGATCCCTTCTGGCATGGCCTTACTAGTCTCTGTGCAGGTACTTGTTTTCTGGAGCAAAGATTTCCTGAGCAACTCTTTTACTTTTCCTGTCCCAGACCTAAGATCAGCCCTTTTACCAAGGAACCCTGATTCTTTAATGAGAAATAGCACCTTGAACCAAGATCTTGGCAGAAATAAATTATTTTACAACATGTCAGTACTCATATTTATTATTTTAAGTTTCTTTTTTTCAATCTTTATAACCCAATGTGGGGCTCGGACTCTCACCTGGAGATCAAGAGTTTGCATGGTCTCGTGACCTTGGCAGCCAGGCGCCCCAGTAGTCCTGGTTCAAAGGTATGTGAAACCAAATCATACAGTGCCTCCTACAGCACTGCAATTGTAACATAATTATTCTTCATTCACTCAAGCTTTTTGCTTCCTTGGCCATGTGTTCCAAATCTATGATTTAGAGTAGTGGCAGTAAATAAAATACCCAATCAATGTGGGATGTGCCAGATCTTGAAGATACTAGTGATCAGTAATTCTGTTTTTTAAATGGCAGCTCCCATTTTAAGGCTGAAACCTGAAGAAAACAGCTTAAGATAATTTTATACGCTTTCTGTATGTAGCTTATTTTGGTAGGAATTACGATTTGGCCCATGTTACATCTCATTCTTGGGACAGAGAAGTGAGGAAGGACGACATCTCTTGTTCTTTAAACGTCTTATCTATATTCTGTAATTATTCCCAGCCTACAGATGAGAAAACTGAGTGTTAGAGAGGGTAGATGATTTGCTCAAGGTCCTTGTGCCTGCAAGTGACAGAGCTGAATCTTCACGTGGTTGTCTGTCTGACATCAAGTCCCTGCTCCAAACTCCGTGCTTTGGTGACACTGGGTGTATTAATAGTGTATGGAGTATGTGTATGGAGTAACAGTGTATGTGTATGGAACCTCTGCAACATTACCTCTTGGGGGATGGGCATGATATAAGAGAGTTTGAGCCAACAAGCCCTGCCATGAAGTCCTGGAAGTCCAGTGTGGGGGACAGCATACATTTTTAGGCAGTATAATAGGAAGCCGGTCTTTTTATTTTTATTATTTTTTAAAGATATTATTTCTTTATTTGACAGAGAAAGAGACAACGAGAGAGGGAACACAAGCAAGGGGAGTAGGAGAGGGAGAGGCAGGCTCCTTGCTGATTGGGGAGCCGGATGCGGGGCTTGACCCTAGGAACCTGGGATCATGACCTGAGCCCAAGGCGGACACTTAATGACTGAGCCACCCAGGCGGCCTGAATTTATCCTCTCTTAAATTGACTAATATCCCTGACCCATCACTGCACCCACTGTGTACACCTGGTATCATCTGTGAGACGTTGCCCTCATTGTAATCTCTCTGCCTCAAGCCAGAGGAGTTGCCTGGATCTGAGAAGGGCTGTTCTGAATAACTTTCAGGCCAGCTTACACACAGCAAAGCTGGATTCACATCAATGTAGTAGAGTGGAAAAGAAACAAAGCTATGCAGAGGAGTCATCCGGAAAGGAGAGATGGTAGGGCTTTAGAGAAAGAAGTTACTCTATTTTGTCTATTACTCTATTTTGTCTAGGTGTGAAAAATTTTTACAAATATTTTTTTACAGATAAAATTTTACAGACAAATATTTTGTCCAATACTCTATTTTCTCTAGATGTAAAAAAAAAAAAAAAGGCATCATGTTGTATGATCTTCCTGGTTGTTCGGAAGTACCTATGTTCTTTTTTTTTTTAAGATTTTATTTATTTATTTGACAGACAGAGATCACAAGTAGGCAGAAAGGCAGGCAGAGAGAGGAGGAAGCAGGCTTCCTGCCGAGCAGAGAGCCCGATGCGGGGCTTGATCCCAGGACCCTGAGATCATGACCTGAGCCGAAGGCAGAGACTTTAACCCATTGAGCCACCTAGGCGCCCCGAAAGTACCTATGTTCTTGACAACATCTGGATTATATTATATATAAAGGTTATATTAAAACTGAGTTAACCCTGGCTGCTCAAGATATGGAAATAAAATGGTTTTCCCTCATCTTTTGCAGAGTACACAAAGTATAAACTTGTGGAAAGTT
The DNA here is from genome assembly GCF_922984935.1 of Meles meles. Classification (NCBI taxonomy): domain Eukaryota; kingdom Metazoa; phylum Chordata; class Mammalia; order Carnivora; family Mustelidae; genus Meles; species Meles meles. Next base: position 102,241,002 of record NC_060087.1, on the reverse strand, counting down.
AAGAGCACTATTTTCTCACTCTTTCCATAAAGAAGGTGTAAGAATGTGGTTTATGTTTTCACTAGGTCCTACTGCTTAAAACATCTGATAGAATATAAATTAAACAAATTATAAGATTTAGAAATTGAACACAAAAGAATATTAATTATTGTAACATACTCCGCAGACTCTAAAAGTCAAATCTCAATATTTATTTCTTCCTTCCAAGTCTTACTTAAGCAGGGGGTTCTAGGGTTAAATTTACAGTCCCTTCTATCTTCAAGCAACACCACATTTCAAGACATTAAGTCAAAATGCTCTCTGTTAGGGGGCGTCTGGGTGGCTCAGTCAGTGAAGTGTCTGACTTGACCTCAAGTCGTAATCTCCAGGTCCTGGGATCAAGCCCATGGCAGGCTCCCTGCTCAGGGTGGAGTCTACTTGCCCCTCTCCATCTGCCCCGCACTTCGTGCGCACATGTGCGCAGCCGCTCTCTCTCTCAAATAAATAAATTAAATCTTTAAAAAAAAACTAGGGGCACCTGGGCGGCTCAGTGGGTTAAGCCTCTGCCTTCAGCTCAGGTCATGATCTCAGGGTCCTGGGATCGAGCCCCACATCGGGCTCTCTGCTCAACAGGGAGCCTGCTTCCTCCTCTCTCTGCCTGCCTCTCTGCCTACTTGTGAGCTCTCTCTTTGTCAAAAAACTAAATGAAATCTTTAAAAAAACTATCTGTTTTGGAATCCTCTGGGAGTACTCTTTACAACCAGAATTGAAAGGTGGAGTGCTACGAATTGTTTTATTCTTTTCTTTCAAGACCAGATTCCATTGCCTCCATATTAATCACATTCCTTCCATTTTTAATGTCTGCCTAATTCTCGTGGAGACATGGGTTTACTCTGGCTGACTAGAAGGACCAGGACATTTTGGGCTTCTGCTTTGCCTATACTTTGTTTTCTCAGGGTCACTTATATTGCTAATTTTAATACCAAGTATGTTTTATGGGTCACCTGATACGTATCAATAATGGAATCCATTGATTTTGAGCCGAATATAGCATCTACATGGAGGTATAGGTTCAGGAGAATGACCCAGAATCCCTGTCCCTTTCCTGAGCGATTCAGTTTACATTTCAACGTGACTTTTCTTTGCTACTGCCCTATCACCCAGCTAGTCCTTTATCTAGTCCTACTTTCTTTGACTAAGGACAATTTTAATGTCAACTGCAGCAACCTAGGTTGATGGAGGAATTGTGCTGAAATGAAAGAAAGCTTAACACCTCCCACGCTGAACCAGAATTTAAAAAAAAAATTTTTATAGCCCCCTGAAAAACAACCTGAGGGTTTTGAAGGGTCAGGGGTGGAAGGTTGGGGGAACAGGTGGTGGGTAATAGGGAGGGCACGTTTTGCATGGAGCACTGGGTGTTGTGCAAAAACAATGAATACTGTTACGCTAAAAAAATAAATAAAATGGAAAAAAAATAAAAAAAAAATTTTAAAGACTTATTTATTTGTTTGAAAGAAAGAGAGAAAGGTAGGACAACTGTGCTCAGGGAGGAAGGGGAGAGGGAGAGAGAGAATCTCTAACAGACTCCCCACTGAACTTAGAGCCACATGCAGGCTCCATCTCATAACCCTGAAATCATGACCTGAGCCAAATTCAAGAGTCAGACGTTTAACCAAGTGAGCCACCCAGGCAGCCTTGAACCAGAATTTTTAAATAAACTGCCCTTTGGGGCACCTGGGTGGATGAGTTGGTTTAAGCATCTGCCTTCGGTTCAGGTCATGATCCCAGGGTCTTGGGATCAAGTCCGGTATCAGGATCCCTACTGAGCAGGGAGTTTGCTTCTCCCTCTGCCCCTCCCCACCCCTCTCCCTCTCTCTCTCTCTCGCAAAAATAAATAAAATCTTTTAAAAAAATAAATAAGGGCACCTAGGTGGCTCAGTTGTTAAGCATCTGCCTTCAGCTCAGATCATGACCCCAGCATCCTGGGATCGAGCCCCATATCGGGCTCCTGCTCAGCAGGGAGTTAGTTTCTCCCTCTCCAGCTCCGCTGTGTTTGTGTTCCCTCTCTTGCTATCTCTCTCTCTCTCTCTCTCTCTCATAAATAAATAAAATCTTTTAAAAAAATAAGTAAACTGCCCTTTGTAACTAATTCCACCTCTCTTTTCTGCGTAAGTACACACTTGGACATAGCTCAATTCATATTTGCATTTAGTTCGAAACTTAACTTGATGTGCTTCTTTTTTTTAGAAGATCTTATTTATTTATTTGCCAGAGAGAGAAAGAGAGAGAGAGAGTACAAGCAGAAGGGAGCAGCAGGCACAGGAAGAAGCAGGCTCCCTGCTGAGCAAGGAAAGCGATGCAGAACTCCATCCCAGGACCCTGGAATCATGACCTGAGCTGAAGGCAGGCACTTAACCGACTGAGCCACCCAGGCACCCCTAACTTTATGTGCTTCTTAAGGCATTTTGTAATGTTTCATAGGAACTGTGCTTATTGCCCTCTTGCCATACTGGTCTTCCAGGGAATTATTTTGGCTTCATAGCTAGATCCTTGATTTCTTTTTAACCTTATGGCTTACTGAATAACTTGAAAGCAAAATTGAAGAAATTTTTTGCAATAGAGGGCTGAGAAATTCAGCTACCTGATTACTTTTTCCCTAATCGGTCTTGGAAAATTGAGGAACTGATGTATTATTTCAATGGTAAATAAGAATTTTTGGCTGAGTTTACTGTGGTTTCTACATTGTAGCTTCAACTATTTAGCTGAGTTATTATAGTTTAACTAGTTGCTCAGTGCTAAGTAATCTATAGTACTAAATCTATGACCATAAGGATAAGAATCAGGATTGTGAGAAATGGTTTTTCAAACAAATATCCTGGTATCTTTACTATCCCTAGTAAACTAGTTACCTAGGTGCAACAGCAATTTATAGTGCTAAGTAAATAAACAATGGCAAGAATAAATGAATAAGTAACAGCAAGAATGAGCGACTGGATGGATAAATAAATATAAATAAAATCGTAAGAATCGGGGTGCCTGGGTGGCACAGTCAGTTAAGCTACTGACTCTTGGTTTCTGCTCAGGTCACGATCTCAGGGTGGTGAGATCTAGCCCCACCTTGGGCTCTGCGCTTATTGTGGAATGAGATTCTCTCCCTCTGTCCCTTCTGCTCATGCTCTCTCTAAAATAAATAAATCAGTCTTTTTAAAAAATAGTAAGAATTAGGGGCACCTGGGTGGCTCAGTCATTGATTGCCTTCAGCTCAGGTCATGATCCTGGAGTAGTAGGATGGTGGCCCAGAGTTGGGCTCCTTACTCAGCAGGGAGTCTGCTTCCCTCTCTGCTCCTCCCCCTGGCTTGTGCTCCCCCAAATAAATAAATGTTTTTAAAAAATAGAACAGTAAAAATTAATATATACTAGTGATACGAATGTTTTTTCAGGGGCAGCCGGGTGCCTCAATCGTTGGGCATCTGCCTTTGGCTCAGGTCGTGATCCCAAGGTCCTGGCATCGAGCCCTAAATCAGGCTCCCTGCTTCTGCCTCTCCTACTTCCCCTGCTTATATTCCCTCTCTCTCTCTCTGTCAAATAAATGAATAAAATCTTATTTTTTTAAAGAATGTTTTTCAACTTCCTTCTTCAGTTATTCTTCTCAGTATATATCTAGCTACCTCTTAGTAAATAGTTTCTACTATTATCAATAATACTAACTCAATGTTATCAAAAGAAATAAAAATTAGATTTGAGAATAATGTCTTGATTAACTTCCTGGTCTCAAATATTTATTCTGGTTATTTTTACTTAACTCTATATAACTAATTACCTAGGTACCACCGGATAACCATAGTACTCACTCATTATTCCACTGGTAATAAGAACTTAAATTTGAAGAAAATGTTTTTTAGGTTATTGGCCTCTACCAGTTTTTCTACTTATCCCCACTTATTTCTAATTCACTAGTTGCCTTGATAATCTGGCTATCTGTAGTAGTAACTCATTATCCCAAAGAGAAATAAGAAACAGTTGAGTAGAATATGTTTTCAAATTGCTGGATTCAACTAATTATTTTAATTATCACAAACTATAGTTTATTTATTCCATAGGTGTCATGAGTTATCAAAGTACTAATGCATTATGCCAACAAGAAATATGATTAGAGTTGAGAAGAATGCTTTTTTGCTTCTTGGCTTAATCTAGTCATTCTAGTTATCTCCAGTTATCCCTAGATATCTAGTTTTTTAGGTGATAGTCATATAGTCTCAGTTCTAGGCTCTATAGTTCTAAGACAGTGTTCCAGCAAGGAATTAGAACAAAGTATTATAGAGCTGTGTTTTTCAGTTCTCAGACTTCAAATACTTTTTCTAATTATATCCAGTTACCTCTCGGTAACTGATAAAATAAGTACACCAGCTATCTATAGTACTAACTCATTATTATACTGAAGGATAACAACTTCGAGTAGTGAGCCATGAATTTTCAATTTCTCGTTTTATTTATTTATTTTAATTTAATATAATTTTTTAATTTTTGTTTTTTAAAGGTTTTATTTCTTCATTTGAGAGAGAGACAGTGAGCAAGAGCGAGCACAACTAGGGTAAAGGGCAGAGGGAGAAGTAGATTCCCCACTGAGCAGGGAGTCTGAAGCAGGACCCCAGGATCATGACTTGAGTCAAAAGCAGACGCTTAATCAACTGAACCATCCACGTGCCCCAATATAATTTTTTTAAAGTACACTCTACCCTCAACGTCGGTCTTTTTTTTTTTTAAGATTTTATTTATTTATTTGACAGAGAGAGAGAGAGAAAGAGATCACATGTAGGCAGAAAGGCAGGCAGGGTGGGGGGGAAGCAGGCTCCCTGCTGAGCAGAGAGCCCAATGTGGGGCTCGATCCCAGGACCCTGAGATCATGACCTGAGCGGAAGGCAGAGGCTTAACCCACTGAGCCACCCAGGCGCCCCTCAACATGGGTCTTGAACTCACTACCCGAAGATCAAGAATTGCATGCTCTACCAAGTGAGTCAGCCAGGCACCCCCAATTTCTGGTTTTAAATATTTCCTCTGGTAATTTCCCATTAACTTTTTTTTTAAAGATTTATTTATTTGACAGATAGAGATTACAAGTAGGCAGAGAGGCAGGCAGAGAGAGAGAGAGGAGGAAGCAGGCTCCCAGCCAAGCAGAGAGCCCGATGCGGGGCTCGATCCCAGGACCCTGGGATCATGACCTGAGCTGAAGGCAGAGGCTTTAACCCGCTGAGCCACCCAGGCGCCCCTCCTCTGGTAATTTCCCATTAACTTTATTTTATCACCTACCTAGGTACCACTATAGATATTTGATCTAGAGTACACATTCATTTTCTTTTTTAAGAAGTAGGGATTTAGAATTGTTGCTCACTGTCTCTCTCTCAAATGAAGAAATAAAACCTTTAAAAAACAAAAATTAAAAAATGTTTTCTTGCTTCTGAGCTTCTCTGTTTTCTAGTTATCTTTAGTTGTCTCCAGTTTGGTAGTTATCTAGGTACAACTTACATAGAACTAACTGATTATGCTAACAAGTAAGAGGTTAGTTTTAACAAGAATGTGTTTTCATTCACTGGCTTCATCTACATATCTCTCTAATTATCTCCAATTAACTATTTTCCTGGGTATAAGTAATGATGTGTAGTACTAACTCATTATTCACACTCTAGATAAGAATGTAGTATTGAGAAGCATTATTATCAAATTCTTGGATTCAGTCACTTTTCTTCAGTATCCTGGTTTCGACTTATTATTTGGAATATCATCATTTACCCCTAGGTTACAAAAGATTAAGGTACCACTAGAAATATAGGGCACTGACGTGTAAATAGAGTTTAGAGTTGTGAAGAACTTGATTTTTAGCTTCCTACCTTCAACTAGTTATTCTGATTCTCTCTGGTTGTCTCTAATTAAGTATTTACAAAAGTACAATGGAAATCTGCAGAAGTAATTCATTTTTCCGAGAGAAGAATTTGTAGTTGGTAAGGTTGTGTTTTGCACATCCACAGATTTAATTACTCTTTTTAAAAAAAAAAGATTTATTTATTTTAAGATTTTATTTATTTATTTGTCAGAGAGAGAGAGAGTGCACAGAAGCAGGCAGAGTGGCAGGCAGAGGCAGAGAGAGAAGCAGGCTCCCCGCCAAGCAAGGAGCCCGATGCGGGACTCGATCCCAGGACCTTAGAATCATGACCCGAGCCAAAGCCAGTGGCCTAACCCACTAAGCCATTCAGTCATTCAATAAATAAATATTTATTTATTGAGAAAGAGAGAGTGTGTGCGAGAGCAAGACCAGGGGGGAGGGGCAGAGAGAGAGGGAGAGAGAGAGAATCCTCAAGGAGACTCCCTGCTGATCCGGGAGCCTGATGCAGATCTTGATCCCAGGACCCTGAGATCATGACCTGAGCTGAAATCGAGTTGGCTGCTTAACCGACTGAGCCACCCAGGCACCCGGCACCCCTTAACTAGTTATTGTTATCTCTAGATACCCATGGTTTACACTATATAGTTACATATTACTAATTATTACTAGCAATAACTCATTCTTCCTTAAAAAAAGATTTTAGAGATGAGATGTGTTTTTCAGCATTTGGGCTTCAAGAAGTTTTCCAGTTGTATCTAGTTATCTCTAGTTAAATTTTACCTAACACTCCATGCCTTATTCAATTATTTACAATTTACCTACCTTTCCAATATCTTATTTCAAGAAGAAATAAATTGCACTTCAGAAAAATCTGCTTTTCAGCATCCTGATTTCAATTACTTTTCCAGTTTTTTTCCAGTTGTCTTTAGATAAAGTTATCCAATTACCACTAATTATATTACTATTGCATTTCTTTTTTTTTAAGATTTTATTTATTTACTTGACAGAAAGAGATCACAAGTAGGCAGAGAGGCAGGCAGAGAGAGAAGAAGGGAAGCAGGCTCCCTGCCAAGCAGAGAGCCTGATGCGGGGCTCGATCCCAGGACCCTGGGATCATGACCTGAGCTGAAGGCAGAGGCTTCAACCCACTGAGCCACCCAGGCGCCCCTTGCATTTCAATGAGAAAAGAGAAATTGAGAAATATCTGTTTCTCAGCTCCCTGCCTTCACCTCCTCATTCAGAGAGTGTATAATTCTCTATATAAACCCAACACGATAATTCTAGTTAATTATAGTACTACTTCCCCATTCTAAAAAGTTATGAAAATTTAGATGTGAGAAGAATGTTTTCTTTCAACATCATCAATATACCAGTGCATCTTGTTATATCTAGATACCTCTGATAAAATAGATACCTAGGTATGATGAATCTCCTATTGGACTAATGTACTAATTCAATAACACAGAAGAATTTAGATGTGAGGATAATTCGTTTTCCAATTCTCGGTCTCCTGTCACAATCGCCTTATATCTCTGCTTAACTTGTTACCTAGATACCATTAACTATCTCTTGTATTAATACTCATCATTCAAACGAGATAAGAAGCTAGTGTTGAGAAGAGTGATTTTACAATTTCCTGGATTCGCCAAGTTTTTTAGTCATCTCTGGTTAACTCTAGCAAAGTAGGTGCTGAAGCATGACTAGTTGTCTCCAGTACTAATATTTTATTTCAACAGGAAATACGAATTTGGGTTCAGAAGATGATGTTTTTCTGGCTGGATGACTTCAATTTACATTATACAAATGAGCCAAAAATAGCTTCAGTCTATTGACCCCTAGGTTGTCTTATTTCTTTACTGCCGGCTGAGACCCATTACCTCAAAAGCCTGCTGGAGCCAAACTTAAATTTTTACGCATCCAATTGCTTTAAACCTATCTGAAATAACCATGACCATATATATGGTCATGTTTAAAATGTTTATATGTTTAAAGTAAGCTCTATACCCAACGTGGGGCTCAAACTCATTACCCTGATGTCAAGAGTTGCTCGCTCTACTCACTGAGCCAGCCCCCCCCCCCCCCAATGCCACAACCACGTTTTTAGCCATTTAGAGCCTGGCTGCTTTACATACCCCATGTCACTGGGTCCAACACAGAGATAAAGAAAGCCCTGGGCCATAAAGACCACAAGCCACTGCTGCCCTTTGGTGCTTTTTGACCCAGACTCTCTCCAAAGTGACTGTTAAGTCCCTCTCCACTGACTCCCTTCTCCCGCAGGAGTTAACTTGCCTTCCCCCGACAGCCAGCCGCCTTCCAAATAGTGGCAACCAGAAGCCTTAGCCTCCAGACACAAACCTTGGCCACACACAAAACTGTCAAAACAAAACAAAGCAAAACAAAACGCCTCACCCCAATAAATCCTGTGTATCCTATTGCCATCTTGTGGTCATGTCGTTTTCTTTCATCAGCCCAGAAATCTCTTGAACACTTATAACTCATTTTTTTTCTGGTTTACCTAGATCTCACTGAATGCTACACAATCAACTCATTTTTTCTAAGTTTTTTTTTTCTTTTTCTTTTTTAGTAATCTCTACACCCAACATGGGGCTCGAACTCACTACCCTGAGATCAAGCGGCCCATGCTCTCCTGACTGAGACAGCCAGGTGCCCCCAATTAACTCATTTTGGAACAAGGAATAAGAATTTAGATATGAGGGGCACCTGGCTGGCTCAGTCGGTGGAGCAACTATCTGACTCTTGATCCCAGAGTCGTGAGTTCAAGCCCCATGTTGGATGTGGAGCCCACTTAAAAAAAAAAAGAATTTAGACATTAAATGATTATGGTTACTTTTTAAAGACTTTATTCATTTATTTGACAGAGCACGCAAGCAGGGGCAGTGAGAGGGAGAAGGAGGCTCCCGGCAGAGCAGGAGGGATCATGACCAAGCTGAAGGCAGACACTTAACTGACTGAGCCACCCAGGTGCCGCATTGTGGTTTTTAGACATGAAATGATTGTGGTTTGGACCAGTTATTCTAGTTATCACTAGTTATCTATTGTTCTTTCAACATGAAATATAAAGTTAGAAAAACAAGAAATATAAGGTTAGAGTAAGAAGGAAATATTTTCCAATTCAAGGTTTCAACTCTTTATACTAATATTCTTTAGGTAATCAGTTACCTAAGTACCATTATGCATCTGCATTATTAACTCATTAATTTGCCACAAGAAAAAAAGGAATTTAAAGTCCAGGCGAGGGCTGCGTGGGTGACTCCATCAGTTGAATGTCTGCCTTTGGCTTGGGTCATGATCCCTGGGCCCTGGGATCGAGTCCCTCATCTGGCTCCCTGCTTGGGGAGCCTGCCTGTCCCTCTCCCTGCTCGTGCTCTCTCTCTGTCAAATAAATAAATAAAGCATTTTAAAAATAAAAATTATAAAGTCCAGAAGAACTTACATTAAAACTCCTTAGTTCAACTACTTATTCTAGATATCTCTCCCTATCTCTGAGTAACTAGACAGATAGTGCCAATATCTATCCATAGTACAGAATCATTATTCTAGCAAGAATTAAGACTAATAGGGGCAACTGGGTGGCTCAGTCAGTTCAGCATCTGCCTTCAGATCAGGTCATGATGCCAGAGTCCTGAGATCGAGCCCTGCATCCGGCTTCCTGCTCAGCGGGGAATCTGTTTCTCCCTTTCCTGCTGCTCCCCCTGCGTGTGCTCTCTCTCTCTCTCTCAAGTAAACAAATAAATAAAATCTTTTTTAAAAAGAATTAAGACTAGTATTATTTCATTGGTATAAAATACAGATAAAGCTAATTTACCATCTTAACCATTTTTATGGGTGCAGTTTGGAGATATTAAGTCCATTCACATTGTTGTCCAACTATCACCACCATCCATCTCCAGAACTTTTTCATCTTCTCAGACTGAAACTCCACAGCCATTAAACAATAGCTCCCCAGTACCACTTCTCTAAGCCCCTGGGAACTACCATTCTATTTTCTTTCTTACTTTCTTCCTTTCTTTTTAAGTAAATGACTTTTTAAGAAGATTTTATTTATTTATTTGACAGAAAGAGTGCTCGCTTCGGCAGCACATATATTTGACAGAAAGATACAGCAAAAGAAGGAACACAAGCAGGGGGAGTGGGAGAGGGAGAAGCAGGTTTCCCACTGCGCAGGGAGCCTGATGCGGGGCCCGATCACAGAACCCTGGGATCATGACCTGAGCTGAAGGCAGACGCTTAATGACTGAGCAACCCAAGCACACCCCTCCTTTTTAAAAAAGATTTTATTTACTTACTTGAGGGAGTGAGAGAGAGAGCAAGCACAAGCCAGGGTGGGGGCACAGAGGGAGAAGCAGACTCCCCACTGAGGAGGGAGCCTGCTGCGACGGGGCTGGATCCTGGGACTCCAGGGTCATGACCTGAGCTGAAGGCAACTCCTAACCGACTGAGCCACCCAGGTGCCCCTACCTTCTGTTTCTATAAATTGAACTACTCCAGGTATCACAAATGAATGGAATCATACAATATTTGTCTTTTCGTGTCTGGCTTATTTCACTTAGCTAGATGCCTTCAAGGTTCATCCATGTTGTAGCATGTGTCAGAATTTTGTTCCTCTTTAAGGTGGAATAATATTTTATTGTACGTATATACCACATTTTATTTCCTCATTCACCCATCAATGGACATTTGAGTTGTTTCCGTCTTTTAGCTATTGTGAATAATGCTGCTCTGAACGTGTGTATACACATATCTGTTTAAGTCCCTGCTCTCAGGTTTTTTGGGGTGTATATCAAGAAGTGGAATTGTTGGCTTATACGATAATTCTAAGTTTTTGAGGAACCATCATACCATTTTCCACAGTGACTACACCATTTACATCCCCACCAGTAATGCATGGGGTTCCAATTTCTCCACATCCTTTCTAACTCTTCTTATTTTCTGTTTTGTTTTGTTGATAATAGCCATCCTGCTGGGTGTGAAATGGTATTTCATTGCGTGTGTGTGTTTTTTAAAGATTTTATTTATTTGTCTCAGAGAGAGAGGGCACATGTGTGTGCAAACGGAGGGAGGGAGAGGGACAAGAGGACTCCACGCTGAGCGGGAGCGTGGAGATGGCTTGATCCACGACCCTGCGATTACAGCCTGAGCCGAAATCAAGAGTCAGATGCTCAACCGACTGAACCACCCAAGCGCCCCTCATTGTGGTTCTGCTTGAGACTAATATGTAAGAAAAATACGTTTTTAGCCTTCTGGCTTCAAATATTTATTCTGCTTTTATATGATTCATTCTATTTAAATCTTTTCACGTAACTACCATTATCTACATTACTCACTGAATATCCAAAAACTGAGAATTGAGGGGCGCCTGGGTGGCTCAGCCTGTTAAGCGTCTGCCTTCAGATCAGGTCATGATTGAGCCCCACATGGGGCTCCCTGCTCAGCGGGGAGCCTGCTTCTCCCTCTGCCTGCCGCTCCCCCAGCTTGTGCTCACTCTCTCTCTCTCATTCTGTCATAAATAAATAAGTAAATTCTTCTTAAAAAATAAGAACTGAGAAGAGTGTTTTCCAGTGTCTTAGATTCGAAGTGTTCTAAGATACCTGGTAAACTTGTTACCTGGTACTACTAGTTATCTATATTACTGATGCATAAGTTCGATGAGAAATAAGAATTTGGGGTTGAGAAGATAGTGGTTTCCACATTCTGGCTACCATTATTTATCTGCAGTTGTCTGTAGTTAGCTAGTTATATAGTGACCAGCGGCTAACCATAGTACTAAATCTTTCTTTATTCCCACAAGAGATAAGAATTAGTGTGGTGAAGAATGGTTTTTCATCTTCTAGAGTTATATAAATTCCCGGTTTCTCTAGTTATTAATAGTAAACAAATTACCTGGGCAGCAATAGTCATCTATAGTCTAACTTACTCTTGCAACAGAAATTAATATTTAGTGTGAAAAAATGGATTTTCAGTTTCATGACTTCAAAGTATTCTTCTAGGAATATCTAGCTATTCTTAAATAAATAAATAAATAAATAGGTGACACATTAAATAAATAAGTAAATAAATGTCACTATTTATGGATAATACTAACTAATTTTTTTAAAGTAAACTCTACCCCCAACATGGGGCTTGAACTCACAATCCCAAGATCAAGAGTCGCACACTCCACTGAGTCAGCCCAAATACTAACTCAGTATTATCGCAAGAAATAAAATTTACATTTGAGAATCATGTTTTCCTCAACACCCTTGTCTCAAGTATTTATTCCGGTTATTGCAAGTCACTTTCATTTAATTACCTAGGTAAATAACCGTATCATTCCCTAATTTTTCCACAAGTAATTTGAATTTATTTTTTTAATTTTGTTTTGTTTCTTTACATAATCTCTACATCCAACATGGGGCTTCTGGGTTCTGGATGTCTACAAGTTTTTCTTCCTTATCTCTGCTTATTTCTAGATATCTAGTGCCCTAGGAACACTTAGTTAACTGCAGTATTACGTGTTCGTTTCAACAAGAAATAAGAAGGTAAAGGTGAGAAGAATATGGTTTTCAGCTTCCTGGATTCAACTATTTATTCTACCTAGCACAGTCATCTTTAGTTCACTCATTCATTAGGAATCCTGAATTATCTATGATATTAACTCATTATGTCATCAAGAAACATGATTTCAGAGTTCAGAAGAATGAGTTTTGGCTTCCTGGCTTATGCTGGTCAATATTCTAAGTTTTCTCTAGATATCTAGGGTTTTTTGTTTGTTCGTTTGTTTTTCAGGTATCAGCCCTTATCTAGAGTTTCAAAGAAAATTCAAACAAGGAATAAAAACCCAGTATTGCAAGACCGGTTTTCAGCTTGCAGGTCTCAAATACTTGTTCTGATTACCTCATGTTTATTCTGATGAACTAATGAAATGGGTATCACTGGAGATCTATGCTACTAACTCCTTTTTTTAAGAAGAGATAAGAAGTTGGAGTGGTGAAGAATGATTTTTTTTTTAAATTAAGTAAGCTCTATGTCCAACATGGGGCTTGAACTCACGACTCTGAGATCAGGAGTTGCATGCTTGGGGCACGTGGGTGGCTCAGTCAGTTAAGCATTTGACTTCGGCTCAGGTCATGATCTCAGGGTCCTGGAATGGAGCGCTGTGTCAGGCTCCCCACTCAGTGAGGAGTCTGTTTGTTCCTCTTCCTCTCCCTCCACCCCTCTCCCTGCTTGTGCTCTCTCTGTCTCTCTCTCTCTCTATTTAAAAAAAAAAAGATTTTATTTATTTGCAAGAGAGGGAGTGCATGAGCAGGGGGAAGAGCAGAAACAGACCTGCTGCTGAGCAGGAAGCCCGAGGCGGGACTCCATGCAGGACTCCATTCGGGACTCAATCCTGCGACCCTAGGATCATGACCTGAGCCAAAGGAGATGCTTAACCAACTGTGCCCCCCGGCACCAAATAAATAAAATCTTAAAAAAGAAAAAGAGTTGCATGCTCTACCAATGGTACCAATGGTACCATGCTCAGCCAGGTGCCCCCAAAGAATGATGTTTAAAGGTCATAGCTTCAAATATTTATTTTCTTGGTTATTTCATGTCAACTCTACTTAGTATGGACCTAGATACCACTTAATGTCTATAGTACAAATTCATTGTTTGAACAAAAATAAGAATTTAGATTTGTGAAAGATGGGCTTTTCAGCTTCTGGTCTTCTCTGTTTTTTGTTTGTTTGTTTTTGTTTTCTCCAATTGTTTCTAGTTCAGTAGTTATCCAGGTATTACTAGTTATACAGAACTAATTTATTATGCTAACAAGATATAAAAACTTCGTTCTGCAGCGCCTGGGTGGCGCAGCGGGTTAAGCATCTGGCTCTTGATTTCAGCTCAGGTCATGATCTCAGGGTTGTGAGATCAAGTCCTGTGTCCTGTCACATCCTGTCAGTCTCCACGCTTGGGAGGGGATGGGAAGAGTCTGCTTTAGATTCTCTTCCTCTACTTCTGCCCCTCCACCCCCATTCACATGTGCTCTCTCGCTCAAATAAATAAACTAATCTTTAGAAGAAAAAGGGGATGCCTGGGTGGCTCAGTTTGTTAAGTAACTGCCTTGGGCTCAGGTCATGATCCCAGGGTCCTGGGATTAAGTCCTGCATGGGGCTCCCTGCTCAGCAGGGACCCTGCTTCTTCCCCTGCCTGCCGCTCTCCCTGCTTCTGCTCTCTCTCTCTCTCTCTGACAAGTAAATAAATCTTTCTTTTTTAAAATTAGGGTTTTTTTTAATCTTTAAAAAATATTTTATTTATTTGACAGAGATGCAGCGAGAGACAGAATACAAGCAGGGGGAGAGGGAGAGGAAAAGCAGGCTTCCCATGGAGCAGGGAACCCCACATGGGGCTCAATCCCAGGACCCTGGGATCATGACCTGAACCAAAAGCAGATGCTTAACCGACTGAGCCACTCAGGCGCCCCTTAAAGTTAATTCTGAGAAGAATGTGTTGTCCATTCTCTGGCTTCACCTGCAGATCTCTAGTTATCTCCAACTAGCTGGTTTCCCGGGTATCAACAATAGACAAGAATGTAGTGTTGAGAAGGGTTATCTGGCTTCCTGAATTCAAGCACTTTTCTTCAGCATCCTGGTTTCAGCTCATTATTCTGGATATCACCATTTATGCCTTGGTTACTAATGACTGAGGTACCACTAGATACCCACGGTACTAATTCATTAGTTAATCAAAGAAAGAGAATTTTGAGTTGAAAAATGATCCCATCTCTGATTATCTCTTATTAACTACAAAAGTACAATAGCATACAGCATAATAGCGAATGTCACGGAACTTATCCTCTGTGCGAGGGATGGTGTTCAGAGATAGGTTCCAATCCCAGCTGGGACATTTCCCGAGTGAGCAACTGTAAGCAGGTTATTTAATATCTCTGTGCCCAATAACATCAGCTGTAAAGTGAAGATAATAGCAGCTCTAAGTCCATAGAGTTAAGAGAATTAAACACAGATAAATCTTTTAGGCCATTCCTGGAACATAGTCAGAACCAGCTAAATGTGAGCTACTGTTATTAACTCAATTAATCCTCACAACAACCCTGCAAGGTAGGTACTATTATTACTCAACTTTACAGATGAGGAAACTGAGGCATAGGAAGAAAAAGAAACGACCAGTTTAGCTAGCTAGCAAAAGCAAAGGAAAGCTGGTATACAGATGCCAGTAGTCTGACTCCAAGGGTCTCTGCCCTCGTAAATTTGGCACAGCAAACCCACAACTCCTGCCTGTCTTTACTTAGATAAGGCTCAATTAAGCACGGAAGGTTTTCAGGAATCGATCAACTTAACTGAAAGTTTTAAGTAAATACTACCTTGGCCGATGCCTAGACAGGCAACGCTCACCAACGGTGCACGTAAATGACTGAAGTTTAGAAAGCACTGGAGGAAACTGTGGAAATCTCAAATGCGAGAGACCACTCCACCCAAATCAATTATAATGAATGTTCTAGCCAGGCTAACGCACCCCGCGATCCTAACCATGGTAGCTCCCTCACTTTGTAACTAATCCCAAGTCAAAACTGATCACAGGCTATCTAGCCAAGAGAGGGGGAGGCCAGCAGAATCTAGCAGGAGCCAGCCTGAGGAGGCTGGGTTAGTTAAGGGGAGGCTGTGTGAATGAAATCGCTTGACAGTTTAAAGTGAATTCAACCACTTGCTATCACCAAATAACTGGTGTTTCTACTCACCCTCCAGGACCAAGAGGCACTGAGAATGTATCAGTATTTGTCATGCACAGTAGGTGATAATTATTAGTAATGATAATAATAAGATGAGGTGAACAGGGCCCTCCCACACTTTTAGGGGCCTACGAAAATGGCTTATTTTATTAAATGGGTCTGATGCCAAAGGACTTTGTGAAGGTGAAAGGATAAATCATGTGCATTGTCAAACATGGGGCCCATTATTAGAAGCTATTCTCAATACTTAGGATACTAACACGTTTCCACCTGCAAAACATTTCTTTTGGGGAGAGGAATCTAAATTAAGTCTATTCATAGGAGAGCTTGATGGTGTTTAATTCCAGAGACAGAGCTCTGATTGCTGGGGCTTGATGAAAATTAAAGAGAAATCATAGGGACATAATTAAAAGGATGAGTTTTTATCATTTTCAAAATTCTATGAATTCTTTGCCCATCCTTGAGAAATGGGTAAAATTGAAAACCATCAAAATAATTGGACTTCTTAAAAATTGGATTTTATGAATGAAAGGTGTTTGCGAGAAGTCGATGACTCTGGATCTTATCACCCAAAAGGGCAGCACTGATTAATTAATATGTTCCTTGAGGGACTAGGATGCTAGCGTCTTTCTGATACAGATCATTACATGATTGCTGATCTTTCACCAGGGTGTAAGTTAGCTTTCCTTCACACCAGGTCCAGCAAGTTATTGGGCACTGGGTATATACATCTATATTTTTTCTAACCCTAGCCAGAGGGAAGTAGCAGGGAGCGCGTGGGCTGTCATTTAGCGGTATTCACCACTACGCAAAACATCTCTTTTTTTTTTTTTAAAGATTTTATTTATTTATTTGACAGAGAGAGAGGTCACAAGTAGGCAGAGAGGCAGGCAGAGAGAGAGGAGGAAGCAGGCTCCCTGCAGAGCAGAGAGCCCGATGCGGGGCTCGATCCCAGGACCCTGAGATCATGACCTGAGCCGAAGGCAGCGGCTCAATCCACTGAGCCACCCAGGCGCCCCCGCAAAACATCTCTTTAAGGGAGAAGCAGAGCGCTCCATCTGCCCTGGCCCTTTTTAATTTGATATTTATCAGTGGAAAGCAAAAACCCTGGACGATAGTTCTAGACAAAGGGAGATGGACGAAGACGAAGACAACGAGGAGGAACAGGACAAGCGGGAAGAGAATAAAAAAGTGGAAAGTCCCCAGCACCCGCCCAGACCAGAAACACGCGCGCTTTTGCAGAGAACCTGCGGCGGGAGGCGCGGTAGCCGAGCTCAGCATGCAGAGGTCCGAAGCACCACAGTCGCGTGCAGCGTACAGCGTAAGCATTTTTGGATGCACGGAACAGTGGGCAGGGTCCTACACTTGTACTCTTGATGTGAGTTCCTTACTACGAATCTGAAGTATTTGTTCCTTTCCCAAGAGAGGGGTTTGGGTTTCTTAGAGCGTGCATCCGAGCACCCACAGTGCTCTGCAAACCCAGCCTCAAGCTCCCGCTCCCAACCCCCCCCCCCACCACCGGAGCTCCGTGGGCTTTGTTTTCAGCGCGTTATGGCAAAAACCCAGAGCAAGCAAGCAGCCCCCGAGCTAATCGTTTCGTCCGAATCCCTAGCCCGGTTCGTGGACTCTGGGGGCGAACGGAACCCAACCAGAGAGTCGCATCCATTAGTTACTGACTTGGAGGAGAGAGGCGTGCTGAGCCCACACGGCGAGGGGGAGACCTTCGCTTCGGTGCCGGGGCTGCCAGGGCACCCCCCTCCCCGAGACTTCTTCATCCCTATCTCTGGGTCTCTCGCCCTGGAGGGTCTTGGGGCGACAGCTCTGTACCGACCCGCGTGCAGCGAGGGCAGGCGGTGGGACGTTCTCCTAACCCGTCTCCCAGGGCTCGGGGGAGTAGTGGGAAGTTTCATTCCCCATCTCGTCCCCGCCCCGTCCCCGCCCCGTCCCCGCCCCCGGCTGGCTGGCACCACCCACCAAAGCCCCTTCCCCAAAGCGGTGCGGGGCGGTAGCGGGGAGTCGGCTACGCGGCGAGTTAGAAGCCCCGCGCGCGCCCCCTAGCAGGCAGCGCTCTTTCGGCAAACGCTCCGCCTACTTCGTGGCCACGCCCCGGCCGCGTGCTCGCCCCGAAAAGTCCCGTCCACAACACGCTGGGCCGTCGGCAGTAACGAGGGTCGCCGGCTTCCAAGCAGGAGCGTGTGGACCTTGAAGCTGAGCTGGAAGCGCGGTAACCCGGACCCCGCACAGGAACAGTACCCCACCCGGAAGTCGCCGGGGGCCGCAGAGCAGAGTCCGTGGAGGCGCTCTGGACATGGACCCTCCGCCCGAGGGCAGCCAAGAAGGCACCGCTTACCATGGCCTAGTCGATGAGCTTCGAGGAGAACCGTCGGGTGAGTGCCCGAACCCGGACGCGGGTTTGGCAAAACCTAGGAAACGTACTTTCCCCGGGGGAGGCGAGGGGACAGGACGCCGCAGAGGCGCGGCCGACGTCGCTGCTCTCAGGTCGCCTTCTCCCACGCACCCTGTGCTCCAGCGTCCTGCCCTCTCGTTTCTTTTCCAGATGCGATCCCTGCCGTGATCTCCGTGATGGCAGGAGACGTCGCGAAGGAGCTCTGGGCCGAACCTGAGCAGGGAGCAGCGGCAGAAGAAAGCCACGGCGGCGCGGGAGCTGCCCGCCCCATAGACGACGAGAACCAGAAGGGTGGCGGCGGTGACGGGGAGGAGCCTCCGCAGCAGCAGCAGCAGCAGCAGGACGAGGCACTGGGGGCCTCCGAGGGGCCGCAGCCCCAGGGCGGGCAGCAACGCTTCCACCTCAGCACGTTTATGGGGTTGCAACTGACGGAGTTGGAGAGCATTTTCCAACGCAGTCAGTACCCCGACGTGTTTGCGCGGTGAGTGGCTTGCTCTGTAGGCACTCCGATCTCTGCCAGCCGGCTGGGACGCCCAGGTCTCTCTCACTCTTCTCCCGAGCCAAAGCTACGGGGTCTCGAGCTCCGTCCAAGGTGGGGGCGATGCCAGATGGGGGCGTGAAGGTAAATATTTTCATGCAGTATATAAACAAATCGTCAGGAAACTCGGCCGGGCCCCTGTTTTTGTAAATAACATTCTGTTGGATCAGGATTGCAATCAGGATTAGAGTGCGTGCGATCAGGATGGAGAGTCAGGCGCTGCTGTGCGAGTGCAGGGGTGGATCTTGCCTATATTTAACGTTTTGATAATTTGGTCATCCTGGAATTTTTTGTGCATTGGTCTTGATTGTTAAATACTGCATTAAAATTGTTAATCTTGAATTTTGAGTTTTTCAGGGTACCCTTAAATTTTGTACATAGAGGAAGATTGTCCCTAAAGCAAGCTTGGCCTTGAGTATTAAAGAAATGTGTGCTGGGGAATTGGGGGAAAATATAAATTTAAAAACAAGCATGAAATGTACATGTATATCTCATTTCATCCACAACTCCAGATACTAAATATTTGCAATTTTCTTCCCTCAGAAAGGAGCTTGCCATACCCGTGGATGTGATGGAAGTCAGTAAACCTGAAAAAAGCAATTCAGCTGGGCAGCCATCCTAAAACCTGCTTCAGAAGTTAACACACTTTAGTTCTAGACATTCTCAAGTTGTTGTTTTAGTTGCCTTTTCCAAGTTTGGGAAATAAGTTCTGAATTTTAGGGCTTTGGTGAGTGGAAAATGGGATAAGTAAACCCCACTGTATGGAAATTGCCCATTATCAGAAGGATCTTGATTTCCTAAAGATCTGCAATAAAATAAAAAAGAAACTGCTTGTCCTGTTTTCTATACAAAATTTCCTGTATAAAATTAGATATAAATAAAGTTCAACTCCTTCTAAGGTGTGTGGTTTAGGGAGCATTTGTGGGTGGAGTCATGTTGGGGCTGGTCAAATCTGGAAAGTATGCACATTAACACACGGGAGACCTAGGTTAGCAGAGGATTAGACTGTATTGTTATTTTATTTTAAATTTTTTTAAAGATTTTTATTCATTTGATGGGGCATCTGGGTGGCTCAGTGGGTTGAGCCTCTGCCTTGGGGTCATGATCTCAGGGTCCTGGGATCCAGCCCTGCATTGGGCTCTCTGCTCAGCGGGAAGTCTACTTCCCCCTCTCTCTCTGCCCGCCTCTCTGCCTACTTGTGATCTCACTCTCTGTGTCAAATACATAAATAAAATATTTTTAAAAAATATTTTATTCATTTGAGAGAGAGAGAGAGAGCAGGGGGAGGGCCAGAGGGAAAGAAAAAAGCAGACTTCCCACTGAGTGCCAGAGCCTGGGGGCATGGGGTTTGATCCTAGGATGCTGAGAAAATGACCAGAGCTGAAGTCCGATGCTTAATCCACTGAGCCACCCATGTGCCCCTGCACTGTTATTTCAAATATTTAAAACCAGGTGTAAGTTCTTAGCTAAATTCACAAAAAAAGTGGATCTATAAATATTCAGGGCTTTGGGTGAGGGAAGTATTCACACACAGACAACACATTATATGCGTAATGTCTGTTCATTTACACCAAGACTAATGCAGGGCGATAGCTTTATTTCCTATTTTTTTAAAAGACTTCCATTTTAAAAAGATTTTATTTATTCATTTGCGAGAGAGCACGAGAGGGGTGAAGGTCAGAGGGAGAAGCAGACACCCCACTGAGCAGGGAGCCCGGGGGCTCATCTAGGGATACTGGGACTCCAGGATCATGACCAGAGCCAAAGGCAGACACCCAACCGACCAAACCACCCACGTGCCCCTAAAGACTTTATGTATTTGCGAGAGCACCCGAACAAAAGGAGGAGCAGAGGGGGAGAGTGAGAGAGAATCTCAAGCAGACTCCCGGCTGACTTTGGAGCCCAATGCAGGGCTCCATCTCACAACCCTGAGATCATGACCTGAGTGGAAACCAAGATTCAACCAACCAATAGACTCTTAACTGACTGAGGCACACAGGTGCCCCACAGGGAGAAAGCTTTTAGAGTCTGAGTGCCTAGTTCTCCTGTGGCCGTTTTAGTCTGGGTAAAGTACTGTAGGCAGTGGTAGCCCTACCTTTTAATTTTCTGAAATTCTTTAATGTGTCAGCCTGAAAACATTGCTTAAAATACTCACTTTATAGTGGAGGGTTGCAGGAAACTGGACATTTGTCTAAAAATGGAAGCAAATGAGAACAATTTTCTTTTGGTGCTAAAACTTGGGAAATAAGAACAATTTTGAAAAAGTTTCACTGAGCTAAGCAGGGTGAAGAGGTTAGAAAAGAATTGCGTCCAAACATAGCCTTGCAGATAAGGCACAAATCGAACTTGGAGTGAATATTCTCATGGAATTTCTAACCCCTAAGGAGATATATATATATATATATATATATATTTTTTTAAGATTTTTATTTATTTGACAGAGATCACAAGTAGTCAGAGAGGCAGGCAGAGAGAGAGTGGAGGGGGAAGCAGGCTCCCCGCTGAGCAGAGAGCCTGACATGGGGCTCGATCCCAGGACCCTGGGATCATGACCCGAGCCAAAGGCAGAGGCTTTAACCCACTGAGCCACCCAGGTGCCCCTAAGGATATATTTTTTTGACAGTACTATTTTGAAGAGATGGGTTTTATGAAATTTGGTGTTGGTAGAGAGGCTTTCAATTTAGGCCAGAGTCCTACATGTGTCAATATAAAATACTTTTTCAGGGGTGCCTGGGTGGCTCAGTGGGTTAAGCCTCTGCCTTCGGCTCGGGTCATGGGCTCAGGGTCCTGGGATTGAGCCCCAAGTCAGGCTCTCTGCTCAGCGGAGAGCCTGCTTTCCCCCCTCTCTCTGCCTGCCTCTCTGTCTACTTGTGATTTCTGTCAAATAAATAAAATCTTTAAAAATAAAATACTTTTTCATTTGTTCAGGCAGTGATGTCTGATTTGTAGGTCAAAAGATTACCATTTGAGACCAGAGAAAATCGTAAGTTATATTAAGAGAGTACAGATGAAAACCAAAATGCAGGATGAGTTAGCTTTGTTCCGTGGTATGTGTAAGAGCGCAGTCATGGAAATGAGACGCAGATCTGGCAGTACTGAGTTTTAGTGAATTTAGACCCAGTTTATCTAAATTGTCCTTAACTCTACAGGCTAAAATATCAAGGCAGTATTCAGGGCATCAGCAACTCCTGTGTTCTAGTAAGAAGCCACAATGCCCAGACCTTCCTCGTCAGATCATCTTTTTAACTCTCAAAAGAGGTTTCAGAGGATGACTAACCCCTTAGATACCTTGGAGGGAAACCTGTTTAAAAATCCTGCTCCTATTGAATATTTACTTTCGACTCCGGAAGCTTTCACCATGTTCAGCTTCCCCCACAACCAGGGCAACTCTGTCCCTAGAGAGTCGGGGGCAGGGGCAGCGGGTCCCTGGTGAACTTCTGTCAAGATACCGACATTTCTTTGTCTTGTTACCAGGCTTAGCAGCACATACCGGGTGTCATTCATCTACAAGACCCACATCCAAGAGCTGGAAAAACCATTAAAGAATATTAAAGGTGGGAAGAGAGATAAAACAAGAAGTCTAGTCGAAAGCTTAGCACATAGTAGTTCCTCACTAAGGGTAAACCGAAGGGAAGGGGCTGCAGTGGTAACTTTCCTAAGATATTTTACTGATTAAAAAAAATTAGCTTCCCCCCGGAGTTTAATATCTCAATGGCATAAAGAGTTGTATATTGTGGGTTTGTCTTTTTGTTGTTGTTCTTTGGTTTTTTTTTTTGAATATTTCATTTATTTATTTGACAGAGAGAGAGAGTACAAGCAGGGGGAGCAGCAGGCAGAGGGAGAGGGATAAGCAGGTTCCCCGCTGAGCAAGGAGCCCAACTCGATCCCAGTACCTTGGATCATGACCCAAGCCAAAGGCAGACGCTTAACCAACTGAGCCCCCAGGTGCCCCTGTTTTGTTTTGTTCTGTTTTAAAGATTTATTTATTTGAGAGAGAGACAGAGCGCGCGCGCGCACAAGCAGGGGAGGTGGCAGAGGGAGAGGGAGCAGCAGGCTCCCCGATGAGCAAGGAGTCTGATGCAGGACTGGATCCTAGAACGCTGGGATCATGACCTGAGCTGAAGGCAGACCCTGAAACAACTGAGCCACCAGGGTGCCCCTATGGGGTTTTAAAGTTTATTTATTTATTTATTTTTGTAATCTCTACACCCATTGTGGGTCTCAAATTCATGATCCCCAATCCCAAGATCAAGAGTCACATGCTCCTCTGACTGAGCCAGCTGGGCACCCCAGGGTTTTTTAATTATGAAAGTAATTTCTCAATATACTAAACCAGTCTTTCTTCCCCCACTCTGATTGAAGGTTTGGTTTAAGAATAGAAGGGTCAAGTGGAAATGTCAGAGGGCATTAATATATAGAAATATGTCCCCCATCACGTTGGGCCACCTTGTGGGCATGATCTTGGATGGACTCTGTAATGTCTCCTTGTTCTGGAGCCCACCTGGAAATGGGTTTTTCTGGAGCCACTGTCGCCTGGGCAGCCTATGCTGCCCTTTTCTCCTCTGCCCTGGCCTCCC
Organism: Meles meles; assembly: GCF_922984935.1. NCBI lineage: Eukaryota > Metazoa > Chordata > Mammalia > Carnivora > Mustelidae > Meles > Meles meles. Next base: position 102,217,902 of record NC_060087.1, on the reverse strand, counting down.
TTTGGCCTGGCCTCCTTTGGCTTGGAATGGGCCCCCATCAGCAGCAGCCATGTTGTAGTCCCTCTTTACTAAGGTACGGTCTCCGTGACAGTTTTTCCGAAGTATTTTTCTGCCAGATTCTAATTGTGCATAGCCCAGCGTTGAGAGTACTTCAAATGTCTGTTAAATGAGTGAATAAAGGAACAAAGTCAGTGTCTTGTTGTTTTCTTTAAAGATTTATTTATTTATTTGAGAAAGAGCAAGAGAGAGCATGCGCATGCAAGCTGGAAGGGCAGAGAGGGAGAGGGAGAGACAGAATCCCGGGCAGGCTCCACACTGGGCATGGAGCCCAACACGGGCTCAGTCTCCTGACCCCAAGATCATGACCTGCGCTAAAACCAAGAATCAGATGCTTAACCGACTGAGCCACCCAGCCCCCCAACCCATTTTTGAGTAGGGCACATTTTTGTATGTTTCAGTAAAGAGGTAGATCCTCAGCATGTTTGTGTCTATGCATCAAATGGCTTTAATAGCATACGAGTGATTTTTTTTTTAAGATTTTATTTATTTATTTGAGAGAGACAGAGAAAGAGAACATGCGGTGGGGAGGTGCTGAGAGGGAGAAGCAGGCTCCCTGCTGCGGGGCTCAGTCCCAGGACCCTAGGATCATGACCTGAGCTGAAGACAGATGCTTAACGACTGAGCCACCCAGGCGCCCCTGGATGGGAGTTTCTTTTTTTTATTATTTTAATTTTATTTATTTAGAGAGAGCTCCTGCGCATGTGCAGGAGTAAGGGGAGGGAGGGGCAGATGGAGAGGGAGCCCGATGTAGGGCTGGATCCCAGGACCCTGAGATCGTGACCTGAGCTGAAACAGAGACCAGGACACTCAGCCGACTGAGCCACCCAAGTGGCTGCTTTTAAAAAAGCTTTTTAAAAAGCATTCTTCTCGTACAAACTTGGCCTTGAGCCGGCTGGAGCAGGACAAGGCTTCTTTAAGGGAGTTTTCAGTTAAAAGTGGCTGCTTGTGCTCTCTCACTATCCCTCTCTCTCTGTGTCAAGTAAGTAAAATCTTTTTTTTTAAAGATTTTATTTATTTATTTGGCAGAGAGAGATCACAAGTAGATAGAGAGGCAGGCACAGAGAGAGAGAGGGAAGCAGGCTCCCTGCTGAGCAGAAAGCCCGATGTGGGACTCGATCCCAGGACCCTGAGATCATGACCTGAGCCGAAGGCAGCGGCTTAACCCACTGAGCCACCCAGGCGCCCAAATCTTTTTTTTTTTTTTTAAAGGGGGGAATCATGACCACTAAGGTCCTGCTATGAAGTGGTTGCCAAGTGAAGGGACCATTGCTACCTCAGGATTTCCTCTCACTGGGATTAATGAAAGACTGATTTCACAGAGCCCATAAGTTCCCAGTGGAAAGAGAGGCTCTGGTTCATTTTGGGAAAGCATGAGCTTTGTGCTGGGTTGTCCACTCCTTTTGCTCTTCCCTTCACATGTGTGGGTGTCAGATGTCAGCAAAGCAGTTTCTTGTCATGTGTGCCGTCTGCAGAGAGGAGGTTAATGCTACCCCGAGGCCCCAGACTGAGAGGAAAATTCTGGAATGCACCTGTGCGTGCCCACTGCCATCCTCACCAGAAGATTCTGAGAAAGCAACAATTTTAGTCAAACACATGGCCTTGCCACGCTGAGACTGAAGGCCCAACAGTCCTCAGCTCAAATCCTGCACTTCACACTCAGGTCTAGTCTGAGACGCTACCAACATTTCTTGTTTTATGCTCAGATGTCCTCGAAGAGGAATGAGTACATTTCCCACTCTCTGGGATGTTAGTTTTGGCTGATAAGTTATAAACACGATCTCAGGAGGAGTGCAGTCATTTCAGCACTTTACAGTAGTATAAAAATTCTGGATCTTGCTTTCTAAAGTTGTTTCACATCAAACAATTAAAGTCTCCCTCGAGATAAGTGTGAAAAGCAAGTTTTTCAATGAAGAGAAGAGTTACTGCAATTGTATACAAAGTTGGGGAACGGGGTTTGTTCTGAGTTGTCTTCAAAAGAACAGAAATACATTTTGCCAGAGTTTTTTTTAAAGATTTATTTATTTATTTGAGAGAGGAAAAAGAGAGATAGTGGGAGGTGGGGCAGAGGGAGAGAGAGCTTCTCCAGCAGACTCTGTGCTGAGTGCGGACCCTGACACGGGGCTCAATCCTATGACCCTGAGATCATGACCTGAGCTGAAATCAAGAAACAGATGCTTAACAAACTAAGTCACCCAGGTGGCCCCATTTTCCAGAGGTTTTTTTTATTTTATTTTATTTTATTTATTTGTCCAGGAGAGAGAGAGAGAGCACATGCGCCCTTGCCAGAGTTCTGATCATGGGGTGCTGTGCTTATCATAGGGGTCACTCTGAGCACCCCATGCACGGACTGACCTAGCATGCAGTCATTTGGTGCTGATGTGACGTTTCTAGAGAGGGTTGGGATCCCAGACACGGAATAATGGAGCTAAAACAGAGTCCTTCACAGCCTTTCCTGGTAGGTAAGGCGAAGTGACTTGCTGTAGCTCAGGATGGGGACTGGAGTTCTCAAAACCTTGAGTGGACACCTAGGGAGTCGGTTGCTATGGGAACACACCCCTGGTCCTAGGAATGTCACGTGCCATTATTTTTGTTCGGGGATTCCTCTGAGACTTTCCTTCCACTCCCTCCTCCCATTAAGCCAAAGTAATAAGGTATTCCAGTGAGAGCCAATCCTTACCTCAGCCAGATCGTCTTTCTTAGCGAGCATATTCTCCTCTACCTTTGTGGACCTCTTTCATGGGATTTCTTAATTTGGCAAGTAAGACAAATATTCATTGGCCCGGCAGTAAAAGGCTGGCACCCACAGAGAACCGGTCCCATCATGTCATGTGGCTCTTCCAAGCCACGTACCTTTCTCTTCTGTACCCACTTTATTATTTTTTTTAAGATCTTACTTATTTATTTGAGAGACAGAGGGAGTTCAAGCAGGGAGAGCGGCAGAGGGAGAGGGAGAAGCAGACTCTCTGCTGAGCAGGGAGCCTGATGAAGGACTCCATCCCTGGAACCTGGGACCATGACCTGAGCTGAAGGCAGACACTTAACCGACTGAGCCACCCAGGGTTCCTTCTTCTGCACCCACTTTCAAGGAAGAAACCTCAGTGGTGTCTGCACTGCAAGGGGCTTTCAGGGTCACCGAGCACACTCCTTTCATTTTACAGATTTGGGACATAGGCCCAGAGCAGTGGAATGGCCAGTCCAAGAAATTGTGCAGCGTTCCTCCCGAAGAAGATCAGCATGTCTCTTGGGAAAAGTAAGCAACCTCCCCTGCAGGCATTCAGGCTCCTGGTGTTTACAATTTCAGACCTGGAGAGAGTGATGCCATTGGTTCCCTTTTCACAAAAGGCCAAGTGTACTTCGCTTAGAGCCACTCTCGTTTCTCCCAATCTCATTTCAAAGCCAAGTTTACCAACCCATGGCACCACCTGTGAGCCAAAGCCAGCTCTGCATGTGCATTGAATTAACTTTTTTAGCAAAGTAGGCTGATGGCTTGAAAACTGTCATGGAGCCATTGATTTTCACTTTGAAATGGATCATTTATGGTTTGTTTTGATCAATGTCACACTTGCTCCTTCTCAGATGTCATCATGGAGCTATGGGAAAAGGACCCTGGGTACAGTGGTGTGAATATAATTTTCAGATGCCATGAGCTGTGTTCCACCTCTATCCTGTCTCTCTCTCTCTCTCTCTCTCTCTCTCACACACACACACACACACACACATACACACACAAAGAGTAGGTCTTAAGGTGAAGGTTTGAATTCCCAACATTTACATGCCAATATTTTAGACTCTAGTAATGCAATAAGGACCTCTTATACACACACACCCTTGGTTTTAAAATCAAGGGACACGGGGCGCCTGGGTGGCTCAGTGGGTTAAAGCCTCTGCTTTCGGCTTCAGTCATGATTCCAGGGTCCTGGGATCGAGCCCCACATCGGGCTCTCCGTTCCACGGGGAGCCTGCTTCCTCCTCTCTCTGCCTGCCCCTCTGCCTGCTTGTGATCTCTGTCTGTCAAATAAATAAATAAAATCTTTAAAAAATAATAAAATAAAATAAAAAAATAAAATCAAGGGACACAAGAGATTGAAGGGGTGGCATTCAGGGAATGGGTACATAACTGATAAGTCTAGACCCATCCTTTTTTTTTAAAGATTTTATTTATTTATTTTATAGATCACAAGTGGCAGAGAGGCAGGCAGAGAGAGAAAGGGAAGCAGGCTCCCTGCTGAGCAGAGAGCCAGATGCGGGGCTCGATCTCAGGACCCTGGGATCATGACCTGAGCTGAAGGCAGAGGCTTTAACCCACTGAGCCACCCAGGTGCCTCCCATGCTTTTTTTTTTTTTTTTAAGTAGACTCCATGCCCGATGTGGGGCCTGATTTCATGACCTTGAGATCAAGATGCCTAGACCCATCCTCAGCACAGTACCCAGATAAAATTAGAGCTACTATGTGAATTACAGATTTGGAGCACAACATTCTCTTCTTCCAGGACAAAGAAACTTGGTTTAGGGGAAAAAAAGATGGAGGCAAGGAAAAGTCTCTGTCCACTTGTCCTTTGAACAAGGGAGACAGAGGATGAAACAAAGGATGTTTTTAAATAGTAAGTGGAAAAGGAGACTGGAGACCTAGGGGAGGAAGAAATCCATGTCAACAGCTGGGCCCAGAGCTACTGATCAGGACTTGGAAGCTGGGGAGTGAGGGGGCCAGGCAGCTCAGCACTTCCTCTGGGAGGCAGGTGGTGGGGCACAAGGAGATGGCTCTGACCAGCTGGGCATGTAAGAGAAAGGAAAAACAGAACTCAGAATTCATATGCAAGTGAGTTCTTTACCTCTCCTTTCACCGCTTCGGCTTCTCGCTTGCCTACCCTCCTTTTAACTCAAATGGTCACCTTAAGGAATTTCATGAGGATTGACATATTCATAAAGAAGGAGGGAAAGTCAAACAGGGAGGAGGGAGGACGGGGGTCTCACAATGCAATTGACCCTGGCCAAGGTATCTAACCCCAAAGCCCCAGAAACATCCAAAAGGGTCCTATTTCTTCATTTAAGCAGAAGACGTTTCCAAGAATATCCAATGAATTATGTAGGCCCACCCTCCACATCAAAACCTCGATTCAAACAGGGAGTCAGACAAAAATATTTCAAGGCAGGGAGCCTGGTCTCAGTTGTCTCTCAGTTGTGTCTCAGTTGGTTAAGTGTCCATAAGCATCTGACTCTTTGTTTCAGCTCTGGTCACAATCTCAGGGTGGTGAGATCCAGCCCAGCACTGGGCTCCACACTTGGCATGGAGTCTGCTTGAAATTCGCTGCCCCTCCCTCTCGATCTGCACCCCCCAACTCGTGCTTGCTCACACACACACTCTCCCTCTAAAATAAATTTAAAAATAAAAAATTTAAAAATTTCAAGGTGTTAAATTAGGTCTTCTGCTACCTATTTAACATAGAGACTTAGACCTCAGGGGTCTCCACAGCCAAACCTATCTTTCCCTTAGATGAAGCCACTCTATAGTTTCAAAACTCCCTGTAACCTTTAGCTGAAAAGAGTGTTCAGTCCATTCATTCCAATCAAGAAACAAGAAAGCTGGCCACCATCCTGGCTGAGATGAGGGTGCAAAAAAAATGAAGAAAGAGCTCATGGTTATGAGGTAGCGTCCAAGAGTAGCAACCAAATTCAAGGTCAGAGATCGAGGTCCATTAGCCTCACCCTGCTCCTTCTCACCATTTCTTCCCCTGAGAACCAGGAGAAGAACTTAACCCATGAGCAATAAACAAATTATATATATATATAATTTTTAAAGATTTATTTATTTATTTACTTGAGAGAGAGAGAGAGGAAGACAACGTACAAGCAGGGGGAGGGACGGGGGGAGAGAGAGAGAGAATTCCAAGCAGACTCCCCACTGAGTGAAGAACCTGATGTGGAGCTTGATCCCAAGACCCTGAGAACATCACCTGAGCTGAAACCAAGAGTTGGTTGCTCAACTGACTGAGTCCCCCAGGCACCCCGACAAATGATATTTTGAGTAACTCTCAATACTTCTTTGGCATTTCAGTGTCCTTTGCACAAGATTGAGTCTTCCACATTGATTGTTTTCCCCAACACAGCTGGGTGGTGTTTCACATGTAACATGAATGGACAGTAATAAGAGCCACAGCTTTCCGAGGGCTCACTGTGAAGCACTACATCGCCAAGCAACATGCACGAATCACCCTGAACCTTTTCTGCAGACAGAGAAACTAGCACAGAGGTTGAATAGCATGCCCAAGATCACACAACTCACAAGGGGCCATAATGAAACTCATTGACTTAAATATTCAGTTCACGTCAATAAATTATTTGAGTTTGAGAGAAAAATGTACTGTGTATGTTTTCATTTTTCTCTTCAACAGAAAAGATGGAAATAAAAGAAAAACATAAGTTGTGTGTTCATTCTCAGTTCATCATAACATTTTTAAAAATTTATTTGCTTGAGAGAGAGATAGAGAGAGCACAAGTAGGCAGAGTGGCAAGCAGAGGGAGAGGGAGAAGCAGACTCCCTGCTGAGCAAGGAGCCCAATGTGGGGCTTGATCCCAAGACTCTGGGATCATGACCTGAAGCACAGGCAGACACTTAACTACTGAGCCACCCAGGCGCCCCACACCCCCTCACTTTAAATCTGGAGGTGTCTTTGGGTCTAAAATGAGTCTCTTGCGACAGCATACCAACAGGTCTTGGTTTTTTATCCATTCTGATACCCTGGATCTTTTGATTGGGGCATTTAGCCATTTTACATTCAGGGTAACTATTGAAAGCTATGACTTTAGTGCCATTGTATTGCCTGTAAGGTGACAGTTACTGCATATTGTCTCTGTTCCTTTCTGGTCTATATTTCTTTTAGGCTCTCTTTGCTTAGAGGACCACTTTCAATATTTCCTGTAGGGCTGGTTTGGTGTTTGCAAATTCTTTTAGTTTTTGTTTGTCCTGGAAGTTTTTTTTTTACCTCTCCTTCTATTTTCAATGACAGTCTAGCTGGATATAGTATTCTTGGCTGCATATTTTTCTCCTTTAGTGCTCTGAATATATCATGCCAGTCCTTTCTGGCCTGCCAGGTCTCTGTAGATCGGTCTGTTGCCAATCTAATATTTCTACTGTTGTAGGTTACAGGACTCTTGTCCTGAGCTGCTTTCAGGATATTCTCTTTTTCACTGAGACTGGTAAGTTTTACTATGAGATGACGGGGTGTTGACCTATTTTTGTTGATTTTGAGGGGGGATTCCCTGTGCCTCCTGGATTTTGATGCCTGTTTCCTTCCCCAAACTAGGGAAGTTGTCCACTATAATTTGCTCCAAAATACCTTCTGCCCCTTTCTCTCTTTCTTCTTCATCTGGGGTCCCAATTATTCTAAAATTGTTTCATCTTATTGTATCACTTATCTCTTGAATTCTCCCCTTGTGATCCAGTAGTTGTTTATCTCTTTTGCTCAGCTGCTTTATTCTCCATCATTTGGTCTCTTCATCACTAATTCTCTCTTCTGCCTCATTTATCCTAGCAGTAAGAGCCTCCATTTTTTATTGCACCTCATTAATAGTTTTTTTTTTATTTCAGCTTGGTTAGATTTTTGTTCTTTTACTTCTCCACAAAGGGATTCTCTAGTATCTTCTATGCTTTTTTCAAGCCCAGCTAGTATCTTTATAATCATCATTCTGAACTCTAGTCCTGACATCTTACTAATGTTCATATTGATTAGGTCCCTGGCAGTAGGTACAGCCTCCTGTTCATTTTTTTGAGGTGAGTTTTTCCATTTTGTCATTTTGTCCAGAAAATATAATAGATGAAAGAGAGAACAAAACACTAAAAGGTTAACAATGACCCCAGAAAAATATACACTACAAAAATCAGAAGAAACCTGAAACTGGGTAGGGGGCAATGAAAGGGAAAAAAAGAAAAAGGAAAAAAAAAAGAATATTATCAGGCTGTTGAATTGAACAGAGCCACACACTAGATTTTGGGTGTATTTTGGATCTGGTAGAAGAAACTGCTTCCCAACATTTTAAAGAAAGGAAAAAATTATACACACACACACACACACACACACACACACACACACACAAATACAGGTAAATATGATGAAGGGATGGAATATGACTGTAAAGATGAAAATTGAAAAGTATTTTAGGAATTAATAAGAGGTTGGTTGAAAAAAGAAAGAAAATTTTTAAAAGATGAGGGGAGATTGATCAGGTAGGAGACTAGAATAAAGCCATACACTAGATTTAGGGTATATTTTGGGCTGTTAGAAGAGACCGTATCCCAAAATTTTAAAGAAAGAAAAACTTATATATATATATATATACACAAAAAATAAGGTTAAATAAAATGAAGAGATAGAATATAACAATGAAAATTTAAAAAGATTTTCTTTATTTATCTGAGATAGAGAGAGTGAGAGAGAGCATGAGAGGGGGAAGGTCAGAGGGAGAAGCAGACTCCCCATGGAGCTGGTAGCCCGATGTAGGACTTGATCCCGGGACTCTGGGATCATGACCTGAGCTGAAGGCAGTCACTTAACCAACTGAGCCACCCAGGCGCCCATAAAAGATTTTTAAAAAGGAATTGATAAGATGAGATGTTGGTTAAAGTAGGAAAGAAGAAAAATTTAAGAAAAGAATAGAAAAAGAAAAAAAAACAAAGAAAATTTAAAAACTTAATTTTGAAAGACTAAAGAGTCATGGGGGAAAAGCCATGAATTCTTTGTGTTGTATTCCCCTAGTGCTGGAGTTTTGCAGTTCTCTTGAACTGGTGACCTTGGTCTTGGCTGAATGTTCTTGCTGATCTTCTGGGGGAGGGGCCTGTTGCAGTGATTCTCAAATGTCTTTGCCTGATGTGGAATTGCACCACCCTTGCCAGGGGCCAGGCTAAACAATCTGTTCAGTTTTGAACCAGTAGCTTTTATTCCCTGAAAGCTTTCCACACAGCTTTAGAGAAGAATGAAAATGGCGGCCTCCCAATCTCCAGCCCAGAGGAGCCAAGAGCTCAGGGCCCCACTCCTCAGTGCATCTTCAGAGAAAAGCAGTCAATTCTTCCCATCTCTCTAGTCTCCGGCTGCACTCCGTGCTCATATGGCCTGTGACCGAGCATCTCTATCTCTGGTGCACAGCCCCGTTTGGAGTCTCCAAACCCAGCAGATTCCTGCAGTGCACTCCTGTGCTGCTTCTCCTGGAGGAGGAAGGTGAGTCTCCCTGGATCTGCCACTTGTGGGTCCCTGCTTAAAGAGTAGTGGCCCAACTCTGCCTCGGATCACAGTTTAAGGTAACCTCAAGCTGAGAGCCACCCCCATCGGCTCCATCTTTGCAGCCAGCTTCCTGGCTCTGATACCTGTCAGCTCTGCTACACTCAGACACCCCCGGTCTTTCTGTGACCCTGTGGGTCCTGAGACCACACTGTCCCCATGAGGACTCCACCCACCACTTAGCCAGTGGAGTGACATCTCTCCGGGGAGCAGATATCTAAAAGTTCTAATTTTGTGCTCTGCTGCTCCATCACTTGCTGGGAGCCTGATGGCAGAGACTCTCTTCCCACCCCCCCCCCCACCCCCCACAGTCTATCTTCCTGTATGTCACCTCAGATTCACTTCTCCACATGTCCCACCTTTCAGAAAGTGATTGCTTTTCTGTTCCCAGAATTGCTGCTATTCTTTTCTTCAATCTCCTGTTGAGTTTGTAGGTGTTCAGAATGGTTTGATAAGCTATCTAGCTGATCTCCTGCTACCTGATATCGTCTCAGCCTGCTACTTCTCCGCCATCTTCGATTTTATAGTATGTTTTAAAATTAAGTTGTTTATATATATATCCCTATTTATTTACTTTTAAGATTTCATTTATTCATTTGAGAGAGTGAGAGCACAAGAAGGTGGAGGGGCAGAGGGAGAGGGATAAACAGGCTCTCCACTGAGCAGGGAGCCCCACATGGAGCTTGATCCCAGGACCCCAAGATTAGGACCTGAGCTGAAAGCAGACACTTAACCTACTGAGCCACCCAGGTGCCCCTGAAATCTCACACTTTAAAAAGTAAGACAAAGGCTTCCAGTTTCCAGTCCAACACATAAAAATCATGGAAGCAATTCATAACAAAAAAAATCTTCATAACAAGAAAAATAATGGACTAAACTAAAAACAATACTTAGGGGTGCCTGGGTGGCTCAGTTGGTGAAGGGTCTGCCTTTGGCCCAGGTCATGATTCCAGGGTCCTAGGATGGAGCCCTACATCAAGCTCCCTGCTCAGTGGGGACTCTGCTTCTCTCTCTCCCTCTGCTGCTCCCCCTGCTTGTACTCTCTGTCTCTCTCTCTCTCTCTCTCTCTCTCAAATTTCAAAAAAAAATCTAAAAAATAATTCTTCACAGATCTGTCAAAGAATTGAAGTCATAGGGGCAAACTGTTCCCCTGAAAAATAGAGAGAGGACAGATAAACACAGTTTACCCAGGAGCAGAAGAAGCCCAAGCAGAAACCCACAGTTGGAGCCAGTATGAGCTGGGACATATTAAACAGTAATTGGTGAATTTGGGAAGCTCAGTATGGACAACTTGAAGAGTTAATACTCTGGCGGGGGAAGGGTTCGGAGGAGCTATCACTGTAAAAATTGGAGAAATATCCACTCTTGCTTATAGATGGGAGAGAGGGAAAATATTTTAAAGATTTTATTTATTTGTTTGACAGAGAGAGACACAGCAAGAGACCGAACACAAGCGGGGGCAGGGGGGTGGGTGGGAGAGGGAGAATCAGTTTTCCTGCTGAGCAAGGAGCCTGATGCGGGGCTTGATTCCAGGACCCTGGGATCATGACCTGAGCTGAAAGCAGACACTTAACGACTAAGACACCCAGGCACTCCAAGAGGGAAAATATTTTAAGGATATTACTTATTTATTTATTTATTTTGAGAGAGAGAGAGAGATAACGCAGGTGGGGGGCAGTGAAAGGCAGAAGCAGAGGGAGAAGCAGACTCCCATCTGAGTAGGGAATGTGATGCAGGGCTCAGTCCCAGGGCCTTGGGATCATAACCTGAGCCAAAGGCAGATGCTTAACTGACTGAGCCACCCAGGTGCCCAAGGGGAAAGATATTTTAAAACATGTCTAAAGTGCTCTCTTTTTCTCAACCAAGGGCTGCCCTGAAAGGAAACTAAACAGAGCTTCAGGAACATGGGTTTTACCAAAGCCTAGTTGGGGTGGGGGGACAGGTAATACCCAGCTCTGTCCCCCTCTAGCCTTCCTGTTTCAGCTAAAGGAAAGCATGGGGAAGTTGAGAAGCACTGTAATGGCCCCAGCCTAGGGACACAGGCTGCCTAAAAGACAGAGATCTAATCATAAGACTATACACCTAACCCACCACCAAAAAATCAATGGTGTTCCATTACAATAACAGTGGGATACAGCTAAAGGAATTGTAAGCCTCAGACCCCGTCTAAGGACGAGCGTCTAGGAAAACTCAAACAAGACAGTGGAGACAAAACCAACACCACCAAAGGCCATTTTAGCCTCTGAAACCTACAGCCAACAGTGAACACAGCCTCATTCCCAGCCAGATAAACAGAAAACCTCCTCCTGAAAACTGCCCAGTTCTTTTATCCAACACATGTGTGGCTTTCAACAAAAAAGTATAAGGTATGCTAAAAACCGAAAAAAAAATTCTGAAGAGAAAAAGCATTCTCAAGCAGACTCAAATATGGCAGAAATCTTGGAATTATGTGATCTGGAATTAAAATAACTATGGTTAATAAGCTAAAGGCTTTCCTGAAAAAAGTGGACAACACGTAAGAACAGATGAATAATATAAGCCAGGAGATAAAAACACTAAGAAAGAATCAAAAGGAAATACTAAAAATCAAACACATTGTGACAGAACTGAAAAAGGCCTTTTTAAAAAAAAAGCTATTTATTTATCTATTTGAGAGAGAGAGAAAAGAGTGAGCGAGAGAGAACATGAGTTGGGGGAGAAGGGCTGAGTAAGAGAGGAGGAAGCAGTTTCCCTGCTTCCCTGTTCTCTACACCTATCATTCTTTTGCACATTGCGGTCTAGTTTTCCATACACCTTTATTAAAGAGACCGTTTTCCCTATTGTATATTCTTGACACCTTTGGCATAGATTTTTTTTAAGAGAGAAAGAGGAGGGGGAGAGGGAGAGACAATCCTAAGCAGGCTCCACACCCCAGTACAGAGCCTGACTTGGGGCTCGATCTCACAATTGTGAGACCATGACCTGAGCCCAAATCAAGAGTTGGGCACATAATTGACTGAGCCCCCCCCAGGCGCCCCTCCTTTGGCATAGATTAATTGACCATATAAGCATGTGTTTACTTCTGGGCTCTCTGTTCTGTTCCAGATACCTCCAGCTTTGTTTCTCTTTCTCAAGATTGCTTTGGCTACTGGGAGTCTTCTGTGGTTCCATACAAATTGCAGTATTATTTGTTTTAGTTTTGTGAAAAATGCTGTTGGTATTTTTTTTCTTTTGAGAGAGAGAGAAAGAGCATAAGCAGGGGAGAGGGGCAGAGGGAGAAGGAGAGAGAGGGAATATTAAGCAGCCTCCATGCCCAGTGCAGAGCCCAACTTAGGGCTTGATCTTACGACGCTGGGATCATGACCTGAGCCAAAACCAAGGGTCGGATGCTCAACTGACTGAGCTCCCCAGGTGCCCTGCTGTTGGTATTTTGATAGGGATTGCACTGAACCACTATGTTGTACACTTAGAACTAATACAACATTGCGCGTCAACCATACTCAAAAAATGTTTTTAACCTTCAAAAAAAAAGTAAAAGAGTAATACTGCCAGAGAATTTTTCCAAATTAATGGCAGACACCAAACAACACATCCAGGAAGTTCAAAGAACATCGAACAGTATAAATAACAAAAAAATCTATACTTGGACTTATCATATTCAAAGTGGAGGAAATCAAAGACAAGGAGAAAAATTTTGAAAGAAGCCAAATTGGAAAACAAACAAACAAACAAAAAACCCTGTTCCTATACAGGAACAGGTAAGAATCATATCAGACTTCTCTTCAGAAAATATGCAAGCAAGAAGAGTGAAGTGAAATATTTAAAGCATTGGAGGGAAAATATCATTCACCTAGAATTCTGTATCCATCAAAATTATCCCTCCAAAGTGTAGAGAAATAAAGACTTTCTCAGACAAATAAAACTTTTGAATTTGTCACCAATATACCTGTTTTGCAAGAAATGTTACAAGAAATGCTTAGAGATAAGGAAAATAATATAGGTCAGAAACTCAGATTTGGGGCGCCTGGGTGGCTCAGTGGGTTAAAGCCTCTGTCTTCAGCTCGGGTCATGATCTCAGGGTCCTGGGATCGAGCCCCGCATCCGGCTCTCTGCTCAGTGGGGAGCCTGCTTCCTCCTCTCTCTCTGCCTGCCTCTCTGCCTACTTGTGATCTCTGTCTGTCAAATAAATAAATAAAATCTTTAAAAAAAAAAAAGAAACTCAGATTTGCATAAAGAAAGGAAAAGTGTTAGAGAAATAATAAGTGAAGGTAAGATGAATATTTTATTCATAATACTCTTTTTTCTAAAGATTTGCTTATCTATTTTTAGAGAGAGGGAGGGGCAGAGAGAGAGGGAGAAGCAGACTCCCTGCTGAGCAGGGACCCTGGGATCATGACCTGAGCCAATACCAAGAGTCAAATGCTTAACCCACTGAGCCACCCAGTTGCCCCTATTTATAATCTTATTTGATCTAACAGATAATGGTTTGTTCAAAATAGTAATAGCAAAAATGTCTTCAGTGATTATAGCATATGGATATGTGAAATGAATGACAGCACTGTTATAAAAGACAGGAGACAGGACCTGGGAATACTGTGCATACGGTACTTGTGCTACCAGTGAAATGATCTAGTGTCATTTGAAAGTGGACTTATTTGCCATAAACATACATTGCCAATTCTAGGGCAACCACTAAAAAAAGTTTCTAAGTGTTACTGATATGTTAGGAGAAGAGAGAAAATTGAATCATAATAAAAAGTTCAATTAAAACCAGAGAAGGCAGAAAAAGAGTGGAAGACAAAACAGAAACCAAGAACAATGACAAAGAATAGAAAACGATTATAAAAATGGTAGATATTAATCAGAATATACCAATAATAATTTTAAATGTGAATAGATTAAAAACGCCAATTAAAAGATAGAGATTGTAAGTTTGGATAAAAATAAATAAATAAGGGCCCCTGGGTGGCTCAGTCGCTAAGTGTCTGCCTTCGGCTCAGGTCATGATCCCAGGGTCCTGGGATTGAGCCCCACATTGGGCTCCCTGCTCAGCAAGAGACCTGCTTCTCCCTCTCTCTCTGCCCCTCCTTGTGTTCTCTCTCTTGCTGTGTCTTTCTCTCTGTCAAATACATAAATAAAATCTTAAAATAAATAAACACCAACTATATATCACCTACAAGAAACCTACTTTATTTTTAATTTTTTTTATTTTTCAAAGATTTTATTTTTAAGTAATTTCTACACCTAACATGGGGCTTGAACTCACAACCCTGAGATCAAGAGTCACATCTTCCTCTGACTGAGCCAGCCAGGAACCCTAGAAACCTACTTTAAATATAAAGACACAGGGTTCCTGGTGGATCAGTCAGTTAAGCGTCTGTCTTGGGCTCGGGTCAAGATCTCAGGGTCCTGGGATCGAGCCCCATGTCGGGCTCCCTGCTTGGCGGGGAGGCTGCTTCTCCCTTTCCCTCTGCTGCTCCCCCTGCTTGTGAGCTCTCTCTCTCAAATAAACCAATACGATCTCAAATAAATAAATAAATAGACACGGGGTGCCCGAGTGATGCAGTTAAGCGCCCAACTCTTGGTCTCAGCTCAGGTGGTGATCCCAGGGTGGTGAGCTGGAGCCCGGAGTCAGGCTCCACACTCTGTGCAGAGTACGCTTGAGATTCTCTATCCCCTCCCACTCATGCTCTCTCTCTAATAAATAAATAAATCTTAAAAAAATAAATATAAAGACACAGATAGCTTAAAGGTAAAGATATTGAGAAAGATATACCATGCTAACACTAAGCAAAAGAAAACTGGAGTATCTGCAACAAAGCACACTTCAGAACAAGGAAAATTATCTGCGATAATGAGGGGCATTATATAACAGCAAAAGCCTCAGTTTTCCAGAAGACAGCAATCCTTAACGTGTACATGCTTAACAACACAGTGTCAAAATACATTAGTAAAAAGGGACAGAACTGCAAGGAGAAAAAGACAAATGCACTCTTGTACTTGAGGACTTCATCCTTTCTCTGTTACTCATTGCCAAAGACAACAGATAGAATATCAGTGTAATCAAATACAGTTGAACTAAGAGCACCATCAATAAACCAGATCTGATTGACATTTATAGAATACTTCAGCAACAGCCGAAGGCACATTCTTTTCAAGCTCCCAAGGTACATTCACTAAAATAGACTATATTCTGGGCCATAAAATACACTTCTAAATAACACATGGATCAAAGAATAAATCTCAAGAGAATCTGGAAAAGAAATTTTGAGCTAAATGGAAATGAAAATACAGCTTATCAAAATTTGGGGATGCAAATAAAATTAGTGCCTAGAGGGGCATTGGTCACACTGAATGTATATATTAGAAAAGAAGAAAAATCTAAAATTAATAATCTAAGTTTCCAGGGAATCTGGGTGGCTCAGTCGTTAAGCGTCTGCCTTTGGCTCAGGTCATGATCCCAGAGTCCTGGGATCGACCCCCCGCACTGGGCTCCCTGCTCAACGGGAAGCCTGCTTCTCCCTCTTCCATTCTCCCCACTTGTGTTTCCTCTCTCTCTGTGTCTCTCTCTGTCAAATAAATAAATAAAATCTTAAAAAATAATAATATTAATAATCTAAGTTTCCACATTAGGAACCTTGAGAAAGAAGAGCAAATTAAATCCACGTAAGCAAAAGAAAAGATAATAAAAATCAGAGCAAAAATCAATGAAACTGCAAACAAGAAAACAGTAGAGAAAAATCAATGAAACCAAAAATTGGGTATTTGAAAATATTGATAAAAGGGATAAGTATCTATTCAGGCTAACCAAAGTAAAAAAAAGAGAAGACACAAATTGCTACCATCAGAAATGAAAGGGGGACATCACTTCTGATTCCGTTGACATTAAAAGAATAATAAAAGAATATTATGAATAACTCTGTGGCCACAAATTTGATAACTTAGAAACAAAAGGCCAGTTCTTTGAAAAACAATCTAACAATACTCATAAAAAGAGAAATAGACTATATGAATAGGCCTAAATCTATTTTAAAATTGAATCAATAATTAATAACCTTCCAAGACAGAAAGCACCAGGCTCAAATGGGTTCACTGGGGGAATTCTACCAAGAATTTAACGAAGAAATGATATGAATTCTCTACAATCTGTTCTAGAAAATAGAAGCAGGGGAATGCTTCCTAACTTATTCTTTGAGGTCAGCATTACCCTAATACTAAAGCCAGAACAACACATTATAAAAAAGGCAAACCAAAGAGCAATACCTCTCGTGAATATGGATGCAAAAATCCTCAACCAAATATTAGCAGATCAAATCCAACAATGTCTGAAAAGAATTATATACTATGAGCAGCTAGAATTTATCTCTGGTATGCAAGGCTAGGTCACACCCAAAAAGTCAATTAATGTAATCCATCACATCAACAATCCCTAAAGACTGATATGATCATATCATCAGATGTAGAAAAAGTATTTGACAAAATCCAACACCAATTCATATTAAAAAACCCTCAGCAAGGAGCTCCTGAGTGGCTCAGTTGGTTAAACAACTGCCTTTGGCTCAGGTCATGATCCCAGGGTCCTGGGATCCAGCCCCATATTGGGGTTCCTGCCCCGCAGGGAGCCTGCTTCTCCCTCTCCCTCCGCCCATCTCTCTCCCTGCTTGTGCGTGTGCTCTCTCTCTCTCTCTCAGTCAAATAAATTAAAAACTTAAAAAAAGAAAAAAACACTTAGCAAACTAGGAATATAAGGGAAGGTCCTCAACATGATAAAGGACATCCATGAAAAACCTACGGTTATTAACATATTTAGTGGTGAGAAATTAGATGCTTTTCCCCTAGTACAATCAGGAAGAAAGCAGGGATGTCCTCTCTTCCTACTTCTATTAAACATCATACTGGAAGTCCTAGCTAATGCACTAAGACAGAGTAAAAAAGGTACGTGGATGGGGAAGGTAGAAATAAAACAGTCTTTATTCACAGATGACATGATTGTTTAGGTAGAAATTCCCAAAGAATTGTTTTTAAAAAAAAAAACAACAAACAAATCTTCCCGGAATGCATAAATGGTTATACAGCAAAATTGCAGGGCACAGGCTAATATGCAAAGGTCAGTCACTTTCCTGTATACCAGCAACGAGCAATTGGAATGTAAAATTTAGTTATTTATTTCTAAAGATTTTATTTATTTATTTATTTGACAGAGAGAGACACAACGAGAGAGGGAACACAAGCAGGGGGAATGGGAGGGGGAGAAGCTGGCTCCCCGCTGAACAAGGAGCCCTATGCCGGGCTCGATTCCAGGAGCCTGGGATCATGACCTGAGCCAAAACCAAGAGCCTGACTTCACCCAACTGAGCCACCTAGGTGCCCCTGGCAAAGGATTTCTAACTACAACACCAACAGGGGTCTCCATGCTCAGCATGAGGAGTCTGCTAAAGTTCCTCTCTCCCTCTGCCCCTCCACCCCCCACACCCTGGACTCTCGCTCTCTTTTTCTGAAATAAATTAATTAATCTTAAGAAAAAATAGTCCGCCAACAGCACAATTCATGAAAGAAGAACTGAGAACTTGGACTTCATTAGAATTAAAAATGTGTGCCCTGGATGGGGAATCCAGATGGCAGAATAGGGAAATCCTGAACTCAGCTCCCCCCACGGACAAAGCAAGGCTGCAACTACATAGAGGCGCTCTGAGAACAACCCGAAGGCCAGCCGATCAACTTTTGCTCATCTAAAGATATAAAGAAAAAGTGGTATCAAGAAGGGAAGGAGGGACAGAGATGCAGGGTGCTCAGGACCCACACCCCCAGGACAGTGACCCACAAGTGGGAGGCTATCACGGGTGCAGAGCTCTTCCATCATCCGGGCACCTCCAGCCCTGGGGCCCTGAATCAGGAAGATGATCCGATGTAATGTCTGGCTTTGAAAATCAGAGGGCCATAACTCTAGGGGAGTCAGAGGGCTGTAGAAAACTGAGGCTCTACTACCAAAGGCCCAGTGCCTAAACCCAGACCCAGCACAGAGGCAACAGTTTGAAAAGCACCTGTGCCTTACATGAAGATTTATTGACAAATTTTAGGGTATGTGCTGGAGGGGCAGAAATCTGTAGGAACTTTCTTTAGGGCAAAAGCATGGTCAAAGGAAATAAAAAACACTTCGAATGAAAAAATAACATTAAAAATCCTTGGGGAAAAAAGAGAAAAATTAAAAAATAAAGGGGTGCCCGGATAGCTCAGTCGGTTAAGCATCTGCCTTTGCTCGGGCTGTGGTCCTGGGGTCTTGGGATGGAGCCCCGCATTGAGCTCCCTGTTCGGTGGGGAGCCTGCTTTTCCCTCTGCCTCTGCCTGCCACTCCCCGTTTGCACTGTCTCTGTCAGATAGATAGATAACTTTGGAACACAGCAAAAGAAGTTCTAAGAAGGAAGTTTATAGCAATACAAACCTACCTCAAGGAACAAAAACTTCAAATAAACAACCTTGTACCTAAAGGGACTAGAAGAAGAACAAACAAAGCCTGAAGTTAATAGACGGAAAGACATAATAACGATCAGAGGATAATTAAATGAAATAGAGACTAAAACAGCAATAGGAAAAGCAGTGAAGTCAAGAGCTGGTTCTTTGGAAAGATAAACGAAATTGATAAAGCTTTAGCCAGACTCAACAAGAAAAAAAGAGAGGGGACTTAGGTGAATCAAATCAGAAATGAAAGTGAACTTACCAGTGACACCACAGAAACACAAAGGACTGTAAGAGAGTACTACAAAAATTTATATGTCAACAAATGGCACGATCTTGAAGAAATGTATAAGTTCCTAGAAACATTCTTCTAAGACCGAATCATGAATAAATAGACAATCTGAACAGGCCAATTACTAATAATGAAATTGAATCCCTAGTCAAAGAACTCCCAGTGAACAAAAGTCCAGGATCAGATGGCTTCACACGTCACGCTAAATGAGTTATTTTTTAAAACTTTTTTGTTATTTTTTAGTATCATCCCTACCAGAGGGGCTGGGGTATGGGTTTTGTCATTGGAACTAAAGTGCATGCCTACCAGCCATTGGGCAGATATACCAAGTGCTGTTGCCAAGCTGGCTTTTATGGGCAGTGGGTGTGAGAGTGTACAGCCTGGTGTCACAAAAGTTAGGTGTAGGTTTTCCATCCAAAACTTCCTTCTTTTTTTCTTTTAAAAGATTTTATTTATTTATTTATTTGACAGAGAGAGAGGGAACACAAGCAGAGATACTGGCAAACGAGGAGAAACAGCTCTCCACCGTGCAGGGAGCTAGAAGCGTGGCTAATCACAGGACACCGGGATCATGACTTAAGCTGAAGGCAGATGCTTAACTGAGTCACCCAGGCGCCCCCATCCTAAACTTATTAGATTAATTATTTATTAGATTAATTTTAATCAATTAATTAGTTTAGGTAATTAGATTAATTAATTTCTTATTAGAAACTTCTGCAAATCCCCATCCCAAATCATAGCATTTCTCCTACTCAATTCAGTCCTTGGCCCTCATCCCAAGATCAATTGTTTTTACATAGAAGATATCCAATAGTGCGGTCCACTTTTCCTATTTACATTCTGTTAGCATCTTTCCCTTAAATTCTAAAAAAGGAGATTTCCAATAATTGGTGGCATTAGTTCTCATGGTCTCATAAGTTACTTCTTACGAGGAAAGGCAAAAGGCCATCTAGCTACTAGTAGACTGGATTCTGAATTTCCGTAGCACACTCATTGTACCTTCGAAAATTAAAGTCAATAGAATTAGTGTTGGAATGCTCTTTCATTTAAAAGCGGTATAAGGGACCGCTTATACCTGAGTGGCTATAGCCTGGGTGGCTCAGTCCTTAAGCAGCTACCTTAGGCTCAGGTCCTAATCCCAGGGTCCTGGAATCCAGCCCCACGTGGGGCTCTCTGCTCAGTGGGAAGCCTGCTTCTCCCTTTCCCACTCCCCCTGCTTGTGTTCCCTCTCTCGTTGTGTCTCTCTCTGTCAAATAAAAATTAAATCTTAAAAAAATAAAAGTAGTATAAAATGAACAGAACAGATAACCATTAACCATGTATTGCTGAGCTAGCATATGATGGGACTAGTTTAAGGGGCTGGACAAGTAGGCGGTTACAAGTTCCTTTTGCTGGCGCATATTAGTGGTGATGAATTTCTGGGGAATAAATAAGCAGTTTTCTCTCCGCTGCGAACTTAACTGTAGCATATCAGGCTCAAATTATTAACAAAGAATTTGCGCCCTCTAAGCTAACTGAGGAAAATGGGGCTTAGACATCATATAGCTCACCACCAATTTCGATAAACCCTCCTTATTTTTTTTTGAGTGTAGAAAGAAAAAACTGTGGGGACGCCTGGGTGGCTCCCTTAAGCGACAGCCTCGGCTCAGGTCATGATCCCCAGATCCTGGGTTAGAGCCCCACCTCCAGCTCCTTGCTCAGCCGGGAGCCTGCTTTTTCCTCTGCCTCTGCACGCTCCCCCCTCCCCCCACCCGTTTGTGCTAGTGCGCTCTCTCAAATAAATAAAAATCTTTTAAAAAGAAAAGAAAAAGAAAAAATTGTGTGGGGGGAGGTGGGTGTACTCGCACACACAGACATATATATATATATATATATATATATATATGTTGGCTTTGTTATTCACACCGCCGCTCAGTGAAATGTCTCCTGTAGCCTATCGCCCTTCTCTTCAGGTGTTTCAACTCGGGGATAACAGACACGCTCTCTAAATCCAGTTGAGATTTGAGCAGCCTCACTCGGGACCGGAAGGATGAGTGGATCCAGTTGCTCCACGGACTTCTTTATACCGATGCACACATCCCCGTCCCGTGGGCAGGACCACCTAGGTCGGGGGAAGGGATTTGCCGACGTACCCGGAACTGTTACCAAGGTTTCCTGGGGTTCGGGCGGTGGCGCGACGGCGGGTTTGAGACACGAACCGACCGAGATCTTCCTAGGCTCGTGAGAGCGCCCCCTTCTCTAGCGGTTTAGGGGACCCAGCGGCCGCGATGGCCCCGGTGTCGGGTTCGCGCAGCCCTGAGGGGTCGGCTTCGGGCTCCGGGGGGAAGCGTCGCAGTTCGTCCAGGAGCCCTAAGCCCAGCCGATCCGCCCGCTCCCCGCGGGGCCGTCGCTCGCGCTCCAGCTCTCGCTCGCACTCTTGCTCTCGGAATGGTCTCAGCCATCAGCTGGGCAGCTTCGGTCAGGGCTCGCGAAACCAGTCCTACCGTTCCCGCTCGCGGTCCCGCTCCCGGGAGCGGCCCTCGGCGCCCCGGGGCAACACCTTCGCTTCAGTCTCCTCGACCGCGTATTATGGCGGCTACTCGCGCCCCTACGGGAGCGACAAGCCGTGGCCCAGCCTTCTGGACAAGGAGAGGGAGGAGAGCCTGCGGCAGAAGTGAGTGAGGCGGGCACACCTCTTGCGGGAGCCCACGCGACTTCGCAGTCGGACTTTCGCTTTTCGCCCTTTGCCCAGCGCCCTTTTCTATCCATCCTTTCAGTTCCCCCCCCCCCCCCAACCGCCTTTTTCCGCCCCCTTTCTTCCCTTGGGTTGTCGCTCGTCCTCGGGACCCTTCGTACCGCGCTCCGGTGTCTCCGCTACTACTTCTGCCTCCTGGCTTGTAGCGGTTCTGTCGGGAGCCTCAGACTTGCCCGAATTACAGTACCCGCTTGCTTGTGTCTTTATTATTTGGAAGCGCGCTTTTATTTCGCACTCGGTTGAGCTCGTGGCCAAGAAGAGACCTATTTTATTGATCACAAAATTAGCAGTGCCTAGCACTTGGTAGGCGTGCCACCGTTGCTTGCTGAATGATCGGACGGGTTTGAGGTCACAGGATGTGCACGGTGGAAGTGTTGTGGGGCGAGTTGGGAAGGCTGGAGAGGAAGAGTTTAAATCCGAGGGGAGAAAACCCTCTGAGACCAGATGATTGAGCGCGGGAAAAGTGATCCGCCAAACTGTTGATTAAGCTACGTTGAAAAAAGGCCTTGTTAAATGGTCTTAATTCGACTGTGAAAAATGATATTCACTCTCGTGAATGAGTATTGGAGTGGAAAAGTGGGTAGTTTAAGGAGGAGAAAGGAAAAGCGTTCTAATTATTGCCATGTAAGTTTTAATATCTAATACTTATTGATTGTTAAATTCTATCAGGCACTGTACTAGGGGCTTTACATGTCCTCTCTGTTTTGTTTTTAAGATTTTATTTATTGGGGCGCCTGGGTGGCTCAGTGGGCTGAGCCTCTGCCTTCTGCTCAGGTCATGATCTCAGGTTTCTGGGGATCGAGCCCCACATCCAGCTCCTTGTTCGGTGGAGAGCCTGCTTCCCCCGCTCTCTCTGCCTGCCTTTCTGCCTACTTGTGATCTCTCACTGTCAAATAAATAAAATCTTTTTTAAAAAAAGATTTTTAAAAATCTTTTCTTTCTTTAAAAAAAATTTTATTTATTTGACAGAGAGAGAGTACAAGCAAAGGGAGCAGCAGGCAGAGGGAGAGGGAGAAGCAGGCTCCCCTCTGAGCAAGGAGCTCCATCCCAGGACCCTGGGATCATGACCTGAGCAGAAGGCAGAGGCTTAACCACCTGAGCCACGCAGGCACCCCTACATATCCCCTGTGTTAGAAAAGAAATTTAAGAGTATCACAGGCATTGAGGGGCAGGTTAGGATTCCAAAGCTGGAAGATGTCTCCATAAATCTTTTTTTCCAAGAATGGGAATAGAGGATAGTGATGAAGAGGACAGGCTCCAGAATTGGACTGCCTTGAGTTTGAAACCATGCTTTGCTGCCTAATGGTTGTATGACCTTGAGCGAGTTTCTGAAGTTCTCTGAGCTTTATTTGTAGACATTTAAAAAGGGATAAAGTTGGCGCCAAGGCTTTTAGAGTTGTGATGATTTAGTTCCTGGAACATAATGAATAGTACTTGAGTGTTAGCCATTAGGCTTCCTGAATAGAAGCAGAAACAATAAAAACAGTAGTGAGTTAGGTTGGAGACCTACCTCTCCAAATTAAAATTTTCAGGCAGTTACCTCCTAAGCAGCCAGCGTCCTACTGGACAATCCTCATCAAAAGATGTCAGAACTTCTTGGATGAAATTTGCATTTGTACATTTAGAAGATAAATAATTTATCTTAAGAGTGCAGATGAATATGGTATGGTGACTAACATAACATTAAAAAAAAGACGTGCAGATGAAGCTGGTGGCAGCAGGGATGAGAACTTAACTGTTCTTACAGCCTGTCATACTTCCCCCTGCATATGGATTCCAAGTTGGGTGGTAAGTATAACCCTTTTAGGCTCTTCAGGTGGGAAACCTGAGTCTAATTCTGCATGATTATAATATCTTTTCTCCTGAATAAAGAAGTAAAAAATTGTATATTCAAGCAATCAAACCAATTTATTTTGTAAGGGTTTGGTGTGGGGTGTGTGTGTGTGTGTGTGTGTGTGTTTAAACAAATGGAATCAAAGCAGCTAAACTTTGAGGAATTGAGCCTTCTTTTTTTGTATTTTGTGAGCAAAATTTTTAAAAAATCACAAACATAATTTTTTCCTGTCCTCCGAGAGTAGATAGAGGATATAGTTCTTTTCCAAAAAAGGAACTAAAGGGAAAACAGAGAAAACAAACCCTGTATCTCATTGAGGACAGTTTTTGTCAAATAAAACTTTTCTTTTATTTTCAGACCTCTCTTTATTTTCTATTTCTAATGCTTCATTTTTATTTTCGGTATTAATTCCTGAGTTTCTGAAAACGGGTTTGACTAAATCAAAAGTAGAGACTGCTTTTTACTCTCATAAATGTGTAAAGGAATTTATTTCCAAATATAAATAAAACTGTTTGTGTCACATATTACAGAAGATGAAATGAGCAATTAAGAACTATGTCATACGGGAGGCAGAAGAGATGCTCTTGACGGCTTTTTAAGCTGTATTTCTGGCCTGGCCTCAGGCTGTCTCTAGTCTGTACTAAGAACAACAAATTATAATGAGTATTAATTTATTAATTTAACTTTTAAAAAAGGAAAATAAGACTTAACTGGACTCCTTTGAATTGATTATATATTTGGAAAACAGTTTAGCCATGGACTTATAATTTATATGCCTATATCTTCTAGGAGATTAAGTGAGAGAGAAAGAATTGGAGAACTGGGAGCTCCTGAAGTATGGGGACTTTCTCCAAAGAATCCAGAACCAGAGTAAGTGATTAAAAAATACTTCGTAAAAATGTAACATTTGTTTAAATCCAAAGACTTGTCAAAATTTTTGTTAAATGAACTTTTAAGTACAGCTCACATTTTCTCTTCTTTTTGTGATTTGTGCCATTCTACCCCTTAGAATTTTTTTTTAATTAATTAATTTATTTATTTGACAGAGAGAGATCACAAGCAGGCAGAGAGGCAGGCAGAGAGAGAGGAGGAAGCAGGCTCCCTTCCGAGCAGAGAGCCTGATGTGGGACTCGATGCCAGGACCCTGAGATCATGACCTGAGCCGAAGGCAGCGGCTTAACCCACTGAGCCACCCAGGCGCCCCTACCCCTTAGAATTTTAAAAACACTGAACATACCTAACGATTAAAACATGTTGCTGGGGCGCCTGGGTGGCTCAGTCATTAAGCAGCTGTCTTATGACTCAGGTCATGATCCTGGGGTGCTGGGATCAAGCCCTGCATGGGGCTCCCTCCTCCTCTCCTGCTCCCCCTGCTTGTGTTCCCTCTCTTGCTGTCTCTCTCTCTCTCTCTGTCAAATGAATAAATAAAATCTTTAAAAAATAAAATAAATAATAAAACATGTTGCTAGTGGATTTTAACATATTAATTGTTCTTTCGAAAGATATTTACTTTTAAAGATTTTATTTATTTATTTAACAGAGAGAGAGCACAAGTAGTCAGAACGGCAGGTAGAGGGAGAAGCAGGCTCCCCACTGAACAGGGAGCCCGACATAGGGCTCCATCCCAGAACCCTGGGATCCTGGGATCATGACCTGAACCAAAGGCAGCCACTTAACCAACTGAGCCACCCAGGCACCCCTTAATTGTTCTTTTTAAATCGTAATTCGTGGCAGTACTAATTTCCTATTCATAGAAGTGTTCAGTATTAAGACGAATACATTTTTATTATTTTGAATTGTTTTTTCTCAACCTAATAGTAGAATACATGTCACATGTTAGCCTTACAAAGGGATTTTTTTGAGATACAGTTGACAAACAATATGGATGGTAGAGTAGGGTTTTCTTATATATATATCATTTGCAAATAGTGACCGTTTTACTTCTTTACCAATTTGGATGCCTTTCATTTTTCTTGTCTTGTGGCTAGGACTTCAGTAGTGTGTTGAATAAAAGTGGCGAGAATAGGCATCCTTGTCTTGTTCCTGATCTTAGGGTAAAGCTTTCAGCTTTTTACTGTTGAGTGTGATATTAGCTGTGGGTTTGTCATAAATGGCCTTTCTTAAGTTAAGGTATGTTTTCTCTGTATTCACTTTGTTGAGAGTTTAAATCTTATTTGGATGTTGAATTTGTCAAATGTGTGTTTCTGCATCTATTAAGATGATCCTAGGATTTTTATCCTTTATTTTGTTAATGTGGTATATCCACATTGATAAGATTTGTGGGTATTGAATTATCCTTGCATTTCTGGAATAATTTCTACTTTAGAATGGTATATGATCTTTTTAATGTAGTATAAAATTTGATTTGCTAATTAATATTTTGTTGCAGATTTTTCATCTACATACATCAGGAATATTGTCTTGTAATTTTTTTTTATTTGTGGTGTCTTTGGTTTTGGTATCAGGATAATGCTGGCCTCATAGAGTGAACTTGTTCTTTCTTCAGTTTTTTGGAATTGTTTAAGAAGTACATGTCTTAACTCATTAAATATTTGGCAGAATTTACCTGTGAAACCATCTGGTCCTGGAGTTTCTTTTGTTAGGAATTTTTTGATTACTGAGTCAATTTCATTAGTAATAATCAGTCTGTATTGTAATCTTCCTGATTTAGACGATTGTTGTTTCTAGGAATTTATCCATTTCTTCTCAGTTGTTCCATTTGTTGGTACATAATTGTTCTTAGTAGTTGCTTACAGTTTTTTTCTATTTCTGTAGTATTGGGTATAACTTTCCCCTTTCACTTCTGGTTTTATTTATATGGGCACTCTCTTTTTTTCTTGATGAATCCAGTTAAAGTTTTGGGTTTTTTTAATCAATTTTATCTTTTCAAAGAACTAACTCTTAGTTTCTTTTTTTTTTTAAGTTATCTATTTGAGAGCAAGAGAGAGAGAGAGCATGCATGAGCAGGGGTGGGGAGGGTTAGAGGCAAAGGGAGAAGCAGGCTCCCCACTGAGCAGGGAGCCTGATGCAGGACTCCATCCAAGGACCCTGGCATCATGACCTGAGCTGAAGGCAGATGCTTTGCTAACTGAGCCACCCAGGCACCCCCAACTCTTAGTTTCATTGATCTTTTCTGTTGTCTTTTTAGTTTCTTTTACATTTATTTTTCACTCTGATTTTAATTATTTTCTTCCTTTTACTAACTTAGGGCTTTGTTTCTTTCTAGTTCCTTTAGCTGTAATATTAGATTGTTTGAGATTTTTCTTGGTTCTTTAGTTGGGCCTACAAACTTCCCTCATAGAACTTTTGCTCCATTTGATAGGTTTTGTACTGTTGTGTTTCCATTTTCATTTGTCTCAAGGTATTTTTTCATTTCCTCTTTGATTTCTTCATTGACCCATTGGTTGGTTGGTTGTTTTTTAAAGATTTATTTATTTAAGAGAGAGAGCACATGCACAAGTAGAAGGGTCAGAGGGGGAGGGAGGGAGAATCCCAAGCAGACTCCATGCTGAGTGGAGAGCCTGACTTGGGGCTTGATCTCATGACCCTGAGATCATGACCTGAGTTGAAACCAAGAGTCAGACATTTAACCGACTGTACCACCCAGGCACCCCCATCCATTGGTTGTTAAATTCCATGTTGTTATGCCTTTATGTGTTTGTGTTTTCCTAGTTTTCTTGTAATTGATTTCTAATTTCATACTGTTGTAGTCTGAAAAGATGCTTGATACAATTTCAGTCTTCTTAAATTTATCAAGACTTGTCTTGTGGCCTAATATGGGATCAGTCCTGGAGAATATTCCATGTACACTTGAAAAGAATGTGTATTCTGCTGTTTTTGGATAAAATGTTCTGTGTACATCTGTTAAGTCTATCTGGTCTCATGTGTTGGTCAAGGCTACTGTTTCCTTATTGATTTTCTATCTGAATGATCTATCCATTCATGTAAGTGGGGTGTTAAGTTCTCTTACTGTTAGTGTATTACTATCAATTTCTCCCTTCATGTCTGTTAATACTTGATTTATGTATTAAGGCACTTCTATGTTGGCTGCATAGGTATTTATAAATGTTATATCCTCTTGTTGGATTGATCCCTTTATCATATATAATGTCCTTCATGTCTTGTTACAGGCTTTGTTTTCTAGAATGTTTTGTATGATACAAGTTTTGCTACCCCAGCTTTTTGTTTGTTTTCATTGGCATAGGATATCTTTTCCATCTCTTCGGTTTTAGTCTCTGTCTGAAGTGAGTCTCTTGTAGGCAGCATATTGTTTTTTTTTTTTTAAACAATTGTTTTGGGGTGTTTTTTTGGTATTTGGTATTTTTTTTAATCTATTCAGCTACTGTGTGTGTTTTGATTGGAGCACTTAGTTTACATTTAAAGTAATTATTGATAAAAAAAATTATTGATAAGTGGGGCACCTGGGTGGCTCAGTGGGTTAAAGCCTCTGCCTTCGGCTCAGGTCATGATCCCAGGATCCTGGGATCGAGCCCCGCATCGGGCTCTCTGCTCAGTGGGGAACCTGCTTCCTCCTCTCTCTGCCTGCCTCTCTGCCTACTTGCGATCTCTGTCAAATAAATAAATAAAATCTAAAAAAAAAAATTATTGATAAGTATAGACTTGTTGCCATTTTGTTGATTTTTTTTTTAAAGATTTATTTGTCAGAGAGAGAGAGCGCACACAAGTGGGGAGCGGCAGGCAGAGGGAGAAGCAGTCTCCCTGCTGAGCACGGAGCCAGATGTGGGACTTGATCCGGGGATCCTGGGATCTTAACCTGAGCCAGAGGCAGACACTTAACCAGCTGAGCCACCCAGGCGCCCTTTCTGTTTTTGGAGGTCTTCTCTGTTCCATTCTTCTCTTGCTCTCTTCCCTTGAGAGTTGGTGACTTTCCTTAGTGTTATGTTTGTATTCTTTTATTTTTTGTTTATCTGTTGTACGTATTTGGTCAGTGGTTACCATGAGGTTCATATATAACATCTTACGTATATAGCAATCTATTTTAAGTTAATGCCCACTGAAGTTCAGATGCATTCTAAAAACACTGCATCCCCCCACTGTTTTATGTTTTTGACATCATATTTTACATCTTATTATTTTATGTTTCCATTGACTAATTATTGTGTGTCTGATTTTGCTGCTTTTGTTTTTTAACCTTCATCCTAGCTATGTAGGTGGTCGATCCACTACCTTTACTTTATGTTTACCTTTACCAATGAGATTTTAACTTTCATGATTTTCCTTTTTTTTAAAGAATTTATTATTAAATAATCTGTACCCAACATGGAGCTCGAACTCACAACCTCAAGATCAAGAGTCATGTACTCCACTAATTGAGTCAGCCAGGTGCCCCTCCTTTTATAATTTTCTTAGTTGTAGCTATGATTTATCTTTTCTACTTAAAATTAAGTCCCTTTAATATTTCTCGTAAGGCTGGTTTGGTATTGATGAGCTCCTTTAGCTTATGCTTATCTGAGAAACTCCTTGTTTCTCTTTCGCGTCTGAGAGATAACCTTGCTGGGTAGAGTAATCTTGCTTGTAAGTTTTTTCCTTTTAGCACTTCGCGTATATCATGCTGTTCTCTTATGACCTATAAAGTTTCTGCTGAAAAACCAGCTTATAGACTTAGGGTTCCCTGGTATGCAACTAGTTGTTTTCCTTTTGCTGCTTTTAAGATTCTTTATCTCTAACTGTTGACACTTCGATTATAATGTGTCTTGGTCTCTTTGGGTTCATCTCATTTGGGGGTGTTTGCTTTGTAGACTTGGATGTCTGTTTCCTTCCCCAAGTTAGGGAATTTTTCAGCTATTATTTTTTCACATAAGCTTTCTGTCCTTTTCTCTCTCTTCTCCTTCTGGGACCCCTATAGTATGACTATTAGTACATTTGATATTACCCCAGAGGTCGCTTAAACTTAACCTCATTTTATTCCATTCTTTTGCTTTTTGCTGTTTGGATTCAGTGGTTTCTACTATCCTGTCTTCCAGAGTGTTAATCTGTTCTGCATCCTGTAATCTGCTGTTGATGCCCTGTAATCTGCTGTTGATGCCCTCTATTTTTCATTTCAGTTATTGTGTTCTTTGGCTCTGATTGATTAAAAAAATACTTTCTGTCTCTTTGTTGAAGTTCTCACTGTGTTCATCCGTTCTTCAATAGAGTTCAAGGAGCATCTTTATGGCCATTAGTTTGAATTCCATCTGGTAGATCTGCATTTTGTTCTGAGGTTTTGTCATCTTCTTCCATTTGGAACATACTGTCTGTCTCATTTGCGTCACAGTGTTTGTTTCTGTTTTAGGTAGATTAGCTGTTGTCCCAGTCTTGGAGGAGAGGCTTTAGCCAAAGGTGTCTGTGGGGCCCAGTAGCACAAAGCCCCCTGGTCACCCAAGCAAGGTAGCCCAGGAGTGTCTCCAGTGTAGGCCGTGTGCTCTCTCTTGTGGCTGGTCATAATTTGTGTAGACTGGTATAGACTGGTATATGGGGCTGTTTCCTGGTGCAGCTGTCTGGTAGGCCTGGCTATGACTACTTTGTGGATGCTGGTGAGTGGGGCAGGCTTCTGGCCTGTCTGATTGACAGGCCTGGTTGCAGCTGTTGTGGGCATGCTGGTGTGTGGGGTCAGCTCTTGACACAGCTGGCTGTAAGGCTTGCTTGTGAGCGGCATGAACACTGCGGAATAGGGCAGGCTTTCAGTGCAGCTGGCTGCAAGGTCCAGCTGCAACTGATGCAGGCACTCTAGTGTGTAGGATTGGGCCTCCAGGGCAGGAGCCCTTGGATGGAAGGTCTGCTGGTCCTGGCTGAGGATTCCTGCTGGGTATGATGGGTATGGAGCTGCTAGAGAGGAGTGCCAGGCCAGGGCAGGTGGGCTGGGTGGGGTGAGTCTGCTTGGGCTGTGCCAGTACTGCTAGCACAGGAGATGGAGAGTGTCAGAAATGGCACCCGCCAGCGCTGGACCAGCTAGATGTAAGGGAAGTTAAAAGAAAATGGGGCCCGCCAATGCTTTTCTCTGGAGAATGTTCAGACAGATCCCTGCTCCTCTACACACACCCTAAACTTAGTCTCTTTGGATCTCTCCTTCACCTCTAACCTAGGTGATTTTCAAACCAAATGCCTCTGTACTGGAGTGCCCTTTAAGAGGGAAGTCTCAGTTTCCCACTGTCCTTTGGCTCTCCCAGACATAAGGCCCACTTGTGTTCAACGCCAGACATTATGGGTGTTTGTCTTTCTGGTACAGGTCCTTCAGGCTCTGGAGGCTGATGTGGAACAGAGATCTCTTATTTCTCAGTGAGGGACTCTACAGTTATGATATCCCTTCTGCTGCTGGTCGCCATGCCGAGGGTGTGGGTCCTAACCAGACTGTTTCTCTGCTCCTCCTACCTTTGTCAGTGTGGCTTTTTCTTTATATCCTTAGTTGCATATGATCTGTTCTGCTAGTCTTCAGTTCATTCTCAGAGACAGTTCTGTGTGTAGTGGTAGGTTTTGGTGTGTCTATGGAAGGAGGTGAGCTCAGGAATTTCCTACTCCACCATGTTGGTACCCTCTCCTGTACTACATTTTCCTCATCTCTACATCCTTCCATAGACATTTGGGTTATTTTCATGTCTTGGTTATTGTAAGTAATGTGCAGTGAACATGGGAGTACATATATCTTCAAGTTAGTGTTTTTGTTTTCTTTGGATAAATGCCCAGAAGTGGAATTGCTGGATCATATGGTTGTTACATTTTTAGTTTTTAAGGAAGCTCCACACTGTTTTCCATAGTGGCTACACCAATTTGCATTCCCACCTACAGTGTGCAAGGGTTCCCTCTCCCACATCATCACCAACACTTTTCAACATACTTTTCAAGTATGGCCATTCTAACAGGTGAGGTGTTATCGATTTTTTAAAAAAGATTTTATTTATTTATTTGACAGAGAGATCACAAGTAGGCAGAGAGGCAGGCACAGAGAGAGGAGTAACCAGACTCCCTGCTGAGCAGAGAGCCTGACGTGGGGCTTGATCCCAGGACCCTGAGATCATGACCTGAGCTGGAGGCAAAGGCTTAACCCACTGAGCCACCCAGGTGCCCCTCGATTTTTTATTTTGAGTTACATTTCCCTGATGATTAGTAATATTGAACATTTTTACATTTACTGGTTACCCAGTTATATGTTTTTGGAAAACATCTATTCAGATCCTCCGCCTTTTTTTTTTTTTTTTTTTTTTTTTTTTTAGAGAGAGAGAGCATGTGTGCGTGAGGTGGAGGTTGAGGGGCAGAGGAAGAGAGAGAATCTTTTTTTTTTTTTTTTTTTAATTTTATTTATTTATTTAACAGACAGAGATCACAAGTAGACAGAGAGGCCAGGCAGAGAGAAGGGGGGGGAAGTAGGCTCGCTGCTGAGCAGAGAGCCCGATGCGGGGCTCAATCCCAGGACCCTGGGATCATGACCTGAGCTGAAGGCAGAGGCTTTAATCCACTGAGCCACCCAGGTGCCCCGAGAGAGAATCTTAAGTAGGCTTCACACTCAGCACGGAGCTCAAAGCAGACTTGGTCTCATAACTCTGGGATCATGACCTGAGGCAAAATCAAGAGTTGCATGCTTAAGACAGAGCACCCATGTGCCCCTGTTACCTTTGTTCTTTTTTTTTTTTTTAAAGATTTTATTTATTTATTTGATAGACAGAGATCACAAGTAGGCAGAGAGGCAGGCAAAGAGGGAGGAGGAAACAGGCGTCCTGCTGAGCAGAGAGCCCGATGCGGGGCTCAATCCCAGGACGCTGGGATCATGACCTGAGCTGAAGGCAGAGGCTTTAACCCACTGAGCCACCCAGGCGCCCCTGTTCTTTTTTTTTTTTTTAAAGATTTTATTTATTTATTTGACAGAGATCACAAGTAGGCAGAGAGGCAGTTGGGGGTGGGGGGGAAGCAGGCTCCCTACTGAGTGGAGATCCTGTTGTGGGGCTCAATCCCACGACCCTGAGATCATGACCTGAGCCGAAGGCAGATGCTTAACCCACCAAGCCACCCAGGTGCCCCTGTTACCTTTGTTCTTATTGGGAAATCTAAAAACCAGGGCACCTGGGTGGCTCAG
Source organism: Meles meles (assembly GCF_922984935.1). Classification (NCBI taxonomy): domain Eukaryota; kingdom Metazoa; phylum Chordata; class Mammalia; order Carnivora; family Mustelidae; genus Meles; species Meles meles. The sequence goes on along the minus strand of NC_060087.1, from coordinate 102,185,217 downwards.
TCAGTTAAACATCTGCCTTCGGTTCAGGTCATGATCCCAGGGTCTTGGGCTCCAGCCCTGCGTCAGGCTCCCTGCTCAGTAGGAGAGTCTGCTTCTCCCCTTCCCTCTGCCACTTACCCTACTTGTGCTGTCTCTCCATCTCTCTCTCTCTCTCTCTCTCTCTCTCTCTCTCGCTCACTCTCTCAAACAGATAAATAAAATCTTTTTTTTAAAAATGTGAAAACTATTGCACAACTCCCATGAGGTGGTGAGGGAGCTAACTGCTTATGTTTTCTTCTAGGTAAATTTTTGTTTTCAAGTCTTCAGTCCATTTTGAGTTAATTTATGTGTATGGTGTAAGATAGTGGCTCAGGTCCGTACTTCTGTATGTGGCTGTCCAGTTTTCCTGGCACCATTTAGTAAAGAGGCTGTTCTTACTCACTGTATATTCGTTACTACTTTGTCATAGATTAATTGCCTATATATGTATGGGTTTATTTTTGGGCTTTCTAGTCTGTTCCCACAGGGATTTTTAAAAAATGAATATACCAATACAGTTTTGTTTAGTTTTCTTTTTTTTAAGATTTTCTTTTTAAATAATCTGTATGTCCTGCATGGGGCTCAGACTTAGAGCCCCACGATCAAGAGTCTCAAGCTCCACCAGCTGAGCCAGCCAGGCGCTCCTGGTTAGTTTTCGTGTATTAAATAGTATCTGACAGCCTAATTCTTTTTTTTTTTCTTTTTTCCCTTCGGTGCTGTTCCTAAGGTTCTTCTTCTCTCTCCTCTATTTCTAAGTCTTCTTTGAGTTGAAACAATGTGCTTGACAGGTATACTTGTGTTTTATGACAGGGCGATAGCATTATTATTTGAAACTTGTTCTTATAGATACTGTTGAAAATGATCAAAGAATCTGAACTAAAAGAGTGAGTTGGAAGGAAAACTACAAATAATTTTCTGGGCAATACATTTTGCAATTACTCTATATGTGGTCTTCAGATTAAGGTTATATGATATGAAAATTCCTCTTCTAAACTATTTTTATAAGATTCATTTATTTTTTTAATATATTTTTTAAAGATTTTATTTATTCATTTTTTTAAAGATTTTATCCATTCATTTGACAGACAGAGATCACAAGTAGGCAGAGAGGCAGGCAAAGGGGGGGGGAGCAGGCTCCCCGCCGAGCAGAGAGCCTGATGCAGGGCTTGATCCCAGGACCCTGAGATTATGACCTGAGCCAAAGGCAGAGGCTCAACCCACTGAGCCACCCAGGCGCCCCTTATTTATTTATTCATGAAAGAGAGAGAGAGGGCACCTGGGTGGCTCAGTGGGTTAAGCCGCTGCCTTCAGCTCAGGTCATGATCTCAGGGTCCTGGGATCGAGTCCCACATCGGGCTCTCTGCTCAGCAGGGAGCCTGCTTCCCTCTCTCTCTCTCTGCCTGCTTCTCTGTCTACTTGTGATCTCTCTCTGTCAAATAAATAAATAAAATCTAAAAAAAAAAAAAAGAAAGAAAGAGAGAGAGAGAAGCAGGGTACTCGCAAAGCAGAGCCCAATGTGGGACTCTATTCCAGGACTCTAAGATCATGACCTGAGCCAAAGGCAGACCCCCAACTGACTGAGCCACCCAGGTGCCCCAAAGATTTATTTATTTTAAAAGAGAGAGCAAATGGGTCAAAGGGAGAGGGAGCAGATCCCCCGCTGAGCACAGAGGTGAATGTGGGGCTCAGTCCCAGGACCCTGCGATCATGACCTGAGCCAAAACCAAGATTTGGCTGTTCAGCCGCCTGAGCCACCCAGGCTCCCCATCCTCTTCTAAACGATTATAGAATTTTAATAGTACTCATTTTTAGAATTATCTATAATAGAATGAAATCTGCTTATATTGTACTGTGTTAGGTTCTTCTTGCTCTGGGGACAGAATGGTTGCTGCTCTACCATATGTCCTTTATACGCATGCAATAAAATGCAGTCTTCCTTTGGTCTTCCTGTCTCTAGTTTTTTCGTCTTTCCTTACATTCATCTTGTGGCTTCTGAAAATTAAATCTTACATGTTGCTTTCAGTTTGAATAGTGTTTCGTAAATGTTAAAGCATGCACACGTAAATGATTATTACGTTATTTTGAAGGTGGTAGACTCTCGAACTGTACCTTTACAAAGTTATTCCAGTGTTTGCTTTTAATGGTTCTTGGACAACCGGTGTCATTACTGAAATTTTTTGATTCTGTATTTTTATACTCCATGATTCACGGTTTATCAGTTTTCTGATTCTTACAACCATCTTCTTTAAATTCAGCTCTGATGAACACACACCAGTGGAGGACGATGAGCCAAAGAAAAGCAGCAGTTCAGCTTCTACTTCAGAAGGTATTTTTTTAACTACTACAGAGCTGCTGTATTGAGAAGTTGAAAAAAATGTTTATAAATAGTCAAACAGTAGACTTTGCTTTTACAAATCAAGTTGTCTGTCATCTGTTCTTTTTCAGTATTTCAGATACAGTAAAATTGATAATCGTAATACTTGCCTAGAAGTTAATTTTATATTTGTACTTCATGTAGAAGAAAAGAAGAAGAAGAAGAAGTCTAGTCATTCGAAGGAGAGGTCCAAGAAAAAGAGGAAGAAGAAATCCTCTAAAAGAAAACACAAGAAGTACTCTGATGACAGCGACAGTGACTCTGACTCTGACTCAGACTCCAGTGGTAAGAGGCCGGCATCGCTCTGCAAGCCTGGCTTCAAAACTCGTTTTACTTCGTAGAACCGATTTCAGAGGAAGGTTAAGGACAGTAGCCGAGAGGTGTTGAGCGCTGACTGTCTCGGTGCCAGGAGCCCTGCTAAGCGCTCGGTGTTCTCAGTGCTGTTCAATGCACACGTGGCTCCAGACTACGTCTTAGAGATGGGGAAATGGGGCGCAGAGCAGGTCGCGACACCGCACTCCGGCTCACACAGCTGAGATCCAGACCCGAGCGCTGTGACCCCAGATGGGTGGTGTCTAGCTGTACAAGGCACGTCGTGGCAGCAAACCGAACTGAGGCAGGGTAGAGCCAGGAGACGTGTGGCAGCAAAGCCAGCCCCATGGGGCTGCTTCAGGCCCGGGGAGCAGCTCTCTTGTGTCGTCCTCACACTCAGTGGGCACCTCTGTGCCATTTTCCAAAAGGCACACTGCAGAGGACCCCCTGCTGGCTGGCAGCTGATTTGTGGAGGACACCCCCCCCCCCCCCCCGTGGCGTGGTGCCTCACAGAAAGCCACCTTTTTGTGCCTTCTCCTGGCTAATGATTGACAGGATGATTGACACCCCCACCCCCCGCCTCTGGGGACATTGCATAAAGGTGTCTTTTCTGCTAATGTCACTGGGGTTTCCTGTCTCCTGTTGTTACTTTTCTTCCTCACTCCTAAAAGAGTAAACTACCTTTTTTTTTTTAAAGATTTATTTATTTTAGAGAGAGTGTGCAGGTGGGAGGGAGGGGCAGATGGAGAGAATCTGGAGCTGACCTCCCCACTGACCATGGAGCCTGACAACAGGGCTGGACCCCGCAATGCGTGAGATCATGACCTGAGCTGAAATGAAGAGGCAGCCGCTTAGCCGACTGGGCCACCCAGGTGCCCCTGATGACCTTTCTGAGAGCGCAGATGTGAGCGCATCTGTCCCCTACTTAAAAATTCCTTCAGCAGCTCTCTGTCGTCTTCAGGGTAAAGTTCGGACCCTGATTGATCCCTCTCTGATCACACATGCCCTGTCGCTCTTGCAGCATCCTCTTAGCCTGAGAACGACTGTCTCCTCAGTCTTCCATGTTCTTTCTCTTGCTTCTGTGACTTGATACAGAGAGTCCATCTGCCTGCAGTGCCGGTCTCTCCCTGCATGCGACTTGGCTTACTCTCCTCAACAGTGGGCATGCAGTACTTTTGTAATGAAACTGATTTTAAAGAGAACTAGCTTGGGGCACCTGGGTGGCTCGTCAGTGAAGCAAGCGTCTGTCTGCGGCTCAGGTCATGATCCTGGGGTCCTGGGATCGAGCCCCACGTTGGGCTCCCTATTCAGTGGGTATTTGCTTCTCCCTCTCCCTCTTCCCTTCCCTGCTGCTCTGTGCTTGCTTGCTCTGTTGTGCTCTCTGTCTCTCTCTCACTCAAATAAATAATTTTTTAAAATCTTAAAAAAGAACTAGCTTAAGAGTCAGCATTCCTTAAATACCGTCCCCAAACCAGCCTGATAATGAGACTTCTCTGTATGCCCAGAGCACCCCATGCTTCCCTGTATCACTCTGGATTGTTTATCTCTTTACTTCTGTCTCCTCTGTTAGACTGAGCTCCTAGAAGGCATGTCCCTGGCCCCAAACACATAGGGTTTTTTTCTTTTTTTCATTGTGAAAATGCTCAAAACATTATAAAGTAAGGAGGGTAGTATTATACTATATATCACTTAGATTTTAACAGTTTTTAGTATTTTGACATTTACTTTAAATATCATTTTTTTGCTGAGATATTCAAAATAGATTAGCAATATCACACTGTCACCCTAAAGATTTCTGTGTCCATTTCTAAAAAACAAGGACATTTTCCTGCTTACCCATACTATTATCTCACCCAATATACTCTGTATCACTGAAGACTTAGTATAACTTTAATTTCTGTGTCCCCGGTGCCTAGTACATACCCTGATGAGTAGCAATAAATGTTTGAATTGGTTAATTTCTCTGTAACAACAAATAGACCAGCAGTAGGATATTTACTCAAAATTACTGGGGTTTTAAAATTAAACTTTTGTTTTTAATTAAAATGTGCTTTAATTTTCAGATGAAGATACAAAAAGAAGAGCAAAAAAAGCCAAGAAAAAAGAAAAGAAGAAGAAACATAGATCGTTAGTTTTCTTTTAAATTTTTATTTTGGAAAAGTTAAACTATATATAAAATTACATAAGATAAAGTAATAAATAAGTAAATAATGATAAATAAAATAGTGTAATGATCCCCTGTGTAACCATCACCCAGCTTAATAATTTCAACTTTGGACAGTCACCATTGCCCTCCCCATTATTTCAAAACCAATTCCAGATATCATTTTGTCCATAAACCAGCATGTTTCTCTAAAAGATAGGCATTCTTTTTAAGAAATCATAACCACAATACCGTTATCATGCCTAAGATATTTAGCAATAATTCCTCAATTCTCAGCAGGTTTTTATACAGTTCATTTAAATCTGGATCCAAATAATGCCCATCAATTATGATTGGTTGGTATGTCTCCTATATCTCTTTAAATCAGTTGGTTTCCCTTCCATTTTTCTTGCAGTTTGTTAAAGAAACCAAATCGTTTACGTATAGAGTTTCCTGCAGTATAGATTTTGCTGATTATATTTAATTTTTTATTTCTTTATTTTTAAAGATTTTTTTAAGTAATCTGTACACCTAATATGGGGCTTGAACTCAGGATCCCGGGAGCAAGAGTTATGTGCTCTACTGTCTGAGCCAGCCAAACACTCCTGACTGTATTTTTATGGTGTGGTTTTAACATGGTCTTTGTCTTGTCTATTTCCTATATATTGATAGTAAGGTCTTGAGACTTGATGAGGTTCAGATTTGAGTCTTTGGTGCACATACTGCATAGGTGGTGCTGTGTACTTGGTCAGGAGGCAGTTAATGTCTGGCTGTCTCATTTTGTCATATTAATAGCCATGGATGGTCATTGCTTAGATCCCTTATTTCATTAGGGGTTGCAGAGTTGTGATAGTCTAATTCCGGCTTTCTTTTTTTTTTCCTTTCTGGCTTGCTCTCTTCATTTATTGGGTAGAATAATTCTATAAGAGAAACCTACCCTCATCAACTGTTTGGTTACTCTGAAGTACAGTTTGTATAGGGAAGGCAGGATAATTTCTTTTTAACTTTTTTTGTTTTATGAATTTTCAAAATAATGAGTTGGACTTTTTTTAGTATTGTTATGAACCCATGGATTCAAACATATTTGATGTATTTTAACCCATTACACTTCAAATTATTGATGCTCAAATTGGTGAAGAGCTGTTTTTTGTTTTTTTTTGTTTTTTTTTTTTAAAGATTTTATTTATTTATTTGACAGACAGAGATCACAAGTAGGCAGAGAGGCAGGCAGAGAGAGAGGAGGAAGCAGGCTCCCTGTGGAGCAGAGAGCCCGATGCGGGGCTCGATCCCAGGACCCTGAGATCATGACCCGAGCCGAAGGCAGCAGCTTAATCCACTGAGCCACCCAGGCGCCCTGAAGAGCTGTTTTTTAAACTGCTTTATTATCTTTCTGCAACATGAGAACTATTTCATTGTCCCCTTGAGAGATCTTTTTTTATAGTGAAACATGATTTGGTTAAATAAGTTGAAATCTTTTAATTAAAATTCTGCTCTAAAAATTGTAATCAGCTAAGAACTTGAATAATTTTCATCAGTCTTTCATTGCCTTAAAAAATGAGAGTCCCTTTAATGTGCACTATTAAGTGTACTTATATCAAATTATAATTACAGGAAGAAATACAAGAAAAAGAAGTCTAAGAAGAATAGAAAAGATTCTAGTGATTCAAGCTCTAAAGATTCCCAGGAAGAGTTTCTGGAGAATCCCTGGAAGGATCGATCAAGTAGGTTCTTCCGGTAGACTTTGATTCACAACAGATAAAACATTAAATTAAATGGTTAGTCAAAATGTGAATCTGTGTCTGAACCTCTTTCCTGCAGAGCCTGAAGAACCCTCAGATTTAATTGGCCCAGAGGCTCCAAAAACACTTGCCTCTCAGGATGATAAACCTTTGAAGTAAGTAACAGTGTATTTAAAATATCTAAAGTTCCTTCCTAAAAGTACAGCCCTAACTAGCCTTTCCAACTGTATCCCCTGTACGCCCTAATTTTCATGCCAGCTTCCTGCTGACCTGAACTAGGACTTCCCTGTATTGACTGTGCACTTGCCCACATTGTGCCTTGTTCACCTTATGTCTTCCCCCAACATGCCTTCACTTCTTTTCCCTGCCCTTGTTTCTTTGCTATTCCCAACTTCTTCCTGTTAAAATCCTTACCATCTTTCAAAGCTCTTTTCAAAAGGAGGGGTCATGTGCTGATTCCCAGGACCTTCCCTCCACAAATCAATGGGATTCCTACCCTTCTCTAATCCTCTGGTCCACACAGTATTTTGTTTCTTTTGTGAGTGTCTTATATGTTCTACCGTATTGTAGTTATGTCCCCATCAGTATATAAATTCCATAAGAAAAGAGATCATTTTTGTGTTATACGCTTTAAGTTTAATAGGTATTAAAGATGCAGTGAGTGAATTGAAGGAAGGGATGGTAGTTTTTAAAGTCCTCTCGAGTGAAAGTTAATAGGTAATTGTTACTGTATAGCATTATTACTCGTTACAACTCTAAAAAGTATGTTAATTTGAGATATATTATTTCTCTTTTTTTTTCTCGAAAGGAAAAAGGAATTCACTGGAGGCAGAAGCCATAAAGGCAGTTCCCTACCATGAATCTAGACTCACATCAGTTCTTTTGTTCCTCCAAAGCATGTCTGTATTCCTGGGGTTTTTTATGCAGATCAGAGTGCAATGTTCACTAATTAAAGTAATTCACATTGGGCTTCCCAGGATGCTCCCATTCAGCAGCCGTTATTTGTGCTGTTTTCTGAGAGAAAACCTTTTTGTGCTTTCTTTAGATGATGAGCTTTTTATAATGATGAGCTTTTTATAATGAATCTTTTCTGGATTACTTTGTAGCTATGGCCATGCGCTGTTACCTGGTGAGGGTGCAGCTATGGCTGAATATGTAAAAGCGGGGAAACGTATCCCAAGAAGAGGTGAAATTGGTTTGACAAGTGAAGAAATTGCATCATTTGAATGTTCGGGTTATGTAATGAGTGGTAGCAGGTAAGTTATTGGCATCGAGGTCAGTTTCCATGATTAGATCTTTTCCTTTATTACTACCAGAATTATATTTTGGCAATTGATTTTCATTAAGTGATCATTCCTAATGAAAAGTAGAGTATAAATTTTGGTTTAATATTGGTTTTACTGATACAAACATGGTTGGCTAGAATTCCATGTGCAGCTCAGCCTCAAAATTAGCGGTCTCTCCCAGCTTCAGAGAATCAGTCTTTCTGTTGTCCTGTCCTAGTTTGTAATTTGGTACTTGCAGTTTGTCTTCTGGAGGATATAGTTAATTCAGTTATTTATCACTGCCCCATGAGGAATATGGCATTGGCATTCTGGTAGTAGGAAATAATTTTCATGAGACAGTGTTTCCTGTTTTTGGAGTTTGCCTCTGGTTCTCTGTAGAGGCAGAGAATATGGACTCTAATTCTCTGTGGACTCCGAGAATGAAGAGCAGAAAAGGATTATGACAGCATAGGGAAATGAATATAAAATTGTGGAGGAAAAAGCAAAGTACCAGGAAGAATGAGGAGCGTAAACTAATAGGACATCAGTACAAAGATCAAACTGAATTTTGGATTTTTTAAAACTTTATAAATTATTTAAAGTAAGTAAGTATTTTATTTTTTTTTAAAGATTTTATTTATTTATTTGACAGACAGATCACAAGTAGGTAGAGAGGCAAGCAGAGAGAGAGAGAGGAGGAAGCAGGCTCCCTGCTGAGCAGAGAGCCCGATGCGGGGCTCGATCCCAGGACCCTGGGATCACGACCTGAGCTGAAAGCAGAGGCTTTAAGCCACTGAGCCACTCAGGCGCCCCTAAAGTAAATATTTTAAAATAAAGTTGGAAGCAGGTATTTGCAAAACCCCTGAAGCACCTCCAGAATGTCGGGATTCGGAGGACCGGCACAGTAAGACAAAACGAAATGAGGGCTGCCTGGGTGACTCAAATGGTGAAGCGTCTGCCTTCAGCTCAGGTCATGATCCTGGGGTCCTGGGATCGAGCCCTGTGTCAGACTCTCTGCTCAGTGCTCTCCCTCTGCCATTCCCTCCACTTGTGCTTTCGGGCTCTATCTCTCTGTCAAATAAATAAAATCTTAAAAGAAAAGGCAAAAAGAAATGAGAGTCATAGGCATTGGAAAGGAGGACATAACTCATTTTTTGTGAATGATGTGATTTTTTTTTTTTTACATAGAAAATCCTAAGGAACCTTCAGGTGATTCTGAATAGTAGGAGGGTTTAATAAATGGTTGGATGTAAGGTTAATACATGAAAATCAGTTGCATTTTTATGTACCAGGAAACGGTTAGAAATGTAATTATATAAGAAGGAAGCAACATTTATAATAGTATCAGAGAATATGAAGGATTTAGGAATAGATCTTAACAAGAAATGTCCAAGACCTCTACAGGGAAAACCAGAAAACATTATTAAGAACATTAAAGGGGCACCTGGGTGGTTCAGTTGGTTAAGCGTCTGACTCTTGGTTTCAGGACAGGTCATGATCTCAGGGTTGTGAGATTGAGCCCTGTTTCAGGCTCCACACTCAGCAGGGAGTCTGCCTGAGATTTGTGCCCTCTCCCTCTGCCCCATCTCCACTTACCCTCTCTCTGTCTCTCAAATAAATAAATAAATTTTTTTTAAAAAGAGAGCCATTAAAGAAGGCGTAAGTGGAGAGATACCATGTTCATATAGGAAGACAGTATATAAAATCAGTTCTCCCCAAATTGGTCTGTATATAGTGTAGTTCCAGTCAGACTCACAGAAGAGCTTTTTGTGAAACTTAAGGTGGTTTGGGGCTTTTTTAAAAAGATTTTATTTATTTATTTGACAGAGAGCACAAGCAGGGGGAGCAGCAGAGGGAGAGGGAGAAGCAGACTGTCTGTGGAGCAGGGAACCCGATGTGGGACTTGGTCTCAGGACTCTGGGATCATGATCTGAACTGAAGGCAGGTGCTTAACTGACTGAGCCATCCAGGTGCCCCAATAAGATGGTTCTAAAATTTATGTTAGACTAGAGGGCCAAGAATAGCCCTGTCACCTTTGAAGAAGGACAGGAAGATGAGATTTAGCCTACCATATATGAAGACTTACTATGAAGCTTACAGAACTTCAGAAAGTATAGGAGAACAAATGACTTGTTCAGTGGGATAAAATACGAAGCTCGGGCAGAGCCATACATGTGAGAACTTAGTTGTATGAAAGGGATTGCATGTCAGATCACTGGGGAAAAAAGGAACTCTGCAGTAGATGGAGCAGGACAAAAATGGTTATCTGTTTGGAGAAAGATGAAAGTAGAACCCTGCATGGCCATATTTAAACATCAGCACTACTACGGGTGCCTGGCTGGCTCACTAAACCATGCGACTCTAGATCTCAGGGTTGTGAGCTCAAGCCCCACACTGAGTGGAGCCTACTTAAAAAAAAATTTTTTTTAATAAAAAAAGTCAGTGCAGCCAGAATAAGGACTTAAATGTCAAAAACAACTTTAACACTCTTAGTGTAACATATAAGTAGATATCTAATAGATCTTGGGGTAAGAAAGTGTTTCTTAAGGAAGAATCCCAAAAAATGTACTGATCATAAAGTAGTGATAATTTGCCTAAGTTAAAAGAAACGACTTCTGTTTATCAGAAGACATCTAAAATAAGAAAAAGACAAATTTTAAGCCGGGATAGGATCTTAAAACTGATAATTAGTATTGAGAGTATTTAAAGAATACGTACAAAAAACCCAAAGGAAAAATGGGAAAAGGACACAAACATTTGTTAGAAGAAGAAAAATATATGGCCTACACATACATAAAAAGATGTTCATTATCATTGGAAATGGAAATCAAGAACATGCTAAAGTACCATTTTACATTTATTTGATGGAAAAAGTTCACAGTTCTAACAATACCAAGCATTGGAGAAGATGGAAATCTACAGGATCTCTTAAATACCGCTAGTGGTGATATAACTTGGTACAATGACTCTGGAAAACAGTCTGACATCATCTTGAAAAGTAGAGCATTCGTGTAAGCTTTATGTCCCAGCAGCTCAGTTTGTAGATACCCAAGAAGAAATCTTTCCTATGTACTAGGAGACATGTACATAGATGTTTTACAACATTGTTCACATAGCGCTTGATGTTCTAAACAAACCCCTCTGTTCACTGTATAGTGAGCAACCTGAAATACAGTGTCCTCTCCTTGTCTTTCCATCCTGCTGCTCCCCCAGTTTCACACTAATCTTGAATGAGTTTCCCCTCTTTTCCTTACTCCGCTTTCTCTATTTTTCTAGACGTAGGTCAAGCCGTATATCAAACTGACTTTGTAGGATTGGGTTACATATACCTAAAAGAGTTTCATGGAGTTTTCCCTCTAATTTAGCAGACCCTTTGAAGATAATGTCATAGTTTCCCTCTGCCCCCTGTACTTCCTGATTTGGCCTTTGTGATTAATCTCTTTGAGCTGCTCCTGGATTCTGAGGAAGTTAAATCCACTCACAAAACTCATCAAAAAATTCTATTATGGTATTAGACCTAGTCCTTTTGGTTGTACAATAAATTAGAACCATGAGGAACTTCTACCTGACTGATGACAACTTAAACCTTTCTTCTGTCCTGCTGTCAGTTCCCCAAAGGCAAATTCCACATAGCACATAGGAAATTTAATCATCTGCTAGTTTCTGGTTGTTTTAGTAGAAACAACAGAACTAGACTTACGACCTTAGTATTTGAAATTAGTGACACTCGTGATGTTGACAGAACAATAGATGATTATTTGAATACTGGAAATGACTCAGTACACGTTGGCAGATAAAATGCATGATCTTTTGAAAATCCAGCCCATTACCAAACTAATTTCTATTTATCAGTTCTTTAAATAGACCACTCTGTCTTAAGAAGGGTAAGTGCAGAAGTACTATGAGAATAATTACTGAGAAATTAAGCCAAAAATAAAATTATCTGCAGGCATCGCCGAATGGAGGCCGTGCGACTGCGGAAAGAGAACCAGATCTATAGTGCTGATGAGAAGAGAGCCCTGGCGTCCTTTAACCAAGAAGAGAGGCGAAAGAGAGAAAACAAGATTCTGGCCAGTTTTCGAGAGATGGTATACAGAAAAACTAAAGGGAAAGATGACAAATAGGCATTTTCTGATTATTCAGCAGACATTTTTAACAAAAAAGTCTGGGTTCCATATATACATACAAGAAGATTACTATGATCTGAAAAAGCTTTATAGTGCTCCTGTGCCTTCTATTAAACTCTTTCAGTCCTTCAATAAAAAGCTGCTTATTGATATAATTTTAGCAAGTTCTTTGGGTTATTTTTGGATTGACCATAATAACTTTCTAGTTTAAAAATCCAAATTACAAGTAAAATCATACTGTACTTGGGGAGGTGGCATTGAGAGAAAGTGTCAGTAAGATCAGAAACTTAACTCTCAAATCATGGGACAGTGCTCCTATTAGCTCTACGTGATGCCCGTCCCCCACCCCCACCCCCACTGAACTGGTGGGAAGTCATCATTCCTCTCTGTTGAATGTGTTACAAATGGACTTGATAGAAACATACAGGAGTCCACTTTTGTTAACAAGTTGAAGGCATTGCTGAAAAAAGCAAATCTGGAATTTGAAAATCGACTTGTATAATATATAGTCTGCCCTGGAAGTAATGTATTTTGGTTTTAGTCCCTACCTCTACCCTCCAACAAACAAGCCAAAAAGCAGACTAACCCGCAGACTTACTGAGTTGAAAATGTGAATGTTAGTGTTTTAAGTTCTTAAAATTTTGAGTTCTTAAAAATGGTTCTTCAAATATAAAATATTGGGATGTGTACTGTTGTGCCAATATAAGTACATTATCCATCTAAGCTATGGATTTGAATACTGAAAATAAATGGGAGTCAACTATGGTTAGGAGTTTTAATAAGGAAAAATATACTGAAGCATTGGTTTTAATTTAGTTTTGTAAGGATGAAGTTAAAATGATATTAAGTATATTTGAACTGTGCTTTATGTAATAAGCATATTTCATTTTAAAAATTGTTAAACGTTTCAGTTTATTTTTTATATCTGTCATTCGGTTTAACTTTTTATAGAATCCCTCACTTTATCACTTTTTTATGGCTGCTATTGACTTTTAAGTTTTGGAGAAATGGGACTAGCAGTTTGTGATCTTTTTTCTTCCTATTATTTTGTTCAGTTTGAGGTGTTAGGTGAAGGGAAAGGGGACAGTGGAAGCTTTGGCTGTTCCTGTTAAGGTTGTTTTGAGTTGTGTTGTTATGTATGTAGAGTAAGTTCTAACTCTGCAGTTGTAAAACGTCCCCTCTCTTTTTAATAGTTTAAGGTGTTTTTTCCCCTGAGTTTTAAAATAAGGCAGTCATATTTCAAAGTATAGATAAGAAGTTTTACTATTTAACATGTGTTCTAGGAAAGTGTCTGCCTTTAACCCACAGCTGAGGAACTAAACCACTTGGCGTGTAGCAACATTTATGACCCCTGAATCTGAAGTGATTTCTGTTTATCATCGTTGCTGCCTAACCTGATAAATATCTTGATTCCAAAAGGTAAAAAAAGGAAGCTAGGTTTCAAATTTATGAGTTATAATCCATCTACTTCCCTGCATAATAAAACCTAAATTTATAATCCCTATGTAAGAATTTTGTTCTCTAAGAACATTATTTTTTGTTATTGGCTCCTAGAGACTGAATGAGTTTGCACTCTTACTTTCAGTAGGCAAAGCTGTGTAAGTGCAACAACTCTGTGATAGAGGATTATTGTGGGTTTTTATTGGATTTTCCCGTGTCATCCACAGAGTAGATATTCAGTAACTGAAAGAAAGCGTATTAATGTATTTCAGAACTTTGTCGTTTCTTTCATCAGGGTTTGTTCAGGAAAGATCTGCCAAAGAACAGCTTCAATAGCATGTTCTTTGGCAAAGAGGAGAGTAGAATCAAAGGGCTGAAAGTATTTTATTTTGAGATCATGAGAGTTACTGCTTCAGACTGTGTTGAGTCATCTGAGCCCTAAGTCCAATAGGGGACCTATTGTATTTGAAATGTATGTTTTGTTCTTCAGGAAGACTTATCTAGTTTTCCACCTCCTTGCCTGTTGTTCTGATAAGATTTTCCCTTCTTTTATGTTTATTGCACAAATGTTAACAGTTAAAGAAGAAAAACTACCCACAGTCTTACCACAGTTGTCTTTAGTATTCTCTGTTCCCTTCCAGTGCTTGTCTGCATAAATATGTATTCTGACATGCCTGTAAGTAATCACCCACAATGTAATCTTGTCTTCGGTGTTTTAAACCTTTACAGTCAGGCAAGACAGCCTCCCAGGGATGGTAGGAACAAGTGGTGATCTGGTGTGAGGACGGAAGGAAAGAGGACCAGAAATAAGTAAGGGTGGCAGTCAGCCATTCCCTGTTTGATTGCCGCCTGTCAGGAAGCCCCCCCGCTGCCATCATAGCTGTGATGCTGTGTGGTGCACAGCACACCCAGTGTCGGTGTGGGAGTGTACTGGCTAACCGTGAGGCTTACGTCACCCTGCGTGAAGCGGTCTGTGAGTGGGCAAATCTTTAGACTGGCTGTATTACGAGCTGCAGAACTGTCACCATTTTTCTTTTCCCCAGTTATGCCCATTAAAGAGGAGTGTTTACTAGAGAGTTGGGTTCAGATGGGGGAATAAGCAGCCAGGTAACACTCTCAGTTTTTACCCTGACAGGTGAATTTTAGCAAATCTCTAAACTTGGCTTCTGTACCTGTAAGACTCAAGTGATGTAGACAGTGATGGGAAAGACTACTTAGAAATGGAAAACAGCTTACTGGTTACTCTGCTAATGTGATGGAAGTTGCCAAATGGAAAGTGAATGAATGAATGCAAAAAATGCAGCCGGATTGTTTGCCACAAGTTTATTATTCAATAAATATTCTGTGGTTTGATGTGCAGTATCGTATTTTTAATACATTCTGATTAGAAGTCTAATCCTAAAACATTCTGTAAGAATTAGACACAATTGAATTAGAAGGGAATTGACTCCATTAAAATATTTTTGGCCTCAATAATGTCCCTCAGCCATTTTTCTCGAAAGCGAGTCATTCCTGGTCTGTAGAGGAAGGAAAACAAACATACCAAAACTTTTTAACATGAAACATTGAGCCAGGGATTCCCTCTTTATTCTGTTACATTCCTAGTGAGCAAGAAGACTTTGGGGGTGGGGCGCAAAGGTTGTCTCTATTCCATAGGCCCCATCAGTAAAAGGATTAGTGAGTTTCTCTGTAAACATTCTTTAAAAGAGCTGCTGTACAAATCAAAGATTATTATATGGGACTTAATTCCGCATAACTGAATTTCCCATAGAAACAATAGACATGATCCACTTGCCCCCACCCTCCTTTAGCAGTTAATCCTCAAGTTTCTAACGACTGAAAAACGAGACATTAAAAAAAATTTTCTAGAACAATGGCAGAATCCTTCGAGCCCATCCTGATGGGACGGGTGGGCCAAAGAAGAAAAATGACCACCCTTTAAAAAATAAGTCTCCCTCGGGCACCTGGCTGGCTTAGTAGAGCATGCAACTCTTGATCTTGGGGCCATGAGTTCTAGCCCCACGTTGGGAGTAGAGATTACCAAAAGAAAAAAAAAGTCCCCAAATGTTCATTACCTGTGAACTAATGAAAGACCCTCAAAGATATAAGAGATCTCAATGGGCATATCCTAAGAGAGAAAAGGATAACCGTTAGCCTATACCAGTCATACCAACTCATAATTCCTTCCATCCCTACACTCGTCCTTACGTATAACCTCAAGTTGCTAGAATTCATCCTCCTTACTGGGATATCTGTAGGTGGTAGTTCTTTGTCACTTCAAATCTCTGTTCCCCCAAAAGATCCTTTTGGCAACAAATACCTGAAGGATCACTGCAAAATTGGGAGCAAGTCAGGAAAGGCTTGTGCTCCTCGCCAATACTCATTTACCTTCTTGATATGTTCCACTCTGCTCAGTTGACAGTATTTACCTCTCGGGAGTAGCATAAGAATGAAATAATACAGATAGGCAAGGTTTGAAAACATTTTTAGAGCAGCCGTGGAGGTTATAATACTGTCTCTGTAGGCCCCTCCCAAACTCCCTTCCAAAATTCTACTTGGAATTTTGAGCCAGAGCCCTTCTCCTAAGCCCTGAGTGTACAGGCTCTGGTCACGGTCTTGCTTTCCTCCAGCAGCCTTACTTCCGGTCTCCATCCTTGCCAGTGAGCAAGACAGCTGATGGCGGGAGCAGCGAGAACTCACGGAGGCAGACAGAGCCCCAGATAACTTCTGTGAAAGGATGGATGGCAAGGCGGGGAGTAATCTGTTCACGTCAGCTGTATTCCAGGCATCATGCTTGGAACCAGACCTGCTTCTCTGCTGACCCTAACCCTGGATTCGTGGACGTTCTTTGGACTCCTTTCACACCAGCTATCAGCCTGTCTCATATTCATGGTCTCCCTGGCAGCTACACGCAGTCATTCCTTCAAGTATTCATTGAGTGCCTGTTACCTGCCAGGCTTTGTTTTACAGCTAAACGAAAAACAAAAACTCCTACCTTTGCAGAGCTTACGTTCTAGTAGGCGGAACAGACAATCACGTAGACCATCAGAAGGTCAGAAAGTGTTACGGAGAAAAAGTGAAAGCATGGAGGAAGGGACAGAAAGTGTGATGTAGGACATGAGAGTGGGGTGTGCCCATCCCTAGGGAAGAAGGTCAGAGGGAACAGCAGGTGCAGAGGCCCTGAGGGGGGACTCTTATCTGGGTTATTATAGAGCCGTGAGATCACAGCAGCTGGAAGAGAGGGAGGGAGGGAGGAGCAATAACAAGGGACCAGGCCTCGCAAGGCCGGGTAGGCCCTCATTGCTCAGTGTACTCCGGGCCGGCAGCAGCAGCACCGCCTGGTAGCTTCTTAGCAATGCAGAGGCTCGGGCCCCACCCCAGACCTGCCGAGTCGGAATCTTCCTTTCAACAAGCTCGGCTAAGGTGCATGCACTTCGGAGTTAGAGAAACACATGGGAACGTTTTAAACAAAGGAGTGACATAATTTCATTTTATCAGGCTCACTCTGGCAGGCGTTCGCTGTTTTGGAAAGCTACACGACGAGGGCGAGGGTGGAAGCAGGGAGACCAGTTAGGCCATTGGAACAGTCTTGGTAAGAGATGATGGTGTCTCGTACCAAGGTGGTAGAAGTGGGGCGGTAAGAAGTTGTTGGATTCAGGACCTATTTTTGAAGATAGGGCCAATAGGATTTCCTAATGTGTTGGATATGAGGGACAGGAGTCAGGGATGATGCCAAGGATTTGGGCCACAAATGGAAATGAGAGGTCTGTGGGCAGACCAGGTTGGGAAGGGAAAATTGGAAGTTCAGTTTAAGTGAGATGTTTATTAAACATCCGAGTGGCAGAGGTCTGGGCTGGAGGTCAGATGTGGGAAGCCTAAGCTAGAGGTGGCATTTAAAGCCAGGAGGCAGTAAGACCACCAAGGAGAGGAGTACGGAGGACGGGTTCAAGACCAGTAGATACTGAGAAGGAATGGGCAGTGAGGCAGAAGGAAAACCCAGATAGTGTGTGGTTCTAGCAGCCAAATGGAACATTTCATGAAGCCGGGAGTGAGCAGCTCTGGCGAGTGCTGTAGATCGGCCAAACAAGATGAGGACAGAAATAGGACTTGAGTTTTACAAAGAAGGGGTCATCAATGCCCTTGACAACAGATGTCTCCATTTTCATTGAGGTCTCATCTAAGCGAAAGGGGGAGAAAAGGAGGAGCTTACTGGAGGTTTGTTTTTGGTGATCTTGATGGTGAAGAAGGCAGAGGCAGTAACTGGCGGCATGGGTCTCTTAGCGGTTGGGGTGCTCCAGCGTACACAGTAGATGTAGTGGTAGCTGTGAATCAGGTCTTCCCTCTCTATAAACTGTGTGTAGTGCACCCAGCGGTCCTGATACTCCCACGTCTGTTTCATATAAAAGAGAAAGAGCACACGGAGAAAGGCAAACTTCCCATTCGAGTCCTCTAGGTAAAGGCAACAAAGGAGGGGTTACAGCCTGGCTTCCGGCATCCATTTCTACCGTTTTGGATTGGGATTCAAACTCGAGTCAACTCCCAATTATCTCCCCAAGTGGAGGAGAGCAAAGGCAGAGCCCGCCTGAGTGACGAATGCAACATCCCTGGAGATCAGGCTTTGGAACACAGAGGCCATGCTCAGATGCGTAGGGGCGCATGCACGCCACACACACACACCACACGCGCGCCACACGTACGCCACACACACGTACACATGCGACCTCCCTCCGGGCCCTTAACTCGGGAGACAAGCGTGGTTAACTGGAGAGTAATGAGAATGTGATCGGAACTTGTGTTCTGCTCACTCCTTGGGAGCCCTAAAGGTGTGACTGGAAAGTAATGGGGTCAATTTCACAAGCTGTTTCTGAAAATCCAACTCACTTCAGTGCAGCCGTCGGTGGTACATAAAATAAGTTTAGGAAAGGAATGAGTCAGGCGCTAGGATCCTCCAGATCCCTCAGATCCCTATTTGACCCCCTTGGAGAAGTTTTTCTCTCAAAAGCACAAATCTCACTAGCGCTTAGGGCCCAGAGAAGTCACAGTGCAGCTCCAGAGCCCTAAGTTCAATTTGACTGAAGCCCCTTGGGTTGGGGGCACAGGAAGCTTCCACAGCAAAAAACAAAACAAAACAAAACCCTGAATTGAGTTGAAGGGCCACAGAAGGAAGGAAGTGGGACAGTCTAACAGTTTCAGTGACATGCAGAGGGCCAGTCAGAGGGAGATAGCTAAAAGATTCCAGGCCCTCTTAAAAAAAAAAAAGGTTGGCGTTCTCCCTCAGCTTACTTTCTTTCAAACTTAAGTTGATTGTTTCAGTCACCCAGACAGGAGCCCCAGACTCTAGATTCCTGGGGATCAGGATTGTATTTTACACAGATTGTCATTCCTGTTAGTGAAGGAGCCTGCCAGTTAACCCTTTGCGGCCCACTGGAGCATGCCTTTCTTTCCAACCTTCCTATATGAATATATTTCTTCAGCCCTAATGTTTAATCTGTTACACCATCAAAAACCTTGTACCATTGGAAGGGTCCCCGTTTTTATCACTGTTCAGGCAGCTGATTCTCACGTAGCTCCAGTGAGTGTGTGTTAATCTTGTATTTTGTCATTTTTACATAACATTGCTTCATATACTCGCTTCCAGGAAACAATTTCTCATTGTGCTACTCTCCCATGGATGGCTTAGCCAATTACATATTATTGGACACTCAAAATCAACAGGCACCTGGAAATACATGCCCAAACCTCTTGTCAATGGTAAGTGACCCTTGAGGGAGTAGAACTGGGTATTGTGGGGGTCGAAGGGGAGCTCTCATTTTCTACTTTGTGTGATTTTGCTCACTGGGGATTTTTTGGTTTTTTTTATAATGTCTTATTTTATTATAAAAATAATTTTAACTTGGTGGTAGGCATTGGAGATTTTCCAACTTTTCTCATATAAAGAACTTATTTGTATATTCCTGTTGCCAGATTGTGTTCCTTGAGAGAATAAACTAATTGTGCCCATTGGCAATACATAATTGTACCTAGTCCCTCCCCAGAACACACAAGCCTTTGGACACCAGGTTTCATCATTCTTATTTGCATTATAATACCTCAGAATCTTGTGAATTTGCATTTTTCACTGATTGTAAAACTCTGCATTATTTTTGTCATCAGAAACTTTTCAGGGGCACCTGGGTGGCTCAGTCAGTTAAGTGTCTGCCTTCAGCTCCGGTCATGATTCCAGGGTCCCAGGATAGAGCCCTGAGTCCCACATCGGGCTCTGTGCTCACGGGGGAGTCTGCTTCTCCCTCTGCCCCTCCCCACACTCATGCTCGCTCACTCTCTTGCAAGCTCAAATAAATAAAATCTTTGAAGAAAAAAAGAAAGAACTTTTCCTACTATGGTGGCCAAAGTATATCAGACCTGTGATAAAAACTTCATTTTGCTGCTTGATCAGAAAGACTTAGGACCAAGGCACCTAGATGGCTCAGTCGGTTAAGGGTCTGACTGAGTTTCAGCTCAGGCCGTGATCCCCAGGGTCATGGGATCAAGCCCCGTCATGGGCTCCATGCTCAGGGCAGAGTCTGCTTGAGATTCTCTACCTCTCCCTCTCCTCCTGCCCCTCCCCTCGCTCGTGCACACTTTCTCTTCCTGAAATAAATAAAGAAATACAGTCTTTAAGACTTTGGACAAATTGTCCAACCTCTCTGAACCTCAGGGTTTCTCATCTGTAAAATGGGTACACTGATGTACCTACACGCAGGTCTGTTGTGGAGATTAGATGAGATCATGCATGCGAAGTACTTAGCAGTACTCGACACACAGTGATGCTCAGGAAATGGTAACTACTCATTTGCCATTCCCTGGTGTACAGTGGATTCTGGGAAATCTGCAATAAACTTGAGAAAGCTCTCCATCAGCAATGTCTGACCTCCGGAGGACAGACTTCGCTTCCAGGGCTCGCTGCATTAGCAGGTCTGGGAACAAGGGGATTTTCTGTCAGTAGCTTTATAGAGCTTTTAACTTTTCACTTAACTTTGTACTTTCTAATCATCTTATCCTTGTAACAGTCCTACGCAGTAGGTAAGCTTCTTCATCTGTGAACAAATAATGGTATGGAAAGAACAAATCTGTTCACGTATTCAACACATATTTTAGAGCATCTCTGTGTATGCGACCTTTTAGGATCTGGGGACAGAGAATTGGATAAAAGCTTCTCCCTTATGGTCTATATAATCTGTAGGTGGACGAAAGGCAAAGGGTTAGTAAGTAAAATCTAGTATCTTAGGTAGAGCTGAATGCTGAGGGGAAAAGTAAATCAGGGCAGGGGAATGGGTTGCAGTTTTAGATGAGGTGACCAGGAAAGGCCTCAGTGAGCAGGTAGAATCTTTTTTCAATTGAGCTATAGTTGACATACAGTGTTCTGTTGTTTCAGGTGTACAATGTAGTGATTTAATATTAATGTACGTTATGAAATGATCACGTTAGGTCTGTCACCATACAGAATTATGACACTTTCTCTGCTGTGCTTTTCATCCCCATGACTATTTTTTTAAGGATTCTATTGATGTATTTGACAGAGAGAGTGCACAAGTAGGGGAGCAGCAGGGAGAGGGAGAGGGAGAAGCAGGCTCCTTGCCGAGCAGGGAGCCCGACGCGGGGCTCTATCCCAGGACCCTGGAATCATGACCGGAGCCGAAGGCAGATGCTTAACCAACTGAGCCACCCAGGTGCCCCGTCGTCATGACTATTTTATTTTATTTATTTTTAAAGATTTTAAGTAATCTCTGTGCCCAATGTGGGCCTTGAACTCACAACCCTGAGATCAAGAGTGGCATTGCTCCACCAACTGAGCCAAGAGCGCCCTGTGACTAGTTCATTGTATAACTGGAACCTCGTACTTCTTAATCCCCTTCACTTGTTCCACCCAAATCATACCCCTCTCTCCCCTCTGGGAACACCAGTTTGTTCTCTGTATTTGAGTCTGTTTCTGTTTCATTTGGGTGGTTCATTTGTTTGTTTTTTTAGATTCCACTTGTAAGTGAAATCATATATTATTTGTCTTTCTTTAACTTACTTCTTAGTATAATACCCTCTAGGTCCATCCATGGGCAAGACATCATTCTTTTTCATGGCTGAATACTATTCTATTTTATATATATCACATCTTTGCTATCCATTCATCTACTGATGGACACTCAAGTTGCTTCCACATCTTGACTTAGAGCAAATAATGCTGCAATGAACATGGAGTGTGCATATCTTTTCAAGTTCGTGGGGTTTTTTTTTTTTGGAAAAATACACAGTAGTGGAATTGCAGGATCATATAATATTTCTATAGAAAATTTTCTGAGGAACCTCCATATTGTTTTCCATCGGGCTGCACAAATTTACATTCCCACCAACAGTGCACGAGGCTTCCCTTTTCTCCATGTCCTCATCAGTGCTTGTGATTTCTTGTTTTTTTGATATTAGCCATTCTGACTGGTGTGAGATGATGTTGTGCTTGTGATTTACATTTCCCTGATGATAAATGACGTTGAGGATCTTTTCATGTGTTTCTTGTCCATCTGTATGTCTTCTTCAGAAAAAGTTTCTATTCAGGCCATCTGCCCATTTTTTTTTTTAATGTTTCCTCTTACAACTTCAAATGGTTGTGTTTTTTTATTTTTTTAAAGATTTTATTTATTTATTTGACACACAGAGATCACAAGCAGGCAGAGAGGCAGGCAGAGAGAGAGGGGGAAGCAGGCTCCCCGCTGAGCAGAGAGCCTGACACGGGGCTCGATCCCAGGACCCTGAGATCATGACCTGAGCCGAAGGCAGAGGCTTTAACCCACTGAGCCACCCAGGCGCCCCTATCTGCCCATTTTTTAAATGGATTTTTTTTTCTTTTTTGGTGTTGAGTTGTAGGAGTTCTTTATGTATTTTGTTTTTTTAAATGCTTTTTTTAAAAAAGATTTTATTTATTTATTTGACAGACAGAGATCACAGGTAGGCAGGGAGGCAGGCAGAGAGAGGAGAAGGGAAGCAGACTCCCCGCTGAGCAGAGAGCCTGACACGGGGCTCGATCCCAGGACCCTGAGATCATGACCTAGGCTGAAGGCAGAGGCTTTCACCCACTGAGCCACTCAGGCGCCCCTCTTTATGTATTTTGGATATTAACCCTTTATCAAACATATATTTGTAAAATATCTTCTCACATTTAGTAGGTTGCCTTTTCTTTTATCGTTTTTTTTATTTGATGTAGTTGCAATTGGTTTTTTTTGTTTGTTTGTTTTTGTTTTCCTTGCCTGAGGAGACACGCCGAGGAACATATTGCTAAGGCTGATTTCCAAGTGTTACTTCCTGTGCTTTCTTTTAGAATTTTTATGGTTTCAGGTCTTACATTTAGGTCTTTAATCCGTTTTGAGCTTATTTTTGTATATGGTGTTCGAAAGTGGTCTGGTTTTTGTTTTGTTTTGTTTTGTTTAGATTTAGATTAGAGAGAGCGAGCATATGAGCAGGGGGAGGGGCAGCGGGAGAGAATCTCAAACAGACTGTGCTTCAAGTGCAGAGCCTGACTTAGGGCTCGATCTCACAAGATGATCTCCTGAGATGATGACCTGAGCTGAATCCAAGAGTCGGGCATGCAACCGCCTGAGCCACCCAGGCACCCCTCCATTTTCATTTTTTTTTTTTTTTTTTTGCTTGTAGGTGCCCATTTTTCTTAACACCTTTTATTGAAGAGACTCTCTTTTCCCTGTTGTATACTCTTGCTTCCTTTGTCATAGCTTAATTGACCATATAACTGTGGGTTTATTTCTGGACTCTGTTTTTTTCTTTTGATGTATGGGTCTGTTTTGGGGCTGGTACCATACTGTTTTGATTACGATAGCTTTGTAGTATAGTTTGAAACCCAGGAGCATAATAATTCCTGCTTTGCTCTTCTTTCTTAAGATTGCATTGATTGGGGGCACCTGCATGGCTCAGTCGTTAAGGATCTGCCTTCAGCTCAGGACATGATCCCAGGGTCTTGGAATCGAGCCCCACATCAGGCTTCATGCTCAGCAGGAAGCCTTCTTCTCCCTCTCCCACTCCTCCTGCTTGTGTTCCCTCTCTCTCTGTCAAATAAATAAATAAAATCTTTAAAGAAAAAAAGATTGCTTTGATTAATCAGTGTCCTACGTTGTTCCATGTAAATTTTAGGATTATTTGTTCTAAAATGAAAAAAATGCCAGTGGTATTTTTATTGGGATGTTATTGAATTCTGCAGATTGCTTTGGGTAGTATGGGCATTTTAATAATACTAATTCTTCCATTCCATGAGCATTTATTTGTCATCTTCAATTTCTGTCATCACTGTCCTACAGTTTTCAGAATACACGTCTTTCAAATCCTTGTTTAAATTTATTCCTAGGTATTTTATTCTTTTTGATGCAGTTGTGTATGGGATTGTTTTCTCAGTGGCTCTTTCTGATAATTATTAGCGTATAGAAATGCAACAATAGGTTTACGCATGTTAATTTTGTATCCTGCAACTTCATTGAATTCATTTCTTACAGATTTTGTTTTTATTTGATAGAGAACCAGCAAGAGAGGGAACACAAGCTAGGGGAGTGCGAGAGGGAGAAGCAGGCTTCCCACTGAGCAAGGAGCCCAGTGCAGGGCTCGATCCCAGGACCATAAGATCATGACCTGAGCCAAAAGCAGGCGCTTAATGACTGAGCCACCCAGGCACCCCTCGAATTCATTTATTAGTTCTAATAGTTTTTTGGTTGAGTCTTTAGGGTTTTCTATATATAGTATCATGATGTCTGCAAACAGTGGTAATTCTGCTTCTTCTTTATCAATTTGGATGCCTTTTATTTCCTTTTCTTGTTTCATTGCTACAGCTAGACCTTACACTATATGTTGAATAAAATGGAGAAGAGTGGGCATTCTAGTCTTGTTCCTGATCTCAGAGGGAAGCTTTCAGCCTTTCACTCCTTTTATTTATTTTATTTATTTATTTATTTATTTATTTGACAGACAGAGAGCAGCAGCACACAGAGAGGCAGACAGAGAAAGAGGAAGGGAAGCAGGCTCCCCACTGAGCAGAGAGCCCAATGTGGGGCTCGATCCCAGGACCCTGGGATCATGACTTGAGCCGAAGGCAGAGGCCCAACCCACAGAGCCACCCAGGCGCCCCATCAGCCTTTCACTCTTGAGCATGATGTTAGCCCTGAATTTGACATATCTGGCCTCTCTCATGTTGAGATATGTTTCCTCAGTGCCCACTTTTTTGAGAGTTTTTATCGTATTTGGATGTTAAGTTGTATCAGGTGCTTTCTCTGCATTTATTGAGATGATCATATTGTTTTTATCCTTTACTTTGTTAACATGGTATATCACGTTGATTAATTTGTAAATATTAAATCATCCTTGCATCCCTGGAATAAATCCCACTTGATCTTGGTTTATATGATACTTTTAATGTATTGTTGAATTCGGTTTG
This sequence comes from Meles meles, assembly GCF_922984935.1. Lineage (NCBI taxonomy): Eukaryota > Metazoa > Chordata > Mammalia > Carnivora > Mustelidae > Meles > Meles meles. The sequence goes on along the minus strand of NC_060087.1, from coordinate 102,160,344 downwards.
TTGTGTCATTGAGGATGTTTGCATCTATGTTCTCAGCAATTTCGATCTGGAATTTTCTTTTTGTCTGTCTGTCTGGTTTTGGTATCAGGGTAATGCTGGTCTCATTGAATGATTGGGAAGCATCCTTTCCTCTTTAACTTTTTAGAATAGTTGGAGAAGGACAAGTATCAGCTCCTTTTTAAATGTTTGGTGAGGGGCTCAGCTGGTTAAGCATTTGCCTTTAGCTCAGGTCAGGATCCCAGGGTTCTGGGATCGAGCCCTGCATCGGGCTCCCTGCTCGCCAGGGTGTCTGCTCCTGCCTCTCCCTCTGCCTCCCCCTCCATGCTCTCTCTCTCTCTCTCTCTCAAATAAATAAATAAAATTTAAAAATAAAAGTAAACAATAAATGAATGTTTGGTGAAATTCACTTGTGAAGCCATCTGGTTCCAGACGTTTTGTGTTTCTGAGTACTGATTCAATTTCATTATTAACATTTCATCTGTTCAGATTTTCCATTTCTTCTTGATTCCAGTCTTGGAAGATTGTTTCTAGGAATTTATCTATTTCTTCTAGGTTGTTTAATTTGTTTGCAACAAATAATTTTTCAGACTAGTCTAGTCTCTTATAATCATTTGTATTTCTGTGGTGTCAGTTATGATATCTTTCATTCCTGATTTTCTTTATTCGAGTCATCTCTCTTTTTTTCGTCATGAGTCTTGCTAAAGGTTTTCCAGTTTTATCTTTTCGAAGAACCAGCTCTTAGTTTCATTGATCTTTTCTAATGTTTTAAGTTTCTATTTAATTTATCCTCTCTCTGATACTTATTTCCATCCTTCTACTAATTTTGAGCTTGTTCTTTTTCTACTCCCTTTGGGTGTAAGATTAGATTGTTTGAGATTTGCAGATTTCTTCAGTTGGGCCTATAGTGCTATAAACTTCCCATAGCATGACGTCTGCTTAAGTTTCTTTCTCCTTCTCCCTCAGCCCCTTACCCCCTCAAACAAATAAATAAATCTTTTTTTAAGACTTGATTTATTTATTTGAGAGAGAGAGAGAACACGCCCAAGTGGGGGGATGGGCACAGGGAGAAGCAGACTCCCTGCTGGGCAGAGAGCCTGATGCAGGGCTCCATCCTGGGTCTCAGGGATCATGACCTGAGCAAAGGAAGACGCTTAATTGACTGAGCCACCCAGGTGCCCCTAAATAAATAAATCTTTAAAAAAAAATTCCCTTTGTAAAACTTCTTTGGCTACATCACATAGATTTTGTACTGTGTTGTTGCCATTTTCATTTGTCTCGAGGTATTTTTTTACTTCCTCTCTGACTTCTTGGTTCAGCCATTGATTGCTTAATATCATGCTTAGCCTCCAGGTGTTTGTAGTTTGTAGTGTTTTTCCAGTTTTCTTCTGTAATTGGTTTCTACGTTCATGCCGTTGTGCTAAGAAAGGATGCTTGATATGATTTCAGTCTTCTTAAGTTTGAGACTTGTTTTCTGGCCTAACACAAGATCCATCCTGGAGAATGTCCCATGTGTACCTGAAAAGAATGTGTATTCTGCTGGTTTGGGATGGAATGTTCTGGATATAGTTAAGTCCATCTGGTCTAATGTGTCATTCAAAGTCACTTTCCTTACTGATTTTCTGCCTGGATGATCTGCTGATATTAGTGGGGTGTTAAAGTCCCCTACCATTACTGAACTACTGTCAATTTCTCCCTTTATATTTGTCAATATTTTCTTTATATATTTAGGTGCTCCTGTGCATAGATATTTACAAGTCTTATATCTTCTTGTTGGGTTGACCCCTTTATCGTTATGTAAAGCCCTTTGCCTCTGGTTACAGGTTTTGTTTTAAAGTCTATTTTGTCTGGTATAAGTGTGGCTATCCCTGTTTTGCTTTTTTTTCTCCCATTTACTTGGAATATCTTTTCCCATCCCTTCACTATCAGTCTGTATGTATCTCGAGGTCTGAACTGAGTCTCCTGTAGACAGCGTATAGGTGTGTTTTATTTTTGTTTTTGTTTTTTTTAACATTTTATTTATTTATTTGACAGGCAGAGATCACAAGTAGGCAGAGAGAGAGAGAGGTGGAAGCAGGCTCCCTGCTGAGCAGAGAGCCCAACCCGGGGCTTGATCCCAGGACCCTGGGATCATGACATGAGCTGAAAGCAGAGGCTTTAACCCACTGAGCCACCCAGGTGCCCCTGGGTTTTGATTTTTTATCCATTCAGTCACCCTGTGTCGTACGATTGGAACATGTAGTCTGTTTGTATTTAAAGTAATCACTGCTGAGCATGTACTTATGATTAGTGTGTTCATTGTCTTCTGGTTGTTTTTGTAGTTCTTCTCTGTTCCTTTCTTCCCTTGTGACTTGGTGACTTTCTTTACTGTTATGTTCAGATTCTGTGTCTTTTGTGTGTCCATTCTAGATTTTGGGGATGTGGTTACCAGAAGGTTCACATATAACACACTATATAGAGCCCTGCATTTCAAGTTGATGGTCACTTAATTTTGAACACCTTCTAAAAGTGCTACGTTTTTACTCCCTTCCCATTTCATGTAGTTGACATCCTATTTTATATCTTTTTATCTTGTGTACCTCATAAGTAATTATTGTAGCCATAATTGAGACACTACTTTTGTCCTTTAACCTTCACACTAGCTTTCTAAGGGATTGACCCACTACCTTTACTATATGTTTACTCTTACCAGTGAGATTTTTTCTTTTGTAATTGTCTTCTAATCATGGCCTTTTCTACTTAAACAAGTCCCTTTAACATTTTTTGTAATGCTGGTTTAGTGGTGATGAACTCCTTTAACTTTTGTTTGAGAACTCATCTCTCCTTCAGTTCTGATTGATAACCTTGCTGGGTAGAGTATTCTTGGTTGTAGGTTTTCTTTCCAGTACTTCGAATGTATCGCACTACCTCCTTTGGGCCTGCAGACTCTGCAGAAAAATCAGCTGATAGCCTTATGAGGGTTCTCAGATATATAACTATTTGTATTCTCTTGCTGATTTTAAGATTCTCTCTTTATCTTTAATTTTTGCCATTTTAATTATTATGTGTCTTGGCGTGGACCTCCTTGGTTTCCTCTTATTTGGGGCTCTCTGGGCTGGCTGGACCCAGATATCTGTTTCTTTCTCCATGTTAGGGAAGTTTTTAGCTTTTGCATTTTCAGCAATGTTTTCTGCCCCTTTCTCTCTCTCTTTCCAGGACCCCGATAATGCAGATGCTTGTATGCTTGGTGTTGTTCCAGGGGCACCTTATGCTACTCCCATTTCTTAAGAATTCCATCTTCTTGGGCACCTGGGTGGCTCAGTCAGTTAAGTGTCCAACTCTTGATTTCAGCTCAGGTCATGATCTCGGGATTGTGAGATCGAGCCCCGCATTGGGCTCCACATCAGGTGAGGAACCTGCTTGGGATTCTCCCGCCCTCTCCCTCTGCCCCAGCCCCATTTGAGCTTTCTCTGTCTCTCAAAAAATAAAAGTAAAAATATTTTCTATCTCTTTGTTAAAGTTCTCACCAAGTTCATCCATTCGTCTCCCAAACTCTTGTACTCTTGTGAGAATCTTTATGACCATTCCTTTGAACTCTTTATCAGGTAAATTGCTTATCAACGTTTCTAGCCTTCTTCTGTGATTTTGTCTTATTCTTGTTCCTCTGTCTCCTCATTTTGTCTGACTCTCTGTGTTTGTTTCTATGTATTAGGTACATCAGCTCTGACTCCTGGTCTTGAAAGTAGCAGCCTTATGTAGAAGGTGTTTTGTGGGGCCCAGTAGTATCATCAGCCCTCATCACCAGAACGAGGCACTCCGGGGGTGTCCCACGTGTGGGCTACAGCCCACTGCACTGTCCACAATGCCCTGTCCTATTTTGACTCCACTATGATGGCTGTGGGGGTGCTGGTGACCGGGGCTGGCCCTTGGCCCCGCTGGCTGCAGTGCCTGCTGGTGGCTATTGTGGGCGTGCTGGTAGGTAGGGCTGTACTCCTGCACCCCACCTGGGGCATAAGTTGCTTTGGAGCGACACTGGTCTTGGCCAAGGCTGCCCACCAGCTGTGGCAGGGTGGTAATGACTTTGGGGAGATGCTGGTCCCAAGTGAGGCTGCCTGCCTGTTGTGGCAGGCCAGGAGCTGCTTCAGAGGGGCACCTGCCAGGGTGGGGTCAGGAGCACTAGCAAGGTAGATGGAGAAATGTCAGAACTGGTACCCACCAGCACTTTCATTCCCAGAGGACGTTCCTACAGACCCCTGCTCCTTTGGCACATAACCCTAAAATGACCTGATAAATCCCCTTCGCAAATAGTCCAGGCGCCTTTCAAACTACTGCCTCTGTGCTTGGTCTCAAAGAGAATGGTAGCGTGTGGGCCCTTTAAGAGCCGAGTCTCGGTTTCCCATAATACTCTGGTCAGGCAGCCCCCCCGATTTTCAGAGTCCCTGGGATGAATCCTGCTGATTCCCAAGGCCAGATGTTAGGGGGCTCATCTTCCCAGTACAGTCTCCAGGGTGGTGGGTGGTACCCAGAGGTGGGGCTTGGACCTCCCGCTCCTTGGAGAGGGCCTACCTGCCTGTGATAGCTCCACCATGTGTGGGTTGCTGTGCAGGGATTTAGCTCCTAACTTTGTCTCTGTCCCTGCTATCCTTCTTAACATGGCTTTTTCTTCATATCCTTAGCTGTGGAAGAGATCTTCTAGTCTTCAGGTCACTCTCAGAGTGAGTGAACAGGCGGCATCTTAACAAAGATCTCAAGAGAGGTAAGGCATGAACCATGAGAACAGAACCCAGGGGAGAGGGTTCCAGGCAGGGAACACTGCCAGTGCAAAGGCCCTGAGGTGGGAGCAGGCCTGGCAGTTGAACAGGAAGGAGACGGGTGTGGCTGCAGTTAGAAAGGTGAAAAGGGACAAGGTAGCAGGTGATGACTCTGGGCGCTAAGTTGGGAGGGAAGAGGGGACTCCGATCACTTCAAGCTCTGTAGGCCATTGTCAAGACTGACTTCTGCCTTTTACTCAGAGTAATGGGTGGCATTGTTGGGGGAAATTTTTCTGCTTATTCTGTGTCCCATTCCAGCCTGATTCACAAACCCTGGCTGCAGTAGGCAGAGGCTTTCGCCTGACTCCAAAGGGGGACGTCCTCCAGAGCAAGAAGGTCCAAGAGTAAGTAGTACTTTGCACTGTGCACCTCACTTCCACCTCACTGGGCCTTCCTTGGGCCTAGGGAATTGCCCTCAGGGCTGTAGGCCCTGACGGGCCAGCCAGAGAAGCAGAGACAGCAGGAAGCTTCTCGAGGGCTGAGGAGTTTGCCTCCACCTGTTTCAGCTCGGCTGTCTTCTGAGGAGATACAGCGGGCAAGTAGGGACTGAGGAAATACAGCGAGTAGGGATTTCAGGTCATGGTTTAACCCAACCCACCAGGTATGCAAGGCAACCCAGGGCCTTCTCTCCAGGATAAGCCACACAAATGGGTCAGAGCCAGGCACAGGCAGAAAAGAGACAGGAATTCACAGACATGCACATCACAGTGTGCAGGCATGATGTTCCAAAACCAACTCAGAAAGAGCCATCGGCATCCCCTCTGTTAATATGAGATCTCTAAAGTTGGTGACGGGAGAATTCCTGGTTTGAAAGCCAGCATGGGAGAATGGCTTAACCGGGCCTCTCAGATTTGCCGAGGGAGACTTAAGGTTAGGAAGATACAAACAAGGAAAGACGACTGTGCCTCTCACCGTCGAGCCATACCATTTTGATCTTGGAACCCAGATGGGGGACAGTTGTTTACTTATTTAGTCACCTTTGAAATCATTTAGGGTTTCTGGGTCTGAAACTTTCCCTCAGATGCTCCTTTTCACTGTTCCTCGCCCTCGTATGCCCATCCGGGGTGTTCCCCTGACTTACCAGGACGAACTCCTCAATCTGTTTGCGGCCCCTTTCTGCGGTGAATTCACCGTGTGTGATCCATTTGATGCTTTTCATGGGCTTTTCAGCTTCTGCAAGAAAAGAAGGTGAGAATTTGTCAGTTGCCTGGTGGCGTGGCATTGTTTAATGGGACTGTCCTTCAGGCCTCCAAGCAGGACGACTACCTTCCACAGTCTTTTTTTTTTTTTTTAATGTCGGGTTTCCTTTTTTAAATGTCAGGTATTTTCATTTGTTTTTAATGATTCTACCTGTTTATTTGACAGAGACACAGTAAGAGAGGGAACACAAGCGGAGGGGGGGAGTGGGAGAGGGAGAAGCAGGCTTCCCGCTGAGCAGGGAGCCCGATGCCGGGCTCGATCTCAGGACCCTGGGATCATGACCTGAGCTGAAGGCAGACATTTAACCAACTGAGTCACCCAGGCGCCCCTACCTTCCATACTCTTAACAGCAGCATGGATGGCAGTCTTCACTAACTCTCCAGCTAGTTCATTCACATCACCGTTGTCATCTTTGTCTGTCTCCTGGCTTGTAGGACTTTGATCCACATCCATATTCTGGATATTGAAATTTTGGGTCCCATCCATTTTCTTTCCCCTGGAAAAAGAAGCTCAAGAAGTTAGCCCTTGTGCCTGTGTGCGTGCATCTGCCTACAACACTTGTCTAAGTTCAGACCACCGCTTGAAGGATAAGATGTAGGAAATGGTTGTTGCCACTAGGGGGCAACAAAGGTTTAAGGGTGGGAATGGGAGTGAGGCCTTATGGTTTATCCTTTGTGCCTAGCTTCAGAGATCTGCTTTTCCTGAAAACCAAGGATTTTCAGATTCTTAGAACCATGAACAGTTCAATCAAGATGTAGTCGAATGAGTCCTAACTTCTTTGGAGTTCTAACAATATGGATTTCTAGCTGAGTCTTTAATGGAACCTCAATCCCTGCTTAGGCAACTGAGGGCACATGCCCCCCCCCCTTTATTAAGATTTTATTTATTTTATTTGAGAAAGAGAGAACATGAGCAGGGGGAGGGGTAGAGGGACAGGGAGAGAGAAAGAGAAATAGACTCCCGACTGAGCACCGAGCCCAATGCAGGGCTCGATCCCATGACCCTGAGATCACAACTCGAGCCAAAACTGAGTCGGATACTTAACCAACTGAGCCACCCAGCCACCTGGAACTATGTGCCCTGGGGCACCTGGGTAGCTCAGTCAGTTAAACGTTGGACTCTTGATTTTGGCTCAGTTCATGATCTCGTGGTCGTGGGATCAATCCCTGTGTTGGGCTCGGTGCTCAGTGCAGAGTCTGCTTGAGATGCTCTCCTTCTCCCTCTGTCCCTCCCCCTGCTCGTGCTCGCTCTCTTTCTCAAATAAATAAATAAATAAATCTTTTTTTTTTAAAGGATAATGTGAATTAAAATCATTAGAGGCAATACAGCTTAGGATGGAGATGGGATTTTAGTTTTTTTCTCTTGGATTCTCCAGGTGTACAAATTATATAGCATCTGCCAGAAACTATCATTTTTTACCATCTCCTCTCCTGAGATAATATAGTTCCATAAGTACTTGCTTTGGTGAACACTTCCAGAAAACTGTTCAGCGAAAGGGAAGGTAACATGCCTCCTGACTTCAGTGGGCGTGCTTTCTGCTGTTCCATCGTAACGCGTGCTGCTGGTTTATGGTGACAGATGTATCACATTGGGAAACTCTTTGCTCCTGTTCTGGTAAGAGGTTTATCATAAATGATCACTAGAATTTTCCAGATGTTTTTAACATCTACTGAGATGGTGAAACTTAATCGTTATTCGGGCTGTGAACAAGGGTTCGTCACAGTGCTAAGACTCTACACCTTTTCTGTCTTTTTTCCATCCTTTCCTCTTGAGTCTTGGATTTTCTTTCTTTCCTGGCTACTACTTAAGTCTCTTCACTTTTGAGAAATCACTTCCTTCTAGCACAGCTATGCATCCCTGCGGCCAGTTGCATGGGGGGTACTGTAGCAAAGTGGGTGTCTCTCTCCAAAGGGAGCCCATTATTCTTCTGTAGTTACCGCTCCCAATTTGGGGGTGTTTAATGTGCCTTGTTTCATTTAACTCAGCCCCACTCCATGAAATCGTGCACTAGACACCTTCCATTTGCCCTTTCAGATCCACTCCTCCCGTGTCCCCTGCTCTCTGTCCTGGAAGGCTGACCTGACTGGACTGCATCAGTGGGCTCTCCCCCTCCCTCTGGCTTCCAGGAGGTTCTGCACAATGCAGAGGCCAGGCTGAGGGAGGAGAATGAGGGCAAGTGATATGTTTCCTGGGGAGCAGTCCACCTTCGGGGTCCCCTGTGGCTGGAGCGGACTCTGCTTGTCCGAGGGCAGGGGTCTCACTTCTCAGCCCCGTAAGGGCAGTTATGCTCTCTCCTTAGCCCTGTTCTAGAACAGCCCCACTGTCCCAGCCCCAGGGGAGCTGCACTTGCCCTTGTTGCCCTCCTGTCCGCCCACACCTTCGTAAACACTCCGTTCGCTTAACCCTTCTCTACCTGCACTGCTCTTAGTATGCCAGGTTTCCTGGTGGGACCCTGCGACACACAGAGACTCTTGTCACCACTTGAAAGGAGGAAGCCAAGTTCACGGCCAGACTGTCTGGCTCTGCAGCTGGTGCACTCAACTACCCCACTCCCCTCCCTCCAGGACTCCAGAGTCTGAAGCCCTCCTGAAGTCTAGAATGTGCTCGCTCGCTTTCTGTGAGCCTCCCTCGAGGAGAGGCACCCTCTGCCCCCTTTCTCATTGTTGGTTCCAGGGTGTGCTGGGGGCTGTCCAGGGCAGCCCAGTTCTTGGGGCCATCAGTCCAGGGATGGTCTGAACAGCCTTTCAAGCCTTGGGTAATGCTGACTCGTGTTCATTTGGGTCTTCATATTAGCATTTGAGGCTCGGTTTGCATCTGCCTCAGTTTCCTGTGGCTGCTCTCCAGGGGTGGACAAGGCCGTCTACGGGGGGAGGACGGAGTCTTCCCAGGCTGCCCGTCCCAGACAGTGAGGAGAGCCTGAAGGGTGGCCAGTGAGGGAGTCCGGAGGCCCTTGAGCCTAGAGAACTGGCTATCCCCAGCCTTAGAATTGGGCCAATTAGGCCACCGCAGTTTGCTATAAACTTTGTAGTTAAAGACAACAGTAGAGTTTTTTTGGTAAACCGGTAAATTTAGGAGGCTTTGGTGAGTTAACCATACAGCAACTTGATCCTTTAAAGAATGGCCCACGGGGCGACTCAGTCACTCAGTGACTTGGGTTTCAGCAAACTGCTTCTTGATGAATTGAACAGAAGCCAAATATATGACCTCCAAAACCAGGCAAAGGAGGTGGGGGGTTCTCATCCATGGAAGGGCCTCCTTAAGACCTTCCCTAGGGAACCCTGTATTCCGGCAGGAGGCAAAAAGGGGAGCGGGGCTCACATCGTGCCCTTGCCCGTCCGTGGGCACAAATCCTTCATAAGCGTCCCTCCGACTGACCTGTCCTCATGCTTCGTCTCCCCTCCCTTCCTAAGGAGAGAGGCCAGATGGGCAGGAAAGGCCGGGCGTGTGGTGGAGCCCGGGGTCAGGCGACAGCTGCGGAGAACCAGTGTGAGGCCTCTCTGCAGCACCTCCCCACCCCCCACCAGCCCCCACCCCAGTACCTGAGTGAGCAGATCCTTGTTTGGAACAGTAGCGGCCAGGTCAGCCTCAGACTCCCGGCCGCTCTGGCCCAGGCCTGCCAGACAGAATGTTTACATGTGCTCCCCGGGCAACACCCATTCCCACCAATGGGAGGCAAAGCCCCGAGTGGCCACCCGCTTCTGCCAGTGAAGGGGGGGACAGTCCGTCCCAGCAACCATGTGACCTCTGCCCTGTGGCACTCGTGGCCGGCTTCCTCCAGCCGGGGAGCTCGCAGGGCTTTTGCCGGAGGAGCAGGGATGGCAGGCCCAGCGTGTGGTGGGGGTGATGGGGGTCCGTTCTCTGGGCCACTGTGTGCAGCGCCATGTGTGTGTGTGTGTGTGTGGTCTCCGCCTCCTCCTGGCAGTCTGCAGGCCGGCAGTAGTGTTTGCATTACAGGGAAACACAGCGAGGCACCCAGGGTGTCAGACCCAGGGCCGCTGGCCTCACTGACAGAACTCCTTACTTCTCGAGACCCACATTCCCAGGCTCGGACCTCCCTGTGTGCTTGATTGTTTTCAGGGATGTGTTTTGTGAATCACGGATGAGCTTCCAACGTAATGGTTAGCCTAGACCCAGGAACAGTTTACTGCACATTTTGTAGTTTCCTTGTCTGCAAAATGGGGATCATAGTGCCTGTGGAATAGGGGTTCGCAGGAGGACCAGATCCCGCAATTCCTGTCAAGACTGGGAACAGTGCCTGGTGCATCAGAGTGGTCTTTACAACAATCAGATCGTTTTTCTAGTATTATCACTAATAGCAGTAGTACTATAGAGTGTTCTTTTCAATGGTGAAATCAAAAGTTGTGGGCCCTGGGGCGCCTGGGTGGCTCAGGTGGTTAAGCGTCTGCCTTGGGCTTGGGTTATAATCCTGGGACCCTGGGACCAAGCCCTGAGTCCTCGTCATTGTCATCGTAGTTGTTGTCGTTGTCATCCTCAGGCTCCCTGCGCTCCCTCTTCCTCTCCCCCTCCCTCTGCAGCTCCCCCTGCTTGTGCACCTGTGCGCTCTCTCTCTCTCTGTCAAATAAATAAAATCTTGAAAAAAAGTTGTTGGCCCTGTGTTAAGACCCAGTTTTATTTTATTAATTTTCTGTGAAATCCCTGTCTCTCAAGCCCTGCTTTTGACCACCATGCTTTGTGTCCGAAGTGCTTGGCTTCTCACCCCATGACAGTCTGGATCCCAGTGAAGAAAGGAGAGCGATTTGCTAAGTGTCCTCCTCACCCAGAACGAACACTGAACTCTGCCGGGAAGACGGTCCTGCGCACAGAGCTAGTGCGATGGCGCCGTGACATGGGGGCTGGGGCTGGAAGGGAGAAGGGTGGGAGGGGATGATGCGGCTTGCAGGAGCTCAGCCTCTGATCCCAGACAAGGGGCTCACATCCCAGCTCTGCCACAGGCTGGCTTTGTGACTTTAGGTAGGTTGTGTCACGTCTCTTGAGCGTGGGGATCTTACTAGCGGTCCCTTCATACCCCTGATAAGGGGAGACGAGGTGGCTCATGGGGAGCCGTCAGAACAAGGAAAGACACCCGAAGTGTGCGATGAACACTAGTTCCCATGGTCAGGGTGGTAGAGACAAGCCACCATGGGCAGAATCAAAACACAGAGGAGTCAGAAAGAGTCCACCGCTTCCACAAAGCAGGACACATGTGCCTGAGACAGGAGGGACCCGTGTGTCTTGAGCTGTCGCTGTGCAGGCCCGGTGCCCAGCCGCCGAGCCAGGAAGAGGGCTTGCGTGACACGCTCACTGGTGAGTCCAATGCTGGACTCCAGAGCTGCCAGTACTCGCAGTGATGACGACTGGCCTCAGTGCTCCTCCCACACAGCCCATCAGACCAGCGGCTCCGAACCTTCTAGTGCCGCAGCAGGCCTGCCCTTCTGGACTCCCTGGGGGACAGTGGGGAAGTGGGAGCTGCTGGGCCCCGCAGCAGCTGCATTCCAGAAGGGCCAAGCTCCAGCTTCCTTTGTGTCAAGCTTTGGTGGGCAGAGGCAGCAGGACCTTTCCCAAGGAGCTGTGGGGCCACTGGTGAGGGGTGAGAGGTGTGGGCCGAGGACCTGGCACCGGGATTCTTAATCGCCCAGAGGAGGACGTGCGGGCAAGTGACAAGAAGCTCCTTGGAGGCAAGACGCGTTCATGGCGGAAGCCGGGTGAGAAGGTGCCTCTTTGAATGAGGAGCTTAAACTCCTTGACCAGAACTTGACCTTCCCCTCCCACCCCCCAGCCAAGCCTCTTCCCCAAGTGACAGATTCTGGCCCTGGGCCCTCCTGCTGGAGCGGCCTCTGATGCCAGGTGGTGCTGAGGGCAGGTTCTTCTGCTTTTGCTCCCCCCGCCCAGCAGGTGAGTGTGGCCCTGGGATGGGGGCGGGGAGAAGAGAGGAGCAGGTGGGACAGCGGATGAGGAGCCCAGCCCAGCCCCTCATTCCCGGGAGGAAGTAGATGCAGCAGGTCAGGAAGCCCCAAACCCAAGTCCCCACCTTGCTGCCCCCCCCCCCCGCCACCATGAGCCTCTCCTCACTTAGGGCGTCCTGCCTCCTCGGAGTCCCCCGGGCCCTCGGCCCCCACTCGGACACCAGCCTATAGTACAGTGATGCCCCTCTGTTCGCCCAAGAAATGGGGAGCCTGGCCTGCTGCCACAGCGTGGCCCGGGCCCTTCAGGTCACGCTGAGGGGGGCTCCTGGGCCAGCGGCAGGCCAGGCCGGCACTCGGCATCCATGTCCGTGGAGACCAATGGGCAGGAGGGACAGGCTGCGCCGTGTGCATGCGGCCTTCCTGAGGCGGCCTTGCTGGGCACGCCGCCAGGGGGAGAGGGGAAGGCACCTCCCTCTGGGGGAGCCCACACCCTGGGCCCTGAATCGGACTCTTGCTCTCCATGTCCCCTCAGTCGTTTCACTCCCTCTCCTTCCCCTGCAGCCCACCTGGTTTATCTGCTCAACGTGCCCTCCTCCCTCCCTGGCAAGGCACTCAGCTCTCCTCCCTGGATCCCGGGCTGAGTGCTGACCCTGTCCGGTCAGGTGAGGCAGAGCCGGGGTGGAGCTTTTAAGGCCTTGCAATGCGCACGGGGAGCCGGCACTGTGGACAAGTGAGGGTGCGGGGAGGACGAGGCCCCCAGCCTCCCTTCGCGCACTTGGCCTAGTTGGGAAGCTAAGGAAAGCCCCCCGAAGAGAGAATGAGCAAGTCAAAGGTAGCAAGACCTGTCGGGTTCGGGCAAGCTCTAAGCAAGCAGGGCTTTATGATGGCGCTCTAGGTCCAAGAGGCCACCAGGCTGTCCCAGGAAGGGGCGCGAGGAGGCAGGAGCCCGGGGACCCTCCCAGGCTGAGGCCTGTCCTCCAGCAGTAAAGACCCAGGACCCGGAGTCCAATGCTGGTCCGTCCCAGGTCGGCGGGTTCCCAAAAGTCATACTGTCCTGAAGTCATCTCAGAACGCTCCAGCCATCACTGAGCACACACGTCTGCCACAGGGCGAGTGCCTTGTTGAACAGTGTGTCACTCAGAACAAAAGCCCAGTGGCAGAGCTGTTCCCCTGCAGCTGGACTTTTGCCGGTGCTGCCCTGATTCTCGTCCCCACTCGTAAGCACTTCCAAGCCCCAGATGCAAACTCCAGGGTTGCCCGGGAGACCTGAGCCACCCCACCCCCAAGACGGGGCTCTTACAGGTAAGAGAGAAGAGGGGGGCTTCTGGGGGATGCCCTGTATTCTGGCCTCTGGACGCCAAGGGTATTGGGCCCAGAAGGAAAATTCTCAGTGGAATGAAACAGACATTCCCAGCCACGTGTAGGTGGCACACAGGCAGGGGCCTGGGCAAGGGGTACCAAAGAAACCCTTAAATACACGGGAAAGATTTTTGTTTTCTTGGGGCCGTAATGCTCAGTGTTTCCACTGTCTTTCCCTTTTCCTGTTGTCTTTGGGATTGTAGTTCTTTGGGATCACCGTTGAAATTGCTTACTTGTTTGTAAGCTGTATTACCTGGCCCATAGGTAATAACTGGTTTCTTCACGGTTTCTGGACCTGAGGAAGATCTGCCAAGAAACAAGGCAACAGAAGACACGAAACGTGTTCCAGTGGGATACCTGGGTGGCTCAGTCGGTTAAGCGTCTGCCTCCGGCTCAGGTTCTGATCCCAAGATCCTGGGATCAAGCCCTGCATCGGGCTCCCTGCTCAGCAAGGAGTCTGCTTCTCCCTCTCCCCCTGCCCTGCTCAGGCTCTCTCTCTAAGAAACAAAACTAAAAAAAGAAAGAAAGCGAAGGAAGAGCACGCCCTGAAAGACCACATCGACATACCTAGGAAGAAGAAACTCTGTTTCATGTGTCTTGTGCCCACAAAAGTACAGTAATTTGTGTTCTTGGGTCACGATAATTATCACGAAAGTTATCAGGGTGAGAGGAAATCTTGAAAAGCAAGTGACGCCCAGCTCTCAGCCCCTACTCCCTGTCCTCATCCAGAAGCTTCCTGTTGAGGTGGCCGGCTTCAATCCCGTCCACTCATCACCTTCCCATAGATGGGGGCAAGTGGCAGCTGCCCCGAGGGGCAAGGGGGCACTCGGGTCTCACGCTGGCATTAGGCTGGATTGTGCTCTCTGCTCTCAGAAAACACCTTCAGAGCAATCAGTGTCTGTTGTCTTGGATCGCAGCGCTCTGGGATACCTTCATTGTGATCCTTCATTCCAGGAGGAAACCCTGGGGCCGCTGCACTTGGTCATGCACTGGGCCTGAGGGTGGCCCGACATCTCTTTGGGAACCGAGGAGTGGACTGGATGGCTCTTCGGGGGTGCTTGTAGTGTCAGCAACGGTCCCTCCCACGAGCACGGGCTGTAGTTACAGACCGCCTCCCGGACATGACTTCCTGGCCGGCTCCGAGCCCCAGGGGCCCGTGCAGGGCACATACCTGCCTCACTTGAGAGAAGGGAGACCTGAGGCTCAGAGCAGTGCGGCGACTTGCCTAAGGTCATACAGCCCCCAGGTGTCGGGGCCGTCCCCCAGGCGCTGGTCCTCCCGACACTCCTAGTCTCTGCATCACACATCCCCTCTTCCGAAAACAAATTGTCATGGGTCGGGGCGGGGTGGGGTGGGGGGGGTGTGTCCTGGGCATCAGAAGCATCGCCGGCCTCTACCCACTAGGTGGCAGTAGCACCCCATGAAAAGTGGCTAAACTCCGCAAGAGTAGTCCTGGCTTCTGGTCCGTGCTCCGCGGAGCAGCTGGGCAGGGGTGTGCCTGTCACCGTCTCACGCCCGCTTCCTGCCCTGCGGAGGCTCGCTGCTGCCCCAGGAGCGAGTCCAGCGCCCCGAGGGAGATAGGCCAGGTCCTTCGGGTTCTGGGTCCTGCCGGCCTCTCCGGTCACTCTTCCCCCCTCCTTGCCGCCTCCCCCTTGGCTCTAGTTTGCCTCCCCTGCTCGTAGGTCTCTCCCGCACAGCCGTGCTAGGCTGTGCCCCCAGCCGGGCCGTTTTTCTGCGTGCGGGGGTCCTCCCTTCGGTGGTTGAGTTCGTAAATCCTACCCAACCTCCGAGACTCGGCTTGGTGTGGGCATCACCTGGGAGCTTACCCTAAGCCTTTTCCCTACCCCCTCCACCCCCTTTCCCCCCAGCCCCCGCCCCACTGAGTCAGCCCCTCGGTCTTGCTCCCCGCACCTCTGCAAACTTCTTTTTTTTTTTTTTTTTTTTTTTTTTTTTAAGATTTTATTTATTTATTTGACAGACAGAGATCACAGGTAGGCAGAGAGGCAGGCAGAGAGAGAGGAAGGGAAGCAGGCTCCTGCTGAGCAGAGAGCCCGATGCGGGGGCTCGATCCCAGGACCCTGAGATCATGACCTGAGCCGAAGGCAGAGACTTAACGCACTGAGCCACCCAGGCGCCCCCCTCTGCAAACTTCTGTTCCTAGCACTCCGCACCCCACCCCGTCGTGCCTGTTTCACCCCTGCTGTGAGTTCCTGAAGGGCAAGGCTGGGTCTTACTCAAATCCGAGGCACAGCTCCTGGTGTGTAGCCTTTTTTTTTCCTTCTTTTTTTTTTTTTTTTTTTTTTTAAGATTTGTTTGTTTATTTGAGAGCGAGAGAGCACACAAGCAGGGGGAGAGGGAGAAGTAGGCTCCAGGACCCCGGGATTCTGACCTGAGCCCCCCAGGCGCCCCTGGCAGGTAGCATTTACTCAGCAGTGTTTACTGAACCCCAGAGAACAGTTAAAAGTCCACTGGGTTGGGAGTCAAAAACACCAGGAGTCTAGGCCCACTTCTGCCACTAGCTAGCTAAGTGATCACCTCCCATCTCTGAACCTTTGTTTCCTCATCTGGGGATTCAGAATTGGACGGAATGCCTAAGGGTCCTTAGAAACTGGATTGCTGAGTCCAGAATGTTTTTTCATAAATAGTCCACTTAAAACTGCTTCCCAAGCAGTTTGGGACGCAAACTGGGAGGAAGCAAAAGCCTGGGAGGCTCAGATGGTTGGACATTTGCCTTCGGCTCAGATCATGATCGCCAGGTCCTGGGATTGAGCCCCACGTCCGGCTCTGCTCAGCGAGGAGTCTGCTTCCCCCCTTTCTCACTCCCCCTGCTTGTGCTCTCTCTCTCTCAAATGAATAAATAAAATCTTTTTTTAAAATGCTTCCAAAAGGGCAGGGCCATCGTCTTCCTCCCCCTTTTGAATGTGTATGGCTTTCCTCTAACTTTTTTCAAAGGCTTTTCCTATTGACTTTTTCACTGGACCCTAGAAATAACTGCAGCAGCCTCATAGATATTGTTCCAAACAAGAACCATTCTTCCAGGGCGCCTGGGTGGCTCAGTGGGTTAAGCCTCTGCCTTCAGCTCAGGTCATGATCCCAGGGTCCTGGGATTGAGCCCCACATCGGGCTCTCTGCTCAGCAGGGAGCCTGCTTCCTCCTCTCTCTCTGCCTGCTTCTCTGCCTACTTGTCATCTCTTGTCTGTCAAATACATAAATAAAATCTTAAAAAAAAAAAAGAACCATTCTTCCAAACAAGTAACAAAAACTGTGTCACATTACCTTGACGGAAGGCAGAAGAACACGTGTTTGTGTTTGCACACCCACGAAGAGCCCCTTTGGGATGGCATGACCATGAGGAGATGCTGGGCCAGGGATAGGAGCAAGCCTTTTCACTCAATACCTTACACTGTTAGATGTTTGAGCTGTGTGACTGCAGTATTTAAAAAATTAACAAGAGTGGGGCGCCTGGGTGGCTCAGCGGTTTAAGCTGCTGCCTTCAGCTCAGGTCATGATCTCAGGGTCCTGGGATCGAGTCCCGCATCGGGCTCTCTGCTTGGCAGGGAGCCTGCTTCCTCCTCTCTCTCTCTCTCTCTCTCTCTCTGCCTGCCTCTCTCTCTACTTGTGATCTCTGTCAAATAAATAAATAAATAAAATCTTTAAAAAAAAAAAATTAACAAGAGTGAATATAGATGCCTGGGTGGCTCAGTCAGTTAAGCGCCTGCCTTTGGCTCAAGTCATGATCCCAGGGTCCGGGGATCAAGTCCCGCATCGGGCTCCTTGCTCAGTGGGGAGCCTGCTTCTCCCTCTGCCTGCTGTTCCCTCTGCTTGTGCTCTCTCTGACAAATAAATAAATAAAGTCTTAAAAAAAAAAAAAAAAGATGGTGAGTAAAGCCACGTGAGTGGTGGTGTTTCCCAGGCATCACTTCAATCTTTTCCCTCCAAAGATGTATTATTTGGGGGTGGGGGCAGTGAGAGAGGGAGAGCAAATCTCTGGCAGACTCCCCACTGAGTTGGGAGCGTGATGTGGGGCTCGTTCCCAAGTCCCTGAGATCAGGATCTGAGCCGAAATCAAGAGTTGGAGTCAACTGACTGGGCCACCCAGGCGCCCCACATCATTTCAGTCTAAGAGCAAGTGACCTGTGGATCAGGGGTGGGTGGGAGGGGGTCAGTGGCCAGACCACCTCCGTCAGAGCTGCTCTAAGAAAATGCTTCTGGCTGATGGCAGTTGCCAAAAATCAAGAGAAATGCAGGCTACAAACCACCACTACAATCTCCTAGTTGCAGGGTTTTCATCGGGTTCACTCGCTGGCAGCGGGGGGGAGGTAATAATGAGGCTGAACTTCACAGCAGGTGCCACAGAAACAGGAGGTGAAGGATTCGGCCTTGGATGCAGAGCCTGACTGACCGATCGCCACCTGCCGGGCTGCGGCCCTTCAGAGCCAGGCCTGAATCCAGCTAAGGAGGTAAGCTTAGTGGCTGACCTCCCGCTAGAGGCACGGCAGACAGGTGACAGACCCACAACCCCCGAGCCTTGGCTGTGGCTCAGTCGTCCCCGTCTTCCACAGGCCTGTCCGCACCGCCTGCCCTCTCCCTTCCCGAAGCGAGTCTCCTATGGGCTGAGGCCCGTGCGCAGCTAAGTGTGGACCAGAGCCGTGTGACGTTTGTCATTGTAACCGTGGCTCTCCTTCAACAGCTTCACCACAGGGTGGCCCGTCGGAGGGTCATGCTCCCAGTGTGACCGCTGCCTGCCTCCTCTGTAGGCCATGCCCTGCCGCTGGAGTTCAATGGAAAGCACCCATTGAACTTCAAGGTCACTAGCACGACGATGGTTAAAATGGGAAGTCCATGATGGGAGATGAAAAACAATGAGTTTTCTCACCTGGAGGGTTGGTCTACACCCACAGCAGGATTCCCCTCTCTCTGGAAGTTACATCTTTTCAGATCTTTGTACTATGGGTTACTTTTAGGGGTGAACATGCAACTCTTTATTTCAAGTTGTCAGTATGAGCATTTGAGTAAAAACTGTGGTTGCTGTCACTGCTCTCCACAGAAAAGAAAATCAACTCTTCAGTGCATCCTAGCTGTTAGACGCAGAACACCTGAATGGAGAAGATGCAATCTGTTTTAAAAGCATTCCACCTGGGGGGGCCTGGCTGGCTCAGTGGGAGGAGCCCAAGACTCTCGATCTCAGGGTTCCAGCCCCCAGGTTGGGTGTAGGGATCACTAAAAAGAATAAAAACTTTAAAAAATAAAATAAAAGCATTCTACCTGGAATTTAACACAACAGGAATCACCCAGGAAAGGAACTACAGGGGAAAAAAAGTACTACTTTTTCTGTATTCTCCTAGCAATCTCTAAAGGAATGATCTTTTTTTTTTTTTTTAAAGATTTTATTTATTTATTTGAGAGAGAGCGAGAGTGAGAGAGCACAAGTTGGGGAAGTGGCAGAGGGAGAAGCAGGCTCCCCACTGAGCAGGGAGCCAGAGGTGGGGCTCAATCCCAGGTCCCTGAGATCACGACCTGCCCAAGCCAAAGGCAGTCGCTTCACTCAGCCACCCAGGCCCCCCTGAAATGTCTTTTTTAATATTCCAACAGTATATTTTGTTCCAACAAATTATATATATACATATATATGTATATCCCAACAGCAATAACTACCATGTATGACAGGCTGGGCAGTGGGCATAGGGACAGGTACTGCTGCACATTCTAACTCTAATTCTAAGCCTCAGTTGCCTCCTAGTTTTTTTTAAGGTGATAAAGCTCCATTTGGGTAGACTGTCTGAGTTTGTGTAGTACTGTTAAAAAGAAAAAGTCAAGAAAGCCTTTGATTTTACTTTTTTATTATGCACTCCGTTAATACACTGCATAACCTTTAGAAGGGCTAGATGAGCATGACTGAGTTATTTTTCATCCATCAGGAAAATGCTTCCTTAATCGATATTCTCCAAACCCTGAAAAACAGAATCAAAAGGGAAATGTGAGAATTCTGTTGCGGCCACAAATGTACACACGCAGGCGTGCCTCAGGGACACGAGTCAGCTCCGGACCGCTGCGGTACAGTGAGCGGAAGGAACGGGTCTGGTTGCCCGGTGCATAGAAAAGTCCCGTTTGCATGACAGTGCGGTCTGTTCAGTGTGCAACAGCATCCGTCTACAAACCAATGTGCACACCTTAATTTCAAAAAACCTTAGTGCTAAAAAATGGGAACCACCATCTGAGTTCTGAGTGGTAAGCACAGACTGCAGATTGCCATGACGAATGTTAACAGTAACAAAGTTTGAAATAGTCTGAAAACTACCAAAACGGGACACAGACACAAAGTGAGCGAATGCTGGTGGGCAAATGGCGCCCACAGACTCGCTCCACACAGGGCTGCCCCAAACCTTTGACGTGCACCAATACCCGGCATCCGTACACGCAGCGAGGCACGCGGGTGCTCTGCGGCGTCAGCGGCATGCTCTGTTATTAAGGACGTACCCGCACACCCCGCCTTTCTCTCGATGCCAACAATAAGCTGAACTGAATTTTCCAATCACTGAGGTACAAAGAATAACCTACAATGATTTCTAGTTTCCATTTTCTGACTGCAGCAAACATCACTTTATACGAAAAGTGCCCCGCCCATCAGAAGGAAAACCAGTGACAGTCTGGATCCTTCAGAGAGTGAAGGCAATCGGGTCAAATCATTACAAAAAAATAACAGCCAACACGAGGAAGAGACCATTACCCTCATTCTAGTTTTTCCAGATGATCAAATGGAGACTCAGCTTAAAAGGCTCTTGCTGAAGTCAGCAAGGAAGGGGCAGGGCCACAATTCAAGGTCAGGGACCCTCCAACTCCAGAACTCTTGCCCTGTGAGCATGACACTGTTTATTCAGAAGACCCACTCTTTCTTAGCTCACAACCAAATACTTCAGAAACTGGAGAGTAAAACATCAGTCAGGGACATTTCTTCCAAGCGTTAAATAACAGAGTCCAGGTAGTCCGCTTACTATCGCAGGCAGGACCACCTTGAGAGAAATGAGACCTGCACAGTCCGAGGAGCCGGCCCGCAGAGATTCTGATCGGGAACCTTCTCTCCATCTCGTGCGCTGGCGGACTGTGTGGTCACTCTTGGACCACACTGGGAAACCCTGCCTTACTCGAGTAGACCTGTACCACCATGCTCGTCAGCTTCTCAAAGGGCGCCGTACTGACAGGCACATCACCTAGGCTGAGTCCTTACAGTGTCACAGAACCACTCTGACCCTGTTTTCTCATCTATAAAATGAAATGAGTATGAACCTAGGTTCACTGTGAAGAATAAACGAGCAAGGAGAAAATAGTAAAAACTACATTTTTTTTTTAAAGAATAATGACGATGAACTCCTACAAGATCTAAGAACACACTACCAGGTTTAACCATATGAGAATGTTCTGCTTGCCTCTATCTGACCTACAAAAACAGCAATTCCACAGGATTCACTCAAATGCACAATTATGGTAATTCTTTACCTATGGTACTGGGTGCACGAACTGGCAAACTCATGAAGTATTAAAGAGTGTATTCGTGAAACAGGACCATATGTATACAGAAATTTAGTTCACTCGAATAGTATTTCAAATAAAAAATGGAGGGGCGCCTGGGTGGCTCAGTGGGTTAAGCCTCTGCCTTTGGCTCAGGTCATGGTCTCAGGGTCCTGGGATCCAGCCCCGGATCGGGCTCTCTGCTCAGCACAGAGCCTGCTTCCTCCTCTCTCTCTGCCTGCCTCTCTGTCTACTTGTGATTTCTGTCTGTCAAATAAATAAATAAAATCTTTTAAAAAAATAAAATAAAATAAAGATAAAAAATGGACTGCTCTAGAACTGGATAATTGTGACAACTGGCTATCTCTTGGAAAAAAGTAAAGTTAAATCCTGTGATTTCACAGTATAATCCCGATGACCTGTAGACAGGTCAGCACTAAACGTTTAAAAAAAAAAAAAAGAATATTTGGAGAAATTTTAAGAATTTATTTATAATCTTGGGTAGGAAAGTCACTTGTAAGCAAGACAAAAAACTCAAAATCCTGAATGACAAAATATGATAAAATGAACATCAAAATTCAAAACTGATGGAAGACTTCATAAAGTGGAGAAGACAGACTGGTAAAAAAAGATCTGCCACATATAAACCAGACAGAAGATTAATAACCATAATGTATGAAGAACCCCCATTAAAAAAAAAAAAAAAGCAAAGCACACAAGCAGACAATCCAAGGAATAAAAATACAAACGATCACTGTCTCTGAAAGGCTGCTCAACTTCGCCAGCAGATAAGACAATTCAAATTCAATTAGCACTGTTAAGACATTTGGCAAAACAACCAAAACCCATCTCAACCCCGAGGATGTCTAGTATCAGAGCCATCTTACCTTTGACACATAGTAACGATCAACTCCAGAGATGCGCCTATCTCTTTGCATCAGAATCCACTGATACGGATAATAGGCAACCCTTTTTTCCTACAATTAAAAGAAATCATTATTGCACAATGTTTACAAAGATGAGTGACTCTATTATAATAGAGGGCTATCAGAACTTATTAGTGGCATTCTAGGAAAAATGGAATCATCACTGAAACAAAAACCAAATTAAGAGCAGATCCTAAATAAAATCGGACCATTAAGCTTCAAAACTGAGATGGTAGCCGTGAGTTCTTACACATTCTATTTTAACCAGCATCTGTTTTTTGTTTTTTTTTTTTTCCTTTCCTCCTTCCCTCCCCCCCACCCCATTTCAAAGACCTGACTACCAGTTTCCATTTAGGACCTCAAAGAAAAGAAACAATAGCAGCAGATCACACGTGAAGAACAATCACAAAACCAGAAAGTAAAAACATTATGCCCTGTACTCTAGGGATAACGTGATGAGCTTGGAAGAGAGGAAAATAAAATCCTGGTATGAAAAGCAGGATCTTGCAGTAAATTCCTCAAGGCTTGGGAAAAGGCGGGGCGAGGTGAGGGATAAAAAACGTCAAAGTAAAACACCTAATTAAGAGCAGAGATTAAAAACCGAGAAGGTACCAAGATGCGGACGCGAGAAATTACAATCAACAGATTAGAGATCCGAGGGAGTGGAGGCAAGACTAAAGCGAGGCCCAGGAGTTCAGACCCACCTTCTCATCTACCTTTCCAGCCCCCGAACCTACAACGCCGTCTTGGCCACTCTACCCAACAACTAGCTGCTTCTTGCTAGAGCCGAACGCGGTTTCCGTCGGGGTTCGTTCCGCAAGCCTCTGCTTTTAGGCAACCAGAAGAAGGGGGTTGCAAGCCTGGTGTTCCCCAGGTCGGAGAGCGACTCCGGACCCCAGTGGCCTCCCACCACCCGTCCGCGAAGTCAGCCGTCTCGCAGGAGAGGCCGCCTTACCTTGCCCCCGTTGGTGAACCTGTGGATGTGCGCCGTGGCTATGCCGGGGATGACCAAGCACACGGCCATGACGCCGATCCCGGGCAGGATCTCGAACCACATCGCACCGCGGCGGCCAACGCCAAAACCCTCCTTCCCGGCCCGGTTAAAGGTGACCCGGCCTCGGCCCCTTCCCAGTAGGCTCCGCGGTAGCCTGCCGGCGGGGCGGGGCCGTGTACGCCTCGGGAGGAAGCGACGGGGGCCGGCAGGGCTCAGGGGCGGAGCGCGCTCCCGTCCTCGCCGCCGCGACCTCCCGCAGTCCGCTTGGGGCAGCCCATTTTACTCCGACTGGCGGCTGGGCGCGCGACCTGCGATGACGTCAAAAGGCCCCGCGAGGCCCAGCACGCCCTAGCCTTCCGGAGCTGCGGACTCTAAAATGGCAGAGCAACTTTCTCCGGCCAAGACGGCAGACCAAGTGTGCACCTTCCTCTTCAAAAAGCCTGGTGGGCGCAAAGGGGCTGCGGGCCGCAGGAAGCGCCCGGTCTGCGACCCGGAGCCCGGGGACAGCAACAGCAGCAGCAGTAGTGACGAAGGCAGCACTGTGGTTCGCCCGGAGAAGAAGCGGGCGATCCACAATCCGATGATACAGAAGACTCGTGGCAGTGGTAAACAGAAGGCGGCTTACGGGAACTTGAGCAGCGAGGAGGAGGAGGAAGAGGAGGAGAAGGAGCCCGAGAGTCTTGGCGTGGTGTACAAGTCCACCCGCTCGGCAAAACCCGTGGGACCAGAGGATATGGGGGCGACTGCTGTCTACGAGCTAGACACAGAGAAGGAGCGTGACGCACAAGCCATCTTTGAGCGCAGCCAGAAGATCCAGGAGGAGCTGAGGGGCAAGGAAGATGACAAGATCTATCGGGGAATCAATAATTACCAGAAATTCATGAAGCCCAAAGATACATCTATGGGCAATGCTTCCTCCGGGATGGTGAGGAAGGGCCCCATCCGAGCTCCCGAGCATCTACGTGCCACCGTGCGCTGGGATTACCAGCCCGACATTTGTAAGGACTACAAGGAGACTGGCTTTTGCGGCTTCGGAGACAGCTGCAAGTTCCTCCATGACCGTTCAGATTACAAGCATGGGTGGCAAATCGAACGTGAGCTTGATGAGGGTCGCTATGGTGTCTATGAGGACGAAAACTATGAAGTGGGAAGCGATGATGAGGAAATACCATTCAAGTGTTTCATCTGTCGCCAGACCTTCCGGAATCCAGTGGTCACCAAGTGCAGGCATTATTTCTGCGAGAGCTGTGCACTGCAGCATTTCCGCACCACCCCTCGCTGCTATGTCTGTGACCAGCAGACCAATGGCGTCTTCAATCCAGCGAAAGAATTGATTGCTAAATTGGAGAAGCATCGAGCTGCAGAAGAGGGTGGTCCTTCCGATTTCCCAGAAAACCCCGATGAGAGTCCAATCCCCATCACTTAGTTTCTCTATTAGTCTCACACCTCAAAATAAATCTTTTGTTGTTTGGAAATCTTAATTCGTCGTGTCCTTCCTTTCTAGAGAAAGTGAAAGGAAAAGGCGGGTGGTGAAATAGGGCCCTGGATGGATGGCTTATAAAAGCCTCGAGGTAGGTTCAGTCTGGATTTTTACCTGTTACATATGCTGCCTGGGTGTGACATAACTTTTCAGAGCCCTTTGGCATAAATTCGGGGATGGGAGAAGTTCGAGAAAAGAGCTAAAATTCGCTTGAAGTAAAACTGATGAAAGCAAGAACTGAACCTATTATATCACGTTTCTGTTATCACTTAGTAGTTTACAAAAGTACCTCCATGCATGAGCTCTACCGGAAGCCTGTGCTACTACAAAATCTGCCCCCGCCAGGCTGTGTCTGGAGGGTGGGATGGGAGTGGGAGAATTGGGTGGGGGAGCTGGTGGCTAGCACCAGAGTGCACGTATGGGAAAGGGTCCCTGCTCTCTTAAAGCACCACAGGTGCTTGCCTGGGTGGCTCAGTCGGTTAAGACCGTGCCTTCCGCTCAGGTCATGATCTAAGGATGGTGGGATCCAGTCCCATGGTGGGCTCCCTGCTGGGCAGGGAGCCTGCTTCTCCCTCTGCCCCTTCCCCAACATATTCTCTCAATCTCGCTCCCTCTCAAATAAATATAATCTTTTTTTTAAAGATTTTGTTTATTTAGGGTGCGTGGGTGGCTCAGTGGGTTAAAGCCGCTGCCTTTGGCTCAGGTCATGATCTCAGGGTCCTGGGATCGAGTCCCGCATCGGGCTCTCTGCTCTGCAGGGAGCCTGCTTCCCTCTCTCTCTCTCTCTGCCTGCCTCTCTGCCTACTTGTGATCTCTGTCAAATAAATAAAATCTTTAAAAAAAAAAAAGATTTTGTTTATTTATTTGACAGATCACAAGTAGGCAGAGAGGCAGGCAGAGAGAGGGAGGGAGCAGGCTCCCTGCGGAGCAGAGAGCTGATGCTGGGCTCCATCCCAGGACCCTGAGATCATGACCTAGCTGAAGGCAGAAGCTATAACCCACTGAGCCACCCAGGCACCCCTCAAATAAATATAATCTTTAAGAAAAAATAAACTACTGTACGTACCCCCCCCCTTCCACAAATGATTGAAATGGCTTATGCTGTGCTGTCCAGTATGATAGCCACAAGCTTCAGGGGGCAGTTGAGTACCTGAAATGCGGCTGGTAGCCACTATATTGGACACTGCAGTTCTAGGCTGAACTTGTAAGCCAAGTTCAGAGAACAAAAAACTAACATTTTATAATCCACTGTCTGAAATTATCTGTGTTCGCACAGACTGTAATAAAGCTGGTCATGTTCATCTAGGTACCTGTCTTCCCAGCTAGTTTGGAAAGTCCTCAGTGACTAACCCAGTGCTTGGCATATGATAAACAATAAACCCAGAGATGTCTGGAAAGGAGTATTGGGGCCAAAGCCTCAAATCCAGGTTGAGGGGGTTTGACTATATTCTGTAGGTCATAAGATAGCAGAGGTTTGGGGAGGGGAACACAATCAGACTTTTTTTTAATGTTACTGTTGTTGCAGGCTATTGGATAGATTACAGGAAGATGGAAGATAAGAGGCAGGGAGGCCAATTAGACCAAATGATGAATAAATTTTCACTGATGTGCTTAGTATTTGTGCTGATCCCAGAAAACAGATGCAGTAATAAGTTGTGGGTTTGAGTTTTTAAATTCACACTCATTTACTCCATTCAAATATATTCCTTGAGCACCTACTGTGGCAGGCACTGTGCTTGGCATAGGGGATATTAGCAAACAAGACAGGCCCAACCCGTCTTCATGGAGCTAGACATCGAACAATGACAGGTGTGGGGTGCCTGGGGGACTCAGTTGGTTAAGCGTCGGACTCTTGACTTTGGCTCAGGTCATGATCTCAGGGTTGTGAGATGGAGCCCCACGTCAGGCTCCGTGCTCGGTGGGGAGTCTGCTTGAGATTCTCTCCCTCTGCCCCCACCCCCAAATAAATAAATAAATCTCTAAAAAAAACAACAACAACAGTGACAGATGTGATGAGTACAAGGGAAAAAGTGCACTGGGTTGACCTTAGGGTTAAGCCAATCCCAGCCTTGCGGGAATTCAGTATCACCAATTTACTTGACACAAAGTGATACATTTTATAAGAGAATGTAGCAGCGCACACTGCCACAGAAGGCAAAGGAAAGAAGTGTTCTAAAAAGTGTCATGAAAAAAATCCATCGATCAGGTGCAAAATAGTGGGGTGTTTTTTTTCTGTTCCTGAGAATTTATGTTGGAAATGGCTCAGGAGAAAAAGATGAAAGGGGGGCACCTGGGTGGCTCAGTGGGTTAAAGCCTCTGCCTTCGGCTCAGGTCATGATCCCAGGGTCCTGGAATCGAGCCCCACTTCGGGCTCTCTGCTCAGCGGGGAACCTGCTTCCCTTTCTCTCTCTCTGCCTGCTTCTCTGCCTACTTGTGATCTCCATCTGTTAAATAAATAAATAAAATCTTAAAAAAAAAAATGATGAAAGGGACAGAATGCGGCTGGAGACTAAGCTCCAGAATTGACAAGGGATGGGACTGAAGGCCCAGATCAAGCAGTTAGTCGTCAAGAGCTGAGAGAAAGAATAGAAGAAAGCTGACATTTGTCTACTACTCCACATTAAAAAAAAATTTTTTTTGAAGATTTTATTTATTTGACAGAGAAAGAGAGCGTAAGAACGGGGAGCAGCAGAGGGAGAGGGAGAAGCAGGCTCTCTTGCTCAGAACCTGATGCAGGGCTCTATCCCAGGACCCCAAGATCATGACCCGAGCCAAAGGCAGACGCTTAACAGGCTGAGCCACCGAGGTGCCCGGGCTCCACAGGTTTTAATACCTGCCTCTGAATCTTAGGAGTATACAGGATTTTTAAAAAGTATACAAGATATATGCAAATGAGCATTATTCTTAAAATCTACAACACTCAACAGATTCTTTTTTTAAAAGATTTCATTTATTTATTTGAGTGGGAGAGAGTACAAGAGAGGGAGGGTCAGGGGAGAAGCAGACTTCCTGCTGTGTGGGGAGCCTGATGCTGGGACTTCATTCTAGGACTCCAGGACCATGACCTGAGCCAAAGGCAGTCAGTTGGGCATCTGACTCTTAATAATCAATTCAGGTCGGGCACCTGGGTGGCTCAGTGGGTTAAAGCCTCTGCCTTCGGCTCAGGTCATGATCTCAGGGTCCTGGGATCGAGCCCCATATCGGGCTCTCTGCTCAGCTACTTCCTCCTCTCTCTCTCTGCGTACTTGTGATCTCTATCTGTGAAATAAATAAATAAAATTTTAAAAAAATCAGTTCAGGTCATGATCTCGGGGTCCTGGGATCTAGCCCTGTATTAGGCTCTGTGCTCAGTGGGGAGTGTGTTTGGATTCTCTCTCTCTCCCTCTCCCTCTGTCCCTCCCCCACTCTCTCCCCCCCCCACCCCTGCCCCAACAAAAGTAAATAAATCTTTTTTAAAAAAAAAAAGGACCAGGACACCTGGGTGGCTCAGTCGGTTAAGAGTCTGCCTTGCGGGGGGGGGGGGGGGGCGCCTGGGTGGCTCAGTGGGTTAAGCCTCTGCTTTTGGCTCAGGTCATGATCTCGGGGTCCTGGGATCGAGTCCCGCATCGGGCTCTCTGCTCAGCAGGGAGCCTGCTTCCCTTCCTCTCTCTCTGCCTGCCTTTCTGCCTACTTGTGATCTCTCTCTGTTAAATACATAAAATCTTTAAAAAAAAAAAAAAAAGAGTCTGCTTTCAGCTCAGGTCACCATCTCAGGGTCCTGGGATAGAGTCCCGCACTGGGCTCCTTGCTCAGCGGGGAGTCTGCTTCTCCCTCTGCCTTCTGCATTCTCTCTGACAAGTAAATAAAATCTTTTAAAAATATGAAAATAGGGGCGCCTGGGTGGCTCAGTGGGTTAAAGCCTCTGCCTTTCGCTCAGGTCATGATCCCAGGGTCCTGGGATTGAGCCCCACATCGGGCTCTCTGTTTGGCAGGGAGCCTGCTTCCTCCTCTCTCTCTCTGCCTGCCTCTCTCCCTGCTTGTGATCTCTCTCTGTCAAATAAATAAATAAAATCTTAAAAAAAATATGAAAATAAAAAAGGGACTATAACCACAAAAGCACATGCATCGATAGTGTACTCAAAATATTTTTCATATTTACAAGTTTATGATTACCTTTTTTAAAGTCAACAGTTTTTTTAAAGATTTTATTTATTTGAGAGAGAGACAGAGAGAGCACAAGTAGGGGTTGTGGCAGAAGGGGAGGGAGAAGCAGGCTTCCTACTGGCCAAGGAGCCCAACGTGAGGCTTGATCCCAGGACTCTGAGATCATGACCTGAGCAGAAGGCAGATGCTTAACCGACTGAGCCACCCAGGAGCCCCAAAGTCAACTATTTTTTATCACTTTTAATTAAGTGGTGCAATTTCATTTCATATAAACTAAACTTTTGTTCTTAAGGTTTTTTTAAGCACATGGGGAAAAAAGCAAGCACGCCAACAGTGCTAAGGTTGCAGCAGACGCTGAAGAAGCCAACCTCGTCTGAGAGGTCAGCAAAGGCTCCCCTAGAAATGACCCTCACACTGAGACCTATAAGGGGAGCAGAAGAAAGAGTGTCCCAGGCAGAGGTATAAGTACCTACATATTAAGGACCTGACGTGAGTGACTGGCTTCAACGGAGAATTCTAAGCAGTCCGGCATGGCCGCAGGAAGCAAACAAGGTGGCCCAGGTAAGCAGGCCAAAGAGCCAGCACCTTGAAAGTCATGTTAAGGACTTTGGGCTTTTTTTTTTTTTTTTAAGATTTTATTTATTTACTTGACAGACAGAGATCAGAAGTAGGCAGAGAGGCAGGCAGAGAAAGAGGAACGGAAGCAGGCTCCCTGCCAAGCAGAAAGCCTGATGCGGGGCTCGATCCCAGGACCCTGGGATCATGACCTGAGCCGAAGGCAGAGGCTTTAACCCACTGAGCCACCCAGGCGCCCAGGACTTTGGGCTTTATCCAAAGGGCAAAGGGATGCAAACAAGGGTTTGAAGAAAGAAAGTGAGATGATCCGATCTGAATTTTAAGAAGAGAATTCTGCAGTGTGGAGAACGGATTGAGGGAATCAGACAAGAGACAGGGAGATCATTTAGGAGGCTGGAGCACTAGTTCGGGTGATGGGAGAGTGGACTGGACGAGACTGGAGGCAGTGGACGTGCATCCAATAGCTTCTGAGCACCCACTGTGTGCCAGGCATTGATGTAAGCTGTGGGGTTAGAGCCGTAGCAAGTGCACAAGTCCCTGCTCTCACAGACCTTACATGAGATACAGTTACAGATTTATACACACATCGATCAACAATACCAGACTGAGATAAGTACTATCAGAACAATAGAGCAAGGTAAGGGAATAAGAGCACAGTGGTGTGGGGGCAACGCTGATTTCCATACGACGGTCAAGGAGGGCCTCTTCTGATAAGGGAACGACGAACCGAGACCTAAATGAAGCAGGTGTCTGGAAGCACATTCCAGACAGAAAACAAAGGCCGGGAAGCAGGGCCTGACATGTCCTAGGAACATGTTCCTAGGAACAGTGAGGAAGAAATGTAACTGGAGTGGACTCCTGTGGAAAAGGAAAAGAATTCTAAAATGAGGTAAGAAGA
This sequence comes from Meles meles, assembly GCF_922984935.1. Classification (NCBI taxonomy): domain Eukaryota; kingdom Metazoa; phylum Chordata; class Mammalia; order Carnivora; family Mustelidae; genus Meles; species Meles meles. The sequence goes on along the minus strand of NC_060087.1, from coordinate 102,130,572 downwards.
GTAATGCAGGGGAGCGCCTGGGTGGCTCAGTCGGCTTGGCACCTGACTTTATTTCGGCTCAGGTTATGATCTCAGGGTCATGCGATCGGGCCCCACATCCGGCCCTGTACTCAGCTTGACTTTGCTTGCCCCTCTCCCTCTGCTCCTTCCCCCACCCCCGTGCACGTGCTCTCTCTCTCTCAAATAATTTGGAAAGAGCACAAGCGTGGGGAAAAGCAGAGGGAGAGAGACAAGCAGGCTCCCTGCTGAGTAGGGAGCCCGACAACGTGGGGCTTGATCTCAGGACCCTGTGATTATGACCTGAGCCAAAGGCAGAAGCTTGACTGACTGAGCCACCTGGGCGCCCCTCTTTTCCCCTTTTGGTGATATTGTTAAAAATATTACATCTACAGATGTTGCAGACTTAACAATACATTGTTTCAGTATATATAATTTTATGACTTTTAAAGGAGCTAAGGGAAGAAAGGAAAGAAGGTGTGTATATATATATATACACACACATGTATGTATATATATATATACACATTCTGTTATATTAACCTTGTTTATCATTTCTGATTCTCTTTATTCTCGTAGGTTTGAGTTAAATGAAGTCATTTAGTTAGCCCACTACATGTTCGCTCCACCTCCCTCCTTTGCCCTGTGATTGGCAAATGCATTAGATTTCTATATGTTATAGGCCCAACAAACCATTATATACAGATTATTTGTCAGTTACTATTTAAATCAGGTAAGGTAAGAAAAGTGAAGAAATCTGCATTTATATGGTCTTTAATAATGACATAACTACTGTTGGTTCATAACCTCGGGAGGTCCCCAGATGAGATCTGAAATCGGCCCCCATACACAGAGGGCAAGGAGAGACCAAAGAAAGAGGCAGACCACTCCAGATTGGTAGGTGGCAGCTTTACGAAGCAAGGGAACTTACCCTACAAGACTTGTCTTGGATGGCCGCAAGATGAGTAGATCTCCACACCTGCCCACCAGAATATTAAAAGTTTACACAGAGGCCTTAACAGGGATCAGTCATGGATCCAGTACAGATGGTCTCAGTAACACATTACTCTCTCAAGACGGTGTCCTTGAAATGGCTGGGACGCCTGGGTGGCTCAGTTGATTAAGCTGCGTGTGCTCTCTCTCTCTCCGACAAATGAAATAAATAAATAAAATCTTTGAAAGAAAAAGAAAGGAAGAAAGAAAGAAAGGGCTCCTACTGTAGGACCGGCAGGCAGGATGTACGTTCCGAGCACAGGGGAGGGCCTGAGGCAACTCCAGTTGTCCCGCTCCCGTAGCTCACAGGTCAACTAGCAGTCACAACCTCTCCATGACCTCCTGTAACTAGTACCTTCCTTTACCTGTGTTCTTTGTTTTTGCTATGGATCTGAATTAATCTGAATTAGTGTCTCAGGTCACTTGATTTCAGCCTGATGAGCTTTACTGTATCTTGTCTCTGGACGCCCTAATCCAATCTAAGTGATGCTTGTAAGATGAGGAAATTTGGATGCAAAAAGAAACACTACGGGCACCTGTTCACAGAGGAGTGGCCACGAGACTAACAGTGAAAGGGGGTCATCTGCAAGCCAAGGAGAGAAGCCTCAGAAGTAACCAAACTTGGAGACACCTTGATCTTGGACTTCTAGCCTCCAGAACTGTGAGAAAATAAGTATCTGTTGCTTAAACCACCCAGTCTGTGGCATTTTGCTATGGCAGCCCTAGCAAACTAATACAAGCCCCTGTAGTGAACTTTTCACTTCAGTTACTACACTTTCCAACTCTAGAATTTTCCATTTGGTTATTATTCTTGTATAATTTCTATCTATTGTATTCTCTTGAATGACATCATCATACCGTTCTTTCTTTAATCATGGTTTCCTTTATTTTCTTGAACCTATTTAAAATGGCTACTTTGTTTTTAAGTTTTATTTATTTATTTTAAAGATTTTATTTATTTATTTGACAGACAGCGATCACAACTAGGCAGAGAGAGAGAGAGGAGGAAGCAGGCTCCCCACGGAGCAGAGAGCCCGATGCGGGGCTCGATCCCAGGACCCTGGGATCATGACCTGAGCCGAAGGCAGAGGCTTTAACCCACTGAGCCACCCAGGCGCCCTTAAGTTTTATTTATTTAAGCAATCACTACATCCAACGTGGGGCTTGAACTCACAACCCTGAGATCAAGAGTCACATGCTTTTCTGACTGAGCCAGCCCGGTACCCAAAATGGCTACTTTGAAGTCTTTGTTAAATATGACATCTAGTAGAGGCATCTGGGTGACTCAGTTGGTTAAGCGTCTGCCTTTGGCTCAAGTCATGATCTCAGAGTCTTGGGACCCCTGAGTCGGGCTTCCTGCTCAGCAAGGAAGTCTGCTTCTCCCTCTGCCTTCCCCACTGCTCGTGCTTGCTCCTTCTCTCAAGTAAGTAAAATCTGAAGGAAAAAAAAAAAAGAAAAGAAAAGAAAGAAAGAAAAAGAGGGGCACCTGGGTGTCTCAGTTGCTTAAGCGTCTGCCTTCAGCTCAGGTCATGATCCCAGGGTCCTGGGATCAAGTCCCACGTCAGGCTCCCTGCTCAGCGGGGAGCCTGCTTCTCCCTCTGCCTGCTGCTCTCACTGCTTGTGCTCCCTCTCTCTCCTCCCCTCTCTTTCTGACAAAGAAATAAAATCTTTAAAAGAAAAAGAAAAAGAAAAAGAAGTATGATATCTGGTTATTCTCACAGGTAGTTTTTGTGACCTGCTTTTCCATAGTCCCCCAGACCCACCCCACCGTCTGGTTTACACTTTCCTGTTTCTTTGCTTATCAGCTTTTTTTTTTTTTGATGGAAACTGGATATTTTGTAATATAATTTTTAAAAAAGATTTTATTTCTTTATTTGACAGAGAGACAGCAAGAGACGGAACACAAGCAGGAGGAGTGGGAGAGGGAGAAGCAGGCTTCCCGCCGAGCAGGGAGCCCCATGCAGGGCATGATGTGAGCCAAAGGCAGACGCTTAACAACTGAGCCACCCAGGCACCCTGGAAACCAGATTTTTAGGTTGTGTACCGACTCTAGGTAAAGGCTCTCTACCCCTTCTTTCCAGTTTATTATTATTTGTAGTAACTAGATGGATTATTTAAGTCTATTCTTGCTACCACTACCACCTCCTCCCCACCCAAACACGCACCAGTGTTAAGCCTATTATGTTGGTCCTCAAGGAGTGTGGCCTTGGGCCTCCACACAGTCACCCTGAGCTGACGATGGATCTGACAGGTTTCTCCTTGCCTCTTTTCCTGACTGTGCCCAAATGTTAAACTCCACTAACTGCAGGATGATTGCTCTATTGTTTCCAGCAATATCCTGGGACTTAAATTGCTGGATAGACAGCTCAATCCAACTCGAGTTCTTTTGGAAAGGGATCCTGATGTCAGTGTTAGATTTGTTCTGAACCCTCCCCCCAGGGCTCCTCCCAGCTGTCACTTTACCCATTTCTCTTGCAGATCAACTGGCCTGCAGTTTAGTTTCTATCTCCACTGAATCTATCTCCCAATGCCCTTTCACCATAAGCACCACTGTTTTTGAGGGCACCTGTCTGGCTTAATTTGTACAGCAAGCGACTCTTGATCTCAGGGTCATGAGTTTGAGTTGGGGGTAAAGTTTACTAAAAAAAAAAAAAGGCATTACAAAGAATGTTCTTAAGCTTGAACGTCCTCATCCTCTGTTGTCAATGAAGTCAGCTCTTTCAGGAAGAGAGGAAGAGCCGTCTGTTCGTGACTACTTCTCCCCCAAGGAAAAATCTCCAAGCCAAGAATGGAGCTAGGGTAAGATGAATGACTTGCTTCTGAGTGAAACCCCCACTTTGGGACTGGGGTGCTAGGTGGGAGAGGGTGTGGACCCACCTCACCAGCCAGGACAGGGTGATCAGGGTCCCAGGGTTCTCAGCCCCAGCATGCTTGTTGCTGGTGTGCAGGGCTGCCAAGAGCATGGCCCTCCAGAGGTCCCAAACAGACCAGGCAGGCCACTCAGCACTGATAAAATCCAAAGTCAGAGAAATGACTGGTAGTGAAAACAAGAAATGAATTTATTTCAGTGAGGCCAAAACCAAGAAGACAGTGGGTTAGCGTCTCAAAAGACTGTCTCCAAAGTGCCGAAAATACTTGCAGCTTTGTTAGGAAAATGTGGGGCAAAGTGGGTGGGCACAGGCCGATAGGCCCTGAAGGTCAAGTTGATCATTATGGTAGAGTCGATCATGGGCGGGGTCTTGGTGGCTCTGGGCAGTCTGCCTGTGGACCTGTGAGAGTGTTAGGTGTTAGGATGATGTGAAGGCTTTCACCCAAGCAACTAGAAGGATGGAGATGCCTTTAAGGGATGTGGGGGAAATTGGCGGAAAGGCTCAGGAGGACTTCAGTTTGGACGTGCTAAGTTTGACAGGCCTATTAGACCTCCAAAGGGAGCTAGCCAGGAGGCAGCTGGATCGGTCTGTCTGGAACCCAGAGGAAAGTTCTGGGCAGCAGGTGTCCTTGCAGAGACAATGTTTAAAGGCATGAGACTGAATGAGATCCTTGAGGAGGTGAGAGCAGAGAGAGGCAGTTGAAGGCCCTAGGTCCAGGGCTCTCCAACCTCCAGACTCTAGAGGTTGGAGGGAAGAGGAAACCACAGAATGCACAGAGGACTGACTGACTGGGGAGATTAGAGATAAATCAGGAGAGCTTGGTGTCCCAGCAGCCAAGGGAAGCAAGGGCGGTAAGGAGGACAGAGTGACTGACTATGTCATATGCCACTGGGAGGTCCAGTAAGATAATTTAGCGCTGGATTTGACAGCAGGAAGGGAGGCCATGGATGACCCTGGCAAGTATGGATCCTGAGGCTTGGAAGCAGGGTGAACTTTATTGAAGTGAGCTCAAAAGGCAGCGGGTAGTAAGGAATTTGGCCCTGTCCTCATCTGGCTCTCTCCTCTGTCTCACCCCCTTCAATTTGGCCTGGAAACTGCCATCAGAGAGCTCTCTAAAACACAAACCTCATCGTGCAACTCTTTTAAACTCTGTTTAAAGTCCTTCAGCGATAGTTGAAACAAGATCAACAAAATACTGATCATTGTTTTTATTTCTGGGCTCTTTATTCTGTTCCATCAGTCTTAACGTCTGTCTGCCAGTACCATACTGGTTTTTTTTTAAAGGTTTTATTCAAAAAAAGATTTTAAAGCACTCTCTACACCCAATGTGCGGCTCCAACCCACAATCCTGAGACCAAGTGTCACATGCTCCACTGACTAAGCCAGCCAGGCGCCCTAGTATCATACTGTTTTAATATAATATATTTTGAAATGACAAAGTGCAATGCCTGCAACTTTGTTTTTTCTTAAGACTGTTTTGGCTATTCAGGATCCCATGTGGTTTCATATGAATTTTAGGATTGTTTTTCTGTAAAAAATTTTGTTTAAAATTTTTTTTAAGATTTATTTTTTTATTTGAGAGAGAGAATACACACACACACATGGGTTGGGGGAAGAGCAGAAGAGAGAGAACCCAAGCGGATTCAGCCCTGAGCACGGAGCCTGACATGGGGCTCAATCCCAGGACCCCCAAGATCACGACCTGAGCCAAAACCAAGAGTTGGACGATTCACCAACTGAGCCACCCAGGCACCCCCCCCCCCCCCCATTGGGATTTTGATAGGGGTTACCTTGACTCTGCAGATTGTGTTGGGTAATGTGGCCATTTTAGCAATATTCTTCCAATCCATGAACGTGTGATATCCTTCCAATTATTTGAATCTTCAATTTCTTTCATCAGTATTTTGTAGTTTTCAGTGTACAAGTCACCTCCTTAGTTTATACCTAAGTGTTTCATTTTTTTTTTTTAGATTTTTATTTATTTAGTTGACAGAGAGAGATCACAAGTAGATAGGGAGGCAGGCAGAGAGAGAGAGAGGGAAGCAGGCTCCCCGCTGAGCAGAGAGCCCGATGTGGGACTCGATCCCAGGACCCTGAGATCATGACCTGAGCCGAAGGCAGCGGCTTAACCCACTGAGCCACCCAGGCGCCCTAAGTGTTTCATTTTTTGATGCTATTGTAAATGGAACTGTTTTCCTAGTTGCCTATTCAGATACATCATTGTTAGTATACAGAAATGCAACTATCTGGGACACCTGGGTGGCTCAGTTGGTTAAGCATCTGCCTTCAGCTCAGGTCATGATCCCAGGGTTCTAGGATATGGTCCTGCATCAGGGAGTCTGCTTCTCCCTCTGCCTGCCACTCTCCCTGTTTGTGCCCGCTTGCTCTCTCTCTCTCTCTCCCTCTCTGACAAATAAATAAATCTTTTTTAAAAAAGAAAGAGGGCACCTGGATGGCTCAATGGGTAAAGGCTCTGCCTTCGGCTCAGATCATGATCCCAGGGTCCTGGGATTGAGCCCCACATCGGGTGCTCTTCTCAGCAGGGAGCCTGCTTCCTCCTCTCTCTCTGCCTGCCTCTCTGCCTACTTGTGATCTCTATATGTCAAATGAATAAATAAAATCTTAAAAAAAAGAAAGAAGTGCAAGTGATATCACGTTTCAATTTTGTATCCTGCAACTTTACTGAATTAGGGTGCCAAAAATACTGGACATCCACATGTAAAAGACTGAAATTGGACCTTTATCTTATACCACACATAAAAATCAACTCAAAGTGGATTAATGACTTAAATACAAGACTTGAAACTGTTAATCCTGGAAGAAAACATAGGAGATAACATCATGACATTAGTCTTAACAATGATGTCATGGTAATGACACTAAAAGAACAGGCATCAAAAACAAAAATAAACAAGTGGGACTACATTAAACTCAAAGGCATCTGTACAAAGGAAGCAATCAACAAAGTGAGAAGGCAATCTAAGGAATGGGAGAAAATATTTGCAAACTAGATACTTGATAAGGGGCAAATCTCCAAAAAATATATACATATATATTTTTAAAAGATTTTATTTATAGGGGCGCCTGGGTGGCTCAGTGGGTTAAAGCCTCTGCCTTCGGCTCAGGTCATGATCCCAGGACTCTGGGATCGAGCCCCACATCGGGCTCTCTGCTCAACGGGGAGCCTGCTTCCCTCTCTCTCTGCCTGCCTCTCTGCCTACTTGGGATCTCTCTCTGTCAAATCAATAAATAAAATCTTTTAAAAAAGAGATTTTATTTATTGATTTGACAGAGACAGCCAGAGAGGGAACACAAGCAGGGGCAGAGGGAGAGGGAGAACCAGGCTCCTCATTGAGCAGGGAGCCCAATTCAGGACTCTATCCGAGGACCCCAGGATTATAACGCAAGCCGAAGGCAGACACTTAACAACTGAGCCACCCAGGCACACCAAATCTTCAAAATATATAAAGAAATCCTATAACACAATAGTGAAAAAACCCAACTAAATTAATAACCCAATTGAAAAATGGGTTGGGTGAGCCTGGTGGTGGGTATTAAGGAGGGCATGTATTGCATGGAGCACTGGGTGTGGTGCATAAACAATGAATTCTGAAACACTGAAAAGAAATAAAATAAAATGAAAAAAAAATTTTTAAATGGGCTAAGGACTCAATTAGACATTTTTCTTTTTTTTTAAAGACTTTATTTATTTACCTGACAGACAGAGATCACAAGTAGGCAGAGGCAGGCAGAGAGAGAGGGGGAAGTAGGCTCCCTGCTGAGCAGGGGGCCTGATGCGGGGCTCAGTCCCAGGACCCTGGGATCATGACCTGAGCCGAAGGCAGACACTTAACCCACTGAGCCACCCAGGTGCCCCAATTAGACATTTTTGAAATGGCCAACAGATACATGAAGAGATACACAACAACACTAATTATCAGGTAAATGTAAATCAAAACCATAAACCTGTTAGGATGGCTAACAACAACAGCAAAAAGACAAGTGTTGGCAAGGATGCGAAGAAACTGGAACCCTTGTATACTGCTGGTGCAGCTGGTAAGGAAAACAGTATGGAAGTTCTTAAAAAAATTAAAATTAAGGGACGCCTGGGTGGCTCAGTCAATTATGCATCTGCCTTCAGCTCAGGTCATGATCCTGGAGTCCTGAGATAGAGCCCCATGTATGGCTCCCTGCTCAGCCCAGAGCCTGCTTCTCCCTCTGACTCTGCCCCTACCCCTGCTTGTGCTCACTCTCTCTCTCTCTGGCAAATAAATAAATAAAATATTTTTTTAATATTTTATTTATTTGACAGAGAGAAATCACAAGTAGGCAGAGAGGCAAGCAGGGAGAGAGGGGGAAGGAGGCTCCCTGTGGAGCAGAGAGCCCGATGCGGGGCTCCATCCCAGGACCCTGAGATCATGACCCGAGCCAAAGGCAGAGGCTTTAACCCACTGAGCCACCCAGGCACCCCATAAATAAAATATTTTTTAAAAATTAAATTAAAATAGAACTGCCATATGATCCAGAAATCCCACTTCTGGGTATTTATCCAAGAAAACTAAAATCAAGATCTCAAAGAATTAGCACTCCTATGTTCAGCACTATTCATAGTCGATATGTAGAAACCAATTAAATGTCCCTCAACAGATGAACGGATAAAGGAAACGTATATTATTAGTCAGTCTTTTTTTCCTAAAGATTTTCTTTATTTATTTGAGATAATAAATATTATCTCAACTTAGATAATGAGCCACCGAGGCACCCCAGAATATCATTCACTCTTTAAAAAAGAAAAAAAAAAAAAGGAAATCTGGGGCTCAGTCAGCTAAGTGTCTCCCTTCAGCTCAGGTCAGGATCTCGGAGTCCTGGGATCCAATCCTGTGCTGGGTTCCCTGCTCAATGGGGAGTCTGCTTCTCTCCCTCCCTCTCTTTCTCTCAAATAAATAATTAAAATCCTTAAAAAATAAAATAAATAGGTGCACCTGGGTGGCTCAGTGGGTTAAAGCCTCTGCCTTCAGCTCAGGTCATGATCCCAGGGTCCTGGGATTGAGCCCCACATCGGGCTCTCTGCTCAGCAGGGAGCCTGCTTCCCCCTCTTTCTCTGCCTGCCTCTCTGCCTACTTGTGATCTCTGTCTGTCAGGTAAATAAATAAGATCTTTAAAAATAAATAAAATAAATAAAATGGAGTCAAGCTTGATCTTAGGGCCCCACAGCTGTTTTATTTACTTAAATAAATAAAACTTTACAAAATAAAATTGAGGGGCACCTGGGTGGCTCAGTCAGTTAAGCGTCTGCCTTTGGCTCAGGTCATGATACCAGGGTCCTGGGATCGAGTCCCGCATCAGGCTCCCTGCTCATCAGGGAGCCTGCTTCTCCCTCTCCCCATGCTTATGCTCTCTTTCTCTCAAATGAATAAATAAAATATTTTCAATAAATGAATAAAATAGAGTCAGGAAGCCAGAAGGGGAAGCCCTCATGCACTACTACATCACATTAATTACGGACCTCAACAGGAGGAGATGCATGTCACTAGTCCTATTATGTTCCTACTCTAACACGAGGAAGGAAGATTCTCTATGTGACCATCAGGAGCACCTGGGGTGCAGTTAAGCAACGGACTCTTGGTTTCCGGGAAGCTCCTTATCTCACCATTGTGAGACGGAGCCCCAAGTCCAGCTCTGTGCTCAGTGAGGGATCTGCTTGAGATTCTCTCCCTCACCCTCTGCCCCTCCTGCTTTTGTGCTCACTCTCTTTCTCTCAAATAAATAAATCTTTAAAAGAAACTTACACTAAGGTTTGAGCTCCCAGTTTACTCCAATGGACTTTTTTTTTTTTTTAAGATTTTATCCATTTATTCCACAGACAGAGATCACAGGCAGGCAGAAAGAAGGGGAAAGCAGGCTCCTTACTGAGCAGAGAGCCCAATGGGGGGCTCGATCCCAGTACCCGGGGATCAGGACCTGAGCCAAAGGCAGAGGCTTTAACCCACTGAGCTACCCAGGCATGCCTCCAATGGACTTTTTAACTGCCCCTCCCAACTCTCCTCCTTCCTAAGAGTTTTCCTTTCCTTTGTTCTCTGAACTTCCCTGTGGCTTTTCCTATGGCTTGCTTGTCCCAAATTGCAATTATTCTGTTATTCCTGAAGAATCCCATTTGCTGGTTAAATAACTGGCTGTTTTACTTGTAAGACTCGCAACCTGCATAGTGTAAAAATTTTAGTAGCATCTCTGTCTTCCAGCCACCAGACATGAGTACCACTCCCTTGGTTTTGACAACCAAAAATATTCCCCAGGCTTTGCTAAATGTTCCCTAAAAGGGAAAATAGCCCATGATCAAGACCACTGGTCTACGTATACCAGACAACTAGCAGTTCTTTTTTTTTTTTTTTAAAGATTTCATTTATTTATTTGACAGAGAGATCGATCACAAGTAGGCAGAGAGGCAGGCAGAGAGAGAGGAGGAAGCAGGCTCCCTGCTGAAGAGAGAGCCCGATGTGGGGCTCAATTCCAGGACCCTGGGATCATGACCCGAGCAAAGGCAGAGGCTTTAACCCACTGAGCCACCCAGGTGCTCCCAACTAGCAGTTCTTAACATGACATGCTGTTTCATACCTTTGATAATCTGCATAACTATCCCCTTTGCCTGGAATGTCTTCCCTCTCCTCTGCCTGACAACGTTTGTTAATGGTTCAAATAACTGCTTAAAGCACCAACTTCTTTGTTTCCTGTGTTCATTTTTGTAGCTCCAGTGCCTAACACCGTCCCTGGCATAAAACAGTACCAGATAGGGGCGCCTGGGTGGCTCAGTGGGTTAAAGCCTCTGCCTTCGGCTCAGGTCATGATCCCAGGGTTCTGGGATCGAGCCCCACATCGGGCTCTCTGCTCCACAGGGAGCCTGCTTCCTCCTCTCTCTCTGCCTGCCTCTGCCTACTTGTGGTTTCTCTCTGTCAAATAAATAAAATATAAAAAAAAAACAGTACCAGATAAATGTTTGCTGAAAGGATTAATCGTCATTATTAAGAGATTTTTATGAAGCTCCTTGTGAGCACTGATTTTTATAAAAGGTACAAAAGGATCCCCACTCTAAGTTTGTTAACAGTTTAATGGGTATGAAAGAAACTGCTAATTATCCCCTACAGTCCTTTCTCTCCTTTTGTCTTAAATAAAAACAGTACTGATAGTTGCCTAGTAAAAACATTTCCCAACCTCCATTACAGAACAAGTCCTTGACAAGTGATTTAAGTGGAATGTGCCCCTTAAAAGAAGGGACAAGTTCATTTTGCTTTCTTGCCTTTGGCTGGAAATCAAATCAAGTGGCTGGAGCTCAAGCAGCTGTTTTGGACTATAGCCTACTTAGGACTATAGAGCAACAAGCCTGTGTTGTGATGAGCACAAAACTGCCCAACTCACCTTGGACTTCATGTCTTCTGACTTTATAGCATAAAAAACTTTTATCTTGTCTAGAATAAAGTTAAACTTAACCTCAAATAATTAAGTTGGGAATATCAAAAGCAGAAGAGCTTGGATTGAGAGCAAAACAGAATCCTAGGACGGATGAGGTAATTTGTATAAGACTAAAATAATGCAAAAAGTGGATGTGATACCAAGGATACCTCATGCCCAGAGGTGTCTGGGCATAGGATTCAAATTTCCTTTATTTATTTATTTATTTTATTTGACAGAGAGAGACACAGCAAGAGAGGGAACACAGGCAGGGGGAGCTGCAGAGAGAAAGGGAGAAGCAGGCTTCCCACTGAGCAGGGAGCCAGATATGGGGCTCCATCCCAGGACTCTGGGATCATAACCTGAATTGAAGGCAAACGCTTAACGACTGAGCCACCAGGCGCCCCGATAGGGTTCAAATTTCTTTTTTTTTTTTTAAGATTTTATTTATTTATTTGACAGAGAGAGATCACAAGTAGATAGAGAGGCAGGCAGAGAGAGAGGGAAGCAGGCTCCCTGCTAAGCAGAGAGCCCGATGCGGGACTCGATCCCAGGATCCCGAGATCATGACCTGAGCCGAAGGCAGCGGCTTAACCCACTGAGCCACCCAGGCGCCCCAGGGTTCAAATTTCTAACACCTGCAAAGATATGGCACCCCATGACTAAGAGATTTTTTAGAAGTAAATCTTCAGGGGCGCCTGGGTGGCTCAGTGGGCTAAAGCCTCTGCCTTCAGCTCCGGTCGGGATCCCAGGGTCCTGGGATCGAGCCCCGCATCGGGTTCTCTGCTCAGCGGGGAGCCTGCTTCCTCCTCTCTCTGTCTGCCTGCCTCTCTGCCTACTTGTGATCTGTCTATTAAATAAATAAATCTTAAAAAAAAAAAAGAAGTAAGTCTTCAAGCCAGAGGAGCAACCTCAAATACTTAGCAAGATAAATAAAAATAATTCCACACCTAGACAAGTTGTAGTAAAACTGAAGAACATAAAAATCAAAGAAAAAATCTTAAAAAATAAGAGAGAGGGTGCCTGGGTGGCTCAGTTGTTAAGCGGCTGCCTTCGGCTCAGGTTATAATCCTAGGGTCCTGGGATCAAGCCTCGCATCAGGCTCCCTGCTCAGCGGGAAGTCTGCTTCTCCTTCTCCCACTCCCCCTGTTTGTGTTCCCTTTCTGGCTGTGTCTCTCTTTCTCAAACAAATCAATAAAAACTTAAAAAAAATAGGAGAGAGATTACCAGGATGCCTGGGTAGCTCAGTTGGTTAAGCATCTGTTTTCAGCTCAGGTCATGATCCCAGGGTGCTGGGAGGGAGGCTCTGTGCTCCAGGGAGCCGGCTTCTACCTCTGTCTGCCGCTCCCCCTGCTTGTGCTCATGCTCTCTCTCTCTCTCTGACAAAAAAAAAATAAATAAAATCTTTTAAAAGAGAGAGAGAGTTTACCAACTAAGCAGCAATAGAAAAATAACTACAGATTTCTCAAGGAAAAAAAAGATATCAGAGATAATAGGATAATAAAAGAATAATATCTTCCAAGTACTGAAGAATAAAGTCAGTCAAGAATTGTACATTCATTCAACAGACTCAGCAAGTACAGTGAATTCATTTTTTCAAAACGCCAACACCTTCTCTGTGCCTGGCATTTTTCTAAATGATTGTGATACGTAACAAATGAAATAGACAGAAATCCATGTCCTCAGGTTGCCTGGGTGCCTCAGTCAGTTAAGCCTCTGACTCTTGGTTTTGGCTCAGGTCATGATCTCAGGGTTGTGAGATCAAGCCCTGTGATCGGCTCCATGCTAGGCTTTCTCTCCCTCTCCCTGTGCCTCCCCCATGCCCCCTGCCCCGTGCTCTCTCTCGCTTTAAAAAAAAAATAACCCAAACAGGTAAGAGAATTGAGATGGTCTGAGGTGGGAAATGGGCTGGAAGTTATTAAAGGGTTGTCAGGGTCACCTCATTAAGGACGTGGCCTTACAGCAAAGGTCTGAAGGAGGTGAGGTACTTCGGGGAAATGTATCCAGATAAGTATTTCTTTAGGCACGAGAGAGAAACAAGAGCATTTTTAGACATATAAAGACTATGGGTGTTTACTACTCACTCTCACTGATATAACTATTAAAATGAAGATTTTTACAAGAAGGAAACGGAAGACAAAAAGAGAAAAAGCAAAAAGAAATGGCGAGCAAAGTCTTTACAAAATCTTTTTTAAAGATTTATTGACTTTTTAGGGGACAGAGTGAGTGTGTGCACACGAGAATGGGGGGAGGGGCAGAAGGAGAGGGAAAGAAGCAGACTCCCTACTGGGCATGGAGCCTGATGTGGGGCTCCGTCTCAGGAACCTGAGATCATGACCTGGGCTGAAACCAAGAGTCAGATACTTAACCAACCGACTGAGTCACCCAGGTGCCCCAACTTTGCAAAATCGAAATGAATACTAACTGTTCGCATATAAAGGGAGGATTAAAAAATGAAACTCAAATACCTCACAACCATAACACAGAAAAGCAGATGGTGTGATGGGAAGGATTGGAGTTAAAGCCCTGAAAACTCCATATATTGATTGCAAGAATGATGTAGTTACTTATTAACTCTACACTTAGTAAAAATTAAACATGTATGTTGACATTTTAAATCAATACAAGAGAGTAAAAACAAGCAAAACATATGTTTAAAAAATTAAAAATACAACCCTGAATAGCCAATGAGCTCATGAGAAAGTTGTAGTGGAAATCATGAAAAAGTTAAAACTGAATGACAATAAAATATAAAAACATGTGACATGCATCTAAAATGGAGTCATGAAGGAAATTTACAGTGTTAAATACATTTTTTCCAAAATATGCCAATTCAGGGTGCCTGGGTGGGTCAGTTGGTTAAACGTCTGCCTTCATATCAGGTCATATCCCAGGGTCCTGGGATCGAGTCCTGCATCAGGATCCCTGCTCAGTGGGGAGTCTGCTTCTCCCTCTCCTTCTGCCTGCTGCTCCCCTTCCATGTTCTCTCCCTCTCCCAATCTCTGTCAAATAAATAAAATCTAAAAAATACAGCAAATCAATGCATAAGGAGTTCTATTTTTAAAATTTATTTTCATCTCTATTTTTATTATTTTTTTAAGTAGTCTCCATGGCCAGTGTGGGGCTTGAACTCACAACCCTGAGAACAAGAGTCACATGCTCTACCAACTGAACCAGCTAGGCGCCCCAACAGTTCCATTTTTAAAAATAATGATTATTTATTTATTTACTTGAGAGAGAGAGAGATTGAGCAGACATGAGGGGAGAGGCAGATGGAGATAAAAAGGGAGAAGCAGACTCTCTAATGAGCAGGGAGTCCTACATTGGGCTTGATCCCAGGACCCTGAAATCATGACCTGAGCCAAAGGCAGATGCTTAGGGCGCCTGGGTGGCTCAGTGGGTTAAGCCTCTGCCTTCAGCTCAGGTCATGATCTCAGGGTCCTGGGATTGAGTCCTGCATCAGGCTCTCTGCTCAGCAGGGAGCCTGCTTCCCTCTCTCTCTCTTTGCCTGCCTCTCTGCCTGCTTGTGATCTCTCAGTCAAATAAATAAATAAAATCTTAAAAAAAAAAACGCAGACGCTTAACTGACTGAGCCACCCAGGCACCACAAGAATTCCATTTTTGAAGCTAGAGAAAGAACAGAACAAACCTAAAAGGACAGAGGAAAAAAATAATACAGAGAAGAGTAAAAATTAATAAATACATACACAAAGAGTAGAAATATCAGTAAAATCAAAAGCTGGTTCTTTGGAAAGACTAATATGATCTACCTTTATGAAGACTGACCTCTTTAAAACGATGAAAGGTAGGGTGCCTGGGTGGCTCAGTTGGTTAAGCAACTGCCTTCGGTTCAGGTCATGATCTTGGAATCCCACGATCAAGTCCTGCATCGGGCTCCGGGCTCAGTGGGGAGTCTGCTTCTCCCTCTGACACTCCCTGCCTCATACTCTCTCTCTCTTACTCATTCTCTCTCTCAAATAAATAAAATCCTTAAAAAAAAACACACTGAAAGGTATATATAAATAATACTGAAAAAAATATATAACTACAAGATTCAATTAAAATTTAAAGCTATATAGAACACTTAGGAAACATGACGGAATGAAAATGTTTTCATTTCCCCAACATCCTGAAATCCCACTAAAATGATGATAAATAATTATATGGGGCACCTGGCTGGCTCAGTTGGTAGTGCATGCTACTCTTTTTCTTTTTTTTTGAGATTTTTACTTATCTATTTGACAGACAGAGAGACAGAGAGAGAGGGAACACAAGCAGGGGGAGTGGGAGAAGGAGAAGCAGGCTCCCTGCAGAGCAAGGAGCCCAATGTGGGATGTGATCCCAGGACCCTGGGATCAGGACTAGAGCCCAAGTTAGACGCCCAACGACTGAGCCACCCAGGCACCGGAGCATGCAATTCTTGATCCCAGGGTCATGAGTTTGAGCCCCACATGGAGCATGGGAATTACTTTAAAAATAAAAATTAATTAATTAAAAATGATAATATATAAATATAAAAGATATGGAGCCACAAAGTCATAAAACTTGCTTAGCGGAATGGAGGAATTATGAAACTAAGTATGCATATCGGGAAGCCAACAACATATAATCCAATTTGCACTGCAGAAACCCATGAAAGTTGAGGAACTAAAGGTATCGGCATATTCACTATCTCACATTATGTACAACTGTAATATGCTGGGAAAAGATTTATGATTTCTGTCACACAAGTACCACTGATACTGCTATGCTTTGTTGCCTACATTCATAATTGAAGGAAATGCTAAATTTCACATAATGGTTAGTGAAAATATAAGATGTAACTTTTTTCCAACCGAGTTCGCAAGTTCAACATACCTGTGGCTTGGCAAGTCCGCCTTAAATATATACCCAACAGGAATACTTCCATGAAGGAACATATATATAAGAATGTACATGGGTGGGGCTCCTGGGTGGCTCAGTGGGTTAAAGCCTCTGCCTTCAGCTCAGGTCATGATCCCAGGGTCGTGGGATTGAGCCCTGCATTGGGCTCTCTGCTCAGTGGGGAGCCTGCTTCCTCCTCTTTCTCTGCCTGCCTCTCTGCCTACTTGTGATCTCTCTCTGTCAAATAAATAAATAAAATCTTTAAAAAAAAAAAAGGGTAAATGGCAAGAAGAAATATGTCTCCAAACAAAAAAAACAAAATGAAAACTAATACTAAAGGATTACCTGATTCCTTTGACCTTGTGGAGTAGGGTTTTACATCTCTGGAGGGGTCTGATGGAATAATTACTAATGGCTACAAGAAAACAAATCAATTAAACAAAATAACCAAAGTAATTATTAACTCTAGATAAAACAAAATGTCATATTTGAAAAGCAGCATAATAAAAATATATAGTTGACTCTTGAACAATGCAGGGATTAAGGGCACCAAATCCCCCACACAGACAACAGTCTAACTCTGGAGTCCGACAAGACTTAACTACTAAAAGTCTACTGTTGATTGGAAGCCTTACTGGTAACAGAAACAGTTGGATTAACACATATTTTGCATATGTATTACATACTGTGTTCTTATAGTAAAGTAAGCTAGAGAAAAGAAATGCTATTAAGAAAATTATAAGGAGGGGCACCTGGGTAGATCAGTGGGTTAAAGACTCTGCCTTGGGCTCAGGTCATGATCTCAGGGTCCTGGGATCGAGCCCCACATCGAGGTCTCTGCTCAGCAGGGAGCCTGCTTCCCCCCTCCCTCTCTGCTTGCCTCTCTGCCTACTTTTCTTTTGCCTACTGTGATCTCTGTCAAATAAATAAATAAAATCTTAAAAAAAGAAAATCACAAGAAAAATACAATTACAGTACTATATGTATATTTTCTGAAAAAAATCCATGCACGAGGGGACCTGTGCAGTTCAAACCCATGTTGTTCAAGGGTCAACTGTGTTATATGTCTCAGCTATGAGCAACAATAAATTATCATAATAATGTTAACAATGAATTATGATTGACCAAAAACGTTAACTAAAACAGATAAGGGGAGGTATTTCCAAGACTTTGCATTGTGAATAAATCCCGTTAGAAACACTACTATCTTTTACTTGTGGTTTGCCAGTCTGCCATGACTTGAGTAATTAATAACAGATACAATTTGTGAGCTGGAACTATTTTCTACAATAGACATGTTTGTGACATCATGAAATTCTCCAAAACATGTCTTACAAGCTATTGGAGCCAATATACGCCTTAACACATGATGGGTAAAGGCAGGTTCTTTAGCAAAAGATTATGACAAGAACCCTTATCTCAGTATTATGACAAGAACCCTTATCTCCTTATACTGAATGTCTGGAAGGCACAAAAAGAGCTTCCCTGCAGCTTATGATAAAGAACAAAACAGCCAAATTTACTCTTCCTTAGAAACATGCCTTCAAGATGGTTAGTCAGGGGGCGCCTGGGTAGTTCAGCGGGTTAAAGCCTCTGCCTTCAGCTCAGGTCATGATTCCAGGGTCCTGGGATCGAGCCCCACATAGGGCTCTCTGCTTAGCGAGGAGCCTGCTTCCCCCCCTCTCTCTGCCTGCCTCTGGGCCTACTTGTAATCTCTATCTGTCAAATAAATAAATCTTTAAAAAAAAAGATGATTAGTCAGGTAACACGTTTTCTTATTTAGCTCCTATGGTCTTAAATATTCTCCAGCTTTTTTTAAAAAGATTTTATTTATTTATTTGATAGAGCGAGACACAGAAAGAGAGAGGGAACACAAGCACGGGGAGTGGGAGAGGGGGAAGCAGGCTTCCCACTGAGCAGGGAGCTGGATTCAGGCCTTGATCCCAGAATCCTGGGATCATGACCTGAGCTGATGGCAGCTGCTTAAGGACTGAGCCACCCAGGCGCCTCCAGCTTTTTTTTTATAAGTAAAGTTAGAAAAGCAATCTATAGCAAACCACATAAATGAACAGAAATTTCAGGTTGAAAAAAGTGTTTTTTGTGTGTTCAATATGCCTCGCTCATTTTTCCCTTTTAATTGGGAGTGGACAGTACAAATGGTTGTATTCTCCATTTTTCCTCTCAGACACCCTCTAACTGTGTGTTTGCAGGAGGTGGTCGCTATAGGAGAACTCAATGCTCATCTTCAATGAAATTCAATAGATAATTCTCTTCTTTGCTTCTGTGTAAATCTGAATAGAAAAGGAGAAGGATTTGGAGAATTAGGGAAAAAATCTTTTGGTTTGAGTTTTAAATTTAGGAAAAAAAAAACAGGGGCGCCCGAGTGGCTCAGTGGGTTAAGCCTCTGCCTTCGGCTCAGGTCATGATCTCAGGGTCCTGGGATCGAGTCCCGCATCGGACTCTCTGCTTAGCGGGGAGCCTGCTTCCCCCCCTCTCTCTGCCTGCCTCTCTGCCTACTTGTGATCTCTCCCTCTGTCAAATAAATAAATAAAATCTTTAAAATTTTTTTTTAAAATTTAGGAAAAAACAAATAACTTTTTAAAATTTTATTTATTTGAGAGAGTTACAGCACAAGCAGGGGGAGGGGCGGAAGGAGAGGGAGAGAATCTCAAGCCAACCCCTGGCTGAGCACAGAGCCCAATGTGGGGCTTGATCTCATAACCCTGTGATCATGACCCGAGCCCAAATCAAGAGTGGGACGCCCAACCATCTGAGCCACCCAGGCGCCCCCAACAAATAACTTTTTTAAAATTGTAGGGTAGTGGTCAAGGGCAGGCCATCTCAAAGTGTACCACTGGGCATACTGATTATTTTTAATTAAAAGTTACTTAAGGGGCGCCTGGGTGCCTCAGTCAGTTAAGCGTCTGCCTTTGGCTCAGGTCATGATCCCAAGGTCCTGGGATTGAGTCCTGCATCAGGCTCCCTGCTCAGTGGGGAGCCTGCTTCTCCCTCTCTCTGTGTCTCTCTCCCTGCTTGCGCTCTCTCTCATGCTCTCTCTCTCAAATAAATAAATAACAACTTAAAAAAGTTATTTAAGGGATGCCTGGATGGCTCAGTCGGTTAAGCACCTACCTTCAGTTCCAGTCATGATCCCAAGGTCTTAGGATCAAGTCCCGTAACCAGTTCTTTGCTCAGCAGGGAGCCTGCTTCTCCCTCTGCCTGCTCTGCCTGCCGCTCCCCCTGCTTGTGCTCTCTCTCTGACAAATAAATAAAAATCTTAAAATAAAATAAAATAAAGTTACTTAAGAAATAGCCAGTGCAAGGGGCACCTGGGTGGCTCAGTCATTAAGTGTCTGACTTTGGCTCAGGTCATGATCCTGGGGTCCTGGGATCGAGCCCCACACTGGGCTCCCTGCTGGGCACGAAGCCTGCTTCTCCCACTCCCCAACTGTTCCCTCTCTCGCTGTGTCTCTGTCAAAAAAAAGAAATAGCCAGCACAAGAACACTCTGAGACCGCCCCCCAACTTTGTCTCCAGAAAGCAGGAAATAAATCTCCCATGTGAAAGGTACACCCTCCCTGTACCAGGGGGTAAACAGACATCCTTATCACCAGAGAAAGAATTCAGAGCCAAGAAGGCTGTATAAACAAACCTTATCCTTTTACTAACTTACTACCCCAGCTCAAATTCTGTTCAGAATTCCTTACCAATTGAAGCTCCTTAACATAAGTTTTCTTTGGCCTGTCCGTTCCTCACAGATGTATTGTCTCTTTGTCTAAAAAACATAAAAACTGTCTGCCTTGGTCATTTCTTTAGGTCTCAATTTCATTATTGGGCCTCTGTGCATACATAATTAATCTTTGGGGTTTTTCTCCTGTTATCTGTCTCAAGGCAATTTAATTCTTAGACCAGGTAGAGAGTCTTGAGGATAGAGGAAAATTTTTCTTATCCAACAGTAGCAGAAACACTAACTTTTTCAAAAATATTTTATTTATTTATTTGAGAGAGAGAGCATGAGTCAGGGCAGATGCAGAGGGAGAAGCTGACTCCTCACTGAGCAGGGAGCCCAATGCAGGGATCTGTCTCAGGACCCTGGGATTATGACCTGAGCCAAAGGTAGTCGCTTCACTCACTGAGCCACCTGGGTGCCCCAGAAAGACTAACTTTATTTTTTCTTTTAAATTTTTTTTTAAGTAATCTGTGCACTCAAGCAAGGTGCTTGACCTCACAATCCTAAAATCGAGAGTCACATACTCTTGAGCTAGCCAGGTACCGCAGAAAGACTAATTTGAAAGTATTCATCTTGGGGGGTGGTGCCTGTGTGGCTCAGTCGATTAAGCATCTGACTTGATTTCAGCTCCGGTCACAATCACAGGGTTATGAGATCAAGGCCTGTGTTGGACTCCACACTGGGCATGGAGTCTGCTTCAGATTCTCTCTCTCTCCCCCTCTGACCCTCCTCTCTCTCTCTTTTTTAAAAAAAATGAAGTATTGGGGCGCCTGGGTGGCTCAGTGGGTTAAGCCGCTGCCTTCGGCTCAGGTCATGATCTCGGGGTCCTGGGATCGAGTCCCGCATCGGGCTCTCTGCTCAGCGGGGAGCCTGCTTCCCTCTCTCTCTCTCTCTGCCTGCCTCTCTGCCTTGTTGTGATTTCTCTCTGTCAAAAAATAAATAAAATCTTTAAAAAAAAAATGAAGTATTCATCTTAACATCATTATGATAAAGCTTTTCTATTTTGAATACTCTGTTCTAAGCTGATGTCTCTAAAGGATTTCACTTTTAAATTCACCATTATTCATTACATACTCATATGATTATTTCAACAACCAAAGTTTATAGTATTTGAAGCAACCAAAAGGCAAAGGGCCTCTAATGTCTATAAAGGCAAAATGTGGGAGCACCTGGGTGGTTCGGTTGTTTAAACATCTGACTTGATTTTGGGGCTCAGGTCATGATCTCAGGGTGGTGAGACTGAGCCCCGCGTCTAGCTCCTCATTCAGCAGGGAGACTTCACAGAATTTTCTCTCTTCCTCTGTCCCTCCTTGCCCAGCCCCCTACTCATGCACGTGTTCTCCCTCTCTCAAATAAATAAATAAACCTTTAAAAAAAAAAAGACAAAATGAGAACTACAAGATCTTTTAACATTGGAAGCTTTTTTAAAAATTTTTTTGGTCTTTGGGACACTGCCCTACTAGAAATTAGGAAAAGTATTAACTTTGAACCATTTTCCCCCTTAGGATTAGTAGTGGCTGCTTGGTAGTTGTTTACCATAAATAAATGATAAACATTTCTGATCTTATTATTTTTTTTTAAATTTTATTTATTTATTTGAGAGAGAGCATGTGAGAGAGCACAAGCAGGGGGAGGGTCAGAAGCAGAGGGAGAAGCAGACCCTCCGCCGAGCAGGGAGCCCGATATGGGGCTCGATCCCAGGACACTGAGATCATGACCTGAGCCGAAGGCAGAGGCCCAACCCACTGAGCCACCCAGGCTCCCCTTATTTTTGTTTTTTAATTATTCTTTGATTTTTCTTTTTACTTGGAGTTTTTTAAAATAGTTCCAAATCCTGGGCACCTGGGTGGCTCAGTGGGTTAAAGCCTGTGCCTTCGGCTCGGGTCATGATCCCGGGGTCCTGGGATCGAGCCCCTCATTGGGCTCTCTGCTCTGTGGGGAGCCTGCTTCCCCCACCCCGCCGCCTGCCTCTCTACCTACTTGTGATCTCTGTCTGCCAAAGAAATAAATAAAATCATAAAAAAAATAGCTCCAAATCCTCCCAATCTGAATTTCTCTAAATTGTTATTTATCTAATTATCTTCCTTTATTTCTATACCTATAGAATGTGTTACAGTGCTTGTCTACTATTTGACATGAAACCTCTTCATGTTTTTATAATTTAACATAAACATCTTTTCTTTTAATTTTTACAAAATTTTAACTTCAGTATAATTAACATATAGTAATATATTATATTATAGGCATACAATACAGTGCTTCACTGGTTCTATACATTACTCAGTGCTCGTCATGGTGAGTGTAACTTAATCCCCTTTACCTATTTCACCCATCCCCCCACCCACCTCCTCTCTGGTAACCAAGAGTTCCCTATGTTTAAGAGTCTGTTTTATTAATCTCTTTTTCTTTTGTTTCTTAAATACCACATATGAGTGAAATCTAATGGAATTTGTCTTCCTCTGACTGCCTTGTTTTGCTCAGCATTATACCCCCTAGATCCAACCATGTTGTTGCAAATGACAAGATCCATTCTTTTTTATGGCTGAGTAATATTCCATTAATAAACATCATTGTATTTATTTATTTAGAGAGTGCACAAGCAGGGGGAGGGGCAGAAGGAGAGGGAGAGAGTCCCAAGCAGGCTCCATGCCTAGTGCAGAGCCCTGTTCTGGGCTTGATCTCACAACCCTGAGATCATGAGCTGAGCTGAAACCAGGAGTCAGACACTTAACCAACGGAGCCACCCAGGTCCTGAAAGTGAATGAATTCTTTATGTCATATCTTCCATTACCTCTTGTTTTATGTCATGAGCAGACATGGTGAATGGCTGCTTAGCATCTTTCATTATAATCCTTAACTGATGGTAAGGTACTTTAAATAATTATACCTTGTAAGCCTCCTTTTTACGTTGGAATCCAAAGTCCTCAAAAATACCTTTAATACCTCAGCTAATATATAAAATAAAATATTATCCTTTCCTTTACAGATAACATTAAAATCAAGTATTTATGTGAAATAACTTTTTGTACTTTATAAATCATCCAACTCCTTTCCTAAATGTCTGCTTGGGATTTGGGTAATTTCAGAGCTGATCTGGGTCAGGAATTAATTTCAAACAACAGTGAATACAAGAGTGTTTAAATAAAGATCATTTGGGGGCACCTGGGTGGCTCAGTGGGTTGGGCCTCTGCCTTTGGCTCGGGTCGTGATCTCGGGGTCCTGGGATCGAGCCCCACGTCAGGCTCTCTGCTCGGCGGGGAGCCTGCTTCCCCCGCCCCCACCCCGCCGCCTGCCTCTCTGCCTACTTGTGACCTCTTTCTCTCTCTGTCAATAAATAAAATCTTTTTTAAATAAATAAATAAAGATCATTTTGATCTTAGTCTCACAGTTCCCATTATGCTGGGTGAAGTTGAACACCAAGCAGTCCCACATGAGTCCCGTGAGTTTTATTTGTGAAAGGAGTTGATACAAAAGGGGCAATACAACTCATAAAAAAATGGCCTGCTCAAGTAAGGCCAGGGAAGAATTTCAGAAGAAAAACAGTACGGTTTTTCTGTGTGTGTGTAGACATTTTCCCTTCTGCTGTTCCAGGTGAGGAGACAACCCCAACCATGGTAATGCCTAGCTTGGGAAGTGGGAAGAAGGATCTTGGACTATACAGTGAAACAGTGACAGTCAAGGATGTGAGGAACTTTGGAAGAGTTCTCTACCTCTCTCTCTCTGTCTTTTATTCTCCCCTTTAACTAGTGAAAAGGGGCCATACCACACCCTTCCCCTTGGGTTTTATTTTTTTCCTTTTGTTTTGGAATAAATAACATATTAACATGGTACAATAACCAAAAGGTTAGAAAGATGTACAGTGAGAAATATATGAAAAGGCGGGCAACTTCATTAATCATTAGAGAAGTGCCGAGTGAAACTGCAAGGGAGGACTTCTGCGTGGTTCAGTCTGTTACGCTTCTGCCTCTGACTCAAGTTATGATGTCCCAGGCCTGAGGATCGAGTCCCACACTGGGTTCTCTGCTCAGCCCAGAGCCTGCTTCTCCCTCTGCTTGCTGCTCCCCCTGCTTGTACACTTGCTCTCTCTCTGGCAAATAAATAAATAAAATCTTAAAACCAACAACAGGGGCTACCACTATATGCTCATCTAGTTTTCGCAAGAATATGAAGCAACTGGAACTCACACATGGCTCTTAAGAATGTAAAACAGTACAAACACATTGGAAAGCTCTTTGGCAAGTATGCAAGCCAAGGGTAGGCTGCATCAAATGTGACATTTTGGCAGAGTGACTATATAGAATTAAAATTACTCACGAAATTCTGACTTCCTTTTGTCTCCAGAAATCCAGGAATAAATCTCCCATGCGAAAGGTACCCTTCCTGTACCAGGAGGCAAAGAGACATCTTTATCATCAGAAATAGAGACTTCATAAACAAGAAGGCTGTATAAACAAGTCTGGTTACTTTTACTAGTTTACTGCCCCAACCCAAACTCTGTCTAGAATTCCTTACTAATCAAAGCTCCCAAACATAAGTTTTGTTTTTTTTTTAAGATTTTATTTATTTATTTGACAGAGAGAGATCACAAGTAGGCAGAGAGGCAGGCAGAGAGAGAAGGGGAAGCAGGCTCCCAGATGAGCAGAGAGCCCGATGCGGGGCTCGATCCCAGGACCCTGAGATCATGACCTGAGCTGAAGGCAGAGGCTTTAACCCACTGAGCCACCGGGTGCCCCCAAACATAAAAAAGACTTTATTTATTCATTTTAGAGAGACACAGAGAGAGAGAGAATGAGCAGGGGCGAGGACGGAGAGGGAGAAGCAGGCTCCCCATTTAGCAGGGAGCCCGACGTGTGACTCAGTCCCAGGACTCTGGGATCATGACTTGAGCCAAAGGCAGATGCTTAACTGATTGAGCCACCCAGGTGCCCTGAACATAAGTTTTCTTTGTCCTGTCAATTCCTCACAGATTTGTTTGCAAAAAAATTAAAAAGCTATCTGTCTTGGTCATTTCTTTGGGTCTCAATTTTATTATTAGGCTTCTGTGCACACGTGATTAAACTCTGGCTTTTTTTCTCCTATTAATCTGTCTTATGTCAATTTAATTCCTAGGCCAGCTAAAAGAATCTTAAGAGTTCAAGTAAAATTTTTCCTTTACTAAAATGGAACATATGCTTACTCTATGATCTGGCAATTCCAATGCTAGATATGCACCCGATATAAATGTATACATATGTTCACCAAATGATATGTACTGGAATATTCAAAGCAGCACCCCACATAGTGAAATGGAAACACTATGGTAGATACACACAATGGAATACTATACAGCAATGAAAACAAACAATTCAAAGCTACATGTGAGAATATAAATGAATCTCACAGCCATAAATGTTAAGAGAAAGAAGTCAGGCATAAAGAATTCACACCATGTAGTTCAGTTTACAGAAATTTCTGAACAGGCAAAATTAACCAATATGTTAGAAGTCAGGATGGTCGTATTCTTGGTAGAGGAAGTGACCTGGAAGCGAAACCAAGGAAGCATCTAGATTGCCGGCCATGCTCTTTCTTGCTCTCAGTGCTGGTTACGTGAGTGTGTTCATTCGTGAAGACTTATCAAGTTGTACATTTATTATTTGTGCACTTGTCTGTAGAGGTATTATACCCTAATTAAGTTTAATTACAAAAAGAAACTTTACATGGGGCACCTGGGTGGCTCAGTCAGTTAAGTGTCTGCTATTGGCTCAGGACATGATCCCAGGGTCTTGGGTTTGAGCCCTACGCTAGACTCCCTGCTTGGCAGGGAGCCTGCTTCTCCCTCTCTCTCTGCCTGCTGCTCCCCCTGCTTGTGCTCCCTCTATGTCAAATAAAATCCTTTTTAAAAAGGATTTATTTATTTGACAGAGAGAGAACACAAGTAGGCAGAGAGGCAGGCAGAGAGGGGGAGGCAGGCTTCCTGCTGAGCAGAGAGCCCAATGCTGAGCTCGATCCCAGGACCCTGAGATCATGGCCTGAGTTGAAGGCAGAGGCTTAACCCACTGAGCCACCCAGGCGCCCCTAAAATATATTTTTTTAAAGAAACTTTATAGTGTGTGGTAGATAATATAATGCCCCCCCCAAGTTGTCTATACCCTAATCCCTAAAAGCTCTGACTATGTTAAGTGTTTAGAATGTGAAAAAAAAAAAAAAGAGCAGCCATGAGCTGAAGACAATTCCACCGTCCCCCGACCACAAGAGGAAACCAAGATTTAATTCCAGTTTCAATCTATCCCAGGAATCTGACCTTTTAACAGTCAAGCTGAAAGTTCCTGATCAGCACTAGTGAGGTAATCAGCATGATAAACACCCTACCTTTCCTTTCCTCTCAGAAAAATGTCTGAGCCTCAGTCATTTATTTCCTTTTGCTAATAGCTTCCTTGCCCCACCCTCCTACCTGTAAGAACCTTCCATTTTGTACAGTTCTTCTGAGCAGCTCTCTATTTGCTAGATGGGATACTGCCCAATTCATGAATCCCTTAATAAAGCCAACTGAATTTTGTTTTTATTTTTATTTTTTGAGTATAGAAATGTCTAATTTATTTATTTTATTTTTTCATTAACATATAATGTTATTATTAGCCCCAGGGGTACAGGTCTGTGAATCGCCAGGTTTACACACTTCACAGCACTCACCATAGCACATACCCTCCCCAATGTCCATAACCCAGCCACCCTATCCCTATCCCCCACCCCCTGAATTTCATTTTTAAACATAAATTATATGGCAAAGGGAATTAAGGTAGCTAATCACCTAACATTAACACAGGAAGAGTATTTTGGATTATTCAGAACAATAGAATCACAGGGGTCTTAAACGTGGAAGGGGAGGGGTGCCTGGGTGGCTCAGTCAGTTAAGTGTCTGACTCTTGACTGTTGTTCATGATCTCAGGGTCGTGAGATCAAGCCCTGTGTCTGGGGCTCCGCACTGGGCATGGATTCTGCTTAAGATTCTGTCTAAAAAAGAAAAAGTGGAAGGAAGAGATAGAAGAGTGAGTGAAAAAGAGGTAGCTTAAGCAGGGTCAGAGAAAGGTGGTATGTTGCTGGCTTTGAAGATGGAAGAAGGGACCATGAGTGGAGGAAGATGAGCGGCCTCAAAACTCTGAAAATGACCAAAAAACTACATTCTCTCCTAGAGCTTCCAGCAAGGAACTCAGTCTGCAGGTGCACTTGCCTGCATCTCAGTTTTAGTACAGTGAGATCCATGTTGGACTTTTCATTTACAGAACTGCAAGGTAATAAAGGTGTGTTATTTTAACCCACTACATTTGTGGTAATTTGTTACAGCAGCAAAAGGAAACTACTACAGTTGGTGTGGGGAAAAATCAAATGTTCAGTTTTGATGTGTTCAGAGAATCTGAACATGTTAGACAGCTATGCGGAGATATCAAACAGGCAACCGCATAGGAGTCTGGAATTCAGGGGAGAGGTAGCGGCTGGAGGTACAAATTTCGGAGTTGTCAGTGAAGAGCGAAAATCCACAGAATGGATGAGATTAACAAGAGAGTGAGTATAGATAGAAAAGAGGTCTAAGGGGGCGCCTGGGTGGCTCAGTGGGTTAAAGCCTCTGCTTTTGGCTCAGGTCCTGATCCCAGGGTCCTGAGATTGAGCCCCGCACCGGGCTCTCTGCCTGGCCGGGAGCCTGCTTCCCTTCCTCTCTCTCTGCCTGCCTCTCTGCCTGCTTGTGATCTCTGTCTGTCAAATAAATAAATAAAATCTAAAAAAAAAAAAAAGGAAAAGAAAAGAGGTCTAAGGACTGACCTCTGGGACACCCAGTTCTAACAGCTGACATAGAATGGTTTAAAGCTAGAGAGCCCTCAGGAGCACCTGGGTGGCTCAGCCAGTTAAAAGTCCAACTCATGGTTTTGGCTCAGGTCGTGATCTCAGGGTTGTGAAATAGAGCCCTTCGTCAGGCTCTATGCTCAGTGCAGAGTCTGTGTCAGATCTTCTCTCCCTCGACCTCTGTCCCCTCCCCCCTCAAATATATAGATAAATCTTAAAAAGAAAAAGAAAAAAAAGCTAGTGAGCACTCCAGAACAGAGGCAGACACCAAGATGTAAATGCAGAGGCAGATACCTAAGCTAGGCTTATAAGAACAGTCAGGTACTGGAGACAGAAGTAACAGATCTCAAATACGAAGAAACAATTTTGGAAGAGGAATCAAACATCTGCTTGGCAACAGAGGTTGAGAAAAATTTGAGGATTGAGTCTGGGTAATATATTCTAGATGTCAGCAAAGATGGGACCTTGGCTCTGAGCCAGCTTTCTGCCCTGGGCTTCCATTGCATCCTTACCTTGATTCCTGCCCCCCATGGGTATCTGTGTATTGTTCTAGCTTATCATTTTTGTCCTTCTTTCCTATTTCACTTCCTTTTTCCTTAATTGCACATAATACAGAAATAATACATTCAATTGATTCTGACATTTTTTCCCCACATCTTAACACCTCCAAAATCAAGATGAATCTTAGAAGTTAATGGTGTGAGGGGCACCTGGGTGGCTCAGTGGGTTAAACCTCTGCCTTCGGCTCGGGTCGTGATCTCAGGGTCCTGGGGTCGAGCCCCGCATCGGGCTCTCTGCTCAGCGGGGAGCCTGCTTCCCCCCCCCCCCCCCGCCTGCCTCTCTGCCTACTTGTGATCTCTCTGTCAACAAATAAATAAAACCTTTTTTTAAAAAGTTGATGATGGAGGCGCCTGGGTGGCCAGTGGGTTAAAGCCTCAGCCTTCGGCTCAGGTCATGATCTCAAGGTCCTGGGATCAAGCCCCACATCGGGCTCTCTGCTCGGTGGGGAACCTGCTTTCTCCTCTCTCTCTCTGCCTGCCTCTCTGACTACTTGTGATCTCTATCAAATAAATAAATAAAATCTTAGAAAAAAAGTTGATGATGTGTCATAGTTCAATGCACAGCATGTTTTTCTTTTTTGGTACATAAAATAATGGTGGTCTTAAAGTCAAATGGTACCTCTGACTTCATGAAATACAAATGCTCTATCATTTAGAGAAACACTTATAAAATTTTTCATTTTTTTTTAAATTTGAGGGGCTGAACTTGGCTGAAGTTTAATTTACTTAATAATAATAGTCACTGGGGCACCTGGGTGGCTCAGTGGGTTAAAGCCTCTGCCTTCAGCTCAGGTCATGATCTCAGGGTCCTGGGATCGAGCCCCACACCAGGTTCTCTGCTCAGCTGGGAGCCTGCTTCCCCCATTCTCTCTCTCTGCCTGCCTCTCTGCCTACTTGTGATCTCTCTGTCAAATAAATAAATAAAATCTTTTTTAAAAAGAAAGGACTGGAGGGATTTGCTATAAAATAGTAATAATAATAGTCACTAATTTTAAGTGTACAATTCAACGAGTTTACACAAATATGTATAGACATGCAACCACCACCACAATCGTGATAAAGGACATTTTCATCATTCCAAAAACGTTTCCTGGAGTCTCTCTACAGTCAGTCCCTTCTCTCCACCCCTGTCCCCTGCAATCACTGACCTGCATTTTATCACTAGTTTTACCTTTTCTCGAATTTCATAAAATGAGATCGTACAGCATGTGCTGTGCCTGGATTTTTTCACGCAGCATCATCATTCTCAGATTTATTCATGACAGACGTTATCATTTCGTTTTTATTGCAGAGTATCATTTCATCCTATGAATGTATCATATTTCGTTTGTCCATTCGCCAGTTGAGACATCTGAATTGTTTCCAGTCTGCAGCTATTAAAAAAAAAAAGAAGAAGAATTAGCCTTTTTCAAAGTGGGAAAAAGGGTAAACCCATCTAAAGCAGTTGGATTATATTTTATTTTCTCCTCCCCATGAGGCGTGAGTACCATGACAGAATCCTTTTACTTTAAAAAAGTATAAGGAAAACAAATCTCATACATTTTGGTTATATTACTCCTTTAAATATCAGTGAATGGTGTGAAGTATCTGTGAATCCTAATCAATGTGAGGAAAAGAAATTCCAAAGTTCCTGAAAGTACACTTTAGAGTCGATAATAAAAAATACAAATCTAAAAAGAAAGCACAAATTGTTCCCCCAGCGAGGTAAACTTTGGATAACATCGGGTTCCCTGAGGGAAACGAAGCCTGCAGAATCTAGCTTTTTTTTTTCTTTGCCAAAAAAAAAAAAGTTTGTTTTTTTTTTTCTCTTTTGATCTGAAAAACACTGAACTTTCAAGAGTAAAGACCTCTCGTTACTTATAACTGGAGACGCTGATAAAACTAAGGCTCCAGAACGCGCGGCCAGAAGCAGCTAACTACTTTGTATGCCGGGATTTGTAGTCCGTGAAAGAGTCCTTCTAGCCAACATGGCGGAGTTGTGAATGACGTGAGAAGAGCGACCCCGAGGGAGTATGGGCCGCTAGGGGATTGGGCGGTGCGGGGAGTCGACAGGCGGGAAGTTAAGACCAGGTGCTAAAACCTTTCCATCAAAGGAAGCTTGGCGCCCTGATGTCTCGCGAGATTCTGGCGGGGTCCAATGGAACGCGGGGCCTGGCTTATCACTAGGGGCGCTTGTTGGGGGCGGAGCTTTACGGGAGTGGGCCGGGCGTCGTAGGTGCCCAGCGTAGCGGCGTTTAGGCCGGGCAGCCGCTGTGAGGAGCGAAGCCGTGGCCATGAAGGAGGAAAAGGAGCATAGGCCTAAAGAGAAGCGAGTAACCCTGTTGACTCCCCCGGGGGCCACAGGCAGCGGCGGTGGGGCTTCGGGCGACACCACCAAAGGGGAAGATAAGCAGGATCGAAATAAGGAGAAGAAAGAGGCGCTGAGCAAGGTGCCTGGCCGGCTGTTGGCCCGGGAGAGGGCGGGACGGGTCCGCCACCCGCGAGGATGGTTGGGAATGGGGCTGCCCTCTTCCTCTCCCAGTCTGCGCTTCTGTTTCTTCACCTGAGTGGAAATCGCGTCACCCTGTTTTCATCCATTCGTCCGAGATGGGGAGGGGTGGACCCCTTTCGGCCAAGCCCCGGGGTGCGAGTGAGAGAAAACGGGGGGGGGGGGGGAGGGGGGCGGGATTCCCAGACGAGAAGCTTTAGGTCAGAGCTGTGAGATGATGGTGGGGGAGCGACAGTAAAGAGAAAGAGGAATTAAAAGGTTAATTGGGATTATTAAATAGTGAGGGGGCCAGCGGGGGTGGGAGGAGTATTAATGGAGGCGAGTTGAGCGTGAGTGGGGGATTAATGGTCCGGGGGCCAGGTCAGTTTCATCCTATTTGGGGAGCAACGACGGAACTTTTAGTATTCCTTAGAGTTTTTAATTCTTTACGCTGAATGAGGAAGGATTTTGTTTTACGATGTGTCGGATGTGGTAGGGCGATAATAAGTCAAATGTTCCTGGCACCCAGAAAGACCAGGGTTAGCCTGCTAATCTCTTGCTAATACATCTATTGAAAAATGGGTGCTAGAAAATGATGCAAAAACCAGGTGAACTGCGGGGCTTCCGTTTAATAGAACCTTAAGATTTTCCTTTCTCCATGCAGTTCTCATTTCTAGGAGTTTATAAAAACGGCGTTATTACTATGAGTAATTCTGAGCATTAGAATAATTTTCTACTGGGTTTTTATAAGTGAGCTCATCTTTTAAAGACCGTCTATTTTCAGGGGCAGTGATTCAGGTATGACAGAAAACTGATTTGTACTAATTTGATTTTCCTCGTTCATTTCTTAAGGTGGTAATTCGGAGATTACCTCCCACTTTGACCAAGGAGCAACTTCAGGAACATCTTCAGCCTATGCCAGAGCATGATTATTTTGAGTTTTTTTCTAATGATACTAGGTAAAATGAATAAATAAAAGAGGGTGGGGGTAAATGAAAAATTTTCATCCATTCTTTTTTTATCCTACTGTGTTTTTTAAACGATTTTATATATTTATTTGACTGAGAGAGAGAGATCACAAGTAGGCAGAAAGACAGGCAGAGAGAGAGAGGGAAGCAGGCTCCTTGCTGAGCAGAGAGCCCGCTGTGGGAGTGGATCCCAGGACCCTGAGATCATGACCTGAGCCGAAGGCATAGGTTTAACCCACAGAGCCACCCAGGCACCCCTATCTTATTGTTTCTATTTGATTTTTGAGCTTGTCTCTTACAATATATGCATACTTGTAATTCAGCCAGACACCTGCAAGCACATTTACATAATTGCTTTCCTCTCTGCAGTCTGTATCCTCATATGTATGCCAGAGCATACATCAACTTTAAAAACCAAGAGGACATTATTTTGTTCAGGGATCGCTTTGATGGTTATGTATTCCTTGACAATAAAGGTGAGTCCTTGTAACTGAAGGGGAGTTTCTTTGTCATTTGTATGTTTAAGACAATGTGTGTATCACAGTGTTTTCTCAATGCCTTCATAGCTTTTCTAAAATTCTGGGTGATAAAATGTGCAACATTTGGAGAGTTTTACACATTAGCTGAGCTTACTGCAGTCTTATAAACAGATGTGTGACTTTTCACAGCCCTTGGGTATTTTTATTAACCTGTTACTTTTGTAGTTTGATCCACTGAATGAAATTGCCACTGTTTTCCTGTGGCAGTTTTGTTTGCCCTGGATTAGATGATCTGTTGTTTTGACCATTGACTAGTTATAGCAGTAATACTGATAAATGACTCTTTGAGCTTGTACGACACATTTTAAATATTTACTTGACATCTTGCTTCAAGGGCCAACATTGATTTATTTATTTTAATTTAAATCCTTTTAGCCAGTAATTCCCAGTTGGAATACTGTTCAACTTTCTAATTTGTATTAATTGGTACTTAAAACATTCGAACTTGATGATCTCCCACTTTGTATCCAGGAGTCTATAGAGAAGAAAAACTTCAGCCTTAACTCTGCCACTTGCAGCAAAGTGGTCAGGGAATTTAGCCAGAGAATGTCCAAGCTGCCATTTACCACTTTTCTTTTGGCTTTGTGATCATAGGTAAATGACACGTCTTTTTGTTGGGCTGTTTCTCAGTATTACTTCAAAGTTGGTAAAAATGAAATCTTTGTCAGGGAATATGCCAGTAAAAGTTGAAGGATTGCCACTATGTTTGATCAGCTTTTATTAGTCCCTGGTCCCCTTCCCCCACCAAAAGCAGTTGCTTATCCACTCCAGCTTTGTTCCAGTAGATAGCAATGTGTTCCTTGAAATCTGAGCTGTGTTTTAACTTTTTCTTCTCTTTCTTATTCCATATAATTAAACACGTGATGAATCTTGTTAATTTATTGTTTTTGAATATCTTGTCTACTTACTAATACTTTCACATTGTGTCCTTCCCTCCTAATGCCCTAATGGTTAGTGAGGTAACAACCATTGTCTCTAAACTTACAGAATTTTCCTTTTCTTTTTTCATTTTCGTATGACTAACTCAGTCTGTTATATTGTCATGAAATGAGTGTTTTTGAAAATAGTGATTTAAGATAGCAGTTGCAGGGGAAAAAAGTCCAAATTCCTTAGCCTGGTAGTCAGAGCCCTTCAGAGCCTGGCCTTACTTCTGGTTTTTTGGTTTTTTTTTTCCCAACCCCTCTTCCACAGTTCATTCTGCTTCAGTCTGGTTTATCTATTGCTTCTCAAATAGATCAGTTAATAAGCTAATCTGATTCTGCATTCACTAGGATTTCCAAGATCGTGTTTCCTCCCTGACCACTTTGATGCTTTCTGGTCATTTCTGCTTACTCTATTCAGGCTCACATCTACATGCCAATGATAGTGTTTTATACCCTTTATGACATTATTCTAGAGCAGGGATCTGGTGTATTTTCTTTTTCCAGCAGTCACTTGGTTTTTTGTATTGTGATATAACTCACATACCATAAAATTCAGTGGTTTTTAGTATACTCACAAAGTTGTACAACCATCACCACTATGTGATTCTGGAATGTTTTCATTACTCCAAAAAGAATGCTATAACTGTCAGCAATCATCTCCCCTTCTCCCTCTTCTGGACATTTCATATAAACAGAATCATATAATATGTAGCCTTTGTGACTGCCTCTTTTACTTAGCATGTTTTCAAGATTCATCTGTGTTATTGCATATATTATAACCTGATTCCTTTTTTTGTTTACATTTTTTTAAGTGTGGTAAAATACGCATAAATAAAATTTACCATCTTAACCATTTTAAGTGTATAGTTCAGTAGTATTGAGTACATTCACACTGTTGTGCAACCAATCTCTAGAACTTGTTTATCTTGCAAGACTGAAACTCTATACCCATTAAACAGTAAATCTCCATATCCCCATTTCTTCCTCTTCCCAGCCCCTGGCAACTACCATTCTATCTCTGTGAACCATCATTCTGTATAAAGTTGACCATTCTAGGTACCTCATGAGTGGAACCGTAGAGTATTTGACTTTCTGATACTGGCTTATTTATTTAGCATAATGTCCTCAAGGTTGATCCTTGTTATAGGGTGTGTCAGAAATTCCTTTTTAAGACAGAGTAATATTCCGTTGTGTGTATATGCACACACTACATTTTGTTTATCCATTTATCTGTTGAGGGACATCTGAGTTGCTTCCACCTTTTGACTATTGTAAATAATGCTCCTGTGAATGTGAGTGTACAAACATCTATTCAGGTCTCTGCTTTGACTTCTTTTGAATATACACCCAAAGGTGGAATTGCTGGGTAATAACGTAATTCTATTTTTAATTTCTGGAGG
Organism: Meles meles; assembly: GCF_922984935.1. NCBI lineage: Eukaryota > Metazoa > Chordata > Mammalia > Carnivora > Mustelidae > Meles > Meles meles. The sequence goes on along the minus strand of NC_060087.1, from coordinate 102,096,005 downwards.
AACCACCATATTGTTTTCCATAGCAGCTGCACCATTTCACATTCCTACCAATAACGCATGAGGGTTCTAATTTCTTCATGTCCTTGCCAACCCTTGTTACTCTGTTTTTTTTTTTCCTTTAATAGCTGCCATTCTAATGGGTGTGAGGTGATACCTCATTGTGGTTTTGATTTGCATTTCCCTAATGGTTAGTGAGGTAATATTTTAATCTTTTCATATGCTTGTTGGCCATTTGTACATCATCTTTGTAGAAATGTCTATTCAAGTCTTTTGAACATTTTTTAGTTGGGTTTTTTGTTGTTACTGAATTGTAGGAGTTCTTTATATATTTTGTATATTGACCCCTAATCAGATAAATGATTTGCAGCTATTTTCTCCCGTTCTGTAGGTTGCCTTTTTACTCTGTTTTGTCCTTAGATGCACAGAAGTTCTTAATTTTGATGTAGTTCAATTTACCTATTTTTCACTCTTTCATTGCCTGTACTTTTGGTGTCTCCTGGTGTATTTTTTTTCTAATATTTTATTTATTTGACAGACAGAGATCACAAGTAGTCAGAGAAGCAGTCAGAGAGAAAGGAAGGGAAGTAGGCTCCCTGCTGAGCAGAGAGCCCTATGCGGGGCTTGATCCCAGGACCCTGGGATCATGACCTGAGCCGAAGGCAGAGGCCTTAACCCACTGAGCCACCCCTGGTGTATTTTTTTAATAACAATTTTATTGAGATATAATTCATGTGCCATAAAATTCACCCTTTAAAGTGGTTTTTTGTGGGGCGCCTGGGTGGCTCAGTGGATTAAGCCGCTGCCTTCGGCTCAGGTCATGATCTCAGGGTCCTGGGATCGAGCCCCGCGTCGGGCTCTCTGCTCCGCAGGGAGCCTGCTTCCTCCTCTCTCTCTGCCTGCCTCTCTGCCTACTTGTGATCTCTCTCTCTGTCAAATAAATAAAATAAAAAAAAATCTTAAAAAAAAAAAAAGTGGTTTTTTGTATATTCACAGAGTAGTGCAGCTATCGCCACAATCTAATTTTAGAATACATTTAGCACTCCGAAGAGAAACCCCACATTCCTTAACAGTCATTCCCCACTCTCTTCCAACTGTGCCCCCTGCTCTAGGCAGTCACTGATCTTCTTTGTATCTCTACAGATTAGTCTAGAGATTTCTGATTGTATTTTTTTTAAAGATTTTATTTATTTATTTGACAGAGATGACAAGCAGGCAGAGAGGCAGGCAGAGAGAGAGGGGGGAAGCAAGCTCCCTGCTGAGCAGAGAGCCTGATGTGGGGCTTGATCCCAGGACCCTGGGATCATGACCTGAGCCGAAGGCAGGGGCTTTAACCCACTGAGCCACCTAGGCACCCCTCTGATTGTATTTTTTAAATGAAAATTGATCTGTAGATTTTTTTCCCCCCACAAATCAAAACATCACACTTGTAGAAGTTGAATTTAAGTGAATATTGTATTTCCCTGCCGGATCTTTGCATTACATTATCAGTGCGAATTTGGGCTCCTTTGGTAACACACTGATTTTAGTTGTGCCCGTGTGATTTATGCCCACTGAGAGGCCCCTATTCAGATGACTCCCAACCAAAGAGGCCTAGAGAGCGGTGGGTTGACTGTCTTGTATCCACTTTGTGACTTTTTTTGTTACAGAAAGTGTGGTATTTTTTCTAAACAGGTCAGGAATATCCTGCTATAGTAGAATTTGCACCTTTTCAAAAAGCTGCAAAAAAGAAGACTAAGAAAAGAGATACCAAAGTTGGGACTATCGATGATGGTACAGTATAGCTCTAGTTATGTCATGCTATTGCCATGGGTTTTTAAAAAATATCATCTTTGTGGGAATTAATTGGATTCCAGTCTTTTAAATAGGAAAACATACAGAATACAGTTCATGAGAAATGTAATTCACTGCTGAAAGCTTTAATTGTTACAGTGGAAGTGGGTTTCCTGTAAAATTCCCACTCTTCCAGCTACTGCCATTTCATTCCTCCACCGTCGAGCAATATATTGTTGACTGTTGAGCAGTAAATTACCGCTGGTTTGTTGGTTAGAAGACAGTGGGGGAAAATGAGATGTATCAAAGTGCAACTCCTTAAGGTCTCATGCTATTTTATGATTTTTTTTTTGTTTTCCATTTTTATAGAGGGGAGGTTTATCATTGAGAGATGGGATAGAAAAATTTTTATACTCAGGTAACAATATAAAGTAGCTTAAGTGACCTGTTTTTTTTAGGTTTTGAATATGCAGTGAACTGCACACATAGTAATTACATTGAACTGGAATAGAGGAACTGAAAAACTAGAATAATTGCCATATGGGGTAAACTGGGTACATATTTTGAGCTCTGTGTAATGTTCTGTTGGATAAGGCCTTAGCTGTAATATTTTATATCTGATTGACATTTTGGAATCGTCTAGTTTGATTTCCATTATTTTTTATAGTAGGTATTTTATAAAGAAAACATGGAAAAGATTCAACACACAGGTACTTACTGATTGTATCACAGATTCAGATCTGGGAGACCAGATCAGTGACATGCTTCACAGTGTGTCGAAACTGCACAAATACAAGCAATGGAATGACTCAGATGTGTTACCCTTTCTGATGTCAGATGCATCTAAAAAACAACTCCAGGAATTACCATCAACTCCAGTACAGCATGTAGGACCTCAAATTACCTTTCTGGAACACCTGATTTTCAGGTGTTGGGTTTACTGAAAGCGAGGTATACCCATACAGGAATTGCTTACATGCTATCTATTAATACTATGAAGGTCCCACAACTACAACTTTCAGTTCTCACATAAGTGTGACTCTGGGTTATTTGGAGCAGTGACTTTTAAAACCAAACTACTTAACATTCCTGTGGTGTCTAATTATCCCTGACGCCATGTTATACCAGGCTCCCTTACTATGTATGGGGGATAGGAGTTCTGAGAGTAAGGGACCAAGAAAGCCCTAAATGGTCTAGTGGGTGTGTTTAGGTTTATTTTTAATCTTCTATGATGTAGAAAGTTTTGTTAAAGTCTGCTATATTTTGTTTACTTAAACAATGATTTAGATCCAGAATATAGAAAATTTTTGGAGAGTTATGCTGCAGATAATGAGAAAATGACATCTACTCCAGAGACACTGCTAGAGGAAATAGAAGCAAAAAATAGAGAATTAATAGGTAAGTGGGCAATAGGAATTAAGGACAATTGCTTTTTCTTCAGAAGACTTGTCTGACTCCCACTTCTGGCACTTACTAGCTGTGTGACCATGGGGAAGGCACTAACTTCTCTGAGCCTCTGTTTCTTCTGCTATAAAATGCAGGTAGTACCTGCCTCACAGGGTTATATAAATGCTTTGAGAAGATGGGCAAAATTCTCTGTGACCTATTTTAATGTCACATAAATATAAGTGGAAAAAGTCTAAAGATCCATGGGACCTTTAGATATTGGTAACCCTTTGAAGATCAACTGGTATTTTCTAGTAACAAGCAGCTCACATTCCTGAAAAAAATTTGAAAATATCAAAAGGTGAAATTAGTTACTGCAAAATTGAAGACTTCTTGAGAAAGTCTAGTTTGGATGTTCTAGTAGTAAATTGTCACTCTTCTAGTAATAAATGGTCACTCCTCTATCAGCTCTAATCATAAGCAAAGCCCCTGACCCAAGATTTCCACTCTTAGGAATTTATCCAAAGGAAGTATGCTTTCAAAAAGCCAACTATAAGGTGGGGTGCCTGGGTGGCTCAGTCAGTTAAGCATCCCGACTCTTGATTTTGGCTCAGGTCATGATCCTCAGGGTCATGAGATCAAGCCCTGCGCTGAGCTCCACACTGAGCATGGAGCCTGCTTAAGATTCTCTCTCCCGGGGCGCCTGGGTGGCTCAGTGGTTTGGGCCGCTGCCTTCGGCTCGGGTCATGATCTCAGGGTCCTGGGATCGAGTCCCACGTCGGGCTCTCTGCTCGGCAGGGAGCCTGCTTCCCTCTCACTCTCTCTGCCTGCCTCTCTGCCTACTTGTGATCTCTGTCAAATAAATAAATAAAAAAAATCTTTAAAAAAAAAAAAAAAAAAAAGATTCTCTCTCCTGGGGCACCTGGGTGGCTCAGTGGGATAAAGCCTCTGCCTTTGGCTCAGGTCATGATCTCAGGGTCCTGGGATCAAGCCCCGCATCAGGCTCTGTGCTCAGCAGGGAGCCTGCTTCCCCCTCTCTCTCTGCCTGCCTCTGCCTACTTGTGATCTCTCTCTCTCTGTCAAATAAATAAAATCTTTAAAAAAAAAAAAAAAAGATTCTCTCTCCCTCCCTCTGCCCCTCCCTGCTCTCTGTCTCTCTAAAAACAAACAAAAAAAAATGCAAAACACTAAAAAAAACCTAATTACAAGACTAGATAGCATTATTCAGAATATTGAGAATTACATATTCTTCTAAAACTTTATTTTTAAGGTTTTATTTGTTCATTTATTTGAGAGAGAGCACAAGCGGGGAGGGGGGCGGAGGGAGGGGCAGAAGGAGAAGCAGACTCCTCAATGAGCAGGGAGCCCACAGGGTCCAATCCGAGGACCCCGAGATCATGACCTGAGCTGAAGGCAGATTCTTAAACAACTGAGCCACCCATGGGCCCCCTAAAACGGTTTTTATTAGTAGATGCAGAATATAAGCCCATCTCTGATGGTTTCCTTAGAATAAATTCCCAGAAGTGGAATTGTGGGGTCAGAAAGATTAGATATTTTTAGCTCCTTCAGTTTCTTCCCAGTTGAACAGATTTATATTCCCATCTGTAAAACAAGAGAATGTCCTTTGCACTCAATTCTCACCAACACCGGGAATTACTCTTTTAAGAAATTGTTTTAATTTGAATTTCTTCACTTTTTAAAAAGTATTTTAAACCTTCAGAACTGAAGTAGAATATTGTGAAACTTCTTTCTGATAACGTACGTGTGAACTGTTTTAAGGGGTTTACTTTTCCCACCTTGGGTGGTTGGCAGGGAATGTCAGAAAATGGAATCCTTTCTAGGGGTTGATAAGTATTATTAATAATGTGTTTACATTTGTGTAGCTAAAAAGACAACCCCACTTTTGAGCTTCCTGAAAAACAAGCAGGTAAACCTTTTGTTTTTATAGTTCTCTCAATACTTTTATTTCGCTGGTTCATGGTCTGTAAACATACGAGCACTGGGATCCTAGAGGAGAAATAGCTGCTTTTTCCACCGTTATTCTTTAAAGATTTGGCTCACTGGCCTCACTCTCTGACCCGCTCCTTTGGTCTGGTTGTTGGGCCAAGGATTCACTCTGCAAACCCAGAGAGTCTTTACCTTGTTCCAGACACACTCCCTTGATTTTCTGAAAGTCTCTGGAAATACAGCAAGTCAACAGTGGGAGACTGATACCAACAGGCCCTGGTCTTTATTCTCATATTCACAATGGGGTGGGGAGGGGGTTAAAGAGATAGCATGCCCCTTCGTAGAAAGTAGGAAGGAAAGACGATCCAATTTAGTGGGTGCCCACCATACTTCGGGACTAAGTTTCTGGTGGAGATTATCTTGTTTGAAGGCTTATGTTGATGTTTCTTTCCAGAGAATGAGAGAAGAAAAAAGAGAAGAAAGAAGGAGGCGAGAAATAGAAAGGAAAAGACAAAGGGAAGAAGAGAGGAGGAAATGGAAAGAAGAAGAAAAACGAAAAAGGAAAGATATAGAAAAGCTGAAGAAGATAGACAGAGTTCCAGAAAGGGACAAATTAAAGGACGAACCAAAGATTAAGGTATGAAAATAACTTAAATTGACTGCATGTTGCTAAAAATCGCATGTGTCTACTTCGTTAAATATGCATGCATCTTGTGTCAGTGTAAATATATTTTTTTGGTTTTGTTGTTGCCTTTGGTTGGGGGAGGTGAACCAATAGGAATCTTTCCAATAATGCTAATAGTATTATTTTTTAAAATTTGAGATAATTTAAACAGATTAAATAACTTACATGATATTTCTTCAGTGAAGATCTGCATTATTTTTATCATTGTGAATGTTCAATGTTTGGATTATTATTCTCTCAGTTCTTCCTAAGTAAGGGCTTAGGGCTGGCTGGCATGAAGTATGGGTTTTATTCAGCTTTTCCTTCATATTTGATACGTGAAGTTGCCTCATCTGTTTGTTTTCCACTGTCTTCAGGTACACAGGTTTCTGTTACAAGCTGTGAATCAGAAAAATGTAAGGACCAAGTACATGATACAGAGCATCTAGTATCATGTCACACACACAGGTCTTAGTTAATAATAAGTCCTTTTGGTGGTGGTGGTGGTAATGATAACCTGTAGAAAACTCTTCCCTGACTTGAGTCTTCTTCAAATCTGAGCCATTCTAAATTCCTACCTTAGAAGGAAGCCCAGATGCCTTCCTGATGCTCTGCTGGGTACCCAGAAGCTTCCACAATATACAGCTAGAGGACAGCTGTGTCTAAAGAGCTCTTTCTCTTCACGTGCCCCTCCTAACTGGTTGCCTTGTGGGAGTATTTAGGGATAAATACCCTGTGTCACATGCTTCCCCGTTACCTTCTTTAATCTACCGGGAATCTGTGAGTGGCAGATTCTGATGAACACGCTGCATCTAGGAAGAGGAAAACTTGTAGAAAAATCCCAGCCTTACTGCTTCCCTTCTGAGGGCCTGGCTTGGGCAGCTCTTGCTCCCACAAACGTTCTGGGGAAGTACCTAGTACTTCAGAGAAGGTCAGAAAAAATCTCACAGAGGTGGTGGCAGGGTCTCCCTTTATCTCCTCAAACTAAGCAGGCCAGGGTTTGTTCCCCGCAGGGCTCTCCCAGGCTCATTGTTGGCAACAAGGAGCTTGGCAGTGGGGTGGAAGGTTCCCATCTTAATTCCTTCTAGTGATCTCTCTCTCTGCCATGCCACAAGCGACCTGACTTGCTATTCCTGTCAGCCAGGCAGAAGGTAGAGCCAGCCATACTAGAAACATTCATCAATGTTCTTAAGAGAGTAATGAACATCCTGGCTTCTAACAAAGATGTTCATTGGAAAAATAAGAACACTCCCGATGAAGCCGCACGGGGAGCCCTTGCTTTACATTGGTGCCTCCTCGGTGTCCAGCTCAGACTTGCCGTCTGCCGTGGCTGCGCGCTGAAGTACTTCGCGCTTCAGTCTTGCACTGCTTTGCCTTTCGCTTGGTGACTCGTGTGCCGCCTTCACCCTGTGACGAAGCTTTGTGTGATGCCTTCACTCTGAGCCTCGAAATTCTTCCACTTTGCCTAAGAATCTCTCTGAATATCCGACGCCTGGGGGTATTCTAGAGAGGTTCGTGGCCGTGGTGTGAGAAAGAAACTATTTTGTTAGCAATTTGGACTTTATAAAGCACGTTTATTTTAGAATTGCATTCTGTCATATATATGTGTGTGTCTCATATATATATGTATGTATGTGTGTGTGTGTGTGTGTGTATATATACACACACACGTATATATATGTGACATTGAGCAGAGTTCCTACTCGGTAGAGATGGAACTTCATAGTCCTGTGAGGTATTTGGATTTTTAAATCAAATAATGAAAACTATGATTGGACCATCATAAGTGTGTTATTCTCAGGCTCAAGGCAAAATTATTCTTGCAATGGATCTCTCCTTTGGTGACAAAGGCATTCGTCATTCCAAGTACTACAAGGAAACGGTCCAACAGCAATCTGCCTAGCATTTTAAATTTGTGGCTTATTTTCCACATCAAGCGATATCAATATGCTAGTTTGCTACAGAAGGAGTACTTGGAAGTGGGCAGCGGTTCACTGACAGGCTGACCCATCCAGAGCCAAAGGAGTGTTGCTCCCATTGCCACAAGTGATTAAACCACTTTGAGTGGATGACACTTTCACATTAATGGCATCCTTTTAGTCACTCACTGCTCTCGTGCTCTAGTCGTTCACCTGTAAGTTGAAGAGTATCTGCAGAAAGAGGCCTTCTATAGCCTAGATTCAAAATATTTAGTATATTATTTTCTTTGATAGAATCAGAAGAGAATGTCCCACCCTTCAAAATAAGAATAAATTTGTTCTCTTTAAAGCTACTCAAGAAGCCAGAAAAAGGAGATGAAAAAGAATTAGATAAAAGAGAAAAAGCCAAGAAACTGGACAAAGAGAATCTGAATGATGAAAGAGCCAGTGGGCAGAGTTGTACACTGCCCAAGTGCTCTGGTGGTGAACCTAAAGATGAAAAGCCTAAGAGGTCAGTAGCCAAGGACTCTTTGGCACACTTGTTTACAGCATATTTCTACATGCTGGTTTTACTGCCGTGTCCGGGACTCGTGCCTGAGTTATGTGGGGTAGGGGGATGAGGAGAGAGGTTTCAGACATTCTAGCACTTCAATCTGGGCGAATGACTTCTGGTGTGCACTTTCTTTTTTTTTAACTGTTTTTCAAAATGCTAGTATTTTTTTCCTCTGCTCCAGAAGTGCCCCCTCACTGTAGTGGCCAAGTCCTAATCAGAGACATGTGCATGTGTGACCAGACCGGCTTTGCGGGTGTCCGCTCAGATCTGTTTCCCATGCAGGCCTGAAGAGGAGAGTGTCCGAGACTACAGGGAGCGGGAGCGGGACTATGAGCGAGACCAAGAGCGCATCCTGCGGGAGAGGGAGAGGCTGAAGCGGCAGGAAGAGGAGCGCCGCAGGCAGAAGGAGCGCTATGAGAAGGAGAAGGCTTTTAAAAGAAAGGAAGAAGAATTGAAAAAAGAGAAAGAAGCCGTTCGGGATAAAGGAAAGAAGACTGAAAGCACAGAATCAGTAAGCAGCTCAGAAAAAACTGAAAAGAAAGAGGAAGTGGTTAAGAGAGATCGCATAAGAAACAAGGTGCTGCTTTTCGTTGTATCTCTTTTCATGAGGCCTTTTTTTTTTTTGCCTGCAAATGTAAAGGAAAGGGCCAGCTCACTGTTTATGACAGACTTTTTTAAAGAGGAAGTTGAACTATCTGCAACTGTTTTTCAGTCTCAGTTGGGTCCTTTTATGAACACTGTAGAAATTTCAAACAGACACAGAAGTAGAACAGAGAATATGACACACACATCACCCAGCTTCAGCACTTACCAGCTCATGGCCAGCCTTTCTACTCTGCCCCATCCCTACCTCTCTTGGATTCTTTTTTTTTTTTAAGATTTATTTATTGATTTGAGAGAGAGAGTGAGCAAGAGCAGGAGGGTCAAAGGGAGAGGGAGAGAGAATCTCAAGTAGGCTCCACATTGAGTGCAGAACTCGACAAGGGGCTCAGTCTCACAGCCCCGAGATCAGGACCGGGGCGGAAATCAAGAGTCGGACACTTAACCGACTGTACCACCCAGGAGCCCCTGGATGATTTTCAGGCAAATCCTAGACATAACATCTTCTTTAAATACATCAGTATTAGAGACAGATTCTTTTTTTTTTTAAGATTTTATTTATTTATTCGACAGATCACAAGTAGGCAGAGAGGCAGGCAGAGAGAGAGAGGAGGAAGCAGGCTCCCTGCAGGGCAGAGAGCCCGATGTGGGGCTCGACCCCAGGACCCTGAGATCATGACCTCAGCCGAAGGCAGAGGCTTAACCCACTGATCCACCCAGGCACCCCCAGATTCTTCTTAATACAATCCCAATAGCATTTTCATACTAAAAAAAACCCTAATAATAATTCCTTAATGTCCTAGCTACTATGTTGTTTTTCCGAATTGTCTCACTAATAACTTTTTTACGGGCTCTAAGCAATGTCCACAAATTGTATGCTTTAAGTCTCTTAATCTAAATAACCTCCCCTCCTTTTGTTTTCCTGCCATTTATTTGCTTCAGAAACCAGTTTGTCCAGAGGAGCTATCGGCTCTAAATTGGTTGGGCTAAGTATATCCCTGTGGTACCATTTAACATGTTTCTCTATCTTCTCTGTTTCCTTGAAAACTAGTAGTTCTATCTGGGGCAGGGGTCAGCAGATTTTTTTCTGTAAAGGGCCAGATGGTAAATATTTTAGGCCTTGTGGGCCATATGGTCTCTGTTTGAACCACTAAACTCTGTAGGAAAGCAGGCATAGATAATATGTCAAAGAATGAGTATGTGTGCCAGTCAGACTTTATTCATAAAAACAGGTGGCTCCTCACCTACAGGCCTGAATATATTCTGGCTCAGTTTTTGGCAAAAATACTTCATATATTGGGGCACTTGGGTGGCTCAGTCAGTTGACTCAGGTCATGATCTCAGGGTCGTGGATTGAGCTCCACATCAGGCTCTGTGCTTAGTGGAGTCTGCTTTTCTCCTGTCCCTCTCCCTCTGCCCCTCTCTCTGTACTCTCTCTCAAATAAAGGAAGAAATCTTAAAAAACAAAAAAAGAATCCTTCATGAGATGGAGGGGTGCCTGATTGGCTCAGTAAGTAGAGCATGCAGCTCTTGATCTCAGGGTTTTGAGTTTTGGGTGTGGAGATTACTTAAAAATAAATTCTGAAAAAGAGAATACTTCATAGATTGTGTTGTGTACTTCCTGTTGCATCATATCAGGAAGTGTGTGACCTATGGGTGTCTTTCTAGTGTAATGTTCTGATCAATCAATAGTAATTGTATTGTGGTTACGGAACAGAATGTCCTTGTTCTTTGGATATACAAGCTGAAATATTTAGGGATGAAGGGTCGTAATGTCTGCAACTTGCTCACAGATGATTCTGTAAAAATCACATGTATATATGTGTACTAGAGACAGAAGGAGCATGTGACAAAATGTTTATAACTGTGATTCTTAAGAGAAGGGTATTAGGTATTCATTGCATAAGTTTTGCAACATTTCTATAGATTTAAAATTTCTCTAGGTGATAAAGTTGAAAAAACAACTGATCAGTAGGTTCAGGTATTGTAAAGTCTGATCCATCTACCATAAAAAATTTTAGCCTGAGGGGTGCCTGGGTGGCTCAGTGGGTTAAGCCTCTGCCTTCAGCTCAGGTCATGATCCCAGGGTCCTGGGATCGAGCCCTGCATCGGGCTCTCTGCTCAGCGGGGAGCCTGCTTCCCCCTCTCTCTGCCTGCCTCTCTGCCTACTTGTGATCTCTCTCTTTAACAAATAAATCTTTAACAAAATTTAAAAAAATTTTAGCCCAAAATTCAGTTTATACAGGAAAGGCAGGATAAACACTTGTTCCTTTCCCTTTATGTACCAGCATTCAGAGTAATGAGCTGGTGTCCCAGCCACTTCTAGGTAATCAGTGAGTTTTGTTTTGTCGCAATAATTTGTGGATTTAGAAATATTTGGCACATTCCAACTTGTTGTTACCAGTCATTGTCCTTGTTGATGTTTACATTGTTCCTTCTTTGCACAGTGGGAGCCCCATCATCCATTTCATTAAATACTATGCAGGAATCTTAACCTGTTTCAACATTTCATCTCATAAAAATAGTGAAACATTTTGCTGGAATTGTTCAGTTGAGAATAATGCTTTAAGGCTAACTTTCATACACCAGGGAGAAAGGGTAAGGAAGGCTCATGTGGTTTTTTTGTTGAATTCAAAAAGGGCCTAACGTCTAAGTTTTCCAGTATCCTTCTGTCATAAACCACACACGTTACTTGAACTGAGAGGTATGTGATGACTTTATTGAGGCTTATTTAGGAATTTGAGATCTAAAATGCCACCTAGAGAGTCTCAGGCTGGGGTGTTAAGTTGCCATATATGAATTAAGGAATAATCATGTTTGTGGCAAGTTGCATAGGGTTCGAGCTCATAATTTCAGGGAGGTCTCCACTTAAGACTTTGCATTCTTTATTACTGTTTAACTCTTATGATCCTCTTACGTGGTAGTGAATGTTAAAGTCAGTTTACTGATGGGGAAGAGAGATAGGCAATGGCTGAGGTTTCGAAATAAAGGAAATTCAAGGTAATTCAGTTCATCTTGAGATGGTTAAGAAAATTAGATTTATTGAAAACATATCATAGGGATATAAAATAATACTTAGAAAATGGTTGCTTTTATTTGGAGATGGGGAAAGGAAGTGAGCAGTTAGAGGCAAATTAACCATCAGCACTGTTGGTTTGATCTCATAGGAGTTGTTTTGGTATACATCAATACATAATTTATGACTTGAAAATCCCCTGTAAATGTTGAGTAGCAGTTTGTAACATCAACATTTAATTTTACTTTAGGATCGCCCAGCAATGCAGCTTTACCAGCCAGGAGCTCGAAGCCGAAATCGACTCTGTCCGCCTGATGACAGCACCAAGTCTGGAGATTCAGCAGTAGAAAAAAAGCAGGAAAGTGGTATTAGCCATAGAAAAGAAGGAGGAGAGGAGTGATAAGTCCAGAAGGCCTTAGGTGTCCTGACTGTCTAGGCAGCCAAAGAGCATGTATTAAGCAATCCAGAAGTGCCTTCAGGGCAAAGGAGTAGAGAGAGAGAAAGGGGATCGCTGTGCTGGTGGGGTACACTGCAGAGGAGTATGTTTTTTTTTCTTTGCGTCAAAGCAGGAACCTGACCGCAGGTTCAGGTTGGAAGTTCAATTTCACTTTTTATGCAGTTCCTACAAATTAACTTTAAAGTGTCAGACAAAGATGGGGGAGAGGACATGCATTGCAATTTGCAGGCAGGAAAGGTCAGGTGAGGACTTCATTAGGTATGACACAAGGAGGGGGGAAAAAAGACAGCTGGTTCTAAAAGCAAGGTTTGTGAAATCCTGGATTGAATTCTCTTCATTTGAGTGGAACAGAGTCACTGTGAAGTCTTGTTCAGATCTAGTTACGTTCATTGTTGGTGGTAACTGTTGACTTTGTGTAGTGTAGGTGCAACAAGCATGTAATTGTAGTACAAGGACAGTGGAGGATATAACAAATTTTTGCCTGTACAAAAATTTAAACAGTCCTGTTGTATCTATATCCTGTGTCCTAAAGTTTTAGGATTAGTTTTAGTTTTTTGTTTGCTTATGTGAGCTTAGCACAAAGAGTATTTTTAAACATCTCCTTTTTTGCCTGTAGCAGTTTTTATATTAATAAGTAAAATTTAACCCTTGTTTGGTTCTTGACAATCCAGTCTTTGTTTTAATCTTAGGTCTCATGATCTGAGTGCACACCCTCTCCAGGAAGGAAACCGTACCAATATTTGTTCCTGTCAAATAGCAATTTTTAGTCCTGGCTTGTTTTGCATTGATGTCAATAAATATCAGCATCACTCAAGTGTGAAGCTAAGTGTATTTATTAACTACTAAATAGCTATTCATTTTGAGACATTAAATTTTTGATACTGAATTAACCTCTTGGGTATTTTGAAAGGGGATGAAGGATACTCATTTCTGCCTTCACTGGCATTATGTCTTTATTCTTCCCACCAGGAAGATCAAATCATGGTTCACTACTCTTGTTCCACAAGAACCAAAATGTCTGGACAATATCCTTGAGCTGCTGCTTCATGTCCATCCTGCCAGCTTCTCCTAACGTGGCGTCAGTCTGCCCTTACTTAGTAAGTGACCATTTAGTTTTGCTCAGCTTTGAGAAACCAGTATCCCGGGAGGTGGGTAAAGAGGACCAAAGATGACTAAAAGAATGGTCCTCAGCTGGGAGAGAGGACTAAAACACAGGAAGGGCGAATTTCAAAGAGCATGGCTGGCAGCGGCCCGTGCCTCAGAGGTCAGGGAAGCTGAGATGTGTTCACCGGGCTCCGCAGTACTGAGGTCAGTAGTGAACTGCTGAAGTAGAAACCACATTACGGGGAGGGGTGAGTGGCAGGTAGGAAATGTGGGTGGGGCAGCTGGATGAATGGACCTCGGAGCTCAGAGAAGAGGTCTGGGCTGAAGGTACAGATTGGGAATTCGTCTGTTTTAGGTGACCATTGAATCCATGGGTCTAGATTTAGTCACTTAGGGAAAGAGTGAAGAAAGAACAAGCAGACCTAGAGCCCAGGCTTGAAGAACCATAAGGTTACAGGTAAGGAAAAGCACCGTCAAAGACAGAAAAGGGCTAGCAGGAGAGGAGGTGGGAAACCGGCAGACTCTAATACTCCCTAACCGGAAAGACTGAAGAAGGCAAAGGAAGTGGCCATTAGGGTTGGACACTGCTGGAAGGTCAAGTGTGATGCCTGAGAAAAAGGGCCATGATTTTCTACAAATCTTTGATGACCTGGAATTACAGGGACTGGAAGCCAGACTAGGTTGAGAATGGTTACAGCATAGACGTTTGGCAGTGAGAAAAATGGAGACAGGTAAATGGTGAGGAAGGATGATTTTAAATATGAAAACTACTAAAGCATGTTTAGAAGCCAAAAGGAAACCTCAGACCCAAGGGAAGCGATCGTCAGCTAGGTCTCCTGGGAAGGCAGGTGAAAGCAGGGCAGCACAGGGCAGAGCTGGCCTGCAGAGAAGCAGGAGAAGCAATGCCCCGCAGCCGCCAGTCCTGAGCTGGTGTCACTTGCCTCCCTCCCCAGCCTGGGACCTGCAGCCAGGCCTCTCGAGGCTGTGTTCCCATCAACACCTCTCTCGCTCGTTCTACTCGCCCTTGCCAGTCCAACTCGGTAAACCGCGCTTCCCTACACCCCTTACATTTTTCCATTTACATATTCACTTCAGCAAACACTGATCACCAACAGTAGGCTAGGCCCCGGGGGTCCAGAACCCAAGTCCTTGTCTTTGAGAAACCATGGTCTGATGGTGGCAAGAAGCAACTAGAAATAACCAGAGCGTGGTGCACCATGTAAGGAGGGCTAGGATGGCACAGCCAGGTGTGGGCATCACCTGCCCCTAAGCTTCCAAGTGTTGCTGGAGAAAACCCCTCAACCAGATCAACTGGTGAGACTTCAGGAGGGCCCTCCGTCCTGCCCAGCAGTTTAAATCGCACCAACTTCCTTAGCCGCAGGGCCACCTTGCTCCCCCTGGCGGGCTCCCCTGGCTCTCCTGGGAGGGAGAGGGCGAGGACCACTTCCTTGTAATTCATCATTTAAGGTGTCCGTGAACACAGCTGCTGCAAACAACAGGAAAGTAAGCATTCATTCTGTTTTGCCGACTTCAGATAAAGGTTCAGTTTGTTTTTGGGGATAACGACAGGACGGAGACAGCTGAGACGCTGGATATCAGAACATCCGTGGAGCACCTCCTGTGTGTTGGCACGAAGACTACAAGACTACGGTAGCAAACGAGGTCCCCGCCCTCATGATACTTACAGCCCTGGGGTGCTCCCTGCTCTGGTGGACAGTGATGCAAGGGAAGCAGGCAGAAAAATTCAAAGAGGAGGGCAGTGGGGTTAGGTCTTCAAGGCAGGGACAAATGGATGGCTTTGGGTACTCAGGCCTTCAAAATCAGGACCCACACCCCTTTTCCCAGCAGGCAGACAGCAGGTAGTCCCGAGGCAGTAATTCAACTCGTAATTAGTGAAGATCTAACTCTCTGTGCTACTCACAGATGCTAACTTTAATTCCATAGGAGGAAGGTTAGTAAGAGTTTTGTAGCCCGTTTGTTGCTATACAGAAATTCTGCACTTTTTTTTTTATAGAAGATTTTATTTATTTGACAGAAACACAGCGAGAGAGGGAACACAAGCAGGGGGAGTGGGAGAGGGAGAAGCAGGCTTCCTGCTGAACAGAGAGCCCGATGTAGGGCTCAGGGCTCGATCCCAGGACCCTGAGATCATGACCTGAGCTGAAGGCAGACACCTAACGACTGGGCCGCCCAGGCGCCCCAGAAACTCTATTTGTTTTATCTTTTTATGGGTCCTGCCCAGAATTTTCTTTATAATCTCTGGGGCTGTATTCCATACCACGAAAATCTATTACGACCACTTACGTCATTATTAAAGAAAGCAAGGTAGCAAAGTTAGGTTCCCATGTGGTGAATTCTTGGAGAGAATATATTGACAGCTACATACATAGGATTAGCCATCCTTAGAAAACTCACATTTATTCATTCACCAAATAATTTTCAGTAATTATCAAGTTCCTACTATGGAGACGGGTAAATACGTAATTGTCCATTATTACTGTAATAGATGGCATAACATCTGTATTTCCAGACTTTGAGCATCTCTGGCCCTGACCACCCCCCTAACCTCAGAGGCAGCTGCCTACTAGACATCTATGCCCAAATGACCACCACTTATCTCTGGTCCCAAACTGAACTCAGGTTCCTCCCCGTACTGTTTCGTCGAGGATGTCAACCCCCTACCCACTAAGAATTGAGGGTCACACTTGACTCCATCCTCACTCCCTACAGCCAATCACTGTATCGTTTGTCCAATTCCTCCCCTCCCCCCTTCACTGCCCTTGTGCGGGTTCCCATTATTCATTCATTCATTCACTACTTGAGCATACACCATGAGCCATGTATGTTCTAGACTTCGGAGTTCCATCAGTGAACAAAACAAAATTCCTGCCTTCATGGAGCTTATATTCAAGTGGAGAAAGTAAATAAAACAAGCAAAATGAGCATTATCAGAAAGTGACAAGTGCGGGGCACCTGGCAGTCTCAGTCAGTAGAGCATGTGACTCTTGATCTCGGGGTTGGGAGTTCGAGCCTCATGTCAGGTGTAGAGATTACTTAAAAAGAAAGTGGCAGGTGCTTGAGAGAATAAGTCAGGGAGGGGTGCCTGGGTGGCTCAGTCGGGCATCTGCCTTCAGCTCGGGTCGTGATCCCAGTCCTGGGATCAAGCCCCAAGTTGGGCTTCTTGCTCAGCAGGAAGCCTGCTTCTCCCTCTACAGCTCCCCTGTGCTTGTGTTCCCTCTATCCCTATCTGTCATAAATTTAAAAAATAATAATAACTCAGGGAAAGGGGATATGATGTTCATGGTTGGGGTTGAAAGGCCTAAATGAGAAGGTGACTTCGGAGTAAAGACTTGAGAAGGAAATGAGGGAGCTAGCTCCATGGGTATCTGGGGGTACAAGCCTCCAAAGGAAAAAGTATGTGAAAAAGCCCTGGGGTAGGAATGTGCCTGGCCTGCTCAGGCAAAGAGGCCATGACAGCTGGAGTAGAATGGGCAAGGAGAAGGTCAGCCAAAAGGGATGGAGTAAAGTCAGAGCTAACCTGATCCTACAGGTCTGAGTCAAGACTTTCCTTCCCAGTGATATAGGAACCACCGCAAAGTTTTGAGCAGAGGTGTGATATAATCTGACTTGATCTTTTAAAATAAAAGGATCACTCTGGCTGCTGTGTTGAAAACAGACCAACGCAAGGGAAACAAGGACAAAGAGAGGATAAGCTATTGCAGTAATCCAGTGGAGAAATGATGGTTGCCTGGCCCTGGATGGTGGCAGTGGAAATAGCCAGAAGTGACCATATTCCGAACATATTTTGTAGCTAGAGCCCATGGAATTTGCTGACTGATCAGATTTGGGGGGTGAGAGAGTCAAAGATTATCTAAGCAACCGGAAGGATGGAGAAAGAATTCAGATGGGGAAGACTGCAAGAAAAACGGAGTGTGTGCGTATGTGTTTGGAGGTGCAGGGGGCTATCGGGGGCACTCAGTTGTGGACATGTGAAGCCATGAGACTGAGATCACTGTGACAGTAAGCACAGATTGAAGGGAAGAGAGTCGAGGGCTGAGGTCTGGAGCGCTCAAGCATTTAGACATGAGATAGAGAGCCAGAGAAAGAGATTCTGAGGAGCAGTCAGCAAGAGAGGGCCTTATTTCAAGTGAAGGCAGTATTTCAAGGAGACATCAACTAAGACAAATGTAGCCGATAGGTCAAATAAGATCCTAGCAGAGAAATTAACTTAGGATTTAGCAACAGAGAGGTCACTGGTGATCTTGGGAACAGTTTCAGTTCAAGTGATAGGTGAAAACCTGATTGGAGTGCATTCCTGAGAGGACGGGCACCCACTAGGATGCCTATCAAGTTATTTTTGGGGCATGGGGCAGCTGGGTGGCTCAGTGGGTTAAAGCCTCTGCCTTTGGCTTGGATCATGATCCCAGCGTCCTGGGATCAAGACCCGCATGGGGCTCTCTGCCGAGCAGGGAGCTTGCTTCCTCCTCTTTCTTTGCCCGCCTCTCTGCCTACTCGTGATCTCTGTCTGTCAAATAAATAAAATCTTTTAAAAAATAATGTTTTTTAAAAAAATTATTTGGGGGGCACCTGGGTGGCTCAGTTGTTAAGCATCTGCCTTCGACTGGGGGTCATGATCCCAGAGTCCTGGGATTGAGCCCTGCGTTGGGCTCCCTGCTCTGTGGGGAGCCTGCTTCTCCCTTTCCCACTCCCTCTGCTGTGTTCCCTCTCTCAATGTGTCTCTCTCTGTCAAATAAATAAATAAAATCTTTTAAAAATTTTTAAAAATTATTTTTAATGGGAAATAACCAGCATTCTCAAGGATGTGGGAAATGGGAACTTTCCTACATTACTAGGAGGAGTGTAAAATGGTGCAGCAACTGGAAAAAACAGTCTGGCAGTTATGCAGAAGGTTAATCCTTAAGTTGATAAGTGATCATAGGACCCAACATTCCACTACTAAGTATATACCTCAAATCACTGAAAACAGGTACTCAGATAACCGCATGCCGGCCTTTACAGCATGACTCACTATGGCCAAAAAATGGAAGCTGTCCTAGTGTCCGTCAGCTGACCAACAAAATGATATCGTCCATGGGGCGGAATGTTTAGCTGTAAAAAGGAACAAAGTAGTAACACATGCTGAGGACAGAGAAGAGGCTTGAAACTGTCATCTCAGCCACAGGCTGGCCAGCTGTGGACCACACCTGGTAGCTGCCCTTCGGTATACAGCCTGCAAGCTAAGAAGCGTTTTTGTATTTTTATATGGTTGAAAAAAAAAATCAGAAGAATTGCTTGCAACAGCCACAAATTCTCTGCAGTTCAAATAGCGCCTGTAACTAAAATGTTATTAGGACGCGGCCACACCCCTCGGGGTCGGTATTGTCTGGCTGCTACCATGGAGTTGAACGTTTGCAGTAGGCATAGGTCGCTCCGAAGTTAAGATATTTACCAACACAGGAGGTTAGCCAGCCTCCAGTCTAGGCCCTTGCTACTCGAAGTGTGGTTCCACGGCCCAGAAGCACACGCATTACCCAGGAAGTTGTCACAAATGCAGACTCCGAATCTGTATTCTGCCAAGAACCCCAGGTGACTCGTGTGCTCCTGAGAACCCCGGGAAGCGTTGCTCTAGGAGAATGGGAGCGAGGCCGGATGAGAAGGACATAGGGCTAGTGCTGGGGGCAGCCGAGGCGGAGAGCGGCAAGAGAGTGAGAATGGGCTAACGCCAAGGTCAGGGGTATGGCGAGGGATGGAGTGGCTGCGGAGTGAGGAGAACACGATCCCTGGAGGAGAGGAGGCAAGCGGCTGGGGGCATCCTCGTGCATGTTGCACTCCCGAGCACTGGGACGACAGTGGTGTCCGAGAGAGGGCTAGGAGGCAGGAGCTAAGTTGGCAAGGAGTGGGAGGGAGACACTCAGGAACCGCAACAAAAGAGAACACAGCCCCAACCCCCTCCATGGGTCTCTTTGTTTCCACTCCTACCGCTGCCCCCATCTGCTCTCCACACAGCCTCCGGGCAGGATCTCTCTAAAACACCTCCGTGAGTGCCGCTTACCTTCCAAAGCTTTCAGTGGCTCCCATTTGCCTTCGACTGTTATTTTGAAACCATACTGAGGAACCTTCTCGGCCGGGCCCAAGTGCTTCAGGGGTTCCTCAAAACAAGAAGTGTCCAGGCCAAACAATGAAGATGTAAACTGCCCCAAGGAGCCCGTTCCCGTCTGCTGGCTGGTTGATGTACCAGACCCCATTCATGCATTCTTCTGATGTGTACTGAGCACCTTCTGTGAGGCACGAGTCTGGGCTCAGGGAAGATAGCTGCGAACAAAACACAAGACCTCACAGGATTTTCATTCTAGGGAGGGAGGCAGACAAGAAAAAAAGAAAACATATGCCAGCCAGATGTGTTCTACAGAGAAGACAAAGGAGTAGGGGCAGGGAATGCTGGGTCGGGGAGCAGAAGCTGCCGTTGTAGACAGACCGGTGGTTAGGGAAAGCCTCACTGGGAAAGCGATATGCGAATCAAGCCTTAGAGAGACTGATGGGCAGAAGCTTCCAGATAGAGGGCACAGCGAGTGCAAAGTCCCCTGAGATGGGATCGTCACTGGCCAGCACGGCTGAAGCAGAGTGAACTGAAGGCAAGAGCGGCTGGAGAAGTAAGAGGGAGGGAAGGGAGGGTCTGATGGCGTGTGTCCCTTGCAGGCCACTGTAAGGACTTGGATTGTCATCCAGAGTGAGGTGACGAGCCATTAGAGCCACTTTAAGATTTTATTTATTTGACAAGAGAGAGAGATCACAAGCAGGCAGAGAGGCAGGCAGAGAGAGAGGAGGAAGCAGTCTCCCCGCAGAGCAGAGAGCCACTTTAATACGAGTGACACAATGGGACAGGTTTTTAACAGGATCACTCTGGTTGCTGTACTGAGAAGAAACTGGACGGGGTAGGGTCGAAAAAGGGAGGAGAGGGGCACCTGGGTGGCTCAGTCATTAAGCATCTGCCTCGGCTCAGGTCATGATCCCAGGGTCGCGGGATCGAGCCCCGCATCAGGCTCCCTGCTCTGTGAGGAGCCTGCTTCTCCTTCTCTCCATCCGCCCCTCTCCCTGCTTGTACTATCTCTCTCTGTGTCAAATAAATGAGTAAGAAATCTTAAAAAAAAAAAAAAAAGAAAAGAAGGAGAAGGCGAAGGCGAAGAAGAAGAAGAAAAAGTAGTAGTAGTAGTAGAAGTAGAAGTAGAGGTCAAAGTCTAAGTCCAAGTCCAAGTCACAGTTTGTTGGCCTCCAGGATCAAGCTCAGCCTCCCGGGCCTGCCCTAGGAGGCCCACGATACCGGGTCCGGGTCCGACACGTTTGCAAACATAGAGTTCCCTCTTCCCGGAAAGCCATCCCTCGCTCCCTTTCTCTGCCCCTTCCCATTCCTTCATCCGGATTTCCCACAGGCAGCCACTTCTCTGAAGACCTTTTCCCTGACCTTCTCCTGCCCGGGCTGGGGAAAGGGGTGCTCTGTGCTCTCCCGGGATCCCATTCACCACTCGCAGCACATGGGCCACCCTGGGCTGGAAATGATAGCACCGTCCATCCCGCTACTGCACACGGTACGGGCATGCGACTTGTCCAGCCAGTGCACGCATTGTTCCGCACCCTCTCCGCTTCCTCCAGAGGCCTTCACCCCCTGCACAAGGCCGGGGTGCCTCGTTTCCTGCACTCCGCCCCACCTGCCATGCGCCCCCTTGCTCTCATCCATCCCCCTCACGGGCTCTCTCTTGTATGGGCCAGGCTACTTTGATCATAGGAAGACAGTGGTGGGGCTTATTCAAATGATGTGAATATCTGAGGTGTCATGAAATGAAAATATTCAGGGAGCGCCTGGGTGGCTCAGTCGGTTGAGTGGCCGACTCCTGGTTTCGGCTTCAGTCATGACCTTGGGGTCATGGGATCGAGCTCCGGGTCTGGCTCCACACTCAGTGAGGGAGTATGCTTGAGATTCTCTCTTTCCCTCCCCTTCTGTCCCTCCCCCTGCTCCTGCTCGCTCGCTCCCCCTCTCTCAAATAAATAAATAAATCTTAAGGGGAAAAAAAAGAGAAAATATCCAGCTATTTCCCCAAAGAAACAATGGAGGGAGAACTCAGCAGCTAAGAAAAATTACCTGCGGGGACGAAATAGTCGATGGGGTGGCCGGGGCCGACTGGGGTGGCAGAAAAGTCCTCTGTGAACCGTTTCATCTACAGCTTTGTCTGTAGACCCGGGTAGATGTGTTTTTAACTTTACATTGAAACAGAACACCCACACAGGAAAGGTCACGGACCCAGAGGGTACAGCTAGATGAACCGTCACCAAAGTGAACACACCGGCGGATACAGCACCCAGAGCGAGGAACGGAATATGACCAGCGCTCCCCACCCTGCAAGGGATCACCACTACCCTGACTTCTCATGGCACAGGGTCCCTTCTCCTGGCTTGGGTGTTTCGATAAATGGAATCATACAGCACTCGTGCTTTTGTCTGGCTTCCTTTTTACCAGTACTTGTGGATGTTTCTGAGATCAGCACCGCCACCCTGGGTAGTTGGGAGTTTGTTGTCATTGCTGGAGAGGAAAGGGTGGCAAATGTTTTAGTCTTTTTTAAAAAATATTTTATTTATTTATTTGACACAGAGAGAGAGATCACAAGCAGGCACAGAGGCAGGCAGAGCGGGGCAGGGAAGCAGGCTCCCCGCGGAGTAGAGAGCCCAATGTGGGACTCAATCCCAGGACCCTGAGATCATGACCTGAGCCGAAGGTAGCCGCTTAACTAACTGAGCCACCCAGGCGTCCCAAATATTTACAGAATTTAGAAACTTAATTTACAAAAAAACATTGTCTCTTCATGTCTTTCGTCTTCCCTCCCACTGCAGGAAATGACTGTTCTTTTCAAGGGAAGCTCCTCTCCAATGCCCTTCAGCCCGCCACGTGTCCCCACTATACCTGCACTTCCTTGCAACTTTAATCTCTCTCCTTCCCATCTCCTTCTCCACAGATCTACCAAAAACAACCAGCTCTGGAGCTCACCACCCTAAAGATCCTTCTTTATCTCCTTCTCTTCACTCACAAACATCTTAAAAGCCTCTCGTCCCTGGGGCGCCTGGCCTGGGTGGCTTAGTGGGTTGAGGCCTCTGCCTTCGGCTCAGGTCATGATCCCAGTATCCTGGGATCGAGTCCCGGGATCGAGTCCTGCATCGGGCTCTCTGCTCAGGGAGAAGCCTGCTTCCTCCTCTCTCTCTGCCTACTTGTGATTTCTCTCTGTCAAATAAATAAAATATTTAAAAAAAAAAAAGCATCTCGTCCCCTCAAGCCCCGCCCCACCTCACTGCTCACTCTCTCCCCTTCTCACCACCTTCTCACCTCCCATCTGCAGGGGCCCACCTTTCACAGGCACCAGGGAGCACCTGAGGGCAAATCCTGGAGCCCCTTCACAGCCCTTTTCCCTTCTGACACCTGTGGGACCCAGCTCTGCTAGATTCTGGTCCCCGAAACTTGCCTCCCGCACTCTGGTGACATGCTGCGCCTTCGGGTACAGCGCCCTCCTCCCCAACTGCTCATGTCCTCATCCCACCTGTATTCATCTGCTAGGGATACCCTAACAAAACGCCAGACTGGGTGCCTCAAAGGACCGAAACTTCTCACGGTTCTGGAGGCTAGAAGGCCACAGTCCAGGCATCAGCGGGTCTGGTTTCTCCTGAGGCCTGACTGGCTTGCAGAGGGCTGGCCACCTTCCACTGTGTTCTCACATGGTCTCTGAGCGTCCCTGCTGTCTTCCTGTGTGTCCTACTCTCTTCTGATAAGAACACCAGGCGGATTGGACTAGGGTCCACAGGAGCAAGCCTCATCTTCACTTAATCCCCTCTGTTAAGGCCCTGCCTCCAAATAGTCACATTCTCAGGGACTAGGCTAGGACTCCCACGTACAAATTACAGGGGAACTCAAGTCAGCCCATAACACCACCCCCCCGCTTCTAAGGCTGGATTCAAATGCCACCTCCTCCCCTTAGCTAGCAATCAGCACCCCTTCAACATTCTTGTAATTGTTTATTTGGTTCCTAGCACTGTCTGCCCTGTTACAACACAAGGGAACGAAATTAATCACAGCTGCCGTGTACGGAGCTGGACGGCGGTCATGGGCCAGGTGGATATGAACGCAGGGCTTCATAGGTGCTTGACGTGTCTGACCGGTGATCACGAAGCCTCGCCAGAGCGCTGGCAGTTAAGTAGTAGTGTTTATCCCCATTTTCCGGAAGAGAGAACTGAGGCACGGACAGGCTGGGCGATGGATCCAAGGTCACGTGGCTCGTGCGTTTCGCTGTTGGTATTTGAATTCCGGGCATCCTGGCTTCAGAGTTGGCCAGCCTTCACTTAGTGCCCTTTTTAGTTCAACAGATACCTGGGCCTACCATGTGTTGGGCTTGGATCTTGGTGCTGGGGGTATGGGAGCAGACAAATCTGACAAAAAAAAAAACAAAAAAACAAAAAACAAAACACCCTGCCCTCATGGAGGCTCGTGGTAATGGGACAGTTCTGTATTTTATCATGGTGGTAGTTCCGCGAGTTACCCATGGGATAAAACTATATAGAACCAGACACACACACACACAGACAAGTGCATATATAACTGGTGAATTCTGAGTAAGCTCTTTGGATTGTTCCAATGTCAATTTCCAATGTCAATTCTCCTGTCAATTTACATTAGTGAAGCAAGACATGGACCCTCCAGCAGGCTGAGTGGAAGGTGCACAGGACTTCTCTGTAGGTTTGGGGGACTTCTCATGAACTCCCGATTATTTCAAAATAAAAAGTTTAAAAAAGGGGTGCCTGGGTGGCTCAGTGGGTTAAGCCTCTGCCTTAGGTCATGATCCCAGTGTCCTGGGATCGAGTCCCGGGATAGAGTCCTGCATCGGGCTCTCTGCTCAGGGAGGAGCCTGCTTCCTCCTCTCTCTCTGCCTGCCTCTCTGCCTACTTGTGATCTCCGTCTGTGAAATGAATAAATAAAATCTTAAAAAAAAAAAATCTCTCTGCCCCCACTGAGATTCATTCCAAAGTGGAATTTAGATGACCAATAAGTGATATGACAGGCTGGAAGGTGCTAAGCATTACCGAGAAAAGCAGGGAGTGGGGCTATAGAATGTTGGGGGGAGTGGTCTCTCTTAAATGGAGACATCTGAGCCTTGACTTGCAAGACATGAGGAGACCAGCCACGGGCTACCTGGGAAAATGGGAGTCCTGGGCAGGGAGAACACCTAGGACTAAGGCTGTCAAGAGAACTGTGTCTAAGTGTGTAGGGAAGGGCAAGGAGGTCCGTGAGGCTTTAGCAAACTAAGTGAGAGTCAGAATAGCAGGAGGTTGTGTCGGAGAGGTAAGGTAGTCCAACCAACTGGGTAGGGCCTTTCAGGTGACGGCAAATTCCTGTACTTTTTTTTAAAAAAAGATTTTATTCATTACTTATTTGACAGAGAGAGAAGCAGCGAGAGAGGGAACGCAAGCAGGGGGAGTGGGAGAGGGAGAAGCAGGCTTCCCACTGCGCAGGGAACCTGATGCAGGGCTCGATCCCGGGACCCCAGGATCACGACCTGAGCGGAAGGCAGATGCTTAACCGACTGAACCACCCAGGTGCCCCTCCTGTACTGTCTTTTATTGGGAGAGGGATGGGGAGCCACTGGAGAGTGTTGAGCAGAGGACTGATGTGATCTGCCTTAGGTCTCGAAAGGGTCACTCCAGCTGCTGTAGAGAAGCCAGAACAGAAGAAGGGAGACCAGAGAGGAGCCTTAAAATTATCTAGGTGAGAGCAGGTGGCTTGGACCCATGCCGAGGTGATGAGAAGTCCTCGGGTTCTGGATACATCTCCAAGTCAAGCTGACCAGATTTGCTGACAAACCTGATGCGGGATGTGAGAGAGAAGAGTGGAAGGCAAATTGTAGCCCAAGCCACAGGAAGAATGGAGGTGCCATTGTTTTAAATGGGGGACTTTGAGGGACCCTGTTGGGTGGGCGGGGAGAGGAAGATCAGGAGGCCTGTTGGGGACAGAGTAAGTTTAAGGCATCTAACTGGATATTAGGCATGTAATTGACACCTAACTGGATGTTGGGAAGGTAGCAGGAGTTCAAGGAAGGTCCAAGCTGGAGATATATGTTTGGGTATCATCAACCAAGAGAATTTAGAGCCTTTATATTGGATGAAAGTGTCAAAGGAGGGAGTGTATATAGGAAAGAGAAGAAGTCCAAAACTGAACCTTGGAGCTCTCTAATGTCAAAAAGGAGTTGAGATAACGAAGAATCAGCAAAAGAAACAGAATGGGTAGCATGCAAGGAAGAAGGAAAACCAGGTAGAATGAAGAGCGCCCCTATAAAGCTGTAAGAATTAAAAAGATGATTTACCCTCCCCGGTACCTGCTCTACCTGCTCCCGGTGGCCCTGAGGGGACACAGGCTGAAGAGTAGGAGTCAGAGGGGGAGCTGGAGGGGAGCTGGTGTGCGGGTTGAAATGTCAGAGAGAGATCACAAGTAGGCAGAGAGGCAGGCACAGACAGAGAGAGGAGGAAGCACGCTGCCCGCTGAACAGAGAGCCCGATGCGGGGCTCAATCCCAGGACCCTAGAATCATGACCTGAGCTGAAGGCAAAGGCTTTAACCCACTGAGCCACCCAGGTGCCCCAAAATTGACTAAATTTATTTTAAAAGTCTTCTTAACATAGTTCTCCTTGGGTCTAATAACTATAGTTGATCCTTGAACAACGCAGGGATTAGAGGTGTCAACCTAGTGCAGTGGAAAATCTGCATGTAACTTTTTTTTTAAGATTGTATTTATTTATTTACAGACAGAGATCACAGAGGCAGAGAGAGAGAGGAGGAAGCAGGTTCCCCGCTGAGCAGAGAGCCCGATGTGGGGCTCGATCCCAGGACCCTGGAATCATGACCTGAGCCGAAGGCAGAGGCTTTAACCCACTGAGCCACCCAGGCGCCCCTGCATATAACTTTTTGACTCCCCCAAAACTTAATAGCGTACTGCTGACCAGAAGAAGCCTTACTGATAATGTAAACAGTCGGTTAACACATATTCTATACATTATACATATTATATACTGTATCCTTAAAACAAAGTAAGCTAGAGAAAAGGTTATTAAGAAAATCATAAGGGGGCTAACGGGTGGCTTAGTCGGTTTGATTTCCGCTTAGGTCATGATCTCAGGATCGTTAGATCAAGCCCTGTGATGGGCTCTGCACTGGGCCTGGAGCCCGCTTAAGATTCTCCCTCTCTCTTCTTCTCCCTCTGCACATCTGCTCCCCTACTCTCGTTCTCTCAAAAAAGGTTGGGGGGAGCGCCTGGGTGGCTCAGTCGGTTAAGTCTCTGCCTTCAGCTGGGGTCATGATCCCATCCATGGTCCTGGGATCCATGTCAGGCTCTCTGGTCAATGGGGACTCTGCTCCCTCTCCCTCTGCCGCTCCCCCTGCTTGTGCTCTCTGTCAAATAAAATCTTTTTTTAAAAAGGAAATCATAAGGAAAACATTTATAGTTCTGTACTGTATTAATCGAAAATATTCACCTATAAGTGGACCCATGAAGTTCAAACCCATATTGTTCAAGGGTGTACTGTACTGTAATTTCAAAGAAGTGATGAGTGTATAAATGATATTTCAAGAGGCCTCCATCAACTGCAATGTAACAGGAAACCATCTTTGGTTTCCATTGGTGACAAAGTCATAGGTACTGTTAATGCCACTACAGTTTGCTGCCTACGTTTGTAAATAAAGAAAGGGTTAAATTTCAGACAGTTTGATAATAACGAAGTTGATTTTTTTTTTCCCCAACCAAGTTCAAGTATTCTGTGAATTCTATCCATGGACCATTTGTGGACCCCAGGTTAAAAACCCTCACCTTAATCTACTGGTGCAAAACCTCTTGAGGTGACTGCAAATATACAGAGAGGTTTTTGTTTTTTAAATGTGGAGGAAAAAAACCACGAAAACAGGGATCATTAACATCCAAAACGTATGCCATTAGTTCCCATACATTTTGCAAAGTGGATTAAAAGCCTGGCATTCCTAGCAGCCAAGGAAAAGGTTGTCCCGAACTTTCTCGGCTCAGACCTCGATTAGCAACCTCTTGCCTGGGCTTACTGGACCCTCCTATGGCAGCCCTCGCCGCCCTCTCTTGCTTCCTCCATCATCACCATCCCTTCCCGTCCAGCCCGGCCCGGCCAGATCAAGACACGGCCGAGATGGGTGCTGCCAAGCCATCCCGGCGGAGGTTAGCCCTACGGCCACCCCCTCCCAAGCCCAGGACCGAAGACCCCTGTACTCGGACGTGACGTCTCCCCCGCCCGCCCTGGACCTTAGCCCCGCCCGCTCTGCTCCCTCCGCCTTCGGGAAGGACGCCCCCTGTGGTATCTACCACGGGCTGTGGGCCTCACCCACGAAGCACGGTGCCCTTAGCACACTGACAGGCTCCCGAGGAACGCACTTACGGAAGTGTTGCAAAGCAAATCCCTTTTCTCACCCACAGACCCGGTTTGGCCAAGTTCCCACGGCAGCGCGGAGGCGCGCAGAGGGCGGAGCGGCGGATTTGGGCCTCTGGCTCTGGCTCTGGCTTCTAAGCTCCGCCCTCGGCTGCGTCTTCTAAATACGTCCTTCCGGCCACTTCCTTCTTTCTCTTTTTCGCTCATCCTGGTGTGTGCCGCTGACTGTTATTGACAATGGTAAGTTCATCCGTTCCCATCGGCTCCGGGATGGTTTCCCGAGACATGAGGTCTTTGCGAGCTCGCCGGTGCCGCACTCTGCGTCGAGGTGCGGGGGCTCTTTTAAAGCCTTTTTCCAGGGAAGGTCGAGTTCGGCCACCGCTCCAGTCCGCGGGCCTGGCGGGAAGCTAGCAAGGGATCGAGGAGGGGCTGGCTACCTGACGATGCGAGGGCCGAGGGGTGGTGCTTTGTGCGCCGCCCCGGCTAGCAGGGCTTCCCACTGGCCTTCGCCCTTCTGGAGTGAACTGTGGTTCTGGGGGGGGGGTGTCCACTCCAGAAATCGTGGCCAGACAGTGGGGTGCCCGCCGCACGTGCCAGTCATCGAGAAGGGGATGGGGTCTGCTGGTTTTTTGGAAGTTTTTTAAGGTGGCGCCCAGGATCATACCACGTTAGGAGCTTACGGGACTCGTTAGTCCTTTATTCAAGTCCTTTGTTCAAGAACAAAGTTAGGACTTTGTTCAAGGGACTTAGAATCTCCCCGTGGAAGCACCCTGGAAGGAAGGGTGCCGTGGTGTGGATCTGTGTGCCATTCGGGCGTTCTTAGTAAAATGCCAGCTGCGGACAATTATGGTCGTGGGTTTTACTTGTGATCGTTTTCTGAGAAATTAAAATTGCTGTATGTTTCGAGGTATGGAGAGGATCGGTATCTGGTTTTTTTAGTTGGCAGGAAATTTACAAGTGCTCTAGTGAGCTGGGAGACAAGGATGTAGTCTTTGTAATGGGCCCCTGTTATGCAAGGTGCAAGGGTGTGTTGGACCACGTTGTCCAGACTTGAGACTATCACTCCTGCCATTTCCGGATGGTACGGCATACGGAGGAGCAGGACTGGACGAGGTTGGACTTGGATGACCCAAGCTCTTAAAGGCAAAAAATGAAGCGAGGAATTGGGAAAGTCGTCCTTGAAAATATATTTTAATAGAGCAGAATTCATGCCAAAATGATAAGGGGAGAGGGGACGATTAGGTGGCTCAGTCGTTCAAGCGGCCCACTCTTGATTTCGGCTCGGGTCATGATCTCAGGGTCCTAGGATCCAGGCCTGCATCTGGCTCCGCCCTCAGCGAGGAATTGGCTCTGCCTGGGGACTGACTCCTCCTGCCCCGCCCCTCGCTCGCTCTGGCGCAGGCGCTCTCCGCGTGGTTAGCTCCCCTGTTTTACATTGTGCACTGAAACTCCTTGACTTGCAAGCGCTAGATTGTTCTGGTTGACAAAAAGCTGTGTTCTTCTCCAGCCATTCCCCAATGGTCCTCTGGGTCCTGGGGTGACAGCAGGGACAACCGGAAGTTATCCTAGCCTTGGAGCATACATGACCTGGGTTTGGATCCCAGCTCTGTGTGTTAATACTCTGCTTTGGGGTAGGTTACTTGCTTTCCTGACTTTTAATGCTGATTTTTACTCGAACGGTGGGGATTATGGTATCTGCCTCCAGAAGCTGTGAGGAACAGAGAAGGCAGGATGAGTTTTGCATTGAAAACGTAGGTTTTGGTATAGGTGAAGCATTCAGATGTTTGTGGATTGTGGGCGTCTGACTTTGAATCAGTGGAGCAAGCTCTCCGTGTGGCTGTCTAAATTGATTACGTTTCTTTCCCAGTCTTCTCACAAGACTTTCAGGATCAAGCGATTCCTGGCCAAGAAACAAAAGCAGAATCGTCCCATTCCCCAGTGGATTCGGATGAAAACTGGTAATAAAATCAGGTAAGGACCCCCACAACCACCTGCTTGTTTTTGTGGTTGCTGTTGTATTTTATTTTCTTTTTAGCTAATTAGTTTTTGATGGGCAGCAAAGCAAGATTTATTGAATGATAGCAAAGTGATAATACAAAGCTCCCGAGGAGGAAGGGGACCCGAGAGGGTTGCCCTGTGGTCGTCTTTTACAACGTGCTTCCTCTGTGTATCTGTACAGCAGCCCAGGCCACAGCTGGGATTCAGGTAGACATGCCACTATTTGTTAATTTCCTGTTGTTTCCAGTCTGTGCCAGAAGGTAAGGTGGAAGGCTGTCCTCCTTACTCATCACAGTGGGGAAGACCATGTTGCTCACTCAGTCCATCTTGAGGTGTTTATCTTTTTGAAAGATTGGGTGATTGCTCTCCACTGCAGAAGTAGTTGAATTGATGGTTTGGGGGAAAAGATATTATTCAAATGGCTACAGAGGGCTTCCAGGGTCACTTAGGCTAACAGGCAAAGCTAAACCTAAAACTCAGGTCTCCTGTGCGCCTTTCAGTCTCGCTGCTCTCTGGGGGGCCAGGTGGACCTTGAGACAGGTCTCCAAAGGAAGAAAAATAAGCATCAAAAATTGGTGGTATTTGCTCAAGGGCTTGCATCCAGTGACAAGCCCCTGTGTGTTAAACACCTTCCAGAACTTGGATTGGTTTAAAATGAAGTAGTAGATTTTTCTGGTTTTCCCAGATAAGTGAGCCCAAAAGACCACAAAGGAGGAGGAAGCAAATACTATTAACCAAAATTTTTATTTGACAATCCTTTTTGTTTAAGCTGAGACCATAGAGCAGGCCTAGCCAGTGGGTCCCTTTCGCAAGATAGACTTCGAAGCTGAGGAATGCCAAGATCATGACACCAGTATGGACTCTGATTTGATTGAATTACAAGTCTGAGTGGGATAGTTTGCCGGTGTGAAGACCAAGATGTGAATGTGGGGGCCTATTTCCTTAATTCTTCCAGCTGGTTAAAAAGACAAGTGAAAATCACACCCTTTCACCTTCTAGGTCAGTTAGTTGCTGCCTTTAGTTACTGTATACTGAACACTGGCTTCTATCATTTATATTTATATTAATATATTAGAACTGCAGCTGGATCTTAAAACCCCTGGTGTTGCCGTCAGAACGATGCTGAGAAAACCATTGCCAAATGGTTACTTCGGCAGCTCAGCCCTTGTATGCACATAAGGGTTTCTGTTGAGAACCTCAGCCATCCATAGGAAAGCCCTTTGATTTATTTACAAATTTATTTATTTGACAGCGAGAGAGGGAACACAAGCAGGGGCAGAAGGAGAGGTAGACCCCAGGACCCCAGTATCATGACCCGAGCCAAAGGCATATGCTTAACGACTGAGCCACCCAGGCACCCTGTAAAGCCCCTTTTTAATGTCTTGGCGTGAACACGGGTCTTTCTGTCATAGCGCCCATCTGGTAGTGGGACCTGCTGTTCTTGGGTGTTGTACGGTAATGAAAAAAATTTGGTTAAAAATACACAGCTCAGCCCCAGGGAACTGGCAACAGTTGAATGATTTTTCTGTTAAAGTCAGCTGTTTTGCGACTTTTTTTAAAAGTGTATTGAAAGCAGGTTGCAATTACAGTGCTTCCTTTTGTGGACGTACTGACATTATCCTGCTGAAAGAAAATCTGTGTCAGTCCTGTTTGATTTTGCCTTCATGAGGGTAAAGTCGTGACCGAGTGACATGGACAATTCTTTGGTAGCCTTAGCCCTGCAGATCTCTTGCTTTGATACTGAAATGATCGGGGGTATTGATCTTTCATAAAAATGAATGCGGGGGCTTTTATGTGTGGGTGACCCACGGGTAGAAATGTTGCTTTGGATGAAGTTGGGGAGTGTTCAAAAGAAATGTGGCTGGGTCTCCCCCCCCCCCCCCCCCCCGGGTTTGAGTCCAAAGTAGGTGGGGGTACTCTTGGGAGGGGCGAGAGCTTCCCCACTGGTCCAGTCTCCTTTAAGAACCAGTGTGTTTCCTAGCCTGGAATCATTTTGAGAGGTAAAGATCTGAATTGATGAGTTCTTAAACACATCTAGCAAATCACTGTTTACCTCTAGAGAGAGCGCCAAACCTGTTAAAGGAAGGGAAAATGGGACCCGTTGCCTTTCAAGGATTTTGTGGTACTGACAAGGCAGGGTGTGTGGTGAGTGGGGGCAGCGGAGTTGAGGTCAGACTGCCCTCGTAACCCGCGGTGTCTTTCTGTGCAGGTACAACTCCAAGAGGAGGCACTGGAGGAGAACCAAGCTGGGTCTCTAAGGCGTCCCACATCACGCGATGACACACCTAATGGGCACTACGTATTTCATTAAGCTCCTTGAAGATCGTGTGTTGTATTCCGTCACCCTATAAACACCTTTCTGCCTGGCCAATAGATACCATTTAGCAGGGAAAGATTTTTCTGTTACTACAGCTCTGCACCAGTGGGTTGGTTTGGTAATAAACATGAGGTCTTTCAGCTTTAATGCTGTTGTGTTTCTGATTTGTGAAGTACTGAATTCCCCCTCCTGTTAGATCACCAGTGGAACTTTCTGCGGCGATAGAAATGTCCCTTGGCGACCAAGTATGTAAATTGTGGCTAGGGGGCGCCTGGGTTGGCTCAGTGCCTTGAGCGCCTGCCTTAGTTAGGCTCTGGTCATGTTCTGGAGAGGGAGGCGGGGGTCTCCTTGACCCTCTGCCCCTACCCCCACCCTGCTCATGCTCTTCTCAAACAAAATCTTAAAAAAACAAAGCATGGCCAGTTTGAATAAAGAACTGACTTGAATTTTTATTTAATTTTAATTAAGCTCCACGTGGCTAATGGCTCTTAACACATTGTGGGAAGTGAATATATGTGTCATCATCATACCTGTGGGTGTAGCACATTCTCTCTCTTTTTTTTTTTTAAGATTTTATTTATTTATTTGACAGACAGACCACAAGCTGGCAGAAAGGCAGGCAGAGACGGGGGGGGGGGGGGGTGGGTGGACAGGCTCCCTGCAGGGCTCAGTCCCAGGACCCCGGGACCACAACCTGAGCCGAAGGCAGAGGCCCCAACCCTCTAAGCCACCCAGGCGCCTCGGTATAGCGCATTCTTAAATAGCATCGTTATCTGCTACTCTATGCCAGTTGTTTTTTACAAGTCTCTATTTGTACACTTGATCTTAGCCAAAAGGCTGAGAAGTGATACAAATCATAACTGTAGAATATAATAAACAACCAAAGCTAATTTGATTTTTTAAATCAAAGTTCATTTGGTGATAATGAATATCTTTTTTAAAGATTTTATTTATTTATTTGACAGATCACAAGTAGAGAGAGAGAGGAGGAAGCAGGCTCCCCGCTGAGCAGAGAGCCCGATTTGGGGCTCGATCCCAGGACCTTGGGATAATGATCTGAGCCGAAGGCAGAGGCTTTAACCCACTGAGCCACCCAGGTGCCCCTGAACATTTTTTTTAAGATTTTATTCATTTATTTGACACAGATCACAAGTAGGCAGAAAGGCAAGCACAGAGAGGGGGAAACAGGCTCCCTACCGAGCAGAGAGCCCGATGCAGGGCTCAATCCCAGAATCCTGGGATCACGACCTGAGCCTAAGGCAGAGGCTTTAACCCACTGAGCCACCCAGGTGCCCCGATGATGAACATTTTTTAATAATAAAACTAGGGGCGCCTGGGTGGCTCAGTGGTTTAGGCCGCTGCCTTCGGCTCAGGTCATGATCTCAGGGTCCTGGGATCGAGTCCCGCATCGGGCTCTCTGCTCGTCAGGGAGCCTGCTTCCCTCTCACTCTCTCTGCTTGCCTCTCTGCCTACTTGTATCTCTCTCTGTCAAATAAATAAATAAAATCTTAAAAAAAAAATAATAAAACTAGTAAAATACATTTGATAGTTGAAACATAAAGCATCATTCATGCAAAAAATGTCACATGTAAAATTCAATGAGAACATTCATAGTTCACAAAAGTGCATATATTTTGTTGATAGCTCATGAGAACAATATAAATTTACTCAAGATACAGAACAAAATTCAGTTAGGCTTATCTTTAGTAGTATAAAATTCTATGCCGAATCCACTGATACTTCTCTTAAGGTACACTTGAAATAATTGATTCAGCCTACCAATGAATGAACCGACATTTTGTAGAACCAAGATCTATTGGTTTTTTTTTTTTTAAGATTTTATTTATTTGACAGAGATCACAAGCAGGCAGAGAGAGAGGGGAGAAACAGGCTCCCTGCTGAGCAGAGAGTCCTATGCCGGGCTTGATCCCAGGACCCTGGGACCATGACCTGAGCTGAAAGCAGAGGCTTTAACCCACTGAGCCACCCAGGCGCCCAGATCTATTGGTTTTATAATACAACTAGTAATTATTTCACCAATCATTTGAATGAGAAATTAGTTTAAACACCATGATATACAGCCTTAGGATAATTAAAAAGCACTAGCAGCTTTGATTTCCATTTTCATGCATACATACAAGACAAGTCTGTATAGTTAAAATTTGAACAAAAAGTCAAACCCTGAAGTATTTTTCCCCCAAGAGAAAAGTTCGGATATTAAAACTTGGTGTAAAAAAAAAAAGTACATGGGGTGCCTGGGTGGTTCAATTGGTTGAGCAACTGCCTTTGGCTCAGGTCATGGTCCTGGAGTCCCAGGATCATCTCCCTGCTTGGCGGGGAGTCTGCTTCTCCCTCTGATCTTAACCCTCTCATGCTCGCTCACTCTCTCATTCTCAAATAAATAAATGAAATCTTTTTTTAAAAAAAAAGTATGTGAAAGGATTTTTACTTAAAACATCGAGCCTCTGCACCAACAAATGAAATTTGACCTACGTATTCACATTTTGCTGATGTAGAGTCAAATTACTATACCTCATAGAAGATTAAAGCTGGAATGCCATGATCAAATGGCGGTGTAGGAGAGGAAGAGCTTGGGCGAATTCAAAAAGGTACGTTGAGTGACGTAATGTGCAGTTAATAGTTCAGTGATAATCTGTTTAGTGGTAATGTGAACAAAATAGGTATTCTGAGTCAAGTGACCTTTTTTCAGTCCAAGACTTCATCTTTACCATGGAGAGAAAATAACCAATTCCATAGCATGCAGCTGTTAGAAAGGTACCCATTCTAGCCCTACCATAAAATGAGTAACTCCTAGAGAAGTAGCCGTAAGCCACAGACAACTTAATACTTCACACGGTCCCGGGTTTCTGTATACAGGCCTGTTCTACGGGGAAATCGGGTGAGGAGTGGAAGTCAGCAGCCTTACCCTTCACTTGTTCTAAGTGGATGCATTGAAAAGTAATAAATAGCCTCATAAAATTAATAGCAATAAACTCTACCTGTCCAAGGTGAATATATATAATTTTTTTTGGTGTTTTTGTGTGTGTGTGTGTGTAGGCAGGGTTCCTAGAAATTCCATTAAGGAAAAATCAAGTATCTCATATAAAAAAGCACTCAAGTTTGTCCTGTGTGTAAAAATCTCTTAATCGGATTAAGCCGCTGCCTTCGGCTCAGGTCATGATCTCAGGGTCCTGGGATCGAGCCCCGCATCGGGCTCTCTGCTCCGCGGGGAGCCTGCTTCCTCCTCTCTCTCTCTGCCTGCCTCTCTGCCTACTTGTGATCTCTCTCTGTCAAATAAATAAATAAAATCTTTAAAAAAAAAAAAATCTCTTAATTTGGGTGCATTTTAAAATCCAGAATGATGCCTACTGCTCAAATACATGAGAGCATAAAAGCACACTGACAAAACACCACCAACAAAAGGAATGGTTTCCAATGATACGGGAATGAGGGTGGGAGGAGATGAAGGGAGTCCCACATACCACCAGTTACAGAACTGCCTTTTGCAACATTAAGTTATACGCACATGGAATGAGGCTAATGTGAGTAAATGTGAAAGCTGTAGGATGACAAGCTTTGAACTTGAACGGCTGTTAGAATTTCTTAATTCAGGAACCTGGCTTCAGTGCTTGATGACTTAGGAAGCAACTCCCCAAAACAGGAAGTCAGTTTGACTTACTGGACAAAAAAGTTTTGAAAAAATTACTCATAACAATTAGCACAGAGGAACAACATTAAAAAAACCATAAAATACAGGGAACATAGGAGCTGAGTTCCCCAAGCTACCAAAGGACAGAATCAGTCTTCTTCACATTAGAATTAAAAAAAAAAAATTGGTATGGGGCACCTGGGTGGCTCAGTGGGTTAAGCCTCTACCTTCAGCTCAGGTCATGATCTCAGGGTCCTGGGATCGGGTCCCGCATCGGGCTCTCTGCTCGGCGGGAAGCCGGCTTCCCCCCTCTCTCTGCCTACTTGTGATCACTCTCTCTTTGTCAAATAAATAAATAAAATCTCTAAAAAAAAATAGGTAAAAGAAATGCTAACTGGGCTCCGCACAGCTGGTTAAATATGGCAGTGGCAACCACTTCGAACGGAAAAGATCTGGTGCTCTCAGTTCCGAGAAAGTGCTCTGACATCCAGTTCTGCAGACACAAATAGCAAAAGCACATAATTTCATGAGCAAAGGCCCCTTTAAGACAAGCCTCTGACAAACCAAAGTTTGTATTAACAATGATCAAGCTACTGTTTCAGTAACATTTTAAGCTTGCGATTTTATTTTTCTCATGCCTACTGGAGGTCTCCGGTTCAGAGGTACGTATGCTTTAAACTAGCCAGATTTACAAGTCCCTGCAGCATTCTTACTCCAAGGACATTCGGACAAAGGTTTCATAGTGTTATGATCGTTCCATCTTCTAAGAGTTTTTGATCTGGAGCATGTGTTTCTGTACTTCTGCCACTTGCTACAGGTGCTAAGCTCACTTCATTAGAAGGGATAAAACCATTCTGTCCAGACTTAGAATTGAGTTCTGTTTATGTTAATGATTCGAGGCTCTCAGTATTAGGAACCGCTTTAGGAATCTGCTGCGGCCCTCCGTTACCTTCAATAATGTCATCTTCATCACTGTCCCCGTCCTCTGGCTCAAAGCTCGGTTCTACCTGCTGGGGAAGCCCAGGATGCTGTTCTCTGTGGATGGGCCAGAGCTGCCGAAGTCTGACTGTTCCGAACAACAGTATTCCTCTCGTTTGCGGGTCTCACCGGTATAACGAGGTTGCGGCTGTTGGCAATCATCATGTCTGTTACTTGATCAAGACTCTTGCCTGAAACTTCTATGCTGTTAACTTCTAAAATGTCATCATTAACAGCTGATAGTCTTGTGCTTTGGGCCAGATGTAGTCTGGATATAAAGATCCCTGGGACCTTCTCTAAGCCATGCGATGTGACCGTGATACTGGAGCCATCCCGGATGTAGAATCCCAAGGGCTTCTCAGTGCCCTATTTGTAAAGACGAACCCTACAATGTGTTTCTTGGAGAATATCCACGTCTGTAATAGAAGACACGGGTCTGAAGTCTTGGGGCATACCAATGACTTTATGTGGTTTTTTTCTGTGGTTGTCAGGATGCAGTAGATTGGTTAAAACATTCTTCATCGGGATGCCTGGGTGGCTCAGTTGCTTAAGCAGCTGCCTTTGGCTTGGGCCTTGATCTCGGGTTCTGGGATCGAGTCCCGCATTGGGCGTCTTGCTCAGCAGGGAGCCTGCTTCCCCCTCTGCCTGCTACTCCTCACGCTTGTGTGCTCTCTCTTTCTGACAAATAAATAAAATCGTAAAAAAAAATACAACATTCTTCCTCTTTATTAGTGTGTCTGTACCAAAGGCACTGTATTCTGCTTCTTAATGTTTTTGTATAAAAATCCTAAGCAGTGAATTGGCCATTGAGGCAGCTTTGTGATAATTATCATCATTATTTCTAGGTAGTAAGTCTCCATGGATGTCTGCGTAGCCTACTAAAACGTCAACATTGGGTATATATATTTTTTTAAGATTTTTAAGACTTTATTTATTTATTTATTTGTCAGAGAGAAAGAGAGAGAGAGAGAACGCAAGCACACAAGCAGGCAGAGCAGCAGGCAGAGGCGGAGAGAGAAGCAGGCTCCCTGCCGAGCACAGAGCCCAATGCGGGACTCCATCCCAGGCCTCTGGGATCATGACCTGAGCTGAAGGCATCGGCTTAACCAACTGAGCCACCCAGGCGTCCCTAATATTGGTTTATCTTATGAAAATGTTGCAATAACCTGTAAAACTCAAATTCTCCAGGTTTTTTTAAATCTTTCCAGTGAAAACTGATGAAATTCAGCTCCAGAATTGCCCTTCACCTCCATGGAGCCCGGCAGCCGCTGCCCAGCCCTAGCCAGTGGCAGTGGTTCATGCTGAGCCCTGGCCACCCCTCGTGACCGCAGGGAGCAAGGAGCAAGCCCGCTGCTGGCGGGCTGGGGACATGCCACCCCACATGCCGGGACCGAGGGGTGGACTAATGCCAGTCTTTTTTTGGATTTTATTTATTTATTTGACATAGAGAGAGAGACAGCAAGAAAGGGAACATAAGCAGAGGGAGTCAGAGAGGGAGAAGCAGGCTTCCTGCTGAGCAGGGAGCCCAATGCAGGGCTCAGTCCCTGGACCCCAGGATCATGACTCCAGCCAAAGGCAGATGCCCAACAACTGGGCCACCCAGGCGCCCCCGTGGGTCTTCAGTACAAGTAGGCATCTTCTGAATGGGGGGTTATCAAACTGGTCTGTCTGGTCTTGCAGAGCCTGTGAACTAAATTTCTGCATCTTTAAATGGTTGAGAGAAATCAAAAGACCATTTTGGCATTTACTAAATCTAGATTTACTGGGCGTTTATGTGTCAGGCACTGTTCTAGGTACCTGGGAGCAGCTGGTAGAGAGACACCTGTATGTCAGGCTGGTAAAAGCCACTAGAGAAGCCAGAACAAACGTCTGGAAAAGGTGGGAAGGGAAGCAAAGTTTCCGAATTATGTGTGGAATGAAGGTGAAACTATAGCAAGAGAAGCTGGGGAATTGAGTTTGGAGGCAATCCTATATCTGGTTTGTAGGGACCCCTTGCTGGGCGTAGCGGAGGCAACGAGTGGTAGGCATGGCACAGGGGTCCCCAGCCTAGCACCCCGTTAGCAGGCTCTGATGACCATAACCCTTAAGGACCAGTGATGACCAGAAACTGGGAGTGGGCTACAGAATACCAACTCACCAACCTAGGAACCTGGGAGCTGTGGCTGTGTGGATGGCAATAAGCATCAGCCTGTGACAAGTGTCCACAGGACCAAAGCGGAGGGACTTGGTCTGATTGGCAGTCATGGCATGTGATGTTTTGGAGTATTAAAAATACCTTCGCCTCGGGGCACCTGAATGGCGCGGTGGGTTAAAGCCTCTGCCTTTGGCTCAGGTCATGATCTCAGGGTCCTGGGATCGAGCCCCACATCGGGCTCTCTACTCAGCAGGGAGCCTGCTTCCCCCACTCTCTCTGCCTTCCTCTCTGTCTACTTGTGATCTCTGTCTGTCAAATAAATAAATAAAATCTTTAACAAAAGATACCTTCGCCTAACTCTTCGGAGGAGGCTGGGACAGGGCGAACGTGGCACTGATACGGAGGGAGCTTCCCTGCGGACCTTACGTAGCTAGTGTTGGAAATGAGAGGGGGAAACGGTGCGGACAGGAGGGTGGGCTGCTTGTGCAAAACGGGTTACTGTTGAGCGTGGGAGGTGGTTCTGGCTCCCGCGGCCCCTCCCTAGCTCGTCCACCTGCCCGTGTTCCATTTCCCAGATGGGAGGGATGAGATCGGTTCCTGAGGAGGAATACTGGGAGCTTGAGACATTTAAGATCCAAACTGACAAACCGCAAGAGGTAGGGCGCTTGAATTTTGCAAGACGTGGGGTTGACCCAGCGTTGCTGCTGCCTACCCCTCGCCGGAGCTGGGATCTGAACCCTGCCCTTCCTTTGCTGGCTGTAAGCCTCAAGAAAACAAGAGGGCTGCAAAGTGAGCAGGATTGAAGTTTCGGGGTGCATCCGTCCCCCGCTGATGTGAGTGACGTGCTGGGTAAAGATAAGGAAAAGAGCCCGTTAGTGAGGGGGCAGATGGTCAAGGGAGAAGGCAGGTCGGGGCTCGGTGTCTGCCTCTAGATGGATGCTGCTTCCCTTCCAGTTCCAGCATTCTGATTTGGAGTACATGAACCCCTCAAGGTTAACATGAAAGTGACAATCCTGGGTCCTGCACCCAGCTCCCTCCCTGGGCCAGCTGTGCAAACTGGATCTCATAAGAGACTTATCCAGGGGCGCCTGGGTGGCTCAGTGGGTGAAGTGTCTGCCCTGGGCTCGGGTCATGATCTCAGGGTCCTGGGATCGAGTCCCGCATCGGGATCCCTGCTCGAGGGGTAGCCTGCTTCTCCCTCCCTGCTGCTTGTGTGCTCTGTCTCTCACAAGTAAATAAATAAAATCTTTAAAAAGAGAGAGAGAGGGAGTGCCTGGGTGGCTCAGTCATTAAGTGTCTGCCTTCGGCTCATGTCATGATCCCTAGGTCCTGGGATTGAGCCCCCACATCAGGCTCCCTCCTTGGCAGGAAGCCTGCTTCTCCCTCTCCTGATTCCCCCCGCTTGTATTCCCCCTCTCACCGTTCTCTCTTTCTCTCTGTCAAATAAATAAATAAAACCCTTAATAAAATAAAAAGAGAGAGACTTAGCCAAAATCATTCCTACGTTGGGTTTGTAAGGACTGAAAATGTCTGTAAAAGATCTGTTGTACTGAGTGTTCTCCCATAGTATCGATTCGAGAAGGTTCTGCAACTCTCATTCCTGCCAGTATAGCAGCTAAATTTTTGAGTGCTTAAGCTGCTGGCTAGCTGCTGTTAGCAGGAATGGCAATGAGAACCAGATTGGACAGAGTGAAATGTTAACTGTTAACACTTCACCGGACCTCTTCTAGGCCAGCGACGTGAACGTCCAGCCCCTGCCCGTGAAAACCCTGGGGAGTGTTTGGGCAGCCAGAGCCCAGTGTGGCCTGAAAGAGTACTGCGGTGGGCGCCGCATGCCGCTCTTTATGTGCCTGTGTCCCTCGTCTGTGCAGGTCTGGGAAAGAGGGAGGGATGGCGCAGACCCTCATCCAAGAGAACTGACTGGCCTGACCGAAATAAATGGTCTCACAGTCATTCTTCACCGGGAGCAATTCTGCAACTTGCAGCCCCCCCAACCC
Organism: Meles meles; assembly: GCF_922984935.1. Classification (NCBI taxonomy): domain Eukaryota; kingdom Metazoa; phylum Chordata; class Mammalia; order Carnivora; family Mustelidae; genus Meles; species Meles meles. The sequence continues at coordinate 102,055,051 of NC_060087.1, read as the reverse complement.
CTCCCAGGGGACTTTTGCCAATGTCTGACGTCTTGGCTTACGACAGTGGGAAGGAAGGTGCCACTGACAGGTCGTGGGTAGAGGCCCGGGATGCCGCTAAACATCCTTCAATATGGGGCGCATGGGTGGCTCAGTTGGTGAGGTGTCTGCCTTCAGCTTGGGTCACGACCTTGGAGTCCTGGGATGGAGCCCCACATCGGACTCTTTTCCCTGGCGGGGAGTCGGTTTCTCCCTTTCCTTCTGCCCTCCCCCCGCACTCATGTTTTCTCTCTCTCTCTCTAATAAATAAATAAAATCTTTAAGACAAAAACATGAAAAACCATCCTTCAATGCACCGGGCATTCCCCCACAGCAAAGAATTGTCTGACCCCAAAGGTCAATAGTGATGAGTCTGAGAAATCCTGGCTTACGAACATGGCAGCCAGCCAGAGGGAGCTTTAGGAAACACAGGTACTGCTCAGCACACCACTCCCCTTTCCCACCACTTCACACTCCTTGTGGGGTCAAGTCTTAAAACGGCCCCAAAGAAGCATGGCAAGGCTCCTACCCCCTCTTCACTCTAAGCTGGATCCAGCCACATTGGCCTCTTTGTCTCCCGGAGCCCCAAGCTCCACCCTGCCTCAGGGCCTTTGCACATGCCATCCCTCCCTCCCCGCCCCAGGGAATGTTCTCCCTCTTCACCTGACCTTCACCTGGTGAAACTCCCATTCATCCTTTCGGGTCTCAGCCTACTTTCTACCTCCGCAGAGACACGTTCCCTGACTCCCTGCTCTCTCCCCTCTATCCAGCTGGGTTCTTCTCCTTAGTACCTCTGCAGTCAGCCTGTAGGTGTCCTTCAAACTGTCTCTGTGAAGAAAATGAGGGCGGTTCATTCTCTGCCTCCCTCCCTAGATCGGACTCTACAAAGACAGGGGTGCATCTGTCCTGCTCTGCGGCAGATCGCTCTCACCTAACCCCACATTTGACACAAAGGAGGGGCTCTGGCAGTGTCCGGAGCCAGCCAGTGGATGAAGAGGGGTAACAGGCATGGAAGGGAGCGAGAGCAGTACAAACTGGGGGCCTGAACACACAGACCAGGAGTCAGGGCGCTGTGACTTGCCTGGGGACTTTGAAGGCCTCAGCCAGGTTCCCTGGGGCGACACACTGGGAGCCCAGCCCTCTCCCCTCAGCCCCTGCCAGGCACGCGCAGCGGGTAGGTGGCTAGAGTATGAGGCGCTATAGCAAAAGGACCTGGAGAAGGTGGCCTGGCGGCCACGGCACTATTCACACCACTCGCTGTCTGGGAGGAGGACCTCCTTCGCCGCAGCTGTGGGCACCTGAAGCGTGGTCCCTGTCAAGGCCACTTGGGGCTGCGTGAGGGAAGCTGCTGGAACAGCCAGAGGGACTTGGCTCTCACTCAGCCCGCCCTGAAATGCAACTGTTCTCTTGATCAATTTGAACGATTTAGATTCCAGCGAAGCGGATAATGCAGACTGCTTAGAGAGGCTCCAGAAAGACAGGCACAGAAGAGTAGCAGGGAGGGAAATGTTGGAAAAGCAGACCCAGGAAGCAAAGACCCGGCTGCGCAGGCCAGACGCAAGTCAGTTCCAAGAAGAAGCAAAGAAAAAGAGAAAATTTAAAATTTAACACCTCCTCCCCCCCCAACCAATCTGGAATTACAGGCTATTTTAAAAAGTCTATTAGAATATTACATACGGGGGGGCGCCTGCGTGGCTCAGTGGGTTAAAGTCTCTGCCTTCAGCTCAGGTCATGATCTCAGGGTCCTGGGATCCAGCCCTGCATCGGGCTCTCTGCTGGGCGGGGAGCCTGCTTCGTCCCTCTCTCTCCGCCTGCCTCTCTGCCTGTTTATGATCTGTCTGTCAAATAAATAGGTGAAATCTTAAAAAGTATATATTACATATACGGGCGCCTGGGTGGCTCAGTTGGTTGAGCAGCTGCCTTTGGCTCGGGTCATGATCCCGGGGTCCTAGGATCGAGCCCCGCTTTGGGTTCCCTGCTCAGCTGGGAGTTTGCTTCTCCCTCTGCCCTTCCTCTGCTGCTCATGATCTTTCTCTCTCTTAAAAAAATAAATAAAATCTTAAAATATATATATATACACATATGTATATATCATACAAAAAGGTGCACCTATCTATTATAAGTGTACAGGTTGATGAATTTTCACAGGGTGAATTCAATGGTTCACCACCATCCAGGTCAGGCAACAGAACGTGATCCGCATCCCAGAAGCCTCTCCTTGGGCCCCCTTGCAGGCACGATCACCCCAAAATGTAACAACTGTCCCAACAGCTAACAGCAGAGGGTAGTGTTGCCTATGCTTGCATTTTATATGAATGCAATAATTACATTTCTTTTGCTCATTCACCATCATATGAGATTTTATTACTGTGTGCAGTTGTGGGTGATTCATTCTCATTGCTGTAGAGTATATTAACCTTAAAAGTAAAGCTCAGGGGCGCCTGGGTGGCTTGGTTGGTTAAGCGGCTGCCTTTGGCTGGGTTAAGCCGCTGCCTTCATGATCCCAGGGTCCTGGGATTGAGCCCCGCGTGGGGTTCCCTGCTCAGCGGGGAGCCTGCTTCTCCCTCTACCCATCCCCAGCTTGTGCACCCCCCAAGTAAATAAATAAAATCTTAAAAAAAAAAACTTATGACACCAACAAAAATGAGTTTATTCAGGAACAGCAGATTATTTGCATTTCAGGACATGTAAACCAAGGCAAAAGCAGCAAACAAAGGAGGCTCTTTTGGAGAGGAAAGGAGAGATTTGGGAGAGGCTGTTATAAACAAAAAAGTCCGTTGGAGGAAACTGGGAATTCAGAGTGTGGTGGTTTTTCATTGGCTGAACTGTGCCAGCTGCTCATTGGCTTGGCAAGGAGAAAATCATTCTTCCACCTCCTTGGGGGGTCAAGTGTGGGCTTCTTCCTGCTGGGGTCTGCAGTTGACCATGAATGCTGGGGCATGGGAGCTCGCCTTTCTGGCCTCCTGACTCCATTTTATTCTGATTATTTTTATTTTTATTTTATTTATTTTTAAAAAAGATTTTATTTGTTTATTTGACAGAGAGAGACAAAGCGAAAGAGAGAGCACAAGCAGGCAGAGCGGGAGAGGGAAAAGCAGGCTTCCTGCTGAGCAGGCAGCCCCATGCGGGGGCTCAATCCCAGGACCCCCGGATCATGACTTGAGCCGAAGGCAGAGGCTTAACGACTGAGCCACCCAGGTGCCCCTATTCTGATTATTTTTTTTAATTGTGTATTTATTTTGAGAGAGCGAGCGAGGGCAGGGCAGAGGGGAAAGGAGGAGGAGGGGGAGGGGGAGAAAGAGAAGCAGACTCCATCCTGAGCAAAGAGCTCATGGTGGGCTCAACCTGGGCTCAGTCCCCCCACGGGGAGATCATGCCTGAGCCGGAACCAAGAGTCAGCGTCTTAACCGGCTGAGCCAGCTAGGCGCCCCTCCTGACTCCATTTTAAATGAGGTTTCCTTTTATCAGTTTTTACAAGTGTTCCAGCATGTGGGAAAAAAAAACACAATTTATTTCCCCCATTTTCCTCTTGATAGGCATTTGGATAGTTTCCAGTTTGGGGCCTTTAGAGAGCTGCTGCGAACATCTTGGTGCATATCTTTTGTTGAATATGTGTATGCATCTCATTACGCGTGATTTAATTTTCATTTTCTATTTCTCAGGATGTATAGACCTAACAAAAATGTTTTTATAATGAGAAGGAAGCTAATTAAAATTTCTATGAGGAACATGTGTTTATAATCAGAAAAAAATTTCTTTTTAAAGAACAGGGAAAGTAAACAACTTTTGGGGTTCGAATGGAGCCATTCACATGTGTAGCATTTTTTTTTTTGTAGTGGGGGCCTTAACACAAGTCTTCGAAGATGTTTTGTGGAACCCAAGGGCAGGGGACAGCCAGGCTTTGAGAAGAACCAGAACCAGGGTCTTGCAAGTCATTAAGAAGCCAGGCAAGCTGCCCTCCCTCTGGGGCCTTTCTTTCAGCTTCTTTCTGAACATCCACTTTGCTCTTGTCCCTCATGGCAGAACCGTCTCCCCCGTTTCTCTTAGAACAAAGCCAAACATGGCATCCACTGTGTCTCTCTGGGAATCTCTGAATCCCAACCGCGGGATCATGAGACAGTGAGCCTGACTGGCCCAGTCAAGAATCAGTCAACTATGGATGGAGGGCTGCGTCCTGGGGAAGCACGACTGCCCAGTGGGTGGGCTGGTGCCTGGAGAGAGAGGACCTGCCCCAAGAGCATCCCCCAGCTCCAAGCTAGGAACAAGACCCCTGTACACTAGGCCTGGTGTTGCTTCCAGCAACATCTTCCTTCTCTGGGCCTCTGTCCTCTTCTGGCTGCTTCTCTTCACCCAGAGCTCTCTACAGTTCTTCATGGTGAGTTCTGTTTAAGTTTGCTTTGCTGTGTGTATTTTCAGAAGTCCCCAGGAATACCGAGATGTGGGCAAGATGGCATGTCAAGTAAACAAGAGGGACTCCTGAAGTAAATTAGACGAGCTGATGTGCTATGGGATTTGAAGAAGACATACCCTTTTGACCTTAGACCAAATTCTTAGTTTGGGCCTCAAGGCCAGTTGGAAGTTCAAGCTAGAATAAAATGTTACTTCTCTTCAGGCACTCGGGGATGGGTCCCGCATTCTTATCCAGAGCTGCTTGTTCTGGAAGAAGCCCTTGTGGCCGCCTTATATGCCACAGCCTGGCATCCAAGTCCTCCGAAACACTTACTTTGTTTGTTTATAAGATTTTATTTATTTATTTGACAGAGAGTGAGCGTGCACAAGCAGGGGTGGGGGGTTGGGAAAGGGAGAAGCAGACTCCTGGTGGAGGCCGACATGGGACTCGATCCCGGGGCCGTGGGATCATGACCTGAGCAGAAGGCAGACTCTTAACCGACTGAGCCACCCAGGCGCCCCTGAGACATGTATTTTGATGGGTTCCAAACAGCATATTATAGAGGAGACTTGTTAGATTGCTGTCAATTCATTACTGTGGTTGTGTTTGAAAACATGTTTTAAAAGATTTTATTTATTTATTTGAGAGCATGAGCAGGGTGGGGGAGGGGCAGAGGGAGAGGGAGAAGCAGGCTCCCTGCCGAACAGGAAGCCCAATGCAGGACTCAGTCCCACGACCCCCGGGACCATGACCTGAGCCGAAGGCAGACGCTTAATGGACTGAGCCACCCAGGCACCCCTTGTTTGAAAACATTTCAAAAAACACAGTAACCATAGGGGAAATTGCATGCAGGACATAGGGAAACTCTCTGTAATATTCTTGCAACTTCTCTGTAAATCTAAGGCTATATGAAAATATAACATTTTTCTAAAACTAGAATGAAATAGGGGCACCCAGCTGGCCCAGTCAGTGGAGCGTACAACTCTTGATCTCGGGGTTGTGAGTCAAGCCCCATGTTGAATGTAGAGATTACTTAAAAAACATCTTCACAAAAAACCATGCATTTTAAAGTGTGGTGCTCAAGGAAGCGTGCTGATGGGAAAGTGAGTTCCTGGTGTGTTTACAAATCACCAAAAGCTGTTGAGGTCCACCGACGCTGTCTACACCATGAACACTTACCTTAAGGTTGTGTCCGCACAGATGGTTTCCCCATTGGCTGACAGAGAAAAGACAGAGAAAAGGCACTATTTGCAGGCTGTCTGGTCTTAGTAGAAGCCTCTGTGTAGGTGTTTTGGTTAACTGTGTGGGAGCAGCGGAAGAATACAGAAAGCTCATGGAGCTTTGCAGCCGGGCAGGTCTGGATTCACATCATCTGCCTTTTGATGGCCAGCTGGATGACTTAGGGGAGTTACTTAACCTCCCTGAGGACACGTGAAATGGGGGTTAATCATGTTGTGTTACAGACTTGCTGTGACAATGAAATGAGATGGTGTGTCAAAAATACCTGTCTATTGTTGGGACTTGGGAAATGGTAACAGTTTATCTTTAAGTTCTTGGAGTAAATCTGTAACCAATATTTTTTCTTCTTTCTCTTTCTCTTCTCTTCCCTTTTCTTCCCTTCCCTTCCATTCCCTTTTCTTCCTTCCTTCCTTCCTTCCCTTCCCTTCCCTTCTTTTCCCTTTTCTTTCTTTCCTTTCCCTTCCTTCCCCTCCCCTCCCCTCCCCTCCCTTCCCTTCCTTCCGTTCCCCTCCCTTCCCTTGCTTCCTTCTTTATTTTTTGACTGCCTTGGGGAGGGGACAGACAATTTCCATCTTTGCAGGCAGGTAACAGAAAGCTCACACTGCTGCAGATTCTTAGGAGCAAACTGAAAACTAAAAACTAAAAGTGAATGAATAATAAATAAGCTGCTATAAGACTCCCCAATTTATGGAAGGAGTGAAAGTCTGGAGCCCAGCTTTATTAGGAAACAGTAAAGGGTCCCAAGAAGATGAGGATGTTCATCTCCAAATAAGAAATGTCAAGAATACCATTCACTCATGTAACAAATATTTATAGAACATCTACACCTGTCAAGCAGTATGCTGCCTGCTGGGGACACAGTGGAGAATAGGCCCGGCACGGACACTGTACTGGGATCCCAGTTTAGTCCAGCAGACACACACACACACACACACACAAACCTGCAAGTTTCTTGATTTAATACTTGTTTGCAACACATACTCATATTTTTATTTTACTCTATTTCATTTAAAAATATGTTTCATGGGGCGCCTGGGTGGCTCAGTGGATTAAGCCGCTGCCTTCGGCTCAGGTCATGATCTCAGGGTCCTGGGATCGAGCCCCGCATCGGGCTCTCTGCTCAGCGGGGAGCCTGCTTCCTCCTCTCTCTCTGCCTGCCTCTCTGCCTACCTGTGATCTCTGTCTGTCAAATAAATAAAAAAAAAATCTTTAAAAAAATATGTTTCATAATCCATTAATAGGTTGCATCCACAATTTGAAAAACATTGATCTAGTCAGGGAAATAGACATGCAGACAGTTAATTATCACACAGTGTTGTAAGTGCAGTTGCAGAGAAGTATTCCTGCAGGGAAGTATTCTGAACTCACATATTTTATTTTATTTTTTAAGGATTTTATTTATTTGACAGAGATCACAAGTAGCAGAGAGGCAGGCAGAGAGAGAGAGGGGAGGAAGCAGGCTCCCTGCCGAGCAGAGAGCCCAATGCAGGGCTCGATCCCAGGACCCCAGGATCATGACCCGAGCTGAAGGCAGAGGCTTTAACCCATTGAGCCGCCCAGGCGCCCCAGAACTCACATATTTTAAATTCAAAGGTCTGGTTAAGGCTGGTGCCAAAACATTGTATGTCCCCAGTGTGAGATACATTTTTTATCTTTTTTTCCATGTTTACATTTTTTATCTTTAATACCAAAATGACATTCCTATGTTTATAATATGCATATAACCATATATTTTGTATGTAATTTGGGGATCCCAGAATGGTAGCATTTTATACAAATAAAAGCTTTGTGCTTTAAAAGCTTTTCACTGACGTTTCAAAGAACACTAAAGATGTTACTTTTTTTAAAAAAGATTTATTTATTTGACAGATAGAGATCACAAGTAGGCAGAGAGGCAGGCAGAGAGAGAGAGAGAGAGAGGAGGAAGCAGGCTCCCAGCCAAGCAGAGAGCCCGATGCGGGGCTCGATCCCAGAACCCTGGGATCATGACCTGAGCTGAAGGCAGAGGCTTTAACCCGCTGAGCCACCCAGGTGCCCCAGATGTTACATTTTTTCATTATCTATTACTGGGTAACAAACTATCCCAAAACTTAGTGGCCTAAAACATTTTGTTTCTATCATCATTTTGTAGATAAGGAACTTGTACAGGGCCTTGGCTGGATGTTGGGGGCAACAGGGACTGGGGGATGCACTCCCAGGATGGCTTCCTCACTTACGTTGAGAAGGAAAAAATCTCCTCTACCTTTCAAAGTTCTTCTGGCTGGTCTAAGAATTGTCTTGATATGAGACAGACTGACAAGGAAAAGTCAAATTTAATTATGTGTGTATGGGGAGTCCACATAAATGTGAGTGATTCCAAAGACAGGTAAAATGAGGTATGGGGCACCTGGGTGGCTCAGTCGTTAAGGGTCTGCCTTCAGCTCAGGTCATGATCCCAGGGTCCTGCTCAGTGGGGAGCCTGCTTTTCCCTCTCCCTCTGCCTGCTGCTCTCCCTGCTGTGCTTGCTCTCTCTCTCTCTCTCTCTCTGTCAAAATAAATAAATAAATAAAATCTTCAAAAAACAAAATAAAACAAGGTATATATGTCATCCTGAACTAAGGTGAAGAGGGTAGGGGCCTGGGACTTCAAAGGGAAGGGAAGCAACTCACAAGGAGATAGAAAGGAGTAAATGTTTGGTAAACAAGTATTTGCTAGGCCACCCAGAAACAAGGGGACACAGAACTTGGATAAAACAGGCCTCTCTAGGTGCCTCCTTGTCTACCATACTTAGTTCATATTACACTGTAGTTATCTATGGTGTTAGCTCTCTTTCTGGGGCAGGTTCTTCAACCAAATTCTTTTTTTTTTTATTTATTCATTTGACAGAGAGAGAGATCACAAGTAGGCAGAGAGGCAGGCAGAGAGAGGAGGAAGCAGGCTCCCTGCGGAGCAGAGAGCCCCATGCGGGGCTCGATCCCAGGACCGTGAGATCATGACCTGAGCTGAAGGCAGCGGCTTAATCCACTGAGCCACCCAGGCGCCCCCAAATTCTTTTTTTTTAAGATTTTTTATTATTTATTTATTTGACAGACAGAGATCACAAGTAGGCAGAGAGAGAGAGAGAGAGAGAGGAGAAGCAGGCTCCCTGCTGAGCAGAGAGCCCGATGTGGGGCTTGATCCCAGGACTCTGGGATCATGACCTGAGCTGAAGGCAGAGGCTTTAACCTACTGAGCCACCCAGGCACCTCTCATCCAAATTCTTTTAGGCAGTTGGGGGGAAGGTCCGAGTTTCTTCCTGAGTCTTTTGGGCCTTTATTCAGCTCAAAATAATCTGTGTGCAGGGTGCCTGGTGGCTCAGTGGGTTAAAGCCTCTGCCTTCGGCTCAGGTCATGATCTCAGGGTCCTGGGATCGAGTCCCGCATCGGGCTCTCTGCTCAGCAGGGAGCCTGCTTCTCTCTCTCTGCCTGCCTCTCTGCCTACTTGTGATCTTTCTCTCTGTCAAATAAATAAATAGAATCTTTAGAAATAATCTGTGTGCAAAAGTGGCACATTGTGGGGTGATCGTTCTGAATCCCTACACTCACATGCTGAGCGCCTTGGCACTCGTTGGTCTGTTTCCCTCCACATGTCATCTCATCCGCCAGGGCCTCTCCATATAGCTTGGGCTTCTTCACAACATAGTGATCTCAGGATTGTTGATGGCTTCCATGGCACCTGGCTTGGCTGAATATTCCAAGAAACAGGAACTGGAAGCTGCTGGCAGCCTCTTCTGACCTGAGCCCTGAAACTGGCAGCAGGAACATGTTCATGGGTACACAGACTGTGTAGCCACACAGGGCTCCACACTGAGTTTGATGCCCTGCTTTTGCCATCTTGAAATTCTTTTCTTAAATTATTCTATTTTTTCAAAGTTTATTTATTTCTTTTTAGTAATCTCTACACCCAGTGTGGGGCTTGAACTCATGCTCCTAAGGTCAAGAGTCCCATGCTCTTCCAACTGAGCCAGCTAGGAGCCCACCATCCTGAAATTCTTAATTAATGTTTAGAAAGGATCCTACATTTTCAATATGGGCTCTGCCCAGTATATCTCTTGCCATATTTTGTTGGTCTGAGCAGTTACAGAACCCACCTGGATTCAGGGGAAGGGGATATAAAGCCCACCACTGGGAACTCATGATCCCCTTTAATCCATCACAACATGGTGTAAGACAGGGGATAGAGTACAAGAATCAAGAAATCTTAGGTCTGGGGGCACCTGGCTGTCTCAGTCAGAAGAGCATGTGACTCTTGATATTGGGGTCATGAGCCCACATTGGGTGTAAGGATTACTTAAACTTAAAAAGAAAAAAATAAAGAAACCCGAGGTCTAGTCCCAGTTTTATAGCTACAATGGGCCTGCCCCTCACAACCACTTCAGCTTTTGGGACTTCAGTTTCCTCCCACTTGAAATGAGGAAATTGGTTCTAAAGTCATGAACTTCTAGGGCCACATTTGTAACTCTAAATGTACATCTGATACAGTATTCATTAGAAAAAGTGTTTGCACAGGGCTCGCCAAAGGGAAAAAGTCATGGGAACGGAAAGCAAATGAACTACAAAACAGTGATTATTAGTTTAATCAGAAGGACCGTGGATCTAAATTCAAGGTCAGCTGCCTCCACCTCCCACTTGTTCATTCCAGAAACACTCGTTACAGACTATGAGGCAGACCCACAGTGCTGGATGCTTGGCGGCAGTGGTGAGTTACATCTACAGGCCCCTGTCTTCATGGGTTCGAAGTCCACAGGAGAGCATGCAAACAATTGCAGCCCTGAATGCTGGACACTATGGGGGCGGGGGAGACATCAAGCCCTTGCTTACCTGTCTTGAGCAGGGGAGGGGCTGAGGAGGAGCGAGCTGAGCTCTGAAGGCTGAAGAGGAGTTAGATCTGGGGGATGGAGCGTGGCATGTTCATATCCTCTGCAGAAGGAGACTGTGAAAAGGCCAGTCAAGAGGAAGCTGGGAGACTTTAGGGAACTGAGAGTTCCTGTGTGTGGCAGAAGTGCAGATGGGCTATATTCGTGGTGGCAGAAGAGAGTGTCGACAGGAGTAATGATGGGGGAGGAGGCAGGATCAGCTCTGGGGGAGCCTGTAAGTCTTGAGAGAGGGAGTTTGGATTCTCTCCTGGGGCCCAGAAAAACATAGAAGGTTTTGACATTGGACAGTGTTCTATCTGGTGTGGGTTTAAGGAATCATCGGGGTTCCTGTGTGGACTGCTGAGATCAGACTGGTCAGAAGTGGGGCAGGGGAGTCTGGGAGTGGACTGGTAAGAGGCTGTGGTTTGTAGTCTGGGTGAGAAATGATGGTTGACAATGCTAAGGCAGAGGCAGTGGAGATGGAGTGAAATGGACAGATAAAAGAGATTCAGTAGAAGCAACAAGACTTATGATTGAGTGCAGGGGAGGAAGAAGAAGGCGGTGGCAAGAATGCCCAAGTTTCTGGTTTGAGCAAAAGGGTGGATTGGATGGTGTTGTCATTCACTGAGAGGGAAAGACCATGAGAATAGATTTTTTTGGTGGAAGAGTGGAGGGATCAAGGGTTCAGTTTGGCATATATTTAGTTTGCGACAGCTCTAGGACTTTCGGTGAAGATGTCCAACAGAGAGATGGGTTGTGGGTATGCAAGTCAAAAGAACTGGAGGAGGCTGTGGGTTAAGAGAGGGGTTTTGTTTTGACGTAGGAGTGACAACTTGTTTGCATAATGATGGGAAGAACACCGGAGAGGAAAAGTAGGAAGACCCAGGAGTCAACAGGAATAGTCAGTCAATGGATCAAAGCTCCTGAGGGCCGGAAAGGGATGGGTCAGCCCAGGACAGGGGATTTGTCTTACAGAGCAAGAGAGCCTAGGGATTAAGAGTTCAGACTCTTGGGTGGGAGGATGGGTGAAACCGGTGAAGGGAACTAAGGGTATATGTATCTTTAAAAAAGGGTATATTTTTTTTAAAAGTCTGTACTATTTTTTTTTCGCTCAAAATTTTTATTTAAGTTGTAAGTAGTTAACTGATAGTGCAATATTGGGTCTTGGAGTAGAATTCAGTGATTCATCACTTACATACAACACCCAGTGCTCATCATAACAAGTGCCCTCCTTAATACCCATCCCCCTTTTAGCCCATCCCCCACCCATCTCCCGCTATCAACCCTCAGTTTGTTCTCTATGGTTAAGAGTCTCTTATGGTTTGCCTCCCGCTCTCTCCTCTCCTTTTTTCCCCTTCCCACATGTTCATCTGTTTTGTTCCTAAATTCCACATATGAGTGAAATCATATGGTATTTGTCCTTCTCTGACTTCTTTTGCTTAGCACAATACACACTAGCTCCATTTACATTGTTGCAGACGGCAAGATTTCATTCTTTGTTTAAAAAGATTTTATTTATTTATTTGAGGGAGAGAAAGAGCACGAGTGACGAGTGGTGGTGGGAGGGGCAGAGGGAGAGGGACAAGCAGGCTCCCCAGTGAGCAGGAGCCTGCAGCAGGGCTCAATCCCAGGACCCCGAGATCATGACCTGAACTGAAGTCAGACATTTAACCAACTGAGCCACCAGGATGAACTTTTTTTTTGTTTCTAGAGAGGAAGTAGGGAGGGGTAGAGGGAATGGGAGAGAGAATTCCAAGCAGGCTCCATGCTAGGCATGACACTGGGCTGGATCTCACAACCCTGAGATCATGACCTGAGCCGAAATCAAGAGTGGGATACTTAACAGACTGTGCCATCAAGATGCCCTAAGATTTCATTCCTTTTTTTTTTTTTTTAGATTTTTTCTTTATTTGAGAGAGAGAGAGAGAGAGAGCACAAGTGAAGGGAAGGGTAGAAGGAGAAGCAGACTCCACTGAGCAGGGAGCCCCATGGCAGGTGAGGTTATCTCTGGGCGGGGGGGTGGGGGGTGTGATATCTGCTAATGTCTCTGGGAATAGAAAAGCCACTTTCTTCCCACTGACTAGAAGCTAGGATAATCACTATCAACAGAGGGTCAACAAATTATCAGTCACTGAAATCATCAAGATTTGCTTTTAAATTAAAGTAAAAAAAAAAATGTGGGGCACCTGGGTGCCTCAGTCGATTGATCATCAACTCTTGATTTTAGCTCAGGTCATGGTCTCAGGGTCACGAGATCGAGTCCTGTGTTGGGTTCTTCACTCAGCAGGGAGTCTGCTTGGGTTTCTCTCTCTCCCTCTTCCTCTGCCCCTCCCCTGGCTTGTGCTCTCTCACACTCTCTCTCTCAAATAAATAAGTCTTTACAAAAATTAAAGTAAAAATGGAAATAGCAGAATGATTCCTGATTTTGTCACAAGTATTTGTTCATCTGATTTTTTTCCTAATCTAGTTTCTTTTATTTTATTTTTAAAAATTTTTTTAAAAAGATTTTATTTATTTATTTGACAGAGATCACAAGCAGGCAGAGAGGCAGCCAGAGAGAAAGAAGGGGAAGTAGGCTCCCTGCCGAGCAGAGAGCCCGATGCGGGGCTCCATCCCAGGACTCTGAGATCATGACCTGAGCCGAAGGCAGAGGCTTTAACCCACTGAGCCACCCAGGTGTCCCTGGTCTAGTTTCTTTAAAAAAAAAGATTTTATTTTATTTTTAAAGTAATCTCTATACACCCAACAAAGGGCTTGAACTTACATCTTCAAGATCAAGAGTCACGTGATCTCCTGAGCCAGCCAGCACTGCCCTCCCCCCTCCGCCACCACCCCTATCCGGTTTCTTAATAGACTTCCTAAAGAACAGTTTGAGATTTGCCAAAAAACTGAGAAGATAATACAGAGTTAAGTTCATGGTTTATTTAGATTTTCTTAATTTTCACCTAATATCATTTTTCTGTTCCAGGATCCCATCCACCCTGCATATAGTTTTTATGTACCCTTAGGCTCCTCTTGGCTGTGATAGTGTCTGGGACTTTCCTTTTCGATGACCTTGACAGTTTTGAGGAGTACTGGTCAAATATTTAGGAGGACGCTCCTCTATTGGATTATTTGATGTTTTTCTCATGTTTAGACTGAGGTTATAAGTTTTGAGGAAGATCAGAGAGATAAAGTGCCATTCTTATCAGATCATGTTAAGGGTACATACTATCAATATGATTTATCACCCTTGATATTGACCTTGATCACATGACTGAAGTAGTGTTGGTCAGGCTTCTCCACTGTAAAGTCACCTTCTCCCCTTTGCAGCTCTTTGAAGGAAGTCACAATTATTTGGAATTAGTTCTGCATGTGAGATTTGTCTCTTCTTTCCTATTCATTCATTCATTTCTTTTTATCAAAATGGACATGAATATTTCTTTTATACTTTGTGCTTTAATCCAGTACCTCCCCAGCCCTAGAATCAGCCTTTTCTCCAAGGAAACAAGGAAACTTGGTTTCTTTTATTGGAGAATGGTATTAGAAACCACAATCTGGGTGGTAGGTATCTTCCATCTGAATAAACTTTAATCTGATCACAAACCTGTCATCTTGAAGTAACATAGTTGTTTTTCCTATCAGTCAGTGTTCAACCAGAGATGCAGAACCAACAGGAAATACATACTAAGAGATTTATTGTAAGGAATGCACTTCTGTGATGGTGAGGTCTGACTAGGCAAATTGGGAATTCACAGGGCAGGTTGTCAGAAGGGCATAGCGGACCTCACAGGCATGGGCTATCCACAGGCTGAAGCCATTGTCCCCAGGCAGAATTTTCTTTTCTTTTTCAAGGTTTTATTTATTTAGGAGCGCCTGGGTAGCTCAGTGCGTTAAGCCTCTGCCTTTGGCTCAGGTCATGATCTCGGGGGCCTGGGATCAAACCCCACATCAGGCTCTCTGCTCAGCAGGAAGCCTGCTTCCCCGCCCCCCTGCCTGTCTCTCTGCCTACTTGTGAACTCTCTCTCTCTGTCAAATAAATAAATAAAATCATTTTTTAAAAAAAGATTTTATTTATTTATTTGACAGACAGAGAGAGCAGCGCACAAGCAGGGGGAGCAGCAGAGGGAGAGGGAGAAGCAGGCTCCCCGCTGAGGAAGGATCCCGATGCGGGGCTCAATGTGGGGTTCGATCCCGGGACCCTGGGATCATGACCTGAGCTGAAGGCCACTGAAGGCGGACGCTTAACCGACTGAGCCACCCAGGTGCCCCAGAATTTCTTTTCTCAGGGGAGCTTCAACCCTGCTCTTAAAGCTTTTCAACTGATTGAATCAGGCCCACCCAGGTTATCTAGGATAACCTCCCTTACTTAACATGAACTATAGATTTAATTACATCTGCAAAATACTCCGACTGCAACACCTAGATTAGTGTTTGAATAAATGGGGACTGTAGCCTAGCTAAGCTGATGCATCAAAAAGACCGTCACGCCTTGGGGCGCATCAGCCCCTTATGAGCTAAAGCTTTCGGACTGTTACATATTCAGAAGAGAGGTTTGGTTTGGTTTGGTTTAAGTAAGCTCCATGCCCAGCATGGGGTTTGAACTCAAGACCCCAAGACTGGGAATCACATGCTGTCCCAACTGAGCCAGCCTAGGGTATTCCCTAGGCTGTTACATATTCAGGACGCACCGTGAACTTCTTGCCTTCTTCAGCTGAACACTGAATACTTTGCTCTGAGTGTAATTAGCCAGGGCTCTCAATGTGGAGCTCACAGAGGTGCTTCAGGGCCTCTGAGGCTTGGAAGACAACTTACCTCCAAGCCCAGGATCCTCGTTGCCCCAGATCTTTTAGTTCCTCTGTCAACTTTCTTCTAAAGTTTGTTTGTTTGTTTTAGTAATCTCTACACCCACTGCGTGGCATGAACTCACGATCCTGAGATCAAGAGTCAACACACACTCCTCCGCCTGAGCCAGCCAGGTGCCCCCTCTCCATCAGCTTTCTATTGACAGACATCCTCCTTCTCCTTCTTTCCTGTCTCAAGGCTGCCACTTCTCACTGTCATGAGCCTGACTCTCCCACACACTACATGCAACAACTTGGCTGGGCAATGGGAGCTGAAAGCCAAGTGTGCACAGGTTGCTCTGGGAACAGAGGTAGGTCCTACAGGTGTCTCTCTGTCCTTGAGGTTGAGACAAGTGTCGGATATGAAATGGATCGACCAAAAGCATTCTACAAAATGAACACTCATATTTCTGTACTGGGCACTAGGGATACAAGGATAAATAAGAGTGGATACTTTTCTTTCCTTATTTGTTTAGTAACTCCATGTGCTGAATGGAGCATGTACGCAACACTACTTGTTGTGTACAAGGGAAAGCATATAAGGCTATCAGGTAATCTTTCAGCAGAAACGTAGCAGGCCAGAAGAAGGTGGCATGATATATTCTAAGCGCAGAAAGGAGAAACCTGCAACGAAGAATACCCTACCCAGCAAGGTTATCATTCAGAGTTAAAGGAGAGAGGGGTTTCTGAGAACAAACATAAGTTAATGGTGTACCTGGGTGGCTGAATCAGTTTGGTGTGCGACTCTTGGTTTCAGCTCATGTCATGATCTCAGGGTGGTGAGATCAAGCCCCTCATCAGGCTCCGTGCTCATCAAGGAGTCCACTTGAGATTCTTTCCCCTCCCTCTTCCACCTTTCTGCTCCCGCCCCCCACCGCTCTCTCTCTCTTTCTCATTCTAAAATAAATAAATAAATAATCTTTAAAAAAAAAAAGTTAAAGGAGCTCCTCACCACCAAACCAGCCTTCCAAGAACTGTGAAAGGGTCTTTAAGCAGAAAAGAAAAGGACATAACTAGAAGTAAGAAAATTATGAAAAAAACTTCACTGGTAAAAGCAAACATGTAGTAAAGGCAGTATAAATCAGCACTTATAAAGCTAGTATGAGGGGCGCCTGGGTGGCTCAGTGGATTAAGCCGCTGCCTTCGGCTCGGGTCATGATCTCAGTGTCCTGGGATCGAGCCCCGCATCCGGCTCTCTGCTCCGCAGGGAGCCTGCTTCCCCTTCTTTCTCTCTGGCTGCCTCTCTGCCTGCTTGTGATCTCTGTCAAATAAATAAATAAAATCTTTAAAAAAAAAGAATTAAAAAAATAAAGCTAGTATGAATATTAAAAGACAAAAATAATAAAGTTAATCACATCTAAAAAATTAATTCAGGGATTCACAAAAAGATGTAAAATATGACATCATATACATAAAATGTGGAGAAGGAGGAGTAAAAACGTAGTGCTTCTAGAATGTGTTTGAACTTAAGTGACCGTAAACTTAATACAGACTGTCATATATTAGGATGTGACGTATGAACCTCATGGTAACCAGAAACCGAAAATCTGTGATAGATACACAAAAAATAAAGATAAAGAAATCCAGGGATAACACTAAGAAAGTCATCAACTAACAAGGGAAGTGAGCAAGAGAAGAAAAAAGGTACAGAAAACCAGAAAACAATGAACAAAATTGGAAGTAAGTGCTTATGCATCAATAATTGCTTTCAAAGTAAATGGTCTAAATGCTCCAATCGAAAGACTAGGGTGGGGGCGCCTGGGTGGTTCAGTGGGTTAAAGCCTCTGCCTTTGGCTCGGGCCCTGATCCCAGGGTCCTGGATCGAGCCCCGCATTGGGCTCTCTACTTGGCATGGAGCCTGCTTCCTCCTCTCTCTCTGCCTGCCTCTCTGCCTACTTGTGATCTCTATCTGTCAAATTAAAAAAAAAAAAAAAGAAAAAGAAAGACTAGGGTGACTGAACGGATTTTTTTTTTTTTGTTAAAAATTTAATTCTATTTATTACATTCTTTTTTTTTTTTTGGATATTTTCTCCCTGTTTCTTACTTTTAACTGAGATTTTTTTTTTGTTGTTTATTTACAGCATAACAGTGTTCATTGTTTTGGCATCACACCCAGTGCTCCATGCAGTACGTGCCCTCCCTATTACCCACCACCTGGTTCCTCAACCTCCCACCCCCCCCACCCCCCTGCCGCCCCTTCATAACCCTCTGGTTGTTTTTCAGAGTCCATAGTCTCTCATGGTTCATCTCCCCTTCCAGTTTCCCTCAACTCCCTCTCCTCTCCATCTCCCCATGTCTTCCATGTTATTTGTTATGCTCCACAAATAAGTGAGACCATATGATACTTGACTCTCTCTGCTTGACTTATTTCGCTCAGCATAATTTCTTCCAGTCCCATCCATGTTGCTACAAAAGTTGGGTATTCGTCCTTTCTGATGGAGGCATAATACTCCATCGTGTATATGGACCACATCTTCCTTATCCATTCATCCGTTGAAGGGCATCTTGGTTCTTTCCACAGTTTGGCGATTTTTAAAAAAAAAGACCCATCTATATGTTGCCTACAAGAAACTCACATCAGACTTAAAGACACATATAAATAAAAAGTGAATGAATGGGGGCGCCTGGGTGGCTCAGTGGGTTAAAGCCTCTGCCTTCGGCTCAGGTCATGATCCCAGGGTCCCGGGATCGAGCCCCGCATCGGGCTCTCTGCTCCTCAGGGAGCCTGCTTCCTCCTCTATCTCTGCCTGCCTCTCTGCCTGCTTGTGCTCTCTGTCTCTCAAATAAATAAATAAAATCTTTAAAAAAAAAAAGTGAATGAATGGAAAATATACTCCATGTAAATAGAAGCAAAAAAAAAAAAAAAAAAAAAAACCTGGGGTAGCAGTACTTACATCAAACAAAACAGACCTTAAAAGAAACAGTGCAATAAGATGGGGTGCCTGGGTCGCTCAGTGGGTTAAGCCTCTGCCTTCAGCTCAGGACATGATCTCAGGGTCCTGTGATTGAGCCCCACATCGGGCGGGCTCTCTACTCGGTGCGGAACCTGCTTCCTCCTCTCTCTCTGCCTGCCTCTCTGCCTACTTGTGATCTCTCTCTCTGTCAAATAAATAAATAAATAAAATCTTAAAAAAAAAAGAACTAATGTAATAAGAGACAAAGAAGAACATTATATTATGATAAAGAGATTGATCCAACAAGAGTATATAACAATTTTAAATATATATGCACCCAGGGGCGCCTGGATGGCTCAGTCGGTGGATCCTCTGTCTTCAGCTCAGGTCACGATTTCGGGGTCCTGGGATTGAGCCCCACATCGGGCTCTCTGCTCAGCAGGGAGCCTGGTTCCCCTCGCTCTCTGCCTGCCTCTCTGCCTACTTGTGATTTCTGTCTGTCAAATAAATAAATAAATAAACAAAATCTTTAAAATTTTATATATATATATATGCACCCACTAATGGACCGCCTAAATATTTAAAGCAAATATTGACAGATATAAAGGGAGAAAGTGACAGTAATATAATAACAGTAGGGAACTTTAACACCCCATGTACATCAGTGGGTAGATTATCCAGACAGAAAATCAGTAAGGAAAAAATGGCTTTGAATGACACATTAGACCAGATGGGCTTAACACACACATACAGACCGTACCATCCCCAAACAGCAGAATACATGTTCTTTTCAAGTGCACATGGAGCATTCTATAGGATAGATCCCATGGTAGGTCACAAAAGAAGTCTCAATAAATTTAAGATTGAAATCATAGCAAGCAGTTTTTTCCAACCACATGGTTTGAAACTACAAATCAATTATAAGAAAATAAAACAGGAAAAAACACAAACGTGTCGAGGCTAAACAACATGCTACTAAACAATGAGTCAACAAAGAAATCAAAGAAGAAATCAAAATATATCTGGAGGCAAGTGAAAATGGAAACACAGGAGTTCAAAATCTTTGGGGCATAGGAAGAGCAGTCCTAAGAGGGAAGTTTATAGCAATCAATATAAGGCTACCTCAAGAAACAAACGAACAGGGGCGCCTGGGTGGCTCAGTGGGTTAAAGCTCTGCCTTCGGCTCAGGTCACGATCCGAGGGTCCTGGGATCAAGCCCCGCATCAGGCTCTCCGCTCAGCGGGGAGCCTGCTCCCCGCCCCCCAGGCCTGCGTCTCTGCCTACTTGAGATCTCTCTCTCTGTCAAATAAATAAATAAAATCTTTAAAAAAAAAAGAAACAAACAAAAGTCTCAAATAAACAATCTAACCCTACACCCAAAGGAACTAGAAAAAGACAAAAGCTCAAAGTTGGTAGAAGGAAGAAAATAATGAGAATGGAAATAGATAAAATAGAGAAAAAAAAAACAGTAGAAAAGTTCAGTAAAACCAAGAGCTCGTTCTTTGGAAAGATAAACAGAATTGGTAATCCTTTAGCCAGATTCATAGAGGAAAAGAAAGGGGAGGGCTCTAATAAATAAAATCAGAAATGAAAGAGAAGTTACAACTGACACCAAGGAAATACCAAGAATACAAAGAAATACAAAGAATTATAGGACGCTACTAGGAAAATTATAAGCCAATAAGTTGGATAACCGGGAAGAAATGGATAAATTCCTAGAAACAATCTTCTGAGACTGAATCAGGAAGAAATAAAAAATCTGAACAGACCAATTAGTACTAACAAAATTCGACTGGTAATCAAAAACCTTCTAGCAAATGAAAGTCCAGGACCAACTGGCTTCACTGGTGAATTCTACCAAACATGTAAACAAGAGTTAACAGCTATCCTTCTCAAACTATTCCAAAAAAGAGAAGAGGAAATCTTCCAAATTCATTCTATGAAGCCAGCATTACCCAAAACCCCAAATCAAGCAAAAAAAAAAAAAAAAAAAAAAAAAAAGAAGGAAAGAAAGAAAGAAAAGAAAATTACAGGCAAATATCCCTGATGTACATGGATACAAAAATCCTCAACAAATATTAGCAAACTGAATTTAACAATACATTAAAAAACTATTCACCATGGTCAAGTGCAGTTTATTCCAGGGGTGCAAGAGATCATTCAGTATCTCCAAATCAATCCACATGATACACCACATTGGCAAAATGAAGGACAAAAATCATATGATCATCTCAGTAGATGCAGAAAGAGCATTTGACAAAATTCAGCATCTGTTCATGATAAAAACTCTTTTTTTTAAAAGATTTTATTTATTTATTTGACAGACAGAGATCACAAGTAGGCGGAGAGACTGGCAGAGAGAGAAAGGAGGAAGCAGGCTCCCTGCTGAGCAGAGAGCCCTATGCGGGGCTCGATCCCAGGACCCTGGGATCATAACCTGAGCCAAAGGCAGAAGCTTAACCATCTGAGTCATCCAGGTGCCCCTCATGATAAAAACTCTTGACGGGCGCCTGGGTGGCTCAATGGGTTAAAGCCTCTGCCTTCGGCTCAGGTCATGATCCTAGGGTCCTGGGATCAAGCCCCGAATTGAGCTCTCTGCTCAGCGGGGAGCCTGCTTCCGCCTCTCTCTCTCTCTACCTGCCTCTCAGCCTACTTGTGATCTGTCTGTCAAATAAATAAATAAAATCTTAAAAAAAAAAACCTCTTGACATAGTGAATTTACAGGGAACAGACATACCTCAGCATGATAAAGGTCATACACAACAAACCTACAACTAACATCACGTTCAATGGAAAAGCTGAAAGCTTTCCCCCTAAGATCAGGAGAAGACTGGAATGTCCATTCTTACCACTTTAATCCAGCATAGCAATGGACATCCTAGCCACAGCAATCAGACATAAAAGGCATTGAAATTGGTAAAGAAGAAGTAAAGGGCACCTGGGTGGCCCAGTGGGTTAAGCATTCTGACTGTTGATTTTGGCTCAGGTCATGATCTCAGGGTTAGGAGATCAAGCCCCATGTTGGGCTCTGTGCTGGCCGTGGAGCCTGCTTGGGATTTTCTCTCTCCCTCTCCTTCTGCCCCTCCCCAGTCCATGCATGTGTGTTCTCTCTCTCTCTCTCTCTCTATCAAATAAATAAGTAAAATGTTTTTTTCTTTCTTTTTCTTTTTTTACAGAGAGAGATCAGAAGTAGGCAGAGCAGCAGGCAGAGAGAGAAGGGGAAGCAGGCTCCCTGCTGAGCAGAGAGCCCAATGTGGGGCTTGATCCCAGGACCCTGAGATCATGACCTGAGCCGAAGGCAGAGGCTTAACCCACTGAGCCACCCAGGTGCCCCAGCAAAATGTTTTTTTAAAAAAAGATTCTCTCCCTCTCCCTCTGCCCCTACCCTTCCATTCTATCCCTCTCTCTCAAATAAATAAATAAATCTTTAATAAAAACAGCAGTAATCTCTTAGGAATCAGCCTTAGCAACATTTTTCTAGATCTGTCTCCTCAGACAAGGGAAACAAAAGCAAACATAAATGATTGCTACTACAGCAAAATAAGCTTTTGCACAGTGGAGGAAACATCAAGAAAACAAAAAGGCAACCTAGTGAATGCGACAACATATTTGCAAATGATACAGCTGATAAGGCGTTCATATCCAAAATATATAAAGAACTCCTGCAACTCAACATTAAGAAACAAAACAAAACAAAAAAACAAATAATCTGATTAAAAAATTGCCAATGGGCCTGAATAAGGCATTTTTCCAAAGAAGGCATCTAGATGGCCAACTCAACATCACTCGGCATCAGGGAAATGCAAATCAAAACCACAAAGAGATATCACCTTCCACCAGTCGGAATGGCTAGGATCAAAATGGGGAGGACGTGGAGGAAAGGGAAGCCTCGTGCGCTGTTGGTGGGAACACAAACTGGTGCAGCCGCTGTGGAAAACAGCATGGAGATTCCTCAAAACATTAATAACACAAATATCATATGGTCCAAAAACCTACTGCTCGTTATTTACCCAAAGATATTGAAAACACTAATTCAAAAAGATATATGCACACCTGTATTTATTGCAGTGTTATTTATAATAGCCAAGATATGGAAGCAACTTAAGTGTCCGTCAGTAAAAGAGATTGTGCTATATATATGCAATGGAACCACAGCCATGAAAAAGAATGAAATCTTGCCATTCATAACAACGTGGGTGGACCTAGAGGGTATTACACCACGTGAAGTAAGTCAGAGAAAGACAAACACCATAGGATTTCACTTATATGTGGAATCTAGGAAAAAAAAAAAAAAAGAACGGGGCACCTGGGTGGCTCAGTCGGTTGAGTGTCTGCCTTTGGCTTGGATCATGATCCCAGTGTCCTAGGATCGAGCCCCGCATCAGGGTTCCTGCTTGGTGGGGAGTCTGCTTCTCCTTCTCCCACTCCCCCTGCTCATGCTCGCTCAACTCTCTCAAATAAATAAATAAAATCTTAAAAAAAAAAAACAAAAGAACAAACAAATCAGAAAGAGACTCATAAACACAGATAACAAAAATGGTGGTTACCAGAGGGGAAGGGATGGAGGGACAGAGGAAATAGTGAAGAAGATTAAGAGGTACAAGCTTTTGGGGCGCCTGGCTGGCTCAGTCGGTATAGCACATGACTCTTCATCTCCAGGCTGTGAGTTAGCCCCACATTGGGCATGGAGCCTACTTAAAAAAAAATAAGAGGGACAAAGTTTCAGTTATAAAATAAATAAATCGCAGGGATGAAAAATACAGCACAGGGAATACAATCAGTAATATTATGATAACAACAGTTCTCATGATCATGTCTCATTTTGTAATGTATATAATTGTGAAATTACTATTTTGTACACTTAAATCTAATATTGTATGTCAATTGTACTTCAGTTTATTTTTATTTCTTAAAAGATTTTTATTTTATTTATTTGACAGACAGAGATCACAAGTAGGCAGAGAGGCAGGCAGAGAGAGTGGAGGAAACAGGCTCCCTGCCAGGCAGAGAGCCCAATGCGGGGCTCAATCCCAGGACCCCAGGATCATGACCTGAGCTGAAGGCAGAGGCTTAAACCACTGAGCCACCCAGGCGCCCCTGTACTTCAGTTTAAAAAAATAAAGTGTAGGGTCCCTTGGTGGCTCAGTCAGTTGAGCATCTGACTCCTGATTTCAGCTCAGGTCATGATCCCATGATCAGCATTATGATCTCAGGGTCATAAGATCGAGCTCAGCCTCTGGCTCTGCGCTGAGTGGAAAGACTTGAGAGTCTCTGTCCCTCTCCCTCTGCCACACCCCTAACTCAGTGTGTGCTCTCTCTCTCTCTAAAATAAAAAAAATAAATCTTTTAAAAAATGAAATGTACGGTTTAGTGGTTTTTGGTATATTTACAGTTATGTGCAACCATTACCACAGTCCATTTAAAATTTAAAAAAAATTTTAAGTTTTATTTATTTAATTAATCTCTACCCCTAACATGGGACTAGATCTCACCATCCAGAGTTCAAGGGTTGCACCAAATCCAAAGTGTGTGTGTCTGGGGCGTGGGGTCTCCACACTAATAACAAGGAGAAACTCTCTGATACCAGCTCGGTATCCTGCAATGTAACTCAATTTCACTTAATTCTGACACTAACTTCTGGGAGATAGCAACAGATTCCACAGGCTGAGGACGGAGTCCTACAAGACGCGCCCCCTCCCCTGCCAGTTCTAGATGCTAATCATAAACCCAGGTGTCACCTGCGCATCTAACGGACCAGCTGTCGATTGCAGGTTCCAATGCCCCTTTTCTGGGGTTCGATTAATTTGCTGAAGCAGCTCACAGAAATCAGAGAAGCATTTTACCTATTAGACCCCCAGTTTATTATAAAAAGCTGTAACTTAGGAAAAGACAGATGGAAGAGATGCGCAGGGCAAGGCACGGGGAAGGGGCTCAGAGCTCCCATGCCCTCCAGGGTGCCACTCACCCAGCACCTCTTTGTGTTTACCAGCCCAGAAGCTCTTAGAACCTTGTCCTTTTGGGTCTTTGTGGAGGCTTCATTACATAGTCACAGTTGATTAAATCACTGGCCATTGACCATTGACTCAACCTCCAGGCCCTCTTCCCTCCCAGGAAGTTTGAGGGAGGTCCTGAAAGTTCCATTCCTATAATCACATGGTTGATTTCCCTGGCAAACAGCCCCCATCTTAAGGGCTTTCCAGGGGTGCCTGGGTGGCTCAGTGGGTTAAGCGTCTGCCTTCGACTCAGGTCATGATCCCAGGGTCCTGGGATTGAGTCCCAAGTGGGGCTCCCTGCAGGGAGCCTGCTTCTCCCTATGCTCCTGCTACTCGCCCTGCTTATTCTGTCTGTCTGTCTGTCTCTCTCAAATAAAGGGATAAAATCTTAAAAAGGGGGGGAGCTTGCCAAAAGTCACCTGTTTAACATAAGGAAAGACACAAAGTTCACTCTTACCGCAGGAAAATTCCAAGGCTTTTAGGAGCTCTGTGCCTTGGAACAGGGTCAGAAACTAAATATATTTTTATTATAAATCACAATATCACATACGGTGACTCTGTTTAACTGTTTGAGGACCTGCTTTCCAGAGTGGCTACGCCGTTTTATACCCGTACCCGCAGAGTCTGAAGGTTCTCATTTCTCTGCGTCCTTGCCCAGTGCTTGCTATAGTGTGACTTTTTTTTTAAAGATTTTATTTATTTATTTGACGGAGAGAGATCACAAGTAGATAGAGAGGCAGGCAGAGAGAGAGAGAGAGGGAAGCAGGCTCCCTGCTGAGCAGAGAGCCCGATGCGGGACTTGATCCCAGGACCCCGAGATCATGACCTGAGCCGAAGGCAGCGGCTTAACCCACCGAGCCACCCAGGCGCCCCTATAGTGTGACTTTTTGATTACAGCCATCCTAGTGGATAGAAAGTGGTACCTCATTCCAGGTTTCACTTGCATTTCCCTAATGACTAATGATGCCAGAGCACCTGGCCAGCTCAGTCGGTAGAACATGCTGACTTTTGATCTCAGGGTCCTGAGTTCAAGTCCCACTTTGGGCCTAGAGCTTGCTTAAAGAAACAAAGAACAGGAACACCTGGCTGGCTCAGTCGGTTAAGCATCTGACTCTTGATTTTGGCTCAGGTCATGATCTCGGGGTCATGGGGGCGCCTGCTTAAGATTCTCTCTCGTGCGATCTCTGCCCCTCCCCGCCAAAACAAAACAAAACGAAGTCCCAAGGACTAATTATGTTGAGTATCTATTCATGGGCTTGTTGGAAACTTGAACGTATAACTTTGGAGAAATATCTGTTCAAGTCCTTTGCCCATTTGTAAGGCAGGTCGTTTATATTTTTTTTTTTTTGTGGTTGAGTTTAGGATTCTTTATATATTCTGGATACTGGACCCTTATGAGATATACGTTTGCAAATACTTTCTGCTGTTCTGTGGGGTGTCTTTTTAAAAATTTTTATTTATTTGACAGAGACACAAAGAGAGAGGGAACACAAGCAGAGGGAGTGGGAGAGGGAGAAGCAGGCTCCCCGCAGAGCAGGGAGCCTGATGCAGGGCTCCATCCCAGGACCCTGGGATCATGACCTGAGAGGAAGGCAGCCGCTTAACAACTGAGCCACCCAGGCGCCCCTGTGGGGTGTCTCTTTACTTTTCCACTAGTTGTCCTTTGAGGCCCGAAAGCCTTTAATTTTGATAAAGTCCCATTTCTCTATTTCTTGTTTTGTTTCTTGTGCTCTTGAGTTCAAATCTATGATTTCATTGCCAGTCAATATTCATGAAGTACCTTCCATCTACCAGGAACTAGGGGTACTGTGGTAAATAAGACAGACTTGGTCCCTGTCCTCATGGAACGTCAGGCTCGTGGTGGCAGGGGAGAGAGTAGTCTGCCAGCCGCTGGCATGATTTCCCCCAGTGTAATAACGACTATGCACAGGAGCAAAATGAGTGAGGAGCTAACGTAGGCTGAGGGGCAAGGAAGTCCTCCCCAAGGTGGTGGCTAACATCTGAAGGATGAGCGGGAGTGGGCCGGGTGAAGAGGGCAAGGAACAGAGGGAAACGTGCTTCTGGAGAGGGAACAGCATGTCGGAATCCCAGAGCTCAGAAGAATATGGCTCTTCGAAGGATCGGCGAGGATGACTGTGTGGCTGGAGCAGAGGGAGGGAGGGAAAAGGGTGGGAAGGAGAGAAGGGAGAAAAGGACTTAGGGAGGGAACATAGAGCAAGAAGAAAGGTTTGCTGAGACTTCAAGCTGGGAAATGCTGGCTACAGGAGGTCGTGGGAGACTGGAGAAGGAAGCTTCAAGGAGTAGGAAGTAGCCAACATTGGCCCGTGAGGCCAAGAACTGAATTAAGACAACGACTTGCCTTTGGCAGCTGGAGGGGGTGTGTCATCCCTGGAGACACTCGTGGAAGCACTTGCGTTGGAATGATGGTGGTAGAAAACAGAATGCAGAGGGCTGAAGAGAGATGAAGACGTGAGGAGACGGAGAAACGGAGGGGAGGAGACACCCCCCCCCTTGGAGAGGCTTGGCTCTGAAGAAGAGAGGGAGAGCCATGAGACTGGGCCAGAAGGTGGGGGGAATGGGAGTGACTTAAGCCTGTTTGTCCCCCCAAGAGCCTGGCTTCTTAATAAGTGTATATTACACTGAACCACACTGATGAGGAGCTTGGAGGTACAGGAGAGGGACAACTGGGAGGAGCCTGTGCGGAGAGCTGGTGTCCCATCCCGAGAGGAGACAGGCGTCGCCTTCCTTCAAATGAGCAGAAACAGGAAGGAGGTCCTTGGAGGCCGGGTGTGGAATGGTGGGTAGGGGATGGAAGGGGGCACTTGTGTAGGTAATAGGGTCAGCAGACGAAGGACTTGCAGGCTTTTATTCTCCTCAGAGGTCTTCGGGTTTAGCCCTGACTCCGGTTTATGACTTTATCCAGAAACCGTATCTCACCTACTTCGAGTTTGGTGGGCCCTTCCTAACTCGCTGCTTTGACTTCTGCGGGCCCAGGGAACAAGCCCGCCCTGCTTGCTACAATTCTAAGGCCCGAGTATGTCGGCTGCAGAGAACATCAGCAGAGGAAGCAACATCTCCTTTGAGGAACGGCGGCGAGACAGGAACCTGCAATCGGTGCGCACGCACTTTCGAGAGAGGTTAACAGGGGTAACCACAAGCGCTTTCCCAGACCACCCTCGCCAAGAAACCAGCTTGCCCACAACAGGGCCGCTGCACGCCTCTGCATTCCTCCAAGCGGCGGCTGGTTTTCTCTGCAGCACACCGGGGCTGCATCTGTGTGATCTCAAACCCTCTGAGCCCCGCCAGGGAGACTGGATCCGTTCCCTCTCACTGGCAAGGAAAGCACGACTCGGAGGGATGAGGGACCCATAATGGGCACTGGAAGCCCGGTCGGGCCGAGTGCCGTGCCCTCAGTGGTTTTGAACCTCCATCCGGAGGTCACCGTGTGCTACCATCTGTTCACCTGGGCCTTTGCCACTTTTACACCTGGGGCCTCGAGGTAAGCTTCGAGAAGGCAAAATCTAGGGTGGAAACAATAAGTTTGAAAGCCAGCGCTCTCCACAGGGTTCTTGGAACTTCTCAGCTGAAGCCTGACTTTTCTCGAAGCGTTTGATCAGAAACCTTTGCTTGCGTGATACTCCAACCCCCGACCCCCCAACCCCTGCCCCCCCCCCCGGCCCCGTTGTCGCCATGCTCCCTGACACATCCATCCTCCTCCACGACTGCCAGAAGGACTCCTCTAGAATCCCATCAGGTTTCTCCTCTGCTTGGAAACCTTCTGTGGCTCCTGGCTACCTTTAGGTTAAAATCTCTGTGCCTCTTTCGGCATGATCTATGAGGCCCTTAGGGATCTGAGCCCCCATCCACTTCTCCAGCTTTGCCCTTAATCACTCCCCAGCTCCCACTTTCCTGCTTAACCGGCTGACTTACATTTCCTGGTACTTGCTCTCTTCTCCCAGAAGTCCTGCTGTCCGTCCGTCCTCCCGTCCTCCCAGAGGCTCTGCCAGGAGCCTCCCCCCTTCCACCAACCAACTCCCACTCCCCCCTGGAGCCTCAGATCAGACCTTACCTTCCTCTCTGCAAAGCCTTCCCTTTATCTTTGGCCTGCGTCAGGCCCCGCCCCGGTGCAGCACCGCGCCCCTCCCCCAGCTGCCATGCTCACCAGTCACAACTCTGCTTCTGTCACCTTTTCTTGTCCCTTGCTCCACTAGGATGCAGATTTGCATCATCTGCCTAACTCCATTTCGTTCCCCTGGAAAGCAGTTTCTTAGGGAATTTGTTCTTTCTCTTGGGGTGAGCATACCAGTCTTGCCTCAAAAAGCATACCAGAAATGCCAATGGCTTGATGTTAGGCATGGAGAGTTTTCAGCATGGGAGTTTGTCCCCTGCAGCCAAACCTCAATTTTACATGGAGGAGGTGGGCTGGGGACTATCACATGATGAGAACGATCTGCGGGAAGAAGAGCTGACTGCCCGAGAAAAGCAGGAAAGCACTTTCAGACCTTCCAGCTGACTCGATTTTCTTGTTGGAAAAACCAGGGCCAATGCCTGTCTCCGGTCCCCAGATCTGCTCATAGTTAAGATGCTTAGGTTCCGACTTTTCCCATGAAGAGGAGATCGCCGTTCTAAGTGCCCTTTGAATGGTGGGCAAAGGCACAAGCCACTCTTCCCTCTAAGCCAGAAGTCTGCAGACCCAGCCATTTGGCAGGAAGGCCCTGTCCCAGCAGTCTTCACCAAGCCCCACCAGCCTGGGCAGCTGGCAAGGGCGACTGGGTGCGGGGACAGGGGAGCGGGGAGGACTGGGGAGGGCGGGGCGCCTGGGTGGCTCAGTTGGGCAAGCTTAAGTGTCTGACGTCCAATCCGGGTCTGACTTTCAATCAGGTCCTGATCTTGGGGTCCAGGCATGGAGCCCTGCTCGGCGGGGAGTCTGCTCATCCCTCTCCCTCTGCGCCTCCCTTCTGGCTCATGCTCACTCTCTCTCAAATAAATAAATGCTTAAAAAAGATTATAAAATGGGCACAGGGATAGAGGGAGTTATGCCAAACACTAATGCCAACCGCCAGAATCCAGGAACCTTTCGTCCTCCCCCTTTCAAATACCAAAGAAGTTCATTGAGAACGAAAAGTCATTGCTATGTCACACTGTGTAAATTTGTTTTAAGGTGTAGTTCCTAGAAACATGTGGCAGGCTGAAAACATTGATAGGGAAGGTGTGGATCGTTTCATGGATGAGAAGAAACTAATGGGTAATTAAGGGAAGGTTGGAACATTTTGAGCACAGAGGAGGTAATAGAGGGGGCAAATGGCACTGCCAGTCAGAGATGGAAATCTGTATGGATGAGCCCAGGGTAGTGTTTCTGGGCTTTCTGTGTTCTGTGATGACTGTTTCTCCCTGGTGTTCAAGGGCAGGGATGTGAGCGCTGGGGATACAACAGTCCATTGCAAGGGTGGCCCAAGCTTCTAGGGTTACAGCACTATTTTGAAAATGCACTGCTCTCTGGGGTACCTGGGTGCTCAGTAGATTAAGCGTCTGCGTTCGGCTCAGGTCATGATCCCAGGGTCCTGGGATGGAGACCCAATTCAGGCTCCTGCTCAGGAATCTGCTCCTCCCTCTCCCTCTACTCCTCCCCCTGCCAATTCTCTCTCTCTTGCTCATATTCTCTCTCAAGTAAATAAATAGAATCTAGAAGAAGAAAGAAGAAGAAGAAGAAGAAAGAAGAAGAAGAAGAAGAGGAAGAAGAAGAGGAAGAAGAAGAAGAAGAAGAAGAAGAAGAAGAAGAAGAAGAGGAGGAGGAGGAGGAGGAAGAAGAAGAAGAAGAAGAAGAAGAAGAAGAAGAAGAAGAAGAAGAAGAAGAAGAAGAAGAAAATGCACCAACTGCTTTCCCTCTTTTCAGCCAAAGTCAACCCTCCTGTATTCTATCCGTTTCATACAACCTCTGAATGGGAGCCAGTTTACAAACTACAACTTATATATTCATTGTAATTAAAAAGCAATGCCCAGGATTAAAGCCCTATCTTGGAAAAAGCGTCCTTGGGTGCATCTCACGGGAGGGCAGAAGTTAAGGTAAATTATATGACTCACCACAAAACATCAGAAATGTACATTTGGAGATTTTTCCCTTTTACCACCCCTCTGCCCCCTACAGACAATTCCTCTAGGATGAGACTTGTGCCGGAAGCAGGACCTAACTGTCTAAAAGAGCCGGGGAGAAAGGCAAACTGAGTGTCTCTACTCAGAGCCAAGGTGAAAGCAGCTCCTTCCAGCACCCGCTTGGCCATTTGCTGTGAGAACAAGGTCCAGAGCCACCCGGATCACTAGCTCATGGCCATGGGTCGGTGAACTCTTCCCCGTGAATGTAGGAAGCTTCCGGCACTCAGTGGTTAATGAAAAAAAATAAAGTCACTCAAAGGACAGCTTTGTCATGTGAAAAGAAAACATACCCCGCTTTAATATGCTTAAGAAGGCATCCGCAATACATTAGGAAAAAAACCGGTAAATCCTGGACGTCTCAGGAGCAGGGTAGGGGAAAGGGTGACTCTGCCCGCAGCAGGAGCAGAGGCAAGCCTACAGGCAGGCGCGTCCTCCCTATCCGTGGTCTCCAATCTTATTCTTCTAGCAAGTGCTTCCCAGTACACCCAGAGCTTCGGCCTGCCCAGAAACGGCTCCTGGAAGCCCAACTTTTCCTCTCCCAAGCAGGACCATCCTCCTACCCCTAACTCCTCAGTGCCCTAGTTTTGGGACTCGGCCCCAGGACAGCTGGGTCTTTGCTCTCTCTCGGTGAGGGTGTCCCGGTCCCCAGGTCTCCTGGCCGGTGGCTGTAGGAGACCTGGGACAGGTACGCGTGACAAACCTGGAGGTGGTCCGCTGCTTGCAGGCACTGCGCACTCGGCTGCGGCCGGAGCTGCCGCGCCTTCGGGTGGGGCCCGAGACCACCCGTGACGGAGGCCTCGATCCCAGCGTCACGGTCCCTCCGCGCTCTTCAGTCTCTGTCGCCCTCAACGGTCCTGGAAGAAGGGGAACATTTGGCGGAGAAGGCCCTGAATTTGGACCACCCGGCTGCCCGTGTAGTTCTTCTCCTTGCAGGGCGACGCCGCCGCTCTCGCCGGGGTCTCTACGGAGCTCGTGCCCACCCAGCTCTGGGTCCGTCGCGGCGCCCACGCGCCCCCGCCGCTGCTGTTGTTGTTGGCGTTCATACGCTCGCAGCCGCCCGCGGTCTCCCAGTCCTCGGCCCCCGACAGCTCCCGCAGGCTCTGGGGCGCGTCGGGCCGCAGGTAGTGACAGGCCCGGTGGCCGCTGTAGTCGCGGCGCGAGGGGTCGGCCCCCAAGGCGCCCACCAGCACCTTGATGACCATGTCGTGGCCTTGCAGGGCCGCCAGGTGGAGGGGCGTGAGACCGCCGCTGCCCGAGGCGCTCACGTCGAGCTGCAGCCCCCGGCGCTGGGCGAAGTCGTGCACCAGGATGAGCTCCTCGTGGCACCCGTGCTTGGCCAACCAGTGCAGCACCGTGTAGCCCGTGATCGGGTCGCACCGCAGCAACAGGGCGGGCTCGGCTTCCAGCTGCTCCCACAGCACCTCGAGGCGGCCCTCGGCGGCCGCCAGTATCCACGCGTGCTCGTGGGGCTCCAGGCACAGCCCGCCGCCGCCCGGCCCGTTCGGCCCGTTGGGCCCGGCCGGGGACGGCTCCTCTGCGCGCTCCTCCGACGGCCAGCCGGCGGGGGCCGCCCCCTGCAGCCCCAGCAGCTCCCGCAGCGCTCCCCGCCGGCGGCCGGAGCCCGCTGCCGAGAGCAGCATTGAGCCGTGGAGGAGGGGGTCCCGGGAGGCGGCGGCGTGGCCCGGGTACCTGCCCAGGGTGGCGGCGTCCGCTCTCCAGGGGCGGAGCTGCGGGGCGCTCCGCGGGCTCAGCGCGGTGGCGGCGAGGGAGGCCTTGGGCCCCGGGCTCGCGGTCCCTCGGGGTTCGGCCATGGTCCTGCAGCTGCCGCCGCGGCGCTTCCAGGGTCGAGCGTTCGCTGCCCTTCCCGGGCCCCTCCGGGAGAGGAACTGGCGCTGGCGTTGGGGAAGGAAGCGGCTTGAGCAATTGGGCTCGGAGGGAGGGAGTAAAGGAGGGGAGAGGGAGGGAGAGAGCCGGCGCGGAAGGTGAGGGGCGTGGAGGGGTGGGAGCTCCGAGCCGGGTCCCCGGGGCCAGCCCCTCTAGCGCCCCGCGGGGACCGACGCCACCTCCGCGTTCCCGGGTCGCGGGCGGCCCCGCCCCAAACGGCCAGGTGAGCCCCGCCTCCCTGACCGCGCGCGACGGTGGGGCGGGCGCGGGTGGGGGCGAGCTGGCCCCCATTACCCCAGCGCCGGGCTTCTCGGCATCCCCGCAGCTGCCGGGGTGAAGAGGCTCCAGGGCGCCCCCTCCCCGGCGGGCTGAGCTCGGCCGGCAGCCAAGGCCTCCGGGAGTGCGATCCTTGAGCTCCAGGGAGCTGGCTCCCCGCCCCCTTCCTTCGCCCTTCCTCTTATCTCCTGCACTTTGTCCCGGAGCAGCCTTTGTCCCGCCCCCAGCGTTCCGCCAGACCGCCTGGGACTCGGGCTCCCCTGCCTTGTCCTTTGTATGGCCTTGACCCTCCCCACAGATCCTGGAGTCGCCCGGGATTCCTGCAGATGGACACGAGACAAGGGGCCAGGCGGAAGCTATTGGGGGGAAGTGGGAAAGGGTACTGGGAAAGGGCCTTCCCTTCTTCCCCGCGGGTCCCCGCTCAGCCCTCTGCCCTCTTCTCCTCTTTAACCTTTCCCCATTTGGCTCGAAGAAGCTGGCACAGGTGAATCAGCTGCCACGGGAATGCTCAGCCCTCTTGACTCCGTGAGGATGTTTTACCTTATCCTGAGGGTGGCCTTCTCTTTGCTCTTCTCTTCCCTCAATACTCAGTAAGTGCTAGTTCTTGCCTCCTGCCCCAACCATGTTAGGGAGCTCAGTTAGTGAGTGCCAGAGACCCTCACAGAAGGTTCTTGAGTCAGAGAGCGACACAGCGGTGATTAAGGTCATGTTTAGGAAGAGGACTCTGGGAGAGGCAGACAAGAAGCCAGGATACTGTTCCAACAGTCTAGGCCAAAGGCGATGGGAGTTCAAGCCAAGCCAGCCCACTCGGCTGGGCCCAAGTGTGACAGAAGCTATCAGAGGCTTTCCTCCTTGGCCCTCAAATATTTTGCCCTAAATATCTTGACCTTTCCTTCATGACAGCCTATGCATTTGTAATCAATGTTTGAACATTTTATTTTTTTTTTTAAGATTTTATTTATTTATTTGACAGAGAGACAGCGAGAGAGGGAACACAAGCAGGGGGAGTGGGAGAGGGAGAAGCAGGCTTCCCACTGAGCAAGAAGCCGGATGTGGGGCTCAATCCCAGGACCCTGGGATCCTGACCTGAGCCAAAGGCAGATGCCTAGCGACTGAGCCACCCAGGCGCCCCTCTCTGAACATTCATTGTGGGCCAGACCCTGTGCTAGATGCTTTATATGTATGTTAACACTTTCCATCCTCCCGGCTAAGTATTATTACTGTCTCCAGTTTACAGAGAGGTTTAGTCCACTTGCTCAAGGTCACCCAGCAGGAAGCCACAGAGCAGGTGTGTGTGACACCATAGCCTTTGTTCTGGCACTGAGGGAGCCCGGAGGGAGGGACTGGCATTCACTCAAGCCAGGCTTATCAACTGCAGATCACTCACACAAGCCCCAAATTCCAGCACAAGAGAGGGACTCTCCCTGACCTGAGCATATCTTGAAGTCTCCCTCCTCTTCTAGAATGTCCTCCCTCAGAGCTTCTGTCTATGGAAGTTCTTCCCATCCTTCAAGGTTGGCCTCAGCTCCCACCTTCTCCAGTGTGACTCCTCCAATAACCCCAGCCCAGAGTGACCCCAGCCCAGAGTGATCGCTCTCCCTCTCCCTCTCTTTCTCTCAGCCCGGCTGCTTGTCTTCCTTCTCCAGCCCCCAGCACAGACTGCCCCATGTCGTGTGGCTCTTCCCCTGCTCTGACATGCCAGCTCGACTCTCAACTCTTGGATGACTGTGTCGTACTATCCTGGTGCCCCTGGTAGGTGCGGGAGAACTGGCTGTTGCCTCGCTCTGGTCTGGCCGCCTGGGAAGCCGTGATTGTGTGTGCATGTGAAGGGGGACACTGTGTGCGGTGTGTTGGGGGGGTGCGTCTGCAGCCGCAGCGTCCATGCCCATGCCCACATCCCTGCCTCAGACCGCACCCGCTGGACCCTGGAAACAGCTCCCTGATTGATTTCACTGGTTCGTAAAAAAGAAGATAGGGATCGCGTAGTTGTTTCCTTGAGCCAACTAGCCACAGCTACCTCCTGACCTTGGCTGACTCCTCAGCGACCAGGCCCAGGCCCAGAGTGGGCCTCAAGCTTTCAGGCTTTCATTTTCAAAATGAACCCTGACTGACAAACAGCTACTTCCGTTGCTCTGGAAACTCCCCTCCATAACCCCAAATTTGTAAACACCAAACCACACGCATGCATACACACTTCCAGAATATGCAAACAGCTGCAGCAATGTTTTTTTTTAATCAAAGTGCCAGCATGGAGAATGCAGGGTGGAGGAATTCTTGGACTCTTAATTTTCCTCGCCACTAAGCAAGCAAGTCCCTTCCCTATCAGCACTAATAATATCTCTAGTTCCAGTCCAAAGACCGCGAAGGCGGTGGCCGGATCAGCACCACACACCTATGACGGACGTGCCTTCGCTTAGCTCTGTTGCCAGAGACTGGAGCCCTGGTACCTTCCTAGGTCACCAGTTGCATACGCGGGTCCCCAAAGCCACCACACCCTGTCTCTATTCTGGTAGAGAGGGTCTCTGGAATTTCAGAGCTGGGTGTGGGGTAGAGGATGCAGAATACAGAAGGGACAGTACTGACCGTCCCCCCTCCAAAACGAAGACGCCCATCACCTTGAGGTGGCTGTCCCCTCCTAAGGGAGTGGGGCAGAAGTCCCTCAAGCCCTTGAAAATAGTCTCCCCAAAAGGTGCATGCGGGGTGTCTATTTGGGGTGGCTATTTGCATTTCAAATGCGATGACTGTTGTCTCTTCCAAATAGCCTCTCTGATATACTTGTGGGTTTGTTTACAGATCCTGGACTATTTGAACTCAAACTTCACGTTTCGTTGGTCATTTCTTCATTTTTCAGATGTGGTTTCACTGTCAGAAAGGATGGCAAGAGGTAGAGAAACTTAAAGCCCAAGTGTTAGGCATACATTGAAACTCAGTCTCAGTGAAGAGGGGCTCGTGTATCTTATTAGAAGTCAGTGGGGAGTGATAATTGATCTGCAAAAATGTAATTTGCACGCAACTTATCAGGAACATGTTCCTGGGGGGAAGCCAAAGGCACATGCATCTTTGGTTCTCAGTGGCATTTGCCAGTGAGGCTTATGGATTTAGAACAATCCACGGCTGCGAAAGAGGCAAGAGGGGAATATGTGAAATGTGGGAAGGAAAGTCCCTCCGGCTTCTATAATTCTTGCTGATGGAGGGAACAGGGAACATTCTTGAGGTTCTAGATATAAAATCGGGTTTCTTTCTTCCAGAAACCAGTGCTGATCTCATCATGTGACTCTCAGTGAAGGAGAAAGCCATGAGAGAATGCTCCTTTCCCACTGAGCGAAAGAATGTGTGGCTGTGTGTAAATGTGTGTGTGAGTGTATGCCTGAGTGTGTGTTCGTGTGTGTGCACACACCGCCGGGCGTAACTGTCTCTGGTTGTCATTTTCCCCTTTCCAAGTGTCAGGGGTTTACATGAGGACACCCCTGGGAAAGGTTTAACGTTCTGAATACCTTTTCCTTGGCTGATAGAACAAATCACTTAAAAACACTTTAAAAATCCTTTCCTAGTACTTTGGAATTACTGCCCTCCCCCCCCCCCCCCAGTCCTTCAGTAAAGTGGCATGTACTTTCTAGAAAAAAAGTTGTGAGCTTACTCTGGGAGCAGGGTAAGCTTGCAACAGGAGAAGGTGTTAGGACCGGGCTAACTTCGTGAACGATGGGACCAGGGTTTTTCAAAATGGCTGAGGAGAAAGGGGCTTGCAGGGAGCAGAAAGAAATCTTTTGGCCCTGGTGCAAACAGGAAACTTCCTAAAACTTGGGCTGTGGGGCGCTTGGGTGGCTCAGTCGTTTAAGCATCTGCCTTCAGCTCAGGTCATGATCCCAGGGTCTGGGATCTAGCCCCTCATCAGCTTCCCTGCTCAGCGAGGAGTCTACTTCTCCCTCTGCCTCTGCCCTTCCCTTCTGCTCATGCTCTTTCTCTCTCTCATAAATAAATAAAAAATCTTTTTTGGGGAGGGAGTGGCAAAGCAAGGTTTATTGAGTGACAGCGAAGTGATAGTTCAAAGCTTCCGAGGAGGAAGGGGACCAGAGAGGCTTGCCCTAAAAAAATAAAAGATCTTCAAAGAATTAGCAAATAGTTAAAAAAAAAAAAGACTCAGGCTGCAATAGCTTATCTGGATCCTGCGTGTCAGGCATGGGCCCTGAGGTGTGACAAGAACAAAAAAATTCCAGTACACATTATACTGCTCCTACTGTGACAATGTCACATCCCAGAAAGACCTGAAGCATTACCATGTGGAGACACACGGGGGCGCTCTAACCAACTAGAGCTCCAGCGAACCTGAAAGGTCTCCCAGATGTCAACCTGGGAGGAAAGAAGCATTTGCAGGTCCTTTGTCCATGTGGATTCAGGTTTTTACCCACGTGACTCAGCGTGGGTCCTTAAGTAGATGCGAAGAGGGAGGTGCTAGCATCAGGGCCTGTGGGGAGAAGGCCGGGATGCCATCTTGAAGAGAATGGGAACAATCTGGAAAGAGAAGGAGGATGGTGAACAGAACAAAGTGTTTCCTTACTTTATTTAAGAGGGGTAGGCTTCTGTAATATGT
This sequence comes from Meles meles, assembly GCF_922984935.1. Lineage (NCBI taxonomy): Eukaryota > Metazoa > Chordata > Mammalia > Carnivora > Mustelidae > Meles > Meles meles. The sequence continues at coordinate 102,017,923 of NC_060087.1, read as the reverse complement.
AAGGCTTGGAATAATAACCCCTTGTGATTTTTCAGAGTGCTTTCATCTTTCTTTCTTTCCTTGTTTCTTTCTTTCTTTCTTTGACAGAGATCCCAGTAGGCAGAGAGGCAGGCAGAGAGAGGCGGGGAAGCAGGCTCCGTGCTGAGCAGAGAGCCCACTGTGGGACTCGATCTCAGAACCCCGGGATCATGACCTGAGCTGAAGGCAGAGGCTTTAAGCCACTGAGCCACCCAGGCACCCCTGCTTTCATATTTCTTTCTTTTTTTTTTTTTTTAAGATTTTATTTATTTATTTGGCAGAGAGAGATCATAAGTAGGCAGAAAGGCAGGCAGAGAGAGTGAGAGGGAAGCAGGCTCCCTGCTGAGCAGAGAGCCCGATGTGGGACTCGATCCCAGGACCCTGAGATCATGACCTGAGCCGAAGGCAGCGGCTTAAACCACTGAGCCACCCAGGCGCCCTGCTTTCATATTTCTTAATGATATCTTCGACCCAGGCAGCAAGACTGTGAAGTATGTGGCAAAGACAGTACTTACATCCAACTCGCACAGAAGACTGAGAGGTTAAGTGACCTGCCCAGAGTCACACAACTCAAAAGTGGTGGGGCAGGTTCTGTGCTCCCTGCCTCCATAGCATGCTGCCTTCCTGGGGTCTGGGGGGCCGAGGCAGCTGACAGCATCGTTGTGTAGTGCAGGAATGTTGTCCGCGCTGCCTTCTGGCTTCTGTTTCTAACCCAGACAGCCCGTGCCCCAAATCACCCCATGGAGCCCTCCTTAGTAATAACGGTGATAGCTTCCTGCTGGTCCTGAGCACTTGGGTGCCTGGCAGGTCCCGTGCCAAGCATTAAACGTGTGAAATCATACATAAAAGCTCATAGCCGTTCTATTCCCAGCAGCTGAAAGGTCGAAACAATCCCAGTGTCCAACAGGTGAGTGTATAAACCAAATGTGGCACATCCACAAAGTGGAATATTATGTGGTCATCACAAGGAATGAAATCATGACACGTGCCACAACATGGAGAGACCCTGAAAACACGAGGCTAAGTGAAAGAAGCCAGGCACAAAAGACCACATATTGTCTGATTCCCTTTATGCAAAATGTCCAGAAAAGGCAAATCCATAGAAACAGAAAGTAGGGCAGCGGTGGCTGAGGCTGGGTGGGGGGGGGGTGGGGCGGAGGCAGGAAAGGGCTATTGGGGAATGACTGCTGACAGGTAAAGGTTTCTTTCTGGGGTGTCCAAAAGGTTCTGGAGTTAGATCGTGGTGATGATTGTGTAACTGTGTGAATATACTAAAAATCACTGAGGTGCACACTTTGAAAGGGTGAATTACATGGTATGTGGATTATATTTCAGTGAAGTTGTCACCAAAAAAAGTGCATTCTCTCTCTTAATCTTTACAAGTCTAAGAGGTGGGGACTAGTGAGAAATTGAGGCCCAACGAAAATAATAACGTGGTCACATTCACTCAGCTAGGAAGTGTCAAGGGAACCCATCCAGCTTGGCTTGCCTGCAAGGCTCATGCCTGTGATCAGATCTTACACTGTCTCTTAGAGTCTCCCTCAGAGAGAAGATGCTGTTAGGGCCAACACTCCCCGAGGACCTACTGTGTGCCAAGCGCATTCCATTCATTATCTTGTTGATGCTTGAAACAAGGTAGATACTATGTACTATGAAAGCAGTAGTCCTCTAACCTTTTTTTTTTTTTTTTTTTTTAACAGAGAGAGAGGCCGTGTGCATGCGCACGAGTCAGGGTGGGGGCCAGAGAGAGAATCCCAAGCAGGCTCCACGCCTAGCATGGAGCTCAATGCCGGGGTCAATTTCATGATTCCAAGATCATGACCCGAGGCAGCCAAAATCAAGAATTCAATGCTTAACCAACTGAGCCACTCAGGCGCGCTACTCTCCCAAATTCTGATTGCACATACCTCGAATGAAAATGTACTGAGCCTGTATTCCCCACATTTGAGTGTTTCATAATTTCAAAGCAATGTGTGTTACTCTATTAATATACAATATATATTAGAAAGCCTACACAAAAGGGACATTTTCATGGATGAGACAAGGATGAGATAAACTGATTTCAAATAACTTAAACTTATGTACTTGGAGTATAAAACTGATTTTTACTGTCACTACAATGTTATCATTAATAAAACTTTTCACAAGAGAATGTGATTGTGATTCATTTTTAAAAAAAACTTCAGCTTAGGGGCGCCTGGGTGGCTTAGTCTAGTGAAGTGTCTGCCTTCAGCTCAGGTCATGATCCCGAGGTCCTGGGATCGAGTTCAGCGTCCCCGCTGGGCAGGGAGCCCACTTCTCCCTCTCCCTCTGCCCCTCCCCCTGCTTGTGCTCTCTCACTCTCTCTAAAATAAATAAATAAAATCCTTAAAAAAAAAAAACCAGACCTCACTTAACACTAATATAGCTATGCAAATGTGTCATTCTGACCTTAGTTAATTTCAGCACTTTGCCTCAGGGGCTGTCATAGATGAGAAAGATACCAGCCACCAACAGAAGGAAATTCCACTGGCTGGGCTTACTACATCATGATTCTCATTTTTCAATTCCACCCACCAATTATGCAATGGTTTTTGATAAAAATTCAGCTGACAAACGGTCACCTTTTCTGATGTCGATCATTTGTTCCTGCCAACCCGTTGCACTTCTGTGTTTTTAACAAATGTCTCCCAAACCCACAAAAACTCTACATTGGAAAGATTTTAAACCAGGGCAGAAAATTTCAGTCCCAGGTCTGTAAGTGTGCAGATATAAGAGGTTTTCTAGGTATGCAACTTACGTCATTTTTGGCAATAAAATTACATAACAACGAAAAACACATGTATCCCTTTTCCGAATGTTCTCTCCGTGTACTGAGTTTCCTTCCAAAGCGGTTACTTTTCACCCATTGTTAAAATACCAATTTAAGGGGTGCCTGGGTGGCTCAATGGGTTAAGCTGCTGCCTTCGGCTGCGGTCATGATCTCCTGGGATCGAGTGGGATCGAGTCTCCCTTTGGGCTCTCTGCTCAGCAGGGAACCTGCTTCCCTCTCTCTCTCTCTGCCTACTTGTGATCTCTCTCTGTCAAATAAATAAAATCTTTAAAAACAAACAAACTAACAAATAAATAAAATATCAATTTAACCTTGAATAGCTAGATTGGATGTGCTTATTATTATTTTTTTAATGTTCACTGACTGCCATAGGATACCAGGGAAGTCAGTAAATTTGAAACAGGTTATCTTTGTGGGAAAGGAAAGCATATCTTTTAGGTTGAAACTCTTTTAAGGACTTTGTCACAAAATAAACAGTCAGCCTCTGTGTGGTACCAAAGTGACAATGGTAGTATCATTCTCTACCTTGTTACAAAATAGAACACTGTAAAGATTTTACTATGTATCAAAAGATCTAGTTTCTGTACCATACTGAATGAACCTGGTAACACTTTGCATATTTCAGGCTTCAGTATCTTAGCTGAAACAGCTTGCCAACTTTCTCAGTAAACTTACCTTGAAATTTACCCCACCTTTTGGAAAAAATTCCTGTCAAAGCAGCACTACTGTATTTCCAGTTTTTCTATAAGATATTTTAAAAAATTAGGGGGTACCTGACCAGCTCAGTCATTAGAGCATGTGACTTGATCTCAGGGTCATGAGTTCAAGCCCCATGATGGGCGTGGAGCCTACTTAAAATTTTTTTAAAATAATAAAATAAAGAGACGTCTGGGTGGCTCAGCAGGTTGAGCATCCGCCTTCAGCTCAGGTCATCATCCCAGGGTCCTGGGATCCAGGCTCCTATTGGGCTCCTGCCTGCTTCTCCCTCTCCTCCCTGCTCGTGCTCTCTTGCTAACTCTCTCTCTCAAATAAATAAATAGAATCTTAAAAAATATGATAAAATAATTAAGCCAGTCATTTTTTAAACCAGTCATGTTTTGATCAAATTACATTTTTCTCTTTATATCTTTTTTAATGGATTTATAGTAGTTTTTTTGTGGATTTCATTAATGAAACAGAACCTAGCAAATACAAAGCTGCAAATATTAGAAACATTTTATCCAGCTGTATAGCAAACTTTGCACACTATATCATTTATCCTAATACTCTGTTCAAATCTTCAGCAATGTTCTCTAGATGCCCTTCCAACAGTATTTGATGACAAAAGAATGAATTTCAATTTGTCTTTCACATGGATTTATTTTGACCAATTTATTTTATTTTATTTTATTTTATTTTATTTATTTGAATGGGGGGAGCGGAGAGAGCACGCAAGTGACAGGGAGGTGCAGAGGGAGAGGGAAAAGTGGACTCCCCGCTGAGCAGGGAGCCCAATGTGGGACGTGATCCCAGGACCCTGAGATCATGACCTGAGCCCAAGACAGACGTTTAACTGAGCCACCCAGGTGCCCCTATTTTGACAATTTTTTAAAAATTTTGACCATTTTTACCATGATAGGAAAAACAAGTGTTTTCCCAAAGGGATCCATTTTGTTTTTTATTATTTAGCAAGAAATTCCAAACAAAGCTTCTAAACATTTATCTTTACATTTAGTGAGATTTAATAGGAAAATAGGAGATTTGCTGGAAAAGTAGTAGAGATTATCTTTTTTTTTTAGAAAGATTTATGTATTGGGGCGCCTGGGTGGCTCAGTCATTAAGCAGCTGCCTTCAGCTCAGGTCACGATCCCAGGGTCCTGGGATCAAGCCCCACATCGGGCTCCCTGCTCAGTGGGGAGCCTGTTTCTCCCTCTGCCTGCTCCCCCTACTTGTGCTCTCTCTCTTTCTCTCGCTCTCAAATAAATAGATAAATAAATAAAATCTTTTTTTAAAAAAGCTTTTTAAAAAAAGATTTTATTTATTTATTTATTTGACACAGAGAAAGAGACAGCACGCAAGCAGGCAGAGAGGCAGGCAGAGAGAGAAGCAGGTTCCCCACCGAGCAAGGAGCCAGATGCGGGACTCGATCCCAGGACCCTGAGATCATGACCCGAGCCGAAAACAGCAGCCCAACTGACTGAGCCACCCAGGAGCCCCAATAAATAAAATCTTAAAAAAAATTTATATATTTATTTGAGAGAGAGAGCACGCAAGTGGGGAGAGGGGCAGAGGGAGAGAATCTTCAAGCAGACCCCTGTTGAGCACAGAGCCTGATGTGGGGCTCAAGCTTACCACTCTGAGATCATGACCTGAGCCAAAACCAAGAGTCAGGCACTCAACTGACTGCGCCACCCAGGTGCCCCAGAGATTTATTGTTGTGTTCTGGATACCCAGTTTTTTAACATAAATTTACAAAAAATTAGGACATGCGTACAGAAAAGTGCACAAGGGTACAGCTTGATGAATTATTACCACCAGCACCCAGATCAAGAAACAGAGCATCAGAGCACCCAGAAGTGTCCTTTGTGCCCCTGACCTTTCATTATCCTTTGGTCCCTAGTGCTGTGTAACAAATCACCTCCAAACTTAGTGGTGAAAAATAACCATTGTATTATGCTCATGGATTCTGTTAATCAAGAGCCCTTCGCATTATTGTTAGACAGAATCTTGAGGCAAAGTATACACTTGCAGTTGAGTTTGTAATTAACAAGGGTGGATGTTAATTACCTACTTGATATTTTTCTGTTTTGTTTCTCTCTCTCTCTTTCTCTTTTTTTTTTTTTTTGGCTGATTTCTTATCAGAATCAATGTGTTTATTGTTGCTGTTACTTTATAATGGGGCAGATAAGAAGCTCACACTAGGAATGGAGATGAATCAGTTCTGCCATTTTCCTTTTTCCATTTGTACTTGTGTTCTTCATATTATCTTCATTCAGGCTGTGGTTCTGCAGGCATCCTTTCAAGCCACTTTTCCATTTGGGGAGGACTGGTTTAGTTAAAACCAGATGGTATAATCTGTAAATTCACAACCCAACACAGAAATTGCAGAACTTTGCAGTAAGTTAAAAATAAAATGAAAGAGGGCTGGCGTCACCGTCCATCTTTCTGCGTTGTGGAATTCCTGTTCCTCCCTCAGGACACCCATCCGGGACCATCTCACAAAGGCACTGGATGAGGGTGCCAGCGCCAAGCCACGTGTTGTGTACATTACACTTTAATTTCCCTTGTATCTTTGTCACCAAAGAAATTTACATAGAAGTTCTCCTACTTTCTTCCCACACCTCAGTGAGTCATCTCGCACACCCTGCTTTGGAGACCACTGGTTCACTGCACTGGTTCCATTTTACAAATGAGGCAACTGAGGTATGGGCAGGTGAGGCAACTGAGTCAAGGATACAGAGCCATTAGGTGATGGAGCGAGGAATCAAATAGGTCTGTTTGGCTCGGTTGCCCCTGCTACTTCAGTTACGAGCAAAGGGTTCTGGCTGACTCAGCGACACAGAGTTTCTGGTTTCAGATACCAGAACTGTGAACGCTGGAGCTTATTTCCTCAGCTGAGGCACGTTTCCCTCCGGGTGATCTAGGGCAGAGTGGGGGTTAGGATTAGAGAGACGACTTGGGGGCATGGTTGGAATCTAACTCCCAGTCCCTGGGCGCTTACTCTTTGCAAGACACAGACCTCGGGGGCACCTGGGTGGCTCAGTGGTTTAAGCCGCTGCCTTCGGCTCAGGTCATGATCTCAGGGTCCTGGAATCGAGTCCCGCGTCGGGCTCTCTGCACTGAGGGGAGCCTGCTTCCCTCTCACTCTCTCTGCCTGCCTCTCTGCCTACTTGTGATCTCTCTCTGTCAAAATTAATAAATAAAATCTTAAAAAAAAAAAAAAAAAGACACAGACCTGAGCACCGAATCCTCCTCGCAGCCCCAGGAGGTGGGCCTGAGTGTTGTCGCCATTTCACAGGTGACAGATGGATTAGGGGGCCACCTAATGCCACACCAAAAATGCAATGACTCCAAAATCTGGGCTCTTAACCAACGTGTAGTATTGCCTCTGGACCGTCTGTCTCCTAGACAATGCGGTTTTAGCAAGCACACAGTAAGACTTAGCAACATGCCAGGCGCTGTGGCAGCTGCGTACCATGTGCTGTATCTTATTGAATTCAAACAACAGCCTCAAGAGAAAGGAACTCATTTGACAGATGCAGACAATGAGGCTTGGAGAGGCTCGGCAGCTTGTCCCGGGTCACGGGGCCGCTAGCACGGGGCAGATCTTCTCCCAGGCTGGTGTCCCCTCCGTCATGGCCTTGGGTGGGGAGTGGGCAGAGTCTCGATAGAGCCAGCCTGTCCTACAGAGCCCGCTAATGGTGCCATCAGCATCTCCCCCCGAGCAGATGGAATCCAGAGAGGCCTAGAATGGCTGTGGGCTGACGCTTGTCCAACAGGAGATGAAGAGATTGTGAGGTTAAAAGCATTTCTGGAAATTCAATACTACTGTGGCATCTCAGCACATGATTCATTTTTAAAAATCTTACTACAGTATCTGCTCATGACAGATTGGAAATTAAAAAAAAAAAACTCATCTTTCACTACAGATCGTTTGAGAAGCACGAGTATAAACAAATCCTGAGCACCATCCATGCGCGTGGTCTGTCATTTGGGGAGCAGGAGCGGTCAACTCTAAGCCAGGGAATGGCTGGACTCATCCCACGTTGAGCCTGATGCTGAGGGTTTGTGAGAGACAATGAGGGCCTGACCCTGTTCCTCCTGGGGGTTCGCCAAAGAGGAGGAGGCAGTTGGGTTTGGACGATCAAAAATGACATTTTTATTTCAAGGGCTCGCTCGGTAGTGCTCTGAGGGCCATCCGTCAGCAGAGGGCCTCAATGTGCTGTCCTCCGGGTCCACACACGCCACTGTGGTCCTCTGCGTTAGTGGGCACTGCCGTCTCCCCAGAGGCAGCTGCGCATGACGCAGTTAACTGCTGTGGGACAGGACAGACAGCGGGAACTAGGACTGGATGGTCAAGTGAGTTTTTAGGGCGCTAAGTGCAAGGTCCAGGCGCGTGACTGGACTCCAGCTTTTCCCTTCCACCTTCTGCCAGTGCAGATGCGGCCATCCGAGCTCTGCCCCGTCCAGGCCGCTCTGCCCGACTGCTCCAGTCCTAATCGCTCACCCCCTCACAGAACCCTTGCCGTCTGGAATACCCAACCCAACATGTTATCATGTAGTAGCTTGAATGCTTCTCAGTGACTTAGGTCTCATTTCTGCACCTTGGGGAAAGGTCCCCAAAAGCAGGCACAGGGGAAAAGGCAGTCAGAACTGAAGCATGGGGGGGGCGCTTGGGTGGCTCAGTGAGTTAAAGCCTCTGCCTTGGGCTCAGGTCATGATCTCAGGGTCCTGGGATCGAGCCCCACATCCGGCTCTCTGCTCAGCAGGGAGCCCGCTTCCTCCTCTCTCTCTGCCTGCCTCTCTGCCTACTTGTGATATCTGTCTGTCAAATACATAAATAAAATCTTAAAAAAAAAAAAAAAGAACTGAAGCATGGTGGGAGGGGACACGAGGGGGCTGCCCAGGTATCAGAACGGACATCTAAAGTCAGGGCTGGTTCAGCAGGAAGGGTACCTCCAGGCGAGTCTCAAGGTGCTGTGAGCTACTGATGGCCCGCTGGCCTAGAGCCTGGGTCAGGGCTGAGCCTATGGCTAAGCAGGTGGGACAGACAGAGACATTCCAGTCATGAAGTGGGGACGAGTAGTGTCTGTGTCGTAGGCCAGACCTGAGCCCACATTGTTCCTTATCCTGGCATTCAAAGCCCTCCACGATCTGACCCTATTAAAACGATGACAGTTAGTATCTGCTGAGCACTGCTGGTGTTTATGTGCGTTAACTCATGGAGTCCTCAAACTGGCCTCACTGGTAGGTTCCATAATTATCTCCATTTTACAGATGGGAAAATTGAGGTCCAGAGAAGTTAAGAGGTTAGGTGACTCACCCCAGGTTGCACAGCTAGCATGTGGTGGAGTTGGGATTTGAACCCAGGCCGTGTGGCTCCAGAACAGATGTTTAGCCAATACCTTATACTCTGAAACATTTGTGTTATCATCACAACGAGCCTTCAGTGCCTTAAACTGAGGGAGTGGCTCCAATGGTGGAGACCTCAGACGTGGGAGAGCCTGACAGGGGAGAGAATTCTGGTCTTGGCGACCTTTCCTGGAGGCACACTCAACTCTACCCTCCTAGCTCTGTGTTTCATGGCGGCCCCCCTGGGAGATGGTGCCTGTCTCTCACATGAAGTGAAGAGGGATGATAGCTCCTGGCTTGGGCTTGTGGCATCTTCCCAAATGACTCAAGGCCTCCAAGCCTTGGCCTCAGTGTTTCAGTGGCCCCTGGAAAGGCTGAGTTCGTGTGAACATTGTTCCGACTCAGGTGGGCAGGATCTGGTGAGATCTCAACGTGCAGAATTTTGGGGTTTACTTTGTATCATACTTAGTCGTCATTTGTTCTGGCTTGGAGATTAAGAAACAGGGCCTGTCTCTGAAACTAATTATATGCTTATGTTAATTAATTGATTAAAAAAAAAAGAGAGGGTGCCTGGGTGGCTCAGTTGGTTAAGCCACTGCCTTCCACTCAGGTCATGATCTCTGGGGCCTGGGATCGAGTCCCACGTTTGGCTCCCTGCTCAGCGGGGAGCCTGCTTCTCCCCCTCCTCTGCCCCTCCCTTCACTCATGCTCTCTTTCTCCCTTTTTCTTAACTAAATAGATAAAATATTAAAAAAAAAAAAGAAACAGGGCCTGTGCCCTGTCACCGTGCCTTCCGTGACCTTGCGGAAACCACACTCTTTTCACCTGTTGGTTAGGGCAGGTGTGGACAGTCTCTCACAGCTGCTGCTAAGAGCACGAGCTCTCTGATGTGCTGGGGTTGGGTTTAGGTTGGTGAAGGGGGCAAGGAGGGCCTCGAGCCCAGCATGGGGTCTCAAGAGAAGACACGCATGCCCCAAGTTGTCAACCCCTTGAAGGAAAACAACGCTGCCTGGCCCAGGACAGTGGAGGGATCAGGGACTCTGAAGCCTACAGCTCAGTATTACTATCAGGGGGTCGTTCCCATTCTTTGGGGAGTTTGGCTGTTCCCTTAAGGCACAAGGAATAATCTGCCCCAGTTTGGCCACCTGGTCCAGTTTGGCCAGCTGGTACCATCCAGGATTCTGTTGCTAGGGTCCCCTGGCAGTCGGCTTGGCAAGAGCAGGCGGGAAGACTAGTCATTTGATTTGTTTCCTATCTGCCAGACGCTCAGAGCTGCTGGAAATCCACACGGACGCAGCAACCCAACTTGCTTTCATTCATCAAGATCCAGAGGGAGGACATGCTCCTTCCGAAGACAGCTAGGATCCACATGCCTAATCTAGCAAGTCGGGTAGGGTGAGTTTCACACTTCTCCACACATTTCAAAGTATAATTAAATGTCGGGCCTGCCTCGTGCCTCTCCTTCTGTGCTCATGTAACACTTGGTTCTCAGGGCTCTCACGGACTGAAGATTTTGTAAAGGAACAAAACAGACCAAACACATATGCAAATTATTCATATTTATGAGTGAAAAATGAGTAAGACAACAGATTGATGAGGCTCCATTACCAAGGCAGGCATTTGATTCCAGGCTGCAAAGGGGGTGGGGTGGGGGGTCGGGCATGAGAAGGTGGCCCCACACCGGACTGGCCCGACCCCACCCGGAATATGGTACTCGGGTTTTGGAGTCTGTTTGTGGCAGTGGCCCGGAGCGAAGGGACTCGCGATGAGAAATGGTTGAAAGACACTGAGAAAGTTTAGCTGGAGGAGGAGAAGGCGCATGGGGGAACATGACAGCTGCCTTGGAAAAACACGAAGGGCTGGCCCGTGGGAGCGCTGGAGGGGACTCAAGGCAGAGTGGAGGAGTGTAGGGTGAGCTTTGGACTCCCGACCCTGCAACTGAATTCGTGGCTCTGCAACTTACCAAGGCTGCTCCCTCTGGGAAGTCACCGAATCTCTCTGAGCCTTAGTTTCTTCATTGGTGTGAGGAGGAGGAGACTACCTTCCTCCGTGTGCTCTTGTGAGGATTCGGTGAGAGGTGGTCATAAAAGAGCGCTTGAAATCCGCACAGTTCTTGGCAATTTGTATTACTGTGAGTGTCTGTGGTGCGGGAGCACAGAGTGTGGTCCAGTAGGTGAAACTGACGGAGAGGCTGAAACTGACCAAGAGGCTGACTTTGGCACCTTGACAAAAAAGAGCTCCCCAACCAACAGAAGGATCTTAAAATGCAAATGGCTGCTTGGAGAAGGGGCCATTTCATCTTCACTGGAGATGTTCAAGCAGAGGCTGGACCAGAATTTTCTGGAAGGCTGCAAGGAGGAATTCCTGCATGTGGAATAAAGTTGGAGTGCTTTACTTCTTTTTTTTTTTACTTATTTAAGTAATCTCTACCCCCAATATAGGACTCGAACTCACAACCCCAAGCCAGCCAGGAGCCCCAGAGGGCATCGCTTCTAAGGTCTTTTCCAACCTTTAGTGTTGGAGATTCTATACTGAGTTCCGGCCCAGGCCTGCTACTCTCAGGAGCTGTGCAAGCTCCACTTCTGCCTTGGGTCTCTTTCTTTCTCCCCTGTTTGCCACTCCTTGCCTAGCAGTTGGCCCCGCTTTCCTGAATCATCAGTTTTTTCCTCCTCTACTGGATCTTTTCTATTCGCACACACATATGCTGTTTATTCTCCAACTGAAAAAAAAGAAAACCGATTTCCTCTAGCTGTTGCCTCATTTCTTTCCTTCCCTTTTTCTGAACAGTTCAAAAGAGCTGCCTGCATTTGCTGCCTCTCGTCTTTCTCCTCCAGGCCTCTATCTCTCTTTCTTAAAGATTTTCTTTATTTATTTGACAGAGAGAGAGAGAGCACAAGCAGGGGGAACAGCAGGCAGAGGGAAAAGGAGGAGCAGGCTCCCTGCTGAGCAGAGAGCCCAATGCAGGACATCCCAGGACCCCGGGATCATGACCTGAGCCGAAGGCAGATGCTTAACCCACTGGGCCACACAGGCACCCCGGGATCCATCTTAATCAAAGCAAAAGCCAAAGTCCTCATCCCCCAACCATTCTCCCCATTCAACCTGCTCCAGGAATCAGCAGACCTCCTTGTTCTTCCTCCAAGATGCTGGCCAAGCTCCTGGCCTGGATTGGTCTTTCCCCAGATATCTGGTCTGCTTGCTCACCCACCTCCTTCAGGTGTTCTTGGTGAGGCCTTCCCTGTCCATCCTACTTAAAATCGCCACTCCTCCACTCTCCCCGGCCAGCCCCTCTGTCCCACTTTCCTTCCCTGCTTTATTTTAAACTTAGCACTCATCACCATCTGGCGTACTATATGTTTTACTCAATTATGTTGTTTATTGTGGACTGTCTTCCCCCCACGACAACGTAAGCTCCAAGAGGGCAGGGAGTTCTGTGTTGTGTTGTATGCTTCTGTGTGCTGAGGTCGCTCCAGCGTCTAGAACGGCACCTGGCACAGGATAAGTGCTCAATAAATGTTTGTTAATCTCCCAGATGGACTGGTAAGTGACAAACCCGCCACAAGAATAGTGTGAGCTAATTTATGTAAAAGAACGCCCACAAGGCACCATTCTCTGTCTGCATATATGCATATGCAAATGGATGGAAATGCACCGAATGGGCTCTGGAAGGATCATAGTGGTAGTGGTGGTTATGACTAGGGTTGCCCCCAGTGGGCCTGGGGTCGGGAAGGAGTGTCAAAGAAAACTGTGTTCACATCCACAATGGTTTTTTTCCCAAGGAAATGTATTTCTGTTTCACTTTTGTGGGATTTAAAAGAAATAAAATGAAATCCATTAAAAATTATATGGGGCAACAGTATCCAGGAAGTAAACGAGGTTTGAAGGCCTCGGTAAGTGCCAAAAGCCATTCTGGGGCTGGGGTGTGCTGGCGGGTCTCCAGGACTGAGCCCCTTCCGGCCCCCACCCCTCCCCCAGCCCTTGGACTTCACACATGGGGTCTGTGCAGCACTATCCCTTGGGTTGTTCTAACAGCTGGGGATAGAGAAACCAAGAGAGCCTTTTTCCTCGCAGGGTTAACTTCCTGTTGGAGGAGCCAGAGCCCCCCAGCTGTCAGCCAGGCCTCTGTTAAAGTGAAGGTATGGATTCCACAGCTATGGGAACGGTGTCCCTGAGGGCTGACGTCCTGGGCCAGGCTGGCGCAGGCCTCCAAAGACTTGTCCCAGGAATCTGTCCTCCTAGACAACGAAGGAGCCACTCCTTTGCACTTGGCTGGGTTTCAGGAATGGAATAAGAGCGTCCCACGGATTGGAGTTCACAAATATGGAAGCGACGGAAATCTTTCTCAGCTGTTCTCGCCCACTCCCGCCCCAGGCCCAGTCTGTTGGGGGCTCCATTCTGCCGCCCAAAGACAGCAGATCTGGGAGGATGGGGCTTCTTGCCTCTGGCTGCCCCCCACCTCTTGTTCCCATCAGTGGGGCAAGGTCACCCACGAGCAGCCTCCCGTCTTCTCGTAAGGGGAAGACGGGGGACTAGCCGCTCAAAGACTGTCTCCAAGTGCTGAAAATCCTTCCAGGTCCGTGTAAGGAAAATGTGGAACAAAGGTCGGTGGGTACAAGCAGGTGGGCAAGAAAGGTCAGACTGGGGGCGCCTGGGTGGCTCAGTGGGTTAAGCCGCTGCCTTCGGCTCAGGTCATGATCTCAGGGTCCTGGGATCGAGTCCCGCATCGGGCTCTCTGCTCAGCAGGGAGCCTGCTTCCCTCTCTCTCTCTCTGCCTGCCTCTATATCTACTTGTGATCTCTCTCTGTCAAATAAATAAATAAAATCTTTAAAAAAAAAAAAAAGAAAGGTCAGACTGAGCATTGTCCTGGGGTCAGTCATAGGGGGTCTTGCTGGGTCAGGGTGGTCCATATTGCTTGAGGGGGTAGTTTCCGTTCCCATCCCAGGATGCTCTGCCCACCACGTCTTTGGCCTGAGTTTCGAGAAAAGTCGGAAAGAAGAAAATGGAGGTAATTGGCGTCCTCTTTCACATCCCTGCTGTCAAAACATCATTCCATTTCTACCGAAGGAAAAGGGACTATGGCCATTTCTTCCGTAGTTCCTTCCTCCTGTCCCCACCGCCCAGCATCTCTTGTCTCTGGCTGGAGATATTTAAGCTGGTGGTTTTGGCTGTTTGGGAGAGTTACTCACTTTTCCTGGGTCTCTCCCACGGATACAGGAGGTAAGCATGTTATTAAACTTTTGCTTGTTTTTCTCCTGTTAAAATGTCTTTTTATTACAGAGGTGTCTCAGCCAAGTACCTAGAAGGATAGGGGGGAAATTCTTTGTCCTCCCTCCGCACTACGAGGGGGAAAATCCCAGTTCTTCTCTTGCTGTGTGTTTCTTCCCTGTGAGTCTCCCTTGCAGCTCACGTAAACCACTTCACTTCAGGACCCTGATATGAGGACCTGAGCTGAAGCAAAGAGTCGCTTAACCAAGTGAGCCACCCAGGCGCCACTCTTTCTTTTTCAAAAGATTTTATTTCTAAGTAATCTCTGCATCCAATGTGGGGCTTGAACTCACAACCATGAGATCAAGAGTCATATGCTCTACTGACTGAGCCAGCCAGGCACCCCTGGCTTGGTCATTCTCACCAGGCCACATCCAGGAGCCATCCAGGAGCCCTTGGGGAATTTGCAAAAACTGGGCCTTCTGCCTTGTTTTACCCAAATGAGTTTCCTCATCTGTAGAAGGGAGGTGACAACAATGATAAAATTTACTCCCGGGCTGGCTGTGGCAATGAAATGAGCTTTGCCGGTTAAAGCTCTTCGAAGAATGTCTGGCACATAGCAGGTGTTCACCACAAGGAGGCAGTTATTTTTTTACTATTATTAATATCCTGTTTTATTTTATTTCATGTTTATCATGGCCCTGTATGGGGGAGAATGAACAGAATGGGCTTTGGAGTCAGACAGACCGGGTTTGAACTTCAACTTGGAGTCTTAACTATGTGACATCTTTAAGGCACTTTGCTGCTCTGTACTTCAGCTTCCACTGTATAAAGTGGAGGTCATCATAATCATGACTGCCTCCTGAGACAGTCCCAAGAGTTGAAGTAGCGTTTCCAAAGATAGCATAGAGTGCCATGGCTGGCAAGCGACAAGCCTCAGCTAATGCCAGCTTGATTTGGTTTTCTTTGGTTTTATGACCCCGATTCAGCTGTGACCTCCCTGGCCAGCCCCGGCTCCTCTGTCCTCTCCCTGGGGCCTGCTTTCTCCAGCTGTCATTCAGAGAGCAGGATCAAACCTGCCCCTCTCCCCTTGGCTCCTGCCTGACGGGCTGTAACAGGTGCCCCACACCCGGCCCTGTCCATCCTCGGACCCCCTGCAGCTTCTGGGCTGCGCGGCTCCTCCAGGGATAGAACTTCGGGGCTCCCGATCTTGACTTCCGTGACTGAACACTGAGTGCCAAGTTTCTTTGTCCGTGCCCCCCCCCCTCCGCCCCCACCGGCCGCCTTGCTCCACTGCCCCAGCACCTGAACCGGAAGGAGGCTGCCGTGGAAATCAGCATCATGCCTGTCTGGCCATTGCCAGGCCCGGAAAGTGACATTTTCCTGCTCAGTTCACCATCACAAAGGAAGGTTCATGGGCTATTTTCCCCCCAGAGCCTGGACTGCCCTCCTATCCACCGCCACCACTTCGCTCTGCTTGTCCCCTCCCTCCTTCAGCGGCACCTCGAACTGCCATCCGGATCCAGCCTTGGCCATAGCCCTGGGTCCCGTCTGGTCCCGTTATGGTCCCATCCCCCCCTCACAGTGCCCCTACCCCCCCTCCCCGGCAGTGCCCCCCAACGCCTGCTCCGCAGCCACGTGGAGGATTTTAGTGCTTTTAAGGCGGCCCATGCCTGTGCCTTCTGTCTCCCCCAGCACCACCATCTTCCGCAGGGCAGAAGCACACAGCCTGGGCCTGTTGGACCCCACGTCCCTGCGCTGCCCTTCCTGGGGCTCTTTACTCCACTGGGGTCCCCTTTGTGGGCCTGACTGGCTGCCAGCTGGCCGACTCTGAAGTCAACTGGAGGGAGGGTAAGACCTTACTGGGATCGGAGCCCTAGGTCTGTCCACCCGTCACCGGTTGTGTGACCTTGGGTGATTACATTGCTGGACGCCTGGATGGCTCAGTCCATTAACCGTCTGCCTTTAGCTCAAGTCATGATCCCAGGGTCCTGGCCACGAAGGGCTCCCAGCTCAGCAAGGAGACTGCTTCTACCTCTCCCTCTGCCTGCTGCTCCCCCTGTTTGTGATCTGTCTCTCTAATAAATAAATAAAATCTTTAAAAAAAAGTAAAATAGCCAGATATTATACCAGCGAAATGAACTTCTTCTGAAAGAGGGAAACTGCAATTCAGGGCATGCAAGGGACGGCAAAACAGGCAAACAGGGAGATCGATGGAGAAGAGGGGCTCCTGGTGGGCTCCATCAGTGGCCCGTGTGCCTCTCGATCTGGGGTTGTGAGTTCCATCCCCGCCTTGGGTGTAGAAATTACTTACAAATAAAATCTTTAAAAAGACAAAGGGGAGAGGAATGTTACTTTATAGTGAAAAAGGAAGTTGGAAGGGCGGCTTTGAACTAAAGTTTATTGGAGGGAACCGAGAGTTCAGGGTGGTGGTGGGTTCTCATTGGCCAGGCTGTGCTACTTTTTTTTTTTTTAAATATTTTATTTATTTGACAGAGAGAAATCACAACTAGGCAGAAAGGCAGGCAGAGAGAGAGGAGGAAGCAGGCTCCCCGCGGAGCAGAGAGCCCGATGCCCGGCCCGATCCCAGGACCCTGGGATCATGACCTGAGCCGAAGGCAGAGGCTTTAACCCACTGAGCCACCCAGGCGCCCCGCTGTGCTACTTTCTTATTGGCTGAGCTTGTTGCCGGGCATGGAGGCCAGGTAACTCTCCTCCTGCCAGGTCTGCCATTGGTGAGGAGCGGTAGGGCGTTAGAGCTCCCCCTTCTGGCCTCCCCACTCCATTTCAAGTAAGGTTTCCTTTAGTCAGTTTCACAAGTACTCAAGGACTTCAGCTTCAGCAGGTGCCCCCTCTTGTTGCTGCATCATTAACCCCTTACCCGCCAATGGAACACCACTGCCACCCACGTTCAGTTATACTGTAATGTTTCCTCTGTTTAAAAAACCCACAACCTTCTTGACCCAATATCCCCATCTACCCACCACCCCGTTCCCATGCCCTCCTTCATAGCAAGACTCTCTCTGGAATTCGAGTTGTCTTTTCTGGCAGGTTCTACCTCCTCACCTCCCACTGTTTCTTGAACACATTCCAGTAAAGTTCACCAAACCTCAGAATCCACACTTGCCAAGGCAGTGCCGCCTACAGAATTTGCCGGGTCCGGAGCAAAGTTAAAATGCGGGGCCCCTTGTTCAAAGGTGTCTTTGTTTCTTAGAGTTATCATCACAAATGCCCACAAACTGGGTGGCTTGAAACAACAGGTTCTGGAGGCCAAAGTTGGAAGCCAAGCTGTCAGCAAGGTGGATTTCTTCTGGAGACTCTGAAAGAGAACCAGTTCCATGTCTCTCTCCTGGCTTCTGACAGTGTCCATTCCTTGGCTTGAAAATACATCACTCCAGTCTTGGCCTCTGTCCTCCCATCACTTTCTGTGTGTCTCTCTCCCGCTTTTCTCTAGTGAGGACACCTGCTGTTCAGTTAGGCCCCCCCCGATTTGATCTCATCTCTACCTGAATTACATCTGCAAAGACCGTTTTTCCAAACAAGGTCACACTTGGTGTGGACATATCTTTTAGGAGAGGGGCCAACATTCAACCCACTATGAAAGGTTGTCAAGACGATCGCAGAAGAGCATTAAAGTAAGTACAGGACCCCCAAGTACAGAGGTTGCATGCCTACGAAGCAGGAGAGTGCCAAGGTCATCCATGGCCTTCTTCCTGCTGTCAAAGCCAATGGCGAGTTCAAAATCCCCATCTTACTTGGCTTCTTAGTGGCATCTGATATAATTATCAACCCGTTCTTGCTACTCTTGGCTCCCTTAGCTTCTGGGACATCAACCTCTCCTAATTTATCTCTGATCCCACCAGTCGTTCAGTCCTCTGTGCCTTCTACGGTCTCCTCCTCCCTCCAACCTCTAGAGTCTGGAGGTTGGAGAGCCCTGGGGCTTGGGCCTTTGACCGCCTCTCTGTGCATTCACCTCCTCAAGGACCTCATCTAGTTTCAGGCCTTTAAACACTGTATCTGCAAGAACAGCTGCTGCCTGGAACTTTCCTCTGGGTTCCAGACAGACCGATCCAGCTGCCTCCTGGACAACTCCCTTTGAAGGTCTAACAGGCCTGTCAAACTTAGCACCTCCAAACTGAAGTCCTCCTGAGCTGCCCCCCAGTCTCCTCCGCATCCCTTAATGGCCTCTCCATCCTTCCCATTGCTTGGGTGAAAACTTTCATGTCATCTTAACACCTCACTTTCCTCTTGCACCCCAACATTGCCGTGTGTGGCCCACAGGGCCCTACATGATCCGGTCTTCCTCTTCCTCCCCCATTCCATCTCCTACCAACTCTACCCCCACCCCACCTGCTTGTTCCTTGCCAAGCATGCTCCCACCTCAGGGCCTTTGCACCTGCAGTCCTCGCTACCTGGTGTTATCTGTCCCCATTTATTCAGGAGGCTTGCTCCCTCACTCCACTCAGTGCTGCTCAAATGTCACTTGGTCAGGGAGGCCTCCCCGACCACCTGTCTGAAATAGCATCTTCTGGGGCGCCTGGGTGTCTCAGTCAGTTAAGTGTCTGCCTTTGACTTGGGTCATGATCTCAGGGTCCTGGGGTTGAGCCCCCCCCCCCCAACTGGGCTCCCTGCTCAGCGGGGAGTCTGCTTGTCTCTCTCTGTCTGTCCCTCCCCCTGCTAATACTCTCTTTCTCTCAAATAAAAAAGATAAAAAATAAATTTAAAAATATAAAACAGCATCTTCTGGTGCATCTGTATCCTCACCCCCTCTTGATTTTTATCCCTTCACTCCTTGTTGATCTCTCCAACTAGAACGTAAGCTCCCTGCACTGAGGGGCTGGGCTTTTCCACTGCCGTCATCCTCACCAGGTGGTGATCTTCCTAGGTGCATGGCATATATGAAGTCCACGAGTGAATCAACCTGATCCTGCTGCCACCCTAGCTTAAAACCCTACAGCGAGCCATTAACTCTCCTCGCCTTCACTGATACTGTTCCTTCTGCTCGGAAAGCCCTTCCTCCTCTTTGTCTGCCTGGAAAACTCTTACTCGTCCTTCAAGACACAACCCAACTGTCACCACCTCTGTGAAGCTCCCATGTTCCCAGGCAGAGGTAGCCAGATGTTCCTGGGGACCCCACAGCATCCAGGACATGCCTCAGTTCATGCCTGTCTCTTGTGCAGTTTGTCTTTCTTCTCCGGGAAACTGTGAGCTTCCCGAGGGCAGGCTCTGTGTCTTTTCAGCCCAGTATCCCCAGAGTCTCCACCAGTGCGTGCACAGCCTTACATATTTGGTAAAGAGTTTGCTGGTAAAGGTTTGCTGACTGAGGGAATAAATGAAGGAAGAAAGGAGAGAGGAAGGAAGTAGAAAGCGGGAAAGAGGAAATGCTTTCTTTCCCTGTAGGTGTCTTCATGGTGCTTGGGAGCCCCTCACTAGGGAAGTCCCCCTGTTTTCCAGGCTGACCTCAATACCTTGTCCCTTATCCAAACTTCCTAGAAACAGACGCTAACCTCTCAGCCACAACGACCTATATTTCCAAAGTCCAGAATGAGGAACCACTATTAGACAAGTTTGAGCATGTGTTTTAGAGGCAAGCCTGAATTTTAAAAATCTATCTGTTAAAAAAAAACAAGCAACAGGCACAAAATGGAATCACTTGTGCTAAGGCCCACATCAGCAAACTAAGACTTAATACCTAACTGGCCTGCAGTTTCAGCCTCTCCCAGCAATGGAAACCTGAACCGGTTAGTCTGGAATCACCTGGTCAGCATGAGTGAGGTCATCCCCCTGATAAGCCCCTCCTGTCCCCTATAGGAAGGTGACATTGTCTAAAACAATCCAGTCTTTGGGGCACCTGGGTGGCTCGGTCAGTTGAGTGTCTGATTCTTGATTTCAGCTCAGGTCATGATCTCACGGTTGTGAGATCGGACCCCCATATCAGGCCCTGCACTCAGCGGGGAGTCTGCTTCTCTCCCCCTCCCCACACACGCCCATGCCCTCTCTCTCTCCCTCTCTCTCTAATAAATAAATAAATCTTTTTAAAAATCCGCTCTTTACTAGAAATGTCCTTTTCCTGTCCCCTTCTGTCTATAAAAGCCCCTTCGTTCCATGTAGCTCTTTGGAGTTCCTTTCCGCTTGCTAGGTGGGATGCTGCCCAACCCGTGAATTGTTGAATGAAGCCCATTAGATCTTCAAATTTACTCAACTGAATTTTTTGGCTTTTATTTACTTATTTTTCTTTGAATTCAATTAATTAGCATATCGTGCACTATTAGTTTCAGAGGTACATCTGCCTTATGTAACACCCAGTGCTCATGCCATCCTGGCCCTCCTTGAGATGCCCATGCCCCAGTGATCCCATCCCTGCATCCTCTCCCCTCCAGCCACGCTCAATTTGTTTCCTATGATTAAGAGTCTCGGGGCGCCTGGGTGGCTCAGTGGGTTAAAGCCTCTGCCTTCGGCTCAGGTCATGATCCCAGGGTTCTGGCATCGAGTCCCGCATCGGGCTCTCTGCTCAGCGGGGAGCCTGCTTCCTCCAATCTCTGCCTGTCTCTTTGCCTACTTGTGATCTCTTGCTGTCAAATAAATAAATAAAAATCTTTAAAAAAAAAAAAGAGTCTTTCATGAGGGCGCCTGGGTGGGTCAGTATGCCTTCAGCTCAGGTCATGATCCCAGGGTCCTGGGACTGAGCCCAGCATCAGGCTCTCTGCTCGGCAGAGAATCTGCTTCTCTCTCTGCTTGCTGCTCCACCAGCTTGTGCTCGCTCTTGCTCTCTCTGTGAAATAAATCGATAAAATCTTTTTTAAAACATGCAAGAACAAAGTCGCTCTGCACCTTCCATGCCATCACAGTGACATCTTCACATTGTAGCAGGCACCTGGCCACCATCTTAATCCCATGCGTATCGACTAACCATCTCTAGGAAGGTCTCTGGAAGACAGCTAGGTATCTATACCAGACCCCTTAAGAGGCCTGGCTTTGCCTGGGTCCCTCCATACAGCCCCCATCCATGAGCAGGACCTCTAGAAGTGCCATGGTGCCCAGTGGGCAGGGCCAGCTGTGGGTGAATCGGAGCAATGGTGGGCGGAAGCAGACACTTGCAGCCCCCCCACGCTGCCCCCCACCTGTCTCCTGCAGGAACAGGATCAGCTGTGCTGGGAGCCCCGGCGGGGGATGGGAACTGGGAACCCTGCTTGGAGAAATCCAGTTGTGGGGGTGCACTGCAGCCTGGACTGGCTGTCAGAACCTTCCTCTCCTCCAAGGTCAGCTGCTGGGTTGCTTTTCTCCTTGGGGAAGGAGACACCCATAGCTGTTGCCTCTCTATTAAAAAAGAAGTCAACCCCAATCATCTGTTTTCCTTGCCTCTCCCAGAGCCACACCCTTCCTAGAAGAAATTATTGTAATAGAAGAGACGGGGTGCCTGGGTGGCTCAGTCGGTTAAAAGTCTGCCTTCTGCTCAGGTCATGATCCCGGGATCCTGGGATCGAGCCCCAGCATTGGGCTCCTTGCTAAGCGGGGAGGTTGCTTTTTCACCTGCTTGTGCTCTCTCTTTCTCTCTTTCTCTCTCAAATAAATAAAATCTTAAAAAAAAATATATATATATATATATATATATATATATATTTTAAATGAAGCCGAACCTGGAAATAAGACCTTGATGAGTCACAAGGGGGCAGCAGAGCATTCCTGCTGGGGGGAGGCTAAGAAGCATGTAAGAAGAATCAGTCTGAAGCCATATATACAGCAGTAAAGGACCAGCCACTGAATTGACACACCACTAGCTATCGCCTGCTCCGGCATCAATATTCGAAAAAAGAAACCGTTTAAAGCGCAGCACCACCGCTGTGTATGTGCCTTTGAACAGTCTATAGTCTATAGCAGTCTATAGCTCTCTCTGCTTCCTCATCTGTAAACTAGGGATACCTGCTTCCCAACCTCACACCTTCCTCATTGGCTCGGAAAATGGAGGCAATAGGTAAAATGTGAGCTGTTATTATTACTGCATACAGAACTGTTATTGAATACCTAATATGTACCAGGTGCTTTGAATCCTTACAGCAATCAAGTTAGGAATGATAGGTAGTTAAATCAGAGGCTGAGAGGCAGAGGGGAGGTTAAATGACACGGCCAAGGTCAATTAGCCAGCAACAATAATAGCAGGTAAGGCGGGGCAAGTGCTAACTCCCCACCGGTCCCTCACAGTTTTAAGCGCTTTGCAGGAATTCTCTCACCTCTTACCGCAATCCTACTGGGTGGGGACCATTACTCTGCGGTCACTCTGCCCATTTGACAGGAAGGGCAACCGAGGCACAGCATGTAACTGTCGCCTGGTCACACCAGGGAGTCTGAGTGTGGAGCTGCGGTTACAGCTGAGGCAGCCTGGCTGCTGTCTGGCACGGATGAGATTTCAACCGAGGTCAAGGCCAAGCTCTTTTGACCACCTGTTTCTAGGCTAGTCTGCATCCAAGTCAACTCAAGATCCTTACGTAAAACACAACACACCATCCCCGCCTTGACCCTCGGCCCCACGCACCCCCTCCCGGCCACTGCCATTCCTCCCGCCCCCTCGGAACCGCAATACCTAGGGTGTCTATGCGGGCTACCCCACTTCTTCACCACTCGCCTCTGTCTCCACCCATGCCAGCCTGGCTCCTGCCACCACCACTCGGCAGAAACAGCAACTGGCAAAGTCATGAAGGGTCTCCATGTCAGCCAGCTCAAAGGGCATTTTTCGGTCCCCTTCTGAAGATGGCAAATGTTCCGCTTTTGACATGGCTGATATCCTGGGCTTCTGTGTCCCAACCTCCCTTGGTTTTCCTGCCCCCTATTTGGCTGTTCCTTCTCTGTCTCCTTCGCAGGCTCAGCCTTCTCTCCCTGGCCATGAAGGAGCTGCGCCTCAAGCCTGGTTCCTGAGCGCCTTTTCTTCTGGTCCTTCTGGTCTCTACACTCTTCCCTCCTGGCTCCTCTCCCCGCGGTTCCCAGCTTCAATACCATCTACGCACCAGTGACTCCCAGATTTATATGGCTAACCCAGACATGCCTCTGCGCTGCAGACCCAGACCATACGTACGTATCCGGCTGCTTCTCAAACATCTCAGCCTGAATGTTTCAAAGGCCTTGCCAACTCAGCACCACTGCTCACCTCCAGACCTCTGGCTCTCTTGTCTTTCAGTGGGCTCCGCAGCAGTACTCTCTTCTTCCACCCCCTTGACTTGACCCACCACCAAGTCCTGTGGCTACGGATCTTCTTCGGGTCTCCATCTCCACTCTCACCAGGGTACCCATCTTTCTGACTGCAATCCTGGATGGTCATCTAACTGGTTTCCCTGCTTTTACTCACCCCTGCCGAAAATACTTCAATGGTTTCCCTTCTTATTAAAATAAAGGTCCCAATTCTTGGCATGGCCTCCGAGGTCCTATGTGGTCTGGCTCTGCTTCCTCTCCAGCCTCATCGTCCCCAAGGTCCCCCTTGCTCTCAGGACTCTAGTGTCACTGGCATGCTTTCAGTTTCTTGTGGATGTCCAGCTACCTCCCACCACAGGGACTTTGCACATACTGCCCCTCCCATTTTTAAAATGAGTCTTCCCCCCACTCTGTCTAGTTAACATCTATTTATCCTTTTGATCTTATGATCATTGCCTCATGAAAAGGCATGAGAAGTCCTCTGATTATTGATTCTCACCTAATTCTCCTTCCTGGACCTGATTATGGTTGTAATTTTACATGTCTGTATGTGATTTTTTATTTTTTATTTTTTAAAGTTTTATTTATTTGAGAAAGAGAAAGAGACTGAGCAGGGGGAGGGACAGAGGGAGAGAGAGAATCCTTGACCAGTCTCCCCGCTGAGCTCAGAGTCCAACACGGGGCTCACTTCCAGGACCCCAAGACCATGGCTTGAGCTGAACCCAAGAGTCAGATGTTTAAGTGACTGAGCCACCTAGTCACTTCATAGGCTCCATGCCCAACATGGGGCTTGAATTTACAACCCTGAGATTAATTGTCACATGCTCTACTGACTGAGCCAGTCAGGTGCCCCTGTATGAGATTCCTTTTTTTTTTAAGATTTTATTTATTCATTTGGGAGAGAGAGAGAGCGCAAGAGCATGAGTTGGGAAGAGGGGCGGAGGGAGAGGGAGACGCAGACTCCCCACTGAGCAGGGATCCCGATGCGGGGCTCGATCCTAGGATGCAGGGATTATGACCTGAGCCGAAGGCAGATGCTTAACTGAGTCACCCAGGCACCCCTGTATGTAATTCTTAATTATTGACCTCTACTAGACTGGGAAGTCCATGAGGGTTAGACCCTGGCGGCCCTTCCCTCAGCTGTGTCCCCAGTTTCTAGCACAGTGCTGAGTACAGAGCAGCTTCTTTTTTTTAAAAATATTTTATTTATTTGACAGAGAGAAATCACAACTAGGCAGAGAGGCAGGCAGAGAGAGAGGAGGAAGCAGGCTCCCTGCAGAGCAGAGAGCCCGATGTGGGGCTCGATCCCAGGACCCTGGGATCATGACCTGAGCCAAAGGCAGAGGCTTTAACCTACTGAGCCACCCAGGCGACCCCAGAGCAGCTTCTTGACCAATATTTATGGAATGAAGGAATGAAAATGCATGTTTTTATTTTTTTTCTGAGCCTCTACCATTGCACCTACCACCTGGGATCCAGCGAGAACCATCCTGGCTTCTTCGAGCTGTTCCTAACGGGAAGGAGTCTCCAGAAGGCAATTAAATGGTTTCGGATTAAAATGTTTTATTTTGGAAATGATTTCTAGCTTCCAGGAAAGCTGCAGGATTTGTGCACAGAACCCCAGTATAGCTCCAGCTTCAAAAAGGCTGTTTCTCAGGGGCCACCAGCCCTTTCTGAGCACGTCAGGCTGCCTTCCTGTCAGCCACCGCAGACCTCGAGCCAGCGGGACAGCAGCCCGTCCCTCGTGATCTGAAAGGCAGCATAAGGCAGACTCAAGGGCAGTGCAAGGTCAGATCCAAGGGCACAGCTTAGCTCGCAGCCAGCCTGGTTGCTGTCTCTCTTACACACAGACACACCTCCTTGGGGCCTGACCGATACATACACGGCCCGGCACAGAGTGAGCCCGAGTCACCCCACGGAGAGATCCAGGGCTCAGGGAGGTGTGTCTTCTGAGGCCCTTGTAGCCCCCAAGCTGAAATGGCTTACCCTCCCCCACCACCACCGCCAGGCCTGGGACAGAGAAGGGGCCTCATTTCTTCCCAGGCACCTGTGGGAGTTAATGCCGTGTTTTGGAAACATTTCTTTTTTAATATGACCCCCTACAGGGAAATGCATTTTTGTTTTTTCTGGTTCTTTTTTTAAATTTTTATTTATTTATTTGACAGAGAGAGAGAGGAGCACAAGTAGGCAGACAGGCAGGCAGAAGGAGAGGGAGAAGCAGGCCCCCTGCTGAGCAGGGAGCCCAATTCGGGGCTCGATCCCGGACCCCAGGATGATGACCCGAGCCCAAGACAAGACGCTTAACTGACTGAGCCACCCAGGCGCCCCAAGAATATGATCTATACCCTTATGATGTGGGTACTTTACTATACTGTGTCTTGGAATTCAAGGGCAGGAGGGGACGAAAGCCAGGGCAGGGATCTAGTACCAGCCCTGAGAGCGTGGGCTG
Source organism: Meles meles (assembly GCF_922984935.1). Taxonomy (NCBI): domain Eukaryota; kingdom Metazoa; phylum Chordata; class Mammalia; order Carnivora; family Mustelidae; genus Meles; species Meles meles. The sequence goes on along the minus strand of NC_060087.1, from coordinate 101,992,207 downwards.
TGGATCCAGGCAGACCTGAAGCTTCGCTTTGTGATTTGACAGCTGGGTGACTTTGGGCAAGCAACTTAGGCTTTCTAACCTTCACGTTTCTCGTCTTTACAATGGAGAAAATACGTGTTACGATGAAGCAGTCCGCTAATGAATGGAAAGCAGCTGCCCAGACCTTGCACATCAGCCATGTTCTGTACGTGGGAACTGCGTAGACTCTATGTTCCTCCTCTATTTCTCTATGTGCGTCTGCTTCTGTATTCCCTCTACGGACTGGTTTTTTCTGCTTTTCGGGTCCAACAGAGGGCAAAACGGTACTCTTCAGCTCTCAGTTCACACCTGAAGATTATGGTTCTCAGTTCCAGATCCAAAATTCCAAGAGAGAACGTACCCGTGAGTTCACCTTGGGTCACCCTAGTTCCATCAGCCATGGGCAGGAGGGCAAGCCCTGCATTCTTAACGCGGTTTCCTGCATGCTGTTATGGGCTGAACTGTGTCCTTCCGAAAAAAGAGATGTTGAAGTCCTAGCCCCCTGAGATTAGGGACATCAGAATGTGACCTGATTTGGAGAGAGGGTCTTTACAAAGGTAATCCAGTTGAGATGAAGTCAAGAGGGTAGAGCCCGATCCAATATGGCTGGCTTCTTCCTGGAAAGGGAGAGCTTGGACACAGAGACATGGCCAGAGCGGAGACGATGTGAGACTCACAGGGAGGATGGCAAGGATGGCACAGGAACCTGGAGGGTGGGGGCAAAGATCCCCAGCGAACACCAGGAGCTAGGAAAAGACAAGGAAGGATTCCTGTGCCGGTGGCAGAGGGCATATGGCCCTGATGACTCCTGATTTTTGAACTTGTAGTCCTCAGAACTGTAAGACAATACGTTTCTGGAGTTTTCGTCAGCAAATTTGTGGTACTTCCCTAGACAGCAGCCCTAGGGAACGGACACCGGGCGCACGCTGCCGATGGGTCAGAGGGGTTCCCAGAGCAGGAAGAGGATAGCTCAGGCAAGGGCAGACCCCATGGAGTGACTGTTGTGTATTGGTGTGATGCGATTTCAAATCTACTTGTTTATGACTTAAGTGAAGTTGCTTTAATCTACTTATTTATGGCAAAAACAAAAAAAAGTTGTTTTTGGAAGTAATGTTCTGATATAAGAACGAAGTAAGTTGTGTTAGGATATTGTCCTTTCCTGTGATCTCAGGGGGGTGAGATCGAGCCCCGTGTCAGTCTCCATGATGAACGAGAAGCCCACGTAAGATTTTTCCCCTCCCTCTCCCTCTGCTCCTCCCCACCTTGTGCACGTACACACAAGCACACACACTCTTTCTCTCTGAAATCAGTCAATTTTGGGGCGCCTGGGTGGCTCAGTGGGTCAAGCCTCTGCCTTCAACTCAGGTCATGATCTCAGGGTCCTGGGATCGTGAGCCCCACATGGGGCTCTGCTCAGCAGGGAGCCTGCTTCCCCCTCTCTCTCTGCCTGCCTCTCTGCCTGCTTGTGATCTCTCTCCCTCTGTCAAATAAATAAATAAAATCTCAAATCAGTCAGTCAATCAATCAATCTTTAAAAAAAAAAAAAGAAAAGGGACTGAGTAGCTCAGCTGCTGAAAGACCCCACTGGGGGCGCATCAATGAGAACATAAGAGGAACCAGCCACGGCACAGGGACATGTAGACGATGAATTCTGAGAGCTTGTGGGGACTCTCCAGAACTGTTCTGTCCGCACAAGGCTACATCTTGTTGATCCCAATAGCTCTCCGAAGACTTTGGGGGCAATTAGCTCCTGCCCAGGGAAGGGTGACTCTTTTTACTGGCAAAGGCAGAAGCTGAGCTGTAGGCCTGCAAAGCAAATCCTCTTGCCCATCACGGCGGGGGGCGGGGGGCCCTAGCAAAGTGATTATGAAAACCCTCCCAGCTCCCCTGCCCCCATAAAAGAGCCGTCCTCCCCTTTGTTCTCCAGACTGGCCTATGGTTTTGTGCAGCTCTCTTGTCCTGAGTTGCTATTCCAGAATAAACCCATTGTTGCTGGTGAAGTAACGGCCAGTTTTACTTTGAAAGTTAACAAGCTAAAATGAAAGTAGAAGAAAGTGTCTGATCCATCCTTGGGGTTAAACCAAGCCCAGATTGGATTGGTCCAAGCTTCAGTGACTAGCCTCAAAGCCACCTACAAAGACAACAATGAGGTAGGGGCCAAAAAATGTACTTTTAGGACCTCTGCTCCCCAAGGAGGTAGTCAACGTGGGGGAAGGGCAAAAACCAAGAAACCACTGAAAACAGCGGGGTGTGTGTGTGGGGGGTGGCAGATAGCGTGAAGGAGTTGTTTTCGTTTGGTGGTGAATTCATCACCCCCAAAGATGTCACTTTGGCATGAGGATGGTTTTGAGCTAAAGGCAGTCAGACCCCAGCTGATTCAGGAAAAGCTCTTTACCTCCCCCCTCAACTGCCTAACTATACACTGGAAAGGGGAGTCTGTACCAGAAGGAGAGCTATTGCTAGAGACACATTTTCCCCAAAGAAACTTAGTTGCATAACAGAGTAATGTTGACAGAGACTGCTTAAGATAAAAAATCTTGGGGTGCCTGGGTGGCTCAGTCGGTAAAGCATGTACCTTCAGCTCAGGTCATGATCCCAGGGTCCTGGTATCTGAGCCCTACATCGGGCTCCAGCCCCACATAGGGCTCCCTGATTCTCTCTCTCCTTCTGCCTCTGCTCCAATTGTCTCTCTCTCTCAAATAAATAATTAAATTCTTTTAAAAAATCTTTAAAAGACAGACAAAAACCCCAGTAGGTTAATTAACAAGGGAATGGGGAGAGGCCGAGGGAAGAGTCACGGAACTCTTATCACCAAGGTGGAAATTTTTTTAAAAGATTTATTTATTTATCTTTGTTTATTTATATTTGTTTATTTATTTGACAGAGCAATCACAAGTAGGCAGAGCAGCAGGCAGAGAGAGAGGGAGAAGCAGGCTCTCTGCGGAACAGAGAGCCGATGCGGGGCTCGATTCCAGGACCCTGGGATCATGACCTGAGCTGAAGGCAGACTCTTAACTGACTGAGCCACCTGGGTGCCCCAGAGAGAGAGAATCTTAAGCAGGCTCCATGCCCAGTGCAGAGCCTGATGCGGTGCCTGATCTCATGACCCAGAGATCATGACCTGAGCCAGAACGAAGAGTCAGACGCTTAACTGACTGAGCCACCCAGGTGCCACTGATGTTAAATTCTAAAAGATGGAAGGTATTTTTAGCCATTCTGACTGGTGTGAGGTGGTATCTCACTGTGGTTTAAGTCAGGAAACGACAGGTGCTGGCAAGGATGTGGAGAAAGGGGAACCCTCCCACACTGTGGGTGGGAATGCAAGCTGGTGCAGCCACTCTGGAAAACAGCCTGGAGGTTCCTCACAAAGTTGAAAATAGAGCTACCCTATGACCCAGCAACCGCACTACTGGGTATTTACCCTAAAGATACAAATGTCGTGATCCGCAGGGTCATGTGCGCCCAAATGTTTATAGCAGCAATGTCCACAATAGCCGAACTATGGAAGGAACCTAGATGTCCTTCAACAGATGAATGGATAAAGAAGATGCTGTACATATACACAATGGAATACTATGCAGCCATTGAAAGAAATGAAATCTTGACATTTGCAATCACGTGGCTGGAACTAGAGGGTATTATGCTGAGCGAAATAAATCAATCGGAGAAAGACAATTATCATATGATCTCACTGATATGAGGAATTTGAGAGGCAGGGCGGGGGTGTTGTGGGGTGCTGGGAGGGAAAAAAATGAAACAAGATGGGATCAGGAGGGAGACAAACCATAAGAGACTCTTAATTTGAGGAAACAAACTGAGGGCTGCTGGGGTGGAGGGAGGGAGGGGGAGGCTGGGGGATGGACACTGGGAGGGTATGCACTATGGTGAGTGCTGTGAATTGTGTAAGTCTGACGATACACAGACCTGTGCCCCTGGGGTAAATAATACATTATATGTTAATAAAAAAAAGAATTGAATAGTGGAAAAAGTCCCTATGTTGGAGTTTTTACTGACTCATAAGAAGTGGCCAGTGGCTGGTCATATGGTTGCACAGGAGGACAGTGAAAATCTGGCCTATTGAAAGGATGCCCATACAGGGCACGGCTCTCCGGAAATTAGACGGGTGCATTGAAGAAGGACGTGTCAATGCCTGTCAGAGGTGCTCCCTTCTAGGTCTGGAAGATGACTGGAATGGACAAGCATGTATCCCCCCCCGGGGTGTTCCTGGGAGAGGGCCACCTGGGCCCATGAAGTAGGTGGACATTGGAGGTCTCCAGCAAGTCAGAGATGGGGTGAGTGTAGACAGGTTCCTCTTGTCCCTTCTGAGACACAAAATGCCAACACAGATGACTCTGTCTCCCATCCAGAGAGACAGAGACTGCGGATGGCTGTGTGGCTGAGGGTGGGAAAGCGCAGTGGCAGAGGCGAGTGCTCTGAGTGTTCTAAAGGAAGCGGAACAGAGGACACTGCAGCGGTTTGGACAGCTGCCTGTCATTTCTTCAGACAACGGGACTCAGTTTGCTGCCCATAGGGTCCAGTCGTGGGCAGAGAGATGTCCTCGGAGTTCTGATTTGATAGAGAAGGAAAGAGATAAATAAAACAGTGGCTGTCTGGGGCGCCTGGGTGGCTCAGTCAGTGAAGTGTCTGCCTTTGGCTCAGGTCATGATCCCGGGGTCCTAGGGTCGAGACCCGGAGAGGGCTCCCTGCTCAGTGGGGGGTCTGCCTTCCCCCACTCTGCCTCTCCCCCCATGATCTTTCTCAAATAAATAAATAAAATCTTAAAAAGATCCAATTCTTTTAAAAAATTAGTTTTAGGCATGCACCATAGTGATTGGAGAATTCTGTACATTACAAAATGAGCACTCTGGTAAGTGTAGTTGCCCTACGAAGTCATTTCCATATTCCTGACCACATTCCCAGTGCTGTATTTTACATCCCGGTGACTTACTGATTGTATAACCGGAAGTTGGTACCTTTGGCTATCTCCCACCCCCTCCCCTCTGGCATCTGCCAGTTTGTTCTCTGTACTTACGAGCCTGTTTCTGTTTTGTTTTGTTTGTTCCTTTGTTTCGTGTTTGAGACTTCACACAGAAGCGAAATCAGCCACTATTTGTCTTTCTCTGACTTAATTCATTTAGCAACCTACATTATTGATGCAGTTCTTGCCAAGGGAAGACACAGGTATCATGGCTACACTTTTTGCTTCTTTGTTTTCTTCTTCCCCACATCACCTCAACTCCCGCTCCACCGCCCCCCTCCACTTGGAGCAGTGGTCATGGGACCGGTGCTGCAATTCCAGGGGCTGGAAGCAGGGCTGATTTCGGAACGAGACACTGTTAACTATGATTGTCACCTGTAGGTCAGACAGAATTTCTAAGCACCTAATGGGGCAGGATGTATCTTTGCCTCTTCCGGCAAAACTGGAATGAGCAGCAAATGCAGCTCTGTACCGCCTGTGGGAAGAGAGCCCGCGAGCTCTGTGCCCGTGACTCATTCCCTGGGTCCACAGCCGTGGGCTGGGGCAGGTGAATTGCCAGACGGATAGTGCTGCCCGCAGTCTAGACCAACCCGGTGGCTGGACCTGGTGTTCCCTCCCCAAGGTGAAAAAGTCTGTGTCTAAATGGAGGAAAGAAAGAAAAAAAGTCATGGAGAGTAAGGAAATAAATACACGGGTTACGTAATAACGGGAAATCCAATATTACATTAACACTTCGAGAGAAGCTCCGAGCAAAAGAGGATATTGGCTCTTAGCTAATTATACCAGATGCCTAAAATGGCGAGACCATATGTTTGCTGAAACCACTCTTGCTTTTGGGACGAGACCGAGTGGAAGCCCGCATGCCTGAGCGGCCCCGAATTGGGAGACGTTTTCCTACAATAAGATGATGGACCGGGGAGGGATGAAGTAAGGTTCTAGGGGAGGTTCTAGTAACAAGCCTGTACCTTTTGACTTGTGTATCATTTTGCTGTAAGGGCTCTGTGGCCCGAGACCAGGGGGTGAGCTGTGAGATAACAGAAAAAAATATATGTTTAGCCCTGCTCCCTGTCCCTGGGGACTGTTGGACCATATTGTGATTTTGATAAGAGGACTAGGAGCCTCTTCGGTTCTTAATGTTGGGGGGTTTGACAATTTTTTAAATGATATTTTAATTTTTTATTTTTTTAAAGATTTCATTTATTTATTTGGCAGAGAGAGAGATCACAAGTAGGCAGAGCGGCAGGCAGAGAGAGAGGGGGAAGCAGGCTCCCTGCCGAGCAGAGAGCCCGATGCGGGGCTCGATCCCAGGACCCTGAGATCATGACCTGAGCCGAAGGCAGAGGCTTTAACCCACTGAGCCACCCAGGCGCCCCTTGACAATTTTTGACACAGGACTCCTGAACCCTTATCATTTCAGGGGGACAGGAGTGTCCTTTGCTCTAATGAGGCGACTCTGGGTGGGCTCTTGGATGACTCTTGGATGAGGACTGTTCACCGGAAAGACCAAGCCTTGATTAGAAGTTTGGAGTTTTCTGCCCTGCCCCTTGTTTCCCGGAGAAGGGAGAAGGGCCGAAGATGGAATTAATGATGGATCATGACTCCATAAAGTCCCCCCCAGTACGGGGCTCAGAGAGCTTCCGGGTTGGCGATCATGTGGACACTGGGAACAGCAGCGTTCCTGGAAGCTCTCTGTCACCTTCCACATACCTTGTCCCCATGCACCTCTTCCATGTAACTGTTCATCTGCGTCCTTTTTTTCAATTTTAATTTTTTTATTTATCAGAGAGAGAGAGAGAGAGCATGCACAAGCAGGCAGAACGGCAGGCAGAGGGAGAAGCAGGCTTCCCACTGAGCAGGGAGCCTGATGCGGGGTTCAATCCCAGGATCCTGGGATCCTTACCTGAGCCAAAGGCAGATGCTTAATGGATTGAGCCCCCCAGGCACCCCTGTCCCTCTGCATCCTTATCATACCCCTCAACAAACAGATAAATGTGTTTCTCTGGGTTCTATGAGCCACTCTAACAAATTAATTGCACCTGAGGAGGGGGCTGTGGGAACCTCTGATTTATAGCTCTAACAACCCGTACTTGCCTTTAGTATCTAAAGTGAAGGCGAGGGTTGGGGGAGGAGGGTGTACAGTCTTGTGAGATTAAATCCTTGACCTGTGAGACTTGACGCTATCCGATAGTGTCAGTAATGAGTTCAATCCTCTCGGCCCCCTGCTGGTATCCAAGAGTGGCTTGTTGTTGTGAGGGGAGCTCCTTCCCTGCCCCACCCCTCGCCACTACACGTTGGAATTGTGTCCAGAACCAAAGTCATAGTAAATGAGAGTTTAAAAAAAAATATGTGGGGCCAGATTGTAAATAGTGTCTTACGATATTTTTTCATTTTACAGTTTTCTTTGAGTTCACTCCACGTCAGTGGACTTAGAGATAATGACATGTAAAGGGCTTCAGAAGATGCATGTCAAACAGTGGTTATGATAGGGAAGAGATTAGGTTTGGGGCTAGTTGATGAAAGGGAACCTGACTTTTTAAAAAAAGTATTTATTTAAGTCATCTCAACACCCAATGTGGGGCTCGAACTCACAATCCGGAGATCAAGAGTCTCATGCTCCTAGGACCCAGCCAGCCAGACACCCTGGGGAACTTTGACCTTACTCTTTTGCCTTTTGTTTTCTTTTTTTTATAACATTGGGTTCATATAGTATCTGTGCAATTAGTAATACATTTACGTTTTAAGACTCAAACTCTAAAAGGCTGATTTGTTCCATATCCCCACTCTGTTGTCTGTATGTTTCAGATTCACTCTCATTGAATTATTCTTCCACTCAGTTATTGCTGAGCACCTGCTGTATGCATGGCATTGTGTTAGACGCTAAGGGTTTATAAGAAATTTAAAATATGTTTTGGTTTCTGTTGATGAGCAACTTTAAATCTGGGTAGGAGAATTGCTGGGCAATCACTCCCTCGAAGTCAGAAAATCAGCATATGATGGAGAAGATCAGACATTACAAATAATATTTTAAGGGCAAAATGTTTCCCAGGCTCCAAGCAGGGAGAGTAAGAAATTGACTGTAACTTAGCAGAGAGTTATAAGCTGGGAGAGGATGTGTTGCTCAGAAGGGAAGCTGTCAACCCAAGACACAGAGACGCGGGAACTAGAAAAAAGAGTTGGCAGGGGCCACCCAGTGCCCTCATGTCTGAGGGGCTCCCTCAGCTTCTTGAAATGTCTGGGTCACCCGTCAGGTGGCTGAATCCCTGCGCCCTGCCCCCACCCCAGGAGTGGGGCAGGTAGAAACAGGGCCCCTACTGGGGTTGTAGAGCTGGAGAAGCTTAGCAGGAAGACTGGAGGAGCAAGTCCAAAGTGAAATCCACTGGGGAGAGGCTGCAAATGAAGCCTCAAGAAGTCCAAGGACACAACAGAGGCTCAGACGCCAGACTTCAAATGGGCACAAACCCGAGAGGCACAGCCGCGAGTTTACTGTCCGCCTCTATGTGAAGTCGTGTATATCTACACGAGCAAGGAGGTCCAGTGCAACGGGGTCAAACGACCTTGGGGTGGATTCTTGGGGCCCTAGCTGTGTCAGGCTGTTTTAAAGGCAGTTTATTGGGGACGGGCAGTTTCTCACTGCAGCACGCTACCGCTACCATTGCTTGCTCTCTTTGGACGTGAAATCCATCCAGCTAAGCCCTTGGCTCTGCTTCTACGGTCACTAAGCAACCCTCTCATTAAAAGTGGCCCCTCTCATAGGTCTGCCCAGTGGGCATAACGGGCTGGCTAGCCGGTCTAAATAGTCCTTCTCTCTCATTGTAATGTGTTTTTGTTTGTTTGATGTTTTGTTTTTTTCATTGTAATGTTTTTTCAAAATGAAATGTTTTTTGCGATGTTCTCTTATTACAGAAGGAATAGATGCTAATGATAGAAAATACAGATAAGCAAGACGAGAGCATAAAGGTCACCCATAAGCCCCACAACCCAGAACAACCACTGTTTGTACCTTTGTGCTTTTGTGTTGGTACTTGTGTGATGAGTTTGGATCTTTTTAATATGTAAATTTATCTACATATCTACAATTGTTATCCCTACGGTCATATGTGAATATTTACCTTCAATATTCTTTTTTTGTTTTTTTGGATTGGATGTGGTTTTATTTTAGATTCAAAGACATTTTTTACAGTATTTCAACAGTTTACCTTGAGTATTCTTTCTTTTTTTATTCTTTTTTTTTAATTTGAAACTTCTTCAACTATATAGGAGCACATTTTCATAAAAGCTTCTAATACAATATAGAACAATATAGGGTAAATTGTGAAAGACCCCAGAAGCAATTCATAGTAAATAGCGTCGCATTTGTCCTGGCAGCTGTTTTTCTCTGAATTTAGAGACCTATGTTACATACTATTAAAAAAGAAAACCTTGCATCCTTCTATCACACATACTAGTAACTGCTTATTTTTACTACAGATCCTATCATGAACATCGTATCATGTCAATAAATACAGTTTACATGGTTATTTTCAATGGCGGCGTGGTATTCCATTGTAGGAATGTACCATAGTCTATTGAACTAATACCCTATTGTCGAACATTTAAGTTGTTTTCAACAACCTCCTGTGTAGACCATTATGCACATGAGTGATCATTTTCTCAGCATAAATTTTCATGGGTAGAATTGTGGGGTCTGACAATGTGAACATTTGAAGGTCCAATTGCCCTCCACAAAGGACATAGCAATCTACACACCCAGCACCCAGAGTATGAGGGCGCCCATTTTCCTCAGTCCTTGCCTACGCTGAGTATTTTTAATCTTTTTCAACTTCACCAACGTATGGGCACAGTAGGGTAGATTACCCTCGGCTTTAATGAGCAACTGAAATTGTTCCCGAGGTTTATTTATTTAACAGATATAATTCAGGACCAACAATGTGCTGAACACTGTATTAGTTACCAGAGACACGATGGTGAACAAAAATGGCCACAGATACCCGTCTTAGTGAAGCTTACAATCGAATGAAAGACAGACATTAATCGAAGGATGCAAGGGTCATGAAGGTGAAGTACAAAGAGCTTGGAGGATATAAAACAGGGGACTTGGGCCATCAGGGAAGTCTTCCTGGAGTAAGTGATGGTGAGGTTGGTAACTAAAGGGAGAGTTGGAGTCATCAAGCAAAGCAAGGAAATATTCCATAGAGAAAACAACATGTACAAAGACCTTGTGGTAGGAGAGGGCACGGGGAGGCACTGAAAAGCAGTCAGTGGACTCGGAGCACAAAGAGTGAGGGACAGGTGCAGAGAGGTAGGCTGAGGCTAGGGCATTCAGGCTGGTCAAGTGGGTTAAGGATTTTGGTCTTTAACTGAAGCGCAAAGGGAAATCATTGACGAGCAGGAGGATGACATGATCAGATCTGCAGCGTGAAAAGATCACCGTGGCTCTAGGGTAGACAAGAGATTGGCAGGGAACATGAGTGGATGCAGGTAGGCCATCCAAGAGGGCAGTAGTTCAGATGAATTTTGATGGTTGGCTTGGAGCTGTGTGGAGGCTTCGTATACGGAGATCAACGCACAGACACAAACTCTGGTAAGTGTCGGGACATATACTATGGAACCAAGAATCAAGCCAAAACCCAGTCATCACTGAGTCCTGGCCTATCTCCATCTGGAATCTCTCTCTTGAATCTATTCCATCAACCCTGTTCCAGCTCAGACCTCATCCTCTCCTGCCCCGACCATGCACCAGTCACTTCCGTGGCCTCCCGTTCCTTTTCTGGACCTGTCACCGCAAAGATTTTTCTTTTTTTAAAGATTTTATTTATTTGACAGAGATCACAAGTAGGGAGAGAGGCAGGCAGAGAGAGAGGGAGAAGCAGGCTCCCTGCTGAGCAGAGAGCCTGATGTGGGGCTCAATCCCAGGACCCTGGGATCATGACCTGAGCCGAAGGCAGAGATTTTAACCCACTTAGCAACCCAGGCGCCCCTCCCATTCCTTTTTTGCACCTGTCATCGCAAAGATTTTTCTTTCTTTTTTTTAAAGATTTTATTTATTTATTTGACAGACAGAGATCACAGGTAGGCAGAGAGGCAGGCAGAGAGAGAGGAAGGGAAGCAGGTTCCCTGCTGAGTAGAGAGCCTGATTTGGGGCTCAATCCCAGGACCCTGAGATCATGACCTGAGCTGAAGGCAGAGGCTTTAACCCACTGAGCCACCCAGGTGCCCCTCTTTCTTTTTTTTTTAAAAAGATTTTATTTAGGGGCACCTGGGTGGCTCAGTGGTTTGGGCCTCTGCCTTCGGCTCAGGTCATGATCTCGGGGTCCTGGGATCGAGCCCCGCATCGGGCTCTCTGCTCAGTGGGGAGCCTGTTTCTCCCTCTCTCTCTGCCTGCCTCTCTGCCTACTTGTGACCTCTCTCTCTGTCAAATAAATAAATAAAATATTAAAAAAAAAAGATTTTATTTATTTATTTATTTATTTATTTATTTGAGAGACAGCTAGAGTGAGAGAGCACACACAGGGCGAACGGCAGAGGGAGAGGGAGAGGGAGAAGCAGACACCCTGCTGAGCAGGGAGCCCAATGCAGGGCTCAATCCTAGGACCCTGGAATCCTGACCTGAACTGAAGGCAGACCCTTAACTGACTGAGCCACTCAGGCACCCCAAAGATTTTTCTTAATAATGGCTTTATTGAGATATAATTCACATGTCATACAATTCTCCCTTTCAAAAGTACAATTCAGTGGCTTTTAGCATTTCACATATATGTGAAACCACTGTCACAATCTATTTTTAGAACATTTTCTTCACCTCCAAAAGAAAACCTATAGCCATTGACAGTCATTTTCCCCCGCCCCTTCCAACCTTTCCAGCTCTAGGCAAATAGGCATCTACTTTCTGTCTCTATAGATTTCCCATTCTGGACACTTAGTAAAATTAGAATTATACAATGTGTCGTCTTTGGTGACTGGCTTCTTTACTTTGAATCATGTTTTCGAGGTCCATTCGTGTCGCAGCATGTATCAGAACTTCATTCCTTTTTAAGCCAGAATAATAGTCCACTGTATGGACATACCATAGGTTTTTTTCTCCATCCGTCCATTGATGGACATTTGGGTCGTTTCCACTTTTTGGTCATTACCATGAATGGTGTTATGCGCTTTCACGTACAAGTTTTTGGGTAGACGTGTGTTTTCATTTCTTTTGGGTCATTCTCCTGGGTCATATGATGACTATGCTTCACATTTTAGGAACCACCTGCCTGCTTTCTGAAGTGGCTGCTGTCTTATACATTATAGCCAGTTATGAGGGAGCGTTCTAATTTCTCCACTTTCTTGCCAGCACTTGCTGGAGTATGTCTCTTTTATTGTTGCTATCCTAGTATGTGTGAAGTGGGTGTTCCTTGTGGTTTCCATTTACATTTCTCTGAAGGCTAATGATGTTGAGCATGTTTTCACAAATGTATTGGCCACCTGTCTGTCTTCTTTGGAGAAATGTCTACTCAGATCATTTGCTTAATTTTTTCACTTTTTAAAAAATTGAGATACAATTGACATACAACATTACTGTATGTCTATACTCTCCTAAGCATTTTGCAAATTTAAATATATTTAAAGGTGCCTGGGTGGCTCAGTTGGTTAGGTTCCTGAGTCTTGGTTTTGCCTCAGGTCATGATCTTTGGGTCGTGAGATCGAGCCCCACATCATGCGCCATGCTAAGCAGGGAATCTGTTTGGGATTCTCTCCCTCTCCCTCTGACCCTTCCTCCACTTGCATGCTCTCTAAATCAATCAATCAATTAAATCTTCATACTAGTCCTGTAAAATAGGTACTGTTATTATCATTATCTGAGTATTACAGGGAGAAAAGAGACCAAGGCACAAAGAGGTTCATTTTGCCTAAGATCCCATAGCTAGTAAGAGGCACGCTGAAATTTAAACCCACGTTTAAACAATTTATTCAAGCCAAGAGAAGTTTGGTGGGCCCAGCTGTCATTGCTTCATGCCTCATGTCATGAATTTTGCAATTCCGGCTCACCACGTGATGTGCCGGAGAAAGCAATAAAGATTATGAATTTTATCTGGGCTCATGCCTTTAATCACGAGCATTTTATGAGCTATTTAGAAGAGATTGATCTCAAGTATGGAGATTTACTGAACTGCCATCTCCAATCAAGTCCTTTTGGAATAAGAGTTCCCAAATCCAATTTGTTAGATCTCCAGTGATTCACAAGCTTTTATTTTTGTATGGATGTGACGAGACATCTAAATGCATTGAACTTGAATCTTCAGGGGACAAACAAAAGCTCTGTTGATTTGTTCAAGGAAATGAAGGCTCCAACTGGACATGTGCATTGGGCAGATGGTGACAGGAAGCTGCTCGTTTTCCATTACCAAGCTAGCTCAAGTTCAATGCATTCACAGATTTTGAAGGATGCTGCACTCCATTGGGTGGAAAATAAGTCAACGTGTGTGAAGATTTTCTTCCCTGGATGCAGGGGGAGAGGTGCTGAGGACAGTTTAGACCACAGGATCCTGAGAGCCCAGGACTGGAGGAGGGAGGGAGTCTCTTCCCTTGGACTAGACACACAGAGCCAGCGATCTGTAAGCCAAAAACGCCAGAGCGATAACAGCAGGACCAGAGCCAACTTCCAGGCCTGGGCCATGCTTGGCAGGCACCAACCAAGCATGCTTGATTGGCCTGTGTTTTCTGTAGCAACCTTGATAGGGTACAGAGGGCCCAGCTGAATTTAATGCATTGGGGTGGGATGGTCAGGAGAGGCTGCTAGGTTTTGTTTTCTCTAGTATTACCCTTTTAGTGAGCTGTAATTCACATACTACACAATTCTTCGGGCTTATATGTTTTGAGGAGTGCAAATAGTCCTTAATTTTCATAAACACACAAAATACAATTTAAAAGACATTTTTATGATTGCCTTGAGAGTACAGATACTAGGTTGTCATTTATGTGTGTATATCCTGCCTGTGGCTTAATGATCAGACCCACTACTACGAGTGTGTGTCGTCGTTTGGCTCAGTGAACTGGATCTGCTGGGAATTTTGCAGGTAAACATCATCTCACCCTCTCCAGCTGGATCGCCCATCTCTAGACAAGGTTAAGGTCTTCCTGATGTAGCTGAAAAGCGTGCTCTCTTTCTTAAAACTGCCCAAACTGAAGCCCTGGGCGATCTGTCTCTGAAGTCAGCATGAGACAGGCCCAGACTGAATAGCGCCCCCTCTCCCATTCATTTTGGTAAATATCAGTGTTCTATTCTCATTGAACCAGTGGAAATTGACCAGTGACAGACAACAGGCCTATAAATGCACACTTTTGAGTGAATACAGTTGACTGAACTTTTTCTGGATGCTTTTGGGTTCCTGTCCCTATAGTCCCTATCCTTGAGGAGCCAACGGGCCATATTTCACTGCCATTATCCATTTCTGTGGCTTATATGTATCCGCATCTTTTATTAGTGACCTCCAATGGAAAAATGTGGATGCCCCAGCTTAAACAAACTTTATTGAAATTCTGGTTCTCTTGTCTGGATTTGTGATCAGAACTACATGGGAAGTCATTTAAAACCTGTAATATCTGATAAGGGGCTTAGAGAGCTAGTATTTTATCTCTATTGTTTATTGAGGGCTAATCCATTTATTTTGGAAACCAACAGAGAGATGGTTGGGAGATTCTCTGTTCTGGAAGTTGAGAAGCTTAACCTCTGGTCTCACCTAACTGGAAGGTTATAGGACCTCTGGAGGTGGGCCATGAAGCTACTTACAATGAAGCCCAGATCTTCCTCAGGATGTAACTTTGGCTATTTGCCAGCCTGTCAAAAATTGCTTGGCGGAGTCCCTGAGTTTCACAGTATGAAGCATGGAATTAACCAGTCACCTCAATACTATTCCAGCTCTGGAAAAACCACGTAGGCCCCTGTTGGCAGGGAACACCATATGAAAGTGCACACTTAATTCTAGAACCTTCTCCCCTACCTCCCAGATACACATCCTCGCTCATCTTCGGTTTTTGATTTCAGCTCAAGGTAATGGACTCATACTGAGCCTTTTTTTTAAAGATTTTTATTTATTTATTTGACAGACAGAGATCACAAATAGGCAGAGAGGCAGGCAGAGAGAGAGGGAGAAGCAGGTTCCCCGCTGAATAGAGAGCCCAATGGGGGACTTTATCCCAGGACCCTGAGACCATGACCTGAGCCAAGGACAGAGGCTTAACCCACTGAGCCATGCAGGTGCCCCAAATAAATAAATAAAATCTTTTTTCTTATATATTTTATTTATTTGACAGAGAGAAATCACAACTAGGCAGAGAGGCAGGCAGAGAGAGAGGAGGAAGCAGGCTCCCCGTGGAGCAGAGAGCCCGATGCGGGGCTCGATCCTAGGACCCTGAGATCATGACCTGAGCTGAAGACAGAGGTTTTAACCCACTGAGCCACCCAGGTGCCCCAATAAAATCTTTTTTTAAAGAAAGAGCCTGTATGTCTTTTTCTCACCCCACACCCACCTAGAGTGTAAGTTCCATAATAGCGCTCATTCCCTGCTGCACCCCTAGGGTCAGACCCAGTGCCCAGCACAGCCCCATCAAACTTTACTGGATAAACAAATAAGCG
The DNA here is from genome assembly GCF_922984935.1 of Meles meles. Classification (NCBI taxonomy): domain Eukaryota; kingdom Metazoa; phylum Chordata; class Mammalia; order Carnivora; family Mustelidae; genus Meles; species Meles meles. The sequence goes on along the minus strand of NC_060087.1, from coordinate 101,976,599 downwards.
AACTCATTCCACTGGCTTACCCACTCCTTTAAACCCTGCCTGTGTCCTTGACTTGAACCCTTAGCTAGAGATCAACACTAGGAAATGTCTGATGTTAAGTAACATGACTTCCCCATGAGTTGGCTTGGTCGGATTAGCTGCAAGTCAGTAGGCCCCCAGGTCACCGAACCCACTTTATGAAGTCATTTAATATTGACTAGTTGAGTACAGAAAATATGTGCTGAGGGCAATGATTACAATTTCATCTTAATTCTTTTTTTTTAAAGATTTTATTTATTTATTTGACAGAGAGATCACAAGTAGGCAGAGAGACAGGCAGAGAGAGAGGAGGAAGCAGGCTCCCCGCGGAGCGGAGAGCCCGATGTGGGGCTCGATCCCAGGATCCTGGGGTCGTGACCTGAGCTGAAGGCAGAGGCTTTAACCCATTGAGTCACCCAGACGCCCCAATTTCCTCTTAATTCTAATAGGAGCAAAATACCAAGATGGATTCGCTTTCGAGATACCTCTTGACAGGTGATGATAGAATCATGTCACCAGCCTTCGGAAGGTCCCCGTGTTTATTTGTCATGGTAGAGGAGAATATCAGGCCAGGTGATCGAAATGCTGATTCAGATTACTGGAGGAGAAATTTAAAAAGAAGAATGCAGGCTCTTGACAAGTGCTTTCCGACCTACTACAATATTGGAAATAATTAGTAGAAAAGATGAGATCAGAGGACTGATCTGGCCACCAGGAGAACTCACAGGATGGCAGTACTAAGATCCATGGTCTGTCCTTCGCCTTTGCAACCTGGAACACTCCAGCCTCCGGATAAACAAAATGTGCTATATACAGGCAATGGCATATTATTTAGTCTGAACAAGGAAGAAAATTCTTTTTTTTTTTTTAAATATTTTATTTATTGGGACACCTGGGTGGCTCAGTAGGTTAAGCCACTGCCTTCGGCTCAGGTCACAATCCCAGGATCCTGGGATCGAGCCGCACATTGGGCTCTCTGCTCCGCGGGGAGCCTGCTTCCTCCTCTCTCTCTGCCTGCCTCTCTGCCTACTTGTGATCTCTCTGTCAAATAAATAAATAAATAAATAAAATCTTTAAAAACAAAACAAAGCAAAGATTCTATTTATTTAGTTGACAGAGAGAGAGACAGTGAGAGAGGGAACACAAGCAGGGGGAGTGGGAGAGGGAGAAGCAGGGGGAGTGGGAGAGGGAGAAGCAGGCTTCCTGCTGAGCAGAGAGCCCGATGTGGGGCTCGATCCCAGGACCCTGGGATCATGACCTGAGCAGAAGGCAGAGGCTCAACTGACTGAGACACCCAGGTGCCCTGAAAATTCTTTTTTCTTTTTTAAGATTTTATCTATTTGTCAGAGAGAGAGAGAGAGAGAGAGAGCGAGAGCAAGCGCATGAGCAGGGGGAGGGGCAGACAGAGGGAGAAGCCGGCTTTCCACTGAGCGAGGAGCCCTATGAGGGACTCGATCCCAGGACCCTGGAACCATGACCTGAGCTGAAGGCAGACGCTTAACCAATTGAGCCAGCCAGGTGCCCCAAGGAAAGAAATTCTGACACCCTAACAACATGGACCAATCTTAAAGACATTGTGCTGAATGAAATAAGTCAGTCACCATGTTGCCCTTCTGCGAGGTCCTAGAGTCATCACATTCATAGAGACAGAAAGTAGAATGGTGATTGCCAAAGGCTGGGTGGCGAAATGAATGGGGAGTTATTATTTAATAGGTATAGAGTTTCAGTTTTGGAAAATGAAAAAAGTTTTGGAGATGGATGGTGGTGATGATTGCCTAACAATGTGAACGCACTTAGTGCTAATGAACCGTGTGCTTAAAAATTGGTTAAAATGCGGGTGCCTGGGTGGCTCAGTGGGTTAAGTCTCTGCCTTAGTCTCAAGTCATGGTCTCAGGGTCCTGGGATCGAGTCCCGTGTCGGAGGCTCTGCTTGGCGGGGAGCCTGCTTCCTCCTGCCTCTATGCCTACTTGTGATCTCTCTCTGTCAAATAAATAAATAAATTCTTCAAAAAATTGGTTAAAATGATAAATTTTATGTCTATTTTTCTATGACAAAAAACTAATAATAAAAAATTTTAAAATGAACAAAAGATAAAACACTCCAAACCAGGAAAATAAGCTCACCGCAGCCCATTTCACATTAATTAAAGCAGAGTGCCAATTTACCAATTTACAAAGAAATCTAGAACACCAAGGGAAAAATCATAAAGGGAAATATTGATCGATTTGACTGTATAAATATTTTTAATTTCTTTACACCAAAATCCATCATAAAATCAATGACAAAGGATTAATAGCCATACTATATAAAGAGCTTGTACATATTAACAGAAATATAAGTGTTTCAATATAAAAGTGGCAAAGGAGGGACGCCTGGGTGGCTCAGTTGGTTGAGTGGCTGCTTTCGGCTCAGGTCATGATCCCAGGATCCTGGGATCGAGTCCCACATCGGGCTCCTTGCTCGGCAGGGAGCCTGCTTCTCCCTCTGCCTCTGCCTGCCTCTCTGTCTGCCTGTGCTTACTCTCTCACTCTCTCTCTCTCTCTCTGACAAATAAATAAATAAAATCTTAAAAAAAAATAAAAGTGGCAAAGGACATGAACAAGAAACTCATAAAAGGAAAAAGTACAGTTGGGTGATAAGTGAACATTTCAATCCTTTCCCTTGTTAGTGAAATGCTGGACCCTAATGGAGGGCTTGAGACCTCAAATCGATCACTTGAAATCAATCATGGGGAGAGTATTTCCACCATGGAAACAAGCAAATGCTGCGTATCAGAGTTTGGTTTTCTTTCTTGGAAAACATGTTGGTAAACATTTACCAGTCATTCTCTCTCACCTGGTTCCTTTCCAACTACGGTTAACACTCTCAAGTCTTCACAGTCATCTTTAAGGAAGCCTGAACCCATTCTTTATCCTTCTCCAGCTACCATACCATTTCTGTCTTCCCTTTTTTTTTTAAATATTTTATTTATTTATTTGACAGAGAGAGATCACAAGTAGATAGAGAGGCAGGCAGAGGGGGGGGGGAAGCAGGCTCCCTGCTGAGCAGAGAGCCCGATGCGGGACTCGATCCCAGGACCCTGAGATCATGACCTGAGCCGAAGGCAGCGGCTTAACCCACTGAGCCACCCAGGCGCCCCTTCTGTCTTCCTTTAATCAAACTTCTTCAAAGAATTGACTGGACTTGTTGAATCCATTTACTCATTTCCTAATTATTCTTCAACACACTTAAGCCATTTTTTGCCACCACAACTCCCCTGAAACAACTTTTGCTCAGCTCCGTGATATCCGCGAACCCTAAATTCTATGAAGAATTTTCCCTTACCTTTCTGACCTCTTAAATGTATTCTTTTTATTTTTAAAGATTTTATTTATTTATTTATTTGACAGAAAGAGAGAGAAAAGGAGAGAGATACAGCAAGAGAGGGAACACAAGAAGGGGGAGTGGGAGAGGGAGAAGCAGGCTTCCTGCTGAGTGGGAAGCCCGATGCGGGGCCCGATGCGGGGCCTGATCCTAGGACCCTGGGATCATGACCTGAGCTGAAGGCAGATGCTTAACGACTGAGCCACTCAGGCGCCCCTCTTGGCAGTATTCAACTCTGTTAACCATTACCTTCTTTTTTTTTTTTTTTTTAAAGATTTTATTTATTTATTTGACCAGAGAGAAATCACAAGAGAGGCAGGCAGAGAGAGAGGAAGGGAAGCAGGCTCTCCGCTGAGCAGAGAGCCCAACGTGGGGCTCAATCCCAGGACCCTGAGATCATGACCCGAGCCGAAGGCAGCGGCTTAACCCACTGAGCCACCCAGGCGCCCCAAACCGTCTTGTCTTTGGGCTTCAGTGTGATTGATACATGATCCCAGTTTTCCTCTGATCTTTTTCGCTCCTCTTTTTCAATTCCCTTCTCAGATTTGTCTTTCCATTTCCCATATCTAAATGTTGGTGTTTTCCAGAGATTAGTCATGAGTCCTCTTCTCTTTTCTATTCTCTCCTTATGTGATGTCATCCATTCCTGTGACTTCATTTTATTTTATAAGATTTATTTATTATTTTAGAGAGAGAGCATGCACATAAGCGGCGGGAGGGGCAGAGGGAGAGAGAGAAGGGAGGCAGACTCCCCGCTGAGTGGGTTGCCCAACTTGGGGCTTGATTCTCAGGATCTTGAGATCATGACCTGAGCCAAAACCAAGAGTCGGATGCTTAACCGACTGAGCTACCCAAGTGCCTCCATTCCTGACTTTTATGCAAATGACTTCTAGGTCTGTATCTCCAGCCGGGCCTCTCCTCTGAGTTCCAATTGCCCCCTTGACAATGTCACCCTTTCAGTGTCTCAAAAGCATCTCAGACTCAATATATTCCGAACTGGAGCTGAAGACTTTCTCTCTTTCCCTCAAACCAGAGGTCTCTTAGTGTTCCCCATCTCAATAAAATGCACCACGATATAAACCAGAAACTTAGGAGCCAACATCTCTGTCTTCCTCATTTTCCACATCACAAGTCTGGGTTGTCGTTGGCTTCCAAATATTTCCCAGGTAAGTTCTCTTCTCTCCATGTCCATTTCCACTGCCCTAGTACAAGCCTCCATGATCTTTCTGGTGGACAACCTCCTCACTGGTCTTCCTGCCTCCATTTTCTTCCCTTAGATACGCTCTCCTTTTCTTTTTTTTTTTTTTTTAAAGATTTTATTTATTTATTTGACAGAGATCACAAGTAGGCAGAGAGGCAGGCAGAGAGAGAGAGGAGGAAGCAGGCTCCCCGCAGAGCAGAGAGCCCGATGCGGGGCTCGATCCCAGGACCCTGAGATCATGACCTGAGCCGAAGGCAGCGGCTTAATTCACTGAGCCACCCAGGCGCCCCACGCTCTCCTTTTCTTTTCAGATTTATTTATTTATTCATTTTAGTGAGAGAGAGAGAGAGAGCACGGGTGTGAGTGCTCAAGCAGACTCCCCACTGAGTGTACAGCCTGATGCGGGGCTTGATCTCATGACCCTGAGATCATGACCTGAGCTGAAACCAAGAGCCCAAAGCTTAACCCGCTGAACCACCTAGCCCCCGCCCCAGCCTCCACCCCACACCTCACCAAAGGAACTTTTCGAAACAGGAGTCTGATCATGTCACACTCCTGCCTTAAACCTCTCAATGGCTTCCCATTTTTTAGGATTAAAAAAAAAAAAAACTTGCATTGCCCTAGGGCCCTGAAGTATCTGGCTTGATGCCCATGTCTCCAGCTTCATCTCATACCACTCCAGTCCCTCAGTACTCTAGGCACGCCAACTTTGTTTTGGTTTCTAGAACAGAGACTTCACACATCCTCTTCCCTTTGTCCGGAATGCCCTTTCCCCTCCTGTCCTCCCTGCACGGTGCTGCACGGTGCTCCTAGCTATCTGATCCATCATCTCGGTTCAAATGTCACTTCCCTCCATGAGCCTCCTATACAGACATGCTAGAATAAATCCGGCCCACATCTCCCCAGCCCCACCCTGCCATTATAGGCGCTCAGGGTACACTAAACATCTTCTTTGTTGCTCTTATTACAGTTTTATTTTTGCATTTATGTGTGTGATTATTTGATTATTGTCCGTTCTCCCCACTAGACCAGAAACTCCACAAAGGCAAGGACTAAGTCTCTTTTTGCTCATCATTGATCTGCAGCACCTAGGGTAAGACTTGGCACACAGTAGGTATATAATTAATATCGGCCGGACTAATGAATCAGTGATTCTCGTGTATAGGAAATTCACAAAACCAGGCCAGCTAGCATTTCTTCTTTTATTAAGGCTTCCAGGAAGCTAAGAATCATATTTAAAGCTTAATCACAGTAATCATATCAACCCTCTATAAATAACACATGTGAATCATCTCTTGTAATCTTGGTGTTCTATTCTTAGTTTATTGACCTGTAACATCGGTTTTGGCGTAAGATGCTGTGTGTACGTGTGCCTGTGTGTGCAACATGTACGAGAACATATCTATGGATACAAAAATAAATCAATCCCTAAATGCAAGGTGTTGAGAAATTGATAAAAAAGAAGACCTCTTCTTTTTTTTTTTAAGATTTATTTTTTTATTTTATAGAAAGAGAGAGAGAGAGTGAGTGCACACACAGGGGTGGAGGGAGAAAGAGAGAGAAAAAAAATCCTCAAGCCGACTCCCCACTGAGCACAGAGCCCCACATGGGGCTTGATCCCAGGACCACTAGATCACGATCTGAGCTAAAATCGAGAGACAGATGCTTAAATGCCTGAGCCACCTAGTTGCACTCCTTGCCCCCTTTTTAAAGACCTCATCTTAACCAGTGGTGATGGTGAAGCTGGTGTTTTATCCATGTGTCTGTCATTACCATCTTTTTTTCAGTTCTTTTTTTTTTTTCAAACTCTAGCCCCAACATGGGACTCCAAGATAAGCATCGCATGCTCCACCAAAGGAGCCCGCCAGGCACACAGCCCCCACCGTGCCATATTGCAGACCTTTCATGGTGCGTGTGGTTCATCTGTGGACTATAAGGGCAGTGGGTAGAGACCTTGTTTCTCTAGATTCTGTACCACGTCTGGGGACTGTCGACTGATATCATTCAAACCACAGAACTCACTGTCTTTTTTTAAAATTTTTTTATTTATTTGTCAGAGAGAGAGAGAGAGAGCACAAGCGGGGGGAGCAGCAGGCAGAAGGAGAAGCAGGCTCCTGGCTGAGCAAGGAGCCTAATGTGGGGCTCGATCCCGAGATCCTGGGATCATGTCCTAAACCAAAGGCAGATGCTTAACCAACTGAGCCACCCAGGCATCCCTAAAGGAAAATTTTTTTTTAAGATTTTATTTATTTGACAGAGAGAGAGAGAGAGATCACAAGTAGACAGAGCAGCAGGCGGGGGGCGGGGGGAGCAGTCTTCCTGCTGAGCAGAGAGCCCCATGTGGGGCTCAATCCCAGGACCCTGAGATCATGGCCTGAGCCGAAGGCACAGGCTTTAATCCACTGAGCCACCCAGGTGCCCCCTAAAAAATCTTTTTTAAAGATTTTATATTTTTAAGTAGTCTCCATACCTAATGTGGGACTCGAACTCACAATGCCAAGACCAAGAGTTGTGCGCTCAGCCAACAGAGCCAACCAGGCGCCCCTTGTCTTTTTAAACCGTTTTTTAGTCTGTGAAATGTAACACACTTCGGAAGAGTTCCTAAAGCATATACAGCAAAAATCGGTATTTAGAAAGCAAATACCTCCGTGACCATCACCAGGTTAAGAAATAAAGCCCTGGTATTTATTGTCTATGGTGTGTGTTAGAGACTGCCTTATGGCACATTTGGTACTTACTACCTGACTTTTTGCGCACACAAGGCGAATCGCCTCAGTGAGACATTTCCCTGAGAACAGAAATCATACGTTATATTTCTTTATCCCTCCCACGGTGCCTAGTGTGGTGAGTGCCCTAGGTATGGTAGGTGGGCAATGCATTTTACAGGATTCTGCATCTTAGATGAACTCCGTAACTCCGGGAAGACCACCGAGGGCTAATTTTGGCAAATGACAATTGTTGGAGGGAACACAGAATTGTATTGTTTGTCTAAATCTGTGGGTCCAGATCAGGGTAGAAGGATAACTAGTTGTTTTTTTTTTTTTAAGATTTTATTTATTTATTTGACAGACAGAGATCACAAGCAGTCAAAGAGGCAGGCACAGAGAGAGAGGGGGAAGCAGACTCCCTGCTGAGCAGAGACCCCGATGTGGGGCTCGATCCCAGGACCCTGAGATCATGACCTGAGCCAAAGGCAGAGGCTTTAACCCACCGAGCCACCCAGGTGCCGCAAAGGATAACTAGTTTATCACGATGTGGGCCATCAGCTCAGCCTTCTCTTGAGTTCTGGCTCTTGCCCAATGTAGAAAACCAGCCTAGAACTATTGGGGTAGCCACCCAACCGGCCTTTGGGTCTCTCGTCTATGCCCTCGTTCAATCAGTTCTTCAGGTGGTGATTCAAGTGACCTGTGTGGAGACAAATGTCACTGTGTCATGCCACTGCTCAATGACCATTCATGCACCAGTTCTCCAGCAATGTCCCCGGGAGGCTTGTCACAAACCTGCTCCCCCCCACCCCGCCACCTCCCCCCACCCCTGGTCTGAGTCAGCAGGTCCAAGGTGGGATCTAGGCCACTGCCTCCATAAGAAGCACTGTGGGGGAGGGGCGCCTGGGGGGCTCAGTAGATTACATGTTTGCCTTCTTGCAGGTCATGGTCCCAGAGCTCTGGGATGGAGCCCCGCCATAACCGGCTTCCTGCTTGGTGGGGCGTCTGCTTTTCTCCCTCTCCCTCTGCCGCTCTCTCGCTCAGTCTTTCTCTGTAATAAACACATAAAATCTTTTTTTATTTTTATTTTTATTTTTTTTAAGATTTTTTATTTTTTATTTATTTATTTGACAGAGAGAGATCACAAGTAGGCAGAGAGGCAGGCAGAGAGAGTGAGAGGGAAGCAGGCTCCCTGCTGAGCAGAGAGCCCGATGCAGGACTCCATCCCAGGACCCTGAGATCATGACCTGAGCCGAAGGCAGCGGCTTAAACCACTGAGCCACCCAGGCGCCCCTAAAATCTTTTTTTAAAAAAAAGAAATAAAACACTTTTTCAAAAGAATACTTCTGCTAGCAGAAAATATGTCCACATTATGTGTGTGCAATATGAAATCATAGCCACAGGCACAGATGTCCATGAAAAAAATAAACTGTTGAATTAAGCACGATCAATACTGGGATTGTCTGTTTAATATTCATTTGCTTCTTGTTCATTCATTTTGTTGCTCGCTAGCAGATAAGCAGGAGCATCTGCCAAAGATTTAGGGGAAATTTATGGTTAAAAAAAGTTAAAATAGAGAAATTTCTACTCATTATCTGATTTTTTTTCCCCCACTCTGAGCATCCATCCGTTTGCGGCGGGCATGTTTCCAGACTGAACAGGCCTTGTCCCTGGAGAGCACAACTTGAGAACCCTTACTCTGGAACGTGAAGTCTAAACTCTTTGGCATGACCAATGCGATGCTTCCAGATCTGACCCCATCTTATCTTCCAGATTCATTTATAGCCACAGCACCCCTCACTTCCCCGGGGCCAAGACTTGGAATTCGCTAAATGGTCGCTGTCTTGTGATTTTACAAATACCATTCTTCTACTGCCTACACCCCCCCCCCCCCCCGCCCCAACCCCTGCCCCCTTGATGATCAGATGACCTACTACTCATTCTTCAAGACTCTATCCAATGACTCTCCTTTCAGGTGACTTTCTCCATCTCTCTGGGTCTCTATCTCCCCAAGGTCTTGCTCCGGACTGATGACGTCACTGCTTGTTTGTGGAGCTGTCTGCCAACTAGACTGGGAGCTCCCTCGGGTCGCAGAAGGGATTCTCGTCACCCACCTTGTCTTGAGATCTCTGGCTGATACGCAGCGGGGACTTGGGACATATTTGTAGATTAAATGAGTACATTTGCAAAGGGAGTGAAATTTATTTTTAGAATCTTGATTCTAGAATCCCTACAGGGGCGCCATCTGTACCCTTTTTTGGCACCCCTTCCCCAACCCAACGGACTCTGTAACTTTATGCTGTCCATGTAGAAATCCACCAGGATCTGCCATCGTTCCTGGAGCCCAGGCTCCAAGCTTTTCCCTCGGTATCCTACCGCACCTTACCAGTCCTGTGTCACATCCCTCCATGGGCTAGATTTCAGATGAACCGGTGGTTCTCACACTTCAGCGTTAAGTTCAAACCCCGGGGTTGCTGGGTCCCAGCCCTCTAGGGTCTGATTCAGTAGGTCTTGGGTGGGGACTGGGAACTTGCATTTCTACTAACGTCCTAGGGGATGCTGCTAGACAAAGACCATTTTCGAGAACCACTGGGACACATCAGTGCAAAACCAGGGGTGGTGGGTAATAAATCACAAAGGAATCCTTACTTCGCCTTGCCTCCGCCCCTTCGCTGAGTTTCTGATTCTGTCAGCACATCTGGATTTGTTTCATCCCAGATCATTTTCCCCTCTGCTTTGCTTTGTCCTCCTCTTCCAACTTCCTGATCTTTTCAGATTGTTCTGTAGCCCAAAGCTACTATCCCTCCCTTCCTCCTTCCATAAAGCCACCATTTCAGGACAAAAGCTTTCCTGAGCTCTTAGCTCCATTTCATCGCCCTCTTTTCCCTCCCCGCTCAGTTTTAGCCACTCCCCTCCCCCAGCAGGGACTGACCTTTCTAAAGCTTGGCTCGGATTAGGATCCACTCCCATCTAACACGGTAGCCATTTCCCCTCACCGGGAGTCTGGTTCCACAAACAACATTAGCATGCTAATGACAGTCACCTGCTGGCCCTGGGAAACTGCTGAGCGCGCCAGGGCTCAAGGACAGTGGAAACACTGAAAACAGCACGTTTAAATGCTTCCGTTCATTCATTCACTCAACAAACATGGATTGAGCACCGGCCAGACACCGCGCTGGGGCCAAGGGATCCCCCCCAGAACACATGGATCATGGTCATGGGTTCACAGCAGCGCCCCAGGGCCAACCATGCCTCTTCATGAAGCGGATCTTTTGCAGCACTCATCAAGGGGGACAGACATTCAAGGAAGAAACTGACCCCTTGTGAGCCCTCTTGCCTCAGCCTTCCTGCCCTCGCTGTACCTGGGCAGGTAACCCGGGACCAAAGATTGGGAGACACCATCCCAGGGAGGGTCCGGACCTCTTTGTTGAAATAAACACTGTAATCCACGCCTCTCAGTGATCTGCCCACTGTATTGAGTGAGGCCGAGGTATGTAAAGCCCAGAACACAGTGAGCTGAAACCTCTCTGCACATACACATACCCACCTGGACACACACACACCAGCACACAACACTGGCACTCACACTTTTACACACATACCAACACACTGAAAATACACTGACATACACATCAACACAGACACACACATTGAAACAGACGCACACCGGCAGACACACACCAACGAACACAAAAGGAGTAAATACAAGCCAACACACACACACACTGACACATGCTGAAACACACAGACGCGTAGCTGACACTCACACTGACACATACAAATGCACACCTAGTCCCACGTCAATCCCACCCCACAGCCTTCAGAAACCCGGGATGCCCAGGACCTAGCAAGGGCTTGAAGCAGCAGATCTCAGAGAGGGAGCAAAGGGTTCCAGGAGACTTGAATTACACACTTGGTTCCAGTCTGGAGGTCCAGATTTTTGGAGGAGGGGGCCTCCAGGATTCTGAGGGTCCCTAGGGACAGGTAGGTGGAGTGGGTCACTTCGGCAGGGCACCAAGGATTTTGAGCTAAGGTACCTCCTGGAAGCACTGAAATGTACTGAGCTTTGGGCAGCACCAAGTGCTAAGGTGGGGGATGGGGGGGAGTTGGTAGGGGGAAGTTAGGGCTCTGGGGGGTGGGCAGTACCCCAGAGAGCAGGCAGGATTCCTGGAAAGCCCAGCTGCACCAGGCCCTCCTCCTGGCTCTGCTAGGCTCCCTGATGCTCTGGGTATCAGTCCTCGCCTCTGGTTTCTAGATGCGCCCCTCTGGTGCCGCCACCACCCAAGTCCCACGTCCTGATCATTTAGTGACCTCGGGCCCTTCTCCGTCCACCACAGCCTAGCCTTTGTCAGGGAGGACCTGTCTCCCTCCCAGACACCAAGCCGGGAGGCGGGCAGTCACCTCTGACTCCCCGCCCCCATCCGGTCTGGGCACAGCCTTACAGCGGTTCCTCATATACAGCGCTGGTCCCGCCTGTTGCCGCCACCCCAGTCCAGGGCCCCGCGCCTCCCCCAGGCCCTGCCCCAGCACCCTGGTGGGCCTCGGAGAGTACAGCTGCCCCTGTTCCTTGCCATCACCATCTGCCCGCGGGCCCGCGCTGTCTCCTGAACTCCCCTGTGCTGGTCCCTGGTTGTGCCAGGCTCCTCTCTTTTGGCCTCTCCTGGGGCTCTAGGGCAATGACCGGCACACAGGGGGCACCCTCAATGGGGCGCCCTCAATGCTTGGCTCTTCATGGCTGTGCTACCCCCTCCTTGTGTCTCTTTCTTCTGGACCCGCCCCCTTCCCCCACCTCCCATCCCAATCCCCCTCCCCCTTGCTCAGGAAACGCTGAATTGGAAGCTTCCTGAGTGCCAGACCCCAAACTAGGCACTGGAGGTGCATTTTGTGGAGTCCCTGTTCTCAAGGGGGACACCGCACCTAGAGGGCTCCCTGACGCGGTGTGAGAAGCACTGTCCCCCAGGTGGAACCAAGTGCCAGGAAAGCACTTCATGTGGCCACCCCATTTCTCTGCCTTCCCTCCTCCCCAGGCCCGGGCTTAGGCATCGGCTCCCTTTTCCTTCTCTCTCCCTGGTTCCTGTTTTTCTCCTTTTCCTCTCTCCTGCCTCCCCCTCAGCCGCTCCTGACTTTGGGCCGCTGTGGGACCACCTCCTCTATCCTAACCGGGCCACCTCGCTGTCCCGGCTTTTGCTCATGGGTCTGCCTCCCCCTGAGGTCCCGGGTTCCACCTGGGGGTCTGGGCGCCTCTCCGAGATCAGGGCACCAGCTTTGCGGAGGAGTGGAGCGCAGTGTCCGCCAGCTAAGGCTTCGGGCACGCCAAGCCGGCTAGGGCTCGCGAGTCCTAGGGAGCCAGCAAGGGGCCACTCCCCAGGAGGGGTCGGGGGCGTCAGGGCTGGAGAGGGGGAGAGGTGCCGAGGGCGAGGGAGAGGGCCCGCGGCGGCGGCTGGCCAGGAGGAAAAGGAAAGCGGGCTGGCACAGCCTCTGCCTTCGGACGCTCTCCCTGCGCACCGCCGGCCGCCGCCTCCCCGGCTGAGCGAAGGTGAAGGGGAAATCCGGGCGGGACAGAGCCACCGGAGGCCGCTCCCCGTCACTCCCACGTCCCGCTCGACAGAGCTGGGGGTCTTCATCCCCAAGCTCCTCCTCTGAGACTCCCTGGCGACCCAGGCGCTAGAAGAGGGTCTTGGTCTGAACCCCTGCTCACACGCTGAGCTTCTAGGGCTTGGTGGGGAGAGGAGTGAGGGGTCCGTCTGTACGAAGGACCCAGGAGGGGTGAGCTCGGCTCCACGAAATTACAGCCTACAGCATCCGAGGCTTGGAAACCCCAGGGCAGAAGGGGACCTCGAGTCTGCGGGCCTCGGACTCCGCATGTCACAGCTCAGTTGCGGGGCCGCAGTGCGGATCCCCCCAACTGCCCCCTCTATCTAAGCTCCACTGTGGAGCGGCAGGTGCCGCAGCTGCCCCCTCCCGGGCCATGGTGGGTGGGAGGAGGTGTAGAGGAGCCTCGCGTCTCCAGCCGCAGGCGCTCCCATCGGAGCACCCTGAGATCTCGGTGGAGAGGAAGAGGGGGTACAGGGGGCTGGGAGGAGGGGGAGGAGGACCGCAGAGCTCAGCCGCCGAGCTGTGCGCGGGAGGGGGAGGGGCAGGGGCTCCTTTCCAGCCTCCGGGGTCTGGGGACTCTGGGATGTAAGGCGAGAGCAGGGGGGTGTGACAATTCAGCAGAGGTCGGGACGTACCACGGAGCCCAGTGGCGGGGGGGCAGAGGACTTGGTCACCGAGGGGAGCCCCCGCCCCCCTTCGCAAAGGCCTACAGCTGCGGTTGCAGGGAAAACTCGAACTGGGCTCGCTGCAGGGGGAAGCGGGGCGTGAAATCCACCCCCTCCCCATACCCCACTTCCGAGGGGGTGGGCGATAGAGGGGAGGTCGGGGTTGGAGCGGCCGCGCGGGGGCCCCTCCCTCGCACCTCCCCCCACCGGACTTGGTCGCGCCCGAAGTGTAACACTTTCTCTTTGTCGGAGAAGCTCCGCTGTTTCTTGTGCTCTAGCTCTGGTGGCGGCGGAACCCGTGGCAGCCCTGGCGGACGCAGGAGCGATGGCAGCGACCGATATAGCTCGCCAGGTGGTGAGTGACCGGCTGGGGTGCCGGCGCCAGGGGCTGGGGGCCTGGGAAGGGCGGAGGAGACCTGGCCGCCGCCACGGCCGCGGCGAGGGCAGCGGGCAGCATCCAGGAGTCAAGGCGCGGCGGGACTTCTGCTCCCGGGGTCCGCGGCGCACTCCCCCAGCCTGTCCCCGCGGGTGGCGGACGGATGAGGGGGCCTGGCGGTGGCTGCGGGCCGGCCGCTGAACTTGCATTGCCCTAGGGCTGCAGTGAGCGCCGCCACCTCCCTCGCTGCAGCTGCCGCCGCGCCACTGGGGCGTTGCCGAATGAATGGCCGAGGCAGCCGCGAAGCCCTCGGGGTCCCAGGCTCCCTGGTCTCGCTTCCTCCGGCCGTCGGGCCGCCCCCCTGCGCCCAGCACCCCCCTCCCCGGGACCCGGGCCTCCTGCGGAAGAGGGGCGCCGGGCTGGGGTGAGCCCGGGGCAGGAGGCAGTGAGTGGTGGTGGTGGGGGGGCGGGGAGGTGACTAGCTGGGGTAGGGTTTCTCCATATGCATTACATATGTGACTGCGTCTGTGTGTGTGTATCACCGTATGCGTCCGAGTGCACGCGCGCGCACTCGTGCCTCCCGGGCGGGCGGCGGCGCTGGGGCCGTCTGTGACCCCAGATGAGTCCGCCTATTTCTCTGTGGGCGCTCACCTCCGTGGCGTGTGTCCGTGTGTCTCGACCCCTCTCTGCATGTGCCGGGTGCCTCTGGGTCCCGTGTATGCGTGCGTGTGTGCGTGCGTGTGTGCGTGTGCGTGTGTGTACAGCTCGCTGGTCTGAAGGGGATGGCTGCGTGTTTTGGCATGTTTCTGGATACCTTGACCGGCGGTTTGCCGGCCCCTAGGGGTCTGCCTCCGGTGCGTGTTTCGTGTAACTGGGCTTGTATGCCAAAACCTGTACAGCTGGCTTCTTTCTGTGGGGACTCAGGAAATAAGTGTGAGGCTTGCAAAAGCGGTGCCGTCTCATTTTGTTGGCAACGGACTCTGGAAAGACAAAAAACAAACGGACAAAACCTTCTTTTAAAGAACTGAAGTTTTCAAGCCTGGGATGCTCAGAGAAACCGTAACTGAAGTGACCTGAGGCTCCATATTTGTTTGGGTTTTTATTAGACCAGAAGTTTGGTTGTAAAGGAAGGGGGTGATTCCATTTGGGGGAACAGTCTAACCTTTCTCTTCCTCCGTGGTATGGGAGGTCTTCAGAAGCCTGCAGTTACCCACACTCACTCTATGGTGACGGAGAGTGAAGTAGGGGTAGGTGAACCCCATAACACCATATCCTACTGGATGAAGATCTCTGAGCCACACACACACACACACACACACACACACACGTTTTTAAACCTTGTGGCTTACTTATTCAGGGAAATAGTCTATGCACTGTAATTCCAGCGCCAAAAACAAAACAAAAACAAAAACAAACAAACAAATAAAACCCCCAAACCTCTAGTTATTTGTTGTAATTGAAATTGATTCGTTTTTGCTTTCAAAATCTGAATCCAGAATCCGGTTGCATTTTCTCTACAGGATATATATGAATTTTTTCCACCCTCTTGTCTCTGTCTGGAAGGGCAGGATGATTTCTTCTGAACCTCCCCAACCCCTGCAGACCCCAGAACCAGATCTTTACATTGTCATGATGCAGGAGGACCAGGAGTAGGTAGACGGGGCTCTGTAATCATGGAATTTGATAGAATTCTCTTCTCTCTGAGATTGGCACTGTCAAATTTATTGCTGTGGCATTTTGAAGGTTCCCAGAGTGCTTTTCTGCTCCCTGTTACCTGCATTTTAGAAATGGCATGGATTAAGTAGAGGGGTTAAGTCTCCTGGATTACACTTGCCCTGCCTTTAGTGACCAAAAAGGACGCTAATGATTTTTCTTGTCAGTTAATTAATTTGCATCGACCTGTCCTTGCTCCCTCACCAGTCCCCCTTACCTGGATTAGGATTGCAGGGCAGATGTCGTAATGGGGAACATTCCAGAAGGTTGTGTTTTACCTCAGGCAGATTGAGGCAACCCAGAGGTCCCCTTTGTTTGGCGGATGGAGGGGGTGAATGGGGGTGATTTAGGGCCTTTTGGTTTGTTTTGCATGGTTCCAGTTTGCTCTAGCTGGCCTTGCCCATACTGTATGATGAAGAAGATAATTGTAAGCCAGATCCTGAAGCTGAAAGAGCAGCCCAAGCACTTGAGACCTTGTTATCAGGATAAATGGGTTTCTGGGAAGACTGACGTCACTCTCCCTGCCCCCCGCCCCTCCAGTCTGTAAAGCTCTTGTTTATGTGTCATTTGTCTCTCTGCTCTCCTCTGTGTCTGCAAGAAGTTGTAATTCACCAGGGGAAGATGGAATTAACTCAGGAGACCTTGGGTGTCTGGTTGCTGCTTGTTTCTTCCAAGGAACACGTATCCAGGGTTCGGGAAGAGAAGACTGGAGAATCAACTTAAGTGTGCCTAGCGTAGGAGTTCTTTTGAATGAGCTCTGAGACATGGTGCCATCCAAGCAGCACTCTGCTGTGTGCGTGACGGGGGAGGTGTTCTTTCCAGAATCAGTTGAAGGTCACCATGGCTAGTTAGGTAACATCATTAGTGACTTAAAACAGGCCATGGAGTTGTTGGATAGGACCCTTCTCTGGGCATGCATGCTGCTTGGAAGTTCAGCTCTTGAGTACGCATTCCAATCCCGTCCCATCTGAACGAACACCACGAAGATTCTGCATGCCAAAACCGTCTCTCCATTGTGTCCACTCGTTGACTTTTCACCGATAAGTGTCCGGCACTGTGGCTAGCCCTGGTGATCTCGACAAAAAAAAAAAAAAAAAAAAAAAAGTAGCAGACATAATTCCTGGCTTTTATTTTTTTAATTAAAATTCTTTTAAATTTTTTAAAATTTATTTATTTGACAGACAGAGATCACAAGTAGGCAGAGAGGCAGGCAGAGAGATAGGAGGAGGCAGGCTCCCCGCTGAGCAGAGATCCTGATGGGGGGCTCGATTCCAGGACCCTGGGATCACGACCTGAGCCGAAGGCAGATGCTTTAACCCACTGAGCCACCCAGGCGTCCTAAATTTTTAAAAATTTTTTCAAAAGATTTTATTTATTTATTTGAGAGACAAGAGAGACAGAGATAGCGAGAGAGCATGAGTGGGGAGGAGAAGGAGAAGCAGACTTCCTGCTGAGCAGAGAGCCGGATCTGGGGTGATCCGGCCAGATCACTGGAGCCAAAAGCAGACACTTAATGGACTGAGCCACCCAGGCACCCAGCTCCTGGCTTTTAAGCTTATGGTCTAGTTGGAGAGACAGATTGTGGACACTGTGAAATAATTAGAGAACTTTAGAAGATTCTTCGGCTGTCCCCACTCCCAGCCCCTACCTGTGAGGTGACTGGGGCTGCTCTTAATATATACTCTTTGAGGGTACATGATTCGTCCAAGGTCATGTAGAAAGCCACAGTCCAGCAGGCCTCAGGGGCTGAATCTTCTGCCTTTTCATTGAGCTGTTTCTTTCAGTGTTGCATTTTTAGGTCCAGACTGTTAAGTGCTGGCCTGTAAAAGGAACAGCTCATTGAGTCTGGCTTGAACCAGTCCCACAAGGTGGACAGTGATGCTGTCCTCCCGTGGCAGCCGGGGAATGGTCTTTCTCCCTAATGAAAGATCTTGCAGGGTCTAACTCTGCCCTACCAGGGGAACTGCCTACAGGCTGGGCGACGCCTGCCTCTGCATTCTGGTCTTGCTACCAAATGGCATTTACCCTCTATTCCCCTTGGAAGCTCCCTGCCTCACTAAAAGGAATATTCTACTCCAAGCGGGGAGAGCAAAATCCCAGTATGTACCCATACCTCCACTGAGGACACAGCACAGGGGGAAATTTACATGGCTGGGGCGCCTGGGTGGCTCAGGAAGTTGAGCAGCCGTCTCCTCCTATCAGCTCAGGTCATGATCATCTCAGGGTCATGGGATCAAGTGCGGCATGGGGGAGGGCTCCGTGCTCAGCTGGACATCTGCTTGGGATTCTCTCTCTGCCTCTGCCCTCCCCCACTCCTGCTTGCATACTCCTGCACTCTCTCTCTCTAATAAATAAATAAATCTTTAAACAAAAGAAAATTTGCACGGCCTCCAATATTAAAAATCATTGAATCTAAACCAAGCTGATCTAAACCATTGCTGATCATGGTACTATTTTCTGACTTTTCTGTGTTTGAGACTTTTCCAAAGAAAAAGCTTGGGGGACGGGGCACCCAGGTGGCTCAGTGGGTTAAAGCCTCTGTCTTCGGCTCAGTCATGATACCAGGGTCCTGGGATCGAGCCGGTGGCGTTGGGCTCTCTGCTTAGCAGAGAGCCTGCTTCCCTCCCCCTCTCTCTGCCTGCCTCTAGGCCTACTTGTAATCTCTGTCTGTCAAATAAATAAATAAAATATTTTTAAAAAAGAAAAAAAAAGCTGGGGGGCAGGAAATGACAATGTTCCGTCCCCCCAAAGGCATACGGTCCCTTCCCTCAGGGAGTTTACTATCTAGTAGTGGAGGCAGACTTAAATAACTATATAATTATCATCGTGATCAGTGCTACACAGCTGAGCTGTGGCCTGCTTTAAGAATTCATTACCAGCGGACCCAATCCGGCCTCCAGCGCGGGCGGTGGGTCTCCAGCGCGGGCGGTGGGTGACCGGAAAGGCCTCCTGAGGGCTTTGGCTAAGAAAGGGGGTGGGTGTGAAGATGGGTGAGCTCTCACTCTACTCCTGGGCTGGGAGCATTTCATTTGTTCATTCATGCACTTCTCTTCTCATTCATTCCTTCAGTGCGTGTTGATCGGCACGCACTCTGCCAGGCCCTGGGCCAGATGCTGGGGTGTATGTGGTGCCCAAGGCACACAGGACCGTGCCGTCTGAGAGGCCCCCCGCATGACAGGCAGGAATCGGCCCCGTTTCCTTTCATTTCCTAAATCCTGGAAATGTTGAGTGTTAGCAGTGTTCTTATTACAAAACTGCACTACAGCTGAGCCATTTGTCTGTGTAGTATAATGAGATTTTGATCTGCAGTCTTGTGCATAGCATTTACCTTGTGGAGCCTCTGTTGTAAATTTTCCGTTAATTGCTGGCTTTGTTACCCAGCACGGCCCCTCCCTTTGTACGCTGTAAGGGAACACACCCGTCGCATGAGCCTGAGCAAAACTAATTAGGAAGATAAACCCCCTGGAAAAAGGTATTCCAAAACCGAACAGGACTGATTTCTAGACTTGCCTGGGTTTCTGGATTATCAGAGCCATGGTTTTGTATTAGCACGAACAATTGAGAAGGGCTTGTGAGTGGTGTGTACTCTTTGGACCACATTCAAGAAAGAGAAGGAGAAGAGAAAGGAAAGAGAATACCATGGATAAGTAGAACAGGTTCCTTTCAGCGGTCTCCAAATGCTGTCGTCTATATTTCCCGGACGAGTCTTCGTGTTTTCTTCTTTTATGGGTACAGGGAGACCAAGGGACTTAGTCCCGAGTATGTGTTAGTGTTTTCAGTGGCTGAAACAGTGAGACCCACACCGGATGACACAGGTCCGTTCAAAACAACCAAACCTGCCCTTTTCGCGAAGTTTCTAAGAAATAGAAATCCTGCCAGACCCTAACTTCCCCCTCTCTTCACTGCATTCCTTCCCACCCCAGTGCACCCGTGGGGGGGGGGGGGGAGTATAGGTCAGAGAAGATTATCCTTGGATGCCTTGAAGACTCCGTGATGGTGAAAAGATTCTCCGCTTCAATCCCAGATAGCGCAGTCATGGGTTACGTGTGGGTTTTCTTTTTTCTTTCTTCCCATATTGCTTTAAATAAAAATCTTGGAGCCACCAGCCATGTAATGATGGATTATTTTAAGTAACAACTGGGGGGGGGAGCCGAATAAATTAGAAACACAGACCCTTCCTCCTCGGTTTGGCAGGAGGAGGTTTCTGCTGCTGGGATTTGAAACCGTGGGTTTCTCCGCCGCCTGCAAGAGGAAGGAGGCTACATATGTGCTCAAGGAGGGTGAGAATTATGCCACGTGCTCCTTGCTGGCCCTGGACTTGGGTCATCTGTTCCACTCACTTAAAGGTGACTGGAGAAAAGATTTGCAGGCCTTTTCCGGGGTGGGGAGGAGGAGAGACAGGATCAGGGCTCAGGATTCTCCTGGCAGGGCCCCCTGGAACCCCCTAATGAAGGCCCTGGGGTAACAGCCACAGATCTCTGCTTTCTGACCCTGATGAGGTGTGAGGGGGTGCCGAGTTTCCTCTCCCAGTGGAGGCCCCGGCTCTGAGCACCGGCGCGGAGGCAGGAACTGGGTTTTCTTAGATCCACTTTAAATGAGACCAGATGGAGGCAGAGGCAAATTCAGGCTCCCTAGAGGACAGCTGGGCATTCATCCAGAGGCCTGTGAGTAACCCTTTTTTTCTTTTCTTTTCTTTTTTTTTTTTAAAGCAGATTAGAGATAACAGTGGCCAGAACACCTCGAAAACTCTGTTTAAAGAGCCCAGCCCGGAGGGAATCTGGCTTTATGTGGGAAAGGTGACCTGCTACCAGCAGGAGTGGCCCCTGGCCCAAGATGGAACTGGCTTTTACCTAGAATCTGGCTAGTTGGGTTAGGTCACCCTGGGGCTCAGGCTTAGTCAGGCCCAAATCAGACTGCCTCAGTTGCCTTCCATGGGCCAGACCCACCTCGGTGAGCACACAGGGGTCCAGGTCGTGACCCGCGACCCTTGTCCCTCTTGACTGTCCTTAAGCCACAAGCCCGATGCCCCCAGAACTTTAGCAGCTTGAAGGAATATACCTGCCAACTTGGAGTCAAGCTTTCCAACCTTGAAGCGGCCCTGCGCTCGCCAGGGCCGGGAGCCTTGCACCGCTCCGCTCTCTGCCCCAAAACCCCTCTGTGACTCGGGCCAAGTCACTTCCTCTCTCTCAGACTGTTTCCCCTTTTGCAAAACGAGCGGGTTGGCGTAGGTGAGCCTTCAGGGCTGCGACCAGCTCTAACGCTGTATGGTCCTTCTGTTTCCTTGTTCTCCAGCTTAATTTCTTGTAGGTTCTAGCCTGCTTGTACTTCCGTCCGAGGTGTCGGACTTGAACTCCACCTCTTCCCTGCTTTGACTCCCAGGGCAAGCAGGGTGGGGAGAGAGTTGGGGGAAAGGCAAGCCTGTGCTTTGAGCTCAGCAGGATCTCTGTAAGCGGAACAGAAACAGCGGTTCAGATGGTCTGCCCATAGGTGTAGTAAGCTATCGTCTTCCTATAAAGGTACATGACGGCTGAATTTCTGTCTATTTGAATCCCATTTTAAATGCACTAGGAGAGCTGGCCATTTAATGGAATCCTGCTGTGAATCCTTTTATAGGATGAAAAGCCACTCAGGAACTGATCTGTTGTATTAAAATCCAGAGTTTCTTCTGTTGGATTTGCCAAAAATGGGCCTTCTCCCTGCATGGTAAAGATGGTTTCCTTTGTGCTTCCCCAGGGTGCCCGAAGCTGCTCCCCCACTGAAAGACCCAGGTGGGCAAGACTTCTCTGTCCTTGGAAAGGGACCCCCCTTCCAAATGTCTCTCTCCCAATTCAGGGCATTGCTACTCTTGTCAGTTTCCTCTTAGCCTGGCTTAATCGGCAGGAGGGAAATCCTGACATTTGCCGTGGGAGACACACTGGAGGGTTTGGTGTTTTTTTTTTTATAATCTCTGGGAACTTATTGATGTTTTTGTGGTTCTTAGGGTCGATAATACAGTGGCGTCCACTCCCCCGACTGGAGGCCATGGAGAGGGCTCTCAGCCACCTGGTTGCTGCAGCAAGCAGTTTTTGCGGATATGTGATTTGGCTTCTGGTTCCCATGAATCCTTATAATAATAAGTTATACCGTATAATAAGTTATGTATATATAATGTTATAGTAAGGATAATAATAGGGCTTTGTTATCGTATTGGGAAAATAAATGTTTACATACAATAAAACTGCCCCAAAGTGGACTACTTAACCGGATTTTCTGATTATCTATATGTAAAGCATCTTTCTGGTACCTGTGGTTGAAGATTTTGCCAAAATATCTGAGGCTACTTCTCTTGTCTTGGAAAGCATCGTTGTAAAATCTTCAAAAAAACATGACATTTTTGTTTCTTTTTTTTTTTAAGATTTTATTTATTTATTTGGCAGACACAGAGAGAGAGCGATCACAAGTAGGCAGAGAGGCAGGCAGAGAGAGAGGAGGAAACAGGCTCCCCGCTGAGCAGAGAGCCCGATGCGTGGCTCCATCCCAGGACCCTGAGATCATGACCTGAGCCGAAGGCAGAGGCTTTAACCCACTGAGCCACCCAGGCGCCCAAAACGTGACATTTTTCTACTCTGATTATAAAAATAAAATCTGCCCCCCAAAAAGGTAAAAGATGCCTATTGTTGAAAATTTGGAAGACACAGAAAAGCAACCGTGCCCACATTCCCTCTACCCAAAAGTATCTTTTTTTTTAAAGATTTTATTTATTTATTTGACAGAGAGAGACAGCGAAAGAGGGAACACAAGCAGGGGGCGTGGGAGAGGGAGAAGCAGGCTTCCTGCTGAGCGGAGGGCCGGATGTGGGGCTCGATCCCAGGACCCCGGATCATGACCTGAGCCAAAGGCAGATGCTTAACCCACTGAGCCACCCAGGCGCCCCCAAAAGTAACTGTTGTCACCATTTTGGTATAACATTGACTTTGAACAACACAGGGGTTGGGGGAGCGAACCCCCCGCAGTGAAGAATCACGAATCCACGTATAACTTTCATCTCCCCCAAAACTTCACTACTCACAAGCCTACTGCTGACTGGAAGCTGTACCCGTAACAGTACTAGCACATCTTTTGTATGTTATCTGTATGACACACTGTATTCCTACAAGAAAGTAAACTAGAGAAAGTAAAATGTTATTAAGAAAACCATAAGGGGGGCGCCTGGGGGACTCAGTCGGTTAAGAG
Source organism: Meles meles (assembly GCF_922984935.1). Lineage (NCBI taxonomy): Eukaryota > Metazoa > Chordata > Mammalia > Carnivora > Mustelidae > Meles > Meles meles. Next base: position 101,953,751 of record NC_060087.1, on the reverse strand, counting down.
TCCAACTCTTGATTTCAGCTCAGGTCGTGAGGTCGTGAGATCAAGTCCCACATCAGCTCCGCCCTCAGTGCGGAGTCCTTGCTCAGCTCTGAGTCCGCTTGAGATTTTCTCTCTCTCCCCCTCTGCCTCCCCTCCCCCGCTCTCTCTAATAAATAAATAAAGTCTTTTAAAAAAAGAGAAAAGCATAAGGAAGGGAAAACACATTTGTAGTCCTGTCTTGTATTTATGGGGAATAAATGCGTGCATATGTGGACCCAGGCAATTCAAACTGCGTTGTTCAAGAGTCAACCTATATTCTTCCGAGCTTCAAAAAATACATTTAGGCGGGACACCTGGGTGGCTCAGTCGTTAAGGTTCTGCCTTCGGCTCAGGTCCTGATCCCAGAATCCTGGGCTCGAGCCCCGCATCGGGCTCCCTCCTTGGCCGGGAGCCTGCTTCTCCCTCTCCCATTCCCCCTGCTTGTGTTCCCTCTCTCGTTGTGTCTCTCTGTCAAATAAATAAAAATTAAAAATATATATATATATGCTTTCCCCCATGATTGGAATGATCCTGTATATATAGGATTTTGTTATTTGCCTGTTTGGTGATCATTCTCCCATGTCCCTGAATATTCTTAGAAAATGTCTTTATCAGCTGCTTAATATTCCATTGTGCACCATTGAACTATTATTTGATTTTGATCATCCTGAGGGTTGCAGGATCTATCAAAGATCTTTATTTAATGGGATCGGGAGGGAGACAAACCATAAGAGACTCTTAATCTCAGGAAACAAACTGAGGGCTGCTGGGGTGGGGGGAGGGAGAGGGTGTCGGGGTGATGGACGCTGGGGAGGGTACGTGCTGCGGTGAGTGCTGTGAAATGTTTAAGCCTGATGAGTCACAGACTTATACCCCTGGGGCTAATAATACATTATATGTTAAAAATAATTAAATAAAAAGATCCGTATTTAGGGGCATCTGGGGGGCGCAGTCGGTTAAGCTTTGGCTCTTGATTTGGACTCAGGTCATGATCTCAGGGTGGTGAGATCGAGCCCTAAGTGGGGTTCTGTGCTGGGCGTGGAACTAGCTTAAGATTCTCTCTCTCCCTCTGTCCCTCCCCCAAAGATCAGCATTCAGGGCTGGGATGGAGAGTGACATGTGAGACTGCTGGAATGAATCCTATTTCCAGCGTATCTACAAGGCGCAGAGGGCAGAGGAGAAAGTTTAGGGAAAGGCGCGATGAGTTCCAACCTTTATGTTTTGGCCTCATACTTCTGTACTTCTTTATTTACTTAAGTCATCTCTGCCTCCCACGTGGGGCTTGAACCCACGACCCCGAGAGCAAGAGTCCCATGCTCTACCCACTGAGCCAGCCAGGTGCCTTGTTTTGGTTTCCTTCTTCAACATGTCAGCCACTAACTCAGCCCCCCCAACTCGAGGCGGAGGCGGGGAAACTCCACTGATACAGACATATCCCCAGTTCCCAGAGGCCTCCCAGACCTCTTGCTTCCTATCCCGCCAAGGCTGGAAGAGGGGTGGGGTGGGGGAGAGGGAGAGGGGGACAGGGACTGCCCATCGGGGTGCTGATGGGACTCTTTATTTTCAGAATAACAGCAATGGGAGCAAGTTGCACAGCTGGAACCGCCATAACTCGTTCTTAGTAACATGCACCTTTGAATATTCAATTAAAAAATGAAATTGGTGTGTCCCCAGGGGACGAGGCGGAAGAGAAAGAGAGCGGCGTTTCTGCCCGTGATACGAAATACGAAATGTGGTATAACGTATTTCAAACCGCAGGTGACTGCAGATGGGGAGAAAACAGGAAATGTAATTGGGGAGGGGGGGAGGGGGGCTCTCCCAATTCTCAGGAGCACTCTTTCATTTTGCCTTCCTTTTAGCTCTTCTCAGATTCGGCATCCTAATTACCCCTGCTGCAAAGCTGAGTGAAAGCTCTCTTTTCTTGTATTAAAAATGTTTTTAAATGACATGGGTAGTGTGTGAATACATTCATGCTGTAAAAGGATCAAATAATACGGAAGCGTACAGACTAGCCCCTTGTGTAAGCCCCCGTTGCCGCATCGCTCCCCTGAGGTAGCCACCGACGTTCCTGGGTTTGGTGGGATTTTTTTCTTGGCTTCTTTCTATGCATTCACATCCATTTATGTGCAAGCACACATATTTCGGGCTTTTTTTTTTTGCACCTGTGGCCTTCTCCTGTGCTGCTTGTTCTACAGCTTCTTTTTTCTACTTTGGAATATGTCTTGGAGATACTTGCATCGGAACATACAGACCTGCTGCATTCTCCTTCCTTTGTAAGGATTTATTTATGTATTTTATTATTTTTTAAAGATTTTTATTTTATTTATTTGACCGAGAGAGAGCACAAGTAGAGGGAGCCCCAGGCAGAGGGAGAGACAAGCAGGCTCCTCCCTGAGTGGGGAGCCTAACGCGGGATTCAATCCCAGGACCCTGGGATCGTGACCTGAACCCAAGGCAGATACTTAACCAACTGAGCCACCCAGGCGCCCCTATTTATTTATTTTAGGGAGAGAGAGAGAGAGCGAGCGCACATGAGTGGGGGGAGGGCAGAGGGAGAGGGAGAGAGAGAACCTCAAGCAGGGCTCCCCGCTGAGTGCAGAGCCTGATGTGGGGCTCATCCCACAACCCCGAGATCATAACCTGAGCAGAAACCAAGACTTGGGTGCTCAACAAACTGAGCCACCCTTGTGCCCCAAGACACATACACATTCTTCTTAATGCCTGCAGAATATTGTAGAATATACATGTACCATAATTTAGTTAAATAGTTTTCTATTTTCAGACATTTATGAGTTTTCCCCCTAGTATTTCAGTATTGTCATCATGCTGTAATGAAGTTCCTTGTACATGGATCTTTGTACAGATACTGACTTTCTGCAGAATAGATTCCTAGGGAGGTTGCAGGGTGACAGGAGATGGGTCCTTTAAAAAAAAGAAGATTTTCTTGATTTATTTGAGAGACAGCGTGAGAGCACATAAGTCAGGGATGGGGGAGGATCAGAGGGAGAGGGAAAAGCAGACTCTCCGCTGTGCAGGGAGGGATCCCGATGCAGGACTCGATCCCAGGACCCTGGGATCATGACCCGAGCCGAAAGCAGATGCCACCCAGGTGCCCCAGAGATGGGTGACTGTGGCCCTTCTGGCATCTCAGTTCCAGCCTTAAACATGGCGCCCACCACCTGCTACTCCAGATGATAACTTGAGGTATTACTGTTGAGCCAAGCTGACAATTCCATCTTCTCTTGCGCACATTGTAATCCAGAGAATGTGCAGTTAATTGCAATCAGAGTTATTAAGGCCTCAGTTAATCAGGCCACCTTAAGGAGAAAGAGGAAAGAGATAAGATAGCGGAGCTTTAGTGAGGGAGAGGACAGAAACTTCCAGGGGCTGTCCTGGGGTCAGTGCACATTCAGTCCAATGTCCCTTTTACCTCTACATATTTAGCTCTGAACAATGAGGACTAATACTCATAATGATGACCTTGACATCTTATAAGATTTATCAAAACAAGAGTCAATGGTGCTCGCTAGACAGGATTTCCTAAAGCAGGAAATATATACACAAATACATTTTTGAAGCTTTCTCAACTATAAGCACTGAGACAAAAAGTTTCCTTCTCAAATCTTAGCAAGAAAAACACAGTAACCACATCCCATGTCCCCTCGTCCCCAAACCTTCCAGTTAGTTTTTGTGTATTGGATAGACACTAGGTAAAAAGATGCAGAAGAAATAAGGATTCTAAAGTCACCAAATTCACCAAATTTCAGATTAATGGTTATTTCTCTGTAATTCTTCCTGACGTCAAACTTGGCCTCTGGTGCTAGAAAACTATTAGATCATGTCTTATTTTTCTGATCATTTCCCTCATGTGGAAGAATCCTTTCCAGCCTCCCATTCCTTACTTGTGGGCATTTCCTATATTCAATCTCCAGCTCTTTTCTGTACTATCTCTTGGAGAACACATCCAGTTTCATACCTCCCACTCCTAAATTCATACCCCAGTCCTGAATTCTCCTTGAGCCCACAGTCCCATATGGGTAAGTAAGTGTTGGATTTCTTCTCCTGCATATCTCACCAGAAAATCAAAACTGTCTTATTTTCCTTAACATACAGAATGCTTTGGGGCACCTGGGTGGCTCAGTTGGTTAAGTGTCCAACTCTCTTTTTTTTTTTTTAAAGATTTTATTTATTTATTTGACAGAGAGAGATCACAAGTAAGCAGAGAGGCAGGCAGAGAGAGTGAGAGGGAAGCAGGCTCCCTGCCGAGCAGAGAGCCCGATGCGGGACTCCATCCCAGGACCCTGAGATCATGACCTGAGCCGAAGGCAGCGGCTTAAACCACTAAGCCACCCAGGCGCCCCATAAGTGTCCAACTCTTGATTTCAGCTCAGGTCGTGATCTCAGCGTCCTGGGATCGAGCCCTGCATTGGGCTCTGCTCAGCTCTGGGTCTTCTTGGCCCTCTCCCTCTGCTTCTCCCCTGGCTCGTGCTCTTGCTCTTTCTCTCTCTCAAATAAATAAATAAAAGTCTTTAAAAAACATGCTTTTACAAATCCAGAAGACAGAGACAAGCACCAATTAAAAAAAAATGGGCAAGGACGTGAATAGGCAACTGACGTATATGTGTACCTTATGCACAATGCAGGTATAAAGTTAAACCATAAAAAGAATGTTCACCTTCACTAATACAAGCAGTTAAACGTTGTGATGCCATTTTTCAATGATCCTTTCACAGTGGTTTAAAAGCCTCAGAAACTTAGTGTTGGTCTAAGTATAGGTAAACAGACCCTCTCCTGTATTGGTGGTGGAAATAGACGTTTGTACTATTATCTATTGAATGATTTCGCAGTATGTACCAAAGTCTTTCAAATGTGTGTGCCCTTGGACCCAGTGGGCTTCAGTTCTAGGAATTTAACTTAAGACAATAACCAAAGATCTATGCAAACCTGTAAGAACAAGAATTATTGTTTCTATTGTTTAAAACTTGGAAACATGTGGAATGTCTAACGGTGAAAGATTAGTTCTGTAGAATGCTATGTGGCCAGTACAAATAATATTTTAGAAGTATGCTTAATTTCTCAAGAAAACATCCACACTCTGTTAAGCGTTGGGCTACAGAAAGGAATATATAGAATTTTCCCTATTTTGTAAGAAACAAAAGGTATACAGACTGGAGGGAAACACACATGAATGTTATGAGTGTTTGTTGTTTTCTCCTTTATCGTTTTCCCTGTGTTGTAAAATTTCTACAGCGAACCTTGCTTGCTTTCTAGAAAACAAAAACTCCCATAAATGTAATGTTTCCTAATAGGTTATTTAAAACCAGAATCCTCCATTTCCCCCACTAAACAAGCACCCTTTCCTGGCTTCTCTCTTTTCTGCCCATGGTGCCACCAATCCAAGCTCCCAGGCTCAGAACCTTGTGATTGCCCTGCCCTTCACTCCCACTTACCCGATCACTGATGGAGCGATCACCCTTCTTGAGGCCATGTCTCGAGTCTGTTCCTCCCTCCTGAGTCCCAAGTCAGAGCAGCTCAGTTCAACCAGCATTTATTGGCACCGTGCCTGGATATCACTCTGCCAGGATCATGTTAGTGGAGTCATCTGCCTTCCTGCTTCAGCTCCCTCTCTCCTCCAGTCAATCAAACATCCTGCAGCTGGAATGATCTTTCAAAAAACGCCACTTGTACCATGCTCAAAAGCACTCAAAGGGCCCCTGAATGCCATTGCCTAGGGAATAAAGCCCATACTCTTTCTTCTGCTATTTAAGGCTCTTTACAGCACTGTGCTAGGTGGGAGGTAACAGTGGCAGGGGGAGGGGGGCACATGGGAGGTTCTTGGTGAGTTGTTGACAATGTAGGAAGTCTTTAAGAGTAAGGTGTGGAAGGGCGCCTGGGTGGCTCAGTCCATTAAGCATCGACCCTTGATTTCGGCTCAGGTCACAATCTCAAGGTCATGAGATGGAGCCCTGTGTCAGGCTCTCTGTAGGGCTCCGCACAGGGCGTGGAACATGCTTAAGATTCTCTCTCTCTCTAAAAAAAAAAAAAAAAAAAAAAAAGATTCTCTCCTTCGGTCCCTCCCCCTGCCCTCTCTCTTTCTTTTTTCCAAAAGATTTAACTGTTCATTTATTTTAGAGAGAGAGAGAAAGTGCTGGGGGCGGGGCAGAGGGAGAGGGAGAGAGGAACCCAAGGAGACTGCACCTAGCATGGAGCCTGACACGGGCTCCATCCCATGACTCCATCAGACCTGGGCTGAAACCAAGAGTCCAACGCTCAGCCCACTGAGCCACGCAGGCACCCATCTCTCCCTCTCTTAATTAAAAAAAAAAAAAAAGTTGGAAGAAGAGGAGCGGCGCCTAGGTGGCTCAATCTGGTAAGCATCTGTCTTTGGCTCAGGTCCCAGGGTCCGGGATCAAGCCTGGTGATGGGCTCCCTGCTCCGTGAGCAGTCTGCTTCCCCCTCTGCTGCTCCTCCCTGCTGGGCTCTCTCTCTTCCTGTCAATCAATAAATAAAATCTTAGGGACACCTGGGCGGCTCAGGGATTTAAGCCTCTGCCTTCAGCTCAGGTCATGATCTCAGGGTCCTGGGATCAAGCCCCGCCGCATCAGGCTCTCTGCTCCGCGGGGAGCCTGCTTCCCCCACTCCCCTCTGCCTGCCTCTCTGTCTGTCAAAAAATAAATAAAATATTTTAAATAAATAAGTAAATAAATAAAATCTTGAAAAGAAAAGGAGTAGCTTTCTTCCCACATCTCCACTATGTTCAGTTTGAAAATTCTTTTTCCTTTTGGCGCTTGGACCAGAGGCCAGAGTTTCATGGTGCTGAATTTGGAGACAGGAAGAGGCAGCCAGGGCCGATAAAATATGGCTCAGGAAACCTCAGCTCGGAGTGTGTCCCAATTTCCGATGCCTGCTATGTAGGAGGACCCGTGGAGAAAGCCTACTTTGGCTCTTAAGTCTCTGTCTCCCCTGCTGTGTTGAGGACCAAGAACCAGTGGGAAACTTGCATCTTTGTTTGCTTTAAGAAAAAGGAGGAGGAATGGGTTGGGGGAAGCAGAAAGGAGTGCGCATAGAACCAGCCCCCAAGGGCCATGGCCCATGCAGGAAACCCAGCTGTTCTCAGGTGCCCCTCTGGGGCCCGGCAGACGCCAACTCAGACTGAACTTTGGCATATGGTTGTGTGTCAGGAATACTCTGCTGGGAGTGCGTGGGGGAGGACGTGTGGGGGAGGACGTGTGAGGGTAATGAACTTTCCAGATGGCAGTCCCGGCCCTAGCCCTGTCTCTCACTCTTGGAAGACCCGATGGCACGACTGGGTGAAGGGGCTACCTGGGCGGCCGTTCTGGCAACAGCAGCTGTGGAGGGGCTCAGCCCATCCCTCTCCGGGCGCAAATTCGCACTTAGGGACCTAGCTGGAAAGCAGGCGCAGGCAGCAGAAAGTGCTGCGGGTTAGCACAGCCCGGGATGCTGGGGCGGGCCTCCCGACATGGACCATGCCCTTCTTGGCTTGCTCTGGGTCCCTTTCTGGTTCCCTGAAATCTTGGTGGAGTTCCCACCCAACAGAAACTCACAACTCCTTACATAGCCCAGCGGTGGTTCCTGTCTAGCTGCTTCGGACTGCCCTCTCTTCCCCCGGGGCCATTGGCAGTTAGCGCTTTTCTTGAGTACACGCAGGCCTCTTTTTCCTTCCCCTCTGACTCTTTGGAAGCCTGCCTCAGTTTGAGGCTCTCCCTGTTTTACAAAACCACTAACAGTTAGAAGCGCTGGGACTAACAGGTGAAGCAAGGGCCCTCTGCTTCCCAGGGCTGAGAATGGCTTGGCTGACCTTGGAGACCAGGGAACCGGGTGGGGGCAAGCACGGAGGCAGCTCTCTCGAGCTGGCAGGGGTGGGGGGGATCCCCAAGTGTCCCATGGCATCACGTGTTATTTGGGGACTCTGCGGAAAGGGGTAACCTCCCCGAGCCCTAGCAGGAGCAGCTTCTGTCAATGGGAGTCTCCCCACATCCCAGGCACCGCGCCCAGCACTCATGGACCGGTCGCCCGTGGGGTCCTCACCCCAGCCCTATGAGCTAGTCACTACTTGTCCCTGACTTGACAGATGGGCAAACTCAGAGGACTTACGTAACTTGTCTGAGGTCAGAAGGTGAAGGGGGTGGGACTCTCACTGAGTCTCATTTCCAAGCCTAGTCTCTTGCCCCTTAAACTGCGTCCCCATTGTGTTTGCTCCCCATGGCCTGGAGAGAGGAGGAATTGCTTTCTGAAGTCCTTTTGTAATATTTACTGGACGCTTAGGCACGGACCTTGTGCAAAGCTCCTTTGAGTCCCCCGACCATTGGACCGATGTGCAAGGAACCGGAGTCCCTGGGAGATGACCTGGCTTTTCAGTGGTGGCGTGGAGCGTAACTCCATGACCATGAACTGCATCCCCTGACCCCGCCCTCCCCCGCTGTCCCAGAAGCCACCTGGGCAGTTTGCTCTGCGTGGACCCGTGGTGACCTTCACCATGGAGCCCACAGAGGCCTGCACTTGAGAAGCCATGACTTCTAAGCCAGCGGCCGTTCTGCTTTGGGGCAGGGAGGAGCTAAGGGAAGAGGGGAACCCACCCGGCTTAGATTTGGGGGACTACTTCCTCGCTTGTGGGTCATTTGCATGAGAAGGGAGAACCCAGATTGCTTTTAAGCACATTTTCATTTTCTCCCCTCTCTGCCTCCCCTCCCAAATTAGGGTGAAGGTTGCCGCACGGTCCCCCTGGCTGGACACGTGGGGTTTGACAGCTTGCCCGACCAGCTGGTGAATAAGTCCATCAGCGAGGGCTTCTGCTTCAACATCCTGTGCGTGGGTGAGTATTTCCACAGCAGGAAACGCTATTACAGAATATGGATCCTTTAATGGCTGCATGTGGCTTGGCAGGTAATTAGGTTAAATACAGTGGTCATTCCGGTCCATTTGCAAAAGTGTCTTCCTCCTTCTTCCTCTTTAATCCCTCTGTTTGCCTTTGTGAGCAGCCGGGCCTGATGATATTTTTCCCCCGCTCAGACCAGAACACCAGGCTGGACCTGCAGGGAAACTGAGCCGTGTGACACCCAGTGGAAATTTTTGTAAGGGAGCTGGCTGGCTCAGCTACCATGGTCAAGTTCATTTGGACTGCAGGAAATAGGAGCCAGGGCAGGACTAGGAGGGAGGCTGATGGCTGTGGTAGGATGCCTGCCAATCAGCTGTGGGCAGCGGGGTGGGGCTCTCTCCTGTGCAGCCCTGTGGTGCTCCGGGCAGTCAGAGCTCAAGGCGAAAGTTCTTTTCTTCCCATTGAGCGTATCTCCACTCAGGGACGCCTGGGTGGCTCAGTTGGTTAAGCTTCTGCCTTGGACTCAGGTCATGACCTCAGGGTCGGGGGACCACAATCCGGCTCCCTGCTCAGTGGGAACCTGCTTCTCCCTCATCCTCTGCCTGCCGCTCCCCCGCTTGTGCTCGCTCGCTCGCTCTCTCTCTGACCAATAAATAAATAAATGAAAATCTTAAAAAAAAAAAAAAGCATATCTCCACGTGGACCCTTAGTCTCAAATGTGGGAGCCAGGCGTTCATCACCTCTCATGTGCTAATCACAGCGCCAAGAGAGTTCAGTAATGTCTGTGAAATGAATGAATGAGTTGACCCCACGGGCACCATTCATTCTATTTCTCAAACACTTTCCGTAGTAGCAATTCGAGTCCTTCCTAGGACTCTGTGGTGTGAGCGGAGTGAGTACCATTTGTATCTTCACGGAGCAGATGGAGACCCAGACATCTGGGGAGGATAAGAGACTTGACCGGGGCAATGCAGAGTAAGTGGGGGAGCGCGGACAAGGCCCGAGGTCTGGCTGTGACCCCTTGACCCTCTCACTGCTTCTCTAACTGCTGCTAACGACATCTCTTGAGAACGCAAAGGCACTTCGGAAACGGTCAGGCACCAGCCACACAAACATGAGGAACAGCAGTTCCTTGACATTCTTAGGCTTTCCAAAGTCCCAAATTTGCAGACACGATGATAGCATACGATTTTCACTCTACTGGGCAGCAAAGTCTACCTGCACATTTTCAGCGCCCTTCTTCCAAACCTTAATGACTGTAGAAATACTGTAAGAGTCTGTTTTTCCGCTGGTTGGAACACTGAGACACTCTTGCTGATTGCCCTTTCTTAGTTTTCTAGAGAGTGTATGGAGAACTCATTCATGTTGAGGCTCCAAACCCCTGCTGAACTGGATATTTTACTCTTTTTTTTTAAATTTTTATTTATTTTTTTATAATTTTTTAAATGATTTTATTTATTTATTTGACAGAGAGAGATCACAAGTAGGCAGAGAGGCAGGCAGAGAGAGAGGGGGAAGCAAGCTCCCTGCTGAGCAGAGAGCCCGATGCAGGACTCGATCCCAGGACCCTGAGACCATGACCCAAGCCGAAGGCAGAGGCTTTAACCCACTGAGCCACCCAGGCGCCCTGGATATTTTACTCTTTAATGTCATCTGCAGTTCTATTTTCTAAATAGGTTCATTCATTTTCTTGGACTCTTTCTTTTTCTTTTCCTCCATCCTTAGAGCTCTCTTTCTTGTTGTTTTTTTAAGATTTTATTTATTTGACAGAGTGGGAGAGAAAGAGGGCACAAGCTGGGAGAGCAGCAGAGGGAGAGGGAGAAGCAGGCTCCTCACTGAGCGGGGGGCCCAACTCGGGGCTCGATCTCAGGATCCTGGGCAGACTCTTAACTGACTGAGCCACCCAGGGGACCCCTTAGCGCTTTTTCTCGATCATTTCCTGTAGGAGAATAACTGGGCACTCGGGACAAGTAGACAACAAGGAGGCCACTTCTTAGTATGGATGACAGGCAGTTGGCTAGGCTTGCTCACTGGCCAAATGACTGTCCCCCACACGTCAGCTTGGGAACCCAGGAGATGACAATATGGGCGTCACAGAATTACATACCGTGGGCCTTGGCATCCAGAGCTAGGCCAGCAGTTCTTCAAGTGCTAGCAGTCTACTACTCGTGGTTGTGATGCAATGCTATTAGGAGAAGGACACAAAATAAATAGAAGCCACAGTGCTCAACGCCGAGATGCCATCACGTCCAGTATCAGCACTGCCAAATTGCTCCGATCTTTGGGTGTTGGCCAGCTTACTTCGCATAATATTTGATTACCGCAAAATTTCCGCGCAAACATATTGGATTCCCTTGGCATCCCTCCCAGAGCTCCGTACGACCTGCACTGAAGCCGAGGAGCTGAGAAGTGACAGGACAAACCCACCCTCATCAACCTGTCAACAAGGGGCCGTCTGGCAGGTGACTGAGGCTCTAGGAGGGAGGCCGCAGAAATCGGAGCGGCCCTCGGAGGGCCAGAAGTGTAATGCGCTTGGACCAGGGGACCATGGTCTCCCTCGGGGCCCTGAAGAGGAGGCAGCCAAGCTCAAGGCAAACGAGTGGGAGGAAGAGTGAACCCCCGTCCTCAAGTTCCCACCCAGGCGTGGGACAGCTGCAGCCACCCGGCGTGCCCCTGCTGGGGTAGAATTTCTCCACCGCCCCAGACCCTTCAAGAGGGGAGGAGCAGGAAGGAGATCCTCACCCCCAAGAGTCACCCCCTCTTTTTCTTGCGGCACCTGCCAGGTCCCAGGAAATCACCCTAGTAGCCCCCCTTTTGACGCTGCGGGGGCGCTCCGTGGATGCCCCGGCCTGGACTGGGTTCCTTTCATTCCCCATCCCTGATCCAAATAAGCCGGCAGCCCGCACACCTCCTGCTCTCTGCTCTCACAACCCTGTCATCGCTCAGAGAACCCACAACTTGGGCCGAGGTCATGAGTGGTTTAGATGGGTTCTTAGGCTGCAATCTCAGCCCAGCCATGGGATTGGGTACTGTCACCGGCTTGGCCAGGGGTCCATAGCTTGCCTGCGGGAGGTGACCTTTTCTCCCGCAGGACTTTCGGTGGCCGTGCCTTCAGGCCTCCACTGGTGCATAACTATCAGGTTTACTCCTGTAATGACTGTTCTCAGATGAGTCTGTTTGGGCCTAGACTCTGTCCCCCTGAAGGATTTTCTCTTCTTTTCTCATAGGGCATGTTAAGGTCAAACTGATGGTAGCCCTAGCTTCAGTTACGAACAGAGACCTAGGACATTCAGATCACAGCATTGTTTTTCTGGGTGCTGGGCTGCTGGCCGTAGGGGTCGAAGCCCAGCAGACAGTACCCTCTACCCTGATGGGAGTGTGTGCCCGTGAGCACAGGTGCGTGGTGGGACTGAGAGAGAGAAGAGAAGTTTTGTGAATCCAGAGCCTAATTCATATGTAAGGCTACCAATAAATGGCAACCAATAGAGGGCCTGTTATGACTCCTCTCCAACAGATTTTCTATAATTATTATTATTATGGAATAATTACTGAGTGGGCTGAGGTTGCCCTGTCCATCCCCAACCCTCCCCCACCCCTGACAAAAAACATATACTAATCGCTTAGCTCTGGAAATGGCAAAGATCCCAGGAGCCTAGATCTAGTGCAGGAGGCCTCAGCCACTGGAGCCAGCAGGACCAAGGTCGTGGGGCCGGTTGCTCTTTTCTTCCGGGAAGGAGCCCCGGAGGGATGCTGCCCTCCGAATGTACCAGCAACAGTAACGCCCATGAGGAGTGCAGAGAGTCATAATGATAATATTTACTCTGAAGCTGCTCAGGATTCCAGGCTCAACTGGGCCGTGTTGAACTTGGAATAAAACACACAGGAGAAGCAGATCTGCAAGAGGCTGGGCGAGCCGACTCCAGCACACCCCTCAGGGCCAGGCCTCAGCAAGGTCAGGAAGGAGAAGAGGGCAAGGTTACAGAGCCAGCTGTGACCTTGTTCCTGTCGTTAGGCTCCCTAGAGTTCCTGGAGAGTTTCCTTTGGAATACCTCCTTGTTGAGCCTGGGAGACGGCTCTCTTCATTCGGAGCTGGCAGAGACCTCCGCTGCGGGAACCACGAGCTCCCCGCAAACAAGGACGGTGGCTATCCTGTGCACTGTTGTATCTTTCGACCCTAAAATCGTGCATGGCTCGGTTGAGAGGCCCTGTGAACAGTTGTCGAGTGACCGAATGAGCTGCTGTTGCATGCCCGTGGGATGCACTCGGGCCCGCTCTGCCAGTGACTCCTCAGGGACCCCAGACCAGTTCCTTCCTCCCACTTTTTACAGATGAGGAAGGAGAGGCATGGAGAGACTGGGGAGTAGGGCAGATTCACACGGCTGGCAAGTGGCTTGGCCAACCCTTCCGTAACCAAAAGACAAATGGTAATATTTACTTCCTAGGTTCATTGTGGGGAACAAATAAGGAAAGTTTCATGTCACAGCTGTGCCTGGTACATAGAAAGTGTTCTGGAAGCCACCGCTATCATTATTAGTCTGAACCTGTTCGTTTTCTGGGGAATGCATCTGTCCGGGCAAAGGATGTGGATATTAGCAGCAGACGAGGAAAAAAGGGTGGATTATCCCAGGCAGTGTAGTTTGAAAAAGCAGATCTCATGTTACATGTTTCCAATGGAAATTCTTTTTTTTTTTTTTTTTTTTAAGATTTATTTATTTATTTATTTGACAGTGAGAGAGATCACAAGTAGGCAGAGAGGCAGGCAGAGAGAGAGGAGGAAGCAGGCTCCCCGCGGAGCAGAGAGCCCGATGCGGGGCCCGATCCCAGGACCCTGAGATCATGACCTGAGCCGGAGGCAGCGGCTCAATCCACTGAGCCACCCAGGCGCCCCTGGAAATTCTTTTTTTTAAAAAACTGGGTGTTTCCAGCATCCTATCTCCATTAAGCTAAGATGGAGTCTTCTGGGCCCGTGATGACGACCTTAAAAGGGTTAAGAAATCCCGCTGTCTGTTGGAGGAGGGAGGAGGAGAGAGAAATTGAACCCTGGGGACTCCCTGGGTTTCCTGTTGGAAACTGCCAAGTCCCCCACCTTCCTGCAGGGGTGTGGAGTCTGCTGACCTGACCCGATCCTCCTCCATGCTGGGTCCCCAGGGCAGCATGGGAGGGGACCGCATCCTAGGCTCAGGCTGGGTCCATGCCAACCACGAAGAGGGACCCCCACACCCCGCAGGCTCCACATTGATGGACCAGCTCGCTTGATTCTCTGTCCTCTTCTCGGGTTGCATTTATCACAATTCCCTGGACGCCTGCGGGTTCCTGTCTTCCACTCATTGTTGGGCATCCAATTTCCACAGCCCCTTTGTGCTGGCAGACCTTCGTGTGGTCATTTGCCCTGCCGCCCCCTCCCCTGCTGCGCTGTGCTGCCCTGCCCTGCCCTCCCCTGTCTGGCAGCCCTCCATTCCTCCAGCTGTGCAAACAGCAGCCGCCTGAGCCGCCTCCGGGCACGGGCACGCCTGGGCTAAGCCCTCTGAGGAGTACGGAAGATGCCCCATCCCCTGCTCTCTGAGGATCTTGGGATGAGGGGCCAGGGAGCCAGCTCTGGGTGCTGGGGGGACAGGGCCCAGCACTCCAGGAGCTGTGGGGAACTTAGCCAAGAGCTCATGGAGCAGAAGGGGTTGGGATGTCCCTGGAAAGTTCATCAGGCGCACACAAACATGTGCTTCAAGGGGCCCAGAGGGGAGGTGAGGGAGCCACTGGCTGTGTCCCCACTTCAGAGGCTCGAGGGAGCTACACCCCCACCTAGGGCGGGGAGAGGGAGTGATACATTCCGTTGCTTGGCCAAATGTGTTACCTCCCATGGCAAAGGCCCCACCTCACTCAGTCTTTCTGGAGACCCAAATACTTCCTGTTCCTTTAGGGAGGGGGGGAAAAAGGGGGCCTCTTCTGGGAGAATCTTTGCCGCTAATAGGTATAGCAGACCTTGGCTGGAAACATGATCTGGGGGAGGGACCATTTCCCTGCACCCTGGCAATCCACCACGGTAGTGAGACCTGGCTACGAAGCTGGGTTGGGGGGCTGGGGAGCCAGGCTGAGTTGAATGTTCTTCTTGTTCTCTCTCTCTCACCGGTTGCTACACACACAGAAAGCTCTCATCGGAGACAGATTTGAAAAAGCTCCCCCTGTATTCATGGCTCATCATTCAGGATGAAAGGCATGAAGGAGGCAAAGCTAGACACACCCAGAGGGCGGAAGGGGAGGGGACCCTTTGCGTTCACACGTTGTTGTGGTGCGGCTCTAACCCCAGCCCTGGAGAGCAGAAGAGCAGGGTGGTCCAGAAGAGGCAATCTGGGGTGATTAGCTACTGAACCCTTTATTCCTGGCATTCCTGACTCGCTGGGTTGGGGGGCAAGATGGAAGCCCAAATACGGTTTGGATCCCTGGAGATGACAAGCCTCTGTAGCTCCCAGCCCAGCTTGGGGCCTTCTGGCACATTCCTCCCCAGCTCCCAGGCCACCAACTAACTCTCCTCCAACGTCTTCTTTCCCTGAAGACCCCTTGGCTCCTGGCAGTGGCTTGACCTCCCTCGGGTCTCTCAGGAATGACCTTCAAAAAACTTCACCGGTGTCCGCGGGCTTTCCCCCCACTCCTCTCCCTGGGTGTGAAAGTCAAGACTTGAAATTCCAATGGTTTAATTTATGAGTATCCCGCAGCCTGTTAGTTAAACAAACAAATGACTGGTTTGTTTGAAATTTAAGAAGAAGAATGTGTGGCCTGCTAATTTCCCTCCCCATTAGCTAAAAATGGCTTCCCCACTGGGATACACATCTGGGCTTGTGCAGAGTGCAGTCTGGGGCCCGGCAGGGAGGTGAGGTGGCGATGAAAAGGAGAGGATATTTATTTGACAAGGGACCGCTGTCCCTAATCGAAAACAGCCCTTTAATTTTTATCACAAAAGCTATGCATGTTTCACCTAGAAAACTTGGAAAATATAGAAGCATGAGGAGAGAAAGGAAAACTGCACATCACCTCCACCACGCAGTGATAGCTGTCTTGCTAAGAGTGTGTGTGTTGTGTGCCCTTCTGGACTTTCTCCAGGTATAACTGCTACCTCTCCATCACTGCCTGCAACAGAGTTCTTTTTCTGACGGTAAAAGCCATGGGTCCGCAACCTTCAAATGACACAAAAATAGGAAGACTAAAAGGAAAATTACCCAGGTTCCCCTCTCCTGAGATGCTACTGCTGATACGTTGATGCAGTTCCTCTCAGTGTCTTCCACTTACCTGCGAGCCAACAGTCTATCTAGTTCATTCAGTCACCGCGCACGTGCTCCAACGTCAATGAATATACGTCCAAAACCCGATGTGGGGTCCGCAGGGCCGTTGTGGGAACGGACCATAATTTAATCTTTTGCTTTTCAGGAGAGACAGGTTTGGGCAAGTCTACCCTCATGGACACCTTGTTCAACACCAAGTTTGAGGGGGAGCCGGCGACCCACACACAGCCGGGTGTCCAGCTCCGGTCCAACACCTACGACCTCCAAGAGAGCAACGTGGGGCTGAAGCTCACCATCGTTAGCACGGTGGGCTTTGGGGACCAGATCAACAAGGAGGACAGGTAAGGAAGGGGATGGGGTGTGGAGGCTGGTGGGAGGCCACGGGGAGGAACCCACCATGGGGACCTGCCTGGACCTCCTCCCAAAATGGCCACGGACATGTACCAAGCACCACCTCCCACCCCAGGTTTCCATTTCCACCAATCATTGTAGTCCATGCACTCTGCCAAAAAAGTTATCTTTCCGAGATACATGGATGAGGTCTCTATTCCATGTGGCAGACACGTACTGAGTCCTTCCTACCTTGTACCCCAACAATCTAAAAAGGAATGACTTTGTCTCTGCCCTTGAGGCACTCACAGGGGAGGCCAGTTTTGAAAAAATAAGTTCCATCGAGTGTGTTATGCTCTGGGGAGAAGAGGGTACAAAGAGGTAAAGGACAAGTAACAAGGAGCACACGAAGGAGACAGCGGAGGTCTGGGAGGCCTTCCCTCCTCATCTGGACCTTGAAGGATGAACTAACTCTTTTGCCAGACAGACAAGGGAACGGAGGGAAGGGAAGTCCGGGCCGGGGAAATGCATGTACAGAGGCAAAGTGTGGAAGACTATGGAATGTTCTAGAGATCTGTGGCTTCCTCGGTTTAGCTAGCTCTGAGGCAGATGGACTGTGGAGCTAATGAAGCTTAAGCTTCATGGCCCTCATTTGCATAGGCCCTGCCAAGTTCCTGGAACTAATTTTTAGTCATAATGTTGTTTGTTCTGACTTTCTGGAGGGCCCTTCTAATTGCATAAGCTTGATGTCCCACAGTACCTGTGTCTGCCCCTGGGCTGGGGCTTGGCGTGAGCGAGGGAAAAGTCGGGGGAGGTGATCCTGAAGAGGGAAGCAGAGTCAGGTCATGGGGGAATTTCTAGAATGTGCAGACAGGAGCCATTGAGAGGTTTTATGAAGTAGAATGAGCTAGTCTTAGGGCGTCTGGGTGGCTCAGTTGGTTAAGCATCTGCCTTTGGCTCAGGTCACGATCCCAGGGTCCTGGAATAGAGTCACGCGGTGGGCTTCCTGCTCAGCAGGGAGCTGCTTCTCTCTCTCCCTGGCCCCTGCTTGTGTGTGCTCTTTCTCTCTCTCAAATAAATAAATAAAATCTTAAAAAAAAAGAGAGAAGGAGATAGTCTGATTGGCCTTGAAGTAGGTTCTTTGGAAGGGTAGGGAGGGCAAGAAGACCAATTAGGAGACTATTGGACCAATTAGATGGAGGCCAGAGTCAACACAAGAGATGAGATAGGAAAGAGGAGGCAGGTTTGGTAAATATGGAGTAGGTAGAATCAACAGAACTCTGCAGAGACTTGGAATGGGGTTGTGAAGGCAAGAGAAGGATCTAGAATGAGGCCCAGATTTCTGGCTTTGGAATGTGGACAAATGGTGGCAGCATTCAGCAGGAGAATTAATTTTAGACCTGTTGAGGTTGAGATGTCCGTGGCCTACTGAGACCCCCTGATGACCTTCTGTGGTAGGCAGCTGAATATGCAGGGGTTCGAGGTCGGCAGAAGGTCAGCCCTGGAAATATCGATTGGGATTGTCAAGGTAGAGGTGCTATGTTCCAACTGCAGACACATACAAGATCACCCAGGGATCAGAGTGGAGTGTGGTAAACACTGGGGTACAGACAAAAAGCTAAGGGTAAGTCAGCAGATGGAGCAAAGGACCCCTTCTGGAAACAGACCGAGCAGGAATATGCAGAGAGGTGGGAGGAGAGACTGCGGGGCTGTGGGCGGGGGGGGGGGGGGGGGGGGGGGGGGGGGGGGGGGGCGGGTGCTGGTGTTAAGAGTGGAGTGCTGGGGGGGTGTGGGATGGCTTAGACACTGGGATGTGTTGAGGGAGGGGGTCAGGCGCCATGTGCATTTCACTAGATGTCACATGGTTAGCGCACGGCGCCTCTCAGAAAAGGCCATTCATCATTCTGAGCGGTGTCTGTTCATCCTTTGAGGATTCTCTTGCTTCTTACCCAAACTGGATCCCCAGTTCTCCTATTTCTCCCTTGAAGTTCCAGCAGTCGTACTCATTTCCCGATAATGAGTAAACATATTTAGCTTCTTAATAATTGAACTGAATTTGATTTTTCATTGGAAATTCTAGACGGACATTTCTGCTTTTTATAGCTTTGCTTATTATGCTAATTTTGTTTGGTTGAGAATAAATCGGACCCTGGGGAAAGAGGATGGATATTTGGGGTCATCTCAGCTGCAGGTGGCTCAGGATCTTTTCAATTAAATTTCTCACAATTCTCGGCAACATGCATTTAACATATCTGACATTGGAAACCGCTTTGGTAATGACAGTTTGGGAGGACTGAGCTGATACGGCCCCTTAGAGGCTAATCTACTTCCATTACATTGGTAATATACTTATTGTTTTTCCTGATTATAAACACGATGCATACTAATACAAAATCAAATAATACAAACTCAAATATGTAGAAATGAAAAGCCTCTCAGAAACTGGGCGGGAGAGCAGAGGTGGGGCAAGCTCCAGGGATTTGTAATAAAAAGCAGTGTTTTCTCCATACTGATGGGATCATTTGGGCATAGATAAGTCAGTGCAGCCGCTCGGAAGCAGAGAACCAGAATGCAGTCCTTTACCCACGGTGCGTGGTCTTCTAAGAAGAGCAGTGATTAAGGCCGTACCCTGGGGAAAGTCACTGTTTAATAAAAGATGCAGAAGCATGGGACGCCTGGGTGGTTCAGTTGGGTGAACGTCTGCCTTCAGCTCAGGTCATGATCCCAGCGTCCTGGGATCGTGCCAAGCATCTGGCAGGGAGTCTGTTTCTCCCTCTGCCTCTCCCCTCTGCTTGTGCACTCGCACTCTAACTCTCTCTCTCTCTGTCAAATAAATGGATACAATCTTTCAAAAACCAAAAAGATGCAGGAGCACAGGAACTCAAGAGGGAGAGGGAGGACAGACAAGAAAGAGGTGTGTTTAGGAACTTAGGTTTTGGTCCAGACCGACCTGGGTTCAAATCCCATCTTGCTACTGATGAGCGATGTTGGTACAAGTGTTCTGTGCCGCTCTCGGCCTATTGATAATTATTGTCCTGGCTGCTCCCACCCTTGTGGTTCTTACGATTGAGAGACGGTCTCAGCAGTAACCACCAGGGAACTTGGAGACCAGAAAAGTTTATTATTTGCAGGTCCTGGAAAGCACATGGCACAGATGGGACCACACAGTGAGGTCGCAGGGTAGAGAAAGAGAAACCAGGTGTGGGTCTGGCGTTCTGCTTTTATTGAGATGGAGAGTTTAGGTCTAGGATTTGGTGGGCTTGCTCTAGATGGATGAATTGATTGATTGATTGATTGGATTGTATCTATTCACTTGAGAGAGTGAGTGAGAGAGAGCACAAGCTGGAGGAGGTGTAGGGGTAGAGGCAGAGGGAAAAGATGCCTCCCCGCTGAGCAGGAAGCTGGACATAGGGCTCCATCTCAGGACCCTGGGATCATGACCTGAGCTGAAGGCAGATGCACAACCTACTGAGCCACCCAGGCGCCCCTAGATGGGCAAATTTAAAACATAAGAGAATTTTAAGCAGGAGAAGAGAAAAAACATGTGGCCCAAATGGTCTCTTATGGAAATCAACTAAGATTTCTGAAACAAAGGAGCCCCGTCGGGGTGGTGGCAGCGGAGGGAGGGCTGACTCTTTACCTGAAGGTGGCTGGCAGTACGTCTATGGGAGATAGTCAGTTGTCTTTGAAGTGGATGCTTCTGCAATAAAACTTAAATCAGGCACTTGGCATGGCAGAAATGAAAAGCCAACCCTCGGAGCTTACACCATAAGACACTTAAATTCTCTATGGCTCGGTTTTCCCACCTGTAGAGTGGGGATGACGATAATACTAGTATCTACCCTAGAGGGCTGTGGTGAGGCATACTTGATGTGTCTGGCATATGACATGGTCCAGCGGTGCTGGGCACAGGGACACTGGGTGGCTCAGTCCATTAAGCGCCTGCCTTCCACTCAGGTCATGATCCCCAGGGTCCTGGGATTGAGCCCTGCATCAGGCTCTCTGCTCAGTGAGGGGCCTGCTTCTCCCTCTCCCTCTGATCCTCCTCCCACTCGATCTCTCTCCCTCTCTCTCTCTCTCTCTCTCTCAAATAAATAAATAAATACCTAAAAAAAATAAAGCAGTGCCCGGCGTAGAGTAACTAGGGAACAGAAGATATTGTTATGATCATTACTTTTATTGGTAGAAGAATCGAGGGAAAGTTGTACCATGTAGCATAATGGGAGAGAACAACAAATGGAACTGAAAAATATCCATTTGCTTTGGCAATACGAAGGTCATTAATACACTAAGGAATAATAATTCCAGGGAAGTTGTGGGTGGAAGCTAAATGGCCATGAGTGAATGGAAGATAAGTAAGTAAAGGCATCAGAGCAGCAAAAAGAGCAACAGGACAGAAAAGTGAGACTAAGATCAAATGCATGTTTACATGGGAATTTGGCATATGTAAGTCAGCAGGGAAAGAATGGACTATTCAAGAGAATGTGCTGGAAAAATAGGCCATCCATCAGGAAAAAATAAAATGAGACCGTCCCACACAAACACTAGGCACAAAAATAGATTCCAGATGGATTAAAAACTAATTCTAAAAATACAAGGAGAAAACATGGAAGAATATTTTTATAGCTTTAGGGATAAAGAAGGTTTTTCTAATTGTGACACAAAATCCCAAAGCCATTTAAGAAATGACCGACACATTTAAACTTACTAAAATTAGAAAAAAAAAAAACCTTTGCGTACTGAAAGATGCTATAAACAAAAGACAAACTACAAACAGGGAGAAGATATTTGCGACCTATGTCACAGACGGATGATTCTTCTCAAGTGTAAAATGAGCTTCTCCAGTTCAGTGAGAAATAAATAGGTAACTGACAGAAGGGGGGGCGGAAGTAGAATTTGACAACTAACCTACAAACCCAGACTCATCCCACAGTCACCAGTGTTTAGGGAAGAGCAAAATGAAACAAAGAAATATTTTTTACCCATCAGAGTTGCAAAAATAAGAGACAAAGAGACAGTCGCTGGTAACACCAGCTAATTTCATTCATGTTGCTGGGGAATGTAACTGGATACAGATGTTTTAGAGGGCAGATGTGGTGGGACCTATTAAAATCTTAAATGTGACTACGTTATGATCCAGCAATTCCACTTGTAGGAATACAGCCGAGGGAAACAATTGCACACCTTCATGAAAAACATACAGAAAGGGTGTTCACTGCAACACTGGATATGGAATAAAAAAAAAAAAACTCGTAAGCACCTGAAATTTCCACCAATAGAGCAGCTAAATGAGCTATGGTACAACCGTACCATAGAATACATTTGGCAGTTAAAAAAAAAGGAGAATCTGTGTACACTCATGTGGGGATGTTATTAAGTGGAAAGAGAGGTTGCAGAATGATAATGATACACAGATCATGATGCCATTTGTATAAGCCCACCCTTCCCAATGAAACACCAAACACCGTCCCCTCCTCCACATAAATGCAGAGAAAAAGATCTGCGAGGTGAACAAACAAACTGAAATTGTAGTTACCTCCGAGGAGGGGAGATCGAGCCCCAGGTTGGGTGTAGAGATTACTACAAAAAATAAATATAAACTTTAAAAAAAAGTCGCTCCTGACCTCTACACACTGCCTTATCTCTTTTTCCCAGTTCAGGAAAGCTTTTTAAATGAGTGGTCTACACCCACTTTATCTGTTTTTGAGGCTGAGAGAGAGAGGGTGAGGGCTTGAACGGGAAGGGAAGCTTCGAGGACAGAGAGGAGGAGGCAGGTATGAGAGAAAGAATCCACAGTACCTAGTAAGCTAATTGATGTGGGGGATCTAGGTCAGTTGAGAACATTACACTAAATGTCAACTGTGTACCAGATACGTGTGAGGTGCCTGGGATACTAAGAAATAAGGAAGTTGTGGTTTAGTGGAAGGGACTAATACGTAGCCTACAAATTCTACGCAGGGTAGTGAGTACCATAACAAAGGCACATGGAGAGAGCTGTGGGGAAAAGCGTAGCCATCAGCAGAGCCTGGTGAGGGTTTAAGGTGGGGAGGAGGGTCAGGAATGGCTGAGCTAAGTCTTGAAATCTTGTGGGATGCGCACAAGTTAGCCAACCGGCATACTGTGGGTATTCGGTACCTATTTGTCGAGTGAATGAAACGTACATTCATGGGGAAAAGAAAATTTTTAAAATATATCTAAGGTTTTATCTTTCAAGACCAAATGTATCCACTGGACATTGTTAATGAGGATGCCAGTGAGGGTAGAAAACAGTCTACGATGTGTCGGAGACTGAATGAGAATGAATGAATGAGTGAATGAATGATTCTTTCCAAAAGATCTCCATTTACCCATTAAATATTTATTGAACTTCTATTATATGATATGCCAGGCCCTGTGGTAGGTGCAGAAGACAAGCTCTGTTCCTGAGGGAACAAAAGGCATAGGGCAGTAGTTGGAGAGAAATGTGTGGTTGAGGGGGGTTGGGTTGAGGAAGATCTATCTTTAGAGATGAGGGAAGAGTTCAGCATATTTACAGGTTGAAGAGTCAGTCCGGGGTGAGGACCCCGGAGATGAAACAAGATTCTCAAAGAGCCTGAAAGGAATGAGAGCGAGTTCACGGAGGGTGATGGGCCTGCACCTGATGAGACGAGAGGGCGGTCAGGAAGGGCTGATTCCGTTTTAGAGGGGAGAGACTGTGGCAGGAAATTGAGCTGCTGCGAGGCTGGGGCCCCAATTTTGTTGGTAATATTGGAGCTGAGACATCTCTCGAAAGTGGAGATGTCACACACGAGCAAGTTTTGGAGCTCGAGGAAAGCAGTGAAAGTTTGGAAGGGTCTGTGGAGGCCATGGGAAGGCAGCCAGTCAAGGTCAAGGTTGCTCTGTCTGAGGTTGGAGGCCATGGCTTTGAGTGCCAAGACTTTTGTGATGGCCTCTGGCTAACTTCACCAGCCTCTGTGTGGGAGCAGAGGGCAGATCCCGAAATGTTTTCAGTGCAGCAATTTGCTGGCCCACTAGGGTGGAAGGCAGGGGCGTACGGGAGATGAAGGTGTTGATAAAAGAGTGTTTCAGGTAATCAGTCATGAGGTTCGGCCCGGGTAGAGAAGGAGATGAGGCCAGCGAGGGGCTGATTGCCGATGAGACAATGGAGAGGTCAGGGTACCCCAGGAGTCCGTGAGGCGAAAGGTCAGGTGGAGGAGGATCCAAGGTGTAAGAGGGTTGGAAAGGTGAGAGGTCATGGTCAGAGAGCCGGGAGTTGGAGGATGTCTTGGGGGAAGCTGATGCGGCCAGTGGCAAGGTGTGTCGGTGGCTGAAGCAGACGGAGCCCGGGAGTTGTGGAGTTTGCACAATCAGGGAATAAAGAGGCTGAAGTCTGGTGGGTTGTCCAGGAGCACACTGCTGACTGCTGTCACCCAGACCGGGGGAGAGACTACGTGGTCAGGCGCCGCCAGAAGACAACAGAATAGGTCTCAAGCGGAAAAAAAAGGTTTTACGCTGAGGTAGAGGAGGAATTGTCTCGAAGGGGCACTGGGGGCTGCAGGAAGGCCCACCCTGCTGACCCCAAGGCACACAGGCTGTGGGAGAAGGAGCTGCCTGCTTCCGAGAGGACTTCTGGGTGGGACCAGGGAGTCTGCAGTTCCTACAAGCCCGCACGTTCGGCTCTGACCTTGTGCCTCCTTGGTTTTGCTGGCTGAGACGATTGTGTCGAGCACAGCATCTGTGACCGGGCCTTGTAGGGTTCTGGTTGTGGGGGCACTCTGATGGCTGTGGCTACGCAGAGGACGGCACATGGGAAAGGGAGGAGAGTGGGGTGACCTGGAGGTGTCTAGGAAGCGTCTAAGAAGGTGTCTAGGAAGCGTGACTGGGGGGCGGTGAGCACTGCGGTTGTGGAATGCACGAGACCGCCCAGGGATCACGTGTGTGCAATGTGTAGAATGACGAACATGGTCCAGGATGGAACCGTCGAGACAGGCCAATATTTAGGGTGAGTGAGAAAGAAGAATTCTGGGGGCAGGAGAGAATGGTGGCAGGAAGCCAGAGGGCAGTGTTTCAGGAAGGGACTTGTCATCAGTGTCTAGAAAGATGACAGTTGAAAAGTGCTTGCTGAGAGCGCCTGGGTGGCTCAGTTGGTTGAGCGACTGCCTTCGGCTCAGGTCATGATCCCGGACTTCCAGGATGGAGTCCCGAATCGGGTTCCCAGCTCCTTGGGGAGTCTGCTTCTCCCTCTGACCTTCTCCTCTCTCATGCTCTGTCTCTCACTCATTCTCTCTCAAATAAATAAATAAAATCTTTTTAAAAAAAAGTGCTTGCTGAGGGGCAAAATCATTAGTTTTGTAGAATATGGCTGTTTAAGAAATCCAAGGTAGTCATCTGGAAAACAATTCTAATGAACACCAGTGCAGTTAGGTAGCCATTTTTTTAAAAAAGATTTTATTTATTTATTTGACAGAGAGAGAGAGATCACAAGCAGGCAGAGAGGCAGGCAGAGAGAGAGGGGGAAGCAGGCTCCCCGCTGAGCAGAGAGCCCAACGAGGGGCTCGATCCCAGGACCCCGGGATCATGACCCAAGCCAAAGGCAGAGGGTTAACCCACTGAGCCACCCAGGTGCCCCAATTGTGTTCCTTTTAGAGACTGAGTAATATTCCATTGTCTGGCTCTCCCCCATTTTGTTTAGCCAGGCATCAGTTGATGGTTACCGGGTTGTTTTCATCTTTGGGCAATCATGAATAGTTCTTCCTTCCTGTACTAGCTCCCAGCTCCCTTGCCTTCTTCCTATTGCAAATATCCTCAAGCTCGTTTCTGCCTCTGGACCATTACCTTTGTTATTCCTCTCCGGAATGCACTTAGCTCAGATTCTCCCACGGCTCTCTTATTCCCGTCCGTGCAGTGCAGCTTAAAGGTCACATTGTCAGGGAAGCCTTCACGATTACTTTTTATCCCCATTATCAAAAGGAATAAGAAGTAGCGTCCAGACTAGGAATTGTTTTTTTTTTTAATATTTTTTTAAAGTATTATCATTTATTTATTTAAGAGAGAGCATGAGCAGAGGGAGAGGGAGAATCAGATGCTCCGTTGAGCAAGGAACCCGATGTACGGCTCAGGGCTCTATCCCAGGACCCGGGAATCGTGGCCTGAGCCGAAGGCAGATGCTTAACTGACTGAGCCACGTGGGTGCCCCAGACCAGGAACTGTTCTGTGCCTTTGGACTCTTTAGCAATCTAGTGAGGTCTGTGGACTCATTCTTCAGATAACAGTCTTAAATGCCTAAAATATGCCAATTATACTAACAGTATATTTCCCAAAATATTTTCAATTTGTGATTTAGTAACCCCTGTTACTTTATTAGTTCCTGAAGTAATATCTACATGCAGCTTGAATAACTCATAATTTAGAAGGTGTGTAAGTATAAATGCTATTTTGAGCTGTTTGTAACAACTGTAATAGGAAGCGAAAGCATCAGTGATTTCTATTGACTGTGAAATCACAGATATTGCTAAAATTACTGTAGATCGTTACCTACATTTGTACCTGAAAAACCGCTAAGCCTTGGTGAGGGCTCCGTGGAAACGATGTGGTTTTTTCCTACCCAAGTTGGTGGAGTCTACGAATTCTCTCCATAGACCCCTTGGAAGTCTGTGGACCCCAGGTTAAGAGCTCCTGCCCTAAAATGTGAAAGACACACAGTAGTGACGAGGAGGGGTGGGTTACGTTGGAACTGGGCTTTTTGGGAAGACTTTCTTTTAAAGAGAGAGAGGGCAAGTGTGAGCCTGCGTGCACATGAGCGGGCGGGCGGGGGTGGGGGGGGCAGAGGGAGAGACTCTCAAGCAGACTCCCTGCTGAGCACAGAGGCTGTCTCTGGTCTTGATCTCAGGATCCTGACATCACGACCTGAGCCAAAACCAAAGTCAGACACCCGACCCACGGAGCCGCCCAGGTGCCCCTTGGAACTGGGTTTTATAGCAGCTGGAAGCCATTGCAGGAGGCCAGGGAGCGATGAGTAGGAGAAGAAAGCTGCGTTCTTCACGGTTCACGGAACCTGGGTGTGAGAGACAGAGAAATTTCCAGCTGAGAAGGCACATGAAGGAAGCCTCGTCGTTGAAGGGGAGTCGGGTATCGCCGGGGAGAAGGAAACATTTGTGCAGACACTGCCTGTGGGAGTGAGGGATTTGATTTATCGCGGACGGGAGGCCAGTTAGCACAGCAGAGTGGGGTGGGGAATCCTTCCTATATTCCAGGTAAGCTGGACACCGAGGAGAAGGACAAAGATGAATCACCCAGGATTGGCCGGTTTGGCTAGTCTGATTCAGAGACTCCTAAGGGCCTGAGGCAGCCGCAGAAAGATAGGATTGGGGGTGGGGGAGGGCGAGAAAAAACTCAAAACGCATTCTGTTCTTTCCTCCTCTGTTTCCTTTTGCAGAACAAAAAAAATGAAGTGAAAAAAAAGTTATGTTAAGAAGGGAAAAAAAAGAAGCAGGGCCATAGTTTGATAATTCGAATGAGCCAATCATCCAAAAATTACTTAGAGAGGTCAAAGGGATGCAACCCCCTCCCTTGCTCCTAATTCTTCAGGAACCTTCTAAGGACCTCAGCAACCAAGAAATTCTTGGATGCTGTTCCCCTTCAGAATGATGTTTGGCTCAGAGGGATTAAAGGAAGGGGAAAAAAAAAGGATTTTATTTTTAGAATTTTCTCTGGGGCTCCGAGATACCTTGCACCTGGATCTCTCCTCTGTATGTAGCGCTCAGAATCTAGGATTTAGGGGTTCTTTTTTTTTTTTTTTTTTTTTTTTTGTAAGCTATTTTCCCTTCTCTAGCAGGGGGATCTTTCAGAAAGGTTCCGGTTGGGAGCTGCGGCCGGTGGGAAGCATTGGCCGGGCCCTGCTCCCTTTGATTCTGTTTCTGTCTCTGCCAGCTCACCGTGCTGGGTTTGAGAACAAACCTTCTGCCTTGGATGGTGAGGCAGCGGACAGGCTGGAGGGCGGATGAGAGCAGAGGCAGAGTTGAAGCCACGCTGACCTAGTTAGAGCCGAGGCAGGCTGCAGAGGTGGCAGAAATGGCCCCGGAGAGGAGAGAGAAGCTTCCCAGGACAGGGAGGAGCAGAGGACTGGCTCTGGTTTCAGACGCCCTGGCAAGACTTGGGGTCATAAAGGGGACTGTGTGTAGAGACTGTGAGCTGGGTGTGTGTGTGTGTGTGTGTGTGTGTGTATGTATGTGTGTACGTGTGTGTGTGGGTGGACAATCTTTACCAAATGTTGTCCACATGCTTAGATTTTAAAGTCATACTCTTGGAGGAAATGAAAACCGGAAAAATATGTGGACCTTAGGGGAACTGGTGGGCAATGCCATAAACCCAGTGAGACCGAGCAGAGAACCCAGGCTGTTCTGACAAGCTCCCCCCACAGTGGGTCAAGGGGCAGTCCCAGCCCCCACCAGGTCCCCAGCTCCCACACTAGGCACTGGGGGGAGAAGCAGGGAGCACGGATGCGGAACCAGCCAGGACACAGTCAGCCCACCCTGGGGACTGCCCGCGGGCCCCACGCTGCCTCGGGCCCCCATGGGGGAGAGAGGAGTGCCCTCTGTGGCCTCTGGCCCTCAGAGGGACACAGTCTATTTGAGGAACGGTCATCCTTGGCAAGTGATAGTAAGTGATCCGATAGCCTAATTATTATTATTATTATTATTATTATTATTATTTTATGCTCCGGGGTCAGAGAAGGGATTTCTGGCAAAAGTGGGGAAGGCTGTGTGGAAGAGGTGGACAGTCCATGACCCTGAGGGGTGGGAGGGCAGGACTGGGCTGAGAAGGGAGACGCGGGTGCCAGAGCGAGGGTACGCCCGGAGCGGAAGTTGGACCAAGGAGGTGGCAGGCCCGACGGGACAGGCAGGCCCGTCGATGGGATCTGGAGGAACCCAGCTGGATGGGGAGAGTCAGATGACCCAGGGCATTTTAAACTTCGAGAAGGGACTGTCCGGAAAGCCCGGGTTTGGGAGCGGCCGGGCCACGTCCCTGCTCTCCCCCCACCCCCCACCCGCCAGCTACAAGCCCATCGTGGAATTCATTGACGCCCAGTTCGAGGCCTACCTGCAGGAAGAGCTGAAGATCCGCAGGGTACTGCACACCTACCACGACTCCCGAATCCACGCCTGCTTGTACTTCATCGCCCCCACGGGCCATTCCCTGAAGTCTCTGGACCTCGTGACGATGAAGAAGCTGGACAGTAAGGTATGAAGGCAGGGGCGAGAGCGAGCAGGAGGCCAGGCACACGGAAATCACCCTTACCGGTCTCTCGGGCCATGCAGGTGCCAGATTGCAGGAGACGCTCTGGGGCCGCCTCCTCCTCCCTTTCATTCCCTGATCCTTCAAAGAGATGGTGTTCTTGATCCAGCACCCACGTTGTATGCTTTGGGATCTGTTTTCCCGGCGCAGGGCATGGGTTTACTCTGAGCCATCTTTCTGCCCTGATCCCTCATAAAGGTTAAGGGTGGCTGCAAGCAAGATGGCCGCCTGGGCCTAGGGGCTCAGCCTTTGGCAACGGAGAGGTGTTTTCTTCTTTGCCCCAAGATTAACTGGCCTGTTCGAGAATCGAACATGACAAACTGGATTTTGAAAGTTACTATTTCTAATATCAGTAATAATTTTAGTAACAGCAGCTAATGTTTGCTAACTCCTCATTATATGCCACTCTGAGGCAAGCACCATCTGGACTGTCTCCCGGAATTCTCACAGCCCAGTAAGGCAAACACCGTCGTCATTATCCCCCACTTACCAGAGGGGACACGGAGGCTCTAAGAGGTTAAGGGACTGGCCTGTTGTCATGCAGCTAGCTCCTGGCAGAGTCTAAATTCGTACTCAGATCCCTGGCACCATGTTCTGTGGCCTCCAGGCCTGAGAAAGGTGGCTGCGGGAATCAGTCGTATCCTTCCCTGCAAGGAACTCAAAAATATAATTCCCACGCCAGATGGAAATCAGACAAGGATTCGTCCTTTCAAGGGACTATTTACTGTACAAAAGAGTAAAGGCAAGATTCCTTAAAAAGCCTAATCCAATTTCCCCCTAACATTTCCTATGTGCCTGGCCCTGGGGTGAGTACCATATATGCATTATTTTATTTCATCCTTCCAAGAATCCAGGGTGGTGGTTACCATTATGCCCACTTCCCCATGAGAACACTGAGGCACACAGAGCCAAGTGGCTTTCTCTAGGTCAGACAACTTGTAAGGAAGGGGTCCAGGATTTGGACCTGGCTGTCTCCGACTCCAAGGTACTTTATTTTATGAAATTCTAATTTATATGCATTACTTAGTAGCCTATCTGTGATAAAAAGACGCATTCAGCTCAGATCAAAATAGAAGCAAATTTTTCATTTTTTTGCCCCAGGATGCTCACCACCCATGAGCACTGGGCTGCTCTGGAAAGGTCACTATGCCCTGCGTGTCCTGTATAGGGAAGCAGACAGCCACGCACCAGTGGCCTGGTGGGTGGGTTGGGTGGACTTAAGCAGCCTTTGGCATATGCTGGTCCTGAGTCCATGGGGACATGGTGGAAAGTGACAAGGAGAATTGGCTCCGTCTGCTGTTCCACCTTGGCAATGGCTTTGACCCTCCCATCACCCCCCACTGCTCTGTGTCCTTTGAAGACTTCAAGGAACGTACTTGTAGGGTCCCATCTTTCTCTGATCTGCGCATGAAACTGGAGACAACCTTTGCGGGTACTCCTCAGGTAAAGCATAAAGCAGGCTGGCTTCAGCCTCCAAGGGTAGAGCTCCTCCCGGGGCCCAAGGACTGTCGATGATGCTTCCCGCCCCCGTCCCAAGTCTGCTGGTGGCAACGCCTCTGCTCCACACGTGAACCTGAGCCCAGGTGTGCTCTGTCTCATGAAGACACATGCGTGTCACAATTCTTTACCTTCCCGCCGCAAAAGCCCTGTCTCTCCTTGGAGTCATTTCAAGGGCCAGGGCTCAGGTGGATTGAACCTTGGTGTGGCGTTAGGCCTTTGTCCTGCTGTCAGCAATTGGACTTATCCACCTGCTTACTTTGTGCAGAAATTAATCGCAAAACAGGCAGGGTAACTCTTGTTTGCATGAGGTCTCAGATCACACCGGAGACTGCGAGGGTCCTCTCCCTCCAGCCTGGTTGGTTCATAAGTTTGCTGCTAGAAAGGAGGTGGGTCCCTAACACACTAGCGCGAACCTGCCCGGGATAGGTCGGAACAATTTACTATTGACAAGGAGAGGCCCCCTCCCCTTCTTGTCAAGCACAGATTCCCAACTGTCATCTTTCTGCTTGGAATCCCTCAAGCAGTGACCTCGATATTAAGGTATCACACAGCTCATCGATTTGAAACTGAGCTGGCTAAGACTCTGGAATTAGGAAGAAGGCCGAAGTTGGATCTGGATCCCAGTTCTGCTACTTACTGCTCTGTTGCCTTGGACAAGTTAACCTAGCCCCTCTGTGCCTCAGTTTCTCATTGGTAAAGTGAGAGGGGTGTTTTCAGGATTAATTGTGTTAATCCATGTAACGCACTTAGTTCAGCACACAGCACTGAGTAAGCGGCCCCCATCATCATTTATTATGCTGTGATTTGGCTACAGAGGTGGCCAGTCCTGGGCTGGTGGGTTGAGCTCGTGGAAGTCCTCTGTCACGCTGCTATCGGCCGCAGATTACCAACAGAGATTCCGCTTTGCGCCTCCCTTCCCCAGGTGAACATCATCCCCATCATCGCGAAATCAGATGCCATTTCGAAGAGTGAGCTAACAAAGTTCAAAATCAAAATTACCAGCGAACTTGTCAGCAACGGGGTCCAGATCTACCAATTCCCTACAGATGATGAGTCAGTGGCAGAGATCAATGGAACCATGAACGTGAGTGTGGGCAGAGGGGTTCAACTTGCTGACCATTTGCTGTTTATTTTTATTCTTTTTCTTCTTTAGAAAGATTTCATTTATTTATTTTTGCGAGAGAGCGAGAGAGCATGAGCAGGGGGGAATGGCAGGCAGAAGGAGAGGGAGAAGCAGGCTCCCCGCTGAGCAGGGAGTCCGATGTGGGGCTCGATCCCAGAACCCTGGGATCATGACGTGAGCTGAAGGCAGACGTTTAACCAACTGAGCCGCCTAGGCGCCCCTATGTTTATTATTACTATTTTACAAACTAGTCGAACAGCACCATTCATTTTACTGCAGTCAACTCTCCATCGTCTGAATCTCGGGTGTTTATGAGAAGGAATCCAGAACCCAAACAGCTCCTCTCCCTTATCCTTGGCTGCTTCAAAGCCTCAGAGATGCAGAGATTAATAGCCAGAGACGGAGGGAGGGAAAGGCCAAGTTCAGGAAGAGTCTGGAGCCGGGGATTCAGACCTCTCCTTCCATCCTCCTCTTCGGGGCTGCTTCGGTCTAAGCCAGCCCTCCCCCCTACCCCCAGGGCTACCAGAAAGGCAAACAGTCTTCCTCTCTGACCAAAACAATGCCTTGACAACCACAGCAGGGAAAGTTGGCCGGCTTCCGAGACGGGATCATCAAGCCGTCTCCCGGAAAAAATGACATATGGCCTCCGATTTTTCTGGTGACTAGAGAAATGTTATTTTTAAGTTTCAGGGTGATGCTTTGCTTTATTAAGTGTGAATGAATCAAAAAAAAAAAAACATCCCGACTTGCCATCTTTCCTCTCCTCTCCCGCGTCACTCCCCACCCCACCACCCCCAACTAGAGGAATGAGTAATGAGCAAGGCGGGAGTCAAACATCTCTTCAAGCTTCTTTATAATGTGTTGATGCTGTTGCTGTGAACTCTTCAATGTTGTGATTTCAAGGAGACAGCTAATAGCTTTCAGAAAGCCTCTGCTTTGAGAACAGATTTTTTTTCTCTCTCTGTTGAGAGGCATCAGTTTTTCCTAATGACATAATGCCCGGGTATAGCCAGACTCAGGAAAGACTGGTAATAAAAGCCATTTTTAGAAAACTTTCCAGCTGCCACTGCCCCTGAGTTATCATTACGGTATCAGTTGCTACCTTCCAGAATTTGGCAAACAAATTAGCATAGCGGGGCGGCAAGTCATTTTGTCCGCCCGCCTTATCGCCCGTCAGTACCCCCGAGATGCGTTCGTTATTAGAAGGCCCTTAGAGGAGAAAGGTCCTCCAGCCTCCCAACTATAATGGATGTTCTGGAACTGGAATAGACTAATTCGTGCCAACTGGGTCATCCAACCTTTATTTTTTTTTAATTTACTTTTAAAGATTTTATTATTTTTATTTGTTTGAGAGAGAGACAGAGAACACAAGCAGGGGGAGCAGCGGGCAGAGGGAGAGGGAAAAGCAGGCTCTCTGTTGAGCAGGGAGCCTGACGCGGGGCTCAATCCCAGGACCCTGGGATCATGACCCAAGCTGAAGGCAGATGCTTTACCGACTGAGCCACCCAGGCACCTGCATCCAACCCTTCAAAATATACTGAGAGGAATGCAAGGTAGACACGAGATAGGAAAGGTAGTGAATCTGAGAACAGACTCCCAAGAGGAGGCTTGAGAGCTTCTCAGAGTTTCTGGAGACTGGATGTCTGATGTCGGGGGACATTTCCCCCCGCGTTTCAGGGGCATTGCTATCCTGCCACCATCAGAGTCTCCTTCCTGGGCACACAGCTGCAAAGTGCCACCCCCGGGAGGGTGTTTGCTTGGAGGGTGTACCCTGTCCCTGCTCTGCTTGACTCTTTGGGTCGTCTAAACCACCCAACACACAAGAGCAGCAGAACGTGGGCCAAACCCCAGCCCCACGCTTTTCTGCCCTTCGTGGCTAGCTGGCTTCCAGCAGATGCCATTCAGCCAGGAGGCAGCACGCGGGTGGCAGCGGGGGTCCAGGAGGGCCCGGCAGCAAAAGCACGGTGGCATTACTGTTCCCTGGCAAGATTTGGGCCCAGGAGTTAGGGACCTGGGCGAGTCGTTTTCCCCAGATCGTAAGTGGACGAGAGTATGACAACTGCCCCATAGGGCTGCCGTGAGAAGCCAGTGAGAGCTGCCCAGCAGCACCCAGAAAATTCCGCTTCTGGATGCTTATCAGAACAGACTTTGCTGCCGGTTGCCAAGCGTGTGCCGTGACAGGTCTCGGGAGCCCTGGCGGGGGCTGGGCCTTCCTTACTGTGGGCAGGGGCTAGAATGACTGTGTGGTGAGCAAGAGGGGAAGCCAGTGACTGTCCCCTAACTGACCAAGGCCTGTGGGGAGAAATCTAACAGGCCCAAGGGAAGACAAACTGATCTTTTTTTAAATGCCTTTTTTCTCTCCTTGGGTTTTTTTTTTTCCTCCTTTCCTCCTGAGCCCAGAGAAATCCCTGCCCATTTCACACAGCCTCCTCCATCACTTCCGGCTAAGAGCCGGGAATGCGCCAGAAGGTTCTCTTTCTCACCTCCTCCCCTGGTCTAGCCCTTTGCCATCGCTGCCCTCTGGCTCTTTTGTGTCTCGTGGCTGAAGCCCTGGGTCTTGGCAGGAGGGGCAGCATTTTCCCAGAAAGTGCTTGGGGGTGGATTTGAGGGTCCCCACCTGTCTTGGGGTCCTGAGTGGGAATGCCCGGATGTCCCTCCGACTTCAGTGCCCCCCTCGTGTCCCATGTGTTACACACCCAACGACCCTCACGTTCAGTCCCCTCCTAGGATCAACGCAACATTTCCTGCTGCCACCCCAGCCCATTTCCATGTACCTTTAACTTCCTTTTTCCCCTGTCCCCACTTCAGGCACAGTGAGTGGAGTGGGAAGGGGTGGAGGGGGTTGCTGAGGAGATGCTCTGAGAGCAGCTGACAGAAGGTGATGGGAGAGTCCCCTCAGGGGCATACCAAGCTCTTCGGGGGACTTGCAAGTGTCCTAGAGCTGAGCTCCTGATGAAGTCCTATGGTTTTCCATCCTGAAGAACATTCTTGGGGGGCAGGTGCTAAAGAGAAGGAAGAGGAAGGATTGGCTGTGACATCAGCGAGCAGATCAGGCAAAAAAAAAAAAGACATTTGCTGTAGGTTTGCCAGAACCGAGCTGCTTCTTATCCTCTGACCCTGCACCATGGATCACCCCAGGGTTTGGAGCGCTCACCCCATCTGCTGCTCGGACTCCCTCCGTGGGTGTGACAGACCAGTGGTGGAGAGAGACCTGGGTTCCGTTCCTAGCTCTGGCCCTCACTGCTGTGTGCCTGCTGGCACCTGGGCCTCGGTTTCCTTGGCTATAAAATGGGGATAAGAATGCCTAAGTCACAGCGCGGTTGAAGAGAGTCAACAAAACGTGTGAGCTGCCGCTGCTGCTCCTGCCAGTTCTGTAGCCACCCCAGCTGTGGGTACAATTGCTGCTGCCTCCTCTGTGAAGCCTGCTTTGACTTCGTGAAGTGAGCCGCTCTCTCTTCCTCCAGCTCTTGAACCTGTGTTTCTTTCCTTTTTTTTTTTTTTAAGATTTTATTTATTTGACAGAGAGAGTAGGCAGAGAGGCAGGCAGAGAGAGAGGAGGAAGCAGGCTCCCCGCGGAGCGGAGAGCCCGATGTGGGGCTCCATCCCAGGACCCTGGGATCATGACCTGAGCTGAAGGCAGAGGCTTAACCCACTGAGCCACCCAGGCGCCCCTGAACCTATGTTTCTAATTGAGACTTTACCGCATTGTTATTATCAGCGTGTGTCTCTCCCCTACCAGACTATGTGCTCTCCAGGAGAGGGCTCTGAGCTTTTTCAAGATCATGCTGGTCATGTCCAGCACATAGTAGGGGCTCAGTAAATATTCATAGCACAGATCAGTCAGCAAATGAGTCCAAGTATCTGCCACGGAGGCCTGTTTCCCCAAGCCAGCTAGGAAAGCTTGCTCCAGTGACCTTGTACTTGTCTGGGGTGAGCCCTTTTGGGTAAAGCCCCACCCAGGATCACCTGGTTTAGAAACAGTGTTTATTCAGCAGTCCCACTTGGCCAGGGCTCCCAGTGCTTATGACCTGCCTGCTCCCTGGGAGACGGGGACCTGGCAGTGTTTCCCAAGCTCCCCACTACCAGCCGCAGGCAATTGTCTTTTCTTTGACCTCCAAAACCTTCATCAACCAGGCCTAGCTCCCCATTACCCTGCAAGCACCATGTACTTTGCCTTTCTTTCCTCTCTACTGTTTTCATGACCAGTCGAGGCCATTCAGGGGGTATTTATTAAGCACTGTGTGCAGGCCCCAGACCCTACATTTGAAGCCTTGGTCAAGTTCTGTCTCATACGATTCCGAGTGTGTAATTCTGGCACTCCAAACAAGACTGTAAGCTCCTAGAAGGTCAAGGAGTGAGTGTCTCCTACTTCCTTTGTCTCCCTTATGGCCCTTAAAACAACCCAGTAGGGTTCTAGGCATGTGGGAAAACACCCGTGGACTTAACTTCTAGGTTCAAGAGTTCTGCGCGAGCTCTTGCTTTAGGGAAGGATGAGAACGAGGAACGCAAACCTTGGTCAGCAGTGTGGTTCTAGTATATACCGGCTACCCGGGCTTTCACACTCTGGGGAGGGGGCAGTGATCCTAGCCCCCTTGGCTCCCTTTAGCCTCTCTGTCCCCCCCGAGCACATGTGCGCTGATCTGGGTATCCACTCAGTATTCAGCTTATTTTCCATCTTTGTTCCCTATGTCATTGAGAGTTTCTGGATGGCAGAAGCTTGAACTAGGCCTCTTAGCCCCACGCAGCTCAGAGCTTAAGAAATGCCTCTTGGTGATGGCGATGGGGAGGGACACCACCACGGTGTGATGGGCCCAGGGCCCCAGAGCCAGGCAACGATTGTATCAAGGGACACTCGCGCCTTTTTCCCCCGGAGCGCTGCTCTAAGCCTCGGTTTGCCTTCTGTTCCAGGCACACCTGCCGTTCGCTGTCATCGGCAGCACAGAGGAGCTGAAGATAGGCAACAAGATGATGAAGGCGCGGCAGTATCCTTGGGGCACCGTGCAGGGTGAGTGAGTCTTCAGGAGACAGGGCCCCTTTCCCTGTGTTCGGCCGCTGTTTGACTAGTCCCTAACTCGTCCCCTGTCTCTACTCAAATGGCTGTGGCTTCCAGCAGCTCTGGCCCCGCCCCTGAATTCTCTGCCATGAGCAGGTCTCTTGGTCTCTAATGGAGAAGTTCCTGAAACAAAAACGTTCAAGAAAACATGGGTATTGGCCTCAGGTGCCCCTAGGGCACCAGGAGACGTACAAGAATATAGTAGATGAGTAGCAGACAACCCAGAAAGCCATCTGAAATAGATCAGATGAATTGTAAAACATTCATCTAATGGGATATTAGTGGTGAAAATGAACAGATTATAGTTACTCGTACACAAATGAATCTCAGAAACATAAGACTGGGCTTAATAAATCAGAGAAGCATACATGCTGTACGCCTCCGTTGATGTGAATTCCCAAAGTAGACGACACTGAAGAAGATCGGTCTTCTTAGGAATTCATTCGTAAGTGACGAAACAGTAAAGAGAAGGGAAGGATGGTCAAGCCCGAAGTCAGGATAGTGGTTCAGCCTCTTTTCAAGTCCAGGCAGAGACACAAAGGTGCTGGTACTGTTTCATCAGAATTGTAGATACATTGGTATTCATTTTTTTCTTCTTTATGTCTGTGTGTGTGTGTGTGTGTGTGTGTATAAACTTTATACAATTATTATACAATTTCAAAACAGACGTATATACACTCAGGAAACTTCCTTGCGTGGTCTGCCTGACCCGTGGTAAGTTACCCATGGAACTAGTCAGTTCTGTGAATACAGCAAGGCCTAGAACACTGGCCATGGGTGGAAGAAGCTTCTGGTCCTCCAAATCTTCAGCTCTAAGCTGGGTCTTAGAGGGGTACCGTGTGCAGGAGGGCGATTGATGGACTATATGCTCATCCTTGCCACCGAGCAAACAACCGGAAGTGGGTGGGAAGTTAGCCACTTCCCATACGAGGCCGGCATGCTTCTGGGCACACCATAGCCTCTCCAGTGATCGCTGGATTTTTCCATAGGTAGGACAGGACTGGTTATTGGAGCCATGCTAGGTTTTGGTCTTCTCTGCCATCTGGGGCCGAGATGCTCTGCTAGGAACATTTGTGAATGGTTCCTGGACCCATAGTCCTAGCTGGGAATGAGTCTGTGGTCTGAGAGACAATCATGTGGAGTAAAATGAGGAGAAACCAGCCAACTGGTTCCAGTGACTTTCTGCAGTTTAGATCGTGCACACCTAACCGGCAGAGGGTTGTTGTTGTTGTTGTTGTTTTTTTAAAGATTTATTTTTTTGACAGATAGAGATTACAAGTAGGCAGAGAGGCAGGCAGAGAGAGAGAGAGAGGAGGAAGCAGGCTCCCAGCCAAGCAGAGAGCCCGATGCGGGGCTCGATCCCAGGACCCTGGGATCATGACCTGAGCCGTCCTGGGATCATGACCTGAGCCGAAGGCAGAGGCTTTAACCCGCTGAGCCACCCAGGCGCCCCAGGCAGAGGGGTTTTTGAAGGTTTTTCGTGTAAGTTGGAGTTCACTGTTCTGTTCAAGTGATCTTGGAGTCAGTCCTTCTGACCGGCCACTAGGCATCGCTGTGTGGAGATGAAGGAAGAGGCTGGTCGGGAGAACTGCCTGACTGATGGGATTTTTAACATTAGCTTGTGTTCTATGGCAGCAGGGGGCTTTATCCCCAAGGCAATGGTTTTTATTTTAATTTTTTTTAAAGTTTCTCTTATTTAAGTAATCTCTATACCCAGTGTGGGGCTCACACTCACGACCCCAAGATCTAGGGTTGCATGCTCTTCCAATGAGCCTGCCCGGTGCCCCAGGGCCATGGGTCTCAAGCAGAGGGGTTATGTGAGCTGATGTGAGCATTGAAAAGGTCAATCTGTCATTCCAGATCCCCTCCCTGCCCCCACTCCCCTCTCCCAGACCCTGGAAGACAGAACCTAGGGTGACTAGGCCAGTTCGTCGTCTCAGACAACACTGTCCCCTCATGATCAGGCCAGACACCCCCACTGTAACCCAGGGGAGCCATGCCTGGAGGCACACAACCCTGTGTTCCAACCACAAATCCACTTGGCTATGATTTGGTCTCTGTTTGTGTCCTTCTCGGCCACTGCCCCAATTGCAGACCTTTGCCCTACTCTTTTGGAGGAGGCACTTTCATTTGGGCCAGAAAGTGGGATCCGCTTTGCCTGGTCATCACTGCTGCTGTCGGTCCACCATCCGCCCTCTAAAACACACCTCCTTTGAATCTCAGACCTACCATTCAGGCAAGCCACACCTTGGTCCACACCCTTCCTGGTCACTGCTGTCTACAGAGGTCCTAGTTGTTCCCCTTTATTCTTTGGACACTTGGCGCCTGCTCAGAGCCTTTGCCCCCCCTTTAGCTCACCTGCATTTCACGCCCAACCGCCGCTTGTTAGCCACATAACCTTGCCTAATGTTATTGAGACCTTGTGTGGCCCCTTTCCCGAACTGCCTGATACATTCTGATTGTTCCCTCACGAACTTCTCTGGTGAAACCTTCACTCTGCTGGGACACGTTCGGCCCCTGCACGTCCTCTGGGCTTGCACCGCACAGGCCTCCGCTTTGGTGATTTTTGCACTGTATTTGCCTGTTTGCTTCCGATCTTCCTCTCCACTGTAAGCTCCTTAGGGCAAGGCTCCGTGACTTCGGTTCTGAATTCCGGGTGCCTCACACAACACTGGGAGCAGAGATGCTGGAACTCTTCATGGGACGGACGGCCGAATGTGCATTTGCCGTGAATGCAAACGCGGCGCAGAGCAAACAGACATTCCAGTGGGGTGCCACAGAAGGCCTTCTTAGATACTTTTTTATGGTCTTGCAGTTTTCCGTTATTGTCAGCCTTGTAACTGTCCGTGTGCATTTTCTGTGGAAAAGGGGATCAGGAGGCCAATTCGCAGGCTGCATACACCCAGATGGAGGGGCCATGTGGCCGGAAGGCCTCTGGCCTCTCGATCGGTCCGTTTCCACTGCTTCTGGCGCTCCTCTCAGTGCGCTTTCAACCCCCCTCCCCTGCCGTGCAGTGGAGAACGAGGCCCACTGTGACTTCGTGAAGCTGCGGGAGATGCTGATCCGGGTGAACATGGAGGACCTCCGGGAGCAGACCCACAGCCGGCACTACGAGCTTTACCGGCGCTGCAAGCTGGAGGAGATGGGCTTCAAGGACACGGACCCCGACAGCAAACCCTTCAGGTACCCCTCCAGCCAGCCCGGCCCACCCTGTGACTGTGGAAGCCTTGCCCCGGACCCTGCCCACAGGCGCGCTTGTTTCTTTGGACTCGGGCTGCCCCGCCAGATTTCCAAGCTGCTCCTTCCCCTCCCTCCCCTTGTCAAGCCCAGATGATGGGACCTGGTAGCAGTCATTGCACACTTGTCGGTGACCTTCATGCTCTTCAGGCACTGTCCTTAGTGTCTGCGTTCAAGGGCAAGTTTTTTTTTTCGACTGTGGGATGTTGATAATCTCTGACATACTTCTCAAATCAGAATCTGAGATGCTTTCAGACAAAAGGAGTGTTTCTTTTTTTTTTTTTTTCTTTAAGAGGCATGTTTCTGAAAGTGGTTTTCTATGCCGACAGGAGCCGTCTGATCTGTCTGCATGATGTGTGACATAAGTCCCACACTTGAAATCACCATGGGATGTCCTTTATTACAGCTCAGTCCCCTCTCAGGAAGTGTCGGGCCTCAATTAGGAAGTGAGGGGGTGCTGTGGGCCCAGGTTTTCAGGTGGTCCCTGAGATCCCACAGTACCTGTTCCCAGCATGAAGTCGGCCTAGGGGCAGAGCCTGGCCAGTTCTGCAGGGAGGCCTAGTTCGGAAGGAGCGGACTCGCTCCCCTTCGGGGACAGGGGCGGCTGGAGCTCCCGGGGATGGGGGAAGTTGTGCCCACCTCTCTGGTGGGCACTCCCTCAGTTTTCTCTCTCCTTCCCCTCCCAGAGCTTTATCTTTTTTTAAGATTTATTTATTTATCAGAGAGAGAGGGAGCACAAGTGGGGTGGAGGGAAGGGGCAGAGGGAGAAGTAGGCTCTGCACTGAGCAGGGAGGGTGATGCGGGACTCGATCACAGGACCTTGGGATCATGACCTGAACTGAAGGCAGACGCTTAACTGACTGAGCCACCCCGGTGCCCATCTCCCTCAGCTTTAATCTGCTTCTGTGCCCCCTGTTCATCTCTAGTCCCCGCCCCTCTTCCCGCTCCATCCTGGACACCTGTTACCCAAATCTTTACCCTCTGCCCTGGCTGCTTTCCACATCGCAAGCCAACATGCTCATCCTGAAGAAATGCTCCCTTAACTCTTCCTCCTCGCCGCTCCCCCGCCCTTTCAAGAAGTGTGGTTCTGGTGGGAAAGAGAAAGAACGGTTTGTAATTACTGCCTTCTGCCCCCACCGCGCCTCTCCGAGGTTGACAATCACATACTCGTGGCTAGTTATTGATGGGGCCTCCGAGTCCCATCGTTTTCTATTTCACCACGTCGTTCAGTATCCCTCCCCACCGCCTCTTTCCCGAAATTCTCTCTGCCTTTGGCTTCCCTCACACTGGCCGGGCTGGGTCGGGTCCTTCTCTCTCGTTCCTCCTCTGGGCCACACTGGCAGGCTCCTTTTCTGCAGCTCACTTTCAATGTTGGGGTACCTACCCAGGGTTCCTTCCTAGGGCCTCTGCTCCTGTCCCTCTGTGTTCTCTTGGCAGCAAGTTCTTTCTACAATCAGCCCTTCTTACCGCCTAGAAAGAGATGACTCCCACGCCGAAATCGTACTTTTGAACCCCAAATCCATTGCTCCAGCTGCCAACCAGATATTCTGACTGGGACGCCCCACGGAGGACATACCCCCAAGTGCAGTGGTCTAAGCTTCACTCCGTCTTGTCCCCGCATAAACACACCCCTTTCCCAGAGTTCCCTGCTGTACTTCCTGGGTCCACTGTCCACCTGGTTGCCTGAGCCAAAAAACCCAAATTATTCTAACGTCCTTCTGCTTCTCTCACTGTCCCGTAGGTTCCCTCAAATCTGCCATCCCTACTGGCCCTTAACATGCGGATCCTATCATTCCTTCTTTAAAAAAAAAAGATTTTATTTATTTATTTGACAGAGATCGCAAGTAGGCAGAGAGGCAGGCAGAGAGAGAGGGAAGCAGGCTCCTTGCCAAGCAGAGAGCCCAACACGGGGCTCGATCCCAGGACCCTGGGATCATGAACTGAGCCGAAGACAGAGGCTTACCCCACTGAGCCACCCAGGCACCCCTCATTGTTCCTTCTTTATTCCATTTCCTCCATCCCCACCCATCTCCTCCCAACACCCCCTGCCCAACCCACGCCTGGCAACCTTATTCTCTGTATTTTTTAAATTATGTTGTTAGTCACCATATAGTACATCATTAGTTTTTGATGCAGTGTTCCATGATTCATTGTATTTAAGAGTCTGGTTTTTTTTTGTTTGTCTGTCTCTCCTTTCTCCTTGTTCATTTGTTTTGTTTCTTAAGTCGCACATACGGGTGAAATCACCTGGCATTTGTCTTTCTCTGACTGACTCCTTTCACTTAGTCTTACACCCCCTGCCCGCCCCCGGCTCCATCCATCTTGTGACAAATGGCAAGATCTCATTGTTTTTTTCCGGCTTTCTTGCGGGAGTGAGCGATCCCGTCATTTTTTCTTTGGACAGTGGGGAAGTCTGTCCTTCATGCAACAGCCAGAAGGGTCTTTCTCATTTTCAAATGGCATGAAGTCAGTCCTCCTGCTTGAAACCCTGCAGTGGCTAAAAGCCCAAGTGTGTAAGGCGACCTTCAACACCTGCTCTCTCCTGCTAAACTTGGGAACCTCACCTTCCTCTGCTCCAAAGCTTCTGCGATCCTCGCCCGCCATCTTGGACCCGCCCGGCTCCCCAAGTGCATCATCATCTCTCCACACGCGCCCTTCCACCTGCTGCCCTCTTCAGAGCATGAGCCCTCCTCTTCTTCACTAGGCTGACTCCCGTGGCTTTAAAACTGAGGCTGGAGGCAGGGAGACTTGGCCCAGGCACCTCCCAATAGACCGACCAGGAGTTCCTTAGTGGCGGGCCCAGTGGCTGTTGGCTCTAGATGCTGAATGACTAGCATAGTGTCGCTTGGGCCTGTGTCTAGCACATGGTGGAGTCTTACCACGTGTTTTTTGAAATAGTCTACTAATGTGGTCTATTTTGGAGCCAGGACGTGGGAGCCAGATGCAGAGGAAGGACCCAGATTAAGAGACCAGAGACCCAGCTTCTGGTTCCTGCCTTGCCTCTATCTAGCCATGCGGCCTTGAGCAAATCGCCTCACCTCTCTGGTCCTCTTTCCTCACCTGGGTAACCGAGTCAGAGAAACAGATGCTCAGAGTCACTTTCAGTTCCAAGTGTCTTATCAGTTCCCCAGGGCTACCCCAGCCCCCGTGAGCAGCCCGTGACCCTGCAGTCACACGCCAAGCCAGCTGCCTGCAGCTTTATGGTTCTGTCTTTGCACCTCTCCCAGAATGGGGGAAGGGGGGATGGGAAGACCCAGGGAGGATCACTGGGGCCACTTTTCATTGATGAAGAGCCATTCTAAAGGCAGGGGAATTAACCTGACTGTATTTGCAGCTTACAGGAGACATATGAGGCCAAAAGGAATGAGTTCCTGGGGGAGCTCCAGAAAAAAGAAGAGGAGATGAGACAGATGTTTGTCCAGAGAGTCAAAGAGAAAGAAGCTGAACTTAAAGAGGCAGAGAAAGAGGTAAATGTGACCCTGACTGCCCAAAAGACAGGAAGAGGGGGGCTCAGCTTGGACTCAGCAGAGGCTTCTGCCCCAAGGACACAGCCGGCAGGAGCCTCAAGGCTTCCAGGCAGGAATGGGGCCCGGCATCAGCAACCCTGCCCTCGCTGGCACCGAGGACGCTGTGAAATCTGTGTCTTCTTGATCCCTCATTCCCCAGGGCCGGGATGTGTTCTCATTCTGTGTCCCTTAATTCCCTAGAGCCTTGCACTCCCGTAGCCACTAGCCACGTGTGGCTGTTTACACTTAAATGGACTAAAATGAAATAAAATGTAAAACTCAGTTTCTCAGTCGCATTAGCCCCATTTCAAATGCTCAGTCCTCCTGTAGCTGGTGGCTACCATGTTGGAGAGCCCAGCTATGAACATGTCCATCACCGCAGAAAGTTCTATGGGGCAGTGCTGCTCAAGAGTCAAGGGAAAAGTCCATGGCATAGATAATGATTTTTTTTTTCAGTTTCACTTTTTCAAAAGCAAAATGCTACCTGGTACATTGGAGGAGATGAGAGGCGTTCTCAAAGATAAATGAGTGAAAGGCCAGTGACTGAAAGCCAGCTTAGAGCAAACGGATGGCCACAGCTTCCATCACCATACCCCAGGGGACAAGTGAAAGCAGGTCTGCTCAGCCAGCCTGTCATCCATCTCCCCTTACTAAGTGGCAGTCCCAAACACCTGTGGGACCCGGAGACCTGTCCTCCTCCGTGATATGATTTGATTGCTATGGAATCGTAAATTCTCTCCAGAACCCTCAAAAGAAAGTGAGGTTGTACTTGGTATTCAGGGGACTTGATCACGTTCTGCTTTGTTAGCACAGTGGCATGCCAGAATGTTCTTACCGTTCTCCTTTGGGTGTCTGGGTTCTATCCAGGGCTAGCTGAGTCTCCCCTTGGTCAAAGCTGAGGTCTCTGCACTCATTCCATTTTATAAAATCCTTTCATCTCCTTCCACGTCTGAGGACAAGTATATTCTCTGACCAGCTTTGGCACTGCTGAAGTTTTCCTGCAACCCGTGGTGATCCTCCCTGACCAGAGGG
Source organism: Meles meles (assembly GCF_922984935.1). Taxonomy (NCBI): domain Eukaryota; kingdom Metazoa; phylum Chordata; class Mammalia; order Carnivora; family Mustelidae; genus Meles; species Meles meles. Next base: position 101,909,572 of record NC_060087.1, on the reverse strand, counting down.
AGTAAGGAAAGGCAGAGGCCCCCTCTCATATTGGGCCATCTTGCCATATAATCCTCCAAAGTATGGATTAACCTTGGGCAAATTCCTTCATTTCTCTGCCCTATTTCCTCATAAAATACAAATAGCACCAGAATGGTTCTTGAAACTAATTATTAATTAGTAGACATTAATAACAGTCCCCTGACCACATTCAAGAGCAGAGACGTGGAGGTGAGGTGGCAGGGGAGGGACCTACCCCAGACACCATGCCCTCTGGTGCCATCACAGCAATCCCTGGCAGAAATGTCTCCTCAGGTCTCCGCCAGTCCCGCTGGTCCCCACCTGCCCTGGACTTGGCTCCGTGAGGAGCTGCTCCCGGGGGGCCTCCCCTCAGACCCCCTGTGCTTCCCTGCCAGCTGCACGAGAAGTTTGACCGTCTAAAGAAACTACACCAGGACGAGAAGAAGAAGCTGGAGGATAAGAAGAAGTCCCTGGACGATGAAGTGAACGCCTTCAAACAGAGAAAGACAGCGGCCGAGCTGCTCCAGTCCCAGGGCTCCCAGGCTGGAGGCTCACAGACTCTGAAAAGGGACAAAGAGAAGAAAAAGTAAGTGGTGGGCTGCTCCGGGGCTGTGGCTTCTCTCTCCTCCTGCTCATCCCCTCAGCACAGGGCCTGGAGACTGGGCAGGGGGTGAGGGCTGGTGGCCAGAGGTGGGCTGACAGGTGCGTTTTGCCTTTGGGTCCCTATCACTGGTCTCCGTGTCCCCTGAGTTGGGGGAACTGAGAGTAGGGGCGGGCTGTGGTCCCGGGCCCTGCTCGGCTGGGTGGGAGAGCCCGGCAAGGTCCAGGTAGCAGGGGAGGGAGGGACAGAAGAGGGGCAAACGGAGCATGGGAGGGGAGGAAGAAAGGAGGAAACCATGAGATCTGGAGAATTGCAAGATGAAGGAGGAGGAGAGCTTAGAAGGTAGAGGAGAGAGCCCGCCTTAGCAGAAGCCCCCAGCCACCCTCTTTCTCCCCGAGAGGTTGGCGCCAATGTGGCTTACGGGCCTGCTTGTTCATCCTGTGTCTGAGGTTTTCACCTCCCCATGCCTGTAGCCCCCCAACCCGCTTCTCACTTAGCTGCAGCCAGCAGTTTAACTGCTTTTACTGAAGGCTGCAGCTCAGTCCGGGTCTCCCAGTTTGTGCCATCCCTCCCTCTTGGCCGCATCATTGTCGGGTGGTGAGTACTTGGTGGGGAGCCCCCAGGTGCTAGTAGACTGCACGTGCCCCAACCTCAAGCTGGGCAGTGAATGTAGAGTCTGTCCGTCCCCCCGGTATTTGGTAAGGCGGGACAGCACGGGCTCCTGCTCCCGTGCGGGCCCATAATCCTGAGCTGCCTCGAGGCTTTGCTGGCCCGAGCTCCCCGTTTGGCATCCCGGAGCCAGAGGAGAGGAAAGGATTCCCAGGGGGACCTATCCGGGGTTCCCCTGGGCTCTAGTTGCTTACACAGTGTCTCACGGGAAGCCCTCACGGGGAGTCTGGGCCACGTCCTTACCAAAGGGACCCCAGGATCTAAAAGGTGTCCACGATCTTTACCTTCTGTTCTTAGCGACTTGTTCCTGCCTCAGCTGATCACTTAGGAATAAAACAGGGGCTTCGGCACAACAGTAAAGTAGTTACTGTCTGAACGCACTCAGTGCCCCAATCCAGTCATTCGAAAGTGCAATTTGAACATTGTCACCCATGAGCCCAGAAATTTGTGTTACTGAGTCCCCAGACTCTGTGTCAGATTCACGGACTAATGAACTTATTTTGTGTTACCTGATGGACAAAGTTTAACTAGCCAGAAAAAAGCCTCTTTGGCCACACCGTGTATTAACTGATCTGGGCTTGTGTGTGAGTCACACCAGCAAGAATGGGTTCCTATTTTTAAGATTGGAAAAAACTGAATCTGTCCTCCAGCTCTAACCTGCTGCCTTCTCGGCCTGGGATATTTGTGAACTCAGTCCCCAGGCCAGCCTCACAGCCTGCTCGCAGGAACGAGGAGGCTTCTTTGTTTGGACAACCGCACTGACACTAAAATGTAAATATTCCCTATTCAGACACTCGCTTGAAGTTCCTCCCAGACCAGGCGCTCCCTCCTAGTGGTCTCACGTGGACAGATCCCCCCTCTCCCGCTCCAGGCAGAAGACCCTCCATAGCTAGACATGTCTTCTCCAGAGGTTAAGAAATTTGACCCGTGGTTCAGGGGTCCCTACCCGCCCACCCTCCCTCTCCCCCACCCCGACTCTTCCTCATTTCCTTTGATCGCTAACCCTTCATCGTTTGCATCAACTCATAAAATTGGATTTGTCCTCAAGCTCACTCTCTCTTCATCAGCTCTTACTGTTTTACAGTTAACTCTGCTGTTTGCTGCATGCTGCATGAGACCCAGGTCCTGGTAAGCTTTATTCACTCTCAGTCGAACTGGCGGTGGCTTCTAGAACACATCTCCCCAAATCCCGCTCTCCACTCAACACACATACTCAATCACCAAAAAGCTGCTTCACCGTCCTAGCTCTTGTGACTGACAGCATTAAGCAACAGTTCGCTGTAGTCTCCAGGGTACGTGTGGAATGTTGGCCTGCGTGGGGACAAGCGGAGTGGTTTTAGACATGCCGCTGCAACGGCTTGGTGGCCTAGGTGGATTCTGTGACGGGTAGCTGAGGTGTCAATTGTGGCTGTTTCTTTCTCTTAAAAGTGCCCTAATCATCACTTTCAGAATTAACTAATGGGTAGTGATGAGGGAGATCAATGGGCTCGCTGGTCTGTCCTGTAATGTCAGGGTTGACATTGAACCCCAGGTTTGGGAATGTTCCAAGTCAACGGAAACTTGCTTCTCTGTTTCCCTCTGGTGGCCATTTCTTATTCAAGGGATTCAAGTTCTCAAATTTGCCTTTGGCTCTGTGCCCACCCCCCTCCCAAAAAAACCATAATAAAAATGGAAGAAAATGAGGTTTAAAATATTGTAGAGATTTCCTTACATCTCATTCTATAAAGACCAGCTGCCTGAACTCCTCGATAAGAAGGCAAGTAGGCAACCTTTGGCAGCATGGATTGACAGAGAGAGGTCACAAGTAGGCAGAGAGGCAGGCAGAGAGAGTGAGAGGGAAGCAGGCTCCCTTCAGAGCAGAGAGCCTGACATGGGACTCGATCCCAAGACCCTGAGATCATGACCTGAGCCGAAGGCAGCGGCTTAAACCACCGAGCCACCCAGGCGCCCCAGCAGCATGGATTCTTGAGGGCTGATATGTCTGTGGAGTGAATACAGTCCTTGGCATCATGTAGTTTTATAAGTTAATTATAGCAACGATTAAGCACCTTTTATCTATTCTTCTAGACTCAGTGAGTAGCAAGGGAACATAATATATATGTTTCACAGAATTAGGCTTACTGCTATTTTTTAAACTTGGCCATAGAAGCTTCCAGACAGGAACAAGAGAGAAGAGAGTATAATGTAGCCCCGTGTGTCCACAGCCCAGTCTCCAAAAAACTCTCAAGATATGGCCAATGTCATCTCATCTGCTAATCCCAAACCTGCTGGATTCCTGTAAAGCAAAAGCCATATCATTTCATCTGTCAGTACTTACGCAGGGGTCTCTAAGAGATGATGACTCTTAAAAAAAAAACAAAAACCATAACCACAATGCCACCGTTACCACACCTACAAAAAGGCCCAATTTGTTACTATCACATTCTAACCAGTGTTCCGAATACCCCGGCTGTCTCATAAACGCCTTCCACATTTGGCTTGTCTGGATCACGGAATGTAAACTATCAAGAAGGCTTCTCCCCACAATGTAGTTTATGATTTAAATGGACAGCCTGCTGTTATTCGCCAAACCTGTGGCTGGCAGTATCGGTCTGGGGACTTCGGGCAGCTGGCAAAACATCCTAATTTCAAGCAAATCTCCAGGAGGAAGTCCCCAGAGGCTTCTGAAACACAAGGCCCCTGAAATTGCGCCAAAGGAAACCCTAAAAGAATAATGCAATGATTTATTGTCTGGCTTAAAGGCAAGTCTTAGAGCCCCTGTTAGTTGACGAGAATGAAGCTGCAGATCTCCATTTGGGAAGACTTGGAATTCCTAGAGCGTCTGTCCACTGCCGTGGCTCTCATGCCTCCAGCCGAGTGTCTGACTCCTCTAGGGGCTCTGTGTATTTGCCCTCCTGTTTCCAGGGAGGACCGCAGCAAACACGAAGCCTGGTGGGTTAGACTTTGGTTGACTTTGGTTGCAGTGCCCAGGGCCTGACACAGTTTGGTTCATGTTTTCCTGAGTAAATCATTGTTAGTAGCCATTACGAAAATGACTTCTGGCAAACCTATAATGAAAGCCATGCTGTACAAGTGAGAGACAGTTGGCAACCAGTGGGAGCAGCCCACCCCAACCCCAAGTAGATCGGCTTTTCCTGGCAGGCTTCTCCCCAGCAGACTGTGAGGATGGTCCCAAACCAAGTAAGGGAGGGGGGACCTGGGCTCCAGGGCATCTGAAAGCCACAAGGGCAGCCTGTCCCTTCCTCCAAAGCCCTCATTCCAGGGGCAGATCACAAAGGCCACCCCTCATTAACTGCAGTGCGGGCAGAGGGAGGCTCGCTGTTCCTCTCTGGTTTTGAAATGTCTGGAGGATCTAGGGGCCCACAGTCTGCACTTGGAAGAGATATTCCTCTGGGACCCCTACACCGTTGCCCTTACTGTTATCTCAATGGTTTCTGGCCCCTTCGCCCGTGGGGTATGTGTGTGTGTGTGCATGCACACAGGATGTGGACAGGATACACATACCAAAATATGTCCGCCTGCCCATGCTGCCCAGAGCATAGGCCGTCGCCATGTTGTTTAGGTCTCTCCTCCCCCAGGAAGTAGACAAAGACTAGAATAAGGGGTGAGCATTTGTGTGGCATTTTAATACTTTCCAAAGCGTTTCTCCAGATGACGTATTATTTTCCCCTTACAACAATCCTGTGAGGCAGAGAAGAAAGGAATAATCTTCAGTTTGCAAGACAAATGGATGGAGGAGTGGGGAATTTCAGAGGTTTACCAAGGCTCCCAAAATGAGTTAGTGGCAGGTAACTGTGGTCTGGACCCTATTGCACACCCCTCAGCCATCTCCAGATACTTCTCAGTCCTGCCTCAGGGTACCAGTTAGTTAAGTGGGGCTGCTCCAAAGTCCATCTGAGGAGAAACCTCCACCCCCTCTTCTTTCCCTGTGGGACAAGACAAGCCATGGCCAGCAGCCTGAGGCCCCCTGGTTGGAGATTTGCTGACTGGACTCCTGTACAGTGTCTTGGGGCGGGGCATCAGGACCTAGTAATTAAGAAGAGAGAAAGTATTCTTTGGCTGTTGATAATTATTTTGCTTAGCTAAAGTAACTCTCCTGTCACTCTGAGGGGTATGGGGATATGTGAGAAAGAAAGCATGTTTCCAGGAGCCAATGCAATAAGACCTTATTCTAACATAGCTATGTCCTAATTTATCCATTAGCCATCGCGACAATTTCCTTCTAACCTTTTGTTGTTGTTGTACATTAATCCATCCATTCATTAACCCAACTTCTCTTTTCATTTTCAGTTTGGGCTTCCTGTAGACGCCCTTTTCCTGCGCAACAGAGCTGGGCCTCCCTTTCTCTAATCTCCCCTTAACATGCCTGAGGGGGCACACAACCCATGCCCTCCCCTCTTTTCCTGCCAAAGTTTATAGAAGCCTGGGAGTCTGAGGATGGTGTCTGGCCTCTGGTCGAGAAGCCAGCGGTCACGTGGCTCGGAAGTGGAGATGCCTCCTGCATCCCAGTCCCTCCCCCTGCCCACCACCGCCAGCCACTCCCCTGCCATCTTTGCCAGACTATAACATGTTCGAGGGTCCCATCTCGTACTCTCCACCACCAGCTTCCCTGTTCGAATTCTGATTGCTGCTTTTTTCCCTGAAGTATTTGCCTCCACCGTGGCTGCGTAAGCGCCAGTGAGTCCCAGTTAGTCCCCATGCACTGGGCTTCCCTGACCCCCTCCTAACCCCCAACAGGAGCCATGGCCCCTTCTGAGAGAGCTCCAAAAGGAGATCCTCTGGTGCCTTTTTCTTCAGGCCTCTCAGCCCCACCTTTTCCAGTTTTGAGTTGCTCCAAGTAAGTGCACCCAAGTTGTGTTAAAAATCCAGAACCAAGTCCTTTCCAGAAAACATGACTGCTGAAGAAAAGACCATAAACCTCTGCTCTAATTCCAGATACCCCACAAATGCAGAAGGGAGAATAAACCTGAATGTTATTATCAGCCTAGTGTCTTCAATGATAGGCTTCTGGAATTCTGAGGTGTCTCAGTATCTCCATTCCACTCAGGCAGGCCTAGTTGCAGGTTCATGCTGGAAACTGCCAGACTGCAAGGTCAAAGAAGCAATGTTGTCAGCTTTGCTCTGATGCGGCTTCCAGTCTTTAGTTGGTGCATGGGATGAATTTTAACCTGTGTTTTGCATGTGTCCCCCCCCCCACCCACCCATAAGAAGAGGCGAGACTGTCAGCTGGGTGGAGAGAAGAGGGGTTCTGTCTTGGAAGGTCCCAAACTTTATCTGGATGTGATATTTAAAACATAGTTCGGCCCCAATTTTTATAACGGGCCCATCGGATAGTGGCTTTGGGAACCCCTTGGAAGTAGAGAGCCCTCCACTGTCAGGGCCACAGGGTACAGTGTCCTTTGGTGTTTGGCCCGCGAGAGAGAGAGAGAGAGAGAGAGAGCGCGCAAGAGAGCGAGAGAGCGAGCTGAAGGTCACGTGGCAATAATGTGTGGCTAATGCGCCGTTTCTCTGCCCTTCCTTTGCAGTAATCCATGGCTGTGTACTGAATAGTATTCCCCGCTACAGCTGGACTGGACTCCATTTAGCCTTTTAAGCCAAGGTTCCTCTTTTAACTGACAGCTTTCCTTTGGGGGAAGGAGCAGACAGCACCCCCAACCCCACCCCCCCCACTCCCCGCCTCAGCCACAGACTTCCACTCAGAGTCCCACCTCTCCTTCTGAGTTCTGCCTCCGAGTCCACTGGCAATGATCACGACCTCCTTCTTCTTTACTTTTTTTTTTAGGGTTTTTTTGGGGGAGGGGATCACTTTCCCCCCCAAAACACGTAGTAAAACCAGGCTATGCCAAATTTTCAGGGCTTTCCGAAGTGCTGAGGATGGGGAGGGGCTTTCCTCTCTTCCCTAAGAGATTGTAAATAATACAGGAAGCGAAAAGTAGAAGCAACAAGAAACGAATGTACGCACATGTTCTCTGTTCTTGTCGGCAGAGCAAGAGTGCAGTTTTTATGTGTAGTGTTGGCTGAGTCACTCATTGGTTAGTGGCCAGAGGCAAATTTGGAGTTTCTTGAGAAAAATCCAAGTCTCCTAGGGGAGGATTTTAGGAGATCCCACGCTTGGAGGTTCAAAACAAAACAAACAAAAAACGATATTCCGCCAGTAGCTCCGAGAGATCCGACATTAGGGCTGGCAGGTGTCCTTGGGAAAGGCATCGCATTTGCTGTCTTGGTGTCCAGTCTTAACAGCTCTTTCCCAAGAATCTCAAACTCAAACAACCAGCCCGATCACCATTTCCCCGGGTTATCATTTGCATCACAAATGGGGGGCTTCTTATTTGCATTTGTTTACATATTAACTACTTGAGGCCTGAGGAGCTCTGAAAACTTCAAAAGTAGTAGACCCGCCAGCCAGCTGTGGGAGATCTTCAGGGACTAGGTGGGAAGGTCAGGGCCAGGGAAAAATTTTGGTTCCTCAAACAGATACGACCCAAAGGAAATGGAGAGCTGGAGAAGTCGAGGGACTGGCCCGATGTCCCAGTGCTGTTCTGCAGCCAGGCGAAATTCAGTGTCTCCTAACCCCGGCTCCGTGTCACAAATGGATTCAGCCTGTTCTTCTCTGTTGCTGGAGACCAAGGTCTTTTGATGTTGGGAGAAAACGGATAGTTGACATCACAGGGCCTTTGAGGTTTCCCCCTACCCCCATAGGAAACTATCTGAGGAGGGAGTGGGTGGGGGCCGGCAAAGCAGAGGACTCCAGGCCAGCTTCTGAGCTGAGTGTTTCTGCTGACGGTGCCTGTTGACCAGCCAACAGGTCCGCTTTCCGGGAATGCTGGACGGGGGTCCAGGCACGCAAGGGTGGAACAGGTGCCTTACAGGACCCTTGTAATCAAGGAAGTTTGGTAAAGGAAAAAAAAAATCTAACCTGCGAGGGAGCAGAAGGCCTTTCTGAAGTCAACTAAAAGGGTTAAAATAGTTCTTTTTGTAGTTCATAAGCATGATGATTGGGTGTTCACGCTCCCGTGTGACATGTGCCACCCTCAAACCTTGTTACGACCTCGGCACGTTACCCATCTGATGTGAAAAAAAAATTAGTTCTTTTCCTGGGTAGTTTTCTCACTGTAGACAGAAGCGGTTTTTTTTTTTTTTCTTTGTAATTCGTACAGTTGTTGTTGTTGTTGTTTTAAAAACCCTTAAGTACCCTGTTAACCTCTGGTGAGACCAATCCAGTCCGTATTTTCCCAGACTGGAACAGAATGGCTTTCCTGAAAAATTCCCACACGTGATCTCACACGCACGCACGCACACACACACACACACACAAACACACACACCCCCCATTCCTCTTAAGCCAAGAAGTTTCCTTTTTTCTCGCTGCGGTGCAAATCACTTCTGGTTTTGGTTTTAATCATTTGGCATTCACACGTGGCTGTTTTTTTGTTTTGTTTTTTTTTTTTTAAATTAAAACGAGAAGCTTCAAACCGGTGTGTGGTGTTCTTAAAAATCTTCTCAGCAGACTTCCGGTGGCTCCGGTCTGTCAGCGACCCCCTTCCTGACCTGTCTTCTCCTAGTGTCATCTGTGCTGCCTCACGAGACCCACGCCCCTTGCCTGGTCTTACTCTGAATGTCCTTTCTCTTGGGCTAATTTCATGTTTTCTTTCTCTTTCTCTCTCCCTCTCCAGCTTTTTTTAATCTTGTCTTCAGCAGCTGCACTAAGTCTCGAGGAGAAGACTGCCATTATCTTGTCTCAAACCAGAAACCAACCAATCCCCTTCTCCCCTCAAACTGGGCCCGTAACACATACACCACACTCCACAAGGGTTCTCCCGGCTTACATGGTATTTTAAATGGAAATGTCTTGTCCTTACCTAAGCAAGGCAGGAAAAGAAACTTCCGAACTGGAGAACGAACCAAATGTAACCTGAGAGAGACAGCCGCAGGACGACTCACCCAAGTGTCAGTGACGGGGACGGGAGACAGCTGTGGGTGTGGAAGCGCTGTTCCCAAGTTTCCCGGTTTTCCTTTTTAAACACCAGTTCTCCGGTCCAATGCGTTGACCTTCGATGGCCACTCACTGTTAAACATTTCTGAATATGAAAGAGAAAGTCAAGCGACAGTCCTCTCTTCAGCATTCACAGGCCTTCTGCAGAACTCACCCCGCCCCTGCCCCAGTAAGGGAGAAAACGGATCCATTCACCCTCAGGTGGGGGAAGGGAGAGACAGGAGGGGCTTTAAGGTTAGTAAGAGCAAAATTACTCCATTCAACCCTCCAGGGCCATTTGGGGTTTTGAGAGAGGTTTCTGCTCAACCTGGGGTCTGCAAGGAGAGTTTTGTGTTCATAGATCTGCCTTGAATTCATTGGCTTAACTTGCATCAAAATACCATGTAAGCGCGCTCTTTCCCGTATATCCCTACAATCATTGCCATTCCACTGTCTGGTGTCTCCTGAGCGAGCCTCTTTGCATGTTTTCCAGAATCTCTGTGTGTTTGTCTTTCTTCTCCTTTGTTCTTTTTGCTCAAAAGTGTGACCGGTCACCGCCCCTCTGGGGCTTTCATTTGCCAGGAGAAACACCCCAAAACCAGCACTGTTTAGCCTGATACCTTTCTAATGTCCATGTCAATTTTCAATAAAATTCAAAGAAATGCTCCATGGCTGTGTGATCTGATCTTAAATCGTTAGGTGATGCGTTCCACCAAGATTTGCCCTGGGAGGAGTGGGTAGCTGCCTTCTACGTGGATGACTCCCAGCGGCTCAGGGAGGCAAGCCCATATATAATCTTCACAAGTGGGCTGTCGTGCCCCCCTCTCGCCATTTGGGCCTGCAGTTCCCACAGGGCGGGCAGGGGGTGGGCAGGGAGTCCTCTACCTTTCCTTTATTAGCATGGATCTAACTGATGCATGGAGCTGATTGTCACCTAGGATAAAAGGTGGAGGAAGTGGAGTGCCAGATCCTGCAGAACAAGATTCTGGTGAGTTTTAATTCCTGCAGGAAAAGAACTCTGCACCGCACGTCTTTCTTTCATTTACTCCTATGATGTGAGCATCCCGGAAATTCATTGAATATGACCATGCTTCATGACTCGGAAAGCATTCTATAGATAACAAGTAGGACTTTACGTCCTGGGTCTACCAGGGAGGGAAGCCTCCTGTTGCCCCCAGCGTTAAGGTGGGCAAGAGGGGGGAAGGGTCAGCTTTTTACAATTCTGGTTGCGGTCGAGGTGGGGTTTTCTCTCCTCGGTTTCATTTCCCGATTGGCCAGAGGCTGAAGACCCAGAGACCTGAGAAATATCTCTCTTCTCCCCGAACCGGAGGAAACGACACTGTCCTGCGTTTGCGCAGCTCTCCCACTAGAGGGTAGCAGAGAGACACAGACAACACTGGTTTATGACGTCACTGAGCAGTGGCAGGCCCCTAGGCGTGGAAAAATAAGGGCGCTGGAGCCCGACACTCTTGCTGTGTGCTCTGCGGCAAGTTGGGTTAAAAACTTTTCTGTAAAAGGAGAATAGAAGTAACTGCTTTGCAGGGTGATTGTGAAATCTACATGAGCAAATGAAAATTAACAACCTGGTTCAATAAACCATATCCCTTATTAAGGATGGAGTTTTCCCTTTACTTGAAGTACCTTAGGTTCCTCTAATCCAGGGTTTCTCAACCTCAGCACTATTGACATTCGAGGCCAGAGAATTCTTTGTCATAGGGGCCGTCCTATGCATTATAGCGTGTTTAGCACTCTCCCTCCCTCCAAGTTGTGATAACCCAAAATGTCCCCAGACATTGCCGAATGTCTCCTGGAGGGCAAAATCATCCCATATTGAGAACCATTGTTGTAGGCCAGGGGTCAGCAAACTTCTATACAGGACCAGCTGGTAAGTTATTTTAGGCTTTGCAGCAATATGGCCTCTGCAACTGTTCACTCCAGCACAAAAGCAGCCATAGATAATATGGAAAAGGATGAACATGGCTAAGTGCCAATAAAACTTTATTTGTAGATACTGAAATTTGAAATTCACACGTGAATTTCATTTCCCTGTGTCCTGAATTCTTATCCTTTTGATTTTTTTTCAACCACTGGAAAATGCAAAAAGCATTCTTAGCATGAAGGCTTTCCAGATGCAGGCAGGGGGAGCAGATTTGGCCTATGAGCCATGGTTTGTTGGTTGGTGTATCATTGAACCTAAAGGCATTAGAGGCAACTGGCCAGTTAAAAGAAATTGCAAATAGGGATGCCTGGGTGGCTCAGTCAGTTAAGCATCTGCCTTCAGCTCAGGTCATGATCCCAAGGTCCTGGGATTGAACCCCGCATTGGGCTCCCTGCTCTGCGGTGGGGGGGGGGGGCTGCTTCTCCCTCTCCCACTCTCCCTGCTTATGCTCTCTTTCCCTTTCTCAAATAAATAAATAAAATCTTTAAAAAATAAAACATCAGAAATGAAGACAAATGACTGAAGACTTAATGCAAGTGAGGAGGGGGAGGGTTTGACTAAAATTTGCATACAGTTCTGCTAGAACATGGACACGTGGGCAGGGGCCTGCTGTGGCAATGAGGGCCTGCCCCTGGGACACTGTTGAAGCCAGTGACAATGCCAACTGCTTCTAGGGAGAGAACCGGGCCTCAAAAACCCTCAGAAGAGCCTAGCAGCCAGGCCTCCAGCTGTAAGCCCTGAGGTTAAGCAGTATCCTCTTCTATCTGAAATGCCCTCACTTGGGGAGATTCCTCCCTTTACCAAATGTGCAGCTTTCTTGCGAGGTCATTCTTTTAAAATGCGGGTCTCCCTGGAAAGAGCTGTGTATCAGACAGTAGAAACCCACAGCGGCTTTGCCCCCTGGAACTACCTTAACATGGGTGTCTGTCCAGCCCCTGCACTACCTCTTAGCTCGTCTGGCTTGGGCTTTAGAAGGAACCTACCCTGGGCTCAATATCTATAAAAAACTATACATCGATCTGCTATATATAGACTTGGGGCCAAACTCCTTATCTTGGTTTGGGGCTTAAATTACTTGTTCTCAATCCAATAATAAGGATATATTAAACGCCTCCCATGGGTTTGACCCTGTGCCCTGCGCTGTGGGGGATACTGTTGCAGGAGATCTAGGTAGACACTGCTCTTGAACTCACGGACCCGCTGCATCTTATCTACTCAACGCTATTCTCCAGCCCTTCCTAATACCCAGCCTTCATTCCACTCTCCTGGAGATACGCAAACTATTTGTCGGCTTTGTCTGAAATACCCTCGATTTGAATCCTGCTTTCAGGGCTCAGACCCCGCCTTCTCCTTGAAGTCTTTCTTGATCCCATCCACATCCATGTATCCCAATCTCTTCTCCATTTTCAAGCTTCCTAGTTGAACTTTTATGATCTTTTCTGCCTCCTATTTGAGAGACTTCCCTCCTCAAGAGATGTCAAGCTTCCAAAGGGTTGGAACATAATTTACAGCCCTTCAGAGAGCTCCGCAAAGAGCCGGCCACACAACCAAAAATCATCAAGATGTAGCAAGATTGAGATTCTTCAGCAATGTAGGGAGCTAATGCACTTTCCAAACATTTAATTTTGGAATTAAGTTGTGAGACTGCTATAAAGTATATCTGCATACTCTTGACTCGGATTCGCCAGCTGATAACATTTGGCCCGTTTGGTTTGGTTTATCGTTGTGCGCTCTGTGTATACAGATATAGATCTACAGATGGCTATACATATTTTTTCTGAACCATTTGAAGGTCATTTACATGTATCATGGCTCTTTTTTTTTAATATTTTATTTATTTATTTGACAGAGAGAGCGATCACAAGGGGGCAGAGAGGCAGGAAGAGGGGGGAGGGAAGCGGGCTCCCTGCCAAGCCGAGAGCCCGATGCAGGGCTCGATTCCAGGACCCTGAGATCATGACCTGAGTAGAAGGCAGAGGCTTAACCCACTGAGCCACCCAGGTACCCCTGTATCATGGCTCTTTACCCCTAAATATTCCAGTGGGCATTTCCTAATAATAAGGATATTTTCGTACATAACCACAATTATTGACTTCATTAAATTTAGCATTTTTACAACACCTTCATCTATCGAATAACATGCTTTATAGCATTATTTTTTCCATATAGGATTTGGTCTAGGATCACCCATTGTGTCCCGTCTCTTTATTCTCCTTTATTTTTTTTTAATTTTTAAAAGATTTTATTTATTCATTTGAGAGAGAGAGAGCACAAGCAGGGAGAGAGACAGATGGAGAGGGAGAAGCAGACCCTCCGCTGAGCAGGGAGACTGATGTGGGACTCGATCCCAGGACCCTGGGATCATGACCTGAGCCGAAGGCAGAGGCTTAACTGACTGAGCCACCCAGGCATCCCTCTTTATTCTCCTTTAATATAGAATCTCTTTGTCTTTTTTTAAAAGATTTTATTTATTTGACAGACAGAGATCTCAAGTAGGCAGAGAGGCAGGCAGAGAGACCGGGGAGAAGCAGGCTCCCCGCTGAGCAGAGAGCCCAACACAGGGCTCAATCCCAGGACCCCAGGATTGTGACCTGAGCTGAAGGCAGAGGCTTTAACCCACTGAGCCACCCAGGTGCCGCTCTTTTTTTTTTTTTTATATTGATGTACATATATATTTTAGGGGGGGCGGGGCGGGGCAGATGGAGAGGGAGAGAAAGAATCTTAAGCAGGCTCCATACCCAATGTAGAGCCCAACACGGGGCTTGATCTTACAACCCTGAAAGGTGTAGGAGGTGAAATCCAGAGTTGGACGCTTAACCCGCTGAGCCATCCAGACGCCCCATGACATTGATATTTTTAAAATTCCATTTTAAAAATTGGTTAAGCGGCTGCCTTCGGCTCAGGTCATGATCCCAGCGTCCTGGGATCGAGTTCCACATCAGGCTCCGTGCTCGGCGGGGAGCCTGCTTCTCTCTCTGTCTCTGCCTGCCACTCTGTCTGCCTGTGCTCACTCTCTCTGACAATAAAATCTTTAAAAAAAAAAATAGATTGTTCTCATTTTGGGTCGAGTGTTGCCCAGGGGCACCTGGATGGCTCAGTGGGTTAAAGCCTCTGCCTTTGGCTCAGGTCATGATCCCGGGGTCCTGGGATTGAGCCCTGTATTGGGCTCTCTGCTCAGCAGGGATCCTGCTTCCCCGCCTCCCTCTCTCTGCCTGCCTCTCTGCCTACTTTGATCTCTGTCAAATAAATAAATAAAATCTTTTTTAAAAAGGTGTTGCCCAATTTCTCAGCTATATAATTACTGGGGTTTTTTTTCCTCCTTCTTTGCTACTAATAAACAGTCTGTACGGAAGCAGCTATAAATCCATGCAGATACCCTACTCCTCATCAAAAATTTCCTCCTAGATTTAGCATCTATTGATAATTCTTGCCTGAGCCAATCAACAAAATGATGATTTTCCAACTCCTGCACTCCCTTCATGTTTACCAATCAGCACACAGTATTCTATTGTAAACCAAGGCCCTCCCTTCTCCCACGTTACTTCTTTAGCTACTTTGTAGCACTGTGGACTTAGGACTCCCTATTTCTTCAGTAGTCATTGCTGTCCTTAATGATTTTGATGCTCAGATTACCAAGATTTGGCCAGTGGAAGCTCCTAGCTTTGCTTTTAATCCTCCAGGAAACATTCCTCAGGAGGATATTATAGTGCAGACTACTCTGGTCAAGAACTTTCGGTGAGTTAATTTCTGGGGTAGTTTATGGGGGTTGGGGTCAGGCTCAGGGCCTCCCTCCCTTATGTGTGTGTGTGTGTGTGTGTGTGTGTGTGTGTATACATATATATGTATTTTAAAGATTTTATTTATCTTACAGAGAGAGTGAGACATAGAGATAGAACATGAGCAGGGAGAAGGAGAAGCAGATTCCCCACTGAGCAGGGAGACTGATGCGTGGCTTGATCCCAGGACCCTGGGATCATGACCTGAGCCAAAGGCAGAGGCCTAACTGACTGAGCCACCCAGGAGCCCCGGGGCTCCCTCCTTTGAACAGTCACTGACTCCTCCATAGGAAAGGGCAGGGAAGGAAGCTCAGAGCCGTCCATGTGTGCAGTGTAAAGATGGTGGCAAGAGCCTGTGTTAGAGCAGAGAAAGATGATGGAGGAGAGGAGGATGAATGATGACAGAAGTTTCTGGATCATTTTAGGATTGTGATGGCTGCCTTTATCATTGCTCCCTCCTACATCTCTCTTCAACTACTATTCAATTTATTTCTGCTTAGAGGTCTCAGCTCCTGCTCACTGAGAAAATATCTGTGAGAAGGGAATGGGCTGAATGTAGGTTGGCTGAAGGATTTTTTGATCAGAAGGATTACCAGGGAAAGAAGGTCGTGGGGAATCATGCAAATTTTTGTTCTGTTTTCTAGAGGATGGAACTGCTTTTCCCATAGTAGGAATTACACATGGAATCCAGTTATGGCTGTCGCAGAGCAAATGGCCTCTAATATCAGTTTCACTGTCGTTCATTTTGTAATCCAAGTTCAAAACTCAGATTGTAGTTATTTGCTGCTATATGATGGAAACGTTTTAATCCAAGCTGACAGGAAGTAGTTTTTATTTTTTCAACTCTTTTTCTAGGCATATGTGTATTGACTACAATGCTGATTTTGATCAAAGTTGGCAGTTTAGGTTGAAATGAATTCAGCTGTGAAATAACAAATTGGCTTAAAATGTAGGCTCTAAGAAAATGAATTTCACAAGGTTGGGACATTGGGAAGAGCCTTCCTTCCTTCCCTCCATGATTCATTTAATTCAATAAATATCTTTAGAGTGTCTACAGGAGCCAGGTGTAGGTGCTAAAAGCAAGAGGAATGAGTTCCTTGTTCTTAAGAAGTGGACATTCTTGGAGGGTGGGAAAAGTGAAACTTAAAAAAAAAAAACCTTCCGAAGTTGATACATACTGTGAAGAAGAAGTAGCAGCCGCAGCAGCGGAGGAGGAGGAGGAGGCCGGGAGGGGGAGGGGGGGAAGAAGAAGAGAGGGAGGGGGAGGAAGAGGAGGAGGAGGAGGAGGAGGAGGAGGAGGGCAATGCAATAGCCAATGACTGGGGGAACACCAGTTAAGGAGTCAGGTGACAGAGATTCTGATCTCAAGTTTTGCCAGTAACAGTCTCTACAGCTTTCAGCAAGTCAGTTCACTTCTCTAGCCTTATTTTTCTCACTTATACAAGGACGACTTGAATGTATGATCTCTAAGCTTCCTTCCCAGTATGGAGTTCTCTGATTCGATGGTTTGCAGACCATTACTTCAATAAACATGAATGCTTACCATTGAGTCAAAGACAAAACACACTTGGTGTAATGGGACAGACATGGAAATAAATCATTATGAAACCGTGTGAAAACCACTGTTATCTTCTGCTCTTCTTAGTCCAATATACCCCTACACAGAAGATGGGTCATATAATGAGAGATCTGTCATTTAAAAAGTATGTCATCTAAAGAGGTAAAGTGGGCAATGGGTCAAAATCACCTTATCGAGTGGTCCTGCTGCCCATGGGACCCTGAGTTTTATGCAGGACTATTTTTCCCCATCAAGATCGTAATCAGTTCTAGGACAAACAACAGGGAAAACCCTGTTTCTTTTTCCTTTGTTTTTTTACTATATTGAGCGTACAGTAGGTGCTGTATAAATTCCCGCTGAGAGGTATTTGTTGATTACTTGAATATCGCAGGTTGGCGGCAGACAGAGACTGAAGAAACTTGCCCGGAGCAGATCCACAGGTGGAGTGATACGTTTGATGACCGAGTGAGTTAGCCATTTGCTGCTATGCAGCTTTTAACCCTCTTCTTTGCGCTCGTTTTGTATTTTGTCATATTTTTCACGTTTTAAATTCATGCATGACATAGAGAATTATTTGCAGTTGCGATCAGAACTGTGTAAAGATGGTGTCTGTATTTGTCAGCAGTTGAAATGGCATATGGATGATTCAAGTGTCTAACTGGAGAAGTAGCGCTGTGGTAATTTTCTTTGCGATACAGTATTACATTTTCCTTATGTTTACACAATAAAATACAAAGTTAATAACACACCATGCAGAGGTTTTCGAGCTAGCCTCGGAAGAAAAGGCGCCCTGGAGAGCTGACATTAAAAAAAAAAAAGAAAGTGTAAAATCCAAACCTACGTCCCACGTCCCCTCCCCCCCCCAAAAGGGCACGGTCCCACTGTCCCACCGCTCAAAAACTAAGGCAAAAGCCATCAGGCGAGCCGTTGTGCCAACAATCATCTGAGGGCGCCCTCCAGGGATTTGAGGGAATCATATTCCCGAACTCTAGAGAACCTTCCAAAATTCCCTTCCCAAAGTCCCCGCCCTCCGCTTGTCACCGTAATGCGTCAAAGGCCAGTCGTCACAGAAGGGAAAAATGGACCTCGCGCGAGATTCGGCGACGGGATTTTGAAGTTAGGGAACAGCCGAGGCGCACGCGCGCTGGCCTCACAACCTCGGGGCGGCACGCGGGTAGGTAGCCTAGAGCCCAGAGGAGGGGGAGCAGAGCGTGCTGGTGTCTCCCCCGCCCCCCGGTCACCGCGCAGTGCGTGGGTCTGCGGGTCGCTCCGGGCCGGCCTCCCCGGCGCGCGTGTGACCGCGACGGGCGTCCTCCTGCGCCTCCACGAGTTGGAGGAGTGCCGCTGGCGTGCACCCCGGCATCGGGACGTGAGCTCGTGCTCGCCTTTTCCTTTTTAACGGTCACCCCCCCCCCCCCCCGCACACACTCCAGTCCCCTGCGAGTTGGTCTTCGCGCCTCGGCGCGCCCCTCCTCACCCGACCCCTCCCACCGACCCCTGTCCCCGTTCGTTCCTGGTGGGTAGCCGGCTTCATCCCTGGGGTCCCTGCTTGGGGGCGGAGAAGATGGCTGGCGGACGTCTGCTGCTGGGGGGCGACTTCCTGTCGCCGCCGCCGCTGCCCCCCCTCCCGCCGCCGCCGCTGCCGCCCCTCCCGCCGCCCCCGCCCGAGCCAGTGCTGGAGCAGTGGCGCTATAGCCACGAAAGTGACTGGCAGTGGGCTCTGCGGCGCAGCTTCATCTGTCGCCACCTGCACAGCTATCCCGGGGCTGCCCTGGACCAGCTCCTCGCGCTCTCCGCCGCCTGGACCAACCACGTTTTCCTGGGCTGCAGGTGAGAGTGTGAGGGTCGGCTTAGACACCCGGTAGGGGTCTCGGGGATGGGATTTGGGACAGAGACGGGGGCAGGGTACGGACCAGGGCTTAGAGGCTGGAGATCTGGAGGTGCTGGAGGACACCAGAGGGTTCAGTACTGGTCTGGGGGATCGGCCGAGCGAGGTGGTGGAGGATGACATAAGAGCCAGAAGAAGGGTGCGGGGATCCAGGGAGCAGCTCCTCCAGGACCAGGGATGGAGATGAAGCAGCAGCTGGAAGGGGATTGTTGAGGGGTGGTCATTGTGGCGGTGGTTTTGGAGGGCGTGGGGAATGACGGAGAGCAGAATCTCGGACCTGCGTAGGACCTTGCAAGGATGCGGTATCTGCAGAGATACTCGACGGTAGGGGCTTCGAGGGTCTGCGGGCGTAGTGGGGGGGGGGGGGGACGAAGGGAACCCTGCTAGTCTCCTCCTGACCACTCCTTCTCTCCATCCCCATTAAATAAAACAGCACCAGCCCCCCGGCGGGGTTTTACTGTCTTCTCCTGGGGAAGCGGTTTGTATGAGGTCTCTCAGCTGCAGGGTCCGCCTTGCTTGTGGATTTGCGCATAATGTGTCTGGACGCAAACAAAGAGATGGATATATTTTACTCTAAAAATGGATTGCTCTCCTTTCACCATAAATATGATCAGGAGAATTAATATTTGGCCTCTGGGTGAGCCTTTAGGGGTGTGTGCGTGTGCGCGTGTGTACCCCCCTTTCCTAGAACCTGGTGCACCTTCTGAACAGGCCTCTTTGAGAGCTCTGTGCATTCAATGGAGACTGCAGTATGGTTCCAGTGCATTTTTTTTTAAACAGACTACTTGGACCTCTGTCCTTCTGCACCCTCAAATTGGTCCTAGACTAATCATTCCTTTGAAAGACTGAGATGCTTCTTTTTTTGGACACTCCTGCCTCACGGTTAATTTTTTATTAGGAAGGATGAGAAATTCTGGAAAATGATCAGATCAAATTCAGTCAGTTCAGTTCTAGGAATGGTTATAACAGATACAGAAAAATAGTATTGTCCACTTCTACCAGTAATTGTTGAACACAGCATCTAGCGTATACTCTGTTTTCCTCTGATCACCAAAATTTATTTTTTCCTATTTTCTTTAAGTTAGTATAATTTCTGCCTCCAGAAACAGTGATTATTTTACTGGAGGAACTGGTTACAACTGGGGAAGCCTCAGTTATTAATCAATTCGGATAAATCTAATTGACCTTCACTTAACAATATTGTTTTTGCAGTTGAAAAAGTACCTTTATTCTATAATCATACATCTCCTTGATATCACAGAAGGCCATGGGAAATCTGAATCCTGAAAAAAAATTCACATGGGGGAGAATAGCTATCCTTTGTGTTAATAATAAATCTTACCTTCCCACAAGAACATAAGCTCTTTTGGGAAAGAGGTTTTGCTTTCTTGTTCACACTTTATCCTCAGTGCCTAGAACAGTATCTTCTGCACAATGGCCACTCAATAAATATGTATGGGATAACACATGAATATAGCTTTATAATGTACAACATATTTATGTATCTCTCTTAATACAACAATTAAGGTGTTATCTTAATTAGGTGGTATCTCATTTTTACAGCTAAATCAATGGAGGCCAAGAAGTTAAGTGACTTTTCCAAGGTCCCACAGTTGGGACTAGGACTCAGGTCTTCTAGTGCTCTTTCCACTGAGACATGGCTGCTGTATTTGGGAAGGATGGACCAGGACTGAAAGCAAGTAACTGACACAAGCCACATCATTATTATATCTCAGGATTTCGTTCCAAGAACAACAGCCCTTTATGTAACTAGGGCATTAACCAGCACAAAGCAGGCCAATGGTAGTTGGTGTTAAAAGCTTAAGCATCCGGGACATTTTGTGTGTGTGTGCACTCGCCCAAGCACATCTGTGTGTAGGGTGTGTGTGTAACAAGATGAATGAACATATATATGTACTCAGACATACACACATTTCATGTCACATTTTAGTTAGGTCAGTTCTGTCACTACAAAAATTGCCATAACATTATCAAATAGCTTAACTGAAGAATGTTTACATTGTATCTGATAACATAGATACAGGAGAAAAGGAAGGGGCAACAAAGAATCTTGGAAACCAGGGACCGCGTGCAGTGTTCCACGTTAGTCAGGCTTCATCCAGCTGTCAGCTTTGTTGGCGGGGGGTGGGGGGGGCTGGGGCTGGGGGGGTGTAAATCTACATTCCAGTACTTCTTAAGGTTGATGTTGGCAGAGCTCATTTTCTGGTCTGTTCTTCTATGACAGAAGATTGTTCTCTCAAGGGAACTACAGAATACATGGTGTAGCAGCCTATTCTAAATTTAATTGTTGCCTTGTGGTTCATCCCTTGACTTTGGGAATAGGTTGTAAACGGTAGCACCCCCCGCCCCCGCAATGAAGGGCTTTCTGTGTTCCCTTTTAGTTAGGGCCAAAATAACTCCTAGGTCAGGGGTATCTTTGAAAACTCCTTCATCATAAGACCAAGACAGGAGGCGCTCACACGTTCAGGGAGGCGAGCTGTGTTTCATTTCTTTTGGCGATAGTGGCAATTTTCATGGTACAAGCTTGACTATCTTGATTCTGCAGCAGTGGTTCTCAAACTTCAGCGAGCATCACAATCAGCTGTCGGGCTTGTTGAAACACAGATTGCTGGGGCCCGACCCCAGGCTTTCTGATTCAGTAGGTCTGAAGCAGGACCCCTGAATCTGCATTTTTAACAAGTTCCCAGGTGATACTGATGATCAGGTGATGCTGGTCCGGTGATTACACCATGAGAACCACTGCTTTATAGGATAAAATAAAGCCGCGCTTTTCCAGTCTGCTTTTTGATCATTTTTTTCCCTCATGGCCCAGGCAACCAGGAAGCTCAAATAGCTGAAATTCTTTCTCTTCACTGTTTTGTCTGTTTCATAAAAGTAAACAACCTGCCAAAAGATTTTTTCCTGCAAGCAATTTCTAAGCTATGTCTTGTGGCAAATGAAAGGTTAATGCAGGTAGGTGGGGGGATGGGGTAACTGGGCGGTGGGCATGAAGGAGGGCACTTGATGGAATGAGCACTGGGTGTTACGGGCAACTGATGAATCACTAAATTCTGTCCCTGAAACAATAAAAAAAAAGGTGCAGTCTTCTAAGCAACTGTATCTATAGCATTCATGTAATTGTTCCTAGGAATGTCTAGGAACCATACAATTTTTACTTAAAAACTGTAGATAATGTATCTATACTTAATAAAGCAGAATGTTTGGTTAACTAGAGCATTCAGGTTTTCCATGGTTCTTCATCAATAGGATTAGAAGCAGAATCCTGGCCCATTGATTTTTGATGAGATATTTCTAGGAAAAAATGTATCTTAAAATGAAACCAGGTTTGCTGCCTTGATTACTGTCTCTTGTTGCTATGAGACTGATTTTTGGAAGGCAGGTGCCAGTTGAGCTTGTGTTGTGAACCTAACTTTGCACATAGGTGGCCTGCATCTAAAGAAATGGGAATGGGAGCTTTCAAAAGATTTATCAATAATCTGACTGTGGGTTATTCCCTTATGATGTTAAGAGTCTTATTAATAGTTTTGAATAAATAATTTTATACTTGGAAATTCTGATCTTTGTTTAGTTTTCAAACCTCAGCTGTTCTTTGGACCTAGAAGAACAGTTGAATAAATTTTTTAAAATTTGGGGAGCATTACTACATATTTGTTAAATTTCAGGTGCATTGTAGATCATAAGTATGCACCTGTCTTTTTCCAAGAATGTAAAATTCATGAAGTCACGTGTCTTTGTCCATTATAAATCATCTTTATGTATGCCAGGCATGGTGGGACAGTTGAATAGCATCCTGATTTCCAAAAGCTTGGTACAAAATAAGCTATCTTTGAAAACCCTAAAGACCTGCTGAGGTTTTCTTGGTTTTGTTTTTTTAAGCATTTATGATCAAATGGGTAAATTAACAGACTTAAATATATAATATGCATGCATCTGAAAAGTACTGTATTAGATTTGCCTTAATGATACTTTGCATCATGGTCTCTCTATAAGGCAAAATATTATATAGCCATTAAAATTCATGTGGTAATGACATAGAAAAAAAAACCTATGATCTCATAAATTAAGAACAACCCCCCACCCTACCAGAGTGCAGATCAACATAGATGATCTGTAGGAGATATGGAGGGGGAGGCGGCGATATGGAAAGCATAGAGAAAGGAAAGAAAGTAAACTCCAGATGTTAATGAGGTTATCAGTGGTTGGGTTTGTAGGGGCTTTTCTTGGTGGGTTCTCTAAAATTTCTGGAGGAAAGGTGATACTTCATTTTTTTAAAGATTTATTTGTTTATTTAAGAGAGAGCAGGAGTGGGGGCAGAGAGAGAGAGAGAGAAGAGAGAGAAAATCTCAAGCTGACTCAGCGCTGAGCACAGAGCCTGAGGCAGGGCTCAATCTCACGACCCCAAGATCAGGGCCTCAGCTGAAATCAAGAGTCAGATGCTTAACCACTTAACCGACTGCACCACCCAGGCACCCCTTAGAGCAGATTTCAAAGTAACGCCTTTATGGGCTCCTGGGTGGCGCAGTCAGTTAAGCGAACGACTCTTAATTTCAGCCCGTCCTCATCTGAGGGTCTTGAGATCCAGCCCTGCCTCAGCTTCTGTGCTTAGAGTGGAGTCAGCCTGGGATTTTCTCTCCCTCTCCCTGCTGGTGCGCTCCCTCTCTTTCTCTAAAATAAATAAACAGATCTTTTATTTTTTTTTAAGATTTTATTTGTTTATTTCACAGACAGAGATCACAAGTAGGCAGAGAGGCAGGCGGGGGGGGTGGGGGGGCAGTGGGGAAGTAGGCTCCGTGCTGAGCAGAGAGCCCAATGCGGGGCTCGATCCCAGAACCCTGGGATCATGACCTGAGCCGAAGGCAGAGGCTTAACCCACTGAGCCACCCAGGCGCCCCAATAAACAGATCTTTTAAAAATAAGTAAATCTACTATGAAAAAACACATAATGGAAGCCAGTAATGAAAGTTTAATTGGCTTGGCTTATTTAAAATTTGTGGAACCACTTCTTTGTTCTTGGATAGCTATTCTCTGAAGAATTTTAGAAATGGGAATAAAATAAATAAGACCTAGTGGTTAATTTTTAATTTAACCTAGGTTAATTTTTGCATCGTTCTCTGAATAGTCAAGAGTCAGGTACTGTACAGTCTTTTCCATTATTGTTGGAGCTGGTTGGGTTTCCTCAGTATTATGACTTCCTAATAAAGGACTGAGAAGCTGACTGTGTTCACAGCCTACGCAAAGGTTTATTTTTATAGCCCATGGGTGACATAGAATTTTGTGGCAGATGTAATGAATAGGGAACAGGAAGTAGGTATATAGTCATTACTACTGCTGGAAGAAGCCTGAGAGAAAAGTGAATGGAATGAGCCCCAAATGCCTCATTCGTGCAGGCTGTACATCTGACATACACGGCGTTGACAGGTGTACACCGTATTTGCCATCAGGCTGGAGTGGAGGTCTGGAGAATTTTGACTGGAACTCACGGTGAGTGGCTTGAGTGTAGTACAATTCAGGTAGCACAAGTGGCATCACCGGTTCAAGATTTATAGACTTTCATTTTCATAATCTTCTGTTTTCCTCCTGTACCTTGGAATTTGGATTCCCAAGTCTGAATGGAAGTGATACATAGAAAGCACAGTGTTTTAGGCTGTATTTTCTTTTTCTTTCTTTCTTTTTTGGCTATATAAGAATAAATGGAAATAAAATTGCTCTTGGCATTTAGATACTGATGTTAGTAGTAGCAGTAGGAGCAGTTATCAGTGGGAAGTGCGGGTTAAAACCAAGCTAGCTTGTGCTGATCTCCGTGAAGCCCACCATGTCCTGACTTCTCAGCTTTGCCAGGAAAGACGTCTGCTGGGTGTGGAACCGGTCGGGCCAAAGTGGAAGATGTTACCCTCCTTCAGGTTCAGAACCTATTCATTTCAAGGCGAGATACTTACTCATATTCAGAACTTTCTTCCCAAATGCCACCAGGCATCTCTTCTTTGATCATAGGCCAGGAAAGGCTCTCAAGGGAGGAAGGGTGAGTAGGTCCCCACGATAACAAGGACTTCACTTGAGCCTCTATGTTTGTTTCTCTGCAGTTACAGGATATTCTGTCAAGCAGCCAATGTACTTTACAAGGAAGCCTTTTAAATATTTTAAAACCAAACACAAACGTTAAAGAGTTTAGTGGACCTCCGTGTCCCCTCACTCAACTTCAGCAGTGTGAGCAGTTTGTGTCGCGCTGCCCTTCTCATGTCTTCGGTTGTGCCCCCGGTTTTTCTTGTGGGAGCTAGTCGGGACTATATTAGAGAAAATCTTGACATCATTTCCCCTGCGAATCCTTCAGTATGTATCTGTCCTGGACAAGAGTTTTTTTTTTGTTTTTGTTTTTAAAGATTTTATTTATTTATTTGACAGAGATCACAAGTAGGCAGAGAGGCAGGCAGAGAGAGAGGAGGGATGCCGAGCAGAGAGCCCGATGTGGAACTCGATCCCAGGACCCTGAGATCATGACCTGATCTGAAGGCAGCGGCTTAACCCACTGAGCCACCCAGGCGCCCCTGCACAAGAGTTTTTATTTTTATTTTTTTTAATGGGAGGAGGGGCAGAGGGAGAGAAAGAGAATCTAAAGCAGGCCCCGCTGAGCATCGAGCCCATCACCGGGCTCTGTCTCACAACCCTGAGACCATGACCTGAGCCAAAATCAGGAGTTGGATGATTAACCAACGGAGCCACCCAGGTGCCTCACAGATAAGAATTTTTACAAATAGAGTCCTGATAGGGGTGCCTGGGTGATCTCAGCTCAGAGCTCAGGTCTTTTTCTCAGGGTTGTGGGTTCAACCCCCATGTTGGGCTCCATGCTGGGTGTGGAGCCTACTTTAAAAATAGGGCGCCTGGGTGGCTCAGTCGTTAAGCATCTGCCTTTGGCTCAGGTCATGATCCCAGGGTCCTGGGATGGAGCCCTACACTGGGCTCCCTGCTCTGCAGGAAGCCTGCTTCTCCCTCTCCCACTTCCCCTGCTTGTGTTCCCTCTCTCACTGTGTCTCTCTCGTCAAATAAAATATTTTAAAAACTAGAGTCATAATACCATTATTTAGACTCAACAAAATTAACAGTAATTTCTTAAAACCCATGTTCAGGGGCGCCTGGGTGGCTCAGTGGGTTGAAGCCTCTGCCTTCGGCTCAGGTCATGATCCCAGGGTCCTGGGATCGAGTCCCGCATCGGGCTCTCTGCTCAGCAGGTAGCCTGCCTCCCCCTCTTTCTGTGCCTGCCTCTCTGCCTACTTGTGATTTCTGTCTGTCAAATAAATAAGATCAAAAAAAAAAAACAAACCCATGTTCAGTTTTCCCCGTTGTCTCAAAGTATATTTTTTTCAATTTTAATTTTAAGTAATCTCTTATACCCAACATGGGGCTCAAACTCACAACTCCAAGATCGAGAGTCACATGCTGTACAGACTGAGCCAGCCAGCGCCACTCATTTGTATTTTGGTTCGATTCATGTTCCATACCAGGTCCATGCATTGTATTTGATTCATCTGTCTCCTTTAATCTATAACCCCATTCCCCTATCTGTTTATTTTCATGTTGTTGATTTGACGAAGAAACTGGATTGTCACATAGTGTTTCCTTCACTGGCTATGTTCTTACGGTGATGTTTAACATATTTCTGGGAGTGAAGGACTTGCTTAGGTTCAGGTTCAGTTATTTGAAGGACGTTATATTGCCTATCATGTCATACAAGGGACACATGTCTGCTTGCCTCATTTTTTAGTGATATTAAGATTATAAAGTTCCTTTCAACTTTTTAATTTTTATTTTATTTCTTTAAAAGATTTTATTTATTTGACACAGACAGATCAGAAGTAGGCAGAGAGGGAGAAACAGGGTCCCTACTGAGCAGAGAGCCCGATGCGGGGCTCGATCCCAGGACCCTGAGATCATGACCTGAGCCAAAGGCAGAGGCTTAACCCTCTGATCCACCCAGACGCCCCCCCCATCAACTTTTTTTAATCAAAAAAAATTTTTTTTTAATTTTTTAAAAGATTTTATTTATTTATTTGAGAGAGAATGAGTGAGAGAGAGCATGAGAGGGGAGAAGGTCAGAGGGAGAAGCAGACTCTCCAAGGAGCTGGGAGCCCTATGCGGGACTCGATCCTGGAAGTCCGGGATCAGGACCTGAGCCGAAGGCAGTCGCTCAACCAACTGAGCCACCCAGGCGCCCCTTAATCAAAATTTTTATTGAGATAATTAGAGATTCACATGCAGTTGTAGGAAATAATACAAAGAGATGCCCTGTATTCTTTACCCAGTTCCCCCAGTGGTAACGTTTTGCGGAATTATTGTGTAATATCAAAACTATGACAGTGACATTGTTAACAATCCACTGATTTTATTCAGTCTCCCAGTTTTACTGGTACGTGTGTGTGTGTGTGTGTGTGTGTGTGTGTGTGTGTGTGTATGCATGCATGTGTGTTTGGTTGAAACAATATTGCATGTGGAGGTTTGTGTATCCACTGCCACAGTCAAGATATTGAATAGTTCCAGTACTACAAGGATCCCTCACATCACACTTTTATAACCACATCCAGGGCGCCTGGGTGGCCCAGTCGTTAAGCATCTGCCTCTGGCTCAGGTCATGATCCCAGGGTCCTGGGATCAAGCCTTGCATCAGGCTCCCTGCTCAACAGGGAGCCTGCTTCTCCCTCTGCTGACTCCCCCTGCTGTGTGCGTGTGCTCTCTCTCTCTCTGACAGATAAATAAACTCTTTAAAAACAAACAAATCACTTCCGTTTCCTTCCCACTCACCATGATATTGTGTGTATCAGTAGTTTACTCCTTCGTATTGCTGAGTAGTGTTCTGAGCGGTGCGTGTACCAGAATTTGACCATCTGCCTGTTGACAGACTTCTGAGCGGATTGCAGTTTTTGGCGGTTATAAATAAAACTGCTGTGAGCATTCATGTACAGGTTTTTGTGTGAATGTAAGTTTTGATTCCTCTGAGATAAATGGCCCAAAAAAAGGGGGTCATTGCTAGGTCATGTGGTAATTGCATATTTAATTTTATAAGACGCTTCCAAGTTGTTTTCCAGAGTGGCCATATGATTCTGCATTCCCTCCAGCAGTCAATGAATGGTCCAGTTTCTCTGTGGCCTTGCCAGCATTTGATGTTGTCGCTCTTTTTTACTTTAGCCATTCTGAGGGTGCATAGTTATACCTCATTGTGGTTTTAAATTACATCTCTCTCTGGTTAATGATGTTGACCATCTTTTCATGTGCTTATTTGCAATATATGTGTCTTCTTTGGTTAAATGTTCTGTTCATGTCTTTTTGTTCATACACACACACACATACATATATATATAGTTGCATTTTGAGAGATTGTTATACTGGATACTAGTTTTGTGGGGGTTTTTGGGGGGGGCGTGTCAGGTGTTTGGTTTGTAAATATTTCTCCCAGTCTGTAGCTTGTCTTTTGTCCTCTCACAGGGGCTTTGAGAGCAAAAGTTTTTAATTTTGATGAAGTCCATTTTATCAGTTTTTCCTTTTATGGATCTTGCTTTTGGTGTCAAGTATGAGAACTGTTGGCCTAGCCCTAGATTCTGAAGATTTTCTCCTATTTTTTTTAAAGATTTTTAAAATTTATTTACTTGACAGAGATCAAAGTAGACAGAGAGGCAGGCAGAGAGAGGGGGGATGCAGGCTTCCCGCAGAGAAGAGAGCCCTGTGTGGGACTCGATCCCAGGACCCTGAGATTATGACCTGAGCCAAAGGCAGAGGCTTTAACCCACTGAGCCACCCAGACGCCCTGTTTCCTTTTTTTAAAATAATTAGTTTTACATTTTACATTTAGGTCCGTGACACATTTTCAATGAATTTTGGGATGAGAAGGGAGGTTGGGGTTCACTGCCCACTTACTCCAGCAACATTTACTGAAAAGCATGGCCTCCTCTACTGAGTTGCTTTTGCGACTTGAACACGTTTCTGGGGCTCTCTTTCTGGGTTCTTCCCCATCAGCTTTTCACCTCATAGGCCTAGCAGCCATCGATGATGATTATTTTATGATGGGTTGCAGAATGGCAGTAATCTATCGTTCCTCCAGTTACTAGCTGGAATGCTTCCATAAAAGAGATTTTTCTCATCGATTCTTGGTTACTCTGATGTACAATTTGTACAGAAAAATACCAGATAAATGCTTGCTTTCTTCCTTTAATATTACCTGTTTGGGGAATAATGACTTGATTCCCTGCCATCTTCCAAAGGTGACCAGTAATGAGTTTGTAAGTATCATCGTGAACTAATAGATTGTTAGTGTATTTGTTGTGTCTGAATCCACTGCAGGTCATTATTCTCACTGCTACTCTAGTTGGCTCACTTTGCCAGTAGGAATATGTTCACATTGGCTTTTGAGTCCATTGGACACAACTCCTGAGGCCTTTCACAGCTTCCTTGTTTCCAGGCACAGGAATATCTCCCAGGTTCATCTTGTACATTTCTTCCCCCAGACTTGGAATCAGCCATTTCTCTAAGGACCCTGATTCTTTTTTATGGGGAATGGTAAAGATTGCAGTCTGGATGTCAACATCCCAGCCACTCTTAACACTCTGAGTACTTCTGTAAATATACAGATGCAGTTATTTACACATGATATACGTATATGATAGAGAGAAGTCATGAGTTGATATGGATGCTTTTAATTCAAATTAAAAGATCTTCCCTTAAATGTCTTGCTTTTATGTTCCTATGTCTTCTAATGACAGTAACATAATTACCCTTTTGATAGGTAAATATATAGAACACAGTCTTCAGTTTTAGAGCTAAGATACTCTGTTGACATAGTCCTGTGGGAGCAATTAGAAGATGAGCTCATGTAGAAGCTTTTTAAAAACTGCATTCTTACCTATTTTAACTGTAGATTCTATTAATTTAAATAGGTACAGCCCACGCCTGATGGAAAAAATTCTCCAAATGGCTGAAGGTATTGATATTGGGGAGATGCCTTCATATGATCTGATGCTGTCCAAACCTTCCAAAGGTCAAAAACGTCACCTCTCGGCATGTGACGGTGAGTATACTTGTTTCTGGAAGGTGGGGTTTGAAGAAACAACATGGCTTTTTAAAAAAGGGTATGAGTGTGGTGTATGGTCTTCAGTAACACTGGGAACATTGGATCTTACACAAATGTGAAAGAGTTTTAACTTAGTTATGTACAGTTTTGTTTTGAGGATGCTAAAAGGAACTGAAAACTAAGAATACTGATGTCACACAATAACGCTATCCGTAAAGTCCATGCCGTGGAACCTCCCTCTAAGCAGACCAACCTTATGCTCTGATCATTTGAACATCTAAGTGACTAAATGCTCTTGGATGGGTCCAAGACAGACCAGCTTTCTGCCGAGCAGTGGTGTCGGGAGGAAGCTCCAGTGTCCGGTCTAGCCTCAACAGAGAGTCCTCCCACAGCGTTCAATTCGCTGTCCCCCATAAATCACTGGTCTCCAGCTGCTGTTGGTTCTAGAAATAAAATAGACCAAACCGCTCTTTTGTGCAGAAAGGGTCAGAACTGAGATTTTGAAGCTGAAAACCTTCGGGATCTTTTGATTATCATTTTTCATTTGATTTTTAGCCACAACCACATAAAGAACTGTGACAGAATTACGTCTGCTGCCAAAGAGAGAGGCTGTGTACACACCTCGGCCGTCACCTCTTTTGCGCTAGAGCCGTCTCTTCTGTTCGCAGTTTTTTATGAAGGGCGCTCTCCAGCACAGGTGGGGTGAGATTATCCTGGAACAACCTGTTAGCCAGTACACTTCACCTGTGCTTTACCTTGTTAGATACAGTCACGTGTGGTGGTGACCTGCATACCTGATTCGCTCGCATATTTTCTGTCAACTTTCCTCCCTTACACGTGGGACAGGCAATATCCCTCCTTCTGCCAGAATCCTACGTTGATATTTGAGTCCCTTCCCCTAAATGCCCTGAGGTTTTTGTGATGGGAAGTTTCTTGTACCAGCAGTGCAATTTGCAGATGACACAGTTGGTGCTGTCTTGCTGTTTGCTTCTTTTGAGATACTCCCTTTTTAATGAATTGTACATTTCACTCGTTCTATAGGTCAAAATCCTCCTAAAAAGCAAGCCGGTTCCAAATTGCATGCGAGACCTCGTTTTGAGCCTGTGCATTTTGTAGCTAGTAGTTCAAAGGATGAGAGACAGGAAGATCCCTATGGCCCTCAAACAAAAGAGGTAAATGAACAAACACATTTTGCCGGCATGCCAAGAGACATCTACCAAGATTATACTCAAGACTCTTTCAGTGTGCAAGACGGGAATTCTCAGTATTGTGATTCATCAGGATTTATTTTCACAAAAGAGCAGCCCGTAACAGCCAACATGTATTTTGACAGCGGGAACCCCGCCCCAAGCAGCACGTCGCAGCCGGCAAACCCTCAGTCGGGCCCTGAGCCTTCCCCGTCACAGACATTTCCTGAGTCGGTGGTAGCCGAGAAGCAGTACTTTATTGAAAAATTGACAGCGACTATCTGGAAGAACCTTTCGAACCCGGAGATGACTTCTGGCTCTGATAAAATCAATTACACCTATATGTTAACTCGGTGTATTCAGGCATGTAAGACAAATCCCGAATACATATACGCTCCTTTAAAAGAGATCCCTCCTGCTGACATCCCCAAAAATAAAAAACTTCTAACAGACGGTTACGCGTGTGAAGTCAGATGCCAAAATATCTACTTAACCACGGGTTACGCCGGCAGCAAGAATGGGTCCAGGGATCGAGCTACTGAGCTAGCTGTGAAACTCCTGCAGAAGCGTATTGAGGTTCGAGTCGTCCGGCGGAAGTTCAAGCACACGGTCGGGGAGGACCTTGTGGTGTGTCAGGTCGGCATGCCCACCCACGACTTTCCTCCGGCCCTGAAGCCGCCGGAGGAGCTGGTGGTGCTCGCTAAAGACGCCTCCGGGCAGCCGATTTTTAACGCTTCTGCCAAACACTGGACCAATTTTGTCCTCACCGAAAACGCAAACGACGCGATCGGGATCCTCAACAATTCCGCCTCGTACAACAAGATGTCAGTCGAGTACAAGTATGAGATGATGCCAAACCGCACGTGGCGTTGCCGTGTGTTTCTGCAAGACCACTGCTTAGCTGAAGGTTATGGAACCAAAAAAACAAGTAAACACGCGGCTGCTGATGAGGCCTTGAAAATCCTCCAGAAAACACAGCCCACCTACCCCTCGGTCAAAAGTTCACAGTGCCAGACAGGCTCTTCTCCCAGGGGATCTGGAAAGAAGAAAGATATAAAGGATCTGGTAGTTTACGAGAATTCTTCAAATCCGGTGTGCACCCTGAACGACACGGCCCAGTTCAACCGCATGACGGTCGAGTACGTCTACGAAAGAATGACCGGCCTCCGGTGGAAATGCAAGGTGATCCTCGAGAGTGAAGTGATCGCAGAAGCCGTCGGGGTGAAGAAAACGGTCAAATACGAAGCTGCCGGGGAAGCTGTGAAAACCCTTAAGAAGACCCAGCCGACCGTCATCAACAATTTGAAGAAGGGGGCTATCGAAGATGTGATTTCCAGAAATGAAATCCAGGGCCGCTCAGCGGAGGAGGCTTACAAACAACAGATCAAAGAAGACAACATAGGAAACCAGCTGCTGAGAAAGATGGGCTGGACGGGAGGTGGTTTAGGTAAATCTGGCGAGGGCATTCGAGAGCCCATCTCTGTCAAAGAGCAGCATAAGCGAGAAGGGCTCGGTCTTGACGTGGAGAGGGTGAACAAAATCGCCAAGAGAGATATTGAGCAGATCATCCGCAACTATGCCCGCTCCGAGAGCCACACGGATTTGACTTTCTCCACGGAGCTGACTAACGACGAGCGGAAGCAGATACACCAGATTGCCCAGAAGTACGGCCTTAAGAGTAAGTCGCATGGGGTCGGCCACGATAGGTACCTGGTGGTAGGAAGAAAAAGACGGAAGGAAGACCTACTAGATCAGCTCAAACAGGAAGGCCAAGTGGGGCATTACGAGCTCGTGATGCCTCAAGCCAATTGAGCTTTTAACTAATTTATTTTGTAAACGCCCAAGGAGGCCGATTTGTGAATTAAAGAAATGCCACATGTCCTGGTTGCAGAGTACATTCATTCTTAAGATGTTTCACCTTGTTCATTTCCTATAGTGCTCTATTAGCTATCGGAACCTGAAGAATTCTGTCCGCCCGTATTAGCTTTGGTCCCACAGATGATATTGTGCAGTTACTGTTTGTGTCTTTCATATTGCTGTGTCCCTCCGATTTTAGTAGTTTGTACAAAGCAAGAACATGTATCGCAGTGGAATTTCACCCCGAGAAGGAAATTCCCATTTTAAAGGGCATAGCACAGCAGCCTGCAACAGTAGTGACATTGACCACGATGACGGTCAAACTCCAGTCTGAACTTCAGACTTCCTGAAGACGCCGGGTTGTTTTGTATTACTATTTTCATCTTTGTGTGAAGCCAGTTCAAGAATGTTTAACAGTAAATTGTGCTGTACGTGTAAATGTCCTTCCCGACTAAATGATGTAAAACTTTCTTAAAGTAATTTTAGTGTTCATTTATTTATAACTTCTACCATGTGGTTTCCGGAATATTGGAAGTGATTTACCTTGTGGTATATGAGTTTTAACAAATCCTAGTCTTCATGCCGAGAGAGCACTACTTGAGAGAGGCGTTGAGAAGTTTCACAAACTTTGACCCAACCCGAAGGAAGGAAGCTGGAGCTGTTTGTCCTTGGGGCCTCGCAGCAGGCCTCGCAGCAACTCCGCATTACAGCCGTCCCGCCGCCCGGGCATGCGGCACAGCCCGGGCGGCCACGGCCGTGGCAGGACCGGGTGAAAGACCGCAGACACACTGGTGCTTGGACGAAAAGGTCAGTCGGCCGGTCCCTCTCTCACACAGCTTATTAAGCCCCAAAAGCCAACTTTGTAACATATTTAAAACTGCTATTTTCGCTTATTTCTGGAATGTAAAAAAAAATGTATAAAAAAGAACTAGTGTATGCTTCCTGAATAAAAAGGAGCTGATGTTGGTCAAAATGGCAGCGTGCTTATTTTGGGCAGCAGCCTAGGAGCCACACTTTGGGTTATCAGGAGACGGGAAGTGGCGTTTGCACAAAACGTTTCAACACCAGAGCACACGTGGGTGAATGTAATGACTTAGCCGAGACGAACAGCTGGTCGGTCGCTGGTCACTTTCCTATGGACCAACACGCCGGCCGCAACCAGACCTCCGGCTCTGTCCTTTTACGTGATTTTGGTCTTGTAGCTCTGATAAATCAAGTGTCACTATTTAGAGATAAATAGTAATACTGAGAGTTAAACACGCCAGTGAAATGATAGAACAATTAGGTTATTCACAGTGTCTGGAAACATTTAGCACCATACTTGACATGTAATTGGCCCGTAATTTCCTTTCTCCTCTCTTATATTTTGGAACGAAAAAGCTGCCCATTATAGTTAAATCAGTAGTTTAAAAAATAAAAAGGGATTGGCTTTTATACCTGGATCTCTAGGTTTTAGTCATCCACAGCTATTAAAACTGTGTGACGCTTGCTTTTTACTAACTCCCTTTCTCTTACAGTGCGTGGCCTTTCCTAATGTTGGTAGGAAGAGAAATGAGGTGTGCATTTTATTTGGGCACTTACTGTTTTAACAATGGCAAAGGGAACATAAGCAAAGATGTTTATAGATTTTATAGGATTTGTTTTTTAAACCTACAGGGCTCATGTCAACCTAGAGAAGCTGTGGCTCAATTAGCAAGTTAGAAAGCCAGCCTTAGTTCTCTTGAGTAAGAGTGGCATTGCAGATCAAGGAGAGCCGGGGGTGGGGGGGGTGTGAAAACTCATTTCTCCCTTTACATTTCTTTTCTCTTCCCAAAATGGTTGGACAGGGGAAGGGCTGTGGGGGGAGTAGGGACATAAATCTGGTTTTCTTAGATAAATTTAACAGAACAGTATTAACTTAGAGTTAGGGCTCCCAAATAATTGGGCCAACTATACATTTGGCTCTGGGTTTGAGGGTCCAGATTTGCTGACTTTTTTTTTCTTAAGATTTTGTTTGACAGAGATCACAAGTAGGCAGAGAGAGAGGAGGAAGCAGGCTCCTGGCCAAGCAGAGAACCCAATGTGGAGCTTGATCCCTGGGATCATGACCCGAGCCAAAGGCAGAGGCTTTAACCCACTGAGCCACCCAGGCGTCCTTGTTGACTTCTTAGATCAGCTTTCGTATTGATGTGGAATTAGGTTGAAGTCACTTAACTCTGCTCGACAATAAAATACATCGAGAATAAGCTGCTGACAACCTTGCTGTCCTGTTTTGTCCCCATTCTGTTGGCTCCTCGATTTTCCTTTTCTTCTAAAGAGCAGTCATTTGTATCTCAGTAACTTTGCTGTAAAACCACGGATAAATGAACTGCTTCAAGTTTTATTTGATTTAAATAAGTCATACTGAAGAAGTAACTCTACTGAAGAAGTAACTCTTTCAGTTACATATATAGCCTCGAGTCTCACAGATCTACGTTTTAGATTTTTTTTTTCTCTCCTTTGATTGCAAAATGAATGGGAATTTCATGCATTCTTTTGGGAAGCTTTTTTTTTTTTTTTTTTTTTTTTTTTAAGTAGGAGACAGTGCATTGACTTTGCTGTGAGTAAGCCCTGAAGCTGGAGATGGGTCTTATTTTTTTTTTAGGATTTTATTTATTTATTTGACAGATAGAGATCACAAGTAGGCAGAGAGAGAGAGAGAGAGGAGGAAGCAGGCTCCCTGCCAAGCAGAGAGCCCAATGCGGGGCTCGATCCCAGGACCCTGGATCATGACAGGAGCTGAAGGCAGAGGCTTTAACCCACTGAGCCACCCAGGCGCCCCTGGAGATGGGTCTTAAATAAAGGACTCTTCATTATAACTTGATTACAGTTCTCATGGTTCTCCCTCATGCCACCGTCCCCATATCAGAAGGGGCAGAATTAAAGATTCAGGTTCCAATCAGACTGCCATTTGTAAGGGGACCTTACAAATCTGTTTTAACCTTACCGTTCTAATTATATGCAGGCAGCCTGTGGCATTTGTTAAAAAAACAAACAAGAAAAAACATTGTAAAGAAAAAAAGGCAGGGGCGCCTGGGTGGCTCAGTGGGTTAAACCTCTGCCTTCGGCTCAGGTCATGATCTCAGGGTCCTGGGATCGAGTCCCGCATCGGGCTCTCTGCTCAGCAGGGAGCCTGCTTCCCTCTCACTCTGCCTGCCTCTCTGCCTACTTGCGATCTCTGTCAAATAAATAAATAAAATCTTTAAAAAAAAAAGAAAAAAAGGCAAATTAGCATTAAAGGTTTGGATTTTGTAGTGCCTTTGACCGTGGACATGATGCTTTTAGAGATCAGCTGTTGTAAGGATACATGGATAATCCCATGGAAAAGATGGTGTTTCTCAGGAGGCGTGTAAAAAGAAAAAATTAAATCTGCCCGTTATGGATCTCACCTTAATTTTTTAAAGTGTGACTAATAGTGTCACTATTTAAGGTACCCAGCCACAGTAGGATGAAAAAAATTAAGGTAAAACTAATCTACCAAATAAAGACCAATTTAATGCAGTTCTACTCTGAAGCAGAAATGGACTTAAGGGAAAGTGTGAAGCACACTTAGGGTTGATGCTTCTGGGTGGGATCAACTTTGTGCATTGAATGAATGAACTCTGCCACACTGGGGTTCCTTTAGGGGCCATGTCTTAAAGGATGAATATAGTGAATACCCCATGAAGACTCATTTTTTAGGATTTGAGAGAGAATTCACACAGAGGGAGAGGGAGAAGCAGACTCCCCGCTGAGCAGAGAGCCCGATGTGGGGGTCCATCCCAGGAACCGGAGATCATGACCTGAGCTCCCCAGGCATCCCATATAAAGACTTAGTTTAATTTCATTTAGCCCCCTACCCCAGACAAGAGGCGAGCATTTCTAGTCACTGTTCTTGGCTCTTTAAAATGAGACCAGTTCTTCCCCAGAAGAAAGCAGTTTTGTTAAAACAAGATTGAGGATACCTGTACTCCCAAACTTCACTGGGGAGTTAAAATACCATTTTATAATAGTTTAGTACTATTTGCTTTTAAGCTAGGGCTTCTTAAGAAATTTTTTAAGATATTTATTTGACAGAGAGAGATCACAAGTAGAGAGAGATGGGGGAGAAGCAGGCTCCCTGCTGAGCAGAGAGCCCGATGCAGGGCTCAATCCCAGGACCCTGAGATCATGACCCAAGCTGAAGGCAGAGGTTCAACCCACTGAGCCACCCAGGCGTCCTAAGCTAGGGCTTCTTAAAGAGGTGGAATGTCAGGATCAACAAGGCAGATCTTGGTCCCTGGGGGCACTGGTAAATACCCAGGTTTATCTATCACCCCCCTCCCCAACACACGCTTGATTGACTGTACTATGTGCTGAGGGAACTTTGTTTTATTTAACAGTTTTACATTCTTGTTAAAACGTTAAAAAAAGAACAAAGCATTAACACTTATGACAAGAAAGAAGGTCCCCTCCAACAGTATCTACTTTTTCCTCTCCCAGCGTGTGTATTTTTCTTGTACCATGTTTATTTCAAGGGGGAAAGTGAGTAGATATTAGATTCCAATAAGGTAATACTAAAAGTTCATAGTGAGCTAAAATATAATTATACCTTGACTACAAAATTTTAAGGTTATTTTTATTTACAAGTTTTGAAAAATGTACATTTTTTTACATGGGTTACTTGTGCAAAGTTAGGGTTAGAAGAGTGACCAATGCACAAAAGGTGACAATGGAACATTAGACAAAACACGTACAAGCTTTGTCCCACACTGCCACTTAAAGGTACTGTCTATCTAAAGTATAAATAGCCAAAGAAAGATCACAAACGTGACTTCGAGGTTCTTATAAAACCGAAAGGGAAGACGAAACTAAAGCATGCAGCATGAACTCAGGATTTGAGTGGAAAATGGTTTGCCACAGACATGCCCCCTTCCTTGGGTTAAGTAAAACTCTAAAAAAATGATGGGGGATTACAAGTTTATCTAGGGTGGCACTTGCTCCCTTAAAGATTAAAGGATCTCCCACCTTCCCTAGCTTAAAAATGAATGATTGTTTCCATTCCTCTGCTCCCACACCTCTTTAAAAAGCAAAACCCAGAAGACTTCAGTATTCTGCAACTTAGCATGGGTGAGCCCAGTGAGTATCTTGCAAGGAGAGGACATGTCAGTTACAATTATTGCCATGTTCCTTTGGCTGAGTCCTTTGACTCTTCCCTTGGTACCAGTAAAAAAAACAAAACAACAGCAACAAAAAAAACCGTCTTGTAATTCATCTTGGCTAGATCTTAGTATTATAGCATTTTTAGCCTCCATTGCTCTTTCAGAATGGGTGTTTATGTGGATTTGTTCCCCTGTTTTTCAGAGGCTGTATCCCAAACATTCACTTCTAAATCCAACGCAAGTGAAGGACCAGTCAGGATGAAACGCTTTAGCAATCCTTTTGTTAAAAATAACATCCCGGCCATCAAGCTATGCATAAGCACCACTTGTAAAACAATTCACTTTAAAAGCTTACTGTAGAGTAAGTACAGTAACACAATACTGCCCTAAAGCTGGAGATGAGATGACAGAAAAGGGATGAAGCATTAGTAATTTCGGCATGTAACCCAGGTACAGTACATTTGATCTCGTAGAGGGTGTTTTCTGATGTTCAAGGAGAGGGGAGAAGGGGTAGGAAGAGCTCGGCAAGGGAAGATGGAAACAGCACGACAGCTACTTTGCTTTTAATAAAGTAATGTAATGACACTGAGGAATAGGAAGGTGACAAACACATCAATATATATTTTTCTTATGACCAGCCTCTTCTTTTGCTGCACCCGGGTCAACAGTCACGCCAGCTCTGTTCTACTATTGCAGAAACACGTTTCTCATATTCCCGCTTGTTCTCCTGGTACAGCTGCGCAGCCTGGCTGTTTGCTGGACTATTGGGATTGGGTTCATCCAATAGGGACTATAGAGACAATTTGTAAAAGGTCAGTTCCTCAATGCAAAAAAAATTACATATATATCTGTATCATTCAATTAAATTGTCCTCAGTAACAACTAAAGTTGATCTCTTAGCACACTAATCAAAGTAACATTAATCTGCTAGTAGCTAGGCAAATACATGTTTTCTGGGGGCGAGGGTCTTAATGACCTGCCCGTCAACCTGAAGTTAGGAGTTTCAGAAACAAATCAAGTGCTAATCAAACATATCAAAGGCCACAGTTAGTCACATCAAGGAAAATTTACCTGTATGGATGTTAAAATGGAAGACACATCATAGGTTGGACTCCAGCGGTTCTGAAGTATGTCCAGACATATACTACCATCTGCATAGACTAAGAGCACAGCGGAGGTACGTTAAACGTAGTAAAACCATTCCCATTTTTAACAACACAGTCAAAACAAACATAGTCAAGAATACTTTGTGAGGTTTAGAAAGATTCCCAAACTGCTTCTCAGTTATCTTCCTAAGAAGCGTCCTAATCATTTCTAGTGAAATCATCAAAGAATGTCAACTACAATTGATATAAAACTAGAAGCTATTTAGTGCTCTTTCTTCTGAAAAGACTGCCCTATTCACCAGGAAATCATACACATTTTCCAACAGGGTCCCCAGCCATCCAGACACGTGGGAAATTTATTCCACGAAATTTGCAAACTCTGTTTATCTGAAATAACAAAAGATAGCTCAGCGTTCACAAAGTCTCATTTTGGCATGAATATAAAAATATCTGATATCCCAGAAAATACTTTATTAACCTGAATAAAAAAGCAAGCTGTTCTAGGCTTACTACTAGCCAAAAAAGCAGAATGTACATCAGAATCACCCGAGCTGCTTTTCCAAAACACCACAGCCCTCAGCCACAGAATCTCCTATTCAGTAGGTCTGGAGCGGGGCCAAGGAATCTCTATTTTTAAAGTGTTCCACGGCAATTTTGATCTGCATCTAAAGTTGAAAACTATTGTTCTGAATCAACAGTTCTAGATGTTGTGAAAATAGTTACAACACAAGACTACCCCAATCCAACATTAAAAGGGAACATCAAGAGTGTCCTTATTTGGGGGTAATAAGTAAATGATAAAGATCATCAAAACCAGGAGGCTCGCAGACACCAAGCCAAGGCAGAGTACCTTCACTGCTCCCGTTCTAGGACTAGAGATCAGGAGCGCAACGGACCATCATGAACAAGCTGTTTTCAGGAAATGGCAAGAGGCCTAAACACACACTCAGGTGCTAGGGACAAACACCTAAAAAACGTGGAGCACCACCGTAATTAACCATGTAGTTTAAAACAGTACATTAAAAGTGATACTTGCCATTTGGATGAAACATCTTAGAGACAAATCTAACCGTAGGTGGCTTATTTGGATATTCTTCGGTGAATTCTATTGTAAGCTTAAATGTTCCTGTAGTTAGAAAGAAAGGTTTAAGAAACAGACTTATTGCTTTGTTCGGTAGTACTTTCTTTTTAATGCTATATGACATTTTTTCCAGTACTAAATGAAATAATGCAGATATAGCGTAGAGAGAAAAGAAAGGCCAGGTAAGAGACAAGGTAAGATCTCTGGGAACTGCTCTAAAAATAGACAGATAGTGTAAGAACCACCACCCAAAGGGGATTTGTTTTTTTGTTTTGCCATCATTCTCCCCCAAACTTAAAAATGCAGTCATTTTAAATTCAAAAGTACTGCCTACAGGATAACTTTAGCAACTGACCATTTTGAAGATATCCTTAAAATCGCAAGAAACTATAGAGCCTAAATTTGGTGCTCTTGCCTCAGAAGACTGAGATCTCAAAGGCCTATTTTAACCAGCCGCCATCTTAAACTCTCCAGTGATTCTGACATGGGCTAGAGAGATCAAGAGTACACAGGTTCCAAAATCAATGCTAGAAATACAAATCGATAACCAAATTATCTTTAAAAATGGAAGGGAATAACTATAAAAGCGTTCAACTGGCTCCTTTTCATATCATACCAACTCTACAATAAAAACATAATTGAGTGTAAGCCAGAAAAAAACGTTAGTCTCTCTCAAAAATCCTTAAGTATGACTCACAAGATACTTCACTATAAAATCAACTCAATTATTCACACTAATGGAGGGAATTAATGGCAGAAATAATTTTAAAATCACATTAGATTGCATTCATGTCTCCAGCAAATTTATCTTTCTCATGATGTTTGTTTAGGCCACTATTGAAATGAATTCATTTTCTCCGAATATGTGTCACCTCAGGTAGCAGGAGGCCCTGACGTATACTAGGTTATAGACTTATTTACAAGGAATGAAGAAAATGGATCTCATTCAAGAATTGCAGGATGTTCTGATTTAGGGAGACTGTTTCGTTTAAAATATTTTTAAAATTGGGTTTAACAAATCCAAGAAAACAATTGGGCAATTGTTTTTTCCTGACTGAAATCTCTTCAGGTAAACTTAAGGAATCACCGTCCAGTATAAGGTAATGAACGTTCCACTGTATTACTCTGGTCCGTTTATAAATTTATTCTAATACTACAGACCACACCTCAAGTCGAGCATACTCTGTTACTGGTTCCTTCAGAGTAGGCAATTTCCTCCTTCCACCAATAGGTTTATCACCACAAAAGATAAAAAGACTACACTCAATTGCTAGATCCCTTACATAACAATGCCAAAGTTTGTCTCCTACCAGCAAACTCACAGGAAACAATCTGCTAACAGAGTTGTCCCAAGTATGATGAACCTATGTTCCAGAGTTTCAGAATAATTTAGAGTGCAACACAGAGACATAGTCCCCAAACTACTGTTACTCCCTAAACTGTGTGAAAGCCAGATCTGAAGATATCGTATATTAACACTAAGAGCAAAAAGTGAAATACTTTGGAATGGAGAAACATGCTGTAGTCTATGCAAACCTACTTTACCTTATTACCACCTGGTCATAAATCTTCCTACTTTTGAGGAAGAGACATTGGTTCTTCCTTTTCAGGACCACGGATACTATAATACGCAGGAAAAAGTGCAAATGAGTGTTAACTTTGAGCTTCCTTATGCAGCTCAAATATAAACACATTTGGCTCATGTTGAAATCTGATTAAATTATAGGTAAGAGATTTCTCATCACGGAATTGCTCTAAAAGTGGGTGGATTTAATAGCACACAGGTACTAGGTCCCAGGTATTTTAAATTAACACCATCATTAAACATGATGTCCAAGAGCGGTAAAGCAACACAAGACAGGCCTAAGTGGAAACGGTAGAGCAGAGCAGGGAAGAGCGCAGGCTTGCAGTCAGACCTAGTTGTGAGACCTTGAGGAAGCCACCTGACCTGACTAAACCTCAAGTTCCTCATCTATAAAATGGGGTTAGTGATAATGCCTACCACATTACATTGTGAGGTTTAAAAGAGTGACATGTGCACAGTGACACAAAGCACTCTACAGGGGCGCCTGGGTGGCTCAGTTGCTGGGCGTCTGCCTTTGGCTCAGGTCATGATCCCAGGGTCCTAGGATCGAGCCCCACATCGGAATCCCTGCTCCGTGGGAAGCCTGCTTCTCCCTCCCCCACTCCCTCTGCCTGTGTTCCCTCTCTGTGTCTCCTTTTGTCAAATAAATAAAATCTTTAAAAAAAATAAGTGTTCCATAAATATGATAGCTATAATTCCAACATTTCACATCCCTAGACCCAACTGAAGGAGGCAAAGACCAAACATCCCAACTTGACTATCAGTAAGAAATATACAATTAATGAGTTTAAATATTAAATATTACTTTCTGACCTACATGAAACGCTCACAGCTGAATTCAAGTTGAGTATGTAGGCTGGTGGCTCTCGAAACCCTTGACTTGAACTTTCTACCTAATACTTGCCCAAAAGTTTAACACTAGCTACCAAATAAGTTAATCAAGTCTTTTCAACAGCTCACTTACTATCTTGAGAAGGGCAACAATCTGCTTATGTCTACCTGAATATAAATTAGGAACTTACCCCAAATCTTATTGCAAATACGTATTTAAAAGGGGACAGTTCACACTTTTAGCCACATTATACTATTGGAACCTTTTAAATACAAGCCTCAATGCAATTTCTGAAGTCCAAAACAAACGTTAAGGAAATTTAAAGTCCTAGAATATTATGCAATTGAAACTAGTGCTTATCCTCTGGTTATTTAGAAGGTTAGGCTTTAAAATAATGGAAGACTTAAGCCTCGCCATTGTACACACAATCTGTACTGCTTTTGTTCATCTTCCTGAGGAGGCCAAAACATCATAAGGAAAGTATCAATTAATCCATCTAAACAGGGGACTGGGAAAAGTACATGTGTTCAATGGCAACGGTATGGCGATAGGGAGCGAGCGATATGGTTGGATCAGAGAGTGTATGTTCTGCTAAAGACATTCACAAATTCAAATTTTTGAAAATACTGTGTCAGCCAAAGAAAACATCTGCGTGTTTTCTGCCATTTGGCCACCAGCTTGTGACCGCGGAGGAGAAAACAAAGTATGTGCACCTAAACAAAATTTCTTTGATGAATGGAAATTCTGATTTTTCAGATAATACCCAAATATTCTTCATAGAATGTATTTACCTTAAGAACACCCCCAGTGGTTTTTAAGTAATTTTTAAAAGACTTACAACCAAACTCTTACAAAAAGCAAATACTAGTATCTTACTGCGTGTAAGATATCTTACTGTGTATAATTTTCAGATGATGGGGAGAATACTTTATTCCATAGTCTTTGTATTCAGCATACATGTCACGATATTTTGATGAGGAAGCATTGCCCCCCAGTGTTTTGTATGGTAGTGTAAGTTCTTGAGAACATTTTCCTCTCACTTTATGTGTGTAAAGTTAAATCAAAATACCCTCAAGAGTTCCTTTTCTTAAGTCTTCATCTCTTTAACTGGGGCCTGGCTGTTCCAGAAATGTCCACCACAAGTTAATTACCAGGAAACAGCAAACGTAGTTTTGGGGCTGTTGATTGAGGTAATACATTGGCAATAGCAAAATCAATTACACCACTTGTTCCTAGTCAGTCTTTTCTAGTAAATTCCCTAACTGTAAATAAAGGGTATTAAAAAATGGTCAAAATTTTTGGGGGGAGCCACAGCCCATGTTCTAGACACCTGAGGAAGCATGCATGGACAGCAGACTGTTCAAGAGAATGAATCAGAGAAAGGTACTGTCGTTTAGCTTGAGTAGTTCCTTTCAGCAATGCCAGTATGAAGATACGCATCATCAAAAATAGAACCAGTGATGTCAACGGGGAAGATCCAGGTAGATAATGGATTCCTTAAGTACCTTCTCAATTCATACCACTTAAAATGAGTGAAGCACCCTTGAAATATTTAAGTAGCCAATCCTCCAGCAAAGCAATGCAGTCTTAATAAAGCTGTGCCCGGCATAAAGCTGTCCAAGTAAAGTCGGGAGGAAAAGA
Source organism: Meles meles (assembly GCF_922984935.1). NCBI lineage: Eukaryota > Metazoa > Chordata > Mammalia > Carnivora > Mustelidae > Meles > Meles meles. The sequence goes on along the minus strand of NC_060087.1, from coordinate 101,865,671 downwards.
AGAAGCCAATGAAAATAAAGCCCGCTAGAGCTAAAGCAAATACACAGTTAATCTGCACACAATGCTTTGGTATAAAGAACTAGCACCAGTCTAGGAGAGGGAAATGAAGTCGAGCTAGCTCTTGCCACGGATCAGTTCAAAAGATTTACTGCACCAAAGTGGTATGCCTTTAGCATCACTCCTTGCTGCCATTTCTTTTTATTGCAGCACTGAAGAGCAGTGACATTTACCCAGGGGGTGGAGACAGGGAGGAAGCTGAAAGTATTCAGGTGACTGTCCACAGTCTCCTAAGGAAATCTGAGTATTTGAGACAAATTGGAGAGTTGGCTGACACTGCCCTCCCTCATCGCATCTTGCAGACCGGTAACAGCAGAAAGCAATCCGACTCGGCAATATAGGTATATACTTAGGACTTTGCAGAAGTGTTTTTGTTCCCCCCTCCAAACTGAATTCTGTGTGTGTGTGTGTGTGTGTGTGTGTGTGTGCAGGTATGTGCGTGTGTGTATCAAACACTAAGTGAGTAAAGAAAGATGGTCATTGAAAAAATTAACAAAGATGCTTTTCTTTTTCAAATACCTCAAATATTAAAGATGTCGATCAGTAGTTCAAAACTTTTAATTGTGTTTTAAATGTATTAAGCGTTCCAAAACAACTATACACGCATGCACACAACTGAACGCACATAAAACTATATCAATGTCAATTTCCTGGTTGTGGTATTGTAGTACAGTCATTCAAGATGTTACCAAAGGGGTGGGAGAATGGGTAAAAGGTATACAAGGTGTCTCTGCAATATTATTATTATTATTAATTATAACCACACAAAATCTGTAATTGTCTCAAAATAGAAAGTTTAAAAAAAAACCTTGAAAAGCAAGTAACGTGTTTTTAAAAGTCAAGCCTAAATCCATTAAAAATCCTGTACCTATAGGTACACATACTACCTTCGAGTAGGCTGGAACTTGTCAAGACATACATTAAGGTTCTCCTCAATTCTGAAGCTGCTTTGAGAATACTGACCATAAAGTCTTGATAAAAGCACACCGAAAACTCATTTAAAAATAAGAAACAATGTTATAGTCAAGCTGGCCATTAAAGGTGCCATTAAAGACCATCTTAGAGCCATTCAACACCAGATTGTAGAAACCAGATAGTTCTGTGTAAGGGACTCTCTCGCACCCATCCAACTACTAACAGATACACGTTAAGCACCTGCTGAACACAGCTCCTGCCCCTGAGGTAGAATTCTGAACTAGGTGGTCTCTAGGGTCTCTGAGTCTATCAGAAAGTGGCTGGGTTGATACTAAGTCAGTTACTTGACAGGGTGCTGAACCGAGCAGGATCACAGCCCAAACCTCAAGAATCCTTAACATCAGTACTATGATGCTCCTTCTAAAAAGTGATCACCTTACCCATTTTCTCTTTTTTAAAGAAGCAAGCAAGAAAAAAAGTGCAGTTCTAGTCAAGCGGACAATGGCCAGAACCACCTGCCACATATGGGAGTCCACTGAAGCCTGTAGCAGGCAGAGGCTAGGGAGAAGCAGGTTCTTAAGTAGGAGGCACTTCAGGATGACTGGGAACCCTCTCCCCCAGATGCTCAGGCTCCTGAAAGGTGGGTAAAGAAACTCTCTTACCATCCTCAAACGGGGTCCCTTCAGGTCTGCAACATAGAGAGAGAGAGACAGTCAGTTCCCGCTTCAGGGGCTCCCCTCTCCCTTAAGGGGTTCACCTTAAGACGCATGGCTGTTCCCAGCTCTGCCAACTCTACCTCTGCTAAACCACTGCTTCCTGGGTCCGAGAGCCAGTACACATGGGTGTCTGGGGCTCCGAACGCCGGCGCAGGCCGCCTCGCCTAACCGCCACCACTCCCCGCTCCGCCCCCCTCAGAACCCCAAACGGTTCCCCTGGCAGCGGGAACCGAGCTAATCGAGGCACAGGCTCCGGGGAGGCGCCTAGGCCCAGGCGGACCCAAACATTCCCCCTTTGCCTTTCCGTCCCCGCCTGGGGGCCGGTCCCCGACGGCAGGCCGGGCCGGCTCCAGTAGCCCCCCCCACCTCCCGCCACCTCCCCGTAACGCAGACTCACCCGAAAATGACCGCGTTCCAAACCATTATGTTGTTCTCAGACGGAGCCCCGCTGACTCCCGCCGGAGGATCCTCCTGCAACCTTCAGGGGAACAGACAGGGGCCCCGCGGTCCGGCACCCGCGTCTGCTCCGGGCCGCCCCCCGCCGCCCCCGGCCCGCCCCGGGACCCGCCCTGCGCCCCGCCTGGCAGCTCCCCCCCCCGCCCCTGCCCCGGCCTCGGCGGTCCCCGTCGCTTTACCTCTTGAAGTCCCTCATGAGGCGCCGCCGAGCCGGGGTGGACATATCTTTATCGGGGTCAGGGGTGGGGCATACACCGAGGTCTCGGGTCCCGGCGGACGCTGAGGAGGCCGAGGAAGCTGAAGGAGCCGAAGTGGACGCCGAGGTAGCGCCTAGAGGAACAGCACTGCCCCTCCGAAGTCGAGGGTCGGTCTGGCGCCGACTAAGCACCACCCCGGAGTAGACGGGGGCTGAACCAACCTGGAACGAGAGGGGGGGAGTGGAACGCCGAACGCCGGACAGGCCGTACCAAGACAGGGCGGGGGGGGGGGGAGCGGCCGGGAAAGTTGCTTAGGTCATTAAACCCCAGCGGGAGGCGGGGAGCGCCGGGCCGGTGCGGGACTGAGAGGCGCGCGGCCCACCGGGCGGAAGCCTGTAATTCACTAGGAATTAGTGCGGGAATGGGGTCCGTCTCCACCTGCCCAGGCTAAGACGAACCCTGGGAGGCTTCTTCCTATTTTCTTTCGCTCTCTTTTTTTCTTTTTTGGAAATCAGATCACTTATGACAGTGCGCACTGTGGCTGGGAACGGCGGGCGCGGGGGTGGGGGGGGGGGGAGAAGAAGGATGGGAGTCCCTAAGTAGAAGGGAGGAGGAGACGAGGAGACAGTGGGCGGAGGCACATCTGGTTCTCGGGAAGCGGGAACTCTAGGGACCCGGGAGGCTAGGGAGGAGAGTGTGTGACTGGTTCAAATCACTGAAAATCAAAAGAATAAATCGGCCTTGGCTACGACAAGGAGCTTGTGGGTCCCTCGTCTGTGAGATGAGCGTGCGGGATTCTGGTCCCAATGTTAGGCCAGTAATCACCCCCAAGCAGGATAAAATGGTGGTATGTGTCCTGGGGGAGGGAATGAGAACTTAAGACAAGCACAATGAGGTTTTAGCTCTGGGCACTCACAATTTGGCTCTGGAACCACATTTTCCCTTGGCAGTTCAACAAGCCAAGCGGCTACTATATATTCGGAAGAGTCCAAGGTATGAGAATATCCGACTGCAGAGAATTGGAAGGGCAGAGAGTCTGAAGCAAAAGTAACGGTAAGACGCACGGGAAAAAGCTGCAGGTTGCAGAGAAGAGTCACAGTTAGTATGTGGACCTGCAAAAGCAATAACAGTTTTAAAGAATAATTTGTAAAGGTCAACCCCAAATAACTTAGAAGGTAGACAAAACACTCATTTTAGGAATTTTTGAAAATATGAGAAAGGTAAGTTTGGGTTAAGTCATGGAGAGTTGGAACGTCAAGCTAACGGATTCCTTGGAAGATGGTGCATAGTTAGAACCCTGCTAGTCAGAGATGGGTCCCAGGAGAGCAGCTAGGAGACACTTGGAGTAGTCTAGGTGAGAAACATTGAAAAAGGCAGTGACAACAAAAATGGAAAGGGCGGGATGAATGGAGAGGACTCGGCAACAGATTGAACTTGGAGGCAAGAGAGAGGAAGGAGTCAACAATGGCTGGAGTTCTAAGCCCGAGATAATGAGGGCTTTGAAGGTGCCATGAACAGAACTCGGGAACAGAGTGGAGAAAGGGGTGCTTTGGGGATAGGAAGTTTGGTAGCTTACTGAGTGCACGGGACTGCTGAGACATCCGAGCAAAGATGTCCATAAGATATCAGATTTGCTGAAATTTGTTTCTAAGGTGGGAAGCAGGAGACACTTGACAATGGGGCTTAACAGCAGGTACTTTCATGGGCAAGGATTTATGGCTACCATTGACTCCAACTTATCAGGGGTTAAGGCAAGTCTCCCTAATAGCATCACATTTTCACTGTAGTGGGCAGGGGATACAAAAGTAAGTTTAAAATCTCCTTTTCCTTTCATCCAGTAACTGGCAGTCTGCTAATACACACATGCAATCTACAAAAGCAAGTGCCTTTGTTTTCGATTGCTACTTAAGGAATGACCACAAGCTGTAGGCCAGGTTCAGTGCCTTGCAGTTTTAAGGACTGAACCACCTCCCCCCCACCCCACCCCCCGCCCCGGCCATTTGTTCACTAGCTGCCAACCAGGGGCCATTCTCAGGTCCTAGAGGTCACCCACATTCCTTGCCACATGGCCTGCTCCACTTTTAAGCCAGCAATAGAGAACTTCTCCCCCATGAAATCCCCCTCACACTTGGAATCTTTCCTCAGGAAGACCCCAGTTCACTTTAAGGGCTTATCTGATGAGGTCAGGCCCACCCTGGGTAACCCCCCCCCCCCAATATCATCTGATCTGGGCCCTTAATCACATCTGCAAAACTCTCTCACAGCAGAGTGCCCTGTGCCCACCATTTGGTGGGGGTTAGAACAAGCTTCCTGGAATGGGTCTGTTTCAGTTTTGTTTTAACAGAAGTGACGGCAGGGAGAGACATCCCCGGGAGAGAAGTCAAGCAGTTTCTACGAGGGCCACAGCGTGAAGGAGAACGTGCCAACAGGGTATGAAACCCCTGCTTGGAAAAGTGAGGGGGACAGAAGCTGGTTAGATGCCCTCAAACACAAGGATGAGGGCTTTAGTCTCCAGCTTTTGGAGGTTTTCCAGGTCGGGTCTGAGAAGCTGCATCAACCATCCTGGAGAGCTGGGAAGGGGGTGGGATGGGAAGCTCCTGCTGCGGGACAAATGTGTCCGAAACTCACTGAAGGCCAGAGATGTAGCTGAGTTTGTGGTGGGTTTGTTGATTTTCTGAAATTCCTTTGCCCTAGCTCATGAGTAGCTCTCTGACTATCTAATCCAGAAACCTCGGGGACACGAACCACAGCAGTTTGGAAGCCCCGTGGCACCAGAGGATGGGGAGAGCATGCCCTTGGCTGCACAGTGGAGTCACACGGCAGAAACACTGTGTCCCCACATTCCTCACCAGAAGCAGTGTTGTCACCGCGAGCAGCAAGACAGAAGATTGTCCTCTAGCACAGATGATTATCAGGCTAGAACATGCTAACTATAGCATCGTCTGCCAAGCATTCCTTCCATCCCCCTTTCACCTTGACGTCTTGGAGAAATACCCTGTGCCCAGCCAAGCACCATGCCCCTCCCCAAAAGCAGGGGTCCAGAATAGAAGCCCTTTTCAGTGAAAAGAAAAGCGTATTAGCAATGCAGCTGCCGGATAGAGAAAAACTTCCAAATCATCCCCAAGAAAGGACTTTAGAATTTTCCTAAAAGGGAGGACCGTGGCGTTGGGGAATAATCCATGACTAGGGGAACTATGGGATTTCACTCATGAGGCTTTCAGAATGCAGACTGGATTGTGATTTTCCGGAACTATTCTGGGTCGGGGCGAGAGAGGGAGACTGAATAAACTATCATTTCCTGCCTTATGAGGCTGTGAGTTTGTATTTCTGTTAGCCAGAGAAGGCAAGGAATTTTATTTTCCTATGGTTCCCATTTCTACCACTAGCAGTACAAATGGCAATCAAGAAACAACAGAGTATAAAACCACAAGGTCTTTCTTGACTCCAGTAGCCTCAGAAGACAAGCCAAGAGAATTGCTCATAGGAAACAACAGTTGTCACAATGTGTATTCTTGGCGGTAACAGTAGTGGTCTGTTTTCCATCTATAGACTCTAGGCTATAGGGACAGAAAGAGGGAGAGAGATGTAGTGAAGTTTAGATAAGTGGGCGGACATTAGGGCCGTGAACATAGACTTCACTACCTGCTAAGTTGTAGAATCAAGAACAAAGCCGTGGCAGGTGGGCTGAATCATGCATGCACACCTTCCCCAGGATCTTCTTGTCCTCATCTCTGGAATTTGTGCATATATTGCCTTAAACGGCAAAAGGGACTTCACCAATGTAGTTAAATAAAGAATCTCGGATGGGGAGATTATCCAGGATAAAACCAGTGGGCCTGATGTAATCACATGAGTCCTTAGGAGAGGGAAGAAAGTCTGAATTCAGAGAGAACTTCATGTGACCATGAAAACAGAGATTGGAGCGATACTGCCACGAGCCAAGGAGCCAAGGGATGCTGGTAGCTTCTAGATGCTGCATGGGGCAAAATGGGTTTTCCCCTGGAGCTTCTAGGGGCAACCAGCCCTGCTGACATCCTGACTTTAAAACAGCAAGATTGATTTGGGACTTCTGATCTCCAGAACTGTAAGATAATCAATTTGGGTTTTCCTAAGCCACTAAGACTGTGGTAGCGCATTACAGCAGCAACAGAAAATGAATACACATGGTTTCAACCCCGGGTATGGGAATTCAATCAAACTGGCCGCAGCCACCAGCAAACCACAACCAAGTCCAGCCTGTCATCTTTTCTCCTAGGGCTTGCAAGCCCAAAGTGATTTTCTATATTTTTAAATGGTTGCAAAAATCAAAAGAAGAATATTTTATAATATTTCATGTGTGAGGGTAATGTGAGGATAATATGAAATTCAGATTTGCAATGTCCCTGAATAAAGTTTCACTGGGACACAGCCATGCTATTTCTTTTTTTTTTTTAAGATTTTATTTATTTATTTGACACAGAGAGAGATCACAAGTAGGCAGAGCCGCAGGCAGAGAGCGGGGTTGGGGGGCGGGGGGAACAGGCTCGCCGCTGAGCAGAGAGCCAGATGCGGGGCTGGATCCCAGGACCGTGAGACCATGACCTGAGCCGAAGGCAGAGGCCCAACCCACTGAGCCACCCAGGCACCCCAGCCATACTATTTCTTTTCTAAGATTTTATTTGACAGAGACAGCGAGAGAGGGAACACGAGCGATGGGAACTGGAGAGGGAAAAGCAGGCTCCCTGCTGGTTAGGGAGCCCCATGCAGGACTCGATCCCACAACCTGGGGATCATGACCTGAGCTGAAGGCAGAAGGTTATCAACGGAGTTACCCAGGTGCCTGCAGCCATGTTATTTCAAGCATGTATTGTCTATGGCTGCTATTGTGCTCCCGGAGCAGAGTTGAGGAGCTGTGACAGAGACTGTATGCAGCGTCATGATGCGGTTATAACTCGACCGCATGTTGAATGCCACGTGTATCACCAGATTATGCCTTTTCAGGTTTTTTTAAAATTACACGTGTATACCCATGGTGTCAGAAAAAGAAAACAAAAAGGGTTTCGAATGTCATGCTTTTAAGGCACAGTGGAATGTACCTGGTTATCACATTAGATGTCAAAGCCCTATGTTTATTACACAATGACCCTGTAGTGTTGCTAAAAGAATCCAGTACACAACAACATTACCAAAAATAAGGGTTCATTGAGATGTTCCTGACTCCCAGGAAAGCAGTGGTTAGAAAAACTAGAAAGTTTTAAATGGAATATTTTATTATAGCAAAAATCCTTCGCAAAAATAAAAATATGAAAATGAAGTTGCAGCCACAGTAATTTTCTGAGTGGTTCATTTGTTAGCCAAGCAAGGAAAGCCATCTCCTGTTGATGAGTTAATTACATTATGTTTGATTGCTGAAGCCAAAGAAATGAGTCCAGGGAAAATAAACTTTTCCAAGGCTATTAACCTTTCGACAAGAATAGTGGCTCAAAGAGCTGAGGACGTTGGAAGTAACAGCAACAGTCGTTTAAAAAAAAAAAAGGAAAGAAAACAGAGCGGGGCATCTGGTGGCGCAGTCGGTAGAGCAACTTGACTCTTGGTTTCAGTTCAGACCTTGATTTCAGAGTTGTGAGATCGAGCCCCGAGTCTGGCTCTGTACTCAGCACAGAGCCTGCTTAAGTTCCTCTCTGCCCCCCCCCTTTCTCAAATAAACAACTGGTATATAGTGCAATGCCTAACAAACAGTAGAAGATCAATAAACACTGAATAACAGGAAATCATAGGGATGACATTGGAGCGAGACCTACGGAATAAACACTGTGATTCCTTAAGATTTGAATTGATTTTTTAAAATTTGATTAGAGTTGACACATGATGCTACATTAGTTTCAAGTGTACAACATAGTGATTCAACTACTCTGTATATTATGCTATGGTCCTCACAAGTGTAGCTCCCATCCGTCACCATGCAATGCTAACACAATGCCATTGACTATATTCCTTCTGTGGTACCTTTTATTTCCATGACTTCCTTATTCCATAAGCTGAAGTCTGTATCTTCTACTCCCCTTACCCATTTTGCCCTTTCTTCCACCCCCCTTCCATCTGGCAACTGTTTGTTCTCTGTATTTATAGGTCTGATTCTGCTTTTCGTTTGTTTTTTCAAGTCCACATGTAAGTGAAATCATATGGTGTTTGTTTTTCTTTGTCTGACTCATTTCACTTAACATCATACCCGCCAGGTTCATGCATGCTGTTACAAATGGCAAGATCTCCTCCCTTTTTATGCTTGAGTAATATTCCATTGTGTATATATACACCACATTTCTTTTATATTTTATTTAATTCATGTTCGTTCGAAGTCTAGCAGATGGCTTTAAATTCCCCTTGGTTTACATCTTGTGTGTCTTGAACACTACACTTCCTCCAGCCAAACTGTCAATTTCTAGTCACAAGCTTCTGCTGCCTTCACTAAGTTCTCCATTAAAAATCCACTATTTTGTGAGATTAAGAGTCATTTATGGTTTGTCTCCCTCCCAATCCCATCTTGTTTCATTTATTCTTCTCCTATCCCCCTACCCCCCCATGTTGCTTCTCCATGTCCTCATATCAGGGAGATCATATGACAGTTGTCTTTCTCCGATTGACTTATTTCACTAAGCATGATACGCTCTAGTTCTATCCATGTCGTCGCAAATGGCATGATTTCATTTCTTTTGATGGCTGCATAGTATTCCATTGTGTATATATACCACATCTTCTTTATCCATTCATCTGTTGATGGACATCTAGGGGGTTGCTGGGGGGAGGTGGGATTGGGAGAGGGGGAGGGGGCTATGGACATTGGGGAGGGTAAGTGCTATCGTGAGTGCTGTGAAGTGTGTAAACCTGGCGATTCACAGACCTGTACCCCTGGGGATAAAAATACATTATATGTTTATTAAAAAAAAAAATTTGGAAGGGGAGGCGAACCATAAGAGACTATGGACTCTGAAAAACAACCTGAGGGTTTTGAAGGGTCAGGGGTGGGAGGTTGGGGGAACAGGTGGTGGGTAATGGGGAGGGCACGTTTTGCATGGAACACTGGGTGTTGTGCAAAAAGAATGAATACTGTTACGCTGAAAAAATAAATAAAATGGAAAAAAAAATCCACTATTTTGGTGTTGGTGTGCCTGGGTGACTCAGTGGGTTAAAGCCTCTGCCTTCGGCTCGGGTCTCCTGGGATCCAGCCCCGCATCGGGCTCTCCGCTTAGTGGGGAGCCTGCTTCCTCCTCTCTCTGCCTGCCTCTCTGCCTACTTGTGATTTCTGTCAAATAAATAAATAAAATCTTTTTAAAAAATCCACTATTTTGGTGTATTCATTTGGATTTTTGAAGTTAGCCAATGTAAACTGTCTCAGTGTCCTTACTCTAGATTGCTCCAGGCTCTTGTCCTCCACAAAGAACGTACTGGAAGAGTTTCAGTATCTTCAGTTTCAGTATCTTCCGAAGAAGATACATAAATAACTGATCAGCACATGAAAAGGTACTCAACATTAGCCACTAGGGAAAGGAAAATCAAAACCACAGGGAGATAACCCACAAGGATAGTTATGATCAAAAAGACGGACAAAAATAATTGCTGGTGAGATTATGAAGAAACATCACATATATATATTCTGGTGGGGACATAAAATGGTAAAGCTGCTTTGGAAAACACTCTTGGCAGTTCCTCAAAAGGTGAAACATAAAGTCACCATATAACCCAGCAATTTCACTCCTAAGTAAACAATGAAGGGAACTAAAAACATATGTCCTCATAAAAACTTGTACACCAATGTTCACAGTAGCATTAATCATTATATCCAAAAAGTCGGAAAAGCCCAAATGTCCATTACCTCATGAATAAACAAAATGTGGGCTAGCCATACAACAGGATTTTCAGCCATGAGAAAGAATGAAGTTCCTTTTTACTGATTCATTACTAATTTTTACCCGTTCGTGCTACAACATGAATGAACCTTGAAAACATATTGCTAAGAAGCCAGACACCAACAGCCACATGCTGTATGATTTCATTCATATGAAGTGTCCAGAAGAGGCAAATCCAGAGAGACTGAAAGTAGATTCGCGGTTGCCAGGCGCTGGGAAAAAGTGGAGAGTGACTGCTAGTTATATGGGATTTCTTTTGGGGAAGATGAAAATATTCTGGAATTAGTGGTGATGGTTGCACAACTTTGTGAATATATTAAAAACCACCGCATTACACATTTGTTTTGCATTATACATTTTTAAGGGTGAATTTTATGTCATATGAATTATATCTCAAGTTAAAAAAGATAACTCTACTTCATTAGGTACTCACCTGAGTATAGCCATTAAAATCGAAATCCTATTTAGAGGAACACCTAAAACTTGTATTATCCCTATGATATGTAAACATAGTTCTTTTTTATATCTGGTTTTATGTACCTGCATATACATACGTGTACAGAAATGTATATGAATAATTTAAATGGTATTAAGGGTGTCCCAAGTGAAGCAGTCCCAGCTAACTCAGGCCAAAGCAAAGGAGGTTCTGAGAGCTCAGGACGCCCCCCGCACATCGGGGTCTAATGGAACGGCCCGGAAGTTCACAGGCCTGCTACCGACACGTGACCAGCGTTGAGGCTGGGAGAAGGCTTGGCCCCGGTCTGTGACCTCATCTCTGCGCGACCCTTACTTTTGGCGTGGAGTTTTCGCGCTGCTCCTGTGAACAATGCCGAAAGTTGTGTCCCGGTCGGTGGTTTGCTCCGACACCCGGGATCGGGAGGAGTATGACGACGGCGAGAAGCCCCTCCACGTCTACTACTGTTTGTGCGGTCAGATGGTCCTGGTGCTGGGTGAGTAGTCGGGAACCGGAGGTCGTCTGCAAGAAGCGAAACTTCGGGTTTTCTAGGGCACCGGGTTTTCTCTGGCTGTGATCTGGGAGGCGCGTCTCTTTGAAGATTGGTGGGCTTTCCTGCTCCATGCTTATGCTTCCCTGCCCTACTCCAGGGCAGCTTTTCTGTTTAACCTTCTGTGTATCCAGGCTTCCCTCAAAACGAAATTCCTCCTTCAGAAAAAATTAGCTGTTTATCTCCCTTTCCTCCCACTCCGCTTCTAGAAACGTTATAACCTTTCTCTTGCATGCTAGGAGGCTGTCACAGCTTTTCTCTTAAACGAGGATAAAGCGTTCCCTTGATCCCACGTTCTCTTCCAGCTGTAACCCCATTTCTTTGCTGCTTTTATAGCAAAACTTCTGAAAAGAGTTGCTTATATTGCCTGTCGCTGCATCCTCACTTCCCATTCCATGTTGACCTCACCTCAGGCAGACTTCTCTTCCCACCTCACCATCTAAACCATATTTGTCAAGATCAATAACTGAACCTGTTAGTGGTGCCAGTGCTCAATTGCCGGTGCTCAGTTTAGTTCTCATCTGTGTCATTTGACAGAGACGATGAGTCCATCCTTCTTAAAGCACTTTTTGTCATTTGCTTCCAAGACTCCACAGTCTCCGGATTTTTCCTCCGACCTTGATTTTGCCCCTCCTCAATGTCTAGCTCCTTTTCTGACTCTGATGTTTAGGCATTGCAAGGCCCTAGGGCTCAGTCCTCTCACCTGTTCACAATTTGTATTCACTCCCTTCTAAGCGACCACAACCATTCCCAAGCTTTAAATGCCATTTACATGCTGATTCCTCCCAAATGTTCATCTTTAACCTACACTTCCCTCAAACTCCAGCTGCCTGTTCCCTGTCTCCACTGGATATCTGGTGGGTCTCTCAAAGTGATCGTGTTCAGATCAACTTCATGATCCCGTACTTCCTGCTTTCCACTATTGCACCCTAGTGTGGTAAGTGGTAGCACTATTCACCCAGAATCTCAGAAGCAATCTTGACTTCTTTCTTTCCCTTACCTTATACTCATCCAGTCCATCAACACATTTTGCCACTACTTGAAAATCTATCCAGAACCTGACTACTTCTTACTACTTCCATTTCTGCCACTCTAATCCAAGACACCATCATTCCTCACCTGGAATTCCTTCCTTATTTTATTCAGGTCTCTGCTGAAATGTCCCTTTCCTGACTATCTAAAATGGTACCCTTGTTAGTTACTCTTTGTCCTCTTAACCCTGCCTGATTTTTCTTGGTAGTACTTATCCCTATTTGAGATCATTGTCCATCCTTTTAATATCTTGCTAATTTTTTTATGAGCACTTATCATTATCTATGGTCATATTATATAATTCTTATTTAAAAAAATTTTTTAAAGATTTTATTTGTTCGTTTGACACAGAGAGAGATCATAAGTAGGCAGAGAGGCAGGGGGAAACAGCTCCCTGCTGAGCAGAGAGCCCCATGTGGGGCTCGATCCCAGGACCCTGGGATCATGACATGAGCTGAAGGCAGATGCTTAACCCACTGAGCCACCCAGGCGCCCCTATAATTCTTACTTTTTAAAATTTTCTGCCTCTTCCACTAGAATGTAAACTTCATCAGGGGAGGGTCTCTGCTTTGTCCTTTGCTGAATCCCCAGCACCGTGTTTTAACTGCGGTTGGTACACAGAGAGCCCTCGAATCCTTGTTGTATAAATGAGTTCTCTTTTAATCACGTAGAATTGAGTGTGAATTCTTGTTCTCCCTCTTAGTAAATGTGTGGCAAGTCTCTTGCCTTTTGTAAGCATCAGTTCCCTAATTTCTAAACCAGGAATACAAAGCGTCTACTCCAGCAGGTCATTGCCAAGATTAATGGAGGTGCAGGCTGCCTGGTGCCAACTCCCCCGCCCCTTCCTCTATTAATCTCGAATCACTGTGATCACTTGACTTCTCTGTGACCCTTTAGGTACTTCATTTGCATTCTGTCAATTTCCATCTGCTTTTTATTTGCCCCTTGTTTATTTCCTGTATGTTTTCATCGTTTTCAGATTGACACTCCTCGAGCTGGTTTGGGTCATTTGCCTGTCGCATGTAGCATAGCACTGACCCTCTCTCTTTTTTTCTAAACACTTAACCACTTTTCCCAATGCCTTCCTTATAGGCGGTTCCAGATGCTTGATTGTCTCTTCTGATTCTCATGCATTAGAACACAAACCAAGTGTACCACGATTACAGAAACATAGCAAACTTGCCGTGCTGGGAAGGACTTTTGAGATACTGTCATCTACTTATCCTTCCAATAAGGCGTAAAAACAAAACAAAACAAAAGGAAGTAATTTGCCAAAGATCACCAAGGTGGTAACGGAGCTCCAGACCTTCTGACACCAAGTCCTTTTCAGTTGGGAAATTCAATAATAGGCTTCCAGAAGCATTAGTAATTATAGTAAAATATTACAGTGCTAAGGGCCCCCACTGAACCCTTGTGATTGCCCCAGGGTAGTTTTCAGTAGCTCTAGTGACAGAATCTTATTCCATTTCTTCAGACTGTCAGTTAGAGAAATTGCCCATGAGGCCCCGGGATCGCTCCCGCGTGATCGATGCTGCCAAACACGCCCACAAGTTTTGTAACACGGAGGACGAGGAGACCATGTATCTTCGGAGGTAAGAGGTTGATGCTTGGATTTCCTTGTGTTTCAGTCTGTTTCTGAGGAATATAAGTACCCCAGCTAGTGCTAAACAGGTTGTTCTTAGGGGTCCAAACACTTAAACATTTGTGTTAGCTCTCTAACTTCTGTTAATGTGGCAATATCTTCGCTGTGCTTCGTTGAAATGCTGCCGAGATGTGATTCTGTTGCCATTCGATAGCTGTAATTTGGTTTTTTTGCAAGTAGAATGAGCTCAGTCGATCTGAGATGTCGTAGCATGCCATGTGCCGGGCCCCGAGCAGGGAACTGGCTCTGTGGAGTTGAATGAGGTACTGCCCTTACCACTGAAGAGCCCGCAGCTCAGTGCGGGGGACTGGCTACCTTCTGTGATACAGTGAAATGCCAGGGTGGTAAGCCAAAAGCTATGGGAAAGCAGATGGGAGTGGGTCATTCTGAATGCTGGTGAAAGGCACCAAACGATGATGGCATTTGTCTTTGGCCTTGAACTAGGATTTCACCAAGTTGATGAGGGGGCTGAGGAGCATTCCAGGTGGAGGGAATATGGAAGCATTGAAAGGAGCATGTACAGTATACTTGGGAACTTCGAAGGTCCTTGGTGACTGTAGGCCAGGTGACTTTACAGGAAGGGCTTCATGCATCCTGAGGTGGGGCCAGAGTGAATTGCTGAAGTAGGCAAGTTTAGACCTCACCTGCTGGCAAGAGCCCTCTCTCTCTCTCTTTTTTTTTAAGATTTTATTATTTGACAGAGAGAGACATAGTGAGAGAGGGAACACAAGTAGGGGGAGTGGGAGAGAGAGAAGCAGGCTTCCTGCTGAGCAGGGAGCCCAATGCAGGGCTCGATCCCAGGACCCTGGGATCATGACCTGAGCCGAAGGCAGACCCCTAACGACTGAGCCACCCAGGTGCCCCGAGCCATCTCTCTCTTTTAAGCAGGGGAATGACATGTTTGGATCTGTTTGAGATTTGGGAGTCCTTGGCCGAGATAAGGAATTGAAACCTGGGAAGGGCTAACGTTATATGGCGTGTGGAGCAAGAAGAGAGAGGACTGAAGATACCATCCTGGGGAGCACTGACATTTAAAAAGCAGACAAAACAGTTGGAACTTGGCCGTGTGGAAAACGGGAGGAGAGAGTGTCAGGAAGTGTGTATGTCTGGGGAGGGTGGCCGTCAACAGGTGCCTGAGGCCACAGAGAGGTCAGTTGTAGGGGATTAAAAAGTCCAGACGTTCCTTCACATACACTTCGTTTCCTCAGCTCCTGCTCTGTGCCGGGGGTCCTGTCCAGAAGCCTTTGAGATGCCAGTGGATTTATTTGCTAGGGCTGCCGTAACAGCACCAACAGCTGGGTGGCTTATAGCAACAGAAACCGTCTCACATTTCTGGAGGGTAGAAGTCTGAAGTGAGGCTGTTGGCAGAGACCCGTGGTCTCTGTGAAGGTTTTAGGGGAGGATCCTTCCTTGGCCCTTCCCAGCTCCTGGTGGTTGCCGGCAGTCCTTGGCGTTTCTTGGCTGGCAGACGGCAACGCTTCAGTCTCTGTATTGTCACATGGCCTTCTCCCTGTGTCTCGGTCTCTGTTTTTCTTCTCTTCTTTTTATAGGGACACCAGTCACATCGGATTAAGGGCACATTCTACTCATCTACATGACCTCATTGTAACTAATTATATCTGCAACGACCCTCTTTCCAAATAAGGTCACATTCCGAGATTCCTGGAAGGATGTGACTTTTTAATGGATACCATCCAACCCAGTACAACCAGTAAACAAGCAAAGTACCCTGACTGTTTGGAGCTTGTATTCTAGGAATGAGCTGGACAAAGCAACAGGCTGACATCTTGCTATGTTAATTTAAGAAACCAAACTGTTGTCAGCCCACACTAACGAAAAGAAGTAACCGCTAGGTGACTTTCAGTAGCAAATGAGACCTCGAGCACCGCTGTGCTTCTAGAGCACAGGCTTCTAGAGTTGTGCAGCTGAAGAGGAAATTGGTCATACACAAGATACAACTTGAGGCCAGTAATACAACCAGATTATAAAATTGATGAAATTTACAAAGGAATGCCCTTTGGGAAGCACGGGGAGAATACCCCATTATGATGAATAGGACGGTTGACAAGTAAGATGCCCTATCTGAGGCTAATCTGTTGTCTTTTTCTCCCTCCATTAACCCTTATTTAGTTTTCTGATGTTGAAAATTGCCAACTGAGGGGCGCCTGGGTGGCTCAGTCCATTAAGCATCTGCTTTCAGCCCAGATCATGATCCTGGGGTTCTGGGATCTAACCTCGCATCCGGATCCCTGCTTATCAGGGAGTCTGTTTCTCCCTTTCCCTCTGCCGCTCCCCCTGCTTGAGCTCACGTGCATTCTCTCCCTCTCTCAAATAAATAAATAAATAAAATCTTTTAAAAAAAGAACAATATCTCCAACTGAATATCTTTAAGATCACTAAGATTTATGATGTGTTTATTATATATATATATCATAGTTACATATACTAATATGTAATAGTATTTCTATATATCGAACGGTTGTGTATTACTCAGTTAATACAAAAACTGATCTAACAACACAGCAGGCCAGAGGCCCCCATGGCACTAAAAGGCAGACGCCCTCACCTCTAGGCCAGAAAACGGAGTGGCCTTAGTCTGAAATAGAAACCCCAGAATCCAACCAGCCTGGTCTTGGAAGTGAGCCAGCTTTGGGACCTCGCCCTAGGGCCGAGGCTCTTGGCCTTTGGCCAGGTGACTGTGTCGGACCAGAGAGTTCTCAGAGTTTACCAACAAGGCAGGGTAAACTCCCTCCCCCACTGTTGTTGTTCCTGCTCTAATCATGAGCAGTCTGTCCAGTGGCCCACTCTAGCGTGCTCCCCTCCTGGCTGGGGGGGTGCATTTCGACCTGCTTTCCCTCCGTAGCCAGGGGTGTGTGTGAGCACCGGTTGCTGAACACATGCAGTCTGCCCGCTCCCCGTGTGCCCAGGAGCCCAGGGGTGTGTGTGTGTGGGGGGTGCTCCTCGGTTCAGCATCCCACCGTTGATCTTGACTCAGGTCTTGGTGTCAGGGCTGTGAGTTCGAGCCCCATGTTGGGCTCCACGTTTGGAGCCTACTTTATTTATTTATTTTTTTGTAACTTTTAATTTTTTAAATTTTAAAATTTTTTAAAAAGATTTTATTTATTTATTTTGACAGACAAGAGATCACAAATAGGCAGAGAGAGAGGAGGAAGCAGGCTCCCCGTGGAGCAGAAAGCCTGATGTGGGGCTCGATCCCAGGACCCTGGGATCATGACCCGAGCCAAAGGCAGAGGCTTTAACCCACTGAGCCACCCAGGCGCCCCTGGAGCCTACTTTAGAAAAAAAAAAGAGTACCCATGCCCCGGAGCCCATCACAGTCCACCTCCAAGTCTTCATTTTAAAGTTCCTCTCTTTTGACACCGTTGTTCCCTGGGCCCACCGTTTCCATCCAGCAGTCCCACTGTTTGCAAATCCAGTGCTTTTCTGTCTCTCTGTTGACCCTGCCTCCCTTGATGCTCTCCTTCCTTGATTTCTGTGAAGCTGCTCTGGGGATTCTCCTACTTCTTTGGCTTTCTCAGGCTTCTGGATTCTTTGGCCACCTGCCCCTTAAATGTTGGTATTCCCCCGGACTCTGACCTGGATCTTATCCTCTCTCTCTTTATACTCTCCTTGGACGTCCTCACCACCTCTCACAGCATCAGTTACATTACGTGCTGATGACTCACAAAATCTAGATCTGCCTACGTTTCTCTCCCATACCCAGAACTGTGCCTCCTCTCCTCCTTCACCTGATGTTCTGTCTCAGATCAAACATGACCAAGGCCAAACTCATTATTTCTCTAGTAAGGAAATACTGCAGGTGGGCTGACCCGGCACTGCCACAACACTCTTCTTTTACACCTGCCTGTATGTGGGTGTCTGAAAAGTTACGGCATATATTACAGCGCCCACCCCACCCCTGCCACAAATGACCCCTAAGATTCTGAATGTGACTTCACTTTTGCCAAGTAAAAGGGATAGAAGTAGAAGCTGTTGCATGAGGCTTCCAAGGAAAGGCCTTTTCACTCTTCTATTCTTATTCCTTCCTGCTTCGGGGGACAATGGGCATGATAACTGGAGCACCAGCAGCCATCCTGGGACCAGGAAGGAGAGGCCACAAGAATTACAGAGCTTTTGCCATCACCATCCTTGGGTCCCAGTCACTGCCATGAAACACCTTTTCTTTTTTTAAGATGGGGGAGAGAATTGGGGGGCAGGGGCAGAGAGTGAGACAGAGTCCCAAGCAGGCTTCATGCCCAGGATGGAGCCCGATGTGGGGTTGGATCTCATGACCCTGAGGTCATGACCTGAGCCGAAATCAAGAGTCAGACACTTAACTGACTGAGCCACCCTGGCGCCCCTCTTCTGGATGTCTTTTATAGGAGAACAAACCATTGTGTCGAGCCACTGCAGACAGGTCTCTAAACATCAGCCACACACAGTTCCTTCCTTCTCCTCCTCCTTCTACGATGACACCCCCATTCATGCAGTAGTCCATGCCAGAGTCCGTAAGCCAGTCCTCCCTCTGGCTCATCCATCCCCAGCCTCACCATCCCCTGCACACACTAGTCGCTCACCGTGTCCTGTTGACTCCCCCTTCCAGTCTGTCTCTTGGGTGTCTCCCGTTTGTTTAGCCCTGCTGCAAGGCCATCTTTGAGTACCTGCCATCGCTTGCTTGGGCTGTTGAAGTAGCCTCTTACCTGGTCTTTTTGCCTCTCATTTTGTTCTTCTCCAGTCTGTTGTCTACTGCCTGAGTGGTCTCAAACGCACATTACGTGAGTCTCCTGCTTCCAGTCTTTTAGTGACTCTCCATCACTTACAACAGTGCTTTTCAGACATTTTTAGACAGTGAATCCTTTCTTCAAGTGGCATGCTTGTCCAGAAGTATGAATACGCAGGACGCTGCTGTGACTGGGGAAGAGTCAAGCCCCATCCATTAAGGACTCCTACCCTTCCCCTATCCAGTTTCATTTAGGGGTCCTGGTAGAGTATGATTTTAGAAATCATGGTTAGCAGGGTAAGATCAAAGTCTGAAGCCTATCTGTGATCTTGCCTTGGCCT
Organism: Meles meles; assembly: GCF_922984935.1. NCBI lineage: Eukaryota > Metazoa > Chordata > Mammalia > Carnivora > Mustelidae > Meles > Meles meles. The sequence goes on along the minus strand of NC_060087.1, from coordinate 101,846,708 downwards.
GCCTGTTTATTCTCGTCTCCTGGTACTCCTTGATTTTTTTCCTTTCCTTTTTCTTTTTTTAAGTAGGCTCTACACCCAACGTGGGGCTTGAACTCGTGACTCTGAAATCAAGGGTTGCATGCTCTACCAGCTGAGCCAGCCGGGTGCCCCTTGATTTTTTATTTTGTATTTATTTTTTAAAAGAATTTATTTATTTGACAGACAGAGATCACAAGTAGGCAGAGAGGCAGGCAGAGAGAGAGGGGGGAGCAGGCTCCCAGCTGAGCAGAGAGCCCGACGTGAGGCTCGATCCTCCCGACCCCGGGATCACGACCTGAGCTAAAGGCAGAGGCTTTAGCCACCCAGGCGCCCTAGCCCCTTGATTTAAAAAAAAAAAAAACAACATTTATCATCTCATATAATTTTTGTGGGTTAGGAATTCAACAGCAGTTTAGCTGGGTGGTTCCTATCTCTTCATGAGGCTGTGGTTAGGAGGTGGATCATGGGGGGACGCCTGAGTGGCCCAGTCTGTTAAGTGCCTGCCTTCGGCTCAGGTCATGATCCTGGAGTCCTGGGATCGAGCCCCACGTTGGACTCCCTGCTCATTGGAGAGCCTGCTTCTCCTACTGCCTGCTGCTTCCCCTGCTTGTGTTCTCTTGCTCTCGCTCTATCACAAATAAATAAAATCTTAAGAAAAAAAAAAAGAGGTGGATCATGGGTGCGGTCATTTGAAGTCTTGATTAGGGCTAGGAGTTCCACCTCCAACGTGGTTGGCAGCTGAGCACTGACCTCAGTTCTTCACCGCAAGAATCTTCCATAGGGCTGTGTGACTATCCTTGTGTTGTGGCAGCTGGCCTCCCAAGCAGCATGAGTGATCCAAGAGAGGGCAAGGTGGAAACCACAATATCTTTTAGAACCGAGACTCAGTAGTCACACACCATCATTTCTGCAGTGTCCTCTTGTTATTACAGGTCAGCCCAATTTTTTTTTTAAGATTTTATTTATTTGGCAGACAGAGGTCACAAGTAGGCAGAAAGGCAGGCAGAGAGAGAGAGAGAAAGAGGAGGAAGCAGGCTCCCCACTGAGCAGAGAGCCCAGTTCGGGGCTCGATCCCAGGACCCTGAGATCATGACCTGAGCTGAAGGCAGAGGCTTAACCCACTGAGCCATCCAGGTGTCCCAGGTCAGCCCTGTTTATTGTGGGAGGAGACTACACTGGGTGTCAATACCAGGGCGCAAGGATTGCTGGAGGCCATCTTAGAGACTGCTACAACCAGGAAAAATGTTTTGTTTTTGGCCTTCCCTCCCTCACATAATCCTAGACCAGAGTCAATTAGTGCAGCTACCTAGTTCATATTAATCACTTCCTTATGCCAGTTCAGTATCTTGTCTCACTTCCATGAACTTTTTGAGAGCAAGAATCCTGCCTTGTACTTCCAAAACCCTCAGTACACCTTGCCTAATTGTTGGCACATGGTTAGAGTAGATGAATTGTTGCAAACTTGACAAAATCCTCTTTGGCACTGGTATTTGAAAATTTCTCACCAAGAAATACACAGTCCCCTTTACTTAAAATCCTGTGTTTTCAAAGCTCAGGCTTATGAGATGGGCTGACTCCAGGATTCTAGAAGTCCGTTGTAGGTGGATCTCTCCCTTCAGGCTGAGGTTGAATTTAGAGTCCCAGTAGGAAGTGATATGGAAGTGTAAGTTACATGGAACCGGAACCATGGCTAGGGCCCTAGTCGCGTGATGCTAGTGAATCATGGCACGTTTGACAGAAGTGGAGAGGCGGGCTGTTAAAGGTGGTGGAGCAGCACCCCCGGGAGACTTGAAGCAACTCAATTAACCTTTTTGGGCCCCAGTTTCCTTATCCCTCAGCTGAGAAAATAATACCCATGTGTTGTCAAAGAGCTGCTAGGAGTCTCTGCAGTACCAGAAGGACCATAAATAGTTACAGTGACTTTGGAAAGCACTTTGGGCTTGTAAGATGCCCGTAATTATTCCTCTGCGGTTTTACTCTTCTTCACATGCACCTCTGCGAAGTGCCTCTTGGCTGTGTTAGCACCATCTGGGGGAGTTTTTGAAAAGTTCCAATGCCTCAGCTCCACCCTCGGAGACGAGGGGGAAGTCATAGAGCATAAAACTCACCATTTTACAGGTGCGATCCAGTGGTTTTAGTATATTCACAGAGTTGTGCAACCATCATCAATTCCAGAGCATTTTCATCACCCGCTAAAACAAACCTTGTACTTAATAATGGTCACTCCCCACTTCTTTCTCCCCCAGCCCCTGGCAACCATTAATCTACTTTCTGTCCCTGTGGGTTTGCCTATTCTAGGTACCTCATTAAAGGGGTGCCTGGGTGGCTCAGTGGGTTAAAGCCTCTGCCTTCGGCTCAGGTCATGATCCCAGGGTCCTGGGATTGAGCCCCACATTGCGCTCTCTGTTCAGCTGGGAGCCTGATTCCCCCCCTCTCCACCCCGCCTGCCTCTCTGCCTACTTGTGATATCTGTCTGTCAAATAAATAAATAAAATCTTTAAAAAAAAAGGGAACCATAAATATTGTAGCTTTTGGTGTCTACCATTCTTCATTTAGCATGTTTTCCAGGTTCGTCCACGATATAGAATGACTCGGTACTTTATTCTTTGTTGTGGCTGAATGACATTCCATTGTAAGGACATACCACATGTTGTTTATCTGTTCATCAGTTGATGGGCATTTGGACTGTTTCCTTTTATTTACATTTTTTTTTTTTTACTATTATGGGTAATGTCATAAATGTGTGGACATGTGTACAGGATTTTGTGTGAACATGTTTTTGGTTCTCATGGGTGTATGCTTATGAATAGCTGGGTCATCTATGTCATGTACCTTGTGGTCGTTTGCGTATCTCCTTTGGAGAAATGTCTATTCAAATTCTTTGCCCATTTTTTAATTGGTGTATTTGTCTTTTTAATTGTTGGGTCATAAGAATTCATATGTTATAGATGCTAACCCCCTAACAGATACATGATTTGCAAACATTTTCTCCCATTCTGTGGATTGCCTTTTCACTCTTTTTGGTGATACTTTTAGAAGCATAAAAGTTTTTAATTTAATCAAGTCCAGCTTGTTTTTTTCTTTGCTTGTGCTATAGGAGTCTTAGCTAAGAAACCATTGCCTAATTCAAGATCTTGAAGGTTTATGTCTACATTTTCTTCTAAGAGTTTTATAGTTTAATTCTTAGGTTTAAGCCTTTCATCCATTTTGAGTTAAATTTTTTTTGAGTTAATTTTTTTAGATGGTATGAGATAAGTATGTAATAAATTCATCCTTGTACATGTGGATATCCAGTTGTCCTGGTACCAGTTATGGAAAGTCTGTTCTTTCTCCTTTGAATGGTCTTGGTACCCTTATCAAAAATCAGTTAGCCATATATGTATGGGTTTATTGGGACTCTCTGTTCCATTCCATTGATCTGTCTGTCTGTCTTTATGCCAGTACTATCCTGTCTTGATTATTGTGGCTTTTGTGGTTTTGAAATCAGAAAATGTGAGTCCTCCAACTTTGTTCTTTTTCAGGATTGTTTTGGCTATTCTAGAGTCCTTGTAATCCCATGTGAATTTTAGGATCAGCTTGTCAATTTCTGCAAAAAGCCAGCTGGGATTTTGATAGGGATTGTTTGGAAGCTGTAGATTCGTTTAGGGAGTATTACCATCTTAATGTTAAGTCTTCAGTCCACGAACGTGGAATGTCATTCCATTTACTTAGGTGTTCTTTAATTTCTTTCAGCAATGTTTTATAGTTTTCAGTGCACAAGTCTTGCACTTATTTTGTTTAATTTTTCCTAAGTATTTTATTCTTTTTAAGATTTTATTATTTATTTGACAGAGACACACAGAGAGAGGGAACACAAACGGGGAGAGGGAGAGGGAGAAGCAGGCTCCCTTGGTGAGCAAAGAGCCCAATGGGGGGCTCGATCCCAGGACCTTGGGATCATGACCTGATCTGAAGGCAGCCACTTGATGACTGAGACATCCAGGCACCCCAGTATTTTATTCTTTTTGATGCTATTATAACTGGAATTGTTTTCTTTATTTTTTATTGTTCGTTTTTAGTATATAGGACTCCATTAGTTTTTATATGCTGATCATGTAACCTGCAGTCTTTCTAAACTTATTAGCTCTAATTGGATGTTTGTGTGTTCTTTAGGGTTTCTGGGTGTAAGATCATGTCATCTACAGATAGAGATGGTTTTACTTTTTCCCTTCCAATCTGGATGCCTTTTATTTCTTTTTCTTGCTAGTTGCCCTGGCTAGAACTTCTCCTACAATGTTGAATAGAAGTGTTGAGAGTGAGTATCCTTGTCTTGTTCCCGGTTCTAGGAGAAGAGCTTTCTGTCCTTCACCATTAAGTATGATATTAGTTTATGTAACTGTTAGTAACTGTGGGTTTTTATAGATGCCCTTTATCAGGTGCAGAAAGTTCCCTTCTGTGCCTAGTATATTAATAAGGGTTTTGAATTTTGTCAGCTGCTTTTCTTTTGTGTCTGTTGAGATGGTGAGATGATCATTTTTTCCCCTCTTTTGTTCTATTACTATGGTGTCTTGGCTTTGATTAATTTTTTTATATGTTGCACCAGTCTTGTAGTCCTGGGATAAATTCTACTTGGTCATGTTGTATGACCTTTTTTCTATGCTCCTGGATTCAGTTTGCTAGTATTATTTGTTTTTTGAAGAGTTCTGCGTGTGTGTTTGTAAGCAATATTGATCTCTAGTTTGTTGTTGTTGTACCTTTGTCTGGTTTTGGTATCAGGGTAATCCTGGCTTCATACAATGAGCTGGAAAGTGTTTCCTCCTCTTTTGAAAAGTTTGTGAAACATTGGTATTAATTCTTTGAACTTTTAGTAGAATTCACCAGTGAAGCCACTCATCCCGGGCTTTTCTTTGTGCAAAGTGTTTTGATTACTAATTGAATCTCTTTACATGGAATAGTCTATTTAGATTTTCTGTTTCTTTCCCAGTGAGTTTTGGTAGTTTATGTTATTCTATTGTTCTAGGAGTTTGCCCATTTCATCTCGATTATCTCATTTGTTGCCATATGGTCATTCATAGGATAATCTTACAAATCTTTTTCTGTCAGACCAGTAGTACTCTTGATTTTTTAAAATCCTACTAACATTAGACTATTTATAACTCCCTGAATATGCTGTGCTTTTTGGCTTTGCACATAATATTCCCACTGCTTGAAATACTGCTTGCTATCAGGGCCATTGGCTTTCAGCCACCTCCTCATGAAGCCTTCCATGACTGCCTCAGACAGACTTGGTGCTCCCACCTCTGCATTCCCATTACATGGTATACATTTCTCCATTTAAGAACTTACCTCCATGATTGTAATTTTCCTCACTAAACCAAATTCTTAAAAGACTTCTTTCAACCAGTGTTTTATTGCATGTCTATTTTGTTTCCAGTACTTTGCTCGGTTCTGGGGATAGAGTGGTCAGGCAGGCATGGTCTCCGTTAATCTCTGATCTCATGGGCCTTACAGTCCAGTGGGATGACAGAAAAATAAAGTCATTATGATTCTGGGAGGTCCTGTGAATGAAACAAAGGGCTCATACAGAGAATATCGTGAAAACTTCTTTGAAAAAGTGGCTGAGACCCCAAAAATGAGAATGGGAAAGCAGTGAGAAGAGCATTCCGGGGAGAGAGGAGTGTGTGTGTGAAAGGTCCGAGGTGGGAAAGCACTTGTTTGTTCAAAGAACAGAGGTCTGTTGTGGCTGGTTCATGGTGAGGGAGGGAGGGCATCGTGAAAGGAGATGGGCCCAGTTTTGTGCTCAGCTGGTGCCTGGGAGGCTATGGTAAGGAGGCTGGATTTTATTCTAGGTGTCTTAGGAAGTCACTCTTGCCTCTGTTTAAAGAATGATTTGGAGTGTATGGGGCGCCTGGGTGGCTCAGTGGGTTAAGCCTCTGCCTTCGGCTCAGGTCATGATCTCAGGGTCCTGGGATTCAGTCCCGCATCGGGCTCTCTGCTCGGCAGGGAGCCTGCTTCCCCCTCTCTCTCTCTGCCTGCCTCTCTGCCTAGTTGTGATTTCTCTCTGTCAAATAAAGAAAATATTAAAAAAAAAAAGAATGATTTGGAATGTAACAGTAGCAGAAGCAGATTCTAGAATAGTAGTTAAAGTTTGTGTGTTAGGTATGAATTTAGAACAGGGAAGGCCTAACCGAATACCACACACGCGCACGCACTTGCTTTCGATTTGACTGCCCCAGAATCTCAGATTTCCACGTGAGGGGCAGTCAAACTGGCAAAGAAATATTTATAAGGCCGTCAAAATTTGTAAGTCTATGGGGCGCCTGGGTGGCTCAGTGGGTTAAGCCGCTGCCTTCGGCTCAGGTCATGATCTCAGGGTCCTGGGATCAAGTCCCGCATCCGGCTCTCTGCTCAGCAGGGATCCTGCTTCCCTCTCTCTCTCTCTCTCTGCCTGCCTCTCTATCTACTTGTGATCTCTCTCTGTCAAATAAATAAATAAAACCTTTAAAAAAAAAAAATTTGTAAGTCTAACAAATAAGAAGACAACTCAGTAGGCAAAAGATAGGAACTGACAGTTGACCCAAAAAGAGAAAACACAAATGCCTATAAAACATGAAAAGATGCCTCACTTTTCACTCTTTATAAAAAGAAATGCAAATTATGAGAGCACAGTTTTCATGTGTCAGATTGACAGTCGTGCAATTTAATCACATCCTGTGTTGGTGAGAGTGGAGAGAAACACAACTTTCACATTGGTGGTAGGAACATAGATCGGTTCAACTTCCCTAGAGAGTAATTTGGCAGTATTTCTCAGAATTTAAAGCGGATACTCTTCTAGGAATTTATCCAGCAGGTAAAAGACTTTTCGGTTTATCCACACAAAGGAATACAGTGCAGCCCTTATGAAGAATGAGGTACCTCTTTGTCAATTGGTAAGGAAGGGTCCCCTATGAATTTTCTCACCAGGACACAGTTTTTTAGGCAAACAAATGAGGAACAAAGAAGTGTCAGGTATGCTGTGTTTGTCTAAAAAGGGAAAGAAATAAAATATATTTTCTTTATATGTCAATAAGGATTCCTTGCTTGAATCATCTGCTGTCTCTGGGAGGAAGAGAAGAAACCAGAAGCAATATTTGCCGCTGGGGAAGAGAACTGGGTGGGTGAAGGGTGGGTGGGGAGGATATTTACTTTTCTTTATATTCTTACATATGCCATGGATGCATATGGCCTTTTAAAAAATGGAAACAAACAAGGGGCAAGGAAGTAAGGAGACCAGTCCGGAAGCTAGGATAGTCGGCCAAGGAAGAGATGTTGGTGGCCGGAAGGTGGAGCAAAGCAGACAGGTTCAAGATCTTTTTTTGGAGAGAAAATCCATAGGATTTGCTGATGGACTGGGTGTGGGCAATAAGAGAAAGAGGAGTCAAGGATGAGTCCCAGGTTTGTGTTAAGCATCTTGGGTGGGCGGCAGAGTTGCTTACCTAAGGCGCTCTTGTGGGCTCTTGAGCTTGGTGGCCTGAGCTTGAATGCAGCCTGATTCTGCTTCTGGACTCTTAGGTTTGTGCCTTCACGTGGAAAATAGGAATGGTAATAGGAACTTGGGTTGCTGTAAGGCTCAAATGGCTTCATACATACGTTCTTGAGCACTGCGTACATGTGGGTGCTGGTATTATTATTGTTGTTGTTATTGTTATCACCGTGACCCTGCCTGCTGCTGTGACTACAGCTCCTGCTGCTCATTTGTTCATACCTTTTTTTTTTTTTTTTTACTTCCGTTTCCTGCACAGGCCTGAAGGCATCGAGCGACAGTACAGGAAGAAGTGTGCAAAGTACGTGTCTAACAGCGTGGGATTCTCCCAATCGCGCAAAAGCAAAGGCGGTAGTGTGTTCAAGAAGGAATTATGTGGATGCCCTTCTCTGTTATCTTTATCCTTGTAATCCCAGCTGCCTTCGAACTTCAACTACACAAATACCAATATGCTTCTCAGACTAATCAAAGTCACATCTCTGACCAGCTGGTCACAGAAATTTTTTTTTAACATTGTATCATTTTTCTAAATAGAGATATAATTTTATATGATAAAAATTTGCCTTTTTAAAAAAAAGATTTTATTTACGGAGAGAGAGACAGCGAGAGAGAGAACACAAGCAGGGGGAGTGGGAGAGGGAGAATCAGGCTTTCCTGCTAAGCAGGGAACCCAAATAGGGCTCGATCCCAGGACCCTGGGATCATGACCTGAGCCGAAGGCAGCACTTAGCGACTGAGCCACCCAGGCGCCCCTGTCCTTTTTTTTCCCCTTAACTGATCTCTGTGCCCACTGGGGCTTGAACTCACCACCCCAAGACCAACTTTCGCCTGCTCTCCTGACAGCCAGCCAGGCGCTCCCCAGATTTGCCCGTGTTAAGCATACAGTCTGAGAACTCGTGACAGAAACATACAGTCCCCTAACACCACCATGCCGTGATGCGGGCCATTCCTGGCCTCCTGTGCCCTTTGCAGTCAGTCCCCTTCCCTGTGTTCCCTCACTGGCAGCCGCTGAGCTGCCTTCTGTAGCTACAGTTTGGCCTTTTCTAAAAATGTTACCTGCAGGGGCGCCCGGGTGGCTCAGTGGGTTAAGCTTCTGCCTTCGGCTCAGTTCATGGTCTCAGGGTCCTAGGATCGAGCCCTGCATCAAACTCTCTGCTCAGCAGGGAGCCTGCTTCCCCCTCTCCCTCTGCCTGCCTCTCCGCCTACTTGTGATCTCTCTCTCTGTCAAATAAATAAAATCTTTAAAAAAATGTTATCTACATTGTACAAGTGAGTTCTGCTACATACAGTGTATATCTTTTTTTTTTAATATTTTATTTATTTGACAGACAGAAATCACAAGCAGACAGAGAGGCAGGCAGAGAGAGAGGAGGAAGCAGGCTCCCTGCGGAGCAGAGAGCCCGATGCGGGGCTCGATCCCAGGACCCTGAGATCATGACCTGAGCTGAAGGCAGAGGCTTTAACCCACTGAGCCACCCAGGCGCCCCGCATACAGTGTATATCTTTCACGTCTGCTTTCTTTCACTTCCCATAATGCTTTTGGGTTTCAGCCAAATTGTTACATGGCTCAGTAATTTGTTCCTCCTCGTGGGTGAGTAGTGTCCATGGCTCCCTTGTCCCTCTCTCCCTGTATGAGGGCATTTGAGTTGCTGACGGTTTTGACTGTCCTGCATAAAGCTGTTATGAACATTCTCGTATAAACCTTGGTGGGGACACACGTTTTCTCTGGAGTGGATTCACTGGCTCGTATGGTGAACGGAATATAACGTAACGTAATCCAGACTGATTTATAAAGCCCCTTGGAGGGCCCATAGACCCACAAGAGCGTTAGAGACTGTTCTGTAAAGCTATAGCTGCATGTCCAGCTTTCGGCCGTTAACAGTGAGAATACTAAACTACAGTACGTTCCATCTGGTTGATGGCACGACAGCTACACCTTGGCTCTCGGAAGACTCAGGCAAGGAGAATCAAGGCACGGAAGTGGTTAAGAAGGCAATTTAGTCCCCAGCCACACTAGAGCTGTCAACGTCAGTTTGTGTCTCTCTCTCTCTTTTTTTTTTTTTTAAAGATCTGACTTTTAAGTAACGTCTGTACCCAACATGGGTCTCAAACTCACAACCCCAAGGTCAGGAGTCACACTCCACCAACTGAGCCAGCCAGGCGGCCCCCCACCATTTTATCATGTCTTATGAGTACTTCATGCAGCTGAAAAAGTAGAACAAAACTGACCGATCCAAGAAAGCATGATGATTACTCCCTAGAGCAGTTGGCCAGCCACTGCCGGGGAGCTTTACACCCCTTCTCGACACTACAAAAACCCAAACAAAACTAGACAAACCCTCCATGCTAGGTACCCAGACTTCTGGGAAGAATGGCAGCAGTTTTTTTTTTCCCTAAAGATATATCTATTTATTAGAGAGTGAGAAAGAGAGAGAGGGGAACCCAAGCAGACTCCTCGCTGAGTGCGGAGCCCGGTGTGGGGCCCGATCTCACGACCCTGAGATCAGGACCTGAGCTGAAACCAGGAGTTGGTTGTACCACCCAGGCGCCCCAGCAGGTTTTTATATATATATATATATATATGTTTTTTAAACTTGTATTTTAAAATTTTTATTTATTAAGTAATTTTTTCACCCAACATGGGGCTCAAACTCACAACCTCATGACCCGGAGTCACATGCTCTCCCAGCTGAGCCTGCCAGGTGCCCGGGAGTGGCAGTGGCTTTAACAGGAAAGCAAACAGCAGCGGGCGCCAGCATTTCCCAAACTTGTCCAATGCTGAGAATCACCTGGGATGCTGAGGAAAGTGATTCATTCCCAGGCCTCAGCTTTCAGATTTGCTGAATGAGGATCTTTGGAAGGAGCTGGGAGTCTGAGCAGCAGCTGTAACAAATTCTTACTTGATAAAGTGATTCCTAAGTGATTCTTAGGCAGCAGTTCTGGGAAACACCGGAAGAAGCGAATCCTCAGTTTATGCCACGAATGAAACTGTTCCCAGTGTCTGAGCGCACTTTGTGAATCGGTGTTTTGGGGATTTGGATTCTGAGCTTCCCAGAGACTGACTCTGCTGTTCGCAGGTGTGGACTGCCCCTCTTCTATCAGTCCCAGCCCAAGAATGCCCCCGTGACCTTCATTGTGGATGGCGCAGTAGTCAAGTTCGGCCAGGGTTTTGGGAAAACGAATATCTACACTCAGAAGCAAGAGCCTCCTAAGAAGGTAATCACTGAAGGAGACCGACCGGTTCCTATAGCTGCGAATCTCCGGATCGCCCTCCATCTCTCAATGAGTGTAATGAGACGCATGCTTTATTAAGAGGATGCCATTTTTGTGGGTGAGCAGATGTTAATGTAACATCTATTATGTGTTCTTTTCTTCTTTCCTACGGCTGTCCCAGGAGTAAAGTTAGAAATTGTATGGTTTTGATTCACATTGATTTCCTTTGAAATCTCTTCCTTTTTCAGTGTGGACAGTTAAAGTGAAAGGAGGCAGGCTCATTTCTGAATATACTTTAAAAAACCTTGATGGCAAATGTTAGAAAAATAGAATCCAAATAGAAAAAAAAATCCACGGGCACTTTTAGATAGGCCAGCCTCTCCGTCCTCACCCCTCCCCCCCGCCCCCACCAACCGCCTCGCCCTGCAGTCAGGCATGTGCGTGGAAACGCATGCACGCACGTGCAGCTCACAGAGCCTCTTGGAGTGAACGAGACTGATTCCTCCTCCTGTGACTCCAGGTGATGATGACCAAACGGACCAAAGACATGGGCAAGTTCAGCTCCGTTACAGTGTCTACCATTGATGAAGAGGAAGAAGAGATTGAGGCTGTGAGTGCTTCTGCTCCCAAGGGAACTGGATTGGGGGGTGGGCCCAGAAGGAACTGGGACTCTAGAACCAGCCCATCTGAGTAGCGGAATAATGAGAAATGTTGCTTCCAGGCCTGACTGTGTTAGTAAGAAACTAGAGGACCCCAGGCCTGTTCCTGTCTCTCTGGATCCCTAGGGCATCTGTAAAATGAGAACCAGGGAGCTGGACTGGATCAGTGGCATTTTCATACTGGTTTTGAGATGCTTTCAGGGGGCAAATCCCTCATCCCTCTTCATCCCTAAAACTTATCGGACTCTGCAGTTTGAGGTCCCGTCAGTCCGGCTCCAGCGGCTTATGAGGCTCTCCTTAGCAGTAGGAGCAATTACCTTTATGGTCCTTCAGTATAATGAGGTTTACAGAGAGATGTTATCTGTTGTTTTTCAAATGGTTTCCACCGAAACCTGAGCTCTCCTGGATTATTGAACAGCTGACGAGTTTAAAGGGAACAGAGTCCGTTTCAGGAACAATTCTGAAATCCGGGGAGCAGGAATTGCTACTTAAGGTCTCTGGGACTCACTGGTACTGCCGGGTCCTGGGTGCCGCTCTTCCTCCCGCAGAGAGAAGTCGCTGACTCGTACGCACAGAATGCCAAAGTGATCGAAAAGCAGCTGGAGCGCAAGGGCATGAGCAAACGGCGACTGCAGGAGCTGGTGAGTGGCCCGGGCAGCAAGGGTTTCTCGGCCTGAGAGACCCTCCAGCGGTCGGGGAGATCCTGCAGGAAGTCGGTGTGCAGGGTGTGGGGCGCCGGGTAGCTGGTGGCCAGCTGTCTCACCCTGGCCCGTCACGGTCATTGTACCCTGTCTAGTGACCACGGGCTCCAGGCCCCAAGTTAGAGTACTCGCCGGCCAGCCCTGACTGGGCCGGTACTTGAACCTGCTACCCGGGGTTCGAGGTCAGGGGGCGAAGGTCGGGGTTCGTGGGTGCTACATTGGCTTCACTGGGATGGGGGCCTTGGGGCTCCCTAAAGCCCCGGGGCCCCCCCTACTTTCTGTGAGAGTCACAGACTCGTGGCGCACGCACGGTTGTGTTTGATGGTGCCGGCAAGTTGGGTCTTCTTGATACCAATGTACTTTTGCTAGTTCTTTAAAATCGGCCGTCACTGTCTTGGTGCCTCATTGGAGGCTGTGGCGGTCAGTCTGATGACCAGAGAGCTTCCTTCAGTGACAGGTGGTGGGTCTTGGGTGAGACATTGCCCTGCCATCATGGTCTAGAGCCGTGCCTATCCCATTTGCTTCTTTTTTTAAATCTCCAGTTTGTCAAGAACAGATTTATAATTTATAAAATGTCATAAAAATGCATTTGCCTCAAGTGCTCATGCTAAATCACTTGATTTTGTTATGACGCTGGCAAATTACTGTGCGAGGTTCTGATGCTAACTCTTGATTTTTATACATACCTTGCATGAACCAACAACCAACAGTTCACGGACCGTACGACATGAAGTAACACTGTTCCAGAACAGTGTTTCTCATCTTATTCTGCCAGGAATGGGATACTGGTATATCATGGTATTGATATTGATATCATGGTATTGATTCCCTCTGCCCTTCGAAGGGCCTGGGGCTGTAGGAGCCCTGCGCTGATCACCTTGGACCACAGACACCATCGTTTTCCATGTGGAGCATAATATCAGAAAGGTTGGAAAGCAGTTGCTAGAGATTTGTAACTATTTGCCAGCCACTGTTCTAGTGTCTATACTAAATGAACACAAAAGGATAGTGTCTGGGCAGTTAGGAGAAGGAAGGAAAATAAGGATGTCGTGGCATCGCTCAGGGCATATGCTTTTCTTCCTTTCCAGGCTGAACTGGAAGCCAAGAAAGCAAAGATGAAGGGGACCTTGATTGACAACCAGTTCAAGTGATCAGGACCTTCCCTCTCAGCCCAGACCGGAAGCAGGCATTTAGACAAGGAGGAAAAAGAACTGCTTCTTGACTCCACAGACTGGTGGTCACCTTTTGACCCCAGCAGAAGGCTTTCCAATACTTCCCATTGATTCCTCCTACTTTTGGTGAGGGCTTTGAGTCTGTCTGACCTGCTTTCTAGAGATGGGTTTTCTAAATCTTTCTGTATATAGGTCTTCTGTACTATTTTTGTGCATTTGAAGTAAACTTCTTCAGCTGTGTGGAAAGTCTGAACACATCAGGGCTTGAGTGTCTCGTTTCGAAAGTAGCTCGTCTTAGTTCTTTTTCAAAGCTAATAAAATGTTTATAGATTTTTTTAAAAAGTACTATGATGTATCACAGAGAAAGTGGCATGGATTACATTTAAAGTTACAGCAATTCTGATTCTTTTAATGACTCTTCTTAGATGGGCAGGAATTGGCTATGGTTTGAACCTCTCTACTGTCAGAAAGGAATCCGTGGAAAGCCAGAATCTCCATAAAGTTTCCTTTAGCTTCGCATTCAGAGAAACTTCCCTGGTAACAAACTACAGAAATGATCCCTGAAAGTATAGTCTTTCTTCCTTTACTTCAAATGGTAAAGCTGTAGATGCGTTATTCCTTACTGGCCTTTGTACTTAAAGAAGGAACAGCCAGATTGGGGGCAGGGGCGGTTAGGGTAGCCCAGGTCTAAATGAAAATGGGGTCTTAGTAAGCAACCCAAAGTGACCGCCATCCGGTCAGGCAGCTAGGAAGACGCCTGCTTCCATATGTGTGTACGGGAGGGAGACCTAGAGTAAGAACTGATACTGAGACAAAACAAAAGTAGCCTTTGGCCAGCTCATATTTCACATTTGCTGTTTGTAGAGGAGGGTTGTCTTTTTAAATATTTAGGGGCACCGGGGTGACTCAGTTGGTTAAGCCTCTGCCGTTGGCTCAGTCACGCTCCTGAGGATGGATGGAGCCCTGCATCGAGTTCCCTGCTCAGCGGGGAGGCTGCCCCTCCCCACCCAACTCGTGCTGTCTCTAGTTCTGGCTCTTTCAAGTAAATAAATCTTTAAAAAAATAGTTAATGTCATGCCGTTTCAGTGATAACAATATGGAGCGTTATATACGTGTTTCTATCTGTTCACCTGTGTTACAAGCTGTTGGGCCAGAAGAGGCTTTTAATCGCCTCGTGCTCTCTATGGTGGAAAGGTGATGTTCAGCAGTTGCCCAAGACATGTGTAAGGCGCTGCTGGGAAATAATAGGACATTTCTCCTTGCTTTTTTCCCTGCCTTCCTTATTTGGAAGGCAGAGTAGCTTGGAGTAGGGGAGTAGATGCGGGCTAGCAAGACCTGGGAGAAAGAGGAGCCGCAGGGGGCCCAGGAAAGCCAGGTGGGGCTGTGTTGCCATCTTCCCAAGTTCTTCTCCATCCAGTGAGGTCTTTGCAACCGAGTCTTCCTGTCCACCTCATTTCCTGTCCTCGTTCTGAAAGATACTTGGACAACATGTAGATAGCCAACCATAATCTCCTCGCAATTCCTTGACCTCCCCTCCAAACAGTGACCTTTACCTTCACGCCACTGTAGCCATAAACTCCCATGACCGTAGCCTGGCTGCCATGTCCACCACGTCTGAGATCCAAGATTCTAGAGATCCAAGCTTCTGCTCTGTGATCGCAGCCTCCTCACATGGCTACTCTCATGCTCTCACTTCCACTAAACCTGTTCTGTCTGTTTTTAGATTTGAAGGATGGTTATTTTATCAGTCCGTCTATAAAAAACTGCAGGAGTTTACGGATGATGACAATACTCTTTAATGGCTGCTCGCTCTGGGTCACGTGCCATGGAAGGCACTTGGTGGGTATGACCTAGTCAAAACAAGATGGCAGTCCTACGAGATCGGTCTGTTCCCATTCTCATCTCCCAGGCGACAATCGAAGGCTCTGAGAGTGTAAGTTTCCTAAGATCCCGTAGCCAGGAAGTGATAAAGCCAAAAATCTGACTATAGAACTAGGCTGAATTGCTTCTGCTATGGGATTTTAAAAAAGAAATCTGTTATTGAGAACAGATAGCAATGTCATTTTGAGAAACCAAGTAAAAGGTGCTGTAAAGACACATAGAGGACTCCCTGTAGCAAATGTGTCCTCACATTTCCACATACTTTCTGAAATATTTGTCCTTAGATACTAACCCTAAACCATTTTAACAGCTGGTTCAAATCGCGCACTTTGCTTCATCTTTTAAGACTGCAAATCATGATGTCATTAGTACCAAATAAACGTGCTCTTTAACGTTGGCTGCTTTCCTATTGAACTACTTACAAAAGTGATACACTGTGCTTTCTCTAGTCTCTTTATTTTCTTGTAGTATTTTAGCAGCAAATACAGTGTTTTAATGTTAGTGCTAAGAGCCATATTGGAATTTCGGAGAGTCTTACTCTGTTTTGTGTTTGTGCAGATTATCAACTGTAATAAAATAGTAAAATGTAAAATGTTTCCACTGTAATAATTACTGGCATTTGGAGGTGTAATTCTACTGCATAAGAGAAATTGAAAAGCTTTTTAAAAACTAGCTTGTCTCCGCCCTTTTGCAATCCTTAGCACTGTGGGTCACCTCCTTCTCTTAAGGAAAAAGCTTCCCTTTTTGATTTCCTTGATGTTTTACTCTGCTGCTGCTTTACTTCTCTGACTACTCTGTTTGTTTGTTTTTAAGATTTTAAAAATGATTTTATTTATTTATTTGTAAGAGAGAGAGCACAAGCAGGGGCAGCGGCAGGCAGAGGGAGAAACAGGCTCCCCGCTGAGCAGGGAGCCCACTGCGGGGCTCAATCCCAGGACCCTGGGACCTGAGCCGAAGGCAGATGCTTCATCGACCGAGCTACCCATTATTTTGCTCGGTTTTAACAAAGCACAGTCTATTACACTTGAGCTTTTAGTATCTGATATTCCTCCAGGAAAACAAAAAAACATCACTTACGGTGAACTAAACCTGCTTCTACACTTCATAGAACCTCGATCCTCCTGTTTTCTCCCGGTACTGCCATTCTGTCACTACCCCTCTTCTTTCTGACCCAGCCAGATCCTGTGGTTGGGGCTCTGAAGTCCTCTCACCTTCAACCCTTCTGACTTTGAGTTTGCTTTTCCTTTATTTAAAAAAAAGTAGGCTCTGTGCCCAGCGTGGGGCTTGAACTCATGATCCTGAGATCAAGTGTCCCACACTACCAACTGAGCCAGCCAGGTGCTCCTGACCTTGAGTTTTTTACCTTAAAGTCTTTGAATCGTTTTAGATGTACAGAAAAGTTCCAGAGGTAGTTCAGAAAGTTCCTATATATCCTCCACTCAGATTCCCTAGTATTAACATCTTCTATAAAACGCTGTGGGCTGAATTGTATCCTCTCCAAAATTGCTGTGTTGAAGCCCTAATCCCCAGTGCAGTGGGATCTGGAGATGGGCCTTTGGGAAGTAATTAAGTTTAGATGATGTCATGAGATGGGACCCTCATGATGGGATTATTGCCCTTAGAGGAAGAGACCAGAGAGCTCCCTCTACCACATGAAGACACAGCAAGAAGGTGGCCATCTGCAAGCCAGAAAAAGAGCTCCCCCGGGAGCTGAATCGGCTGGCACCTGGACCTTGGACTTCCAGTCTCCAGAACTTGAGAAATAAATGTCTGTTGTTTATGCCACTTGGTCTATGGTATTTGGTTGTAGCAGCCCAAGCGGACTAATACATACGAAACCATAGTACAGTACTCAAAACTAAGAAGTTAACATTGATACGGTGGTCTAAAAGCCACATGCTTTATCTGGATTTCACCAGCTGTTCCACTATCCTCTTTCTGGCTGAGGACCCCATTCACGATCGCACACTGCATTTAGCTGCTGTGTCTCTCTAGTCTCCTCTGATTCATGACAGTTTCTCAGTGGTATCTTGTGCTTTCGACTTTGCGTCTCCCTAATGATAGCTGATGTCTTTGCAACCCTGCTGTCAAATCTTTGGGTAAATACCCAGAAGTGGGATTTCTGGATCATATGGTTAATTCTATGAGTAATTTTTAAGAAAGATTTTATTTATTTATTTATCTAGGAGGGGGCAGAGGCAGAGGGAGAAGCAGGCTCCCTGCTGAGCAAGGAGCCTGATGTGGGACTCGATCCCAGGACGCTGGGATCATGACCTGAGCCCAAGGCAGACGCTTAATTGACAGTCACCCAGACGCCCCATCAGTTGACTATATTTTTGGACTATCTCTTTTGTCTCTTGTCTGTGCTTGTGCTAATGCCACACTTATCTTGACTCGATCAGAGTCTTGAAATTGGGTAGGATGACTTGTCCAACTTTGCTCTTTCTAGGAATTGCTTTGGTTATTCTAGTTCCTTTGCCTCTCCGTATACATTTTAGAATCAGCTTGCTGGGCTCTCTGGAATTCTTGCTGGAATTTTGATTGCAATTGTGTAAAAACTAAAGATCAAGTTGGGGAGAATTGACATCTTAATAATACTGCATTTTCCACCCCATGAACACAGTCATCTCTCCCTTTATTTAATCTTTGATTTCTTTCATCAGCGTTTTGTAGTTTTTCTTGTACAGATCGGGCAAGTATTTTGTTTAAATTTATATGTAAGTACTTGGTCTTTTTCTGGTACTATTGTAAACCTTACCTCTTTTTTAAAAAATTGTTTTAATTTTGATTTGTTTTTAAAGTAATCTCTGCACCCAGCATGGGGCTCAAACTCACAACCTCGAGACTCAGAGTCACATGCTCTACCGACTGAGCCAGCCAGATGCCCTGAACCTCACTTCCCTTTAAACAAGGAAAATAATCTCCGAGTGGATCTGCAAACTCCCCGAGATGGATTCTGATGTGAACTCAGGCAGAAATTCCATTTATCTCCTGACCCCCTGCTCTGAGCTCCTGGTCTGACTGGTCTTGGGGTGGCGTTCTGGCTCTCCTTCTCTAGCTGACAGGGGCTTTGTTCAATAGCTGCCGGACCTTTTGGGAAAGGACACAAGGAAAACTGATAATATGTATTTGTGGCAGTGTCCAGGGGATGCATTATTGTCTCTTGGCTGAGAGGGCTCTGGGTCAGCCGGTCTGGAATTACAGCAGGTCTGGGAAGTGGGTGAGAGGCAATGCCACATCATCCTAGTGACAGCGATTAGAGTCCCGTGTGCAGAGGCCAGGCCTGCAGTTCTTATAAAAAAAATTACAGTAGTTTATGGGACACCTGCGTGGCTTAGTTGATTAAGCGTCTGCCTTCGGCTCAGGTCGCAATCCCAGGGTCCTGGGATCAAGTACCACATCGGGCTCCTTGCTCAGCAGGGAGCCTGCTTCTCCCTCTGCCTACATCTCTCTCTCTGACAAATAAAAATAAAAATCTTTTAAAAAATTTGAAAAAAATTTCATAAATGTATATGGTAATGGTCTTCTGCCCAAATATTCTAAGCTACTGCCCATGATTCCTCATTATCACATATTCTGATCAATACCCTGGCTTGATCTCTGTTACAGCAACCGTGCTTTGTTGGAAACAAGACGAGGTCAATCTTCCCTCCTTCAATATCATAACGTCTGCCCTGCAAACTCCCAGTTTAGCAGCAGCCCCACAATCTGCTTCCTCTGACCTCTTCCCCAGATAGATGAATGTCCCGAGCTTGTGAGTAGGTGGAATCTGACATCATAGATCTCTGGTTTCAGTATGGGACAGGGTCCCACCACAGCTGGCCAGCACTTTGGCCTGTCTGGGTCAGCGACCTTCCCGGGTCCCCCGGGAACAATTTAGAGCCTTCACCGCTTTCCCCCAACCTCTCTGCCTGCAGGCCCTCTCTCGGCAGATGTTTTTTCCTTCCCAAAGCACTGAGGACATAGGGGCACCCTTAGTCGCATCCGTTGAGGTAGAGGTAGCTCGCTTCCTGCTCAAGTCTACTCTGGTCCCTTCCTCAGTCAACTCCTAGATATGGAGTAGCTGTTACAGGCTAGATTTTGCACGAGGAGCTGGGGACAGAGGGAACAGAGAAGCTCATGTTTTGGGGCAGGGGTCCCAGCCAAGCAACTGAACCCAAAATGGATCAGTTAAAATAGCGTGACATGACAGAGAATGGCGGGTGGTCGGGGGAGGACTCTGAGAAGGGGACGTCCAGCCTCCCAGACCTGAAGGATGAGAAGGAGGCAGCCAGGTAAGGATGGGAAGGGGAAGCAACCCGGATGAAGGCAACAGGGAATACGAAGGCGCTGTGGAGGGATAAGCTGAGCATGTTGGAGAAACAGAAAGAAGGCCCGTGGGACTAGGTTGTATTAAGTGAGAGAACGAGTAAGCAAGAGGTGAAGTCAAAGGAATGTACTAGAGCCAGGCTGTGAACGGCCTTGCAGGCCCAAACAAGGAGTTTGGACCTTAAAGGCACAATGGGGAAATTATTGGAAACTTTTAGGCAGAAGAGTAATATCTATGCTTTAAAATGATTCTAGCTGCCACACAGAAGATGGCTTGTCATTGGGAGGCCAGAATGGAAGCGAGGAGACCAATCAGACGACAGTCATAGCCTGGGCGAGTGTTGAGAGTGGTCAGACCAGGGTAGGAAAGGAGGAGTTGGAGAAAGTGAAGGGAGGTGTGTTTGGGAGGTTTTGTAAATCAGGACGAGCTGATGGATCGGACATGGGAAGTGAGGGGAAGAGGGAAATCAAGGATAATTTCTTGATTTGTGACTAGAGTAACTGGGTGAATCGAAGTGCTATTTACCGAGATGGGGAGGAACAGCATTTGGGTGGCGGGACGCCAAACACTGTTAGGACAGACGTGTTATGTTTGAAATGCCTACTGGCTATCTAAGTGGAGGTGTCCAGCAGGCAGTTGGTTATGTGGTCTGGAACTCAACTGGGGAGGTCTAGCTAGAGATAGAAATTCGGGAGGTTTTGGTAGATGTCATTCAAAGCCACAAGCCAGGATGAGAGTCCCAAAGAGTCATTCAAAGCCACAAGCCAGGATGAGAGTCCCAAAGGCGTGTGAATGGCAAAGAGCACGGGTGCAGGACTGAACCCTGGGGCCCTCCCAACGTTTAATGATCAAGAGATGAGGAGAGACCAGCGAAGAAGCCTGGATAGAAATGGCTAGTAAGGTTGAAGGGAAACAGAGGGAACTATCCGGAAAGCTAAGGGAAATGGGTGTTTTCTGTCAGCCGGGGGCCAGTTGGAGCACAGAAGCCACACTCAGAATCGTAAACAGAAAGAACCCAACCCGAGGAAGTGGTTACTCAGGTGAGAGCTATTCCTCTCTGGAAGCCTGACAAGCGAAGGAGGGGCTGGTGAACTCACCCAGAGACGGAGCAACAGCGGGAAGCCGTTCCCCTTGAGGGCTTCTAGCTGCTTCCCCCCCACAGGGGGTGAAAGCAGAAGTTGGTGTTACTCAAGTCCACGATCAGGGACCACCCAGCAGAAGCAGGAAGGCTGGCCCCGCGGGAGCTTGGTCCGCAGAGGGAGGGCCTACGGGGGGGGGGGGCACAGAAGAGATGCAGTCAGTGTTAGAGATGACACTGCGCACAGGGGGAAAGGAAGGGGAGCGCCCTCGCTTCTCCCCTCCTCCTGCTCTCCAGTCTTCAGCCAGTAATGCCCATTGGCCAAACCCGCCCGGAAGTCAGAGGGGAAGGACACCCGGGAACTGTAATGGTCTGTATTACACAGCAGAGCAGAACAGGCGAAGTGGCCAGCACATGGAAATGAGTATTGCATTCAGTGGAGGTCCTTGGTGACCTTCACAAGAGCAGTTCAGTAGAGTGGCATGGGCAAAAAAGCCAGACAAGAGTGAGTTCAAGAGAGAACAGGAGGAGAGGAATCAGAAGCCGTGAATACAGATGACTTTTTTTTTTTTTTTTGGAGTTTGCTGTAAAAGGAAAACAGAAATGTAGTATGTGGAGTGGCAAGTAAGACTGACAGTAGGTATTTTCAAGGTAGACGAAGTAACAGCATATTTGAATGCTGATGAGGAAAAAGGCAAGAGGGAAGTAAAAATCAATCATGCAGGAGAGATAATTACCGGAGTAATCTACTCGAGTAGACAGGAGGGGATAGGAGCCAGTGCAAAAGTGATATGATAAGACGATTTGTGGAAAATCAGCCCTAGTATCTTCATCACTCAACTTTGGAAAAACACCTTAAGAATCGTGTGCTCTAACCTCCCTCTTGCAGGAACACCTCGGCAGCCCCCAGACACGTATGGGTCCAGCCTTTGCTTGAGAGTCTCCAGTCTTAACCACCTCCCAAAGCAGCCATTTCCATTTTAAGGCAGATAAAATTGTTAGAAAAACTTTCTTTTTCAAAACAATCAGATGCAATTAAGGTCTTGTTCTGGATTGGGTTATGCTTTGGATAAACCAGCTGTAAGAGTCATTTCGGGGTCATTTGGAAAAATATAAATATATGGTATTAGGTGAGATGAAAATTTATTAAAATGGTAAAGATTATTGGCCGAAAAAAGCAGTTTTCAGAACAGAATATGGAGTGATATCACTTGGTTTATTATATATCTATTCATACGTGTACACACATATACATGGGGAGGGGAAAGATCTGGAAGGATAGGCATTGAGAGACTAACAGCGGTGATCTCTGGGTAAGGAGATTGTGTCATTGAGCTCTAGCAGAACTTTATTTATTTTTTTTTAAGATTTTATTTATGTATTTGTCAGAGAGAGAGCACAAGCAGGCAGAGCAGCAGGCAGAGGCAGAGAGAGAAGCAGTCTCCCCACTGAGCAAGGAGCCCGATGTGGGACTCGATCCCAGGACCCTGGGATCATGACCTGAGCCGAAGGCAGAGGCTTAACCCACTGAGCCACCCAGGTGTCCCCTAGCAGAACTTTAATGAACAGGTAGTTCTTAAACTGTTTTAGAGAGTGGGAAAGATCATTTTCCCCAATTCTTTATATGAAAATAGGATAACTGATGCCAAACCTGACAATGATTACAGGAAAAAGAAATGTTTGGACCAATCTCACCTAAAAATACACATACAATAATCTTGAATATAGATGTTCTAAAGTTCTTTTTTTAAAGCTTTTATTTATTTATTTGACAGAGAGAGAGAGAACAAGCGCCTGCACAAGCAGGGGGAGCAGCAGAGGGAGAAGCAGTCTCCCCGCTGAGCAGAGAGCCCAACACGGGTGAGGCTCCATCCCAGGACCCTGGGACCACCACCTGAGCCGAAGGCAGATGTTTGCCTCTAATGGTAGAGCCAGAGAGAGGGAGGAAGATGGGAAGGTAGGACTCTGAAAGAGAGTTTGCTGTCTAAAGACCCTCACTGTGAAAGGGTTTTTTTTTCTCTCAGAAGGACCAGAGGGAACAGGTGGCCCCAAGCCGTCATGGCCGTGGCCTCCATCGCAGTCTCTGAAAGGACATAAGTGTAGTACTCTCTCATACTCTCGAGGTAGAAGAATATTGTGTAAACTCTAAAGGTCAAGTCTTTTTTTTTTTTTTTTTTTTGTAAAGGGACTCCTGCTCTGGGGCACCTGGGTGGCTCAGTGGGTTAATAAGCCTCTGCCTTCGGCTCAGGTCATGATCTCAGGGTCCTGGGATTGAGCCCTATGTTGGGCTCTCTGCTCAGCGGGGAGCCTGCTTCCCTCTCTCCCTCTGCCTGCCTCTCTGCCTACTCTCTCTCTGTCAAATAAATAAATAAAATCTTTAAAAAAAAAAAAAAAAGAGCCCCATGCTCTACCGACTGAGCCAGCCAGGCGCCCTGAAAGGTCACTTCTTAATCTCAGCCTGCAACTGCCAGCTCAGCCCCTGTCTCAGCCTGAGAGGAAGGATGAGCTTCCTGGAAGCCCCTGCCTGTCCTCCCTGGTGGCTGGGGGTCGGGGGTGCAGGAGGGAGTCCAGTCATGCCTTTGGAATGGAGCTCTGGAGAGAGTGAGTTATTAATAGACTTTCCTGTGGGGCCTCCCCGCCCTCCCCCAGTGAGTCCCAGCAGGGATTTGGAGGGCTTCCAAGCTGGAGAACCAGTTTGGTTCCCCTGATCGTAGGCACCACGCACAATCTCCACGACTTGTTCATTCATTCTGACCCCCAACTCCTAATACGATCCCCCTCTACTCATTCCCCTCCAGCCACTGTGGTCTCCTCCCCGGTTCTTACAGTTTCTCATGCCAGGCCCATTCCTGCCTGAGGCCTTCACATTTGCCATTCTCCTGCCCGGAACGTTTTTCCCCCTGCTCTCTGCTTCTGTCCTGGGCCTGAGAAAGGAGTCCCTGCAACATGCGTGCCGGCTGCTTCCCTGGAGCCTGGCCCCCCCACCCTGCCCGCTCTGGAACACAGCCATAGCACTCCCTACCCTGATGGGGGAATGCATCCTAGCAGGCCCGGCTGTGATCATCTGTCACCCGCTAAGCGTCAGTCCCTCTACCGCAGAGACAGCGTCTGGGCTGCTTGCGGCTCCCTTGCCAGTCCCTGACTCAGTCCCTGATCAGCTCTCTGCAGAGCACAGTGGGGCAGAGCGCGGACTGCGGGAGTTTGAATCCCGCCCTGCCACTTACTTACCGTAGAACTTCAGGCAAGTCGTATGACCCCCGTTGGGCTTCAGGCTCCCCATCTATTGAGCGGAAACCCCGGTAGTCCCTCTTCACCAGACATTAGGAGCACTAAGCAGGCCCATATTTGTCAAACGCTTAGCACGGGTGCCGGGTGTCTGGTAAGTGCCAGGTAATGAAACAAATGTCAAATACTACCCGTTGCTCCAGTGAGTGGACCAAAGATGCGCACCTGTCCTGAGCTCAAAGGGGACTCGTGCACCCCTCGGCCACAGAGCCAGCTCTCCGGGTTCTGGAATGGCTCAAATCCACTGCCCTTCCGGGAGGAGAAGCCAAACCGCAGCCCCCACACTAGAGGCCCTCACAGCGAGGTTCCCTCTGGTTCCCCTTGTATCCTTTCTCAACTTCATTTCCAGTTCTGACCTGTGGCAGGGCCTGGGGCGCCCTTGGCAGCACCCGTTTTCATCAGCTCTGCCTAGGAGCTCGATTGCCCTCCCTCTCTGCTTCCGTGGTCGCAGCCCAGTGCCCTGGTCTCTTCGTGGAACAGCTCAGAGCTTTCTTCTCTTCTCTGGGCTGGGGCTGGGCAAGCCCACCAGAAATTTCACCCCCCCCCCCCACCCATGCAGCCGGAGCTGGCACAGGCACGGTTCGTTGCGGGGGGAAATGGGAGGTCACGAGAGCAGGGTTACAAAGCCCCAGCATTCTGAACCTCAGCTGTGAGGGTAGCCCCCAAGCCGTGGACAGCAGCTTTCCCAGAGGAAGGGAGGGGCGCAATGAGCCAAGTTGCGTCTGGGCCAAGCTTCTTCCTGGGAGTGGACTAGCCTACAGCAGAGGTTCTTAAACTGAGTTCCATGCGGTTCAGGTTGAGCTTCAGAGAGTCCCTGCACTCCTTGAAATTAAATATGTTTTGGGTGCATGCAAGAGATGGGCATTTTTCTGTGAAGGGGATTCACTGATTTCACCAGAGGGGCCGTGAAGAAAGAATGGCTAGGGGCGCCTGGGTGGCTTGGTCGGTTAAGGGTCTGCCTTCGGCTCAGGTCACGATCCCAGAGTCCTGGGATCGAGTTCCACGTCAGGCTCCCTGCTCAGTGGGGAGCCTCCTTCTCCCTCTCCCTGCTGCTCATGCTCTCTCTCTCGCTCTCTCATAAGTAAATAAAATCTTAAAAGAGAGAGAGAGAGAGTTGTGCCTGGGTGGCTCAGTTGGTTAAGTGTCTGCCTTTGGCTCAGGTCATGATCCCAGGGTCCTGGGATGGAATCCCACATTGAGCTCCTTGCTCAGTGGGGAGTCTGTTTCTCCCTCTCCCTCTGCCTCTCTCCCCTTCTCATTCTCTTCCTCAAGAAAAAAAAAAATCTTAAGAAAGAAAGAAAGAAAAGGAAAGAAAGAAAGGTGAGGATCTACTCAAATTGTGGGAGACATAATAGTCCACAGGAAACGCACAACCTTACCTTCAGCTTTCCTGTGACCTTGGGCAAATCACTTTATTTCTTCGCATCAATGTCCTCATCTATAAAGTGGGGATAACAGCAGTGCCTACTTTATAGCGTTCTCAAGAGAAAAAGACAAGGCAAAACCTCTAGTAGGTGGTCTAGAACATGGTATGCTAGGTACTATCATTGGAGATTCAGAAGATCACCTGTGGGGTGTGTGCACGCCTGCGTGCGTGTGTGCTGCGTGTGTGTGTGTGTGTGTGTGTGTGTGTTGGAGATTAGGGAGTATGGGATGGAGAACAATAGTTGGCGCTCCCAGAATTCACACCTAGTGGTCTGGCAGGCTGGCGGCAAGAGCTAGAAGATGGTGTCTGCTAGGAGGGATCTGCCCTTAGAAGCTCTAGGTAGCCCCATCTCTCCCCTAATGCCAGGCTTTTGGTAGCAGGACCGACTCCCCTTGTATCTAGAATGATTTTAGGGCACACCAATGTGATCCCTCCTAAACAGCTCCCCTCCCAGGCTGCCACTCTTTGTGTCCTAACATTTCGGCAATCAGAGTCACTCATCGCAGGAGGAACAAAGCCTTGGTTAAAATGCATGCTCAGAGGCAAACCTGTGTGGGGATGTAGGCCCCATCACCAAGGCTGACTTTGTTTGTGAATTGGTGATTGCATTTTGTCCTAGGAACCATACTGCTGCGGCTGGTTCGGAAAGTGGTTGCTACTCACTCAGAGCTGCTCAGGGGTGGCAAGCTGTCTTCCTGAGAGAGATACAGTTGGCGGCCTGACCCTCGCTGTAGGCCAAGGGGGCTCTCGTTCTGCCCCCCTCCCCATGCGCGGACCCTTTCTTCTCAGAAGAGCCCGGCACTGTTTCTGAATGGTCATCTGTGTGATTCCTGCGTGCTTTTAGAAAGCCCATGTAATTAGGTGGCATACTTCTCTTTTGTCACTCTAGTACCCGATGAGCCCCTGGTTTCATGTCGGGTCAGCACCGCACCACCGCTGTGGGTTTTCCACTGTAGCTCTCTAATTAGTTTTCCTTTGTCATTTTCTACATATCGTATTTGCCTCCTAATTAGGTTTAATCCTGACGCCTGTAATTTTCATTCATCTGCTCAGAGACAAGTGTTTATTCATTGTCCTCTCAGAAATAGTTTTCTGAGTGGTTTTTTGTAACCTGCAATATCCACATAGTTTTATTTGCCTATTAGCTGGATCGTTGGCATTAATGTAAGTAACGATTGTCGTAACAAAAATAATGGTTAGCTACCAAAATTCTGGGATCTGTGTTTAGGAAGTAGTGTAGGTAGGCTGGTTCAATGAGAAGGGCATCGGACTTTTGATCTCAGGGACTATCCGTTCGAGTGGCATGTTGGGTGTAGATTAAGACGTAAAAAATAAATAACCCTTTTTAAGAAAGGAAGTAGTTGAGGTAGGGGCACCCGGGTGGCTCAGTCAGTTAAAGCGTCTGCCTTTGGCTCAGGTCATGATCCTAGGATCCTGGTCAAGGATGAGGGTCCTTGAAATCTGAAAACTATTTGGCCCTGCCTAAATGATTCGTCCTCTAGTTTTAACTAAGACCCCAACACCACTTGGCAATCCTGTCGCATGTCCCCGATCAGTTCCTCTACAGTGTCACCTCCTGGCCCACAGATTCAATTCAAATGCAACAGCGCCCCCTTCCTCTCTGTCGTGGCACTGGATGTGCTTGCGGGACCCCCTCGAGGCCCGAAGGACCCAGTGGTGCCTGTGGCTCAGGGCGCTCAGCCCTCAGACCCCTTTGGGGATTGTCTCAGCTAAAGAAAGCTTCTCTGCCCGAGGGCAGGCCCTCTTCCCAGGGCAGCCTGTTCTCCATGAAGGACTGATGGGAGGAATAAAGGCCCAGGCGCACCCCCCCCCACCCCCCGTCCCAACTCCTAGCTTCAGAGCTTCCCATTGGGCTGCCTGAGGCTTTGTGGAACCCAAGCTGCAGCCCAGCATCTCCTTCCTCCCATCCTGGTCCCATTCCTTCCCTTCCATGGGTGGTAGAAGTGCTCCCAAGAGCACTCCCTAGTAAACCTATTGATCTTGATCCCAGAATTGGCTTCTCAGGGCCAATGAGCCCAGTGGTTCATTGGTTAAGTGTCTGCCTTCAGCTCAGGTCAGGATCTCAGGGTCCTGGGATTCAGCCCTGTGTCAGGCTCCCTGCTCATCAGGGAGCCTACTTCTCCCTCTCCCTCTGTAACTGCCCCTGCCTGTTCTCTCTCTCTCTCTCCCTCTCTTAAATAAAAAAGATGAAATCTTAAATAAAAAGAATTGGCTTCTCAGCAAACCCGATCTGCCACACTCTGTTCTCCTGCCCCCACGCCCCCCTCCTGCCCAAGGCTGACACCCTCCTCCCCAATCTGGTGTGCTGGGGTCCAGTCCCCCTCACCTCCCCTCGGGCTTTGCTCCATCACTCATTTCCTCTCTTTCCGGAAGCTTCGACCTTCACACCCCCCCCCCCCCTTCCATCTCTTCCCTTCAGCATGGAAATCTGAAAAACTATCTGCAACAAAAACCTCCTTTGACACAGAGCCAGCCTATCCATGATGGCGCTCGCCTCCACCCCTGCCCCGTCCTTGTCTTTGCTGTGTTCCAGTCTCAGTGAATGGGACCACCGTGTACCCAGTGACTGGAGCCGGAAACTGGCGCTGTTTTCGGCACAACCTCTCTGATCTGGCTACCGCCTGCCTGGCTTCTCCACCGCGTCCCCTCACCCTCTGCCCCATCTAGTGCTTTTTATTCTTGCACAATTGGACAGCTTGGAGTGCTTTGAACATGCTTCGTTCTCCCCTGTCTCAATGCCTCCTTTGTCCTTTGTGCATGTCCTTCTCTCTGGAGAGCTGCCTCCTTGCTCCCTGGCTCCTCTTTCCCCCCAACTTGCCCACCCCCCACCCCGTCTATGCTGCAAGTGTCCTTGCAAACTTCAGGCACTCCGAGCCTGTCTCCAGCCCTCAAATTTCCCCCTCTTCTTTACAGATATCCATTAGATTTAGGGAACCTTCTTCACTGCCTCTCTTTCCAGGTCTTTCTTTCCACCGGACTGAGTGCCTTGAAGCCAACAGTTCCATCCCGTAGTCCCAAAACAGGGCACGGGGTTCGGCCATCGGTCGCTACTTATTAAGGGCTCTGGGGATGGATGAGTCAATGAGGCATGAGGGGGTAGCAGGAGGAGGAAAGAGAACAAGAAGCTTGGGAGGAGACAGAAGGCAGATGCCCCCCTCTCCTGATTTTGTCTGCCCCGAGGTCTGTGGCTGGCTGTGATGGCCTCACCTTCCTGCATTAGGGAAGGAGCGTGAGCGACAGCCACAGCCAGTCAGGGAAGAGCCTTGCCCAAGTTGCTCAGCAACCACTCCCACCCCAGCCCTCTGCTGGCTGATCAACAGGAAGGAGGGGAAAGAGACTGTCAGCAAGGCTCACCACTGCTTTTGGCCACAGCTTTTGTCTATAGCGTTGGGGAGAGCTCAGATGCTGCCCAAGGACTCCAAGAATGCAGCGCTGTCTGCGCCCTTGGCCTTGGGGCTAGCTGGGCCAAGCCTGGGGCAGTTCTGGTCCACAGAAACCTCTTCCTTTCAATCCCAGTGTGCTTGCCAAATATTTTCTGTGTGTACTGTGACATGAAAAAGGTTGATTAATATCACCAAATGATCTCTAATCACTCCGGCTAGGCGCCAAGAATTTCTTGAGTGTCCATGGGGGGCCTTGGCATCTCGAATTTACCCATACATTCCCCTCCCCAGTTGAAGCTTTTTCTTGAGTCTTAAAATATGGCAAGAATCTTTTTTTTTTTAATCCCCATTTTACAGGGAAAGAAACCAAGGCGCTGCGAGGTCTAGAGACCTACCCGTTACAGCACTGTCAGAACCAAGTGACACCCGGTAAGCCTGGTGAACCGGCTTCTAAAGAACAAGAAGGGGGCACCTGGGTGGCTCAGTGGGTTAAAGCGTCTGTCTGCCTTCGGCTCAGGTCATGATCCCGGGATCCTGGGATCGAGGCCCGCGTTCGGCTCTCTGCTCGGCAGGGAGCCTGCTTCCCCCTCTCTCTGCCTGCCTCTCTGCCTACTTGTGATCTCTGCCTGTCAAATAAATAAATAAAATCTTAAAAAAAAAAAAAAAGAACAGTAAGGTGAGCTAGCCCAGCTTCTGGAGGTGGCCCTCCCAATGGAAGGCGGGCCCCCCTCCCAGATCCCCAACATGGTTCCCGCTGCGTGCGGAGCAGTGGCCTGGAGGGAAATCCTTCTACCACCAGAGCTTCTAGGAAGTGCCTCTTCCCCTGATGTACTAGGGGTTGGGACTGGCCAATGGTGCGCCGGTCCCCGGAAGGTTCAGGAAGTTCCCAGGGGCAGCGCCTTATTATCCAGCCAGTCCTCTGGATAAGACAAACCATTTGTGGTGGGTGGAGCCTGTAGACCGGGCGATTGGCACAGGTGTCCCCTGCCCGAAGGGCTGCAGCCGCCTCCATGGGAATAACTGGAACCAAAAATATCACAGGGCTGTGTCTGCTAGGCAGAACCCTCCCGGGGGAGGGAGTGGGGGGAGGGAGAGGTTTGAAGAACTGCAGTTGCAAATCATCTCAGGGATTCAGAGTCAGATAGACCTGGGTTTGAATCCCGACTCTGCCTCTTATTAACCATGACCTTGGGCAAGTTACTTAACTCCCTATGTCTCAGGTTCCTAAATGGTACAACAGGGATTTAAAGCACCTGCCCTTCAGGGTTATCCTGAGGACTTCTTCACGCATTCATTTGACAAACAGCAGAGAGGCTAACCTAGACTAGCTACCAGGTTCAGGCAATATGACTACGCTTGGATTCCATGCCTGGCACACAGCAAGTGTCGACTCCCGGCAACATTTCTTTGAAGGTCAGGCTGTGAATTTGGACTCAAATGATCAGGCAGTTGGAGGCATTCTGAACAGAAGAGAAGCTGGAGGAAAACACCACTGGGGAAGGCTCCACTCCTACCTGCTGTGTGGCGGCAGGAGGGAAAAATGCCAGTCTTACCCTTCACACCGCATCAGCACATAGGGGCAGAGCAAGGGGCCTGGGGCTCACACTCCCTGGGAGTTGAGCTCACACTGCTGCTGGGGACAGGAAGTGGCAAGAGGGGGGCGGAGCCGAGAAGAAACTTCCTGTCTGCTTTTCGGAAGCCTCTGGCTTCATTTCGCTGATCACCTTGCCTGCCTTTGGGTGGTGGTTTCAGGATGTGGGGAGAAGGTATGGGCGTGCCTGTGCAGCTGCAGGGACTTGAGCCAGAGCATTTGAAGGACATGAGAACACAAGAGTGACATATTCCTCTGACGCGGACAAGGACATCATGGGATGCAAAGACCCAAATGCCGCGGAGTAAACTGTCAGTTATGAATTTATCCAAGCCTTTTGGATGTTATAATGTTATATTTTTCATTCTGCCTCAGCAACTGGAATGTTTTCTGTGCACTTTTGCTTCCTCCTACAGAGGAGGTCTTTTCTGAAAAACATACCTCTCCCCAGTGTCAAGCGATGCCATCTTCTGGTGCACTGGAATTGCCCCCCGCCCCCCGCCGCCAGATTGCAGGTGTATGTACCAGTAGCAGCCCCAAAGCCAGCAAAGCTGGTGAAGGAGATCTAGAGTAGCCCCTCAAGATCGTTTTCTACATTAGCCGACTGAGGATCAGAGAGGTAAAGTGACTAGAGAAAGGTCTCACAGCCACTAAGTGGTAAGTAGAACTAGAAATTTCCATAGGTTTCTAGTGCCAGAGACTGGTCTATATTTGTCTTCTCCCTGAGCCAAATGGCTTCCCATCTGGGATGTGCTTTTGCGGACTTCCTCATTGCCCCTACTCTCCCTCCCTGCCCTAATTTCCTTTCATTCTGTCCATACCGGTACAGTTGATAGCTAGACCAAAGTGGCTTGTCAGATGGTGGAGGCATGTGCTGCGGAGCCAGGGTCCAGAAAGCAAAGCAGTGGACCTTCCTGTCAGGCGCCAACGTGACATTCGAGAGCTAGAGTCCTTTCGGGGCAGGACTGACAGTGAAGCAAGGAATCTGTGGAGAGGGGAATTTCTAGGCTAAGGACTACAGGCCTAGGTTTCCAGTCAGGGCCATTTCTGGGTAATACTGTGAGGAAGTTAGATCAAAGTGAGTTGGTACAGAAGAACCATTCATTTTTTTTTTAAGATTTTTTTTTTTTTTTAATAATCTCTATACCCAGTGTGGGGCTCGAACTCACAACCCTGAGCTCAAGAGTCACACACTCTATGGCCTGAGCCAGTCAGGTACCCCAGATTCTTTTTTTTTTTTCCAAGAAGACGTGACTGAGGGCCTTCTCCAAGGCAGGCACTGGGCGGGTGCCCAGGCCATCACTGTGAACGAGAAGGGCCAAGTCCCTACCTACGTTCGTAGACCTGATAGCCTTGTGAGATCCAAAAAAGGTTTTTATTTGCGGGCTTTAAACACATACACACACACACACACACGATTTTTAGTCACGTGTCCATCCTCTACCAGATTGGTTAGGGTTGGAGAACCTCTCAGACCTTTGAAACTTGTGTTTCTGGTGCCAAAATAGTTCTGAACCTTGGGCTTAACCAATGGAGTGTTGGTAAATGTTTAACGATCAGCTCTCTGCAGGGAAGCGCGTGCATGTATCTATGTACCTAAGTTAATTCTAAAGTTTACCAGCATAAAGTATGTATGCCCCACAAATTACACATAATAATAAGACGCATACAATATTATTAATAAAGTATTAATAATTAATAACTTAAACGTATTCAATGAATTTATTATCAACACATTATTATTATTACATTGTTGGTATTAATTGATAAATTTAATGTTAATTGTTTATCAGTAGCTAACCCATTCTCACCGAATGCTTTTGTGGATTTTTGCGAGACTCTTGTATCTGTAACCAGCTCGTGGCCGCCATTGCTAAACAAACGTAGTTCTGCCACGAACGTGAGTTGAGCTTTTCATTTACACGTGAAACAGCAAAGACACGCGTCAGAACTTCACGCA
The DNA here is from genome assembly GCF_922984935.1 of Meles meles. Taxonomy (NCBI): domain Eukaryota; kingdom Metazoa; phylum Chordata; class Mammalia; order Carnivora; family Mustelidae; genus Meles; species Meles meles. The sequence continues at coordinate 101,814,510 of NC_060087.1, read as the reverse complement.
TTCCTCAGAGATGTGAGTGACTTCTTTCTTGAATGCAATCATGGTTTTCCGACCCCGGAAGGTCACTGCTTCATCATTTGCTCTTATTCACAATGTAGACAGCTACCGATAGGGCACACAGCTGGGTTTAAGCGGCATTATTAACATTTCCCCCCTCACTTTCTGAGGTCTAGAAAATCAACAAAAAGGATAAAGCAAAGCCTGATTAAGAGTATCGCCTGATCTCTGAGTCGTAAGTGTAAGGGTCTGCTTAGCCAGAGCGAGCCATTTTGTTGTTCATGCAGTAAACTTAGATTGACCCTTCCCTCGCCAGAGGAACTTACTTAGCAACAAGTCTGGGAAACCAGTAAAATATGACTGACCAGCCCCTGATAACAGAGCCCATACACCAGGACGTGTCAGGTCAGGGGAGGTAACAGAGCCCAGAATACAAGGATGAGTCAAGCCAGGTGGAGACATCCAATCAGGAAAGCACCTCCCTAACCACCCAAGAATGTGGGCCCTGCCTTTTGGGCGCCAATTCTGACCAGAGTGAGAGGCTAGTTCAAATAGCTACTATGGGGTGAATTGTAATTCAATCGGCCACCTGTGTGTGGCCAGGCTCAACCACATGGACTTTACTCTATAAAAGTCAGTCTGTGAGGCTGGGAGGGGTCGCCTCTTTGCAAGAGACGGCTCTGGCCAGTCAGTTTGATTCTCGATGCTTGGCACGAAATAAAGCTTTGCTTGACCTTCGCTTCGTATCAGTCTCGCTCCTTTGACCATGGACCCAACAGTAAGCACTCAGCCCGTCATCCAGTAATTCAGCCACACGAATGCGGGACATAATCACCTAAGGGCACAGATCGCCGGAAGACAGAGTAAAATGATGAGGAAGTGATAAGTTTGGGGGTATTTCTTACCTAATTTTTATTTTTTTAAAGATGTTATTTATTTATTTGATGGACAGAGATCACAAACAGGCAGAGAGGCAGGCAGAGGGAGAGGGAGAGCAAGCTCCCCGCTGAGCAGAGAGCCCGATGCGGGGCTCCATCCCAGGACCCTGAGATCATGACCCGAGCCGAAGGCAGAGGCTTTAACCCAGTGAGCCACCCAGGCGCCCCACTTACCTAATTTTTAATAGAATTTATTTCAGTGTAACTTGCAACAACCAGCTCACGTTTGTGACAATGTAGCACGTGGCTCTCAACGGAGCACACTCTTGGGCCTGACTATCTTCCCAGGTCCTGAATGACCTCCACACGCCCCTTGCCATTGACTCAGGACCTCCCAGCCCACGGCTGTGGATGAGGAGTTCCCAGACGCCCGGGCTCACCCTAGTTGCCACCTTGAATGAGGGCCCTGGGGACAGAGTGACACCAGAGGCTTTTCCATGGCTGGGTGGCCTCTTTCTGCCTGAAGAAAAAAAAAAGCAGAGGTGGAAGAGAGCCAGGGACACTGGCGGTGACTCTGGAAGGCACATCTGGCAAGCACTCAAGACTAAGGGGAGAGGGAGGATGAGGGGGTGAGGGCAGGAGAGAGCTCGGGCTCAGCCCTCTGTCCACTTGGCTCCACTTCTGGGCTATAATTTCCCATTGAAAGCTTTCCAGAAAGGCTGGTGACCCTGGAGACTGTAAGTTGTGGGGGGAGGCAAACCCTTCCCTCCTGCCTCTGGAATGTTAGCCAGAGCCCTGGAATCTACCCCAGAGGGTGGTCCGATGTATGTTCTTGGAGTCTATATTTTGGGCCCATTTCCTTTTTCAGCACGAGAGGGTGACCGTGACTTTGGGTCTTCCGTTGCGCCTCTTGCTGATTCGGAATCTGACTCTGTCTGGTGGAAAGTCTGCCCAGCATTCTGGGCCATCCTCTGCGTGTGGGTCATAGACCAGCCCCGTTTCCTTCCAGGCGGGATGCCCTTGTCTCTGCTCTCCAGGTCACCAGCAACCAATCTAGCAGGTCTGCTCAGAGGCGGTCGGGGCATGCTGGGCTGCACGGCTCAGATGCCAGGGCATGACTGAGCGTTCTGTGTGCGCACCTTGGCGGGGGGCTCTCCAAGGGCCCGGGTCCCCAGCCCCTCCCCAGCCCGCACTTCATACAAAGACCAGCCCTCAGTGACCCAATGCATCACTGAGAACAGGCCTGGCAGATTTCTTCCTGGTGAAACAGAATCACAGTGTGGGGCCTGGAGTCCAAGTACTCGTTTTGGAATCTTGTCCAAGGAGTGTCCTCTATTATTGCTAACACTTGGGGGGCGGGAGAAGGGCAAACTCCCCAATCCCTGCCCCACCCCATCCCCAGGCACACACCAAAATTTACCAGTTAGTTGTTCGGTAATCAGGAAGTCTGGATGCTAACTGTTTTCCTTCCGACGTAAACGGAAAGTCACCTTCACCCCTCAGCCCTCCCTGTGTGCCGCCCCGCCCCGCACCTCCCCTCCCAGAGCTGCTGGCCCAGGTGCTGATGGGGGATTGGCTGCTCCTGGCCTTAAGCCTGACAACATCTCCTGCAGCTGGGAGGCCGGGGCCCCCGTCCCCGTATGACAGAGGATGGGAAGTGACCAGGGAGAGGAAGCAGACAGTAAGGGTTCAGTACCCTCAGAAACAGGAGCTGTCCCAGGGGACATATGGACCAGTGGTCCACTCCCTGCCAAGCCCCCGCGCTCCACCCAACCGACATCCCTTCTCTCAACATGTCCTGGGCTGAAGGACCCTCAGCTTGGAAGTTCTGGTGTCTGTGTGTGTGTGTGTTAAAATATTAAAACTGTGTTTCCAGACCAGACTTTGCCCTCACTCCACGTGTCACTTGGATGTCCCATGAGCAACTGCAATTTCCATACCCTATGCTTCTCGCCCTCTCCTTCCCCTTCGAACCCACAGTCGGTCCTGCCCCTTGACCCTTTCTCAAGAAATTGCGCTACCACTCACCTCCGTGGCCAACTGGGAAACCTGGACACTCCCTCACCCCACGTCCCCCCAACTTCCCTTGGCCAGCAAGTCAAGCCTGTCTCTCCCGCACACTTGGGCCTCATCCAGCTGACCCTGCATGCTCTGCCAAGACTTTAGGTCAGGTCACCAACTTCTCCAAGCGCAGTGAAAACCTCTTGGTGTGCTTTTTTGCCTCCAGCCCTCCTGTCATCCCTGATCCAGCACCCACACCGTCCCCAGCCTGGTCCCTAAAGCAGCCCCCACTGATATGCCCAAAGCAGTGGGGGAGGAGGGCCCAAACACACATTTCTCTCCAACTCGTAGGTGCCCAAAGTGCCCCTTATTTCGGTAAGTTCTGGGGACCTGGCTGAAATATTAGCTAGCTGACTCTGGGGCAGAACCCAGCTTCTCTGACTTTTCCTACTGGCATCGAATTTTCCTGGGCAGAAAGGAAGGCATGTGGAATGAAAAGTAAGTTTTGACACCAATGAGGAAGGCAGGGGAAGGCCCAGAGTAGGGTAAGGTGCAGGTCCGCAGGGCTAGGGCCATTCCCAGGATTGGAGAAAAGCGGCTTCCGGGGAAGGGCTGGGCTGGGTCCTGAAGGAACCATCTAGAAGAAAGTGTGCAAGGAGGAAGGCCTTGCCTTGGGAAAGGGAGGGTCAGAACTGCCAGCTCTTGCACTGACTGGGTGGAAACTTCCCTCCGAGGGTCTCTCCGAGGTGGTGCCGTCTAAGACTTCCCTGGGGGAGAGTGCTACCATCTCCCAGGAGGTGGTCCAGACTTCCTTCGGAAGGGAGGCAGAAGTCAGGGAGAGGGAGTTGGGGATGGGGCTGTAAACGGGTGGCGGCTCTTCCTCTGAGACCAGCCCCTTTCCCTGAACTCATTGGGAATTCACCTTTTACCTCTCTCAACCCTACAGCCCGGAGGTGACGAGGCTTCCAAAATCTGTAAACTGCCCAAAGCTACAAAGTACAAAACAAAACATGAGTCAACATGGCGGTGCAAGGTCTTTTTTGTCCGACAGATACTGGTTGTGTAGACCTCATTGTCCTCAGGATTAAAGTCCAGATTCCAATCATAATTTGCAAGTCTCTTCAAGATCTGGCCGCTGCTAAGAGAGGACATGTCGGTCAGAGGGTACAAACTTGCAGTTATGAGTAAGTTCTACAGATCTAGCATGCAGCGTGGCATTAGTAATTCATCAGACTGTATTAGATACTAGAAAGTTACTAGGAAATTTATCAGGAAATGTAACTAGCAAGTTGTACTCTGACGTCATCATTTCGCAATATATAAATGCGGCGAACCATCACGTTGTACATCTTAAAGTTACACAGTATAATCTGTGAAATATAGCTTCGTACAGCTGCAAAAACAAAGATCCGGCTGCTGTTTTTACCTCTCAGCGCTCCCCTAGCCCCCGTTCCTTTGTACCTGACACCTGGACATCATTTGGTAAACTTTTACTTAGAAAGAATTTCCAATTTAGAAACCATCGGAAAAACAAAAATAGCCCAAGGAACACTTGTAGAGCCTTTACCCAGATAAGCCTATTGTTAACATTATGCCGTTGCCTTTATCATTTGGTTCTCCACACGCCTGCGTGTACACGTTCTGTATATACATTATACATACACACGTGCATATACTCATGTTGTATGTCTACATCCTGTATACCACTTTATACTCGCACAAGCACACTTCTTCTGAGCCGTGCCAGGGTGGGTTGTATATATGACGATTCTTCACTCCTCCGCTTCCGTGTAGGTGAATTTCCTAAGCAGTGAATTTCCTAAGTGTAGAGACATAGTCTTCCATAACCATCGTATGGCTTTGTTTCATATGTGCAACCGTGTTACAATGCTTTTTTTTTTTTTAAGAGAGGGAGAGAGAGGAGCGCCTGGGTCGCTCAGTCATTAAATGTCTGCCTTCGGCTCAGGTCATGATCTCAGGGTCTTGGGATCGAGCCCCGCATCGGGCTCTCTGCTCAGCGGGGTGCCTGCTTCTCCTCCTCCTATTCCCCCTGTCCCTCTCTCTTAAAATAAATGAAATCTTAAAAAATAAAAAAGAGGGAAAGAGGATGCTTGGAGGGGAGAGGCGGAAGGGGAGGGAGAGGAAAGGAGAAGGAGGGGAAGGAGAGAAGCAGACTCCCCGCTGAGCACGCGGAGCTCTTGATCTCACAACCCTGAGATCATGACCTGCGCAAAGAGCCAAAAGTCAGACGTGCAACTGGCTGAGCCAGCCGGGTGACCCTACTGTCACAATACTTTAATCTACTGTCTGTATTGCAGCTTTGTCAGGTGACCCACTGATGCCCTTTAGAACATTTCTTCCCTTCCGGTATAGGAGCTGCTCAGGATCGGGTGTTACCTGGAGTTGTTCTTTCTGTTCAGCTTGTATTGATCTGGAACACCCCACAGCATCTTTGGGTCTCTTCCGACCTTGCTGTTTTTGGACAGATCACTTACCCCTCCTGCCAATTTAAATATTCGCGTTTTTCTTTCCTGCCAAAATTTCTCAGCAGAATGCGCCTCATGCTGTGCTTGCCTGGGGTTTCCTCATGATCGGATTGCTGCTGGCAATCTCTGCTGGCACATGGTATAGGTAATAGGGTGTCCGATCTGGGGGCGCTTAGCCTAGATCTGTCTCTCCTTGGTGATGCTAATTTTGATCACCAGTTCAAGGTGGCGTGGGAAGTCTCCACTCTATAGCTACTTTTTCTCCACCCTTGCATATAATAAACAGTCTGTGGGGAGACACTTTAAGACCATCAAATATCCTGCTTCTCATTAAAGTCTCCACTGGGGGGCGCCTTGGGGGCTCAGTCAGTTAAGCATGGGACTCGTGATTTCAGCTCAGATCCTGATCTCAGGGTGGTGAGATGAAGCCTGCGTGTGCATCTGCACTGGTCATAGGACCTTCTTAAAGTTCTCTCTCTCCCTCTGCCCCTACTCCTACCCCTGCTAATTAAATGAATGAATGAATGAATGTATGTATGTATGAAACCTCCACTGGGTTTAGCATGCATAGTCCGATCCAGTCCTTACAATGATAGCTGCAAAATGACGAGTTTCCAGGGCGGCTTGGGTGGCTCAGCTGGTTGAATGTCTGACACTCTAGGTTTTGATCTCAGGTCGTGATCTCAGGGTCCTGGGATTGAGCCCCATGTTGGGCTCTGTGCTCAAAGTCGAGTCGGCTTGAGATTCTCTCTCACCCTCTGCCCCTGCCCCTCCCCTGCTCTCGTGTGTGCATGCTCTCGAAATAAAGTCTTCTAAAAAAATGACAAGTCTCCTACTCCCACATGCCCATCCACAGTCACCAGCTGGTCTTTGTGCTCTAGCCATTGTGAGCCACCGCCCGTTTGCCACACCTGCCAAGTACTCTAGGCTGACTCTTATTCCTTCCTCAGCCTGGGCTGCTGCAAATGATGCCCAACTCCAGGGGCTCCAGGGGGGGCACCATTCACACTGCAGCCATGCCAAGTGGCAGCTGTGGGTCTTGGTTTAGATGAAACTTCCTCCTGGAAGCTTTCCCAGATTCCCTAAGTGCTGGTCAGAGAGCCATGCTTTTTCCTCCCAAAGATCCGCCACAGACCCTCATCACACTATATTATACTTGTCTTTTTGCTCCTTTGCCTCCCTCATTGGGCTACATGCTCCTTAAGGGTATGACTTTTTCTCTCTTGTTCTCTGCTGTGCCCTGCCCAGAATACGTATTCAGCAAATGTCAGATCAGTGAATGAGTTTGGTCTCATGTTATAGTTAGTTAACTACATGTATCCATATAGCTGCCCTCTCCGGTAGAGAACAAAGTCCTTAAGGACAAGAACGACACTTAAGGGCGCCTGGGTGACTTAGTCGGGTAAGCGTCTGCCTTCAGCTCAGGTCATGGTCCCAGGGTCCTGGGATCAAGTTCCAGGGTGGGCTTCTCCCTCTACTTGCTGCTCCCCCTGCTTGTGCTCAGTGTCTCTCTCTCTCTCTCTCTCTCTCTCTGTGTGTGTGTGTGTGTGTCTCTCTCTCTGGCAAATAAATAAATAAAATCTTCAAAAAACAAAACGAAACAAAACAAAACCCACACTTAATTCATTTCTGTATCCTCTTCCCCTCCCCTCAATACTTGGCACAGGGCCTGGTTCCTAGCAGGCACTCAACAAAGGTTTGCTGAATGAGTCCGGATGTGTATTGCTTGATAAGGATAAGCTCCTTGCCCTCACCTTTCCGCAGAACTGCACTAAACTTTGTTCAGGTGACACCTGGGAACCAGGCAGTATGCCCTTCGAACCCCTGCTGTCCTGGCACAGGTGGGCCCGGCCCTGCCTGAGCACAGGCAATGCAGGTGTATGTGGTCAGGACCATGAGGGTTCCCATTACAGAGGGATGTCAAAACCTGAGTGAGTCTCCAAGGGTGACTGAGGGCTTACTGGGACCCATCCTTGAGGCTCTGAAGTTCTCCTAGATGACAGTCCCTGGCTCCTCGCATGGAACTTTCCAGGAGCCCCTGCGGAGAGGACTCTGGAAGGCTTTCTGGGGCTAGGGCACTTGGAAAGCTCACTGCTTGGGTCGGCATAAAACAGAAACAGGAGACCCAGCCCTTTGAAAATCACAAGGCACCTCTGTTGTCTGGAGCCCAGCCTGCCAATCAGGCAGAATGAACTCCGATGCCCACCAAGCCCTGGACCTGGATTTCCGGCTGGTGTCTGGCTCCGCAGCCCTGCAGGGCAGAGGCCCGTTGCCATGGCAGCACAAGCGCCTTTGGGGAGGCTAAGCGCTTAGCCCAGCTCCTGGAAGGCCCTGGCTGGGGAAGCTCCCAGGAGGGCTCTTCTCAGCCCCTAGCGATGGAGTGGGGCCCCAAGGGCAGCCCCAGGCCAAGGCCGGAGTCATAGGACTTTAGCTAGCACAGTCCTGCCTTTATACAGACTTTTTGTCTAAATAGAGGCTATTCTCCAGGCTTCCCTCTGTGTCAGAAATGCACCAAACACCCCAGAACGTTCAGCTTTTTCCCATGCACCAGTGAGCCCCATATCCATCAGGGGCAGCCTTGAAACTTACAGGCAGGGGACTAGAGGAACTGGATCTAACACAGGAACCACTAACAGGAACATTTTCATTTTTATTTCTAAAGCATGTGTACAGGGGGCGTCTGGGTGGCTCAGTGGGTTAAGCCTCTGCCTTCGGCTCTGGTCGTGATCTCGGGGTCCTGGGATTGAGCCCCGCGTTGGGCTCTCTGCTCAGCGGGAACATGATCACACCCCACCCCCGCCTGCCTCTCTGCCTACTTGTGATCGCTCTCTCTCTCTGTGTCAAATAAATAAATAAAATCTTAAAAACAAATAAAAAATATAAGCACATATATAGCATCAACCATAGGCCAAGCACTGTTTTAAATGCTTTGCGATCTGTTAATTCATTAATTCTCATAACCACCCTTTAAAGTAGGTCCAGTCATCATCCCCATTTGATCGTTGAAGAAACTGAGGCACAGAGAGGTTAAATAACTTGCTCAAAGTCACACAGCTGATAAATGGCCGAGTGACTCCAGCCCAGGCAGTGTGACCCCAGACTCCGTTCTCTTTACTCTTCTGTCCTGCTGCCTCCCTGGGCTCATCATCCTTGGGAGCACAGAGCAGGACAGGGAGCGACCTTTCCCTTTCCCCTTTTCCTTTCTTCTGTAGGCCCTTTTATATGGATGAGGTACATGGGTCCAGCTTGTTCCCCAGTCACATCAGAGACAGAGAGAGGGAGAAAGAAAATGAGGACATTGGATGCTCAGATGCTTCTGGAAAAGTCAGCTGCGACGGGGACTGAGGCGTACCTCCGGGGTTTGGAAACTCCTGCAGTTCATTTTCCAAGCCTAGATTCTGAGCTGAGTGTCCCGAGAGTCTCCCCAAAGATGAACACAGCATCAAAATCCTTGTAACCCAGCCTCAGGCAAAAACCACCACCGAAAAGCGGCCCCAGCTAAGCTTTGGCTTGTCACCGAGTGGAAATGGGAAGAAGAGGAGTACATTGGGGTAGATGACAAGTTGTTTACAGTGAGCAAGGCTGTAGTGGCCTCGTATGTCTCAGTCCCGAGCAAGTACAGCCAGAACAGCAAGCCTGGACAGGTAACGCGCTGCTGTTCCCATGGAAACAGCAACAGGGACAGTGCCCGCACCCAGGGCTGGGATGAGGGCAACATGTTTTTGTTTTTGTTTTGTTTTAGATTTTATTTATTTATTAGACAGAGATCACAAGTAGGCAGAGAGGCAGCAGAGAGAGAGGGGGGAAGCAGGACTACCCCCGCTGAGAAGGGAGCCCGATGTAGGGCTCGATCCCAGGACCCTGAGACCATGACCTGAGCCGAAGGCAGAGGCTTAAGCCACTGAGCCACGCAGGCGCCCCAAGGGTAACATGTTTTGTAGCAAAAACCTTCAAGCAGCGAACTTTCTTTAAAGGAAGACTTGTTTGGCCCTCTGCTGAACACAGGGACCACAAATAGGAATAAAAATGCACAGATCATCTGAGGAGGGCGACAGCAGTGGGAGAGAGACTGAGCAGTCACCACCAACCCCTTGGGCCGGTAAATTTACTATCAGAGGCACATGTTACCCATGCAGACTCTAAGTCAGGGGCACCTGGCTGGCTCAGTCGGAAGAGTCTGCGACTGTTGATCTCAGGGTTGTGGGTTCAAACCCCATGCTGGGTGTAGAGATGTCGTAAATAAATAAAACTTAAAAAAAAAAAAAAGTAAAGTGCCAGGGTTGGGGCGCCTGGGTAGCTTAGTCATTAGGCATCTGCCTTTGGCTCAGGTCATGATCCCAGGGTCCTGGGATCCAGCCCCACATCAGGCTCCCTGCTCAGTGGGAGTCTGCTTCTCCCTCTCCCATTCCCCCTGCTTGTGTTCCCTTTCTCTGTGTCTCTCTCTGTCAAATAAATAAATAAACTCTTAAAAAAAAATAAAGTGCCAGGGTTGTTGACAACAACGAAGGAACCAGGACGTATGGATGGAATTGACCAGTCGGCCTTCCTGACTTGGGACACACTTCAGGCTTTTGCCATGGGGGTTATTTCCAAGAGGTCTTCTTACCACGTCCTGGCTGAAAAAAGACACCTGTTTGCTAGTTGTTTTTCCAAACACATCACGCAAGGAGACCGATAATCTGGCAAGAACGCAGAGGCAGATGGAGCCCTGCCCAAAGCAGAAGGGAGTTTGTCCTTCCACAGGCTCTGACCGCGTCATCCGCCTTTCATGGACAAAGGTGACTCTGTGGGTGACAGTCTGTCACCTTGCAGACACGCCCTTGTCCCCAGCCGCAGGGCTGACCCTGGCCCTGGCCCAGAGAAGTGTTCCCCGATGGGCTCTGGCTAGCGGGCCAGGGGCCAATGCCTCTGGTGGGATGCCACAAGAATCTGCGGAGGGTCTAGCCCAGCCGGAGAACAAGGGTCGGTATTGGGTGGGGGCAAGGGGACAAGGCAGTCTTCTGATGAGGAGTGGTTTTTCGACAGCCCTTTGGAATCCTGCCCTGACTTTCCTTCTGCACCCCACCCCAGGCCCCCAGGCTACCTTCAGGCTTCCTCTCTGCAAAGCGCATCCTACCTGCTGGGAAGTAGGTGCTAATAAGCATGACCTTTCCAGAACGCTTCCGGGGGGTCCCCAGCGGGGCTGAGCGCTGTGCAGGCATTCTTTCTTGCAAGCGATCCTCCCGGACATGCCTCCAAGGAAGGGCTTCCGGCCCCGTGCCTTCTACGCTGAAGAAGCTCAGCCCCGCAGAACCAGCTAGAAAGTAGTGGGGACGCGTCGGAAATCGGCCCGTGTGGGTACGAGCCCATCACGGCTGCACTTAACCACTCCGGGGCGCTTTCTCTCATAAACTTAATTTTAATCTTCGCTTAATCCGACTTTATTCGGGCAAGGAAACGTGCTGCCAAAAAAGTCACTTATGGTATCTTCAAGCTAAATATAGTATCTCTTGTTTGGGGCTCTTCGGGCTGAGGCCTCCCCGCCCCCAAGGGCCCGTGGGACCCAGGGTTCGCCGGGTGCCTACCATGTGGGCAGCCCGAGTCAAGACCCTAGAAAGATCTGCTAACAGGGAAAGTTAAATTAAGCTTGTAAAATCAGTATGGAAATGAAAGCCTTAGACCAGGCCCTGGGACTCAAGATGTCAGGAACCTCCTTCCCCCCTCTCCCCCGCCCCCACTCCTTACCGCCCTGGGGGTGGGGTGGGGGGAGGGCGCTGTCTGGGGGTGAACATTTGACGGCTGAAAGTAAGGCGTTTGTGGGTGGAAGCTGACTTCTGGGTCCCGCTGGGTCACGGCGGAGGAATTCTAGATACGCGTCCGACGGCTTCATTCTATGCTCGCAGTTTATTCCCGCCCGGTCTGCACCTGCAGAGAAAACACTGGGGCTCTTTTCTTCTGCGCCTTGCAGAACTGGTCAGTTTTACGTGCCAAGTAGGTTAAGGGAGGCTCAGCTAGCTGGTAAAAGGTGATTTCTGGGTGTGTCTGGGAGGGTGTCTCTGGAAGAGATTAGCATTTGAATTGGGAGGCTGAGACACCATTGCCCTCACCAGTGTGGGCTGGAGGAAAGGCAAATTTGCCCTCCCCACGCCCTTTCTTTTGCTTGAGCTGGGACATCCATCTTCTACTGCCCTCAGACATTGGTGCTTCGGTTTTTGGGCTTTTGGACTTGGACCAGGACTCGTGTCATCGGTCACATGGTTCTCAGGCCTTTGGACTTGGAGTTACACCAATAATTTTCCTGAGTCTCCAGCTTACAGGTAACTGTTCTTGTGTCTTCTTGGCTTTCCTGATCACACGAGCCAGTTCCTATAATAACTATCTCTTCTAGCGGCGCCTGGGTGGCTCAGTGGGTTATGCATCCGGCTGCGGCTCAGGTCATGATCTTGGGGTCCTGGGATAGAGTCCTGCATGGGGCTCTCTGCTCAGCAGGGGGTTTGCTTCTCTCTCTCCCTCTGCCCCTGCCCCTGCTCTCTCTCTCTCATGCACTCACGCTCTCTCTAATAAATAAAATCTTTTAAAAATCTATCTTTCTACCTTTCTATCGCTGATGTATCTCTACCTCCTATTGAGAACTCTAATGCACTTGTTCTCTTGGATTTGCCTTCCTCTTCTAAAATGCCAAGGCTGGAAACCAAGAGACTTCTCTACTAATCACCTGAGACCCTTTTTTTTTTTTTTCACATCACGTGGTCAGCTTCTTAATACTGAAATGGGGAGCCAAGCAGCCTCCCCAGCCTGGCAGCCACTGGGCCCCTGTGAGGCAGCCCCACCCTTGCCAACGCAGACCAAGTGAGCCCTTCATTCAAGGCCACCTGTCAACCTTGAAGACCTCACCCCCTTCCCCTCTATCTGGATGCCCTCTCCATTCCGTGCTCACAACTCCTGCCTCTTCACTGTCCACGACTCAGGGTAAAACCCACCATCTACTACCTTGTCACTGTGTCTTCCAGGTTTTTTCTGTATCCAGTAGGTACCAGATTGCTTTACTGTTACTACGAACAGTAACAAGGATGACAGCCACCATTTATTAAGTATTGTTTGCCCAGGCACTGGCTCACTGATACGTGGTCCCATTGAAACCCTATGAGGTGGTGGCTGTTAGTACTGTCCCCATTTTCCAGATGAGAAAACTGAGGTTGAGTAGCTTGTCCTAAGACGTACAGTTAAGAAGTGATAGAACTGGGAGCTGACCCCAGAGGCACTCTCTGAATCGGTGTGGGTTTGCCTCCCTGCTTCCATTAGCTCCTTCTGCTTTCTCCTGGATTTCCACCTCCCAACACCCAGTCCTGGGCCCTGTGTGGAGTGGGCACGGGCCAGATTGATCTGTCTGCAGGAGTTCTGCTCACCCCTCGAGGCCTGTGGGCCATAAGGTGCTTCGCATCTCCCTGGGCCTGCGAGGGAGACACAAACGGCAAGGCAGCCAGGAGCTAGACCAGAAGCAGGGAGCCGTGCCAAGTCTGAGCACAAAACAATGTCCCCTGGCATCAGTCAGGGCCTGCGGCTTCCGAGCACTCACCCTCGTGGCCACATCATGACTCGCACACCTCTGCTAATGAGGGTGGGGGAGGGGACTACCACCAAGGATCCTGCCTTCGCTGGCTCATTTAGGTGCTGGAGAATCTGACAAGAGAAGCTGGCCTTTTAATACCCCGCGTTTCTACGGAGACTGGACTCCGAGAGATAGCATCTGCCCCCTTATGGACTGTGCTTTTCTGGCATTTTGGGAGAAGAGAAGAAAATACACGTGCGTCTCTAAAATTCCTGCGAAAATACCACAGCCCGAAAACCTGGCAGTGTCTGGGAATCGGCCACTGTGGCTTTCCTTGACCAGGCATGGCAGAACCCCCTGGGAGTCTTCTGGGTTCTTCTGCTCGTCGCCTAGGGGCTCCAGCCAGCACTCGGTGCCCTGCTCTTCAGTGGTAAAGCCCACTTGGCAGGTCTCTGTCTCTTCCTGAGCTCATCCCTATCTCCCCACTTAGTTTGCACGCATGCACCCTGCGGTCTCCTTTTGGAAATAACAAGGCCCCTCGATCTTCCTTCCCCCCTCAGCCCTTTCTCTCTGTCTCCCCTATTGCCAGCACCCGGAAACCTGCATCTGCTCCCCCTGAGGGGGTGTGACGGGGTGAGGGCTCCCAACTGTCCCTGCAGGTGGCAGCAGGCATTGATGCGCGTTTTGTCACTGAAACTTCAGGACAACGCTGTGAAGTGGGGCTTACCATCAGAGGGGGAAATGAGACTCTGAGATGTTAGGGGACTTGTCAGAGGTCACCCATGCAATCGCAGGCAGAGCCGGCCCTCAGACTCACGGCTCTCTGACTCCAAGGTCTACACCTTTCCGCAAATGGCCACATTCAGCCACTCACTTCAGTGAATATTTGTAGAGCTCTTTCTGTGTGCTAGTTCCCGTTCTTGGCGCTGAGGATACAGGGAGGAACACGCCAGCCATGGCCCTGTCCCCACTTCTTAGAGCTTCCAATCCAGCCGGGGAGAGAATGTTCTTGAAAGCCGCTGCGTCCTTCGGGTTTCTGTTTGTCCACTTGTCCTCACTAAGTGTATGGGAAACTCTGGTTTCCACTTGGCCAGATTCATTTGCTCATTTGTTGGTTCCTTCCACAGATGCTTTCTGAGGACCTACTGTGTGCTGAGGACAGTGCTAGGTGCTGGGACATGATAGTGAGCTGAAGCAGAGGTCCGCGGCCTCTGGCATGACCTTCCTGCCTCCGTCTAGATGCCCTTCCCTATGCCTCTTTACTGAAATCCAGTCCGATCCTCAAGGCGAGGGGTGAGCCTGGCCTCCACCGGCTCAAAGTGCACCTTCTCATTGTCACCTAGAATGCACTTTCTTCCTCCTTCAAGAAGCAGTTAGCAAGCAGCTACTGTGTATTTTAGCAAACGGAAAAATCAAATCTTTTGTGGAGCCTCTCGGAACGCACAAAGAGCTTTCATAAATATTTGATTACTTGATTGTTGCAAAATGCTACCGCTGCCATTTTACTTTTCAGCTATAAAATGTCATTTAGGGGCACCTGGCCGGCTCAGTCTCTAGAGCGTGCGACTCTTGATCTCAGGGTTGTGAGCTGGAGCCCCACCTTGGGGTGTAGAGATTACTTTAAAAAAAAAAATCTTAAAAAGATGAAAACAACTATAATAAAATATAATTTGAATTACTCAGTAGATGAATGTATTCTCCTCGTGAAAATGCTACCGGTACAGACCTGGCTCCGGCATTCTTTGAGCACCTCGCCGCCCCCCCCCCGCCCCCCCGCCAGACCCCCTCAGAGATGTCGGCGGGGAAACAGACTCAGAAAAGTGACATGGTGTGCTCAAGGTCACACAACTAGTGTGTGTGTGTGGGGGGGGTGGATTTTCCGACTTGAAATCTCTCCTTTCCGTTTTTCCACGTTGCCTCCCACGAGGGCCAGCAGCTTGTCCATACCCGCGCCCTGCCTGCCCAGCACAGGTCTCTGTACTGAATTGTTCGGGCTTTCCCGCCAACGGGTACCCTCCACACCGAGGCCTTGCCTCCCACTCCCTCCCGGCTAGTGAAGGCTCAAGGCGACAGCTGAGGCCATGCAGGCATCCCGCCAGGAGCCTCTTCCGCCACTCCCGGGGCTCTCCTTCCGGAGCCACTACGGTGAGACCTCATAAAGGCAAGTCAAGTGTTTGCGGGGGCCCTCGCTCCCAGGGTGCCTGGGGCTGTGTGTGATGGGGGGAGAGACACCTGCTATGCGACTGTTGAGCCGCCCAGGTCTGCCCCGTGCATCCGCACACTGGGGGGGACCAGCCAGCACACACCCAAGTTCCAAATTACGTAACTGCAAACGACAGGTCGGAGGTTCTCGGCCGGAAGCGTGCGGCCGCAGCGTGCAGAGGGGGCTTCTTCGGAGAGGTGGACTGGCGCAATATGGGCGGGGAACAGCCTGCGCGGAGGGCACCGCCCTCAGAGCCAGCCAGCGGCGGCGCGGCGGCGCGGGGGCGCGGGGGCGCGGGGGCGCGGGAGCGCAGGGGCGCAGGGGCGCGCCCTCTACAGGCAGCCGCGAGGAGGCGCCCGGAGCCCGGCGGCTCAGCTCGCAGTTGGTGTCGGGGGCTGCGCCGGGGGCTTCCTCGGCCCGCTTCTCTCATCCAGCCTGGCACTGCCAGGGGTTTTCAGTCGCCGCGAGGCCCACGACAGCCGTGTTGTCTCCCCAGAGCGCGCTCAGCCTTCCCCTCGGCCAGGTACTCGCCCTCAGTTCCTCCCGTGGCAGGCGGGGACGTTTCCCTCTGCCATTCCCCCATCGACAGCGGACACCACCGCGCAGCCAACACGCCGAGAGCGCCCCCTGCAAAGCTTCCCTGGAAAGAGCCGGCCTCCCCACGGAGGAGGCTGGCCTGTGTGCTGCGAGAGCCGGCAGGCCATCCCCGCTGGGGCGCGCATCCTGGGCCGTGCTCTGGCCCGCGCACCTCGCAGATACTGATTCACTTATTCCGTCCGCACTACGGCGCTGTTCTTGCCCCCCTTCCACAGCTGAGCAAGCCGAGGCGCCGAGAGCTTAGGGGCTTGCCCACGGTCTCGCCGCTGAAAAGAGGCAGAGTCATGCTCTTGATAAAGCGCTATACCGAGTGCCTCTCCTCGCGGCCGACGTTGGGTCAGTCCCCAAACAGGCCGATGGCTCCCAGACTGAAGCGGTCCCCTCCCTCAGCTCTCCCTGCTCCCCGGCCCTCTCTGACTGGCGGGGCCCCTGCTTTCAGCTGCAGGGGCTTTACGTGGCTTGCCATCTGCCTCAGTTTTCTCATCTGAGAAATGGTTATCCTAGCACTCACATCATAAAGCTGCCGAAAGCACTGAATGAGAGAATCCATACACAACTAGAACAGAGCGCCTGGCCCATCATACAACGCTCAAGACATGACAATGGGGGAGCAGCAATAGACCAAGGCCCTGGTCACCCTAAAGGGCTTCCCATCCGCCTGGGAGAGAGAGAGAGAAAGAGAGAGAGAGGGAGACAGAGACACAGAGACAGAGATGGAGGGAAAGAACAAACTCACTTGCTTGCAGAGCAGGTCAGAGAGGGTCACATTCAGTCTAGGGTTCTAACCGCTTTCAATGACCGCGCTGTCTTAGAAGCTGGGAACATCAGGCCCAGGCGCAGAAGTATGTCTGGTCTAATCAGCCCTAATAGGCCACGTGGGTGTGCAGTTGGTACAGCTCTAATGGCAGCGTCCTCAGGTGCCCCAATAACATGCCTGTTCTTCTCCCCTGGAGTGGCCTGAGTCATCTTGTGTGACAATCAGTGTTCAGCATTGTCACCATCGCAATCAGATACCCATCGAGTATTTTCCATACGAAGGGCTCTGTGTCAGGGGCTTGTGATCGAATGGGCAGCATGTGCTCACTGGATAGTAGGAGCAACTGCTTTGGACTAAGTCTCTAGCATGGACAATGTAAGAGTAGGACAGGATTTCCAAACCCCTGCTGTATCCAGATCCTCCCTGTAAGCCCAGGGGCTAGGCGATCAACAGATCCAAGTCTGGAAGGCCCTGGGTGATTAAGTACAGAATTGTCCCCAGGTAGCAAGAGGCTGGATCCAAATTCAATCAAGCCGATGGATAAGCAAAGGAACAAATTCCACGTGTCATTCCTTCCTTCCCTCATTTCTCTCTCCAGTGGACATTCACTTTGACTTAGGTTCTGTGCTCAGTGTTAGGAACATAAAGAGGAGCAAGACAGAACCCCAAATGGAAACAGACAAGGAAGCACAGGGCTACCAAAGCATGAAATAAACATTGTAATTCAATCACTCAGTGCTTATTTCTTGAATACCTACTATGTGCCAGGCACTGTTCTAGGCACAGGGGATACAGCCATGAATGAAACAGACAAAAATCACCGTGCTCATGGAGCTGATAGAAAAAGACCACTTTAGCAGTTCAAAGAAGGTGGCCACGAGCCTGGGCGGTGGAATCTGGGGAAGGAAGCCCCAAGGAGGACGACATGTGATTTCAGCTGAGTCTTGAAGGACTGTGTCCTGGCCAAGAGGCAGGCGGGGCGGGGTAATAAGAATATAACAAAGCCTGGAAACCTGAAAATGGATGGGCAGAGTGACTAGGAAATAACAAGTGGTTTGGTTTGGGGCTGCAGAGCATGCGCCGAAAAGAGTAGTAGCAATATCTCTCCAGGTAGGTGCAATCAGGTAAAACAGACCAAGGCCCAGTCAGGTCTCTGCATTTTTCTGAGACCCAACCCTGGTGAGAGGCGAAAGGGAGCCCGACACTATCTGGCCATGTGCTTGTGGTATTCGGTTTGGGCTAAGCCTACCCTAGGGCCCCATATGCCCAGCCTCTAGGCGTGCACCCTTACAGGGGCTCCGCATTCTCTGCCAAGAGCCTTCATTTAGAAGGAAGGTCTGTCCTGGAAAAGTTAAGGAAACTTGAATAAAATAAAATTTAACTCGAGAGCTTTAGGTTCTTGTGATTTTTTACAGCAATAATTCTTAAATTGGCTAAAAAGAAAAATAGGGGTGCCTGGGTGGCTCAGTTGGTTAAACATCTGCCTTCCGCTCAGGTCAGGATCTCAGGGTCCTGGGATCAAGCCCCATATCAGGCTCCCTGCTTAGTGGGGAGCCTGCTTCTCCTTCTCCCTCTGCTCCTCCTCCCGCACTCATGCACTCTCTCTCTCAAAAAAATAAATAAAATCTTAAAAAAAATAATAAAAATAACGAGAGAAAATAACCTGTCCTCTAAAAATGGATTCTGTAAACCATGCTTTGTTTATTACAATTTCTCTTCAATATTTGTCATGTGGATTCTGTCTTTTGCTATTGAAACTAGCAGGCTTTCATATTTTAATATGTTTCATGACCTGCAGTAAAAAGTTGGACAGGTTCACCTTGCCGTGCTCTTCGAAACCCCCGGCAAGTGAGACGGCTCAGAGTACATGCATTATCTTGCCTCTGCAAGCCTCAGTTTTGTCAGCTGTGAAATGGAATTAATTAGAATTCCTATCTCTCAGGCCTGTTGAAAGGATTGGGAGAGTTAATCTATGTCCTGTGAAGTGCTTCGCATGACATCAGGCACAGAAGAGGTCAACATAGCCGTGATCCTACCGTGATTCTGTGGTTTCTGAAAAGTCCCCAGTACCTGGTTGTATCACCTAATTTATTGCAAGAAACAGGCTTCACTTCATCCAATCTGTCTGGATCTAGAGATTCTGACAAGGGCCACAACAAGGAAAGTTGATTTCCAATCTTCCTGGTGGACAGACCAAGGCACTAACCCATGATGACCCAAGACACAGAGAAGCATGGGGCTACGTGGAAAGATGATGTCGGTTGGCCAAGTTTCAGCTTTCTCTCCTAACTGGCAAACGACATGCTTTTGTTTAGTGGCTCACACACCTGCCTTTACCCCGTGACCTTCCCTTCTAGAATAAATCCATCTCGTCTCAAGTTTTATAATAAAAGCACTCCTGAGCCGCGAGCTTAATGGCAAAAGTGAAAAGAGACCTCTTGCTTTCAAAGACCTTGGTATGTTTCCTCTTTTCTACGTCTTTTTTCCTGGGGAGTGAAGTCATAGGGTTGGGAAATCAGGCTGGGACCCCATGGATTCCCCAAAATTCTATACAAGCAAAGGCAGCTCTCATGGTCACACCGTGCCCAATGGGCCAGCAGTGAGTGGGGTCTGGGTGTGAGGCAGGAGGGAATTTTTCTTTTACCTTTGTTCTGTTTTATAATCATTATTGCGAAACGAGTGCTCTGAGTTAGAGCTCAGAATTTTCCTGTAAGCAATGTTCCTATTCGGTCCAGTTCAGCAGCGTCCTTTTCTTTCTTTATGATTTTCTCTGCGTGTGTGCGTGTGCCATTCCCTTTCTATAGCACGTGTGGCATTTTCTTGAGACTATTTTAGAAAATCTGGAGGGCAGGGATGGATCCCAGGAATAAAATGAAAAGAATGTAAAGTATTGTTCCAAGAGCTTTACACATATTAACCCTTTTAATCTATTCCTATGAGGTAGGGACTAGGGGTACCCACTATGCCAGCTGGGGAAACTGAGGTGCAAAGTAGTTGAGTTAGAGAGTTGTCACGTGAGAAAGTTGGATGTTTGAAAACGAGACCTCTAGCTCAAGAGACCCACAAGTGAGTCCCGAGTGGGAAAATGGGGAACAGCAGGGAGATCGGGTGATCTCCACCAGCAGGAGTCAGTACTTGTTTTGTGGGGACATCAGCTTATATAATTTTGGAACCTTCTTTAAAAAAAAAATACAAGCATATCTTACTTTTGAACATTCCACGAGACCATACAACCAAATCAAAACGTTGCCCTGGTGCCTTCTGGGGCTGGGAAGGGGTCCTGGGGGAGGGTGGCTCTGAAGCCTGGAAGTCATTAGCTTGGCCAGGCACCTGTCCCCTGGCCAGGAGATGGCTCCGCTCCCGGCCGAGCAGGGCACTGGAATATCCTTTTGATGGTAGGCTTTCCCTTTTCGCTCCCCGACACGAGGCCCTGCGGAATCCATCTGTCAACAGCAAAATACAGACTTTGCTCTCTGGTTATGGCTTTCCAGTCACGACCATCTTCAATTTGGGAGTGAAAGCGTTAGAGTCGGTGAAAGGGGTCCTGTGATCGCATTTGACACGTTCTCTTAAATCTCGAAGAGTGCTCCATTTCCTGCCTGCCTTGCAGAAGTTGCCAGGAAATGAAATCCCAGAATGAATGTTCACCATCAAAAACAGACCTCTCTCCCCCTGTCCCCCTCATTGACAGTCGTGAAAAAGGCATGGATTCATAGACTCTTTTAATTTAACTCAGTTTTTGTCTCTGAAGAGGGTCCAGTAAAAACAACCATTCAATCTGTCACTTGAACATTGTTTATATTTGTTGCCAGGATACCAAAGGCTCTGTTAAGCCTTTGGCTAAGAAGAGCACCATGCATCTGAACTTGTTCACCTGCACATGAAGCAAATAATGGCTGAAATGATGGAAAAGCTCCTCCAAACATTTTAAGTGGAACACAAGGCATTTTTTTGTGACCAGAAATCACCACATCCCAGTATTTGTTGTTCAAATAAATCTCCACCCGCATACCAAAGTGCACATTATACATAATAAGATCGGGCTTTGAAAAGACAGATATTAATTATTTGGAGGTAAATCAGCTCACCTTTGATCCAAACTCTGAGCTGTAATTTTGCTGCTCAGCTTCTTGGTCCCGAAATTAATGTGAATCTTTACGTTTGTAATTTCACTTGCCAACGCCAACCCACCCACACAGTCTGAGTCAGACACTATTCACTTACAACTGTGTTCGATATTTTAAAATGTTCTCTGGAAGGATTAAATCACCTAATCATAGTCTTTTCACTGATTTGGCTTTATGTGAAAATGATGGAGCCCGAGGACATCTAAAACTGGGTGGGGGGGACTTTACAGGACAAACCAAAGCTCTGATGTGAGACACGTCCTGTCCCCAGGTTGCTCAGCAACCACAGATAAAAAAGTAAAACCCAAAAGGAAAGTACTGGTTTGGGGTTTTTAATAATAAAGGGTCACCCTTAGAAATCAATCCTTGCTCCGAGTCCAGAAGCTACCCCTTCCCCAACGCTCCTGGCTCCGACAGCATCTGGGAGTCCTGGTAGACCCCACTGTCTGACGCTAGTCTGAAAGAATCATGCCATTTTGAAGCCAAGCAGTCAGAATATGATTCCGATAAAAGCAAATCAGCCGCTATTAACCATATGCGTCAGTTTTGGTGGGGAGAGATTTACCAGAAGCTGTTCATAATGGTTACTTTTGAGGAGGGGCACGGGGGGGGGGGGGCGGGAGAGGGAAGACAGATTTGCTTTTCGTCTTGTAGCTCTCCTTCACTATACGATTTTGATTACCGCGTACAGATACTAATGGTGTTAAAAATCTAAAAAAAAAAAAACACAAACAAACCCGCAAACGAGAACTACTATGCTCGCGAACTTCGCAGGAGAAATAAAATTCATTCCAGTAATACTGACACTTGAAAATCTGTTACCCGGTACAACAATACTTTTAAAAAAATTTCTACTAAAGGCTCTATAATGACAGAGGTGGATGAATAGGTTCCCCCGAGGGTCTGGGGACACTGCCAGCCCCGGGTCCTTGGTACGCAAGAACTCTCGTCACAGCGTATGTTTTTAAAACGCATTCAATTTGTGCAAGAGACTCGCTAACATATCTGCATCTCTTTTAATACAAAAATAATGGCTTAAATGACTTACCATCCACGAAAACTGGCCCTGTGGGGAGACACCCTTGGTTTCTTTCTCCCGCGGTCCAGCGCGCCCGCTGCACACCGCCTCCGGTGACTGAGTGAAGAGGCCCCAGGAATGGAAAGCGCGGCTGTGCGCAAGCTGACCTGTGTTCTCACCTGTAATCAAGCTTCACGGATTCTGTTATGCACTGGATAGTGACAAAACAACGGCATAAATTAGGGTGTTGCTAAGATTGTGTACCATCCATGTTTGCATGAACATAATGGACATAATGAATTCTATAGCACTATCCTGCACAGCTTGGAGAGATTAAAACCACTTTGTCTTTAAATTAAATTTCAAAAATCATTGAATAACAAGACTAGAAAGAACAACAACAAAAACCCCTCATCCATGTCAGCCACCCAATTGTACAACACACCACTTCTTGCTTTCTGGTCATTAATGCCTGGTCCCAGGTTTATTTTAATAGCTACCGGATCAGTGAGTACATATCTATCGTAATAGCCATAAAGGGGGTTGGGGTTCCCTTGTGTTGTCATTTGCGACCCTAAGCAGAGAGCCCCTTATCCCCTTCCAGGATCTAATCCATAGCTGAAAAAGACCTAAGCTGAAGTTTATTTGATATGAATTCTGCACGCTATAATGGGTCCAGTCTGTCACCAGACTGGATATTATATTATAATATTATGATATTATTAACTTTATTCCCTATGTGTTTCATCCTTGTGACTTACTTATTTTATAACCGGAAGTTAGTCTCTCTTAATTCTTTTCACCCATTTTGCCCATCCCCACACCTGACTCCCCTCTGGCAACCACCAGTTCTCTGTATTTGAGACTCTGTGTGTGTGTGTGTGTCCTTTGGCCTGTTTGGTTTTGTTTTTTACATTCTACATACAAATGAAATCATACGGTATTTGGCTTTCTTTGACTTCTCTCATTTTAGCATAGTACCTTCCGGGTCCATCCGTGTTGTCGCAAACAGCAAGATCTCATTCTTTTTTATGGCTGAGTACTATTCCATTACATGTACACACTACGTCTTTATCCATTCATCTATCAGCGGGCCCTTAGGTTACTTCCATATCTTGACTATTGTACCTAATGCTGCAATGAGCAGGAGGGCATATATGTTTTTGAATTGCTGTTTTCCCGTTCTTTATGTAAATGGCCAGCAGCGGAATTACTGGATCCTATTGGTATTTCTGTTTTGAAGTGTTTGAGAAACTTCCATTAGGGCTGCACCAATTTACATTCCTACCAACAGCACACGAGGCTTCCCTTTTCTCCACGTCCTCACCAATGCTTGTTTTCTCTTGTCTTTTTTTTTTTAAAGATTCCATTCATTTATTTGACCCAGAGAGAGAGATCACAAGTAGGCAGAGAGGTAGGCAGAGAGAGAAGGGGGGAAGCAGTCTCCCCGCCGAGCGGAAAGCCCGACGCGGGGCTCAATCCCAGGACCCCAAGACCATGACCTGAGCCCAAGGCAGAGGCTTAACCCTCTGAGCCACCCAGGCACCCCATTCTCTTGTCTTTTTGATGATAGCCATTCTAACAAGTGTGAGGTGATAGCTCATTGTGGTTTTAATTTGCATATCCCTGATGATGAGTGATGTTGAGCATCTTTTCATGTGTCTGTTGGCTGAATTCATTTTTTAAAAAGATTTTATCTTATTTATTTGATAGACAGAGATCACAAGTAGGCAGAGAGGCAGGCAGAGAGAGAGGAGGGGAAGCAGGCTCCCCACTGAGCAGAGAGTCTGATGTGGGGCTCGATCCCAGGACCCTGAGATCATGACCTGAGCCGAAGGCAGAGGCTTTACCCACTGAGCCACCCAGGCGCCCTGGCTGATTTCATTCTTAAGTAATGCTCTGCTTAGGCAAATCTTCATTGAACAAAATGGAGTGTAATTATGAAAAATCCACATTGGAGTGCTTATGCCAGATGTCATGCTCGTTCCAATGCTTTATGTTACTTGATCCTCACTCACAACACCCCTAGGAAATAGGGTTATCGCTGTTATATGCCCATTTTATGAATGAGGAAACTGAGACTCGGGAGACTAAGGGACTTGTTCAGGGTCATACAGCTAACTAAACAAGAGCCAGGATCCAAATTGAAGTACTTCTCTCTCTTTAGTTTTTTATTTTAATGTGTGTATGTATGTATGCACTTCTGTAAGCTCTGCACCCAAGGTTGGGCTTGAACTCAGAGCTCCGAGATCTAGAGTCACATGCTCGATCAACTGAGCCAGCCAGGTGCCCCCTCAAATCCGAGTACTTCTGATTCTGGGGCCCTGAAATCTTCACTGCCTCCTAACAGTGATCACAGTTACCACTTAGAGAGTGGTTATTATGTATGTTCTACAGGAGAGGCTTTGCATAAATTATTATTTTTTAAAGATTTTATTTATTTATTTGACAGAGATCACAAGTAGGCAGAGAGGCAGGCAGAGAGAGAGAGAGAGAGAGAGAGAGAGAGAGAGAGGAGGAAGCAGGCTCCCCGCGGAGCAGAGAGCCTGATGTGGGGCTCGATCCCAGGACCCTGGGACCATGACCTGAGCCGAAGGCAGAGGCCTTAACCCACTGAGCCACCCAGGCACCCCTGCATAAATTATTTAATCCCTGCAACAACCTTCTGAGGCAGGCATTATTATCCTCATTTTATAGGTGAAGAAAACCAAGGCTTAGGGCAATCAAGTAACTTGCCTAACAGCACAACCAAACAGCACGAGCCAGGCTTCTCTGAATATATGAATATATGAAATATATGAATTTTTCATATGGATATATGAAAACAGAGTTTTCAACTCTCCAAAAACTTTGAGATATTGGGGCACCTGGGCGGCTCAGTCATTTAAGTGTCTGCCTTCAGCTCAGGTCATGATCTCGGGGTCCCGGGATGGAGTCCCGCATTGGGCTCCCTGCTTGGCAGCGAAGTGTGCTTCTGCCTCTCCCTCTGTGCTGTCCCCCTGCTTGTGTGCTCTAATAAACTCACTCTTTTACAAAAAACAAAACCCAAAAGAACATTGAGGTATCTTTAGCATATAAAAATGGTGTAGATTTCAGATGTACGACTTGAGGCTTTGAGAGAGGTATACATTGTGGAGTATTCTGAACCAAGTCATGCTGAGATCCTGGTGCTTGGCGAGGGGGCATGTCACAAGCACCTCTAAGGTCCACTAGGCACTACTCCCCACCGTGCAGACCCTGACCTTGAGTTGCACTTCACCTTGCCAGGGCGTGTGCTGTTGCTCAGGAATAGGTTTTGCCCGTGTGCATGGGTCACCCATCACTTTCTACTTTCAGGGTTGCCATTTGACAGCCATGGCGCTTTATTCTTTTTTTTTTTTAATATTTTATTTATTTGACAGAGAGAAATCACAACTAGGCAGAGAGGCAGGCAGAGAGAGAGGAGGAAGCAGGCTCCCTGCGGAGCAGAGAGCCCGATGCGGGGCTCGATCCCAGGACCCTGAGATCATGACCTGAGCCAAAGGCAGAGGCTTTAACCCACTGAGCCACCCAGGCGCCCCGGCGCTTTATTCTTTATACAAATCTTGGGTTGCAGTCAAAATCCACTGAATTTCTGAGGCCTGGCCAGGAGCTACAGAAACTAAACAATTTTTTTAAAAAGATTTTATTTGAGAGAGAGTGCATGAGTGAGCATGAGCAGGGGTGCAGGGGGAGGGGCAGAGGGAGCAGCAGACTCCCCGTTGGGCAGGGAGCTGGATGCGGGCCTTTATCCCGACTCCAGGATCATGACATGACCCAAGCTGAAGGCAGACGCTTAAATGACTGAGACACCCAGGCACCCCTTAACCATTTCTCATGTGGATCCTGCTTAAGGGCTTATCCAAAAGAAACACGTGTCCTCCAAGGACCTGGCTTATTATTAGCATGTTTGACAGAAGGCAGCAGATGCCACATTTCCTTTCTTTTGAAATCAGTGTTGTGGCGGCAGTTCTTCTGCTCCCTCCGGTAATTGTGACCTGCACTGCCATCTCAGCCGCTAGTATCCCGGCCAGCCCTAATCCTGCTTTGAATGGGATTAGATAAAACGGCTTGGGCTGGGTCAAGATGGAGGACAGAAGGCAACTGGATGAACATTCACTTACTGCCTTGCATTTTAAGGGTTTCTCCTGTTTAAATTAGATGAGATTCATACAATTACCATTTTATTTTTTTTTAAAGATTTTATTTATTTGACAGAGATTACAAGTAGGCAGAGAGAAAGAGAGAGAGGAGGAAGCAGGCTCCCTGCTGCGCAGAGAGCCCCATGCGGGGCTCGATCCCAAGACCCTGAGATCATGACCTGAGCGGAAGGCAGAGGCTTAACCCACTGAGCCATCCAGGCGCCCCACAATTACCATTTTAAAGTGGACAACTCTTTCTATTTCTTGATTAGTAAGCACAGGACCAGGAAAGGTGGGTACATGGTCCTTTTAGGAGGAAGCTCATTCAGTTAGGACGATCCCCATTCAACAGACCTGTGGTTCTGGATATACCGGGCCTGAATACTGCTGTTATATTGGGAATATCGTTGGGTCACAGGACCAAGGTATTGTCTGATAAGTGAAGGGCTGGAGACTGGTTTGGAAGGAAAGCTCTCCCTCTCAGGAGCTACTGCAGCGCTTAAAGGACATGGAACAAACATCTACTCAAGTGTTGCCCTCACCACGTATGCAAATCAAGTCAAGGACAAAAACATATTTCAGATATTTTTTATTTCTTCAAATTTATCAGGAGTGACTGAAATAAAAAATATAATTGAGTCCCATCATCATGGAAATGGCTTTAAGAGAAAACTGCTCAGGTATTATTGCTTCCCGTTTAACCAGTGAAAGTTGCCATCGATAAACAGACAGCCAACAGTCTGTCAAGAATGCTCAGGATATGTTCTATCATACAACATGCCTGTTCCCGGGAGGGAGGGGAGAAGGCTCGGAAATAACTTATGTGAACTTCTTGATTTCATCATACAAGACCAGCACGAAAGCACCACCCATGCCGCGGAGAACATTGGACCACGCCCCCTTGAAAAACGCTTTGGCGCCTTCATCGCGTGCGATCTTCCTCCAGCAATCCACTGTGCCTGTGTACATGATGTCAGCTGCAAAGAATAAAGACACGGAGTCGGTGACCAAAGGCTGATGAGAGTCCTTCCCAGACTTACTGGACCAAACTGGAGCCCCGCCTCCAAGAGTGCGGACGGCAGTTCCAGGAAACTTGACATTGACACATTCGCCTGGGTGATACTGAACTACTGATGCTGTGAGCAGAGAACAGGGCTATGTAGACGACCCCTTGGCCTTAAGCTCTAACACCATTTAAGCACCCTCATTCACAGGCATCCAAAGGGCCTGCTCAAAGGCAGACACCATCAACCCCATCCCGCCATCAGGAACAGACCTCATTTTTAAAGCCAGGCACCGCTAGCTTGTGGCCCCAGCTTGTCCCCGGCCTGCGCGTCTTTTTATCATTTGCTCCAGCGAAACTTACTCCCTTTGCGCCCAGACTGCATCATCATTCGGCGGCGAACAGTGTCAAACGGATAGGAAGTCAACCCAGCAACCGCTGTGACAGACTGTGCGATCATCCAGCTGATGAAGATGTGAGTATTCTTGGGATCTGGAAGCATTCCTGGGAAGAGGGAAGAGACGCTTTTACTAGAAAGCAGAGTTTTAGGGGCCTGTTGTTTCCTACACCCCCGCCTCCCCCCCACCAACATCTCATCCCTGTGCAGAGTTTGCCCTGGATGACCACGGCTTCCTCTAGCAATTACAGCAGATCTCTGGCTCTGGAAAATCCGGCCGGCATTAACCACCTTTCTGATGAAAGGAACACAGCTTCAAAGTAGAGAGAGCAAACTTACCCTTAGCGGTGTCATAGATACCGAAGTAGGCAGCTCTGTAGATGATAATACCCTGCACAGACACATTGAAGCCTTGGTACAGGCCCCTAATGCCATCAGATTTGTAGATCTTAACCAGGCAGTCACCGAGGCCTCTGAATTCCCTTTCAGCTCCGGCTTTGCCCACATCAGCTGCTAGGCGGGTACGGGCAAAATCAAGAGGATACACAAAGCACAAGGACGTTGCCCCAGCTGCACCACCCGATGCCAGATTCCCGGCAAAGTAGCGCCAAAACTGGGTTCTCTTGTCCACGCCACCCAGGAAGATCTGCTTGTATTTATCTTTGAAGGCGAAGTTGAGAGCCTGGGTGGGGAAATACCTGATGACATTGGCCAGGTTACCGCGCCAGAAGGACAGGACTCCCTGCTCCTTGGGGATACGAACCACGCAGTCTATAATGCCCTTGTATTGCTTATCCGCAGTGATTTGCTTGCTCGCATGCTGCACCTGACAGACAAGAGGAGGGCCGACAGGGAGAGTTACAACCACGGAGAAGGAAGAGAGGAAGAGAATGTTATCCTCTGTATCACTGGCTGGGCTTTCAGGTTAGCTACTCCCCACAGCCAGTCTTCTAGATCATACAGGATGGACCCTCCCGACCCTCGGAGGCCAGTCCCCGTGGAAGGGGTGCTCTGCAACCTTAGAAGGCATGAAGCCTCCACCCCTTTGGGTGGGGGGCACCCTGGGTCGGACCCGTGACCTTTAGACCTGGGAGAAAGGTCATTACCTCAGACCCAGGTTCAGAGGCACCTGGGACTGTCCCGCCTAGGGCGCGGTCACCTTGGTGACCGTGGCCTCCGCCTCGGGGTTCCGTTCCGCCCCTGTTCCTCTCCCAGAGGTGACCCACAGGCCCCCAGCCCTGCGCCCATCCGGGGGCGCCCTCTAGGGCCGGAGCGGGGGAGCGCGGCGCTAGGCTGCCGGGACACGGCGGCGGCTGCGCGGGGGCGGACGCAGCCGGCACACGCGCTTCCCGGCGCCGGCTTCCGGCCCAGCGAGGTGAGAGCGCGTCCGCCGGCGGCGCGGCCCCCCGACCTGCCGCATGGCCTGCGCCGGGCTGTTATGTTATCTCCTTGCCGCGACCTTGAGGCCTTCGGCACGGCCAGGTGTCCCTCCCTCCAGCGCCGGCTTCCAGGCTTCGCCCTTGACCTCCAGGCCCCCGGGAGGCGGCCGCTGCCGGGCTGCCCACTCCGAGCTCGCCGCTGCCCCCCCACCCCCCGGGATGCCAAGGCCCGGGCCCGCCTCGCCTCCCTCCGCCCCGACCCGACCCCTTCCTGGCTCCAGAACTTCAGGTCACCAAAGCACCTCCCTCGAGCTGGCCCTTTGGTCCGCCTCTGCGGCCACCCCTGCCCACATCGGGCCGCTTCCCCCAACGGAACTGAAGAATTAACCCCCTCTTCTCCGGCCCCGGGGCCAGGCTTTCTGCGCGCCCCCTCCCCCACTTCCTGGTTCGACCCTCCCCCCCCTCATCCCCGGAGGTACCTGCAGCAGCAGCTTGACCCGCTCGATGGGCGCTACCGCCGTCTTGGAGATGGCCGCGGCCACTCCACCCGCCAGGAAGTCCTTGGCGAAGGACACAGCGGCATCTGTCATGTTGAAAGGAATGAGACGGACGACTGCGGGACTGCGGTAGGAACCGGCTGGGACTCCGGGACTCTGGGGCGGAGCGAAACAAATGGCCGATTTATATAGGGCGAGCCGGCGCCCCGGCGGCCGGCGGCCGGCGTCGGGGGCGGGCCTGGGCGGGCACCGAGCCCCAGCGCGCGGGCCCACGGGGTGGCTGAGTGGCTCAGCACGCGGGGGGCGGAGCCGCGGAGTCGGGCCCCGGGGCCGGCCTCCCGCACGGCGCGGCTCGCCCGGGACACCTGCCCCGGCCTGAGGACCCTGCGGCCCCGGGCTATACCTGGGCTACGGCCGCTGGACTCTGGGAGAGGCCTTCGAGTGGGGAGGCCGGGTGAGGTCACGGGTGTGCCTGCATAGAAACCTCTGCAGTATTGAAGGGGACGCAAAAAACAACAACAACAAACAAACAAACAAACAAAAAAAAAAAAACCAAAAACCAAAATCTCGGTAACTAAGATAAATAATAGTTAATGCAATGTTAAAAAAAAGAAAAAAATACTATGGGCAAATGACGGCCGGTCGCCGGTTTCTGTAAATAAAATTGAAATGGAGCCCCAGGGTTGGGATTAGGGTGAGCCATGTGAGGCAGTGTCCTGCAAGTGCGGGGTGCGATTCTGTCTTTATTTTAAATGGTGATAATTTATTCTTCATGGATTTTGGCCTTACTTTTGACTTTTCAAAAATGGTGCACTAAAAATCATTTGTTGTGACTACTGAGTTGTTTGGTGCCCCTTAAGTTTTGTGCTAGGGCGGGAGCCTCATTCTTTTCACCCCAAACCTGGCACTGTTCTGGAGCTTCCCCAGTGAAAGCAGGGGAAACTGGGGGGAATAGCAGGGTTGGGACACTATCAGCGTGCCTCAGACTCTTGGTTTGCAAAAAACGATTTAACAAAGATCTTCCCCAGAATTGGCAGAGGAGAGTCCCAAGGACTTGGCTGGGGGCGGGGACATTATTTTAGCCAGAAGTCAAATAAAGAGGTTGTAACAGGAAGGTTAAGAGGCTATGTGAACTAGGTTGGCATTTAGCTCCTTGGACGCAAAGTAAAGTGCTTGGATTGAGTAGATTCCTGAACTCCAGAGCTTTTAGAGGAATTAATAGAATTTGATTGACAGGCTTTGTGTCAATGGACAAGTGCTTACTGAGCCCCTTAATCCCTGCAGTGGGTAAGCATTTGCCAGACAAGTCCTTAAAAACCTACTTGCTAGCTCGAGTGCACTCTCTTAGGTTTGGAACAGAAGCAGAGAGTGTAATCACATATCATATGTCTAAGTAGTAACAACAGTGTTTGTAAAAATGGTGATACTGGTGCAAATTGCAACTGCCACCCAACCCGAGGTTGCCCAGCACAGTGAAGACACACACAGAAGGGTTTCCTTCACCTTCCTTTCCTGCCCTCTCCCACCTTCTCCAGATCTGCCCATTGAAGGGCCCAATTCTAGGGTTCCTCCAGGATGGTGAGGCCCTTCATTTAGTTATACTTTGCAATTTGGAAGTCTTCCCAGGAACTCCAGCAGTCTGAAGTGATGAGCACACACAGAGAGGGTTCAGAGAAGAGCAGTTTGGAATCCAGCTTTGTTGGTCCTGGGTAAAACCCTTGCCTGATGTTCATGGGAAGCTGCTCCATTTCCCATTAGTTGATTATAACGGTGATGCAGCTGGATACAAAAGTGATCTTGCCGGAGAGTTTCAGTGATGAAGTATATTCTCCGAAAGTGATAGTCCCTCCCCTTGCCTTTACTGGTGAGGGAATTAACAACTAAAACAAAAATCTGCAGAGCATTTTATTTAGATGGAGGTGGTTTGTAGAATGCATTTCAAAGTAGAATTGAAAACCTTTGCAGTTTGAACTCTTGACATTCTGGTTAATACACTTTTATTGAAGTGTTAATTACTCTATGATACCCCTTGCCTGTCACTTAGGTACCCCTTTATCTGTCTTTCACTGGCCACATCTGCTACTCCCTTTGAGCATGATGTCCCTACTGCTTTCTATTCCAAAACTCTTTTGCTGTCTCAAGCACTTTCATGTATTCTGTTGTGTCAGATTTCTATCTCACTGCAAAAAGATGATCAAATAATTACATAGAATTTGTCCCTTCTCGGTCTTTGGGTGCCTAAGTGTAGTTTTATTAAAGAGGAAATACAAGATGGGTCATTTCAAAGCAACTTCATGCCATGCTTTGCTATTTTGCTAAATCCACCATGGCGGGAGCTTTCTTAGTTGTTTATGATCAGGTATGTTTCAAGGAGTCAGATAGATGTTTTCAAAAGTGTCAAGGTCATAAAAGACAAAGAAGGACTGAGGAACTGTCACAAATTAAAGGAGACTAAGGAGAATGACATCTTAATGCAACATATGATCCTGGATTGGATCCTGGACCAGAAAAAGGGCATTGATGGTACTATTGCTGAAATTTGAGTATCTGTAGATTAGTTACTGGTAGTCCACCAATACTGGTCTTAGTTACAATGGTTGTGTAAGATGGTAACATTTGGAGAAGCTGAGTGAAGAAAATATAGAAATTCCTTTTTAAAAAAAAAAAAAGATTTTATTTGACAGAGAGAGAGGGAGCAGCAGAAGCAGAGGCAGAGGGAGAAGCAGACTCCCCACTGAGCAGAGAGTCTGCTGTGGGGCTCGATCCCAGGACTCCAGGATCATGACTAAAGGCAGCCTCTTAACTGACTGAACCACCCAGGCACCCCTAGGAATTCTTTATACTTTGTGTGTGTACGCAAAATTTTTATATCTGAAAGTTAAAAAAAAAATTTAAAAAGAAAAAAAAAAAAAAGAAGAAGAAACCAGGAGCAAGAGCCCAGGAAATATAGAGATTGACATTAATGATAATAATGATGATGTTGGTGGTGATATATGGCTGGTCAATTCATTAAAAACGAATTCCTCCAGTGAAGCATTAGTGGGGGATCTGTGTTAGTAACTATTATGTTTCTGGAAGCTTTTTAGACTGTAGGTATAATTAAGAAAGAGGAACTAAAGCTAAGGTAGGGCCTAGTAATTCTCAAGAAAAAACTAGGAAGAAGGTCAGAAATGATACTTGGGCCTCAGTTATCTATGTACCAACACACCCAGAATATAGGTAATAAAGTGAATGTAAAATGTTAATATAAGCAAGAAAACTCAATTTTATGGGTGTCGTGCAAACTTGGTAGAGTAGGACTTCTGTCTGGAAAAGGAAGGGGAAACCTGGAGGTTTCCATGGTAACCTCCATGGTTACCATGGAGGACAGCAGGGTAGTAACAATATACCAAGAAGGTATAGTCAGTTATTCTTTGACTGGAGGGGGACAAGCATTCAGTGAAAATGAAAGGGAGAAATGAAAGTGATTGTAGTCATGGAAGTATAAAAGGAACTGCCTGGTTAGATAACAGCTGTGAATAACACTTCATAAAACAGTCACATAGGCTAGAGATGGTGATCAGAGGCATAGACCATCTGAATCCTTGCTGTAAATCTCATTATTCTGATAGCAACCCATCGGATACATTCATAACTCTCTTGGTGATAATTACAGTTCTCAGAAGACTAAAGGATCAGTGAGGTCAATTGCTAAACTGGGCTTAATCCTGACAATAAATAAGGAAGATCTGGTTAGCAAAGTGAAAGTGACAAGAATCTTGGGGAAACTGACCATGCTGTGTGGGTCTGTTAAGTAGAATGCTGGGCATGGCCAGAGAGGTTAACTAGTGTGTGTGTGCGGCGGGGGGGGAGGGGGGGGAGGCTAGACTTCAAAAAGATGGGAGAAAAGATAAATAGATGGCCTGGCCAAATACCAAAAGAGAAAGATAGCTGAAGAGGGCAAGAGATTCCAAAGATAAAATTCAAACCTGTACAATTTAGGCAAATTCCAATGAGAAACTACAAAAGGAGAGGTAAATTTAAGTGTCCTTACACATTATTCTCTGAAGAGCTCGGATTTTAAAAGTACATATGTAGATGACAGGAGGGTTGGACTTCCAAGGACAAAGACCAAAGACTATCACAAACCTCTAGGAACTGAGTCAGAAGGGCTAAAGTCTAGAATAAACCCAGGCTTATAAAATGGGATGGACCACAATAAAGGGTTCTAATGTTTTATTTATTGCAGGACAGTTAAAGGATGAGGCTTTTAGAGCTTAATGGTAGCATGTATGATAAGTAACTGGGGGTCTTCGTTGACCGTGATTTGGCAATGCCAGGAATTGCTGATGAGTCTTGAGTTGGGCCAGGAGGATGGTGGTGAGCAGATCAAGGCCTCTGCTGGTCAGCCCAGAGAGATTTATGCTCACTTTTGGATGCCGTGTTTCACAGGACATCAACAAACTAGAACATATTCAAAAGAGGCATGAGGAAAGTTGAAGTACCTGTAAATCGTGTCATATGAGAAATGGCTGAATATTTGGATGAGAGATACTGGGAAAGAGCTTTGGGTCAAGGAGGGACATCGTAACTGTGTTCATGGGGCGCCTGACTGGCTCAGTGAGAGAAGCATGCAACTCTTGATCTCGGCGTTGTGAGTTTGAGCCCCAAGTTGGGTGTAGAGATTACTTAAATACTTAAATAAACTTAAAAAAAAAACACCTGTGTTCAGAATTGAAGGATTGCCAGAAGACAATTAGACATTCTATATGAATAGTCAGCACCTGCTGGTATCATGAAGATAGACTTCAGCTGAACAAGAAGTGACTTTCTAAAATACAAGCTGCTTAAAGGTGGGATGGGTTGCTTTATGAAGTGGGGGAACGTCTCATCGCTGGAGATGTTAAGAGTTGAGGCAGAAGGACCACTCGTTAGGGACACCGTAGAGGAGATCATTGCATTGACTGGGAAGAGTTCTGCACCTTCCTATTCTACGATTCTGTGTATCTTATTCTTACTCTTTAGAAATCTGTGCATCTTATGTATTCTTTGTATCTCTATAAATAGCATCTGAATTTGGGAATCTGGGGCCAAATAGGAAGAGAGAGGTTATTTAGCCCAGTGGTCAAGACGGTGGGCTCTGGAGACACACTGCGGGAGTTCAAATCCTGGCTCTACCACTTGCTGTCAGGCCTTGGGTAAGTTGCTTAAACCCTCCAAACTTCATTTCTTCCAGTGTAAAATGGTAATGATAATAATACCTATGATTCCAAGTGTTCCAGGATTTCGTTTCCTTTGGTGCCTGCAGTTCTTGCTTATACCGCTTGGAAGAATGAATAGGTAGACCAGATGAAGAGTGGTGGGCAGCAAAGCCAAGTTTATTGAGTGATAGAGTACAAAGCTCCCTAAGAGGAAGGGGACCCGAGAGGATTGCCACCAGAGTTTCTAAGTCGAGGGTTTTTTTTTGCTGGGGGTGGGGGGAGTGGGGGGGCTTGCAGATGGGCTGTTTTAATCTGATTAACTCTCCTGCACCTGTCACCCAATCAGGTTTTTGTCACCTGCCTATCACGTGGGAAAGGGTGGCAGGCTCCTTCCAGGGTGGTGTAAAGTCCTTTTAAGGGTGGTTTCCTTTTGGGGCGGGGCCCCTTGTCCCTGCCTGCCTTTTAGGGACAATTAAGTGAGATAATGTATGCATAAACAGTCTGGTACATAGTGAGTGTTCCATACACGTTAGATTTTATTAATACTAAATTAACACTGGGGTGCCTGGCTGACTCAGTCTGAAAAGCATGTGATTCTTGATCTCTGGTTTGGGAGTTCAAGCCCCACAGTGGGCATAGAGCTCACTTTGAAAAAATAATAATAATAAAAGGTTAAAATAGTATGAAGAAAAATACTAACTTAGGTTGACCTACTCTGAGTTTTAATGGACAAATCACTCCAACCTTGCTTGAGTAGGGCAGTAAGCCGGTTCTCAGTCCCAGGCAAGGACCCTACCTATAATCTGGTAACCAGACCAGAGACCATTTAAGCAGGATTTGAGTGTCTAAGAGGTACCCAGAAAAAGCACTGTTGGTTTTGTGACCTGGCTCGCATTTATGGTATGGAAGACTGGTGTTTGCTGCGAGGTCACTGAAGAGAAAACAATGCTTATCGTTTGTTGGCCAATCTTCTTGTATCTAGTCTCTTGTTACTACTTCAGCTTCTGGAACAGTCTTGCTCACATCCAGCTTTTTTTCCCCCTTAAGATTATTTATTTGAGAGAGAGAGAGAGCAGAGCAAGTGAGAATACAAATTGTGGGGAGGGGCAGAGGCAGAGAGAGAAGCAGGCTCCTCCCTGAGCAGGGAGCCTGATGCAGGAATTGATCTCAGGACCCTGAGATCATGACCTGAGCCAAAGGCAGATGCTTAACTGACTGAGCCACCTAGGGACCCCGAAGACATCATTTCTTACTTGGACTTTGTAAGTCTCTTCTATCTGGTCTTCCCATTCACAGCCTTTCTTCCTTCTGATCTATTATCCACACAGCAACCAGAGGGATATTTTTAAGTGAAAATCAGATTATATTGCTTTTGTACATAAAAACCTTCAATGCCTCCTGACTGCATTTAGAATAAAATCTAACTTTTTTTTTTTGAAAAAATGATTTTATTTATTTATTTATTTGAAAGAGAGAGAGAGCGTGCGCTCATGAGAGATAATGAGAGGGAGCATGAGTGGTGGGGACAGGGGCAGCGGGAGAGGGAGAAGCAGGCTCCCCACTGAGCAGAGAGTCCAATGCAGGGCTCCATCCCAGGACCCCGGCATCATGACCTGAGCCAAAGGCAGATGCTTGACCCACTGAGTCACCCAGGTGCCCCCAAATCTAACTTCTTATTATGGTCTTGACAGCCACGTATGATCTTGCCCTCTGTCCAGCCTCATCTCACATACCCTCTCCCTCGTGTGCCACACTACCAGTCTTTCCCACTACCCGTAGCCCTTTTGCACCGTCTGTTCCCTCTGCTGGAATGCTCTTCTCCCCAGCTCTTTGCACAGTTGGTTCATTGTCATCTTTCACGTCTCATCTTCGATGTCACCATTCAGAGCAGCTTTCCCTGACTCCCTGACTTAAAATATTTTCCTCACTCCCACATAATCCTCTGATAAACTGCTCTCTTTGTTTCTCTCATAACATTACAATCTATAATTACCTGACTCGCAGGTTACTTTACTAACTGTCATCCTTCTAGAATATAAGCTCTACGAGGGCAAGGAACTAATATCCCTTCTTTTCCTTCAAAACTTAGGTCAAGACTCATCACTAGCTCCTCTCGCCTATGATGATTTTTTTTTCCTTTATTTTTTAAGTAGGCTTCACATCCATTGTGGAGCCCAGCATGGGGCTTGAACCCACGACCCTGAGATCAAGACCTGAGCTGAGATCAGGAGTTGGACGCTCAACCGACTGAGCCACCCAGGCCCCCTTTGATGATCCCTTTAATCACTGATTCGGTAGGGAGCCCCTTGTTAGTGTTATAGACAGTTGCTACCGCATTATCATGTCTTTGCTTGTATTTGCTTTGTAATCAGACTCATTTCTTCTATGTAGGGATGTTCTGTCATTAAGACTGCGCTTCTCCTGGGTAATGTTGCATCATGCTTCTGAATCCTCCTCAAGTACTTAGTCCAGCTTGGTGTACAGTGTTAGCCACAAAAGCAGAAAAGCAGAAGACTCCCTTCACACCCCTGAGAAAATGAAAATAAGCTGGAAGTTTATTTTTGGGACAAAACTAGAGGTTTTTTTAAAGTGAATTATTTATTTATTTATGTCATCTCGACACCCAACATGGGCCTCGAACTCATGACCCTAAGATCAAGAGTCGCACACTCTTCCGACTGAGCCAGCCAGGAGCCCCCCTCCCCCCAAAACCCAGAGTTTTAAGAGCTGTCCTGAAATT
Source organism: Meles meles (assembly GCF_922984935.1). NCBI lineage: Eukaryota > Metazoa > Chordata > Mammalia > Carnivora > Mustelidae > Meles > Meles meles. Next base: position 101,777,562 of record NC_060087.1, on the reverse strand, counting down.
AGAAAAATGAGGCATTCCTGTTCCTCACTTAACTTTATTGAAAAAGCCAAAACTACAGCTCAGAAAACATTCCTGTGTGTCACAGTAGCAAGAGTGTGGCTAGCCATCTCATAATATGGGCAGAAGAATACACAAAGATATTAACATGATGTAAGTAACCTGAGGCTAGGATTTTAGATTTAGTTAAAAAATATGTATATATAGCAGATTTCAGAACTTTAAAAAAATTGTTCACCTCAAGGAAGATGAAGAGTTCATAAACAGGACTATTCATGGTTGGTAAAGAATTCGCCGCCCTCCCCACTGTAACAGCTTGGGCTACAGATGAGACCTTCCTCTGTGTGTTAACTGCTATTCCTTTGCTAGAACTCACCTTAGTAACAAATGACCAAACAACCGTTTTCTTTGGAAAACAAATTTAACAGGGAAAAATACTTGGAGCATCCTGAAAACCCGTGTGTGTATGTGTAAATGAACGATTTAATATTACTGTGTTTTAATGCACAGATAGGCACTATTTGAAAGTGAGGTTGTGTAAATTTGCCATGGAGTTCTCAAGGTGGAACAATCCAAAATTTGATTTTTTAAAAGAGTAGAGATGATTAGCCTGAAGTGTTTTTGTTCAGTTCCATTTCTCTTTTGGATATGCATGTCAGATGTTCTATTTGATCCTTTTCTAGGCAACTGGGACATCTTGTGAGAATAACTTAAGTTGACTAAATAATTTATTTTCAGGGTAGGCTTGCAAAGCAAGTTAGGCAGAGAATTCAGGCCACTTCAACTGTACGTGACTTCAATTGGAAGGAGGTCTTTTGGGGTCATTAATTAAGTGGTCACAGTAACAACTGCCTTGAAAAAAGATTCCTGAAATTTGTAAGCTTGAGATGCTTCAGGTTTAAAGCATCTCAAATTTACAGCATCTTCAGATTTAAAGAAGGATGGTTCCACCACGAGAGAGTGAGGACTTTTAAATGTTAAAGGTTTTAATTTAGTTTCTTTTTTAAACAAGATTTATTTATTTATTTGAGAGAGGGAGAGCACACACAGAGGGAGCAGGAGAAGCAGGCTCCCTGCTCCTACGCAGGGCTCGATCCCAGGACCCTGAGATCATGACCTGAGCTGAGGGCTGCCACTTAACTGACTGCGCCACCCAGGTGCCCCTTTAGTTTAGTTTCCGATAAGGCATAATTTACACTACAGCGTGCACACTCAGAAGTCAGCAAACATTAGGAGTTTCAGAACAAGTGTGCTGGGAAGACTTGGGTGGAATGGAGCAGCGCGAGGCCAGTGTGGGTCAGTGGAAGCTGCGACTGTGTGGCTGAGCTCCTGATGTGCTATTTGCTCAGTCGCTTCAATGACGTTTCACTTGGAGGTCATGGCCATTGCCTTTCTTTGGTGTTGTGGAAGTTGCCTGTTTACGGAGTGTAAATTGCATGTTTTGTTAATGCTGGGTTCTGTGGAGCTATCTGGTGGAGTGCCACCATGCAACGGTCGTGCTGGGAAGCTTTCCCATAGCACAGGTGGTCACCAGGACGTGAGTTTGGAGCTTGGAGCTGGTATGTGGCGAAATCTTTGCATTTCCAAGAGCGGCAGATGGGAGTTTCCTCTGGTCACTCCGCACATGCACAGTTAGAAGGTTTTTATGATTGTAACACGCCTTCGGTCAGTGCACTTCTTGTTCTGGTCAGTTTTAGAGAGTTGGTTTTTTAGACTTCAGCTGTCCGGTTTTGAAGAACTTTTTAAATTCCCGCAATTCCTGGGGCTTCAAACTCTGATCCACCCCAGGGGTTAATTTATAACTCAGAGGAGACACAATGTAACCATTTTGGTAAAGACAGATCCTCTTGCAGAACTCGAAGGTGCCAAACATAACTCCAAAATACGGAACTATCTGTTTAAAAAGAAATGAAGATCATGTTAAAATCTTAAATAAGGTCAGTGCATCTGCAGTCAGCCTGGACTGGGGTAAACTGAGGTAAAGACTGGGAACAACACAACATCATTCTTTTTGGAATCGGGGAAGACGGCAGAATGAAGGCTGGCATGGTTTGGGTCAGGGAAGAGGAACAGTAGCGGTTAAAGGGAATGCACTGCGGAAGCATGGCACGATTGATATGCCGTAGACAAGCTGACATTTGTGCAAGATTAGCCCAGGGTTCTTAACCTTTTGTGGGGAGGGGCATGAAATTCCCTGGGAATATGATGAAAACTATGGCTCCTCCCCCAGAGAGATGCACACATGCCCATATCTACATGTTTTTTGCATACAGTGTTAGGCTGGGAGATTATGTTCCCCTTAGGGGTCCATGAACCCCCATGTCAGGAGCCGCTACACTAAATACTCAGCTCCTCTGGGATGGGGTGTCTGGTGCCCCACCACTGCACAGGGGTCCCTCTCTCTCAGGGGTGGCCACCAGCCTGCGCTCATGGGTGTTGTGCGACTGTCAGTGCTAGATGGCGAGGTGGGCGGGGCTTTCCCCAGGCGGCCTGCAAGGGAGCGGCAGGGGAAAGGGCTAGAAGTGGAGGAGGCAGGGAAGCAAGGGACTGATGGCCCCTCTCACCTTCAGCAAGTTGGCCGTCAGTCCATTCCAGAGCGCCAGGACCCCCTGGGCTTTGACTATCTGCCGGAAGCAGTCCGCCGCTCCTGAGAAACACACATCTACTCCTCCACGGTGGGGAAGGTGTGGACTCTGAGCCTGGCAGGAAATACAGAAGACGGGACGTGGTGATTGCATCACCAGGAAAGAAATGTTCTAGTCGGGGAAGCCCAGGTCTCAAGCCTGGGCGCTAGTTGCTATGCTCCCAGCAGAGATGCCCACCAAGAATGGCTGACACAGGGCCCTTGCTCAATGGGCTCAGAATGAAGAGTAATGCACAGCCAAGTCAGGACAATGGGGGTGTCACCCTATTTAGGGCTCACCCTATTCGGGGCTTATTTTGCCTGGAAGGACCATTTAGGACCGTCACTTCCCCACCTATGCCCTCTGGACATGATAAACGTTCTCCTGTGCCCTTAACCTTTTTTAAGGTTAAGGTTAAGTCCCTCCGCTCGTCTCCTTATCTTAGCTGACGGCCCCTCCATGAAGCTGTCACGCGTGAGCTGCTCATTTCCCCACATCCCAGATGTCCCAGTGTGATGAGCAGAGTGATGGCAGCATTCTTCTAGCTCCCTCTTACTGTCCCCCGACCCCAATTACTTCCCTGTCATGCCCGAAGTTCCCGGCTGGGGCTCCCGTCCCTGACCACACTCTTGTTGCTGCTCTCCTCTCTTGACCTCCTGAAAGTCCTCTGTTCATCTGAGACCTCACCTCCTGGTGGCTCCCCTTCTTCCAGAGCCACCATCGTCTTAGGGAACTGGCATCTATAAGACAACCCATCCCACACCCAGTTTCTGGACCTCAACCTCAGTGACCCTTACTTTTACGCCTCTTTGGCCACCCACAACTTTGGCCACTTCACGGACTTCATCATGACTCACATAACTATCCTGACCAATCGCCAACATGCTCCATCTCTGAAAGGAACATTTTTGTCCTTTGGTAGAAACCAGTTTTGGGATCAGATGAAAGCACTTTTCAGTAGACCATCTCTATATAAAACTGACACCTGTTGCCCAGGGGGAGGGGGAGAGCCCCTCAGAGCTGGCTTTGAGGAATGGTGTCAGGGTCACACAAAGCCTCGCATATACTTTGGTTTGTTTCTGAAATGTCTGCTTGAGACTACCACAGCATTCTAGGGAAATGGAATCAAAATGTTCCACGTGGGAGGGGCGCCTGGCTGGCTCAGTCAGAATCTTGATCTCGGGGTCGTGAGTTCGAGCCCCAGGTTGGGTGTAGCAATTACTTAAAGAAACAGCAACAACAACACCACCATCTTGCACGTGGGAGAGGCAGTTTCGTCTAGCAGTCCAAAAAGCAGAACCTCTGGAGTCAGATAAGTCAGAGTTTAGCTCTGGCCATTTCATGTATGCAGCATGGGACCCTGGGCACTTACCTAACCCTCCTGAACCTCAGTTTACTCACAGTACCGCGTCCTGGGGCTGCTGTGAGAATTAAATGAGATATGCATGTAAAGCAATCAGCCGTGGCAGGCACATGGTAAGGGTCAGTAGGTATGAGCTAGCATTGCTATTACTATTACATAGAAAGTATGCTAAATAGGGGCGCCTGGGTGGCTCAGTCGGTAAGCGTCTGCCTTCGGCTCAGGTCGTGATCCCTGGGTCCTAGGATTGAGGCCCACATCAGGCTCCCGGCTCAGCAGGGAGCTTGCTTCTTCCTCTCCCTCTGCCCTTCCCCCTGCTTGTGCACACTCCCTCTCAAATAAATAAAATCTTTAAAAAAAATAAAGCATGCTAAATAGCAACATAGCCCCTTACCTAATGTTGCTAGTCCTCCATGCCCACCTTTGAAATGCTAAACTCTGGCACCACGGTGTCCTTACCCACCGGCACCCCCCCCACACTGGTTCCTATCACTGTTAGATCATTAAGGCCCTGGGCACTTGCCCCCTCCTGTCTCCCCCAGGCCGCTTGTTCCCAGCTGGCTTCAGTGGCTTCCTTTTCTAATCCCTGCCAAGGTTTTTGTGCTCCTACTCTCAAAATCCTTGCCCCTTGTCCTTCAGCCCCTCACACCCACACATCCCTTCTCTGCCCCAAGCCACTGAAGACAAATCCGCAAAGGGGCAGATCGGTACCACCAAAGCTTCGAGGTTGCCAGCCTCTGCTGGGCCTTCGTACTGTGAACCGAGTTTTCAAAGCATCCTTGCCTGTTCCTCAAGGCGGCTGTGCCAAACCTTCCCACAGCCCTTGACGCCTGGCACCCTGCACCTAGTCCTCAATTCTAGGTACGTCACCTGCTCTCCTGGTTCATAGAGAAAACAGACTGTACGGGGCCTCAACTTTTGCTTCTTCACATAAACATCTTTTCTTCCTACTAGTGCCCTGGATCTCATACCTTTGAACTCCTCCTGGGCACCCTTCCCAAGAGACCTGACTTTCCTCCTTAGCAAATGAATAAACTCAAGTCCCTCTTGTGTCTTCAAAACAACTTCTTGCGCTGATCTTGACTTTGCCCTTCAGATATAGTCCAGCCTCTTATTCCCAAATTAATATACAGTAAAATTACCAGGTTTCGGGGTCAAGGACTAGGAGTTTCAACAGATGTATTCATTTGTCTGACCACCACCACAATCAGGACACAGATCTCCTCCTTCTGCCACCACCATTCTCATGAGCTGCCCCTTTGCAACCAAGGTCCTCCATTCCCAGCCCTGGGCAGCCACTGGTCTTCTCTCTGTTTTGCCTTTTGAGAATGTCATACAGATGGAAGCCAACAGCACAAAACCTTTTGAGACTGGCTTCTGAAATATTTTTTGCAAGTTTTATTTATTTATCTCTACACCCCATGGGGGGCTCGAACTCATGACCCTGAGATCAAGAGTTGCATGCTCTCCCAACTGAGCCAGCCAGGCACCTGAGACTAGCTTCTTTCTTTTTTTCTTTTTAAAGATTTATTTATTTATTTGACACAGAGAGAGAGAGAGAGAGAGAGAGAGAGAGAGAGATAGCAAGAGAGGGAACACAAGCAGGGGGCAGAGAGAGAGGGAGAAGCAAGCTCCCTGCTGAGCAGGGAGCCCGATGTGAGGCTTAATCCCAGGACCCTGGGACCATGATCTGAGCCGAAAGCAGAGGCTTAACAACTGAGCCACCCAGGCGCCCCGAGACTGGCTTCTTTCACTTGGCGTGATGCTTCCAAGATTCATCATGTTGTTGTGTTCGTCAATAGTTTCTTCCTGTTTATTGCTGAGTACTATTCCATTGTTTGGATGTACCACTGTGTGTTTATCCACTCGTCTGTTAATGGACACCCCCTTCCCTTTTCGCTTGCACTTACTGAAACAGGCTGGAAACTTACTGGACTCTGGCTGATTCCACTTCCTCTCTCCCCATCACTGTTCTCCTCACTGCAGTCTAGATCTGTGTCCGTTACTTTGCTTGCTGACTCTGGCTAGGCCTACCTTGGATCCCCAACTTTCTTTTTTTAAAATTTTTAAGAATTTCTTTTATTTTCAGAGCACTCATGGCCTTTTATGACTTGGTATGATTCACTTATTTCTTATTTGTCTACTCCTCCCAACTAGAACTGTGGCTCTGTGGGAGAGGGGATTTTTTTTACCTGTTTGGTTCACTACTGTATCTTCAGTATCCTCAACAGGTAGTGGATGTTCAAGAAATATTTGAATAAATGAAATATATTCGCTTAGGGCCTCCTACCTGGCAAATCCAGTAGATGGGGTTTTTTGGGGGGGGATATTTTTCTTATTGGATTTTTGGGGCAGTGTTTGGCACTGATAACCAGCGACTTTTTGCCCTCCTCAATTTATACAACTTCTCTAGGAAATTCTACCATCACATGGCTTTAAACACCATCTACAGGTAGATGACTTCTAAATCTTTCTCTTTGTCCCTGACCTCCCAGCCTGAGCCCCAGAATCAAGCATCCAGGTGCCTACCAGATATCTCCACCCAGAGAGCACACAGGTTCCCCAAATTGACACACCTAGAACCGAGTGTTGCCTTCCACCTTGACCACATCAAATTTATTCTCTCTTCTGTATTTCTAGCTAGCGATACAGCTTGCTCCACACCCAGCCTGGAGCCCAACGTGGGACTTGAACTCATGTCTGTGAGATCAATCCCTGAGCTGAGATCAAGAGTCAGACACTGAATGGACCGAGCCACCCAGGCACCCCTCTTCTGAATTTAGCTCGGTAAATGGCACCACCATTCAAACCTGCTGGCCCAAGCCAGGAACCCGGGATTCCTTCATTCGCTCACTCTTACTGCCCTAGCCAATCAGTCAGCAAGTACAACAACCAATTTGATCTTCTAAATACTGCACTTCTCAGATCCATCCCCTTTCTGTGTTCTTAACTGCTCCTCTCTTGGTTCACGCTACCACCACCTCAAGCATGGGTCACTGCAACAGTCTCTTACTGGCCTCCTTGACCCATTCCTGTCCTTGCCAGTGCATTCGGGATGCATCTCCAACATTTCAGTGCAGACCACTGACTCCTTCACAGACTTTCTACCACCTATAGGATGAAATCCAAGCTCCTTGGAATGATACCCAAGGCCCTAAACGATAATTTTCCTAGCATTAAAAGCACTGTTCACCCCTTGCACACCTTAGCAATATTTCTCCACTTCTGTTAGCTCCCATTTTCCCCTCTGAAGACTTTTCATTCATGCAAATGTTTACTGAGTACCTAATATATGCCAGGCCCTGAGGATATAGCAGTGAACCAAACAGAAAAAAAGCCCTTGTTCCCACAGAGCTGAAATTCTAGTTGTGGAGAAGGAACAGGCAAAAGAAATACTTATACCAAATACTAAAAGGCAGTGACTGCTCTGAAGAAAATCAAGGCAGGGCCAAGATACAGGGAGTGCCTGGAGGGTGCTGATGTTTTTAGTAGACTCACCAAGAAGATGGCCTTTGAGTGAAGATCTGAAGGGAAGTGGATGGTGTTACCTGCAAGGGCCCTGGGGCAGAAGCTGGCCTGGGGTGTTAGACAATAAGGAGGCCAGTATGGTGGGAATGGAATGAACAAAAGAGAGACTGACTGGACAAGGCATCAGGAAAGTAGACCACGCATGACTGGACCCTGTAAGGCTGGTAGGCCACTGTATTTTGACTTGAATTACTGAGTGAGAATGGGAGATGCTGCTGGGTTCTCAATAGAAGAGTGAAGGAGCCTAGTTTATGTTTTAATAAGACCACTCTGGCTGCTGTGTGGAGAAGACCGAAGGCCGGAGGAAAGGGTAGAGGGACTGAGGGAGACTGGTTAGGAGATTATAAGGAGGAAGTGAGACAAGAAGGCATGGTAGCTTGGACTGGGATGCTAGTCATGGGGGTCAATGACTCCAACGTTTCTGGCCCGAGCAACTGGGTAGACAGAAGTGCTGCTAACCAAATGGGAAAAACCACGGGAGAAGTAGGGGGTTTTTTGGAGGGTGGGTGGAGGAGACTTCAGGAGTTCAAGTGTATGACACCCCTTTGACATCTCAATGGCAATGGGAAGTTGGCTACACAAGTCTGCAGCCCAGGAGAGAGGGTTAGGGCTGGGGATCTAATTTGACAATCCTCAACACCGAGATGGTATTGAAACCCAGGAGACTAGATGAGATCACTTAGGGCTCGAGCCCAGGGATACCCCAATATTTAAAAGTCAAGGCAAAGAGGAGGACTGGCAAAGAAGCCAAGTGCTGGGCAGTCAATGTATCACAGGAAGTGGTGAGCTCCTGATGGCCAAGGAAATGAGAACTGAGTCCCGACCATTGCATTTAGAGACAGGGAGGTCACGGCTTCTCTTAGGAAGAGAAGTTTCTGTTGAGTGGTGGGGGCGAAAGTCTGACTGAAATGATTCAAGGGAGATGAGAAGAGAAAGACTGGAGATAGTGAATATGGACAGCCTTTTGCAGGAGGCCCCTTTTGCACTGTAATGTAACCAGGCCTGACTCACATGTCTGTTTCTCCCAGGGGGCTGTGTGCTCTGTAAGGACTGGTCTTGTTCACTTCCGGATCTCTGGTGCCTTCCCCAGCAGCCCAGTGCTCGGCGAATGGTTTGCTGAATAAATGCCTGAAATGCTCAGTACAGGAGTGGTCTGGAATTTTAAAAGCATTCTGACATAACGCTGGCATGAATTATAAAAACAGTGGGTCAAAACCTATATGATATGATATAGACTCTTTTCAGAAAACAAGGATCAAACTTTGCATGATTTCTTCTCTCTTTGCCACGACAGTGTGTAGATAGTTCGATCTGACCAAGAAGTGATGGCATCTGAGCACAAAATAGCCACAATAATGTTGCTACTGCCTCTTTACACTTAGATGTTTATTGACTGCTTGTATGCCTGGTCCAGGTGAGGAGACTGAGGCTTGGGGACCGGCTAAGTGATTTGATCAAGGTCATCTGGCTCGGAAATAACACATTTTATTCTGTTTCATCTGAATTAGTTGTTTCATGTTCTTTCCTCCAGGAGACTGTGATCCCTGGTAGCTGGGACCATGTCTTACTCAGCTTCTCTTCTCTCCAGCCTCCATAAAACTCTGTAGAACGTATGAACACATCGCAACCAGAGAAGTAGCGCGAAAACTCAATGTTAATCACTGAAACACACTACCGGGAAGGTCAGGCCTTGTAGATTATAGATTTTTGTTGTCTCTGTGAAGCCTGGCCCTTTCTTGCTCTCGTTCTGGTCCTGGCTCTCATGACTCCAGGCCCCGACAACCCTGAGTCCCCAAACCACAGATTCAGATCTGAGAGGGAACTTAAGATATTCCGGTCCAATGGGTGCAGCCGGCTGGCTCAGTTGGTGGAGCACACGACTCTTGATCTCTTGGTCATGAGTTTGAGTCCCGTGCTGGGGGTAGAGGTTACTTAAAAATAAAATCCTTGGGGCACCTGGGTGGCTCAGTGGGTTAAGCCTCTGCCTTCAGCTCAGGTCATGATCTCAGGGTCCTGGGATCGAGCCCAGTATCGGGCTCTCTGCTCAGCAGGGAGTCTGCTTCCTCCTCTTTCTCTGCCTGCCTCTCTGCCTACTTGTGATCTCTCTCTCTCTCTGTCAAAAAAATAAATAAAATCTTTATAAAAAAATCCTTAAAAAAAGATATTCCAATCCAGTGACTTCATTTACAGATAGAAACCCAAGATCTTGAGAGGAAGAGTGGCCAGGAGGGACAAAAGCCAGGTGCTCTGCCCTCCGGGACCCTGCCTCCCAGTGACTCCCTGACCTTGGCCTCTAGGTTCAAAGACATAAAATGACAATATGTGCCGCACCTGACACCTACCTAGCTTGTGTCCTCGCAGGACACCCCATCCTGCCACCTGTTGCTGGTGAAAGGATAGTCGTCCTCTTCCTTATCAGACTCTAGCCTCTCCCGTGAACCCTCACCATAAGGGCATCTGATAAACAATACAGAAAAATGTCAGTAATTCCAACATGTATGTATGTGTCTGGGGGGAGACTAGTTTAAATTAGTGAAGCCTAGCTTATGAAGTCTTGGGAGGATATTCCATTTTATTATATATGACTGAAACTGGGTTAATGACAGGCAGCGGAGTAGAGAGACTTTCCGGGCCCTATGTTCTCATCTAGCTGAGCAATTTGTGAAAGCCTGTGTGGAGCACAAGGTCATGTGCATGGGTTTTACCATAACACAGACCTGGATTTGAACCAACCTCATCTCCTCCACTCACTAGCTCTGTGATAGAAAGCAAGTTCCTTAACTTCTCTGAACTTCCATGTCCTCATTTCAAAAATGGGGGGGGGGGGATAATGTCTTCTGCTGTTTGTATCATTCATTTCCTTACTGAATCTTTGTTATTTGTTATTATAATTTTATAATTATAATAATTTAGTATATAATTTTTATTATATTATATTAAATTAATAAATTATATTTAATTAATTATAGTAAAATTTATTATATAATTTTAAAATTATAATAATTTGTTATTATAATTTTAGTGCCAGGCAAATTAATAAAGTTCCACAGTTCTTCATTTTATATGAAAGATCGTTGTATCTTTCATCATTTAATCCAGCTCGAAGGATCAACATTCTTTTTGAAAGATTTTATTTATTTTTTTTTAGATTTTATTTGAGAGAGAGAGAGAGAGAGAAAGCATACATGCAGGAAGGGGCAGAGGGAGAAGCAGACTCCCCGATGAGCAGGGAGCCCCATCTCAGGACCCTGAGATGATGACCTGAGCCGAAAGGAGGCACTAAACCAACTGAGCCATCCAGGCACCCCTAAAGATTTTATTTTTAAGTAATCTCTACGCACAATGTGGGGCTTGAACTCACAGCCCTGAGATCAAGATCACACGGCTCTTCTGACTGAGGCAGCCAGGTGCCCTGTTGAATGATCAACATTCTATGCTTTAACCATATACAGTCCTATGTCAAGGTGAAGGGTGAACCTCTGGGTTAGCCCTTCCCTTTGGGATATAGTAACAGTCAAGTACAGACCAGAGTATGAAAAATAAAACATGAATGGACAAGCTGAGTCTCCCAACCTGGAGTTTCAGGAGCCAAAATGGCCAGGGGTCTTTGGTGAATGTCTTACTTTAAAATGTTTACCCGGACACTATTGAGACCTGGCTTCCTTTCCTTCTTACCCTGTCGATGAAGAACCATTGCCAAACAGATATTAAAAGCTTCCTTTCCCCTTAGAAAGAATCTGCCTAATCATAAGACCTGAAGTTCCTCCTGCTACTATAAGACTGACATATTGAAAAGAGATTATATTCATGCAGGAAATAAACTTTCTTATTCTGTTATAAGATCATATGATTGATTTATCTTCAGTAAAACTACGAAAAAGTCCCGAGTCATGGGTCAAGCTAATTATTTTGTAATGCGGTGCCCGCGCCCCAAAACTAGAACAGAAATATACTAAGCAAATGACATGAGTTAACAGAGCAATTATAATCAACTTGTGATGAATCTAGGGTCAGCTATGTTCAACCTTAGGACCTCAACCATCTTCCAAATGTCTCTGCTTCACTCTACCTTCACTGCCAAGCCACCATCATTGCCGACATGGACCATTATTCAGCTCCCTTTTGGTCTCCTTGGGACAGAGAGGGTTTGAGACTCCTTGCCTGGCCCCTTTATAGTCCATTCTCTTTTTTAAAGAAGTTGCCGGAGAAATTAAAAAAAAAAATCAGATCTTTTTACTCATCTGCTTAAAATACTTTAATGGTCTTATAGAACACTTAGAATAAAATCTACATTTCTTACTGTTACCTGTAAGCTGTGATGGTAATGTAGTGGTAAATATTTAACAACTGATTCTCTGGGGAGAAAAAAGCCCGGAGTGGTCGCATTTGCCAATTTCAGTGATGTCAGTACTGCCACATGCTTGATTTCAAGCTACCATCTGTGAGGCCCGCCGGCTCCTGGATTGACTGCAACTTAACAATCAGCTCTCCTATGCCCACAGGAGCTGGCTCGAGCACACCACTGGAAGGTTATAAACCCTACACAATCTGCCCCTGCATACCTCTTCAATGTGAGCAAGAAATCGACACGATTGCCTTACCCATCCGCACACCTCCAGTCTCTGCCCTCTCCAGCCCACCTTCCACACAGCAGCCGGCTGCTGTTCCAAACTCACTAGTTGCTGTCACGGCTTTGCTAAGAAACCTTTACCAACTCCCAGTTTTCTAAGAAAAGTTTTCCAAAGAGAAAACCTAACCGAATTCAAAACCCTCTATAGTTTGGTGCCCATCAGTCTTCCCAGTATTATTTTCCACTATCAGCCCATGATGGTTTGTTTCATGTGTCAAGTTGGCTAGACCGTGGTACCCAGATATTTGGTCAAGCACCAGTCTAGCTGTTGCTGTAAAGGTATTTTTAAGATGAGATTAACATTTTTAATATTTTTTTTTTACTGGGGAACCTGGGTGGCTCAGTGGGTTAAAGCCTCTGCCTTCCGCTCAGGTCATGATCCCAGGGTCCTGGGATCGAGCCCCACATCGGGCTCTCTGCTCAGCGGGTAGCCTGCTTCCCTTTCTCTCTCTCTGCCTGCCTCTCTGCCTACTTGTGATCTCTGTCTGCCAAATAAATAAAATCTTTAAAAAATATATATTTTTTTACTTTAAGTTCTTATTTTAATTCCAGTATAGTTAACATACAGTGTAATATTAGTCTCAGGTGCACAATATGGTGATTCAGCACTTCTCTGCATTACTCAGTGCTCATCCCAAGTTCCCGCCTTCATCCCCATCACTTGTACCCCCTCCTGCCCCCCTCCTCCCCCTTTCCCCCCTTCCTCCCCTCTGGCAACCATCAGATTGTTCTCTAGAATTAAGATGCTGTTTCTTGCTTTGACTCTTTTTTCTCTTTGCTTGTTTGTTTTCTTAAGTTCCATGTAGGAGTGAAATCATACGGTATTTGAGTTATTTTGCTTAGCATCATACTCTCTAGCTCCATCCACGTTATTGCAAATGGCAAGAGTTCATTTTTTTTAAAAGATTTTATTTATTTATTTATTTGACAGACAGAGATCACAAGTAGGCAGAGAGGCAGGCAGAGAGGCAGGCAGAGAGAGAGGGAGAAGCAGGTCCCTGCTGAGCAGAGAGCCTGATGCGGGGCTCAATCTCAGGACCCTGGGATCATGACCTGAGCCGAAGGCAGAGGCTTCACCCCACTGAGCCACCCAGGCGCCCCGAGTTTATTCTTTCTTTTTTTTTTTTTTTAAAGATTTTATTTATTTATTTGACACAGAGAGAGATCACAAGTAGGCAGAGAGGCAGGCAGAGAGAGAGGAGGAAGCAGGCTCCCCGCGGAGCAGAGAGCCCGATGCGGGACTTGATCCCAGGACCCTGAGATCATGACCCGAGCCGAAGGCAGTGGCTTAATCCACTGAGCCACCCAGGCGCCCCCGAGTTTATTCTTTCTGATGGTGGAATAATATTCCACTGTAAATCTATACTACCTCTTCTTTATCCACTCATTCATCAATGGACACTTGGGCAGCTTCTGTAGTTTGGCTACTGTAAATGCTGCAATAAACACAGGTGTGCATGTATCCCTTTGAATTAGTGTTTTTGTATTTTTAGGGTAAATACTCAGTAATGCAATTGCTGGATTGTAGAGTAACTCTATTTTTAGCTTTTTGAGGCACCTCCATACTGTCTTCCACAGTGGCTGCCTCAGTTTGCATTCCCACCCACAGTGCATGAGGCTTCCCTTTCTCCACGTCCTCGCCAACACCTGTTGTTTCTTGTGTTGTTGATTTTAGCCATTCTGAAAGTTGTGAGGTGATATCACATTGTAGTTTTAAAAATTTTTTTTAATTTAAAAAGTTTTATTTTTTAAAAGATTTTATTTATTAGAGAGATGGAGAGAGAGCACAAGCAGTTGGAGCGGCAGGCAGAGGGAGTGGGGAAGCAGGCTCCCTGCTGAGCAGAGAGCCCGAAGTGGGGCTCGATCCCAGGACCCCGGGATCATGACCTGAGCCGAAAGCAGAAGCTTAAATGACTGAGCCACCCAGGCTTTAAGATTTTATTTTTAAGTAATCTTGACCCCCAATGTGGGGCTCAGACTTACAACCGTCAGATTAAGAGTTGCATGCTCTACCCACTGAGCCAGCCAGGTGCCCCTCATTATAGTTTTGATTTGCATTTCCCTGATGGTAAGTGAAAATGAGCATCTTTTCATGTGTCTGTTGGTCAGATGAGTTAACATTTAAGTCACTAGAGTTTAGGGGCACCTGGCTGGCTCAGTCATTAAGCATCTGCCTTCGGCTCAGGTCATGATCTTGGCGTCCTGGGATTGAGCCCCACGTAGGGCTCCTTGCCTGGTGGGAAATCTGCTTCTTCCTCTCCCAGTTCCCCTGCTTGTGTTCCCTCTCTCTGTGTCAAATAAGTACATAAAACCTTTAAAAAAAAAAAGTCACTAGAGTTTAAGCAAATTACCTTTCATAACGTGGGTGGGCCTCATCTAATTCATTGAGGGCCTAAAGAGAAAATTTTAAGACTGGGGTCCCCCCAGGAAGAGAGAATTCTGCCAGTAGTCAGCTTCTGGACTTGAACCGTGCACAGTTGTGTGTGGCAATTCCTTACGAGAAATCTTTTTCTCTTTCTACATATATACATATGCTATGGGCTCTGTTTTTCTAGAGAACCACAACTAACATCTCCCCTCACCCCAGGAGACCTAAATCCAGTCACACTTGTTATTTCCTGAACGACGTTTTCAGCTGTGCAAAATCCTAGTTACCCAGGGTCGGGTCAGCTGCCACCTCATCTTGAAACTTCTTTGGATTTTGATTGGAACTACCTGTTTCCCTGCTTCTTCTTCCTCTCTTTTGCCTTCCTTCTGTCAATCTCTCTTTTTCAAAAATGATTTTTTAATGTTTGTTTGTTTACTTATTTATTTATTTAAGTAAACTCTACACCCAGCATGGGGCTTGAACTCACAACCCTGAGATCAAGAGTGGCATGCTCCACTGACAGCCAGCCAGGTGCCCCTCTCTCTCTCTCTCTCTCTTTTTTTAAAAAATATTTTATTTATTTGACAGGCAGAGATCACAAGCAGGCAGAGAGGCAGGCAGAGAGAGAGAAGGAAGCAGGCTCCCCGCGGAGCAAAGAGCCCAACGCGGGGCTCGATCCCTGGACCCTGGGATCATGACCTGAGTTGAAGGCAGAGGCTTTAACCCACTGAGCCACCCAGGTGCCCCCCTCTCTCTCTTTTTGAGAGGTGGGAAGGGATAGAGGGAGAAGAGAGAAAATCTTTAATTTTTAAAATTTTTTAATATTTTATTTATTTGACAGAAATCACAACTAGGCAGAGAGGCAGGCAGAGAGAGAGGAGGAAGCAGGCTCCCTGCGGAGCAGAGAGCCGGATGTGGGGCTCGATCCCAGGACCCTGGGATCATGACCTGAGCCGAAGGCAGAGGCTTTAACCTGCTGAGCCACCCAGGCGCCCCTAATTTTTAAACTTTTTAATAGTTTTATATATATATATATATATAGAGAGAGAGAGAGACAGAGAAAGAGAGAGAGAGAGAGAATGCTTGCGCATGTGTGAGCAGGGTCAGGGGGCAGAGAGAGAGGGAGAGAAAAAATCCCAAGCAGGCTCCATGCCTAGTGTGGAGCCAGACATGGGGCTCGATCTCACGATCCTGAGATCGTGGCCTGAGCCGAAATCAAGAGTCAGACACTCAGCCAACTGAGCCATCCCCATGGCCCCCTTACCTCTCATTTAAAAAAAGACTTCATTGTAGGGGAGCCTGGCTGGCTTCGTCAGTGGAGCTTGTGACTGTTGATTTCAGAGACAGGAGTTTAAGCCCCACATTGGGCCTAGAGTTTACTTAAAAACAAACAAACAGCTTTTTATTGTAGAACATTTCAAATGTATACAGAAAGGGTGAAATGAACACCCAAGTTCCCTCACCCAGCTTCAACAATCAGCAACTCATGGCCAATCTCTTTTCATCTCTACCCCTATGAGACATCATTTCAGTTCATCTGTAGATATTTAATTGTGTTTCTCTAAAATATAATGGCTTCTTCTCTAAAATATAAATATATATAATCACACCATTATTGCACCTAAAAAATTACAATGCCTTAAAATCATGTATCCAATCAGTGTTCCCATTTCCTTCAGTGCCTTGTAATTATTTTGTAACTTCTTTATTTGAGTTGAGGTTCTTTCCCTCTCTTGTGCTCTCTTTGCTATTTGTTTGGACCTCTGCTTTGGTACAGTCGACCTAGTGTGAGTTATATGAGTACAAATCTGGGCCGGGGGCCCACCGGCCTGTGGGATCAGGCACTAGGCCTTCCTTCTGTCCTGCTCTTCAGGGTCTAACACCCTTCATCTCACATATCAGGCGCTTGTCAAACGTCAAATCAAATTCCCCTCAGTGTCAGTGTCACCAGCAGCTTTTCCCAAACACAGCTGTTTGCTTGTGATCAGGCTCAAACTAGCCACATAGACGGTAATGAAGCAAAAAAATGAGTAATGTTTCCCAAGAGCTCAGGGTCAGGCATTATACTGAGCACGTGCCACCTACTGTCTCATTTAATCCTCACAAAAGCCTCGTGAAATAGGTAGTAGGATCCTCGCAGCCCTATTTTATAGATGACAAAATAGAGTCTGCGAAAGGATGACTCTCCCCAAATCACAGAACATGAGACAAAGCATCAACTTGAACTTGGGTCTCTCAGACTCAGAATCAAGCTCTATTCCTCTGAGCTCCACTGTCTTCTGTTGCCCAGGACTGAGAAGGCTCTTAGCCCTTGACACACTTGCCGACGACAATCAGCACTGAATGTGGCTACCACAGCGTGGACCCTGAATGAATTCTCTAGGCTAAGACCAGAACTCCTGGTATTTTTTTTAAGATAGAAAAAAAAAATGTTCTAAGTAGTCCCTACACCCAACGTGGGGCTTGAACCCACAACCCTGAGATCAAGAGTCATGCACTTCACCGACTGAGCCAGCCAGGTGCTCCGGAACTCATGGTATTTTTGAATTAATACCTCTGCTGGTGTCAGACGAAATGACTATAAAGGCAAGCACGGATTCCTGGCTGCCCCCCGCTATGGACAATGTTTGCGGGCCCCCAACATTCATTATGTTGAAATCCCCATGTGATGGTACATGGCTGTGGGGCCTTTGGGAGGTGACTGGGTCGTGAGGATGGAGGCTTCATGAATGGGGTTGGCGCGCTTATGAGGGGAGACCCCAGAGAGATGATCCCTCTCACCCACACCGTGTGAAGCCACGGCAAGAAGGTGGCTGTCCGCAGGCCAGGAAAGGGGTTCTCACCAGACACGCAGTCTGCCGGCACTTTGATCTTGGACTTCCCCAGCCTCCAGAACCGGGAGCAGTGTCTGTTGTTCAAGCCACTGGTGTGTGGTATTCTGTGATTGCTGCCCAGATGAAGCCAGCCCCACAGGAAGAAGGAATGCTAATGATTGGTGCTTCTCAACCTTCAGCTGTGTGTGAGGCTTTTCAAACGGGGAAGCTTTTCGAAACCATCATGATGGGGACCCACCCCCAGAGCCTGTGCTTTCTGGTGTGCAGACCTGGCTCCATCAGTCCACTGCTGACACGGACGGCACACGGGCCGCTCGCCAGCGCTGCAACCTGGAGCCCACGCCTTGACCATTCTGAGCCCCAGTTTCCTCATCTGTAAAATGGGGATAATAAGAATATCGACCTTATTGTTGTCCAGATTAAATGAAATACATGTAAAGTGCCTGGAACAGCATTCGACGTACAGCAAGTGCTACAAAAGCGACCATCATGATGAATTTCACTGTTACTATCTGAACTTGGAGAAGAGACAAGGGTGCCGAAGACCAAACCAACCCACTAGACGGGCACACGAGACTTGCCCAAACTGTATCTTACTAGTAAAGAGAAACGAAACATGTCAGGCTGCTGGTCACAAGGACCTGAGCTTACATCTTCCCTCCACACAAGCCCAAGCAACTGACCTCCCCGCCGATCTAGTCCAGGATGAGCATGCAGCCACGGCACTGCCTGGAAAGACCCAGAGAAGCCAGCTTTTTGGTTTGGCTCTGCCCCTTTCTGGACGACCTTGCTCAGCTCCCAAAGTTCTTTGAACCTTGGTTTTCTCACGTGTCAAGTGAGAAGAGTGGAACCATATGCCCCGAGGGCTTTTCTTGCGCCTCTGATCCATGCTTCTGGTCCTCCAAGGTCCTTCCTGCCTCTAGGACTTCCAGCCTGCCCCTTCCTCTGCCCACCTAAGTCTCTCTTAGTGATCAGAACGCGCAGTGCTGGACGCCTGGGTGGCTCAGTCGGTTAAGCATCTGCCTTTGGCTCAGGTCATGATCCTGGGGTCCTGGGATCACAGTCCCACATCGGGAACCCTGCTCAGCGGGAAGCCTGCTTCTCCCTCTCCTTCTGCCCCTCCTTGTTCCCCTTGTGCTCTCTCTCTCAAATAAAGTATTTTTAAAAAAGAGAATACATACCCCTTCCTCAGTGACAGCTTCTCAGAGTACCCCCCAACCCAGACTAAGTCAGGAGTCTGATAAACACTTTTGGCCCCCCTGTGCTTCCCCATCATGGCACGTGACACAGTTTCTCATGATTTAGTGGATAACTATTTCTGCCACGTGTATTCCCCCAACCCTCCCTCCAGGAGGGCAATGATCGCGTCTGTCATATTTGTGGCTTTATCCTAAAGCCCACCAACACGCCTGGCACTCAGCATGTGCTTAATAGATATTGAACGGAAGAGGAAACAGATCTGCAGTGCATGAAAATGAAAGGTAAATATTTCAAAGCAAAGAACTTGATTATTTCTCCGAGAAAGTCCGCAGAGGCCTTCCGAAAGAGGTAACATTTTAGGTTTTTCGTTCTTCCCACAAGCCCTGACATAAGGCAACGGTGTTTCTCAAGATGTAAAATTCAAATGCCCTTTGACCAAAGCAATCAGATTCTAGGAATTTATTCTACAGAAACATTCGTTCACGTGGGAAAGAATGTTTGTGTTACAAGGATTTATGTTGTGGCACTGTTAGTAACGGCAGAAAACTGCAATTAATCTGAATGTCCACCAACAGGGGGCTAGTTAAAGAAAGAGCTCATGGTACCGTGGAACACTCTGTCACCATTTAAAAATATGTGGCATCTCCAGCTGACTGATTCAGTGCCATCTCCGAGATACATTGGGAGGTGAAAAAAAAATGGCCTGGAAGAGTCTATGTCACTGATGACTAAAAACAGAACACGAATGCGCATGCGTATGTATGTCTGTCTTTGCATAGGCCATCGTTGGAAAGATTTAGCCGAGATACTGGGAAGCACTGTCTGCAGAGAACTGAGAGGCCAGGGGACAAAGGTCCGGGAAACCTTCCTTTCCAACGTACACTCTTCGCACCTTATGGATTTTCTACCATATGCCTATGTGACCTATGCAGAAGGTAGAATAATTTAATTTTAAAAGAAAATGCGAAGACGAGCCACAGACTGGGAGAACATTATCTGTAGAAGACGCATCTGATAAAGGACCATTATTCAAAATATACAAAGAGCTCTTAAAACTCAATAATAAGAAAACAAACAACCCGATTAAAAAATGGGCCTAAGGCCTGGACACCTCACCAGAGAAGACCTACGGGTGGTAAATGAGCATAGGAAAAGATGCCCTCCTTATACTCTGTCATCACAGAGATGCAAGTTAAAGGAGTGATGAGATACTACTACACACCTATTAGAATGGCCAATATCCGGAACACTGACGCCACCGAGCGCTGCTGACGTGTGGAGCGATCGGAACTTTCATTCACTGCTGGTGGCAATGCCAAATGCCACAGCCACTTTGGAAGACAGTTTGGTGGTTTCGTTTAAAACTGAACATATCCTTACACATGGCCTAGTGGCTGCACTGACTAAATCCGATCTTGGGATTTGCCTAAAGGAGTTGAAAACTTAAGTCCACACAAAAGCCTGCACGTGGATTTTTCAAGAAGCTTCATTCATGGGGCGCCTGGGTGGCTCAGTGGATTAAGCCGCTGCCTTCGGCTCAGGTCATGATCTCAGGGTCCTGGGATCGAGCCCCACATCGGGCTCTCTGCTCTGCAGGGAGCCTGCTTCCTCCTCTCTCTCTGCCTGCCTCTCTGCCTACTTGTGACGTCTCTCTCTGTCAAATAAATAAATAAAATCTTTAAAAAAAAAAAAAAGAAGCTTCATTCATAATTGCTAATGCTTGGAAGCAACAAGAGGTCCTTTGTCAGTATGGGAATGCAGACATAAGCCATATCCCGACAATGAAATATTATTTAGCATGAAAAAGAAATAAGGCATTGAGCCATGAGAAGACATGGAGGAACCTTAAATGCATCTTCCCATGTGGAAGAAGCACGTCTGGAAAGTCTGGATACTGAGGGGACGCCTGGCTGCCTCGGTCGGGAGTGCATGCGACTCTTGATCTCAGGATCGTGAGTTCAAGTCCCACACTGGGGTAGAATTTACTTAAAAAAAAAAACAACAAACGGAAAAAAGTCTATATACCATAGGATTCCAACTATATGACATTCTGGAAAAGGCAAAACTATGGAGACAGCAAAAAGATCAGTGCTTTAAGGGGCTTGCGGGGTGGTCAACGAGGCAGAGAAATTCTCTGTCCACTAGAATGGTGGGTATACATCATTATACATTTGTCCAAACCCAGAGAGTGTCCGACCCCACGAGTGAGCCCCCAGGTAAAGCGTGGTCTTGGGGGGATGACGATGTGTCAGTGTGCACTCGTCAGTTGTGACAGACAGACCCCTATGGTGGGGGGGGTGTTGATAATGGGGAGACTGTGTGTGTGGTGGGGCAGGGTGTGTGTGGGAAATCTCCGTACTTTTCTCTCAATTTTGCTCTGAACCTAAAACTGGTCAAAAAATCAAGTCTTGGTTTAAAAAAGAGCATTTAAAAGGTGAGGCAAGAAGAAAGAAAGGGGGTGGGGCAGGAATCTTCCAGCTGGAGCCAACAGGCGCTCCCACAACCTCTCGTTTGTTATTGGAAACAACTTTTATCCTCCATGGACGAGTCAGACACAGCCTGAGGACCAAGCTGTCCACGTCCCACACTGTCTGAGAGTGTATATGCTGAAGGCAGTTGTGCGGGAAGCTTTCATCTTTTGGCCCATCCCCAGTAATCAAACAACAACGGGCCAATCATATGGCAGTAAAAGGACCTTCCTTCCTTTGATTTTGTCAGAGAGAGAGCAAAAGTGGGGGGAACATCAGGCAGAGGGAGAAGCAGACTCCCTGCTGAGCAGGGAGCCTGACATGGGACTCGATCCCAAGACCCTGAGATCATGACCTGAGCCAAAGGCAGACGCGTAACCCACTGAGCCCCCCAGGCGCCCCGTAAAAGGACGTTTCTGTCCTGGGAACCATGTGGCCCAAGTTTCTCTTGGCAGAGCCAGACCCCCAGGAGTTGTCCTCGCATAGCTGGGAAGCGCCCCCGGCTCTGTGGTGGGGGTGTCTGCACAGGTGGGCGTGGGTGGTGGTCCCCAGCATGGGCCACCTGCCAGCCGGCTACTCCACCCCTGCAGCCGCGTGCGCCTCCCCTCTCAGCAGACCAGGGGACCAACTCAATGCCCAGAAAGACCGCGGTAGCAGTAACGTTGGGGAGGCGAGCAAAGGGCCCACAGGTTAGAGCTATGCTTGGGGCGAGCAAGGAGAGAGAGCCAGGTGGGGTGTGTGTGTGCGTGTGCACGTGCCGGGTTGGGGGGGCGCAGCTGGGCCAGACCGGAGGAAGCCATTGGGAGGCGAGTGGAGCTGCCCAGGCTGAGGTCATGGGAGCAGTAGTGGCCCCGAAGAGCCCACTAGCGTCACCCTGGTGGAGGGGGAAGCGGTTGATGGCTGAGGGAAGAGACCGGAAGAGCGTTTTCAGGAGGCTGGGAACGTAGAGCTCTGCGTGGCGCTTGCACATCAGGCCTCCAGGTAAATGCCTGCCTGCCCAGGGTGCCACACGGATGAGTGATGAACTCTCCTGCCATCCTCAGCTCCATCTAGAGAGTTCGAGGGTCCTTTGAGGTTTTGTGAGGCTGGCTAGCCTCTTGTGTGTTTCCAGCAATCAGAGAGACAGAAGCACACCTGGGCTGGCTTTTATGGTGCTCATCAGATTCTGAAGAGATGCTTCCGCAACAATAAAGCTAGCACCTCGGCCTCATCAAGTGTGGGTCATGTGCTCAGCTCTTATCTGCGTGAACCCACTCTTGCGCTCTCTCCTGTGTATTAGTCAGGCGTGACACTTGTCCCCATGGTTTTCAGATGAGGAGGATGAGGCCCTGAGAGGCCAGGCAGCTCACCTGGGGTCATGGCAGGGGGGGGCGGGGCGGGGAGGAGGAGGGCCACGGCCAACATCCAACGCCCATGCCCTTGACCGCTGAGCCGGTCTGCCCACTGGAGCCTTCAGAGGAGCCCAGCTGTCAGAACCAAACAGGCAACAGCTTCATGGGGGAAAGGAGGGGACGACTGGGGCTGCCTGTGTTTCTGAGCTGGCTTGAAGCCAGCTTGGTGGTGGTGGTGGTGGTGGTGGGGTCCCTCAGCGGGAACTGCCGTCTCTCCTGGTTGACAGGAGGCCTTTTGTGGGACCCTCCTTTCCCTTTCCCCTACCTCCTCCCCCCTCAACCATTGCGGAGGGGGGATGGGTGAGGGGGAGTCATCTCCCATCACCGCTGCTCTTACTGTTTCACTGGAGCTCGGAGAAGCCTGCTTAGCCCGGGGCGGCCACTCTGCTTCCCAGACTTGATCTTGTGAAAGGAGTAAGCCAGCTCAGATCAGGAGAGAAGGGCAGAGTAATTTTACAAGAGTGTTATTAGGCAGGCTCCTCCCTCCTCGCCTGTGCTCTGGGAACAGTCCTGTTTCTATGATCAACAACTGCGGTCCCTCAAGTATTTAGGGCGCTCTCCACCTTTTGGAAAAACAAGGGGGAGAGGTCTCCTTTCCCCACAGCCAAACAACAATGCTCAGACAGAGCCGCCTCGCCTAAGGGATGTCCTGCCCGACAACTACCTGACTGAGACACAGGGTAGTGCCCAGAGGGGCCAGACCCCAAATTAAGCCGGGAGACAGCAAGGAGTTGACAAGGCAATGAGGCAGAGGTAACGTCCCCATCCTCTCCCGCGCCCCCGAGGGGTTAGAACGCCAGTGTTCGTACTTGGGGCCAGGTGAGGCGGCTCGGCTGGGGAAATGGAGCTCTGTTCCCTCCTGAGAATAGATGTTATGTCAACCAAGAAATGTTGAGCTAGGCAGAAAACCTGAAACCTGTTAGCACTTCCTAGGACCTGTGATGGTAATTTACTTTCCCCTCCCGGGACTTTGTGCCTGCTCCCTCAGGGGCTCAGAGAGCCAGTGCGTCTTTCTTCCCAGTGCCAGCCAGAAGGCCATGGCTGCAGAATGATCTACGCTCCAAATTCCCATCTGGTGGCTTCAAGCCTTCCATTGTCAGGCTGCCAGGGACTAAAAGCGGGGCCCTGGGCAGCTCTGGTTTTCTGAAGACTTCCCCCCCACCCTAACTTGAGTTAACCATTTCCTGACCAAAGCCAGGCTCTTGCCTATTTCTGAGCTTGTACATCACTGTTGGTTTTTTTTTTTTTCCCAACCCCTCTTGCACTGAGCCTGTGGGCTCCCAATTGCTAAGGTCAGGTCTCCTTCTCTCTACTCCTTCTACTCCTGTGCCCAGGCCGAGGAATGAACAGATTACCTAGCATCTAGGAGCAAGCCCCTGGTCTTCCTTCCTGGAGGGTAAAGCATGGGCTGGAGGAAGGAGAGACAGGCGTTCAATCCCAGCTCTACTGCTTGCTGGCTGTGGGGCTATTGGGCAAGTAACTAACACTCTCTGTGCTTCATTTCCTCATCTAGAAGATAGGAATCATACCAGCACTTATTCCACAGGGTCAGTAGAGGATGAAATGGGATAATAAACTGCCTTGTGCATATTAAATGAGCAGTAAATGGTACTCTGAGGTCCTTATAATTTCTCAATCCAAAGGAAGGCTTTCCTTTCATTTCCTCCGCCAGACATATTTTGTCCCTACCCTTACTCGTAACGAAAGCATCCCCATTGCAAGAGAGCACAGATTTAGACCCCATTCATTTACCTCTGGTCCCCTTTGCTGAAATCAACAAACAAACAAATACAAGTTCTATGAGGCTGTGATGTGTCATGCACTTCCAGGCACCGTACAAGGCAGCGGGAGGTTGCTGTGAAGAGGGACATCAGAACGGTGTCAGAATGGTTTTCCTTTGTGCCTATCTGCCCATGTTGAAATGCGCACAGCTGTTTGGGCTGCGGGACGCAGAGCCTGACTGCTAAGGTAGGCGATTGAAGATCGCGCGGTGTCAGAGCGAGGGTGAGAGAGGTTTACCTAGGGCAGCAGGCCAGTGAAGGGGAAAGCTCTTCTCACCTCCAGCATGGCTAGGAACAGCACCTGACTTGGAGCTCGCCCCGAGGCAGCTAAGGTTCAATTCTGCGCTCACAGTGAGCTCTCCTAAGCCAGTCTTGAACTTCATTCATTTTTTAACCAGTATCAAGTGCCTGCCACACGAGCCAGCGTGCTGCGGGGATACACAAAGGGGTAAGCCATGCTTCCCAAAGGTGAAGAGCTTGCAGCGTCGAGGGAATCACGGCACCGAGGACTGTGACAGCAGGAAGCATGTGACATGAGCCAGAAGAGAGCCACAGTGCGACTGAGCTACAGGCATTCAGAAGCCGGCGGCGCTGACAGGGTGAGACAATGGTGTGGACAAGGGAGAAGGTGGGGCACGTGGGGAAAGGCTAAGGAAATTCAACCGGCTGGCTCAGAGGGCACTTGTAGACGGGCATCATTTAAGAGGGATTACTCACCCACAAAACTCTTGGAACAAAATAACTATACCCTGGGCGGGGTGGGGGTATGTGTGAAAACCAAGCATCCACAGTTGTTAGAGCACACTCTGAGTTAACTGGGCTTCTCCGGGCCCCCAGTCCCCTCCTCCTGGAATGCCCCCACTGTGGTTCTGCAAGGGCGAGACACCTGCCTTCATCCATCAAGACAGGAAAGTTGTTTGGAGGTGGGGAAAAAGCCGATTCATTTACCACACAAAACCAACAGATACGTGCTACCCTCCGTCAGAAGAGCCGGGCACCACTGAGGCAAATCTCAGGGGAGCCTTTAAGATGAAGACAGATGCTCCAGGCGGAGGTGACAGGGATGTGAAATACACTCATTTATTCTTTAGGGCGCTGGGGGGAAGGGACCAAGATCACTTTGGCAGAACTGGAGGCTTGAATAGAGAAGGGTTTATAAAAACGCGTGTTTTAGTTAGCCCACGTGCGATTCGACAATTTGTATCTGCCAACACTTGAGAAATTGGGAGATTTTACAGAAAAATTGGGATTTTCATCTCCCTAGAAAAACTGGGCCCACATTTCAAAATGGCATAAAACCCTTGGAGAAGAGGCGCTGGTCTTGGCCTCCAAGGCCCGGCTTTATTCCTTCCCGCTATCGGTATTTAGATGCTAATCACATTTTGCCAGCACAGAGCAAGTTAGCTCTCCAGAATGCTTTGCAAGCTGAAAGCCTGTGATGACTGAGAACGCCTTTGAAAGCTGTCTTTGGTGGGTGAGTGCATGTCATCTGGGTTTCCCTGCTTTTTAATTTTTTCTTCGCGTTACTGCCAAGTTCTTGTTGGCATTTGACTTTGCAACTCCTAATACGGGACCCCCGTGCAATGAGGGTGGCAAAGTGGGTAAGGGCCACATGCGAGGCCAAGGGGCTCGGCCTCAGCATTTACTCTCTTGGGGCGATAAGGAAGGACAGAACACAGGCAGATCTTAAGAGACCGGGTCTGGCAGGAGCCATGGGCCGGCGCTGGAGGGACTGAAGTGAGTGCCAGCCTTGGAGAGAAGCTACCTGGTCTTAAATCTCGGCTCAGTTACTGGGCGGGTGGACTTGGGCAGGCTACACACCTTTTCAGTGCCTCTGTTTCCTCATCTGCAAAATGGGCCTGATACGAATGGTACCTGCCTTGTAGGGCTGTTTTAAGGAGTCAGTAAGATGATGATAAGATAATGGACGTATTTCTTTAGCGCTCCATGCTTAAGGTCATTTTTAGAATTAAACCTGGAGACCAATGAGAGGATTGCTGCCATAGCCCGGTCAGGAGTTGACAAGGTCCTAGATTAGGGCAGGGACAAAGCCAAAAAGAAAGACCAGTGTGGGAGGACTAGGCACCAGGAACCAACTGGGCTCGAGGATACCTGGGGGAGGGGCAAGTCAAAGAGTCAAAGACAACTTTGGACTCCAGCCTGTGTGACTCGGTGGCGGGGCGATGGCACTGCAAAGGAAAACGCTGGGCAGCAAGTTTTGGGGGAAGAAGAGTTCAGTTCGACACACATTAAGTCAGAGGTGATAGCGTGGAGGCACCGTGCAGCCGGCCTTGAGAAGCGTGGGTCGGGGCTGAGGACAGGGACTTGATCATGAGAAACCAGGAGGGCGCCCAGTTTGGTGCGGGCAGCCTGAGGTGTTAGGCATCTCGGGCAGGTTCAGCATCTCTGTTTGAACAGAGCTGGGGCCTCTCTTTGCTCGGGGACCGTGTGTGTTCTGCTCGGTCAGCTGTGCCACCTGGATGCTACCTTTGTCCTTCAGTTTATGTACTTTCAGTTGCAGTGCTGACCTGGCCTAATCCTGCTCGCCTTGTGAGCCTTGATGGGGTCAAAGTCCCCTGGGGTAGCGAGCAATAGGAGGACACTTGGTTTTATATTTGATGAAACAGAGACACCTAACATGGGCTGTAGGGGAGGGGGACAGAGTTGCCAGGGGGCGGTGGGGAGAGTGGACCAGGCTTGTGCCTGGTGCCTCCCACCCGATCGTCCGAGGGCCCACCGGGGGCTCCAAGGCTCCCATGTTCTCCGCTGCTCCCTGGAGTTTCAGGGCCGCTTTTCTCCCTCTCTCTTCCACGTATGCCTGTCCAGAGAACCCTTTGCTCAGGACGCCCTGATCCTTAGTTGGGGCCCGCAGATTAATCAGACAAATTAAGCTCCATCAACGTTTTACCCTTCCTGCTTTTCTCTCAATACAGTAGGTGCTGCCAGCCATTTCAGGCCCACACTCCGGGCCAGGAGTGGGAGATAATGAGTATGAACAGGTCAGGTCATACCCAAAAGAGCTTGAGCCACGAGGCCCCGAAGTGCAGTGAAGGCGATTTTCAGGCAGGGTGAAAAGCACACTGGGTTGGGGGGGGCACCTCATTCCCTTTGTGCAGGGCTGACCTACCCCCCCATTTCCCACCCGAAACTGTTGCATCAAAACGTGCACATACATAATTTATTCACCTCCCCATTCTCTAGCATGCCAGTCAGGAGCCAGTGCAAGAAAAAGAGAAAGGGATAAAGTGAGTGGAAGCAAGGTGAAGGAAGGGCTCAGCTGGTTCAGGAAGACTTATGATTATTGTCGTTAATGTTCAAGAGAGTTCCAACCTGATGCGGCACTAAACGGGCAGACTGATTGTGTGTGCATGTGTGTCTGTGCCTGGACAAAAGCATATTAGGAGAAAGAGACATTCAGACAAAATGGACAGTCGGTGCGAGAGCTGGGAAAAATTCCCTGGTTATCTAACAGATTTCTAACAGCTGGTTATCTAACAGACACCTGACGTTGGTTTGCTTCCTGAAGGGCAGTGCAAGGAGGAAAGCCAGGGGAATGCAAATATTACCATAAAGTGTGCTCAGTTCGGAGCAGCTTGGCTGCCCTACACAGTTCCCTCCTTATAAATTCCGCTGTTAGACCTTGCCGGCTCCCGTTGCGGGGAGACTGCTACTGAAGCTCTCTCGGAGAAGCTGCATCGTGTGCTTTGCAGGGGAAAAAAAACCCCACAGCAGATTTTGGGTTAGTTTGTTGTTTCCAGGCTACTCGTCCTCCAAACTGAAGGTGTTATTTCGAGAAGGGATTAGGAGGTTGTTAGCTGGACAGAGTTCATTGGCCGCAAGGCTAATATCCCGAGCGCTCCAAAACGCTTCATTTACTGCAGCGACATCTAATGGCCAGAGGAAGCACTGCACGTTCTCATTGAAAATGCAGCCTGTGGTTCTATCTAGTGAGTTACTTTTATTTTTTATTTTTTTAAAGATCTTATTTATTTATTTGACAGAGAGAGATCACAAGTAGGCAGAGCAGCAGGCGGAGGGAGAGGGAAAAGCAGGCTCTCCGTTGAGCAGGGAGCCTGATGCGGGACTTGATCCCAGGACCCTGGGATCATGACCTGAGCTGAAGGCAGCCACTTAACTGACTGAGCCACCCAGGCACCTGAGTTACTTTTTTTTTTTAAGTAGGGTGGACAAGGTATTATTATATTTATTAACGCCTGTAAAATCACACTTGGCCGCCACCCTAAGAATTCACTTCCTATCACCCTTTGGATGATATTTATGATGTTATTCATAATTGGATGCTGATCATATTTTATGGAAACCATGTAATTAGCTCTTTGGGATTCTTAAAAAAAGATTTTATTTATTTACTTGACCGAGAGGGACACAGTGAGAGAGGGAACAGAAGCAGGGGGAGTGGGAAAGGGAGAAGCAGGCTCCCTGCCGAGCAGGGAGCCCAATTCGGTGCTCGATCCCAGGATCATGACCTGAGCTGAAGGCAGACGCTTAATGACTGTGCCACCCAGATGCCCCGGGATTTTTTTTTTTAATAACCATCATGACTTTGCATTTATTTTAAAGCTTGTTGTTGAAGGTATGAGTATCTATTGCAAGAAGGTTTCCATACCAGGGAAGAGATGATCAAGTTTACTCCCAAATACTCTAGGGTATCTTACTCCAGTTTATAGTAGAATGTTGTGGTTAAAAAAAAATTGAAAAGTGATATTAATCATTGCTGATGATTGCTGAGGAGATGAACCACTCCATCACAGATGGTGCAAGTGTAAACTCACAGCCTTTCTGGGGTGCACAGTTCATTGAGAACCTCAGAATTATATTTATCTTTTTTAAAATTTATTTTAAGTGGGCTCCATGCTGGGCGAACTCATACCCTGATATCAAGACCTGAGCTGGGATCAAGAGTCAGATGCTTCGGGGAGCCTGGGTGGCTCAGTCGGTTAAGGGGCTGCCTTCAGGGGCACCTGGGTGGCTCAGTGGGTTAAAGCCTCTGCCTTCGGCTCAGGTCATGATCCCAGGGTCCTGGGATCGAGCCCCGCATCGGGCTCTCTGCTCAGCGGGGAGCCTGCTTCCTCCTCTCTCTCTGCCTGCCTCTCTGCCTACTTGTGATCTCTGTCTGTCAAATAAATAAAATCTTTAAAAAAAAAGGGGGGCTGCCTTCGGCTCGGGTCATGATCCTGGAGTCCCAGATTGAGCCCCGCATTGGGCTGCTTCTCCCTGTGACCTTCCCCGCTCTTGTGCTCTCTCACACACTCTCTCTCTCAAATAAATAAATAAAGTCTTAAAAAAAAAAGTCAGATGCTTAACCGACTGAATCATCTAGGTGTCCCAGAAGTCTTTTTATCTTGTGACCTCTAAGTCCATTTGTAGGAATAGAGCTGAAGGATGCCATCACAGATGTGAAAAAAAAAACAAAACACAAGGGTTTTCACTGCAATGTTATCATACTGATGAATTAGAAATAGCCTAAATATTTAAAAACTGAAAAATTGTTATTTATGGCACAGTGGAGGCAGAGATGGATGTTACGCAGCCACAAACCGAGGAATGCTTAGGGCAACTAGAAGCTAGCCAAGACAAGGAAGCAACCTCCCCTACAGACTTCAAATGGGGCACGGCCCTGCCGACACCCCCGTGTTAAAATTCAAGCCAGCAGCACTTTGTGAGAAGAAATCATTGTTTTTTAAAAAAAATACCCATGGGACATCCATGCTGCGGACTATTACGTGAAAATCTAAAAAGGTATTCTCAATACTTGATGGCCTGGGGCAATAGTGGAAATAAATAGGATACTAATTTTTATACACGGTGGGAACACAACTTTGAAAACAACAAACCCTTCCATAGACATGTATCTCACATATTCGTGCACATACCTGTGTACCTGTTCACACACACAGGCATGCAGAGAAGCATTAATCATTGTGCTTGGTTGTTGGGTTTATAAGTAATTTTTTTAAAGATGTTTCATTTATTTACTTGACAGACAGAGATCACAAGTAGGCAGAGAAGCAGGCAGAGAGAGAAAGAGGAGGAAGCAGGCTCCCTGCTGAGCAGAGAGCCCGACTGGGAGCTTGATCCCAGGACTCTGAGATCATGACCCAAGCCGAAGGCAGAGGCTTTAACCCACTGAGCCACCCAGGTGCCCCAATTATTTTCTTTTTTATACCTTTCTGTGTGTCCCAAATTTTCTATAATCTATGTGTATTACTTCTTTTTATTGTGGTAAAACATTCATACTGCACTTGATATTAGCCAAAAGGCCCAGAAGTGATTGTGGTAAAACATTTGTAACATAAAACTGACCATTTTAAGGGTAAGCACATTACTTTTAAAATTAGGAATAATGGGGGTGCCTGGGTGCCTCAGTCCGTTAAGTGTCTGCCTCTGTGGTGCTCAGGTCATGATCCCAGGGTCCTGGGATGGAACCCCACATGGGACTCTGCTCAGTGGGTAGCCTGCTTCTCCCTCTCCCTCTGCCCCTCCCCCCCATCATGCTGTCTCACAGTATCTCTCTCTCTCTCAAATAAATAAACTCTTTAAAAATTGGGAATAATGGTTTTTGTGAATAGATGTGCACTAAGCAGGCACTAAACTTACATCTACATTATAATTACAGTAATGTGACCATTGTTTGTTTGGACCAAGGACAGGAAACGAATACAACCTGGAGAGATGAAGTGAGATGGACAGGGGCGGCGGGGGGGGGGGGGGGGGGGGGGCACGCAGGACACTTGGGGGGTCATTGTGATGTGTTAATTATTCTGAAGGCAGTTTTTCTATAGGTTGAGATCAGCCCTTTCGGACTTTTCAGTGCTGAGGAAGGTGAGGCCCAAGTCTAGTCGAGAAAGCTGCAAGGAGAAACCTGGGGTAACGGAGCCAGCAGAGAGACAAGTTAGAGAGTTAGAGTCTCTTTCACTGAGACAGCTTTAAGGAAGAGAGGAAAGAAAAGTGGGCTTCATCTGGAGGCTTCATCAAAGACCTAAAAAAGCAGAGTATGGGCTCGAGCCAGCAGCCTCGAGTTTAGAAGCAGAAATGCCAATGGAGTGTGTGTGTGTGTGTGTGTGTGTGTGTGTGTGTGTGTGTGTTGGGGGGGGTTGCGTCGTATTTGTGTGAGTCTTCATGAGCTCCCTGGAAACCTGGCATCACCCAGGGTCACTGTACTTTGCAGCCGCTACCGCCCCCAAGCACAGCAAGGCATCCCTCCTACCTGATGTCCCCTGCTCCCCCAAATAACTCCTCACCTGCATCTTTCTCTTCACTGTGTCGAAAGGAAAGGAGAGCGTCTGGGTTACGGCAGCGGCCAGGCAGACATTGACGAAGTTCTGGAGGGGTGAGAACCGATCTCGGGGTCCATTCCAGAGTTTCTCCAGGTTCATGTAAACTAGAAGGGAGCCAGCAGAGAAGGGCAGAGCACCTGCAAAAAGAAGGCCAGGAAGAGGCTGCTGCTGTCTCCAGCGCTGCTGGCTTGAGAGCACAAACGCCTGTGGGGAATCCCAGGCAAGTAAACAGGACTGGCTCCCGGCTCCTTAAAAGCACTCCAGCCAGAGCTGCTCAAAGCAACTTTTCTTCGGTGACAGTAATGTGCTCCCTTTAGATAGGGGGTGTGTTATCTGTTAAAATGCATCAAACAGTTCACTCAAGGTTGGTGCACTTTGCTGAATGCAAATTTTACTTTACAAAGAACCGCAAACAAATATGGAACTCTAGTTCGGGAGACACGTGTTGAACGGTGGAGGGGTGGAGGGCATTGATGTCGGCAAATTACATGGAAGCCATCCAGAAATATGTAAGATGGACCGATGAATGGCCAGAGGGATGGACACATACATGATAAAGCCATGTGTTAATTGGAGCGTCCAGATGGTGGGCATATGGGTGTTTTTGATTCTTGTAACTTTTCTGAGTGTAGTGTCAGAAATTTTTTTAAAAAATAAAATCTTGGGCGGGGAGAGATCACTCTCATAGAGGAAACAGGGAGTAGTGGCACTTCACCAGGTTTCCAAGGCTAGGAGGGACTGGTCTCTGGCTGAGGAGGAGACAGTCTGAACTAGAAAGCGAGACTGTCCTGGTGAGCGAGGGCACTTGACCTTGCTTTGGGGAATGATGTGGCCATATCAGGGTCCAGGAAAAGATGTCAAGTAGGTAGTGCAGTTTTCAAGAAACTTCCAGAAACTCTGGGAGCTATCTTAAGTTTATAGAGGAGCTAAATTTCTCTGTCGAAATAAGATTTAAAAGAGAGGCTAGCATCAGAGGCTAGCATCAGCTAACTTTAACTTGAGGAAAAGGCAGTATCTATTTAATAAACACATTACAAATGAAGTACCAACCCCCCTGTTTAACCTTCATTCAGAAAACATTTGTGGAGTTTATGTGATGTGCGAGGCCCTATGCTGGGTGCTGGGAATACAAAGAGGCATAGGCTGATTCCTGAAGGAGACAGACAGCTGACGTGTGTGCTAACTGGCCAGGGTGGGGTGGCGGTACAAAGTGCTTTAAGCACACAAGGACCAGAGGGATTAATTTTACCTAGGGCATCAGGAAGGACTTCACAGAAGAGAAAACTTGCCCACTGGATCTTGAGGATTGAGCAGGAGTTCACCAGACACTGGGAGAGCGGACAGGCAGTCCAGGTAGAGGGAACAGCTGGTGCAAAGGGAGCGGTGTTTCCAGGAAATTGCAAGTGTTTCTGGATGGCTGGGGCATGAGTGCGGTGGAGGGACGGCAGGAGGTGAGGGGGGCGGGGCCGACCGGGGCCAGGTATGAAGGATCTGATGGTGTGTCATAAGGAATTGGGCCTTTCCCTGTATCTCAGGAGTCAGGGAGGGCTGGAACAGAGGACAGAGGAATGAGGGTGGTGAAATGACCGCCTTTGGTTTCAGAAGGCCAGGCCCTGGCAGCAGTGCCTGGGACTGGGACCCTGTAGAAACCTCTTGTAAGTGTCTGTGGGAAGCATGAGGATGAGGGCAGAGGGAGGTGGGGAAGGAGGAGGGCGACAGATGGAGAGTGGAGAGGTCAAACTGACAGTACTTGGTGCCGGAAGCCGGAAGCCGGAAGCCACAGCGGAGAGAGGAGAGGAGCTGAAGCAGTTCTAGGTTTCTTCCGGCTTGGGCCACTGGGTGAAAGGCAGGTGGTCGCGTTCTTTAGGGAACCCAGGAGGAGCAGGTGTGAGCCTAATGAGGACGTCGGGTTTAGTCTCGAGCTGGATGTGCCCCGGGAGCAGCAGGTGAAGGTGTTCAATAGCAGGTACTCGTCCTGCCATTGGGAATTGGTAGCAGTCAGTGGTTAAGACAGAGGGCTCTGGGGTTACACCGCTAGGTTCTTCTGCTTCCTACCTATGTGATCTCGGGCAAGTCCTTCAGTTTCCCTGAGCGTCTATTTCCTTGTCTGTAAGCTGAGGCTTCAGTGAGAAACTGTACGCCAGGCGTTCAGCATGGTGCGGGGCACAAAGGGAGCACCAGTAAATGGTAGTCACTGTTGTTACAGAGGTCGGGAGTCCTTAGAGTATCATGATGCTTGGTTAAGCCACGAGCTTAGCTGAGGCCACCTGGAGTGGGGATGGAGGGTGAAAAGAAAGCCAAGGAAGGAGCCCCGAGGGAACAGTGACACGTGGGGGGGGCTAGCAGCATCAGATGAGCCGGCTAAGACAAAGCTGCCGGAGAGCTGGGAAAGACATCCAGGAGTTGGTGGGCTCCTAGAAGCCAGGCTTCCAGGAGAAGGGGTGGTCAGTCTCATTAGATGCTGCAACAAAGGTCCGATATCAGGTGAGAGTCTGCCGGGTTTGGCAACTGGGGGACTCTGGTGACTTGTGCATGTGTGGTTTTGGCAAAGGTTCCAAAGACCACGGAAGGTATGCTTGCTACCTGGTTGTATGCAGGCCGAGTCTCTTTCCCGCAGTCAGATGGGGTGTGTGGGATTATCTTCCTATCAGTTTAGGCTGAGCCACCTTCACTTTCCCTTCCTCCCCTCCCTGGGATGTGACTGGCCAAAGTTAGGAGCGGGGTATATGGCTAAGGAATAGAATGAAGCTAATTGGCTCCACATGGATTGAATCCACAGGACCTTGACCTTAAAAAACCGCATTTTACTGGTTACAAACAAAGGTATACAATATTCATCTATACCAAAGAACACAACCTTTCCTTGGGCAAGGTGAAAAGTTCCATCTTACCTAGAACAGTAAGGGAAACCCCTCGATACAGGGCTAGGAACCCTTCCTGTTGATAAACAGTAGAAAAAGCATGGAGGATCCCTCTGTAAGATGGTTCCAGCAAGTTCTGCACAATCAACCGGGTTTTGATGAGGTCTGTGGGGTACGTCACAATGGTGGAAACCATGCCTGCAAGACTCCCAGCCATGATGGAGCTCCACTGGGAAATATGACCCAGGTCATCCGTGAAGAGTATGACAAACCTAGGAGAAAAAAGGAGGAAAAACCCAAGAGAATCAGCTCTGGATTGTGCCTGAGTGTTCTATACCACTTCTTACAATATCTCCCAGCATTTGGAAATGTTTTACAAAGTGAAAATTACTATATTAACGTATTAGGATTCACGAATACCACATTCAATTCTACTATCTTAATAGAATTTCATGAGCTATAAGGAGATGCCTGACTTTGTTCTTTATGTCTACCTTAAGTTCTTCCCACTTCATTTTGAGCATTTCCCCCTTTATCTGTGTAACTGTCAATCTGGCTTGCTGGTGGGGTATAAATGAATAGGAGTACTTGATAAATACTGAACTAGAATGTGCTCCTTTGGTTCTCTTGAAACTTGAAAGAAATGAAACTGCATGAAATGATGACTTTGAGCATCCTCAGTAACTAAAGTTTCTTTTTGTTTGTTTTAAAACCTCTATGTCCAACGTGGGGCTTGAACTCATGACCCTGAGACCAAGAGTCTCATGCTCTACTGACTGAGCCAGCCAGGCATCATGCCCCTCCCTTCCCTCCCAGTAATTGAGTTTATTTATTTTTATCTTTTTTTTTTAAGATTTTATTTACTTATTTGACAGATAGATCACAAGCAGGCAGAGAAGCAGACAGACAGAGAGGAGGAAGCAGGCTCCCTGCCTAGCAGAGAGCCTGATGTGGGGCTCGACCCCAGGACCCTGAGATCATGACCTGAGCCGAAGGCAGAGGCTTAACCCACTGAGCCACCCAGGTGCCCCTTATTTTTATCTTTTAAGATTTTATTTATTTATTTGATAGAGAGAGCACGAGATGGGAGAGGTCAGAGGGAGGAGACTCCCCACGGAGCAGGGAGCCCAATGTGGGGCTCGATCCCAGGACTCCGGGAACATGACCCGAGCTGAAGGCAGACGCTCAACCAACTGAGCCACCTAGCTGCCCTCCCCCACCCCCCGCCCCAGTAACTGGGTTTAAAAAATGTCTTGGTTTGGACGCCTGGGTGGCTCAGTCAGTTAAGCATTGGATTTCGGTTCAGGTCATGATCCCACGGTCCCAATGAGCCTGTCTAGGAGTCCCCGCTCAGCAAAGAGTCTGCTTCTCCCTCTCCTCCTTGCTCTGCGCCTCCCCCTGCTTGTGCTCTCTCTCTCTCAAATAAATAAATAAATAACATCTTTAAAAATATGGACTGGTTTAACAGTTATAAGGGAAGACGCGGCACCTCTGCTAGTTCCCTGGGAAATGACCAGTACAAACAAGATACCACTTCTCACCCAGCAGACTGGTAAAGATGAAACAGTCTGACAGTATCAAGTGATGGGCAGGACACGTGGAGATGGGAGTGTTCCCATCTCCACTGGCAGAAATGTCAATTGGTCCAGCCCCTTTGTAGTATCTAGCACAACTGAAAGAATGCCTCCTTTCACCCCAGCGATTCCATTTCTAGGTACACATCCTAGAGGAGCCCTTGCCACGCACACGTGCAGACAATACAACGTTCGTCCATTCGTAGGGGAATGGGTAAATTAGAGCGATCGTACAACTACAGCTGCAATGAGCTTGAGGCTAGGTATTCACTGTATCGTTCCAATTTTAGTATATGTGCTGCCGAAGCGAGCACAGAGGCTAGGTATTCATACGGATAATCCTAAAAGCATAAAGCTGAGCGAAAACAGCAAGTTGCAGGGTGACCTACAGTGTATGACAGCCATCTATTTAAATGAAGAAACATACCCACAAAAGCATACCTTGTATTATTCATGGATGGATATAGCTACGTATTTTTAAAAAGTGTCAACAGGGACGCCTGGGTGGCTCAGTCGGTGAAGTGTCTACCTTTGGCTCAGATCGTGGTCTCAGGGTCCTGGGATCGAGCCCCTCGGCGGGCTCCCTGCTCAGCGGGGAGTCTGCTTCTCCTTCTGCCTCTCACCCTGTTCTTGTGCTCTCTCAAATAAATAAATAAAATCTTAAAAAAATAGAAAAGTATTAAATAGGCCCCTGGAAGGTGGAGGGGGGAAGGGAATCGGAATGAATGGGACTTCTTTCTCTGGAAACTTTTATTTCTTTGTATTAAAAAAAGATACTTGAGGGGCGCCCGGGTGGCTCAATGGGTTAAAGCCTCTGCCTTCAGCTCGGGTCATGATCCCAGGGTCATGGGATGGAGCCCCGCATCGGGCTCTCTGCTCAGCAGGGAGCCTGCTTCCTCTTCTCTCTCTGCCTGCCTCTCTGCCTACTTGTGATCTCTGTCTGTCAAATAAATAAATAAAATCTTTTTAAAAATTGTTTAAGAAAAAGATACTTAAAGTATCTTTTATGCTGTCTTTCATGCTGTTACTTCAGGATGGTGGGTACATGGGCACTCTTCTTTGTGCTTCTTTACAGCATTATAATGTGGCCAAAAACGGCTTCGGGTGGACTTTTCCAAACGCAAGCCAGGAAGACTGTTGCGGTCCCTCTTTTTGGAAGCAGTCAAGACCAATCTCGGCAGAAATTGTTCGAAGGGCACTTTTACATGGTACACATTCCCTGCACAGGAGGCAAAGGAATTTTACTCCTTGCTGATGAGGACAAAATCAAGAAGGGCTTGGAAACCAGGAAAAATAGTATTTTCTGGGGCGCCTGGGTGGCTCAGTGGGTTAAGCCGCTGCCTTCGGCTCAGGTCATGATCTCGGGGTCCTGGGATCGAGTCCCGCGTCGGGCTCTCTGCTCAGCAGGGAGCCTGCTTCCCTCTCTCTCTCTCTGCCTGCCTCTCTATCTACTTGTGATCTCTGTCTGTCAAATAAATAAATAAAATCTTTAAAAAAAAAGTATTTTCTACTAGAGAATGGGATAGGGGAGAGGGAGAGGAATAGTGGGGGTTTGAGTAAAAGGAAAATGAACAGGGCTAGGCTAAAAAAAAGTATTATATCTTTTGCAAGATTTTATTTATTTGAGAGAGCAGGAGAGCACACATAAGTTGGGGGAGAAGGGTAGAGGGAGAGAGAGAAGCAGACTCCCCGCTGAACAGGGAGCCGGATGTGGGGCTCCATCCCAGGACCCTGGGCTCATGATCTGAGTCAAAGGCAGAAACTTAACGACTGAGTCACCCAGGCACGCTGTATCTTTTCAGACCATCCCCAGTTCTCTGGTTTTCAAGTCTCCCATAAGGAGGCGCATGTCCTGTTCCTTCAGCCTGGCAGCAAGCTGGGGCCCTCTGTGTGATAAATAAGA
The DNA here is from genome assembly GCF_922984935.1 of Meles meles. Taxonomy (NCBI): domain Eukaryota; kingdom Metazoa; phylum Chordata; class Mammalia; order Carnivora; family Mustelidae; genus Meles; species Meles meles. The sequence continues at coordinate 101,739,745 of NC_060087.1, read as the reverse complement.
CAAGTGGGTATTCAGGTGAAATCATTTAAGGAGTCCTAGGACCATCCCTTTGCTCCCAAGTAAACACTCAACGATCACAAGCATCTCTTTCAAGGGGTACCTGGGCGGCTCAGTTAAGCGTCTGCCTTCGGCTCAGTTAAGCGTCTGCCTTCAGCTCAGGTCATGATCCCAGGGTCCTGGAATCAAGCCCCGCGTCAGGTTCCCCACTCAGCAGGGAGTCTACTTCTCCCTCTCCCTCTGCCACTGCCCCTGCCCGTTCACTCTCTCTCTCTCCAATAACTAAAGTTTAAAAAAAAAAAAAAGATAAAAGCGTCTCTTTCAAGCAATAGGAAAGTCTTCATTTTGTCAAACTATTGTTGACTACTGTTAACTGCACTAATTGAAGCAGTCATAAAAGAAAAAAAAACAGTCATGAGTTAAACAGCTACTTCTGAAAGATGCAGGTCGCTAAAGCTGGCCCTCGCCAATGGGCCATTGGCCTGTCTCACCGCCTGCACACTTCCTTGTTCCTGCCTTTTCTCTCCCCCGGGGCCAGTCGAGTTGGAGGGGAGCCTGAGGGGGCAGGGGAGACAGAGGAAATGGACATGCTTGACCGGCCGGATGGTCTGCAGCCAGTTGGAACAATCCAGATGACGGTGGGAGTCTGAAATGCCAAAGAAACACCGTTCCTTCTCATTGCCTCGCTCTCTTCCCTATCCCGCTTGGCTACTTCCAGACTCATTTATCGAACTTCTACTATGCACTATGCACCAGACAACTGTGCTTGCACTCAGCAGAGGTCCTAACGGAGCTCTACAGTCCTGCGAAAGCAGCTGGTGGAGAGGGGCAATGGGAGAGGAACTAAGACCTAGGTTCTCGAACAACTTGATGGACGAGAGAATAGGAACCCTGTCTCACGGCAGGTTGGTTTATAAGGTCGGGTCTTACTATCAAACAGACAAAATTCCAAAGAACCAAAGCAAGCCCTTTCTTCTCAGACTCTTAGCCGGTAGAGACAGGGACCACCAGCCCTTCCCCTGGGAACCACAGAGTCAAGGCAGGTGTCCCTAATAGGCCTCAGTGATGTCATCCTGCCCGGCCCCGCCCTTTCAGCTCTTGTCTGATTGGCTGGGGCAGCAGTGTTCCCTTTTCTGCTCTTCCCCGCCCCCCTCCCCCACATGCACAGCTTTTCCCAAAAAGACTGGCTTAGCTGGTGAACAGCAGTAACCCCTTCCTTTCAGCCACAGGCTATCACACACACCCCGCCCCGCCCCCACCCCGGGTATCCAGAGTTAGAACTGCCACCCAGCGGAACACGAGCTCCTGGAGTGGTTATACAATAAGAAAGTGGGGCTGGTTCCGAACTATTCCAGAGCTGCAGGGACACCAACCAATGTTCATACAGCTCGACAAGCAGTTGTTCAGTAAAGCTGGAGGAAGGTCTACTGGTCGATGGATCTGACAGCCAGCCGCTGTGTTCCGCACTATTTATTGCCAGGGCCCAGGTCCTAATAGTCTCTACCCAGTGGACTTTTGATCATAAATCCAAGGGAGCAGACATATCAGCATCACAATGGTGGGCAGAGCCCTGGACTAAGAAGCCAGAAGACCCGTTTCCAGTTCCAGCTCTGCCATTAATTCTCTTTGGGGACAAGTCAATTAATCACTCCATTTCCTGAACATTCTCCATGTTTACGCTTTGTTCAAACCCCCGATCCTAGGCTGTATACCATTACCCTCAGCCAACTGTTTCTGCAAACTCACAGCCAGGAAAGAGTAGAGATGAGTCAGTGTAAGGATGGACCAAATGTATCATCTCTGAGTAGGAAGGCTAGCACCATGATTAGTCAACCACTTTGCTTTCTATGCCTAGCCATTCACTGAAATACTCCCTTTTAGTTTCCAGGAGGAGAATAATCTCACAGGAAACATTATTTGCAAACTTAGACCTGGGAACTCTCTCTTTCTTCCTCTCCCGGTCACCAGCCACCAGTCTGTGTCAGGTGCCCGCAGCTGCCACATGGACCAGTGCAACAGGTTCCTAACTGGCCCAGCCACCCTGGTCTTCCTCCTCTCTAGTCATCGTACCCTGCCACCAAGTGACGGTAATTCCTGTTGAGTTGCTCTAATTATCACCTCCCCACCACCACCACCTCCTCAAAAATCTCCCACAGCTAACATTGGCCACACTGAACGAAGTCCAAAGTCCTTAACCCGGCCCTCTGAGATCAAATTCCAACCCGCTTTTCTGGCTGGACTTCCTAATGCTGCTGTAGACACACCCTGTGTTCCAGTCCTGCCGCATGCCTGCCCACCTCTGTGCCTTGGCTCATGACGTTACCTATAATCTTTCTATCTTTTTCTCCATCTGTGCCCAGCAAACTCCTACGCATTCTCCCCAGACTAAACCCAGGTGGTTTTTCTCCTCTGTGAGGTCCTCACATCTTCTCTTCCTCATCAGAAGCGTGAATCTGTTTTCTTTTAAAGATTTCATTTCTGGGGCACCTAGGTGGCTCAAGTTGGTTGGGCATCTGCCTTTCAGCTCAGGCCATGATGCTGGAGTACCAGGACTGAGCATGGCATCAGGCTCCCCACTCAGTGGGGAGTCTCCTTCTCCCTCTGCCTCTCACCCCACTTGTGTTCTCTCTCTCCCTCTCTCAAATAAATGAATCAAATCTTTAAAAAAAAATAAAGATTTCATTTTTAAGTAATCTCTACACCTAATGTGGGGCTCGAACTCACAACCCCGAGATCAAGAGCTGCATGCTGTACTGATTGAGCCAGCCAGGCGTGCCAGAAACATGGATTTCTGTAGCACTCAGCCACAGGCTACAGACACAATAATCATCCATTCTTCTGTTCCACTGTAAGCCCTGTGGCCCCGGGAACACGTCCCTTTCGTCCCAGCAGGTACTTAAGGAGGCCTGGCTGAACACAGAGAGAGACGCAGCAGGGTGTAATAGAGTTATGGATTTGGAGGCAGAAGGTCAGCTGATGGGGCTCTCAGCCCTAGCACTGAGGAATGGTGGGGCCAGTCTGAGCCCAATTCTGTATCTGGAAAATGGGCATGATACTTCCCACCTGATGGACCTTACAGAAATCCAATGATGTGCACACACCTACTCAAGGGTAACTAAGCAGTGATGGCTACACTGATCAACTTGATTGCGGTGATCATTTCACCATGTATATGCACATCAAAACATCAAGTTTTACCCCTTAAATATATACTTTTTTTATAGGTCAAGGATATCTCAATTAGGCTGTTAACAAAGCCGAATGATGTCTATATACTAGGTAGTGTCGGGGCCAAGGGCAGGCCTCCCCATGATGGGCAACAATAGTGTGGTGGAGATTATCTTGAGCAGAAAACAATCAAGGCCCAAGACTCGGGCAGAAACTCTGACCTCCCCCCCAACAGCTTGAAAAGCCTTTAGAGGACCGGCTCCAGGAAGACAACGATGACCATCAATAAGGCAAGAATTAGGGGTGGTAGGGAGGAGTTTAGCAAAGAAGGTTAAAATTCCTCTGTGTTCCCTGTTTCTGAGTGGCCCAGCCACCACTTACCAAACATTTGCTCTCTTTCATCCTGCTGTGATTTGCATTCCTTCCCTTTGAAGTCCCAGACCCCTACCTCCTCCTTCTTCGCTCAGGACACCTATACCTCCTTTTGCCTGTCTTGGGAAACTCATGGGTGTGTGGATTGCCCACGCGGAGGAAATGAAGTTTGATTTTCTCCCGGGAGCCTGTCTCACGTCCATTGAATTCTTCGTCCGACTTGAAGAAGAACCTTGGACAGAGGAAAAGGTCCTCCTCTCAGGCGGTGATTACCCGACCAGCCATAATACTGAAACCTGCCTGTAAAGTTTGGCCTCCTAATCCTCGGCCTACATTCCAAAGGCAGATTTCCATACCACCTTGTGGAGAGAACTGTTTACAGACATCAAGCCAGCTGTTGCTGAGGAGGAAAGAGCCTGGAGACAAAGGTAGGATCTCCCTACCTTTCCTCCTCAGGGGCAGAGAAGGGAACTCCTCCCCAGCCTAGGTGAAATGTGGGCTGGCCAGGAGGACTCAAGTGAGAAGGAAAATTACATCCAGCTTGTCAGCTGCCTGGTGAGCCTTCCAGCACCAATGGTGAGAATCCTGACCGAGCCTCCAAGGGTTCAACTAGGTGGTGAAGACTGAGCTGTTTGTCTAATTCAAAGCCAAGGCCAGTCCTCAGAGTTGGCACTGTACCCACGGAATGAGGCACACAGGGACTCTCCCCTCAAGTCAGAAACATCCTCTCTTCCTGAAGCTCTGTCAGTACCATTTCATTCTTCTAGGCTTGTTTCAGTGAAAATGCAAATATCTCTGAGCTCTGAGGGACCTTTGAAGACTCATCTGGCATTTGCATGTTTAGATAGCTTTGGAAGAAGCAGCTGTTATTGGGAGAAGGTGAAAAATGCACAAAGAATGAGGCCAGTGGGCAGAGGGTAGGGTGAGGCAGTAAGGTGGGGGACCTCTGTTGGGCCCTAAAGGCCAAGCTTCATTGGTGGGGGGAGGGGGCTGAAAGCTGTGGCCTTTTGTGGCCATGGGTTGCCCCCCCCCGCCAAGCACTTTCCTCTGAGGCTTTGCCGACGAAGGCGCAACTGCACACACACACATCTTCCGAATGGTCTCTCTCCTGAGGCAGCCAAGGCAACATTTCCAAGTTAGTGGAGGGTGGGAATAGGCAGGAAGCCGTCCCTCCTGAGAGGTCTTCATTCCTTCCCTCCCCCAATCTCCTTTTGCCCCATTCCTCCTCCTCGCCCGTCCAACTCCGGGGAGCCTCTCCGCGCCTGGGGCTGTGCTCCGCAAAACGGCACCTGGCGGGCCAGGGAGCTCCGCAGTGCACCCCAGGGCCTGCGCAGGTGCCGCGTCCTGGCCCGACTGCCCCGAGGCCGAGCCCGGGAAGCAGGGCAGTGTCGCCCCCTCCCTTTGGCGTCCCCCCCCCCCCCCCCCCGCACCAGGGCCCGCCCGGCTCTTACTTGCGGTAGGCGGCGAGCTGCACGGCGCTGCAGGGGAAGAGGCGCAGGCACGCCACCGCGTTCCCCTTCCACAGGGCCCGGGGCCCCTCGGCGCGCCATACCCGGAGCCCCGCGGCCCACGGCCCCCGGGCCTGGCCCCGCGCGGCGCCGACCTGGGCCAGCACCGTGGCGAGCTCGAGCGGCGCGGTGAGGCTGAGGCTGAGCGCCCCCGCCACGCCCGCACACAGCAGCCGCTGGCCGCCCGTCAGCCGGCCGTCCCGCCGCCACGTCGCCATCGCGCCCCGGCCGCCCGGGCCCGGCACCCCCCCTCCCCACCCCGACCCCGGGGGACCGCGTGGCTCGGGACTGAGGCTCTCGGCGGGCTCCCGGCGGACGGCCCTGCCCGGCCCGGCCCGGCCCGGCGCGGCGCGCGGCTCGGGGCCCCGCCCGGCGTGGGGCGGGCCGCGGCGGGATCGGGAAGCCGGCTACTCGGCCGCGCGCGGGCTTCGGGGTTGGGGCTGGTGCTGGGGAGGCCGCCCCGGGGCCGAGGCCGCGCCCTTCCCCTGGGCTCTGCGGCGGGCGGCGTTCTGTGTGCCCTGGAGAATTCTAGGCCCCGCAGACTCTGCTTCTGGCTTCCAGTGTCTTCCGCCCTCCCCGACCCCCCCCCCCCGCCGCCTCCCCTCTCTTGTTTACCACCCCCCCTTCTCTCCTTCCACATTCCACCCCTGGCCTGGGCTCTCCTCCCTCCGATCTGTTATGTTCTGCCCCAAGAAGCAGCCCAGCCGTGCCAAGTGCGCAGGACAGGAGGGGAGAAGAAACCTCTCACGCCGCGGCACCGATCACACTTGTCCAGCGTTGGGCTTCCCGTGCGTGATCTCACTGAATCCTCAAGAGGGCCCTTAATGGGCAGTAGTCCTCAGCTCCTGCCCTCGTTTGGAGAGGCTCTGGCGGTGGTCTGGACCCTGGAATGTGCCTTGGCATCTTGGCAGCTCACCAGCTGTGTGACCTTGGGGGAGGTCACTCCAACCCCTCTCTGTGCCTCAGTTGCTTCATCTATAGTTTCTTCCTCTAGGGGTTGTTGTGAGGATTAAATGACCAGTGACACAGGTCAGCCCCAGCAAGAATTTCCAGTCCCCTTACAGGGCCTTCTAGACTGATTAAGAATCAGATTGACAGGAGGCAGATGAACAGGAGAAAATCAAATGGAATTTTATACATACGGGGAATCCACACAGACAGTGGACATTTCAAAGACAGGCCCGAACTAAAGGACAGGTGGGGAGGGGTTTGGGACTTCACAGAGGAATGCGCTTCCCGGAACAATGAAAAGAAGAGCAGATATCTGGGGCTGAGATGTGTGCCCTGCCAGACAGATGTGTCATTCAGATAAAATTGATCTCTGGTCATAACCCTTATTCTGGAAAAGACCCCCAGGGTAGATTCTTCTGTGCAGTTAAGGGAGGGTCAAACCCATCTTGGGGCAGCCAGCCCGTGGCCCCTTCAGCACTATGTCCGTAGCTCTGATTAGAACTATTTTGCAGAAGAGGAAGGCAAGACAGAGAGCTTGGCTTACCCTAGGTCACAGCTGCAAGGGGCAGTCGAGATTCAAATCTAGGTTGATTTTACACCAACCAGCGTCTGCACTACACATCCCTTATGACTGCAGAATGTAACTCAAGCAGGGAACTTCTCAGTGGCCCTGTCAGCTTAAGAGGACAATGGAGGCAAAGAAGGGCTGAGAGTGATTTGGCCAGAGTCCAAGAAGAATTTTGTTAAGTGAAACAGAATTCCAAGTGTCTCCCTGTCTCTGTTTTTGAAAAACCACCTTGATAGTAACAGTGCAAGGGAAAGGGGCCGTGAACAGTCTGTGAGGGCGAGACACCCCAGGCGCACCGTTGCTTTGAGGCTTATCTGGTTATTTCCTCCAACTGACTAACACACAGGATGATGATAAAGGAACCTTCTCTAGAAGGCGTCCCAGGGCCCAGATTCACAGGACTGGTTCTGACTCTGGATGCTTTGCTCTGCTTTCAAACATTGGAGAATGCTGACTTTTCATACTTCGTGACTTCTATCCTGCTGTCAGCGGACTTCCCAGCTGAGGGAGGTTGGAGAAAGGAGGCTTGTGACTGTGGACTTGAAGAGGCCTTGAACTGGAACCTGGAGCCAACAATAACAGGACCTTCAGGTAGCACTTTGTCCTAAAGCTCCTCTCGCCCTAAGAATGGAAAAGTTGATGCAGCCACCCCATTGTATGGAGACTGGCTCAAGTCCCTTGTTTTCCTTTTGTTGCAAGGCAGCCTGTGTGAGGGGGTTAACTGCCCCCATCCTGGGGACCGGGTATGGACATGCTTTTCCTTAGCAATGCTATTCTTTGCTGTTCCGCATGAATAAGATTGTTCCGGTGAACCAGACGCAAGAACCATTTTTACTTTTCATAGCTGTGGGCCAGGAGAAATCAGAAGCTGGTGGTTTAAAGTAAAAATGTATATATTTGTTTTGCTATAGGTTCAACAGTTAAAATGAGTAACAGGGAAGTGTATAGTTGTTGCCTTCTGTCTTTTCCTAGTAGGGCGCTAATGGAATGAGGTGTGTTCCTATTCTCAGCGAGAGCCTTATTTATTTGCTAACCATAGAGAACATTATGTATATTCATCTTAAACATAAATCACTTCCTGAGCATGTCCCGTATTTAGACGATGCCTTGGGGACTCAGGCTAACTTTAACTGCTTGTTTTGCACACTTGGTGAAAAGTCGGTGAAGAAACACAGCAGGTTAAGGATCCACAACTTTGAAAAAGGTACAAGATGTGAAACTGGGGTACTCTGTTAAAAATAAATGTATGAGGGGCTCATGGGTGGCTCAGTCATTTAACTGTCTGCCTTCGGCTCAGGTCATGATCCCAGAGTCCTGGGATCAGGTTCCATGTCAGGCTCCCTGCTCAGTGGGGAGTCTGCTTCTCCCTCTCCCTCTGCCCCCCACTCGGGCTCTCTCTCTCAAATAAATAACATCTTAAAAAAATAAATGTGTGGGGGGCTTGGGTGGCTCAGTGGGTTAAAGCCTCTGCCTTCGGCTCAGGTCATGATCCCAGGGTCCTGGGATCGAGCCCCACATCGGGCTCTCTGCTCCGCAGGGAGCCTGCTTCCTCCTCTCTCTCTGCCTACCTCTCTGCCTAGTTGTGATTTCTCTCTGTCAAATAAATAAAAATATTAAAAAAAATAAATAAATGTGTGATTACTTTAAGAAAAGGATGCAGGGGCTCCTGGGTGGCTCAGATGGTTAAGCCTCTGCCTTCAGCTCAGGTCATGACCTTGGGGTCCTGGGCTCGAGCCCCCACATTGGGTTTCCTGCTCAGCGGGAAGCCTGCTTCTCCCTCTCCCACTCTCCCTGCTTGTGTTCTTTCTCTCGCTGTCTCTCTCTCTCTGTCAAATAAATAAATAAAATCTTTAAAAAAATAAATTAATTTATTAAAAAAAGATGTGGAGGGTACCTTCTTAGTTGGTGGAGCACTAACTCCTGATGGGGGTGGGGGGTGGGAGGTTGTTAAGTTCGAGCCCCATGTTGGGTGTAGAGATTACTTTAAAATAAAAATTTTAAAAGGAGGCAGTTAATAAAACAAACAAGCTGAGTAGTAATTCAACAGAAGGAGAAAGGTGGCTGGCTGACTGAAGGCACTAGGCCGTCTCCTGTCACCCTGGTCCCGCCTTGGGAGATGCTAATAGTTTTAAATTCAACTGTCATTCTTCACTTTCTCTTCTAAGTGATATCCTTTCTCCACTGTACTGTTAAAAAAAAATTCAACCAAATAATCTTGAAGATCTAATTGGCTTTCTTTCTTTTCTTTTTTTGGGGGAGGGGGAGAGAACATGCGTGACAGCGTGAGCAGCAAGCAGAGGGAGAGAGAGAGAATCTTAAGCAGGCTCCACGCCTGAGACCCCTGAGATCATGACCTGAGCTGAAATTAAGAGTTGGACACTTAACCCACGGAGCCACCCAGGTGCCCCCAAGTGATTCTTCTTTCTTAAGTGATTCTTTTTTAAAAGATTTATTTATTTATTTAACAGAGATCACAAGTAGGCAGAGAGGCAGGCAGAGGGGAGTGGGGGAAGCAGGCTCCCCGCTGAGCAGAGAGCCTGATGCGGGGCTCGATTCCAGGACCCTGGGATCATGACCTGAGCCGAAGGCAGAGGCTTTAACCCACTGAGCCACCCAGGTGCCCCTCTTAAGTGATTCTTAAAAAAGCATTGATTTATTTGAGAGAGAGGGTGTGCACCAGCAGGGGGTTGGGACAGAGGGAGAAACAGGCTCCCCGCCAAGCCAAGAGCCTGACCCGGGGATCCTGACCTGAGCTGAAGGCAACGATGCTTAACTGACTGAGCCACCCAGGCACCTCTCTTAGGCGATTCTGGAATAGCGTTACACTCCCTGTGGCAAGTAGAGAGGCTCATAGGAACTCTATGGAAGTAGAAGGTAGTTCTGGGCAGGAGGGTGGTGTGGCAAAAAGTTATTAGCAAAAGAAAAGAAAGGATCAGTTTAGGCTGGGACAGCTGCTTTTGGCTGGAAGGGAATGGTGGGGTGTTTATCATGCAGATTACATTACTAGTGCTGATAAGGACTTTCCAGATTGTTAAAAAAGTCACATTCCTGGGAGAGGTGGAAACATTAAATTTTGGTGGGCCAAAAAAAAAAATTAGGCGGGCCATCCTGGGGTTGGGGGGGGACTCCAATTTGCACTTGCTTTTCTTTTCATTTCCTTTTTCTTTTTAAACAATACATTGGCTTAGTTCGACTTGCTGATGTTCCTCAGGTTTTAGTTTATCTTGCTATAATTATACCAATGTTGGTGGATTCCTGCTTTTTAAATTTGTCTTTTATTCTTCGGCCTTATGGAATTTTGCAAATTACAAAAGGACTAAATAGCTGTCGACACCAAGACAGATGGTACAGAAGTGTGTTCGAGAGAGTTAGGTGCCCCTGCACGTGCTATGGGGTGACCAGTGGTTAGGACTTGGCGGGCCATTTTCTTCCTGTTCAAATACTCGTTTATATGGGGGTTTCCCCTCCCTCCCTCCCTTCGTTCCTTCCTTCTCTTAAAAATGGAGTCACTTATGCTAAACCACACCAGAACCTGGAACCTAATCTCACTGCAGTTTCCCCGATTCTCCCAGAAATGTGATCTTTAGCCAGACAGCCTGAAATTTTTCTGGTCAGCTGCATTAGGGAGTAATCTGCCGCCCATGGACCCTTCCATCCCCCTTAGGAGGGCTGCCTTGCCTAAAACAATGCATTCTTATTAATACCGCCCTACTGGGGCACCTGCGTGGCTCAGTGGGTTAAGCCGCTGCCTTTGGCTCAGGTCATGATCTCAGGGTCCTGGGATCGAGTCCCGCAACGGGCTCTCTGCTCAGCAGGGAGCATGCGTCCCTCTCTCTCTCTCTCTGCCTGCCTCTCTGCCTACTTGTGATTGCTCTCTGTCAAATAAATAAATAAAATCTTTTAAAAAATAATACCACCCTACTCACCTCTGCCTTGAAAACCCTTTTCTTTTTCTTTTTTTTTAAATTATTTATTTATTTGTCTGACAGACAGAGATCACAAGCCGGCAGAGAGAGAGGAGGAAGCAGGCTCCCCGCCGAGCAGAGAGCCTGATGTGGGGCTCCATCCCAGGACCCTGGGATCATGACCTGAGTGGAAGGCAGAGGCCTTAACCCACTGAGCCACCCAGGCGCCCTGAAAACCCTTTTCTTTTCGGCAGCTCAGTGGAGCTCCTTACTAGTTGCCAGATGGGATGCTGCCCAGTTTGGGAATCACTGGATAAAGCCAATTTGATCTTTAAATTTACTCTGCTGAATTTTTATTATTGAATCTTCCCTCCTTTTATCATTGAAGCTTCTCTCCTTCTCTCCTTCCCTTCCCCTCCCCTCCCTCCCTCCCTTTCTTTCTTTCTTTCTTTCTTTTAAACAAAAATGAGATAATACCTGTTATCTCTAGAAAAGGAGACTGGGAGACCTAGGAACAGAGGTCTGAGGGAGATTGCCTTTTGACCCACGTCCCTTTGTGTTATACTGCCCCCAAGACAGGTCCCTTTGGCCAGCAGGTTATGCTGAGATAAAAACAATCAAGGCCCTGAGGATTCTGGAAGAAACTTTGACCTTCCCCCCAAAACTGCCTAAAAGAATTTAGATTAGGGGACTGCCCCTGGAAGGGAGCTATCGCCCTGGACACCTACATTATAATATGAACTTCGTGTGGTGGACAGGAAGGAATTCAGCAAGGCCTGTTTGACCAAAATCCTCTCTGTCCCATTGTTTCTGGAGGGTAAACATTTGTTTACCAAACCTTTGCTCTTTTTCATTCTTCCTGAGTTGCCTCCCTTACCTTTGAAGTCTCAGGCCCCATCCCTCTTTCCCTTAGTTCAGGATGATCTCATGTTGCCTGACTGTCTTTGGAATCTCAAGGGTGTGTGGATTCCCTGTGCACACGAAATTAAATTTGATTTTCTCCCGTCAATTTGTCTCATGTCAATTTGATTCTTAGTCCAGCTAGAAGAATGCCAGAGGGCAGAGGTAATTTTTCCTTCCCCACAGTGCTGTTGGCGTCCCCCCTCTTTTCTTTCTGCAGGTTAAAAAAAATTTCTTTATCAATAATAGTTTAAAAAAAAAAGCCAAAAAACCGTCTCGTCCATCATCAGTTTCCTCTGAAGAATTCCCATTAGGTACAGTGTTTTCTGAAACATTTGCTCTGTTATGGGGAGGGGTTGGTTTTTGAAATGTTGGACAGCTCCCCGTGAGGTTCGGAATGAAACAAAATGGGACCTACTTTCTCTTTACATGGTACTTGCATCCCTTGGAAAATTCTTTGTACAGAAACACTGTGCAAAAAAATGTATTTTCTCTTTAAGAGTTAGGCAGAGTTAAACTCTCAGCTCCGATAATTATTAACAGCTCTCCCCCTACACACAGGTCTGGTTGGGTCTATGAAAGTCACGAAGGACGCAGGACATTCTTAAGCATTGTAGATGTGCACCATCTCAGCGTTTGCCCACTAGCCAGCAGAGTACCCCAATCATTGTGGCATCCCCTCCCCCGATTTTCAGAATGCCCCCTGGAAGGCAAGGCCATTCCTCTTGAGAACCACGGTGCGAGCTGCTGCTCGGCGCTTGGAAAGTTCTTTCCCCTGATGTTTGCCGAACTGGTTCCTTCTTGTCACTTAGAGCTCTGCTGAAATGTTTCGGCCTACAGAGGCCCCGATCACTCTGCCACATTGCCCTGTTTGAATTCTCTGTAGAGCATTTATCTCTGTCTCCTGCTTTTCTTTTCTTCCCCTGTGCCTGGAATGCTGGTTGACACGTAGTTCTCTGCAAGCTTTAGTCACAGGAAGGGAAAACGGAAGGGAGGGACGGGGTCTCTTTCTCCGTTGTCCAATTTGGCACAGACTGACACAATGTCTTCATGAAATTTTTTAGGTCAGGTGTGATAAATAGCCAAAGATTAGCTTACTTCCCAAGATCAGCGGATTCCTCAGTTTGCAATGAGTAATATTCAGCCTTGTCAGAATTGGCAATTCGCCCTTTTACGTTGAGAGCCACATCTGTAATTCTCGAGTGAACTGGTATCTGACAGAGCCGCGTGCTTTCTCCCCAGCCATCATTTCCACCATGTCTTCAGCAGCCATTTGGGCAAGGGTGTCAAGGGTGAATGACGTCAGCATCTCTAACATTTGCAGTGAAATAGAAACACCAGAGGGGCACCTGGCTGGTTCAGTCCATGGAGCATGTGACTCTTGATCTTGGGGTTGTGGGTTCAAGCCCCGTGTTGGGTGTAGAGATGATTTAAATAAATAAACTTAAAAAAATATATAGGGCCCCCCAGGTGGTGCTGTTAATTGGGTGTCTGACTCTCGGTTTTGGCTCAGGTCATGGTCTCAGGGTAGTGAGATCAAGCCCCACTTCGGGCTCCGTGCTCAGCATGGGGTTGGCTTGGGATTCTCTCTCCTTCTCCCTGTGCCCCTCCTGCTCATGCTCTCTCTCTAATGAAGAAATAAATCTAAAACAAACAAGTAAATACACCACGGAACGTGGCTTCCATGACTTTTTGCATTTTTATCCCTTGGCACATGGTATTTAACTTCAGGTGATGCTCAAATATCCTTCCACTCTGCGTCAAAAGTCTTGACGATGTTTGAAGCAGGAAGGTTTCATATTGAAATGTGTGAGCCTTTTTGTTCATTCCTTCAATCACTCATTTATTTGTTCCACAGATTTATCACAAAACTTACTCTATATCAGGAACTATGCTGTCACATAATGGAATTTAATTAGCTCCCATTACCAGGCCATAGTCATCCAAATTCAATTTTTTTTTTTATGGTAGTCCCGTGATCCTTTTAGTTCCCTGGCTGCTGGTGTTTTTACAACTCTAAGAGATGGTCCAGGTGATAGAGTGATAATACATCTCTAGTGCCTATTTGAAGACCTAGTGTCAGCGCAAAAAGCCTGTGTCTCGGCTCTTAGCACAGGGCTAATAAAGGATGAGAGATCAGTGCCCCAAGTGAAAGCTGAAAACAGCTTTATTAAGGACAGTGCACTCTCAAGGTGGGAGAGCAAGAGCGCCAGGCCCGGAGGGGTGGTAATTGGCCTGAGGCTACAGGGGTCCTTTCCTTTTATGTGAGTGGAGTCTTGTCTCTATGGAGGCTGCAGCCAGTCACTTGCAGGACCCCTCCCACAGGTTGGGAGGGGAAGTTTTTGACCCTACAAGGTTTGTATGGCAGGCTTTCCCGGCGGAGGGGGGCTATAACCACAGTGCAAATGCATTATAATGAGTCTGGGGGTCACCCTGGGGTGGCGGTGGGAAAGGAAAGCGCATGCTCTCTGCACCCGTGGCTCTTGGTCCATTAGCCCTGAGTCTCGGAAGGCACAAGGTCAAGATGTTGTGCCCTTGTACTTCTAAGAGTAACTTATTGATCACTGTCCTTGCCTTTAGCTCATGTCTAACCAACTGCCTACACTAAACTCATCACATTTTTAGAAGGTTTTTTTAAAAAGATTTTATTTATTTATTTGACAGAGAGAGAAAGAGAGAGAGCAGGGGGAGTGGGAGAGGGAGAAGCAGGCTCCCCACAGAACAGGGAACCCGATATTGGACTTGATCCCAGGACTCTGGGATCATGACCTGAGCCAAAGGCAGATGCTTAACCCACTGAGCCACCCAGGCGCCCCAAGACTGGCTTCTTTCATTCGGCGTGATGCTTCTCCAATTCATTCATGTTGTTGTGTTTGCCAGTAGTTTCTTCCTATTTATTGCTGAGTACTATCCCATTGTGTGGATGTACCACTGTGTGTTTATTCATTTGTCCATTGGTGATTTGGGCCGATTCCAGTTTGGAGTTATTACGAATAAAGCGTCCAGGAATATGTGTGTATAGGTGTTTGTATGAAAATGTCTCCCTTTATTACACAAAAGGTAACATTCTGTAGATATAATCTTTGGCACTTGGCTTTTTACACTGGATGCTATATGAAGCACAAGACTAATTCCTAATAAAAAATGCTACATGCCTTTATATGCTTCCTGTACTAAAGGTTGACCAGCTTCTGGAAATCATGTGTTGATGTTACCAATGAAATGAATGCATTGAGGTATATAAGTCTTCAAGATACAAGGCCTCATACTGGCACTCCGTGCTGGGCTTTTGAAGTGCTTCCCAAAATGACTGTGGTCATTGGCAATGAGCAGATTTTGGAAACAAGGAGCCAGGGTGCTGGATGGTTGACCAGATGGACGTTGAAATCACTGAAAAGACGGGAGAAGTTGAGTCAAAGAGGGCAGACAGTGAGCCCAGGACTAAAGCCTTCAGGAATGAGGGCAGTGACCGGGAGGGTGACAAGACTACCGCCAGGACGAGGAAGAGGGAAGAGGGAGCCAAGGAGGAGCCAGAGGTTTCTCAAGAGTGAGGACGTGGGGCTCCTGTGTGGCTCAATCATTGGGCATCTGGCTTTGGCTTGGGTTGTGATCCAAGGGTCCTGGGGTTGAGCCCCTGCATCAGGCTCCCTGCTCAATGGGAAGCCTGCTTCTCCCTCTGCCTCTCCTCCTGCTTGTGTTCCCTGTCTTGCTGTGTCTCTGTCAATTAAATAAATAAAATCTTTAAAAATAAAAGAGTAGGGGGGAGCAAAGACCTAAGGTGGCTTTGGGGAGCAAGGAGAGCCCCAACTTCATGTCATGCACTGAGCTGTGCGGTGATGAGAGAATAGATAGCCTGCACTTCAGCGGGTCAGCAGACAGCCAAGATTTCAGTTACAGCAGGATGTGGAGGGAACATCCCAAGGAGAGGTTCAAGCCTCTAGGGACTTAGCGCATCACAGATGGGGAGTTCTAACCTTAACCTAGCCCTAACCCTAACTTAACCCTCGTCCTCACTCTCGCCTTCTGGTAAGGTCCAGCTGTAGGAGTGTAAAATGTCCCTTCACCTCCAGGCAGCTGGTGTTGGTGGCAACAGTGAAGGTAGCAGCTAGCCACTGTGAGCCACGTGGCCCTGTGCTACTGGGGCACTGGGAATGGCTTTCATGGTCTCTTCTGGGTGTTCTCCAAGACTGGGGCCCGATGGCTTAGTGTGGGTTCACAGAGCTGAGCTCCTCCTGCAAGTGGGACATGTTTGGTTCTGATGTTCAATGTCCCGACTAGAGACTAGCCCGATCTACCACCGTAATTGCCAGGCTGCTGCTATTTTGCACATAGTTTGCTGAGGTTTGTTGCCCTTAAAAGATGCTCTGGTACTGCCACTGTGCTCGGTCAAGTGTCTCTCTCTGTCAAATAAATAAATAAAGTCTTTAGAAAAAAAAAGATGTCAAAGAGAAAGACTGAAAGTGATGTAGAAAGTATGAAGCATGTTGGAGCTCTGGTCAACCCAACTGGAGGGCCCATTTCCCATACTCAAGATGCTACACCAACAGCAGAGTCCATTATGGTGGAGATGAAGTGCTGACACCTGTGTGCTCCTGTTTCCTTCCCAACTTCCCCTTCAGCCAAGTGGGGCCACGTGGTTTCGTTTGGGCCAATGGCATGTGGGGCGGAATTGAAAGCTGCCACTTCCGGGCTGCACCCGTGCAATAGCCCTCATAATTTTCCGTGCTGAGACCCTGTTGGGGCAGCTGCAAGCAAAAGACTCTGAAATGGCCGAGTGAAATATGAGGAACCTGGGTTCCTGAACTTGCCACTTGGAGGAAGCCTACCCGGGGGTGCTGTTCACAGAGGAACCAACTCCTGGGACTTGGTGTGTGTGAGGAATCAGTCTTTGTGTTATGCCACTGGTGTTTTAGAGTTTGTTTCTTTGTTTAAAGATATTTTATTTATTTATTTGAGAGAAAGAAGGAGGAAACAGGAGCATGAGTAGGGAGGGGATGGGCAGAGGCAGAGGGAGAAGCAGACTCCCCGCTGAGCAGGAAGGCAGATGCGGGGCTTGATCCCAGGACCCTGGGATCATGACCTGAGCTGAAGGCAGATGCTTAACTGACCGAACCACCCAGGCGCCCCTCAGACTAACAGCAACACACAGTTGTCCCCGAGAAGCCCTCTCCACCCAAGTTACCTGTGAAGAAACACGGGAAGCACTTAATCCCTGTCAGTCACGTTAAGAACTTTCCCCCCTAAGCTTTGTGATGAGGTGGGCAATGACTCTAAATTACTGCTTTTGCACTGATTTTTCTAAGGAAATGTCGCTTAACTATTTGAGCTTTAGAAAAATCTGTGTCTTTTGGAGGGAGGGAGCTTCTTCGATTTGAATAATCATAGGCATGAGGAGGACTGACTTTGAACAACCCCAGGTGATGACAAGCTTCATCAGTACCATGCCATGCAAGAGAAATGGAATGCTAGGGTGGCAAAAGCTGTAACCTTAGCACGTACGCCTTGCTGAAGCTGAGGAGTTTGGGGTGTGGAATGGTTTTCATGGTCTGAATGAACCTAATTTTGAATTCAACTGAGGAACTTGCTGTGAACATTTTGATCTTAATGAAGAGACTCTCAAAATGCTTGATTAAGGGTCTTCTACAGAATTTCTCTAAAGTGGATGGCAGTGGTGAGTGGCTAATTGTGCCAATTTGGGTCCTCCAGGAAGCAGATGCTAATATGGACTTAGGAATGCAAGATGTTGACTGGGGACAATGCTTGTGAAAGATATGAGGGCAGAGAGCAAGAATGGGCAGGGAAAGCCCTTAGACCCTAATGCAGATCTGCTCCACATGCAAGGGACCGGGAGGAGGGGAGATGGGCAGAATTGCCTTAGACTGCAAGGCAGTTGGGACAAAGCCTTGGTTAACCCAATGAGGAGTTCTGGGAAAAAGACCACCTGTTAGAAGAGTCCCATGTTGGGCAGAAGCAGCTCAGCCCTGGTACTGCCACTGTGCTCGGTCATGGGCTAGAACCTTCCAGAAGAACACATGGTCTTGTCAGGAACATGGCAGCTGATCTTGCCAGGTGCCATAGTAGGAGGCTGTCAGTGAACAGTGCCCCTCAGATACATGGCAAACTCTTTCCCGAAGGGAGGTCCAGCGTGCAGCTCGATTCCTGCCACCATCCTCCCTTGGTGCCGCATGGACTCACTTCTCCAAACCCGTTCGACGTTCCTGTGGACTTCTCTTCCTGAGGAGGAACCCGGAAGAGGTGAGTGCAAAGTACTACACCTTGCTGTAGCTGCCCTCAGTGCAGCCACTGGTTCTCATCTTCTCCTTTCTCAAATATGTTTTTGATACCTGTACTGATTTTCTGTCTACTTGACCTACAGTTACCAACCAAAGGGTGTTGAGGTCTCCAGTTTACAATAGTTGATGTGTTTATTTTTTTCTTGTAGTTCTGTCAGTGTTTGCCTCATTTATTTTGACGCGCTGTTAGGTGTAGATACATTCAGGATCGTTAAGAATTCTCCGTTGTTGGGGGCACCTGGGTGGCTCAGTCGGTTGGGTGTCTCACTCCCGATTTTGGTTCAGGTCTTGATCCTTGGGGTCCAGGGATCGATCCCCGTGTCTGTGCTCAGTGGGGAGTCTGCCTGAGTTTCTCCCTTTCCCTCTGCCCCTTACCCCTGCTCTCTCTCTTTCTCTCTCTCTAAAATCAATCAATCTATCAATCAATCTTTAGAAAAGAGAATTTTCAATTGTTGAGAATTGACCCTTTATGATCAGGTAATGCTCCTCTTCTCCCCCTACCTTTTTTTTTTTTTAAAAAAGAAGCCATTCTTCCTTTTTTTTTTTTAAGATTTTATTTTTGAGTAATTTCCACACCCAACATGGGGCTTCAAGCTACCACCCTGAGATCAAGATCACGTGCTCCATGGGCTGAGCCAGCCAGGCGCCCCTCTTTTTTTTCTGGGTGTGTTTGTAAGGGTGTTTCTGCATGAAGTTAACATATTTTGGGGTCTTTAAATAGTTTTTGCCTTAATTCCAGTGTAGTTAACATATGGTGTTATATTAGTTTCAGGTGTACAGTCTAGTGATTCAACAATTACACACAATAACCCGCGCTCATTAGGACAAGCGCCCTCCTTCATCCCCATCACCTATTTCCCCCATCCCCTGAGCCTCATCCCCGCCGGTAACCATCAGTGTGTTCTGTAGAGCTAAGAGTCTGTTTCTTGGTTTGTCTGTCTCTCTTTTCCCCACTTTGCTCCATTGTTTTGTTTCTTAAATTCCACATGTGAGTGAAATCATGTGGTATTTGTCTTTCTCTGACTCATTTTTCATTATATTCTCTAGCTCCATCCATGTTGTTGCAAATGGCAAGACTTCATTCTTTTTTGTGGCTGAATAATGTTCCATTGCGTCTATATGTACCATGTCTTCTTTATCTGCTCATCAATTGATGGACACTTGGGCTGCTTCCATATCTTGGCTACTGTAAATAATGCTGCAGTAAACTTAGGGAGGGATGTATCCCTTTGAATCAGTGTTTTTGTATTCTTTGGGTAAATACCCAATTGTGTGATTGCTGGATCATAGGGTTCTATTTTTAGATTTTAAGGAATCTCCACACTGTTTTCCACAGTGGATGCACTAGTTTGCATTCCCACCAACAGTGCAAGAGGGTTCCCCTTTAGGGTTCCCCTTCTTCAGCATCCTCGCCAACACCTGTTGTTCCTTGTGTTGTTGATGTTAGCCATTCTGACAGGTGTGAAGTGATACTGCACTGTGGTTTTGATTTGTGTTTCCCTGAGGGTGAGTGATGATGACCATCTTTTCATGTGTCTTTTGGCCATCTGGATGTCTTCTTTGGAGAAATATCTGTTCGTGTCTTCTGCCCACTTTTTAATTTTAATTCTCAATTGTTGAGAATTGACCCTTTACTGTTAGGTAATGCTCCTCATTTCTGGTAGTATTCCTTGTTCTGAAGCCTACTTTGATAATAACACAGATACTCTACTTGTCTCTTGGTTAATGTTTTCCTGCCATTTGAATTTTTAACCTATCTGTGTCTTTGCATTTAAAGTGGGTTTCTTATAGACAACCTATATTTGGGTCTGTTTTCTTTTTTTTAATTTACTCCAACAACCTCTGTCTTTTATTTTTTTTAAGATTTTATTTATTTATTTGACAGACAAGTAGGCAGAGAGGTAGGCAGAGAGAGAGGAGGAAGCAAGCTCCCCGCTGAGCAGAGAGCCTGATGCAGGGCTCGATCCCAGGACTCTGGGATCATGACCTGAGCTGAAGACAGAGGCTTTAACCCACTGAGCCACCCAGGTGCCCCTCTGTCTTTTATTTTTTATTTATTTATTTTTTAAAAGATTTTATTTATTTATTTGACAGACAGAGATGACAAGTAGGCAGAGAGGCAGGCAGAGAGAGAGGAGGAAGCAGGTTCCCTGTTGAGCAGAGAGCCCAGTGTGGGGCTCGATCCCAGGACCCTGGGATCATGATCTGAGCTGAAGGCAGAGGCTTTAACCCACTGAGCCTCCCAGGTGCCCCTATTTTTTAAATAAATATTTTAAAAAATATTTTATTTATCTATTTGACAGAGTGAGAGAGCACAGAAGGGGAGCAGTAGAAGGAGAGGGAGAAGCAGCCTCCCTGCTGAGCAGAGAGCCCAATGTGGGATTCGATCCCAGGACCCTGGGATCATGACCTGAGCCAAAGGCATATATTTAACGACTGAGCCACTCAGGTGCCCCAGTATCTGTCTTTTAATTGGTGGCTTCAGGTCATTCTCATTTAAAGTGATTATTGATATAGTTAGGTTAATATCTGCATCTTTGTAACTGTTCTCTATTTATTGCATTTCTTCTTCCCACCCTCTTTTTCTGTCTTTTTATGGTTGCAGTTGAGCTTTTTTTTTTCTTAAGGCTTTATTTTTTAAGTCATCTCTACACCCAACGTGGGGCTCTAACTTACAACCCAGAGATCAAGAGTTGCACGCTCTACTGACCGAGCTGGCCAGGCGCTCATATGGCATACATTTTTTTTTAAAGATTTTATTTATTTGACAGAGACACAGTGAGAGAGGGAACACAAGCAGGGGGAGTGGGAGAAGGAGAAGCAGGCTTCTCGCTGAGCAGGGAGCGCGATGCAGGGCTCAATCCCAGGACCCCGGGACCACGACCTGAGCTGAAGGCAGACTCCTAACGACTGAGCCACCCAGGCACCCATGGCATACATTTTTAACGAATCTAAGTCTCCCTTCAAATAATATTGTACGGCTTAATGTGTAGGGCAGGTACCTTGTAACAGAGTCTTTTTGATTCCTACCCACATCCCTCCAGCCTCCCCAAGGGCCCTGACCGCAGCTGTAGCTTGTAGTTCAACGTGACTCCTGCTGTGCCCCTGGCGGGAGTGTGTCCCCTTTGGGAGCATCTTACACTGCAGATCTCAAAATACTGGGGCCTGAAAGTACAGTATTGCCTCCCCAGGAAGCTGTTGGGAATGAATGTATATGGAGTCACTTCTGCGTCCACCCCTTAGTCCCTGCACCCACGTGTTTTTCCCCTTGGGGCGGAGGCGTCCTATAGAGGTCTCTAAGTTAGCATTCACACTGGGTCCTGGAGGACGGTAGCTCATCCTGGCAGCATTTGACTTCTCAGCTGCTGCTTTAGCTGCATCTTTGGCAGGACACTCCATTGCTTTATCGAGTCAGCCACTTCTGAGTCGTGTGGCAGGTGCCATGCCCAGAGTGTCCTGGGGTCAACAGGCACACTCCCACACTTCCTATGCTTTGAAGTGAGTTCCTGGTCAGATGCTGTGCTGGGTCAGATTCCAGGGTGTAGATCGGGCATTCCTTAAGTCCCTGGACAGTGGCTCTGGCTGAGGTCCTGCACGCAGGAAAGGCAAAACCATGCCTGGCATAAGTGTCCGTTTCCGTGAGAACGAAGGGCTGCTCCTTCCTGGATGGAGGAAGTCCCATTATCCCTGTTGCTAGTCCTGAGCCCGGCTCTGTGATTGCCTCTCCCGCCACCTGCCCTGACCCACAGAGGAGGGGCACAGGAACTGCTCAGTGCTGTTGGCGCCCTTCTCACCAGCACATTCCTGATGGCCTTGGTGAACAGTGGGCTCGGGACAATCGAGTCCTCCAGCACGTGTTCTGGCCTCATATAACTTCTCTACTGCAACATGCCCACTGCTTTGAGCCTTCTGATCACTGCCTGTCCTGGCAGTTCAGGTATTTCTACCCAGCTGAGTGTCAGCCAACAAGTTTTCCTTGCTTCTAGGAGCCATCCTAGCCATGGGTTTGTGTCACTGTTCAGGATCCTTGCCGGGGTGTCAGATTCCTCTGTATCCCAGGGGAATAGTCCTATACTTATAAACTATATTTTATCCAACTTTATGTTCTACCTCCCTATTTCATACCTGGAACCCCTTGCTCGAGAGACACTTTAGATCTCTGGTCATTCAAGTCCTATCGTCATCTAAATGTCCCCCCTCTCCCCAGGGTAGAATCACCCAAGTAATGGTCATAAGTCCTGGCAGGGAGGAACTTGAAGTATTTTTTTAAATTTTAATTCCAGTATAATTAACGGTGTTATATTTGTTTCAGGTGTATAATATAGTGATTCAACAATTCTATACATTACTCAGTGCTCATCATGATTAAGTGTGCTCTTAATCCCCGTCACCTGTTTCCCCTGTCCCCTACCCACCTTCCCTCTGGTAACCATCAGTCGGTCCTCTATAGGTGAAGAGTATGTTTTTGAGTTTGTCTCTTTTTCTCTTTGTTTTCTTAAATTCCACATATGAGTGAAATCATGTGGCATTTGTCTTTCTTTGACTTACTTCACTTAGCATTACACTCTCTAGCTCCATCCATGTTGTTTCTTGTATTTTTGGTTTTAGCCATTCTGACAGATATGAGGTGATACGTCATTGTGGTTTTGATTTCCATTGCTCTGATGTTGAGCAATATTGAGCATCTTTTCATGTGTCTGTTGGCCATCTGTATGTCTTCTTTGTAGAAATGTCTGTCCATGTCTTTGGTCCATTAAAAAAAAAGATTTGTTTATTTATTTCAGAGAGAACAAGCGGGGAGAGGGAGAGACTCTCAAGCAGACTCCCCGCTGAGTGCAGACCCTGACGCAGGGCTCGATCTCACCACCCTGAGATCATGACCTGAGCCAACATCAAGAGTCGGACGCCCAACCCACTGAGCAACCTGGGCACCCCTTCTGTCCACTTCTTGATTGGATTATTTGTTTTTTTCATGTTGAGTTGTATACGTTCTTTATATACTTTGGATTCTAACCCTTTATTGGATATGTCATTCGCAAATATCTTCTCCCATTCTATAGGTTTTCTTTAAGTTTTTTGATTGTTTCCTTTGCCGTGTAGAAGCTTTTTATTTTGATTTAGTCCCAATAGTTTATTTTTGCTTTTGTTTCCTCTTGCCTCAGGAGACATATCTAGAGAGACGATGCTATGATCAACGTCAGAGAAATGACTACCTGTGCTCTGATCTAGGATTTTCATGGCTTCAGGTCTCACGTTTAGGTCCTTAACCCATTTCAAGTTTATATTTGTGTATGGTGCAAGGAAGTGGTCTAGTTTCATTCTTTTGCATGTAGCTGTCCTAGACTAGTATTATTATTATGGTACGTAGTTGCCATGGTGATGCAGAGTTCTTCCTCCTGGGGACCCAGCCACCTCTTTAGTCAGTGGGTTTGGATCTGAAAACTGACTCAGCTCAGGAACTAGACAGGGGATCATGGCTTTTTATCAGTGTGTTACCCTCAGCCTCTTTTCTTTTGCTGCTTTTGAAAAATTGTATAATTAAACAATATCCTTGTTGGCGCTCCATCTGTTTGCCCCTGGGACACCACTCTATTAATCCTCTTATTATCTTCTCTTCTTGAATGAAACCATTTTAAAAGTTGCATATTAGAGGCATGCCTGGCTGGCTTCAGTTGGTAAGTTGCAACTCTTGATCAGGGTTGTCAATTTGAGCCCCACATTGGGCCCAGAGGTTACTTAAAATCAAATCTTAAAAAAAAGGTTGTGCATTTGAGAAGTAAAAAATTGCCCTTATAGACATCTAGTTCTGGAAATGCGGTGGACAAGGTGAATGCTTCACACCTGCATCACTAACACTAATATTAATACTAGTTTATATCACTAACATAGCAGCAGTAACACACAACAACAGACTGGGTACAGATATTATCTCACAGTCCTGGGGACAAGGAATCTGAGATCAAGGTGTTAGCAGGGTTTCTTTTCTTTTAAGTTTTTATTTATTTATTTAAGTAATCTCTACACCCAATGTGGCACTTGAACTCAGGACCCCAAGATTGAGAGTGTCATGCTGTTCTGACTGGGCCAGCCAGGTGCTCCCAGGTTTCTTCTTCTTCTTCTTCTTCTTCTTCTTTTTTTTTTTAAAGATTGATTTATGTATTTTGGAGGAGGGGGCAGAGGGAGAAGAGAATCCCAAGTGGAGTCCACTCTGAGCGTGGAGCCCAATGTAGGGCTTGATCCCACAACCCTGAGACGATGATCTGAGTCAAAACCAAGAGTCGGATGCCCAACCGACTGTGCCACCCTGGCACCCCCAGATTATTTTTCTTTTGAGGGTTGTGAGAAAGAATCTTTCCATGCCTCTCTCCTAGCTTCTGGTGCTTTGCTGGCAATCTTCAGTGTTCCTTGGCTTGTAGACATCTTTGCCTTCATCCTCACCTGGAGTTCTCCCTAGGACTCTGGCTGTGTGTCCAAATTTCCCCTCTTTAAAGGATGCCAGTTACGTTGGATTAGGGCCCACCATCATGACCTCATTTTATGGTGATTACCTCTGTAAAGACCCTCTCTCCAAATAAGGTCTTACTCTGAGGGACAGGGGGCTAGGACTTCAACATCTCTTTTTGGAGGGGCTTTCCCTCAACCTATAACACTAACCCTTTTGAGGAAAGAGATGAAAATATTAGAATATATATTCATTTTGTAAACCAAAAAGTAAGGTATTATATTTAATATGTGTATTGAGATCACGGGTATGCTTACTTAGTTCTATGTGTGACAGCTGGCAGAAGCAGGATGCAGGGTATCCTGAGGGAAATGTGGAAGGTCCCCACACGGCAGGGTTGGCAGTGTTGCTGTGTTCTTCATTTTCCAGCGTATTATAAGATTTTGCCACTTACTATGCCAAGTTAAGTGAATTCATGGATAATGTGATCTTGCTTCAATTAAACAACCCTTACAAAAGTACATGTAGATTAAAAAGTCTCCTGCAAAAACAAACAAATAAATTCCCCTCTGCTCAGTGCCCCCCCCACCAACAAACCCAGCCATAGAATGAAAATAACACTAATCTTGCAAGCATAGATAAATAGCGAATGCAGAAAAAAAAAACCAAGGAAGGGTAAATAGAAAGCACGAATTAAGGCGGTAGGAAGAAATCCCGTAAACCAGCAATGAAAGTGTAAACAGATGAAACTTACAAGTTCAACAACATATATCGACAAATCGTGTTTTTAAAAAATCCAGGTGTATACCATTTGTAAGAGAGACACACCTGAACTCTTAAGGGCACAGAAAGTCTGAAAGTAAAAAGACAGAAAAAAATATGCCCAGGAAATAGAACCAAAAGAAAACTGGTGCCACGGTATTAGTATCAGACAAATGAGACTTGAAGGTAGAAAACATGATTAGGCCTCAATGTGGGCACTGCATCATGATGAAAGGAACAATCCATCAAGAAGGTATAGAAATTATGGGGCGCCTGGGTGGCTCAGTTGGTTGAGCATTAGCCTTCGGCTCAGGCCACGATCCCAGGGTTCTGGGATGGAGCCCCACATTGGGCTCCTGGCTCAGCAGGGAACCTGCTTCTCTCTCTGCCACTCCCCCTGCTTGTGTCTTCTCTCTCTCTGTCAAATAGATAAATAAAATCTGGAAAAAAAAAAGACAAATAAGAGGGATTTTAAAGCCTCATATAGGGCGCCTGGCTGGCTTAGTCAGTGGAGCATGTGACTCTTGATCTTGGGACTATGAGTTGGAGCCGCATGTTGGGTGTAGGGATTACTTAGATAAATAAAAACATTTTAAAAAGTAAGGCGACATATACTTGGATATTTATAATCACATAGCATGTGGGTCAAAGAAGAAACTGCACTGGAAGCTAGCAAATAGAACTAAATGGCAGCGTTTATGATGATACAGCTAAGGTGGTAATTAGGAAGAAATACATAGCTTTAAATTCTTATATTAGAAAAAGCGAAATGCTAAAAAGTAACTAAAGAAATTAATAATAAAGTGACACAAAAGTAGAAGGAAAGAAATTAATGAACTAGAATGCCAAGCCACATTAAGAAGAACAACAAAATGAAACACTAGTTTTTTATATGAATGTAAAGATGACAAATATACATGTGAGGTATGTCAGGATAGGCTGATCTCACACACTTTCCTCTTATGTTAACAGATAGTTGTTGTTAATGTTTGTATTTCATCTCATGTAATTTTATTCTTTCTGATGAAAGTTGATTAAATAGGGAATAAAATGTGACGTAGCCTTTTTAAGTCTCTCCTGTAAATGCATTCACAAATCAGACAAAACAAACAAACAAACAAAAAAAACCCAAAAAACAAGAACACCTGGTTGTTTAAAAAAGATGAATAGAGCAGACAGCTCTCTGGCTAGATGAATAATGGGCACAACTCTGACAGAAAAGGCAAGAAGGCACAAATAAACAAGAAGAATGAGAATAGGTGTAAAGTGATACAGTAAATAGGATATTGAAACAATAATAAGAGAACTTTATGAACGTCTTTATGTCCACAAATGTGAAAACTTAAATGACATGGTTAATTTCATATGAAACTGCAATTTACCAAAACTGACTCAAGAAGAAATGGGAAAACTGAGCAGACTTACGATTATCAGTGAAATTGAAGCAGTAGTTAAAATCTACCAACCAATCAACCAACCACCAGCAAGCAAATACGCAACTCACCATACACCCCCTTGAGGACTGGTTATACAGGTGAGTCTATCAGACATTCAAGGAACAGATAATCTTAATACTACATAAACTATCACAGTAAATCCCTTTCGACTCATTTTTTTATGATTTTATTTTCATGTAATTTCTACACCCAACATGGGGCTTGAACTCATCACAACTTGAAGATCAAGAGTCGCTTGCTCTATCAACTGAGCCAGTCAGGCGTGCCCTCCCAACTCATTTTATAAGGCTAATATAAACTTGATGCCAAATGAAGCAAAGTTAGTATGAGAAATGACAATTAAAGGCTAACTTCACTTATGAACATACATGCAAAAATGCAAAACAAAATACAAGCAATAAGAAAAAATAATGTGTCAAAATACATTATGGCCAAGTTGTATTTATTTCTGTAACATGAAATTTTTTTTAAGGATTTTTTTATTTATTAGAGAGAAGGCACAAGCAGGAGGGGCAGAGGGAGGGGAATCTGAAGCAGATTTGGAGCTGAGCATAAAGCCCTATGTGGGGCTCCATCTCACGACCCTGAGACCACGACCTGAGCTGAAACCAAGAGTCAGATGTTTAACCGACTCTGCTACCCAGATACCCCCGTAATGTGAATGTTTTTAATGTTAGAAAAATCTATTGAGGGGCGCCTGGGTGGCTCAGTGGGTTAAGTGTCTGCCTTGGGCTTAGGTCATGATCTCAGGGTCCTGGGATTGAGCCCAGCCTCAGGCTCTCTGCTCAGCAGGGAGCCTGCTTCTCCCTCTCCCTCTGTGCTCTCTTCCTCTTCCTCTGTGTACTCATGTTCTCTCTCTCTCTCAAATACATACATACATACATACATACATACATACATACATAAAATCTTTAAAAAAAGGAAAAAACTATTGAATCACCGCAATAATAAAGGAGAAAAACTATCAGTTCTATTCAGTGTTGCACTGTAGGTCCCAATCAGTATAGTAAGAAAAGGAAAGTAAACAAAAAAGTAAGGATTGAAAAAGGAGAAACAAAGGTTATTATTAGCAGGTGGCGCGCTTGTCTATATAAAAATACAAGAGAATATACAAATAATTGAAAAATTAGGACCAGTTAGCAGGGTTTGAGGATATCAGAGTAATCTGGAAAAGTCAGTAGTGCAATAATTAAAGTTTACAGTAGCCACAAACACTGCAAGTCACCCGAGAATAAATCTACCGAAAGATGCAGAAGACCTGTCTGCAGAAAAGCATACATATTTATTGAATGACATTAAAGGAAACCTAAGTTAATGGAGGGATGAAATATGTTTATCTATAGGAAAACTTAATAAGTAATCATATCAAGTCCCTTTAAATTCACTTAGAGATTTCAGGCGATTCCAATTAAAATTCTAAATAGGACCGAGAATAGCCAAGACAGTATCAAAACAGCACAATATACCCTACCAGATGTCAACACTTTTTGTAAGTGGTAGTAATTCAGACAGTGCAGGAAAAAAATAGACCAATGGAACAACATAGCCCAGAAGCAGACCCACACGTAAATGGAAACCAGTGCAGAGAGGAGGAGGAACAATTTATTGTTTTGATTTTTTTTTCTTTTTAAAATTTAAATTCAATTAGTTAACATACAATGTATTACTAGTTGGCAGAGGTAGAGTTTAGTGATTCATTATTTGCATACAACACCCAGTGCTCATTGCGTGAGCTCGTCACGTGAGCTCATCACATGCCCTCCTTAATGCCCATCCCCCAGTTACTCCAGCCCCCCACCTCCCACCCCTCCGTGACCTTGGTTTCCTAAAGTTAAGAGTCTGTCATGGTTTGCCTCCCTCTCTGATTTTGTCTTGTTTTATTGTTCCTTCCCTTGCCCTATGATCAGGAAGAATGATTTAATAATAACGTTGCTGGAACCATGGGTTATCCCTACAGAAAAATAAAATTACATCCTGACTGCACACCGTATACAAAAACAAATTCAAAGTGGTTTTAGGACCAACAGTAACAAGTACTTGAGAACTTTTGAAAGATAAGATAGGCAAATGTCTTTATGTTCTTGTGTCAGGGAAGGAGTTCTTAAACAAAATGTAAATAGAGAAGCCCGAAGTGAAACCTTTATGAATTTTACTGTACTGAAAATTTGAAATCTATGTACAAGCAAATCATGAACAAAATGAAAAAAATAAGCCACGGTCGAGGCTTTGTGTCACAAGGATTTGTGACATCCTTGTCCCTACCTCAGACCCTTGGCACCTGGTCTTCCTCTCCCTGGTACAGTCTTTGTCCAAATACACATTTGGCTCTCCCCTTCAGGTCAGTAATGTCTCTGTCCAAATGTCGCCTCTTCCGAGAGGCCTTCCCGACCTTCTTATTGAAAAGAACATCTCCGTCACTTCCTCTTCTGTTTTCCCTTCTTATCACTTTCCACTGCCTGACATTCTGTATCTGCTCATTTATTTATTGCCCACTTCTCCACTAGAATTCAAGCTCCTTGAGGACAGGGACTTTGTTTTGTTGGCTGCCGTATTTCTTGGCCCTCAACCCATGTCTAGCACCTGGTATGTACTAATAACTACTTAGTGAATGAATAAATGATTATAAATGATAAAGGATTGGTATTCAGAATATGTAAGGAACTACAGATCAATTAGAAGCCTTTGAACAAATGGCTCAAGAGGAAAATTGTCAAGTACAGGTCACAAAAGAGGGAACCGAAGGGACAATAAAAATATGGAAAGATAGGGATGCCTGGGTGGCTCAGTTAGTTAAGCATCTGCCTTCTGCTCAGGTCATGATCCCAGGGTCCTGGGATCGAGTCCTGCTTTAGGCTTCTTGCTCAGAGGGGAGCCTGCTTATCTCTCTGCCTGCCACTCCCCGCCTTGTGCTCTCTCTCTGACAAATAAATAAAAAAGATACGGAAAGATATTTACTATCATTTCCGATCAAGATATTGCAAAATTAAATGATAATGAAGCACCATGTCACCCTGCAGAGATTGGCAAAATGCCTGATAAGCCAGTTGTTGGGAAGGATTAAGGAAAAGGGAACTCTGTTTACTGTTGGTTGGAGTATAAATTGGCACAACCATTTTGGAGAAGTGTTTGGTAATATCTAATAAAGATAAACACGCACATACCCTAAGACCCAGAAATTCTACTCCCAGGTAAATACACTAGAGGTAATTTTCACATCAGAGTCAAGAGACAACACAAGAATATTCACAGCAGCATTGTTTTATTTTGTATTTTTAGAATTTTTTTTAAAGATCCTATTTATTTATTTGACAGAGAGATTGAGAGAGAGAAGAAGCTTAAGCAGAGGGAGTGGCAGGGGGAGAGAGAGAAGCAGGCTCCCCACTGAGCAAGGAACCTGATGCGGGACTTGATCCCAGGACCCCGGGATCATGACCCGAGCCAAGGCAGACACTTAACTGACTGAGCCTCTCAGGTGCCCCTATTTTTTATTTTTAAGTTTTTAAGGGCACCTGGGTGGCTGAGTTGTTAAGCGTCTGCCTTCAGCTCAGGTCATGATCTCGGGGTCCTGGGATCGAGCCCCACGTAAGGCTCCCTGCTCAGCGGAAAGCCTGCTTCTCCCTCTCCCACTCCCCCTGCTTGTGTTCCCTCTCTCGCTGTCCCTCTCTCTGTCAAATAATAAATAAAACCTTAAACAAATTTTTTTAGAGATTTTACTTTAAAGTAATATCTATACCCAGCATGGGGCTTGAACTTACAACCCTGAGATCAAGAGTCACATGCTCTACTGACTGATGCCCCAGCAGCATTGTTTGAATAGCAAACAGTTGGGTATAACCCAAATGTATATCACAGGGAGAGTAGACGAAGGTTGGCATATTCCTACAACAGAATACTATACGGCAATAAAAATGAATAAATTGTAACAACACACATTCGTGTGGACGAATCTCATAAATACACAAAATGAAAGATGCAAATTGCAGAATACATGCTGTATAATTCCATTTACATAAAGTTGAAGACATGATAAACTGGGCCGTGTGTTGTCTAGGGAACTCACAACCCGGAGATCAGGAGTTGCACTCTCCACTGACCAAGCTGGCCAGGCCCCCTGTTTTGCTCCTTAGAAAGAAGCAAATATGTAAAGATTTGACAAAGTTGGGTGGTGATGATGTCATGAAATGATATAATTATTTTATTATTCCCCTGGCGTGTGCTTGAAATGATTTCTTTGAAGAAAGTGCTATTAATTTCAGGATCATCTGTTTTCCTGTACGCTTGAGTTAAGTGCTTAATTGCTTTGGTAATGCTACCGTCTCCCCAGCCTTGTGGCCGCTTCTTGCTGCTACACTGCCCCCAGCTTTAGAGTTCTTTTCTGAACAGGGATCACACAGTTAGTGAACGTGAAACTCAGCTTCATCTGGAGCAGGGATCAGCCAACTTTTTTCTGTCAAGGGCCAGATAGTCAATGATTTCAGCTTTGTGGGCCACATGAGGTCTCCTGCAGGTCCTCACCTCTGCCGTGGTAGGCCGAAAGCAACCCGGCAGGCAGAATTCCAGGGTGGTCTTCAAGATTCCTGGGCCCTGATCTACACACACTTTATTCCAGGTGCTCAATTAGACCCTAATCAAGGTGCTGCTGGGACTATCCTTGGTAGACTTCCCCTAACCAGGCGAACCTTTATTATTTTTTAAGATTTTTTATTTTTTCATTTGAGAGAGAGGGAGAAAGAACGCAAGCAGGGGGAGAAGGAGAGGGAGAAGCAGACTCTCTGCTGAGCTGGGAACCTGACATGGGACTTGATCCCAGGAACCCCGGATCATAACATGAGCTGAAGGCGGGCACTTAACCAACTGAGCCACCCAGGGGAACTTCGCCAACTTTTGAAAGGAATGAGACTCTTCCCGGTAAGAGAGATTTGAAGTGCCCAGCACTTGTTGACTCACCATGTTGCACACTTGAAACTAATGTAGCATTGTGTGTCAATTATACCTCAATAAAAAATAAAATATTAAAAAAAATTAGAAGGGTACCTGTTCTGCTTAATCAGTAGAGCATGTGACTCTTGATCTCAGGATTGTGAGTTTGAGCCCCACATTGGGCATAGAGTTTACTTAATAAAAAAATATATTATTTAAAATAAATTAGAGTATCTATGGGGAGCCTGGGTGGCTCAGTTAAGCATCTGCCTTTGGCTCAGGTCACAATCTCAGGGTCCTGGGATGGAGCCCTGCATCAGGTTCCTTGCCTGGTGGGGAGACTGCTTCTCCCTCTCCCCCTGCTTGTGCTCTCTCATTCATTCACTCTCTCTCAAATAAATAAGTAAAGTCTTTAAAATAATAAAGTACATTATATTAAAAAAATTAGAGTATCTAAAAAAGTCCATTCTTAACTCACAGACTGAAACCAGGGGTGAGATGAATTTGGGCTGTGGGTCATTGTTGGGAACCCCTGATCTGGGAATTGGTGCATTTTTAAATCAAATCCTCTGAACTTTTAAGAATTTTTCAGGTCTCATAAGAATATGGAAATGGGTCTCTAAAACATTCTTCGAGATTCAAAATGAGTTACTGTTCATTTTCTTCACACAGCCTCATAAGCATCATAGCATTTTTCAGACATTTGGCATGTTTTAAAACCATTTTCTCTAATGGCCTACGTCTTCTAAATATCAAATCTAACCTATAAAACCATTTAATTTATACATCAATTTCTAACACTCAAATCGGTTTAAAGGAGCATTGCCAACTATCTAATGAAAATATTGTAGTTATTTATTTATTTTGTGTCCCCAAGGAAGCACTCTTTATTCTTTCGATTGTATGATTCTAATTAGTTGCTAAACATGCATGGCCTTTCTTAAGACATGATAATTAGTATGGATGTTGCTATAACAATCTTCTTGCAATTTACATTTTCTGAATATCTGCTATATCATGCATTAATTTTTATAATTTAATGAAATTACTAAATCAGGAACTTAGAATGCTGTGTGTAAGCTGCCTTTAATTAGAAATGGAGATATGGAAGCAATCAGGACCCTGGGAAATCAGTTTGATAGTGGAAGCCAGACATGATTCGAGGAAAACTTTCTGAATTAGTTCCATAGGGCCACTGTAACAAAGTACCACAAACTGGGGGGCTTAAAACAACAGAAATTGATTCTCTTACAGTTTTGGAGGTTAAAAGTCTGAAATTAAGGGGTCAGCAGGGCCTTGCTCCTGGGAAAACCTTTCGGGAAGAAAGCATCCTTCTCTCTCAAAGCTTCTGTTGTTTGCTGACAGTTAGCTGGTGTTCCTTGGCTTTTAGATGTTGCTACAGTCTCTGTTTCTTTTTAAGATTTATATATTTAAGAGCAAGAGGGCACTAGCGAGCAGGAGGGGAGGGTCAGAGTGAGGGGGAGAGAGCGTCTCAAGCAGGCTCCATGCTCAGCTTCGAGCCTGACATGGGGCTCTATCTTATGACCCTGAAATCACGACCTGAGCCAAAACCAAGAGTTGGTTGCTTAACTGACTGAGCCACCCAGGCAAACCACCGTCTCTGCTTCTATTACCACATGGCTGTCTTTTCCCTGTGTGTTTTTCTTTCTTTCCTTTTTTATTAAACAAAAGCATTATGTATATTTTTTAAAGATTTTAAGTAAACTCTACAACCAACGTGGGGCTTGAACTTACAACCCAGGGGTTGAGATGCCTGCTCTACAGACCAAGCCAGCCAGGCACTCTACTGAACAAGCCAGCCAGGCATCCCAACAAAAGCATATATTAAGCCATTTTATTAGAAGTGTTATGGTTTCCTTGAGGTTACACTTTTTGGCTGCTGTTAATACTATTTCAGAAAAAGGCATATGGACTAAGCCTGCCTTCCAGATGCCCTGGTGTGAGTTCTATACTCATGAAAGGATTAAGTACACTATATTTAACAATTGGTAGCTTTCCTTTCAGCTCATTAATTGAAATTCAAGAAACAGCATGGTTTTATATACATATTACAGTATTAATACAAATTCATTAATATCTATTAGGAAGTTTCTTTTATGAGTAAAGAGTAGAAGATAAATTTTGTAGGTTGCAGTAAAATACTTAGGAATGTCTCATAGTGCTTTAAATTGCTATCAAATTCCCCAGAAGTCAGAAAAATAAGACTAGAGTCTTTATTAAAGGCTATTTTCTTAGTTTGGGAAAATTTCAGGGTAGAAATGCTACTTCATCATACAAACAGACATAGTCTGAAAGGTATATCAAATTCTTTGATGATTTTTAGAAGTATTTTGGGTCACGATATCTGCACATGGGCTTAACACAGTTGTTTCTAAAAGCATGATTTTGAGTGTAAAAATGGAATGTGACACTTATTTTATGTGCCTGTTGACCTATTTTTCATAGCTAAATGTTTCCCTGGATGTTTCCAAATGTCTGCTATTCTCCTTACAAGGACACCACTCATATTGGATTAGGGCTGACCCTAATGACCTCCTCTTAATGAGATTACATCTGTAATTATTTCCTTAAAAAATTTTTTTAAAGATTTTATTCATTTATTTGTCAGAGAGAGAGAGAGCAAGCACAAGCAAGGGGAGCAACAGGCAGAGGGAGAAGCAGACTCCCTGCTGAGCAACGAGCCCCATGACCCTGGGATCATGACCTGAGTGGAAGGCAGATACTTAGCTGACTGAGCCACCCAGGTGTCTCTCCTTTTTTTTTTTTTTTTTTAAGATTTTATTTATTTATTTGACAGAGAGTGAGAGAGCACAGGAAGGGGAAGCAGCAGAGGGAGAGGGAGAAGAAGGCTCTCTGCCAAGCAGGGAGCCCCATGTGGGGCTTGATCCTGGGACACCGGGATCATGCCCGAGCAGAAGGCAGACGCTTAACTGACTGAGCCACCCAGGCGCCCCTGTAATTATTTCCAAATAAGGTCACGTTTACAGGTGCCAGGGGCTAGGACTCCAACATATCTTGGGGGACACAATTCAACCCATAACACTTTCCTAGAGAAAAAGACAAGAATGTAAGAGAACCAGAATGTTAGAATAAGAGTGACCTTAGCATTTTTCTACAATAATCATTTGGTTTTACATTTGGAGAAACTGAGGCATAGAACAATCAGGAGACTGGCCCAAGGTCATGTAACTAGACAAGGACAGAGTTGGGACTGGACATCAGTAATGATGGGTAAAGTAAAAAGCATTCAAATGCATTCTGGGTAAATGCCTAAAATACTCAAGGTCAGTCCTAGGGAAAAAGCGAGAATCAAGCAAACTTTATCTGAGCCGTTGCAGTGCTCTCTTTCATTTCTCTTTTCCTCCCGGTTGGAACCTCCTGAGCTGTACTCTCTCCTCTAGAAACAGGTGATATTTCCCAAGTGCTTCCTCTGGGCTAGGCATTGTGCTAAGTCTTCTGTTATACTATCTCGTTCAATTCTTACAACAGAGCCCTAAGTGCTATTATGATCCCATTTTACGAATGAGGAAACCGAGGTTCAGAGATGTTAATTAACTTGCCCAGAGTCTTGCAGTTTGTAAGTGGCCTGGCCGAGAGGCAAACACAGATGGAACCCACCTTCTTCTTCTTCTTCTTCTTTTAATTTGTATTTATTCATTTATTTGAGAGAGAGAAAGAGAGAGAGTGGGAGCCAGAATCTGAAGCAGACTCCATACTGAGTGCAGAGACCAATGTGGGGCTCTATTCCACAACTGCAAGATCATGACCTGGGCCAAAACCAAGAATCAGATGCTCAACTGAGCGAACTAGGCACCCCCAGAACCCACATTCTTAACCACTTTGCCACTCTGTGTCTTTGTTCTCGCCATTGACCGTTCCTTACGGCCATATGCTTGTGTACCCTTTACGCATTGCTGGGGGACCCTCCTGGAGGCCTCCTTTAAGCCTGCCTTCCTGGAGAGGATCCTACATTTCAGGATCATCTGTTGGACTCTGCCTGTTGCCATCACGAGGTGGTAAAGAAAGAAACCAGCTGGCTGTATGAGCAGGGCCTCTCAGGGGCCTAGGGTCTGTTTCTGAAAGGGTCTAGTGTCTGTTCCTCAAATCTGAAGATTCAGAAACTTTATTTTGTTGGCTTCCCCAGGAGCATTCCAGTCTAGGGTCAGAATTGCCCTATCTAAATTTACGAGTGATCGATTGTTAATCCAGAACAGCAGTTTGAGAATTTACACTGAAAAATCTGCCTGCCAAGTGTTGCAAGTATTGCCAAGAGAGCGACGATATTGGAAAGGGAGAGCTGCTCAGACAGGGCCTTGCCAGGGGTCCCTTAATGAGATCCTTATGCCCATATTCTGGGCCCTGGTCTCCCCCCACCCCCAGCAAAGGGACTAGGGCAGATGGGTAGGGGTGGGGTGGGGAAAGTACCGGGAACAGGCTTGACTTTTGGGTAGCAGTGTCCCAGGGGCTGGCTTCTCTCAGGCCTTTCCAGCAGCCTGGGGCAGAGAGCGCTATGTGGAGAAGAGCCAAGATTTTAACAGGAAAGCCAACATCGTGCATTGAGTCCAAAGGATGTGGGCGGACAGAAAGGGGAATGTGAGGAGGCAATTCAGTGGCTTAGAGAGATGGAGGCAGGCAAGCCAAGGAGAGACACAGCCCCAGATTCTTGGCTCCCTCTGGATCTTGCCTCTGGCTCTTTGGATTCAGTCCTGCCCCAGGCCCTCCTGGTGATCAGACCTATGCTTTTCCCCAAGGGCTTTGGCTTGACCTGCTATTTGTGTTCTTGGCAGCTTATGCTGCTTCTGGTAGAAGCCTCACCCTCTGGTTCTGGCCCCATGAGACCCATCTTCCCCAAAACAGAAGGATTCAGATCTATGGTTCCTGAGGTCCCCACCGCTGCCATGGCAATACCCTGCCCCTCTCTCCCCACTGAGTCCCTGATGGCACAGAAGGAAAATGCAGAGCTCCGTGGGTGGGTTTTCACTCTGGCAGCCTGAAAAGTACAAGCAAGGGCAGAATTCAGTCCATTGTCACTTCCAAGAGCTAGAAAGGCTCGAGGCAGAAGTTTCACAAGAGGCATGTTGGATTTTCCAACATTGCTTGCTTTTCTCTTTTTATATCATTAGTTTCAAAATTTCTACTTCTGGGGGGCACCTGCCTAGCTTAGTCCGAGGAGCAGGCCGCTCTTGATCTCAGGGTTGTGAGTTCGAGCCCCACACTGGGTTTAGAGATGATGAATAAATAAAAAATACTTAAAAAATATTTCAGCTTCTGTCCTGTTGTCTTCAACTCTTGGACATTCTTGACATAGACCTTCAGTTCTTCTGTTATTAGTAGCTGTTCATCAGACATAACTGATTAAGGCCCCAACTGTTCCGGCTGCTCGGGCCCTTCAGGCTGGCTGCCAGCTTTAGCACCCACCGCCTGAGTGAGCTGCAAGCCACCAAGCACCCAGTGTCAGGCACCCAGCAGGGACTTCAGACCCATTAGTTGAATGAATGAAGAAATGAGCACGCGAGTAAACGGATCGCTGTCCACTCATTAGTAAAGTGCTTGTGGTCCAGTTTGTCCAAACATTTACAAGAAAGCAGGCTGTAACTGCTCTTGCAGTAACGCTAGAAACTACTTTTTAAAAAGTTACACAGGTAGGAAGCGCCTGGCTGGCTCTGTTGGTAGAGCGTGTGACCCTTAGTCTCACGAATTCAAGCCACATGCTGGGCATGAAGTCTTCTTAAAACAAACAAAAGAAAGTTTTTAAAGTTACAAGGTAGCACGAGTACATTCTCATCCTAAAAGATTCAAACATTTGGGACGCCTGGGTGGCTCCGTCAGGTGGTGGTCTGCCTTTGGCTCAGGTCATGATCCCTGAGTCCTAGGATGGAGCCCCGTGTCTGGTTCTGGGCTCGACGGGGAGTCTGCTTCTCCCTCTCCCTCTACCTGTTGCTCCCCCTGCTTGTGCTCTCTTACTGTCTCTGTCAAATAAATAAATAAAATCTTTTTTTTAAAGGAGTTTATTTATTTATTTATTTGACAGAGATCACAAGTAGGTAGAGGCAGGAGGAGAGAGAGGGAGAAGCAGGCTCCCCGCTGAGCAGAGAGCCCGATGCCGGGCTCGATCCCAGGACCCTGGGACCATGACCTGAGCTGAAAGCAGAGGCTTAACCCTCTGAGCCACCCACGTGCCCCTAAATAAATAAAATCTTTTAAAAAATTTAAAAAAAGATTCAAACTTTCTAGAAGCATATAGAACAAAAGTCCTTATCACCCTTCTTCCCACCACCTGAATCCCAGTGCCCTCCTTGGAGGTAACCACTGTGATCAGTTCAATGGGCACAATTTCCATGTAATCCCTATGCATTACATGCATGTATTATATGTGTGTTCATATGTACATGTGTGTTTCCTTCATAAACGGGATTCCGTTATGTTCACTATTTTGCAACTTGTTTTCTTTGGGTTTAACAATACATGATGGACATCTTTCTGTGTCAGCAACTCCACTTCATTACTTTTTAAAAGTTTTTTATTTATTTAAGGAACCTCTACATCCAGTGTGGGGCTTGAACTCATGACCCTGAGATTGACAGCCGCGTGCTCCGCTGGACTGAGCCAGCCAGGCACCCCTCTACTTCATTATTTTTAATGATTGCTTAGTACTCCGTAGTGTAGATGAACCACATTACATTTAACTAGTCCTCTATTGGTAGGTATTTCAGCGGTCTATGGTTTGTCTCTAATACAAATATTGAGGCAATAAACACCCTTGCTACTTATCTATTTTGTATATGCGGTAGTATTTAGTAAGACTAGTCCCTTCTGCCCCATTATTCTCCCTTTTCAGTTTTCTGATTACTCTTCCTTGCTTATTTTTCCATATGATCATTAGATAAGCTTCTCTAAGCCCCCAAAGTAGGCAATTTTACTGAGATCATATTAAAGCTATAAATTAACTTAGAAAGAATTGATATATTTTATAAAAAATTTTTTTAAAGATTTATTTATTTGAGGGAGAGAAAGAGAGAGGAAGGGAACAGAGGAGAGTGGGAAGGAGAAGCAGACTCCCCACTGAGTGGAGAGCCCCATGTGGGACTTGATCCCAGGACCCTGAGATCATGACCTGAGCTGAAGGCAGACTGAACCACCCACGCACCCAAATTGGTATATTTTAATGTGTTTTCCTATCCAAAAACATGGTATGTCTTTCTGTATTTGTCTGACATTTCTCAAAATATTTCATTTAAAAATTAGTACAAAAGTAAGAAATGTCTTGTAGAAACTATGTCACTTAGAACTGTATAGAGTAAAAAGTGAAAGCTTTCTGACCCCCTTTCCTGCCCCATTCCCACCGCCCTTAGGAAACCGCTGTCATCGGCTCATGGTACTTCAGTCTCCTCCCTCTCTCTTCTTAAAAAAATAAGATCCTCTTTTTCCTGTGATTTGCAACTTGCTTTTTCCATTTAAAATACCACCTGAGTAACTTTCTGTGTCAGCACACACAGTCCTGCCCCAGTCTTTATAAACTGCTGCAGCATATTACACGAAAAAATTCGGTGCCCTGTGATAGATATTTGCATGTGTCCAAATTTTACTATTAGAAACTATCTTCCAGGATGCCTGGGTGACTCAGTCATTAAGCGGCTGCCTTCAGCTCAGGTCATGATCTCGGGGTCCTGGGATTGATCATCTGCTCTCAAGACTTTTAAATACCATCCAGATGCTAATGACCTCAAATTTATATTTCCAGCCCTGACCTCTCATGAAATTCAGAGCCACACGTCCACTGACCACATCCCCTCCACTCTGAGGTACAAAGGGCCACTCAAGTTCAACAGGTCCAGAACCCAAGTCCCAGTCTTCTCTCAAAATTTGTGAGCCCTGAAGTTTTCCCTATAACAGTAAATGCCAACCCTACCTCTCAGTTGCTTAAGCTAACATCTTAGGCCTCATTCTTGATGGCCCTCTTTTATTCGCATCTGTTGGCAAATCCTGTTGACTCTGCCATCAAAATAGATCTAGAATCTGCCTCTTCTCCCCATGTCCACTACCATGACCCTAGCCTAAGCTTTTTGGAAGTCACCTTCACTTCTTCTCTGGCTTAGCACAAAAATTGGTGTTCCTGCATTGCCCCTCACTCCCTGTAATATACTCTCAACACAGCACACAGAGTGAGAGGTTCGTTGCAAATATAAAACATCAAATCTCTTCTCTGCACGAAATCCTCTGATGGTTTTTTTCATCTCTCCTGCGTAAAAGATCAAGTCATCACAGTGTCTTACAAGGCCCCGTGCCATCTGCCACAGACCGCTCCCCCGGAAATATAGTTCCGCCTGTTCTTCTGGTTCTCCTCCCAGCATCCCTCCCCACCTGGACCCCTGGCCCACGCCCGCTCCACCCCAGTCACAATTGCTCCCTTGCTGTTCCTTTAATAGGTCAGCCACCCTCCTCAGCTACCCGGAACCTTTGCCGTCCTCACTGTTCTTTCCAATGCAGAGGTTCTCATTTGGGGGCCATTTTGCTTCCCATGGAGAACTTTTTTTAAATTATTTTTTTAAAGTTGGCTCTACACCCAACGTGAGGCTCAAACTCATGACCTGAGATCAATAGTCACACACTCCACTGACTGAGCCAGCCAGGTGTCCCTGGAGACATTTTTGATGGTCACAACCTGGGGGAGGATGCTTTTGACGTGCAGTGGGTAGAGGCTAGGGAGCACCGCTAACATGCTACAATGCACACGACAGCCTTCCCTCCAGCAAACTCGCCCAAACTGTCAATATTGCCCAGGTTGAGAAACCCTAGTCTACTCTTTTTCCAGATGCCTGCATGGCCCCTGACTTCACCTCTTGATCTTTGCTGAAATGTCACCTTCTCAGAGATGACCACTTGTTTCAAATCCCAACTCCTCTAAGCCCCATCTCTCTTTCCTGCCTGACTTTTCTTGATCGCACTGATGACTGTCTGCTGTCCTACATATTTTATTTATTGCATTTTTTTCCTCCATAAGAATTTAAACTCTAAAAACAGAGATTTTGAGTGTTGCATGTCTATGTCATATGTGGCTCAATAAATATTTGTTAAATGAATGGATGAATGTCAACTCTATCATATAGTACTACATTCTCCCAAATATTTGAGTCGATTTCTCTACTGCATTCTGATCCTATAAACTGCCAATTTCTGTCTCACCCTCTTTTCATTAGTGTGGCTTACAATATCCTTCACTATCTGGTAGGCTTGATCCCTGCTTATTACCCTCCTCTTCTAGATTTTAACATATTTTGTGATAATTTTGTCAAGTTTCCCATCTGTCCCTTGAGTGAATTTCTTTCTAGAATTTTCATTATGTGAGAGTTAGATTTCTAGATTAATTTATGGAGAACTCACGTTGTTATAATGTTGAGTCTTCCCGTTTATGGATAAAACATATCTCGGTTTATCGAAGTCTAATTTTATGTCCTATAAGAGTTTTGTAATTTTCTTTCGAGAGGTCCTCCTGCTAATTTTTTTTTAGTCCTGGATATGGTATGGGTTTTATTACTATTGTGGGATAATTTCTTCAATGATAAAGTCTGATTATTGATTTTGTATGATAATCTCATAAGCAACCATCTCGGATCAGTCTGAGGAAAGTATTTAGAATAGAGAATGTTCTTTTAGAATGATCTTTTTCCTGCTTTTGCTCCTCCGGCAGGAATGCTTGAGGGACCTGTTTCTGCATTTTTTAAAAAAGATTTTATTTATTTATTTGAGAGATAGAATGAGAGGAGAGAGCATGAGAGGGGAGAGGTGAGAGGGAGAAGCAGACCCCCTGCCGAGCAGGGATCCCGATGTGGGACTTGATCCTGGGACTCTGGGATCATGACCCGAGCCAAAGGCAGTTGCTTAACCAACTGAGCCACCCAGGTGCCCCTGTTTCTGCACTTTGATACTTTAACAACTTCACAGTTTCTGGTGATCTGAAAGATTCTGTAAGCTTTTTTGGGGGGTAGTAATTGAAGTCCAAGTGCTCTATTTAGTTTTTCTTTCTTTGGACACTTACCGAATTCACAATTTACCTTTAAAACACTTGGGATACCTTGGGAAAGAAACACGATTGAAAGATCTTTATTCTGTGTGTAGCTGACAGCCTTTTGGGGGGGTTGATCTGCTAATCATTAAGAAAATTGCTGTAACAATTTAGTTCATACTGCAACTTTTTGTCAGCTTTCAGGTTTAAAGAAAGTTCAACTTGCTAAAGATAGGACTACACTGGGACCCAGCAATTGCACTTCCAGGTATTTACCCAAAGGATACAAAAGCCCGAATTGAAGGGGCACGTGCACCCCGATGTTTATAGCAGCATTATCTACCATAGCCAAACTATGGAAAGAGCCCAAATGTCCATTGACTGATGAATGGCCAATGAAGAGGAGGTGTGTATATACACAATGGAATATTACTCAGCCGTCAAAAGGAATGGACTCTTGGCATTTGCAGCGACGTGGATGGAACTAGAGTGTATTATGCTAAGCAAAATAAGTCAGTCAGAGAAAGACGAATACCATATGGTTTCACTCTTATGTGAAATTTAATACATAAAGCAGGAGTGCCTGGGTGGTTCAGCCCATTAAGTGTCTGCCTTCGGCTCAGGTCATGATCCTGGGGTCCTGGGATCGAGCCCTGCATTGGGCTCCCTGCTCAGTGGAGAGCCTGCTTCTTCCTCTCCCTCTGCCTGCCGCTCTTTCTACTTGTGGTCTCTAGCTCTCTGTCAAATAAATTTTAAAAAAATCTTTAAAAAAAGTACTTTGGGGGCACCTGAGTGGCTCAGTCAGTTAAGCGTCCAACTCATGGTTTCGGCTCAGGTCATGATCTCAGGGTTGTGAGATAGAGCCCTGGGTCCTGCCTGAGAAAGAGTCTTTCCCTCTGCCCCTCCCCCTCGCTTGCACACACTCTCTCAGTCAAATAAATAAGATAAAATCTTTAAAAAAATATTTTGAAATGGAATTATTTTATTTCAAGTCTGCTTTATAAATAGAATGAACTGAATGCATTCAAAGCTAGAAAACGGCATTATTACCATTTTATGTAATTTGCATGCTGCAAATGTTATATTTCACAAAAGGGCTGAAAAAGCCCATAAT
Organism: Meles meles; assembly: GCF_922984935.1. Lineage (NCBI taxonomy): Eukaryota > Metazoa > Chordata > Mammalia > Carnivora > Mustelidae > Meles > Meles meles. The sequence continues at coordinate 101,697,364 of NC_060087.1, read as the reverse complement.
AGGCTGTCTTACTCATGTCTGTTCTCGTGTTTGTTAGAGAAAGCACATGGTCCTATTAGCCCCTGGGCATTGTGAGGCCAAATACACAGACGCATTCATCCAGTACACAGAAGTCTCAATTAGGCGGTAGTTTTTGCCAGTAATATAAAGAGAAACGTCTTGATTAAAGTTGGGGGTGGGGAGGGGCAATTTTGTCCCCGTTGCAGATGTCTGATTAGCTATGAAAAGAGAACGTGTTCTCTCTAAGCTTTGGGTTAATAATCTTAAAATCTATTTCTGTGGCTCTTGTTAAAAAATGATCAGCTGTGATATGGAAAGCAGCAACCATTAAAAGAAAACAATGAAAGCTTAGACCACATAGAAAAAACCCAAATGCTATTAAAAACCCCATAAATTACATCTCAAGTCAAGCAACATTTTGGAGAAAATATTTGCCATGTATATGAACGTGTTTCTAACAAATGGATTAGAATAAAAGGAGGGCACATGCTCAGATAGGAGAATGGACAAAGGTCCCCACAGTGACACAAAAGAAGAAAATCAAATGGAAATAAACACAAAAAGCCGTTCTACTTTACTGGTGATCAAAGATATGCAAAATAAAATTACATTGCTATTTTAAAAACCTGTCAGAGTGGTGAGATAGAAAGGTTATTAGTATCCAGTGCTTTAAATGATGTGGGGAAAGGGCAGTTCTCATATTATTATTGATGAGAAGGTCAATTGAGGGCAATTTGACAGCATGCGTCAAAACTGGAAATGTGCACACTCTTTATTTAGCGATGTCAGAATTCAGAAATCTATTTTAGAGGCATATTTTGCATGTGCGGAAAAATGTTATGTTCAAAGAGATTCACTGCAGCATTATTTATAATCGCCAAGATGAACAGCCTAAATGTCCATCAAAGGGGAACCGGGCAAATACAATAATCCTTGCACTAAATTTTTTAAGATTTTAAAAAAAATTTTTTTAAGTAATCTACACCCAGTATGGGATTTGAACTCACACCCTGAGTTCAAGAGTCTCTCGCTCCACGGACTGAGCTGGTCAGGTGCCCCAAGCAGTAAACAACTTTTAAAAATAATCAAGTAGGGTCACCTGGGTGGCTCAGTGGGTTAAAGCCTCTGCCTTCGGCTCAGGTCATGATCCCAGGGTCCTGGAATCAAGCCCCGCATGGGGCTCTCTGCTTAGCGGGGAGCCTGCTTCCCTTCCTTTCTCTCTGCCTGCCTCTCTGCCTGCTTGTGATCTCTGTCTGTCAAATAAATAAAATCTTTTAAAAAAATAATCAAGTAGATCTGTATGTGCTGATAGGGAACAAGCCCAAGGGCAGGTCTTCAAACACCAAGTATGACTGGTGTCTGTAATTCAGCTCCTTGCATTTTCTCAACTCATTCTGGGCAACTCTAGGTACGTTCTCCATCATCTTTCACTGCATTGATGTGAACATTCAATCTCGGGTCTAATGTTTCATTCAGTCCTCCTGTGACTTACTTGAAAGATCTGAACACTCCTTCCACTTTGAAACACTGTTTTCACTTGGCGTCCAGATCCCCACACTCTCTCCTGCTTTCTCTCTGCCCCGCTGGCTTCTTTATCAGTCTCCTTATTCATCAGTGTCCCCAACGCTAGAGTATCCCAGGGCTCCGTCTTGGTCCACCTCTGGTAGCTCTCTCTTTTCCCACTCCATATCCCATCTCGAGGCTTCAGATACAGTCCCTGTGCTGTCGTCTCCCTAACCTACCTTCCCCATGAACTCCGCACTCCCGTCTCTGCTTACTTGGTCGCTCCCCTTAACTGAAGGACATCTTCAGCTTCTCCTGTCCCAGACCAAACTTCTGATTCCCAGCCTGAGAACTTCTCTTTATCTTCTGTAGCTCAATAACCAGCAACACCACAACCCCAGTTGGCTCAGAACCCAAACCCAGCCATCACCCCCCACTCCTCCCTTTCCCTCACACTCCCCATCTAGTCCCACATTCACTGGAAAGTTCACGAAGCTTAAACATCAGAGCTCCTCCTTCGTGGCAGCTGCTCACAAGGCCCTAATAGTGGGATGACACAATTACGTGCTTTTGTAAAATTTGCCAGAGTGAAATATTTTTAAATTTAACAATAATAATTAATTGCAGTCAGTTCAGATAGCTGTCTTTTTCCACTCCAGCTTAGCCCCTGTTGTTTTCGCCTCCGTGGCCGGTTGGCACTGGGTGGATGTGGATACTTGGAGGTCGTTCAAAGGGGAAGTTAAGGGCGCCTGGGTGGTTCAGTGGGTTAAAGCCTCTGCCTTCAGCTCTGGTCATGATCCCAGGGTCCAGGGATCGAGCCCCACATCTGGCTCTCTGCTCAGCGGGGAGCCTGCTTCCTCCTCTTTCTCTCTCTCTGCCTGCCTCTCTGCCTACTTGTGATCTCTGTCTGTCAAATAAATAAATAAAATTTTAAAAAGGGGAAGTTGAACGAGGCTTACATTTATTTGGGGTTTGATCGGTTGTATTTACAAGGCTTGCGGTCACTTGTAGGTCATCCCAGCATAGGAGTGGTTTCTAGGAACACTCTTGTCTCGCGCTATGCTCACTCACGGTGTAGGGCCACAGGTCCGGTCTTGGTACTAATGTATCCCTAGAGCACTTGGTACTGGAAATACAGATGGTTGAGGAGAAATGAGGTTTGGAACGTACAGAGCCAGAAACTAGCTTGTGAAAAATTCTGCCACTCATCCGCCATGTAAAACTGCGTACGGAGGATCCGGCATTGCCTTGTCAAAATGGGAATTCTCATCTGTCTCTAATATACTCAGTAATGCAGCTTTCCCTGCTATAAATGCGCCATCTGGTTTCTACGTTGTGGTACAAATGCTTACTCTAAGGCTCTACCCTCTTCGTAAAAGTTTAAGTGCACAATGCGTTATTGTTGACGATGGGTACTATGTCCTATGGAAGGTCTCTAGAACTGGTCTGTCTTGCATAACTGAAACTTTATACGCTTGGAAGAGAGACTCCCCACTACCCCCTCTCCCCAGCCCCTGGCAGCAGCCGTTCGACTCTGCTTCTGAGTTCCAGTATTTCAGATGCCTCGTATACATTGACACATGCGATATTTGTCTTTTCGTGATTGACTTATTTCACTTGGCATAATGTCCTCTCAAGATTCTTGGATGTTGTAGCCCATGAAAGGATTTCCTTCTCCAAGGCTGAATAATATTCCTTTGTGCGTCTCTATCACATTTTGCTTATCCATCCAGCTGCGGACACTTAGCTTGTTTCCATAACTTGGCTGTTGTGGATAATACTGCGATGAACATGAGAGTGCAGAGATTTCTTGGAGCTCCTGATTTCAATTCTGTTGGACGTACTCCTAGAAGTGGGATTGCTAGATCACGTGCTAGTTCTATTTTTAAGCTTTTGAGGACATGCCCTACTGTTTTCTGTAGTGGCCATAGCACATTTCTATGGGAATCTTACGAACTAGAATTTATCAAAAATCCCATGTTTGCAGAACACAAGCCTGTGATTTTCTCCGTGTATGAATTCACATGTTTTATGCTTCTTGACATATGGGACTGTGTTTTGGTGTATCTGATTAATTGGTTCTGTTGAAGCCTGGCAGCTTCAGAGGGAATGGCACACTCAAGTGTTCTAGTCATAGAAAGCCTAAACATGTGTATGTATCTTTAAAGATTTTATTTATGGGATTCCTGGGGGGCTCAGTGGGTGAAGCAACTGCCTTGGCTCAGGTCACGATCCTCAAGTCCTGGGATCGAGTCCCGTGTTGGGCTCCCTGCTCAGCGGGCAGTCTGCTTCTCCCTCTGACTTCTCCCCTCTCATGCTCTCTTCCAAATAAATAAATAAAATCTTAAAAAAAAAAGATTTTATTGGGGTGCCTGGGTGGCTCAGTGAGTTAAGCCTCTGCCTTCGGCTCAGGTCATGATCTCAGGGTCCTGGGATCAAGCCCCACATCGGGTTCTCTGCTCAGCGGGGAGCCTGCTTCCCTTCCTCTCTCTCTGCTTGCCTCTCTGCCTACTTGTGATCTCTCTCTGTCAAATAAATAAATAAAATCTTTAAAAAAAAGAATTAAAAAAAAGATTTTATTTATTCATTTGAGAGAAAGTAGTCGAAAGAGGGAGTACAAGTAGGTACTTAACCCATTGAGCCTACCAGGTGACCCAAAGCCTAAACATATTAATCAATAAATCAATTAATCAATAATTAACCAATAACCAATTAATCAATAAATCAATGTATGCAATATTAAGAGTATTTGACTATACAGTTACACAATATAATGCAGTGCCTATTTTTTTTAAGTTTTTATTTTATTTTTAAAAGATATTTATTTATTTATTTGACAGAGAGAGGTCTCAAGTAGGCAGAGAGGCAGGCAGAGAGAAAGGGGGAAGCAGGCTCCCCGCTAAGCAGAGACCCCGATGCGGGGCTCGATCCCAGGACCCTGGGATCATGACCTGAGCTGAAGGCAGAGGCTTAACCCACTGAGCCACCCAGGCGCCCCAGTTTTGTACCTTCTTCTTAACAGAGCACCCCCGACCCCAAGTTAGAGAAGCCTTTGGCTACACAAAGGCTATATCTTCCCTTGCCTATGTCTAGTCCTGTGAATGCCATTGGCTCTGCCTTCTAGATAAGTCCAGAATCTGAGCACTTAACCACCGTCTTCACGGCCACCATCCCTGTCTCGGCCACCACCTCTTCCACCTGGATTATTACAATAGCTTAATTTTTCTCCTCACTTCACGCCTTGCTCTCTTTCAGTCTAATCTCAACGCAACAGCCAGAGTGATTTTTTTAAAAAACCAAATTAATATCAGCCCACTCCTCTGCTCAAACTCTCGCGTGATTTCCATCCTCCCTCCGAGTAAAATCCAAAAGTCCTTCGGGGCACCTTCAGAGACCCACGTGCTTGGTGCCCTTCTGAGCCTCTCTGACATCCTTTCCTACTCCTCTCCCCTCATTGACTCTACTCCAGCCACCCTGGCTTTTTTGTCGTTCCTTGGACACACCAAACCTCTGTCTGCCTTGAGACCTTGGCCTTGGCTATTCCCGCTGCCTGGAATGCTCTTCTTTTAGATTCTCACTCAGATGTCCCCTAATCAGCGAGGGCTTCCTTGGAGAAAATCACAACGTCTTGGTCACTCAGTTTCTCCCTTCTCTGCCTTATCGTTCTCTAGATCATTTATCATTATCTCACATAATACATACTTCCCTGTTTGTTTACTGGCTCTCTCCCCCATTGGAAGGAAGCTCCGCACCAGGGAAAAGACATTGTTTTGTTTGCTAAGTATTCTCGGCACCTAGACACATGCTTGGAGTATAGCAGGCCTTCAGTAAATATCTGCCCAGCGACGAATGAATGAATGAAGAATGAATGATCCTCTCTGCTAACTTCCACCATAAGTAAAGTAAGTAGGGGGTGATCTTCCCTTTCTTCTTTTTCTTTTAAAGTTTGTTTTCATTCCAGTGGGTTAACACACAGTATTACAGTTAGTTGCAGGTGTACAGTATGTGTACAATATAGTGATTCAACGCTTCCATACGTCACCCAGTGCCCATCAGGACAAGTGCCCTCCTTCATCCCCAGCCCCTAGTTCTCTCATCCCCCCCATCCTCCTCCCCCGGTAACCACCCCCTTCTTCTTCTTTTTTTTAATGGTTTATTTTTTAAATTGTAAAATATGTGTAACATGCAATTTGCCATTTTTACTATTTCTAAGTGTACCTTTGACTGGCATCAAGTACATTCACACTGCTGTGCCACGATCACAGCCGTCTAGCTGCAGAACGTTTTTCATCTTGGAAAGCTGCAACTCTGTCTTCCCTCCCTCCTTTTTGCCCTAGGTCCAGGCCTGAATTTCGTTTATTATTATAACACTAGAAGGCTGTTTCCATTTTCAGGAACAGACTAATGGGAAATTTACATTCATTTTATAAAACAATAATTGAGAAATGACTGTGTTCCTATTCCTTGAACAGATTAAGTGGGAAGCTGTCCGGCTTTAAAAATGATTCATTAATGTGTTCCTCTGGGAGCTTGAATATTCAATGCCAGCTGTTTTCCTCATTAATATTTGAATTTAATATTTTACCTTAGGAAACCTGAAGCCAAAGGAATAGTAAATATTTGACGGCTGATGGTCTTATGTTAATTTAACATTTTTTTTTTTCTTTACCTAGAGTTTAATCAACAAAACTGTTGCAGCTGCGCAACACCATTAATACAGGGAAGGGGGGGGGGCGCCTGGCTGGCTCAGGCGGGAGAGCGTGCGACTCTTGATATCGGCATCATGAGTTTGAGCCCCATGTTGGATGTGGAGCTTACTTAAATAGAAAAGGAATACGGGGAAAGGAGGGAGGAAAAGTACTGAGAGCCTACTGGGTGTCAGGCACTTTGTGGACATGTAAAGAGGCCCCCACGTCCTCAGACCCCACTCACTTGTCACTTGCGTGGACCGGAGGATTGGCACTGTCTCCATTTCACGGAAATGCTCCTGACAAGAGTGCCGGCTCCGGCCACGTCACTAATTCCAACAGACACCTTTCAGTCCTCGGTAGCTTGACCTCCTAGCAACAGTCAGCACAGATGACCACACTCTTATCAAAACCCCTTCTACTGTTGTTCCATCATCAGAGTTTCCCGAGTCTCCTTCCTGAACAATCTTTCCACTTCTCTCTCTCTCTCTCCCCCCATATCCACTGGCACTGCCCAAATTATTCTGAGATCATCATCTCTTACCTTGATTGCCCCAAAAGCCTCTTACTGGTGTCTCTGCCTCCAGTCCTCAAGCCTCACCCCCGCTCCCACCCCACTGCCACGGCGAGCCTTCTCCTCTATGATGGCCAATGATGGCACCAAACTAGGCTCACACAGCTCCTTTGGTTAATAACGCCTCAATGGATTTTCCTTGCTCTGAAGTCCAATATCGTCATTCTGGTCCATGGAGTCCTTCACCCTCTGGTTCCTGTCTGCTTTGCCTGACTCAGCTGGAGCCAGAGAGAGAGTATAAGCAGGGGGAGCAGCAGTGGGAGAAGGAGAAGCAGACTCCCCGCTGAGCAGGCAGCCCTATGCGGGGCTTGATCTCAGGTCTCCAGGATCATGACCTGAGCCGAAGGCAGATGCTTAACCAACTGAGCTACCCAGGTACCCCTGCCACTCTCCTGGTTTGATCTTTCTCCTTAAGACTTAGAATTCCTGGGGTACCTGGGCGGCTCAGTGAGTTAAAGCCTCTGCCTTCGGCTCAGGTCATGATCTCAGGGTCCTGGGACTGAGCCCTGCATCTGGCTCTCTGCTCAGCAGCAGCCTGCTTCCCTTCCTTTCTCTCTGCCTGCCTCTCTGCCTACTTGTGATCTCTGTCTGTCAAATAAATTAAAAAATATAAAAAAAACCCCAGAATTCCTTGAATAAGCCACACACCCCTTTTCATCTCTAGATCTTTGCACACATTCTTCCTCTGCCTGGACCACTCCTGATTCATTGATTCATTCATTCAACAAATATTGAACGCCTACTAGGTGCCAGGCACTGTTCTAAGTACTGAGGATACAGCAGTGAGTAAATAAAGACAAACTGTGCCTGTGAGCTCACATTCTAGAAGGATCAGACCACCCCTTCAAGAAGGGGGAGTACAGGACAGTAAGATAATTTGAGAGAGCCCACATGCATACAGCTTTTATGACAGTGTATTATAATTGTTCTATTTTAATATTAGCTGTGTTGTTAACTCCTTACTCTGCCTAATTTCTAAACTAAACTTTATAGGAAAAACCTAGGAAATACAGGGTTCAGCACTATCCGTGGTTTCAGGCTAAGTGGATTTGCCAAGTCAGCTTTCCCTAAGCAGGATACCCCAAGCGTCCGTGGTCACTCCAGCACCGCTCAGCACGATGGGAGGCCAGCTGGAGTGAACACATTCCTCCTGATTTTTCCAGGGCCTCGGAATAGGAGGGCCCATGAGGCTAAAACCGCATTAGCTTCAAGAATGGATAGAGACAGGACGGAGGTAAAGAAAGCAGAAATACTCTGATTTCATATGGAAAATAATCTAGCTGTGAGCTTTGCTTTGCTAAGGAAAAGTGGGGGTGGCCCTGGTCAGAGCCTGTGGGAGGACATGGGCGTGTTGTATTCCGCACCTAGGTCTCCGCCCCCCTCCCCTCCCACGCCGCCAGGAGCTACATCTGTTTCCTTACTGCACCTCAAGGCTCAGGCTCTTCTTATAGCCGAGAACCCTCCGAGCTTGTGAGTGCATTTTAACCGGGGCCATGTGGAAACCATGTCCTGCCTTTACTGTCCTTCTCAGTCTGAACACAATGCCCATCTTTTGAATTCAAGCCCTCCCTCCTCTGGGAAGCCATTTCGGAGAAAAGCTCACTGGTTGTGAGGCCCTGTGCCTCGCTCTGCTGCAGAGTTAAATGAGTCAATATATGAGGGTGTTAGGTCCGTTATTAAACGAAACGAGACTGAGACAAAGTGAAAGTTATTTAAAGCTTTATTTTATGACAAGTATTAGAAGTCAGACTGATTGGCCAGGGGAACGAGACTGAGACAAGGTGAAAGTTATGCAAAGCTCTATTCTATGCTAAGCATCAGAAGTCAGACTGACCGGTCAGGGCCGCCTCCAAAGAGAGCGACCACCCCCAGCTTACAGGCTTAAGAATTGACTGACTGACCGGTCAGGGCCGCCTCCAAAGAGGGCGACCCCTCCCCATCTTACAGACTACCTTTTATAGAGCAAAAGCTTGGCCACACATAGGTGGCCAATGAGATTGTAACACACAGAGAAAGTTGCATAGTCATGTTAGGTCACATGCAGGTGGCCTGTTGAATTACAATTTACCCTATAGTAGCTGTTTAAACTAACCTATTACTCTGGTCAGAATTGGCACTCAAGTTTGGCGCCCAAAAGGCGGAGTTTACATTCTTTGGTAGTTAGGGAGACAATATGTGTGCTTTTTACTGATTGGATGTCTCCACCTGGCCTGACTCGGCCTTGCATTCTGGGCTCTGTTATCAGGAACTGGCCGACCTGGCCTTGTATTCTGGGCTCTGTTATTAGGAACTGGCTGACCATGTTTTACTGGTTTCCCAGACTTGCTTCTAAGTAAGTTTCTCCGGGGGGGGGGGGCAGGGTCAATTTAAGTTTTACTGCACAAACAACAAAATGGCTTTTAACCAAGATGGAGTCGCTCTGGCTAAATAGGCCCTTACAAGGGTATCAAGATACAAATGCCTTACCCACAGTCTTTGTCCCGACTAGACCAGAGCCTTGCGGCCAGGGACAGTGGTACCTGCCCCTCTGTCCCCAGCGGTGTCTCCTGGGAAGCATCACACTTAAGTGAGCAGGGATGTATTTCCTGATTTATCAGGGATGGGCGGGGTCGACTGGTCTGATGGTCTGAACGTCGCAGAGATCCCCAGGGCACCTCTGCTCTCGTGGTCTGCGGCTGGTAGATTCACCTTCCTCTGTCAAGTTGCCCCCCGGAGCTGGATGGACAAGAAACAGTTCCGTCTCAAGCTCAGGTTCAAGGTCAGGAGATCTCAGTTCTCATTCTGGCTCCTCCATTTACTAACAGGAACTTGGGCAAGCTGGTTAGCCACTCTGAGAAAATAACAGGGGGTTTCCATGTCCAGACTTGAGATGGGATAACAGGGTCCAGATCGACCCTCCTGCATGAGGCAAGAAGTATAAACAGACAAAAATACACCAGACTGTGGTTTTGCAGACACTGAACATCAGACACTTAAGGACAGTGATCGCAGGGAGAGGGGAAGCAAAGATGGGGAGCCTGAGAATCGCCTCAGCCTATTTTCTTTGGAGAGCTTTAGGCTACAGTGTAGGGGGGAGAGCTGAGGTGGAGCTCGGTGGACCCCCGAGTTCAGGAGATGGAGCTGAGAGTCCAGGGAGACTGAGGAAGGACAGGATGCCAGAGAGGAAAGAATTGCGCTGTGTGGAGACAGGCTCCACTGAGCAGCGCACACTTGTGGGGACAGTACCGGAGGCCGGGGAATGAAACATCTGGACCGATTAGAGGGAGATAATGCTTGTTCCCACCAGGCCGAGTGGAAAAACTCATAATTCATGGGGCATTGAGCAGAGTACTCAGGAAGGTTGAGGAACTGATACATTTTGTTTTAAATAAAATTGATAGCTGTTCATGATAAAAATTCAAACAGCATGGAAGAATTTACTTTTTTAAAAAATTTGAAACAAGATTTTATTTCCTTATTTGACAGAGAGAGAGAGCATACGCAAGCGAGCGCACAAGCAGGGGGAGCAGCAGGCAGAGGGAGAGGGGGAAGCAGGCTCTCTGCTGAGCAGGGAGCCCGATGTGGGGTTCGATCCCAGGACCCTGGGATCATGACCTGAGCTGAAGGCAGAGGCTTAACCACCTGAGCCAGCCAGGTGCCCCCAAAATGGATTTTTTAAAATAAATGATTCTAGATATATGGACTAGCTATCTGGAAAGATACAAAGTGAGATCCAAACTTCACACAGTACACAGGAATAAACTTTCAATGAATCAAAGATCCAAATGTAAGCTCTGCAACCTTACAGATATTAGAAGAAAACATGGGCACAATCCCTTTCCCCTTTAAAAACATATACTTTTGGGCACCTGGGTGGCTCAGTGGGTTAAGCCGCTGCCTTCGGCTCAGGTCATGATCTCAGGGTCCTGGGATCGAGTCCCACATCGGGCTCTCTGCTCCGCAGGGAGCCTGCTTCCCTTCCTCTCTCTCTGCCTGCCTCTCTTGTGATTTCTCTCTGCCAAATAAATAAATAAAATCTTTAAAAATAAATAAAAATAAAAACATTTACTTTTTTTGTGTAATCTCTGTGCCCAACATGGGGCTCAAACTCATGACCCCAAGATCAAGAGCCGCACTCTCCTCTGATGGAGCCAGCTGGGAACCCCCAACATGTTCCCCTTTAACCTTGCCTTAAAGAAAGGCTCTTTAACCCTGATTCAAAAGCTAAGAACAGTGGAAGAAAACAAAGGATCAAACTGATCGGGTAATCTCCCTCTCCGGCTGGCACAGGCTGGCACTTTGGCCCCAGTCTGAGTTCCGCAGCCCAGCATGCCACTCTGGGGTCTCCAGCAGGCTGGGCTGGGTTGGGCTGTGGCATGCCAAAAGTCATCCCTGTCCAGAGCACCCCCTCAGTGGGAGTCGCAGAGAGACCCACACCATGCTTTTTGAGGTATGCAGTTGGTATCAGTTGGGTGAAAGATACATCCGTCTCTTTCACATAAACCACAGGTTCTCAGGGACTATGCAGCTTGAGTCCATATGGAAGTAAAGGAGTTTGTCCCTCACTTCCCCAGCTCACAGAGGGGACGGTGCTCACATACTTACGCAGACAAGTGCATTTTCAGGGCCTGAGAAAGGGATCGGAGTAATCAATGCCATGCCCAAGAGTTAGCCGCTGCTTACTGTAGGCCAGGCCCCACGTGTTCTCAAGGAGGCCCCCCAACAACCCTGTGAGGGGGAGATTCCATTTCCCATCCCAAAGATGAGGAAACCAGTAGTCCAGGCTGAAAAGACTGGTGATTACTGGTAAGGAGAAGAACAGGGATTTAAAGGTGGGCAGTTCGGTGTCCAGGCCCTCTGTGCTTTCTGTGACTCCAGAAAGTTCTTCTGTAGTTCCGATTCTAAGTGGGGGAGGCAGGAGTTGAACCCAGATGGTACAACTCAGGAACCTGAGCTTCTAGGATCTTTTCTTTAAATTAAATTAAATTTTTAAAAAGTAGGCTCTGTGCCCCATGCAGGGCTCAAACTCATGGCCCCAAGATCAAGAGGCACATGTTCTACCCACTGAGCCAGCCAGGCACCCCGGGGAGCTCCCAATATCTTCAGGTCCTGATAAGGGCCACCACTTACCTACAGGGAGGACTGGCTTGGGAATTCCCATTCGGCGTTGCTTTCAGTGACCAGATGAGGCCCTGAAGGGCTAGTCTCATCATGGACACATTTCTAAAACTGTCTAGACTTATAGCACAGGAGACATGGCTGGGGTTTTGGTGTTTTGGTTTTAGCATTTCTTCCTCTGGCTCAAAGCAGAGGATCTGGAGTCATCTTGGGGTAAACCTGCCCTTTCTCCAGGAGAGACCACTTTACTGAGCCCTCTTAGTCATCCACGTATCAGCCAAGCCCCTGGCAGTGCTCTTGGGGGAAGCCTTAAATGCTGGGGGAAATGGAAACGCAGATGCTTTGGACTGAGGTTTTATGTGTTCTATTTAGCGACGCTTTCACTGTGTTTTGCTTCAGCTGGCTGGGTCTGAGGTTAAGGTGAAAAGAGCATCGTCTTTGGACAACATTTTTGCAACACTGAATCCCAAGGGTGTAGGGTGCAGGGTGGGGTGTTGGGTTGGGTTGAGACCAGCTGGGTCTAGTAAGGTATTTGTCCCTCTCTGAAAGTCAAGGTGAATACACATGGAAAAGGAGAAGCTAGACTGAAGGTGACAGGGTTCGCAATCTCTGGGAATGTGATGGGGCCCAGGGAATGGCTCTAAATCTGTAATGGGGCCAGGTGAGCAGACACTGTAGGAGGAGAGTGAGATAAGATTGTTGGCAGATGTGGATGTCCCATGGGCCTTCTTGGGAGACCCTAGAATGCTTCTAGTTAGTGACAAAGCTCTTTCTTACTGTTGAATCTCTGTAGGTCTGCTGTGTACAGTTGTGTAGATTGTTCACTGCACAAAGGAAATCTGACCAAGAAGACCTGTGGGGATTGAAATTCAGCCTTCACTATACTCACCAAGTCATGCATCCTGGGACTGAGATGTCTGTCTGAAGGAGTGCCATTTTTCAAATTTTCTCAAGGGTACCACACGGCCTGTGGGAAGCCAGGACTCTCACAAACAGCATAGTGCCTGGTGCGTAGTAGGTACCTGACATTTACTGACCGAGGCAAGGGGTTGTGAGGCAGCTACTTGGTATGAGGCAGAATGCTGGGATCACTGTGAAAAGGAGGTGTTCTAGGAGATGGGCACATAGTGTCATAAGCGAATTTGGCTTTGAGGGTGTGTGTGGCGCAGTCATCTTGCTGGAATAAGGTAGGTGGTAACCAGAAACCTCTTCCAGAGTCTGGTTTATATGTTCTTTTTGGCTGTTGTCCAGTTAGTTAGCTTGTGGTGGGCAGTGGACAGGGGGGTTTGGACCTGGTGCATTAGAGGAGTGCTCTCTAGAATGTTTGTGCAAAAAGGGTCCCCAGATAAAGTTAAGCTGTCTGTGGAGGTACAACACCTCTGTCGCTGAAAAATAAAGTAGAGACGACTGGGGCAGAAAGTGGCCCAGCCGAAGAAAGAAAGTGGCCCATTCTCATGAAGATGTTGACCTCAATTTTTGTTCTTTTTTTTTAAGATTTTATTTATTTATTTGACAGAGAGAGAGATCACAAGTAGTCAGAGAGGCAGGCAGAGAGAGAGAGAGGAGGAAGCAGGCTCCCTGCCTGAGGAGAGAGCCGGATGCGGGGCTCGATCCCAAGACCCTGGGATCATGACCTGAGCCGAAGGCAGAGGCTTTAACCCACTGAGCCACCCAGGCGCCCCTCAATTTTTGTTCTTATATTTAAAGAATATAGAATTTTAGGTTCAAAGTAATTTTCCCTCAAACTTTACAGATATTATTCTAGTGAGTTTTTGTTTTCGTTTTTTGCATCTAAGTGTTGCCAATGAGGATTCTTATTTCTTTGTAGATAGACTTTTTTTTTCCCCTCTAGAAGCTTTAAAGATCTTCTCTTTATTCTCAGTATCATAAGATTTCACATGGATATATTATTAGAGACAAGCCTTCTTTTCTTTCACTCTACTTGCGCCTCAGTGGTCTTTTCAAACTAAAATCTTCCAGTTATGAGAAATCTTCTTCTTCTTCTTTTTCTTTTTTTTTAATTACTTCTTCCCCTCTCTTGTTTTTCTTTCTTTCTGGACTTCCATATAAATGGATGTTGACTCTCCTGGGTTGCTACTTTATGTATTTTTTAATTTTTCTCCCAGTTTCCCTGTGGTCAAGGCTGGGTGCAGACACACTAACATGGAAGGCATGCTTTGGAAAGAAAGGCTGAGGCTGTGATTGTAAACATGGGGAGCCCAAGTTTGAGGTGTACATAGGTGGATGTCTCTACCGGCAAGGTTGTCACTGTAGTCTTTTCTGTGCAATTATACGTCAGCATGACCAAAAACCTGGTGATGGGAAGTTTTTCTTTATAGAAGTACTCCAGCTAATGAGTGAAGACAGAATGATTGAGTATCACCATTTGGAATCCCGAATGAAACAATGGGTCTAGGTGATTCCTCACTAATGTCTGTGAGCATCACAAGAAGAGAGACAATCAGATATTGCATATTTCTGATGAAAGTACACAGTATCGTCACCTATGAAATCGTCTTGCTAAAAAACCAAACCTGGATTTTCACAAGTCTCTAGATTTAACTATCAGTTTACTTAAAAAACACTATTGGGCTATAATCACCCAAATCCATGGACACTGGGAGACTCTACAGGAAAAGAAGCTAACATTGATAAATTCCAATGGGGGAAAAAATGCTGGAGGGACCTGTAGATTAAAAGGGACTCAAAAGTTATATCAATCAATTGAAATATGGGGATACTGACATGAACAAAAAAAATCTGTAAAAATGCATGAAACTCTCTTGGGGCGCCTGGGTGGCTCAGTGGGTTGAAACCTCTGCCTTCAGCTCAGGTCATGATCCCAGGGTCCTGGGATCGAGCCCCGCATCGGGCTCTCTGCTCCGCAGGCAGCCTGCTTCTTCCTCTCTCTCTGCCTGCCTCTCTGCCTAGTTGTGATTTTTCTCTGTCAAATAAATAAAATATTTAAAAAAATGCATGAAACTCTCAAGGATATTTAGATACCGACTGAATCTTTGATGATTTTGAGCTCTTACTGTTAGTATTTTTGGTGTGATAACAATATTGTGGTTATGCTTTAAAAAATCCTTTTAGAGAAATATACTGAAATATTTCTGAATAAAATAATATGGTATCTAGGGTTTGCTTCAGAATAAGTGGTGGAGTAGAAGCAAGTGTGGGAATAGATGGAATGGGATTGGTTTGCACTGATAGCTGTTCAAACTGAGGGAAAAGTACATAGGGGTTCTTGCTCTACTTTTTTTTAAGGGGGCTGGGGAGAGAGTGAGGAGGGGCAGAGGGAGAGAGAATCTTAAGCAGACTCCACACCCAGCACGGAGCCCGATGTGGGGTTCCATCTCAGACCCAAGATCATGACCTGAGCTGAACTCAAGAGTCAGATGCTTACCTGACTGAGCCACCCAGGAGCCCCTATTGTTCTACTTTCGTCTGTGTTTGAAATTTTTCAGAATAGAAAGTTTAAAGTGAAAAAATTTAGGGCAGCAAAGTCAAAGAACGTAGATGTAAATTTGACGCTAACTCCATGCTCTCGATTACACTGTTAAGGTCTCTGTGGCTCTGTTTCTTCATCGACAGTAATGGCCCTACATCCCAGGGGGCTGGTAAGGGTTCTATGGGGTTTTCTCTGTGAAGCCCTTCCAACACTGCCTGGCCCATGGTCCATGCTCAGTAAAGACTAGCCCTTGTTACTGTTATTTACTTATTTATTTTGGTGGTCCTATCTTGAGGGGATGGTCCTAGGTGGGTCCTAGCTAAATCTTGCAATAGTGTCTCCTATATATTCCTGGTCTTGCCGTTACATCGGGGTACTCCCGGAAGCACAGCTTTCCAGTGTGGAAGGCTGACCCTTTCTGTAGGGGGACCTAATCAGCACTAGGGAGCCAGGGATGTTGTCCCTTGATGGTGCCCTAAGTAAGTACGACCCTCTCAGGGCTGTGAGTTCAAGCCCCACACTGGGCGCCGAGCTTACTTGAAAAGAATTCTACACTAACATAGTGCGATAAATGTAGCCGACACTCCAAATAAAAGGCAGAAGTTGCCAGACTGACCAAAAAAAAAAAACTGCCTTAAGAAACCCAGTTACTTAGGTTAAAGGATAACCTTTAAGGTTAACAGTAACACTAATCATAAGAAATCTATATTATTTTATATTATTTATATTATTTTATATTTTATATTTAAAATATATATATTTAATATATATATTTAATATATATATTATATATATTTATATTATATTATTTATATTATTTTAGCTATATACTATATACATATCTTAATATAGTATTTATATTATATATAACATGATTATATATAACATATATGTTATATATGTATATATGTTACATATATAACATTATTATATATAATATATAGTATATAGATATTAACATCTGATAAAGTAGATTTAATACAAGGAGCATTGCCAGAGATATAGAGGGATATTTTGGAATGACGAAAATGTCAGTGCCTAAGGAGGCATAATTCTTTTTTTTTTAAAGATTTTATTTATTTATTTGACAGAAATCACAAGTAGGCAGAGAGGCAGGCAGAAAGAGAGAGGAGGAAGCAGGCTCCCTGCCGAGCAGAGAGCCCGATGCGGGGCTCGATCCCAGGACCCTGGGATCATGACCTGAGCCGAAGGCAGAGGCTTTAACCCACTGAGCCACCCAGGTGCCCCCAGGAGGCATAATTCTAAGTGTGTACGTACCTTAATAACAGAGCTGCAAAATATGAAATGAATATGAAGTGAAGCAAAAACTGGTAGAATTTAAAGGAGAAATAGACAAAGCCACAATTATACTTGGAGACTTTTTTTTCTTTGAAGACTTTATTTGATAGATTGAGAGAGAGCACAAGAAGGGGGAGTAGCAGGCAGAGGGAGAGGGAGAAGCAGACTCCCCACTGAGCAGGGAGCCCGATGCAGGGCTCGATCCCAGGATCCTGGGATCATGGTCTGCACCGAAGGCAGCTGGTTAACCCACTGAGCCACCCGGGTGCCCCTGTATTTGGAGACTTTAACACTCCTTCCTCAGTGATCAGTAGAGGAAGTAGCGAATGGTTAAGACACCATCCATCGACTTGTCCTAATGGAAATGGAGAGCTCTCTCCCCCAGCAACAGCAGAATACGCTTTGTTTTTAAGTGTGGAGCATTCGCCCTGAGAAACCCTAGGCTGGGCCATAAAGAAGGTGCCAAAACATTCAAGAGGATGAAAATAACACAGAGTAGGTTCACTGACTATAAAGGAATTAGATAGCAATCAATAATTAGCTCCCTGGGAGATTTCCTAAATGCGGGGTAATTAAACCAAATGTACGGCTACCTGGGCACTTTTTTTTTTTTTTAAAGATTTCGTTTATTTATTTATTTATTTGACAGACGGAGAGAGACAGCCAGAGAGGGAACACAAGCAGGGGAAGTGGGAGAAGGAGAAGCAGGCTTCCCGCTGAGCAGGGAGCCCGATGCGGGGCTCAATCCCAAGATTTCAGGATCACGACCTGAGCCAAAGGCAGATGTTTAACTGACTGAAGTCACCCAGGTGCCCCATACCTGGGTACTTTTGAATGACTTCCCTGGAGGCCTGTCGCTATGAAAGTTTATAGTGTCTGTTTCTCTTTTTCCTTCCTCTCCCCAGTGTCTGTTTGCGTCCATTCATATCTGTGGGGTCATTTGCTTTGTCCTGATGAGAGAAGAAGAGTTTTCAGTGGTGAGAAGAGCTAGAAAAAGATAAGAGGAGGGTGCCTGTGTGGCTCAGTCATTAAACATCTGCCTTTGGCTCAGGTCATAATCCAGGGGTCCTGGGATGGAGCACGGTGTTGAACTTCCTGCTGGGCGGGGAGTCTGCTTCTTTCTCTGCCTCTGCCTGCTGCTCCCCCTGCTTGTGCACGCGCGCGCGCTCTCTCTCTCTGTCAAATAAATAAAAAAAAAAAATCTTAAAAAAAAAAAAGATAAGAGAAGCTCAGGAAGGATCATAATGGCATCAACTCCTTTTCCAGACCTGGAACTTTTGTGGTTGAGCAAAGGAGAAACTTGAGTCGCTGGACCTGCCTAAGGGAGGCCGCGAGAGACTGAACAAAAGCAGACCTATTCAAAACCCAGCTGCCAGAGTGCGGCACAGACCAGGGCGGGGGGGGGGGGGGGGACACCCCGGGATTGCCAGCTTCAGGAGGAGCTACCGAAAGGACTGTTAGTGTGGACAGGGGTGTTTCATTAGGGACACTCAGCAATTGGATTTCTGTAAGTAGCTTTGCAAGTGGAAGATGGGGAGAAGTGGAAGCTGGACCGGAAAATAAGGCAGGGCTCTATTTTCTATAATATTTTAAATAGGAAAATAGGGCAGGGCTCCCAGAAATCAATGGTAGGGGGCAGGGCACTTGAAAATGGGGTTACACAGAGACTTAACTAAGAAACATACACAACTTACTAAGAACAACAGGTGGAATAGTCTTTTTTTTTAAAGAAAGGATCTTTCGACTAACATCTTTAACTTTTAATTCAATTAATTAACATAGAGTATATCATTAGATTCAGAGGTAGAATTTAGTGATTCATCAGTTGCATTTCACACCCCGTGCTCATTCCATCACACGCCCTCCTTAATGATCATCATCCCGTTACCCCAGTCCCCCCCTTCTCCTCCCCTCCAGCAACCCTCAGTTTGTTTGCTATGATTAAGAGTCTCTAATGGTTTGTCTCCCTCTCTGGTTTCATCTTGTTTTATTTTTTCCTCCCTTCCCCTATTCTCTTCTCTTTGTCTCTTAACTTCCTCATATCAGGGAGATCATATGATAATTATCTTTCTCTGATTGACTTATTTCGCTCAGCATAATCCCCTCCAGTTCCATCCACGTTGTTGCAAATGGCAAGATTTTGGTTTTTTTGATGGCTGCATTATATATATATATATATATATATATATATATCTCCCACATCTTTATCCATTCATCTGTTGATGGACATCAGGTCTCTTTCCATAGTTTGGCTATTGTGGACGTTGCTGCTATAAATATTGGGGTGCATGTGCCCCTTTGGATCACTACATTGGTATCTTTGGGATAAATACCTAATAGTGTGATTGCTGGGTCCTAGGGTAGCTCTATTTTCAACTTTTTGAGGAACCTCTCATACTGCTTTCCAGAGCAGCTGCACCAGCTTGCATTCCCACCAACAGTGTAGGAGGGTGGGATAGTCTCCTTTTCTGGAATAAATAGCAAGATCCTCTGGGGACCAGTCTTAGGTCTTAGACTCTTTTGACAATCTGGGATTGCTTGAGGGTTTATACAGAAAAAGAAATATAGCAACTCCTTCTGACTGGTCTGTTGCCTGGACTCCAACAGATTTTCCTATACAGGGAAGTATTGTGCTTTGTAGTTTCTTGATGAAGAAACATCCCTTACCTTCAGTTCTTAGCAGGCTACATTTGGAAAGGAGCATGTAAGGCCAATGAGAAGCAAAGGAGGCTGATATAGACCTGCATGAACAGGATTCAGACGACTTCACACTACATACGATGCGCACCAGAAAGAATGTTTTATGAGTTCTGTCTAGAGCAAGACGACAATGGAGAAAAGCATACAAATGACCATGACATAGTGATAAGGGTAGACCAGAACTCCTCTGCTCTCACTTGGTCCCTGTATTTTCTGTCAAGGGGACGTTTTCATACTGACAAGTCTAACCCAGTGCTCTTCAGACTTCACCAGGCTTATGCATCACCTAAGGATTTTGTTAAGATGGAGATTCTTTTGAAAAAAAAAATATATGGAATTGCTTCATGGATTTCTGTGTCATCCTTAACAGTGGGCCACGCTAATCTCCGCGTCATTCCCAGTTTCAGTCTATGTGCTGCCAAAGTGAGCACTTAAAATGGAGATTCTGGGGGCGATTGGGTGGCTTGGTCAGTGAAGCATCTGCCTTTGGCTCAGGTCATGGTCTTGGGGTCCTGGGATCGAGCCACACATTGGGCTTCCTGCTCAGTGTGGAGCCTGCTTCTCCCTCTCCCTCTGCCCCTCCCCCCATTGGCATGCTGTCTCTCTCTCTCAAATAAATAAAATCATAAAAAGAAAAGAGTAGGGGTGCCTGGGTGGCTCAGTGGGTTAAAACCTCTGCCTTCGGGTCCGGTCATGATCCCGGGATCCTGGGATCCCGGGATCCTGGGATCGAGCCCCACATTGGGCTCTCTGCTCAGCAGGGAGCCTGCTTCCTCCTCTCTCTCTCTCTCTCTCTGCCTGCCTTTCTGACTACTTGTGATCTCTGTCTGTCAAATAAATAAATAAAATCTTTAAAAAAAAAAAGAAAAGAGCATTTCACTGCTTTAACCAAGTTCAAGTCTTTGGTCTAAACAAATGCCATCTCTCAGACTGCTGGGAGTGCCTGCAAATGGGACCTTGAAACCACTCTTGGGGATACTCTTGTTTCCATCAATGTGGAGAGTCGGAGAGGGGCTAGAAGCCTCTGGAAGAGAGGCGGTTGTGCTCCCGGGTTTCAAAACACGAAAGAAGCGCCAGTGGAAATGGACAGATTGGCCAGCTTGATGTTGATGCCAGGAGACAATCTGCAGTGGATTCTTTTCCAAGAGGGTTTTCTGCTCACTGGATCCAGTATGATTTCCCTGAGAACAAATCCCATCGGACTAGTTTCATTATCTATGATAGGTTTACTAGAAAGATTGTTCGGGGCAGCTGCGGTAGATGGAGGGTGAGTGAAATCTGGCCCAACACGAGCTGAAGACTTTCAAGATATTATTTGTGCAAAGCGGCACTGTAAGTGAGTGAGGGGGATTCGGAAGTGGTTGACCCAGTCTGCCCAGGGGGCCCTGATGAATGAGTACCAGCCCCCAGAGGAGAGCGTCCAGGCCCACTGTAAGACTCCATCCTCGGCCTCGTCGTTTGCAGCAACTCTATCACTGGCTTAGCTCTGTGGTTCGCAAATTTCAGACACCTATGGGGACAGGGGATGCTTGTTGAAAAAGAAGTTCTGGGGGTGCCTGCGTGGCTCAGTGGGTTAAGCCTCTGCCTTCGGCTCAGATCATGGTCTCAGGGGCCTGGGATGGAGCCCCGCATCATCGGGCTCTCTGCTCAGCAGGGAGCCTGCTTCCAACCCCCTCTCTGCCTGCCTCTCTGCCTACTTGTGATCTCTCTGTGTCAAATAAATAAATAAAATCTTAAAAAAAAACAGAACAAAACCAAAAAGCTTAACAAGTAAGTTATTTTAAAAAAACAGAGCCAATTATACAGTCTATAAGGAAATCACTTCCAATATAATGACAACCAAGGTGAAAATAAAAGGATAGAGATATATTATGCAAACATTAACCAAAAGAAAACAGAAGTGGCTCTATTCATATCAGCTAAAATATACTTCAGAGTAAAGAAAATGACCAGTGACAGAGAGGGAAGTGATGATTTATATAATAATAAAAATGTCAAAATTCACCAGAAAGACATAGCAATCCTGAATACATATACACCAAAAAAAAAAAAAAAGCTACAAAATATGTGAAGCAAAAGAGATAGTTAAGCCCCACAACTGTAGCTGGACACTTCAATAAGCCTTTCCCAACAGCTCATAGATCAACTAGACAGAAAATAAGCAAGGACTACAACTCAACAACGTCATCCAACAAGACCTAATAGACATTTCTAGGACACTCCAGCCAACAACAGCAGCATATGCATTCTTTTCAAGTGCCCACAAAACATACACAAAGATAGAACATATTCTGGTCCATAAAACAAATCCGGAAAAATTTTAAATAATTGTGTTCTCTGATCACAATGGAATCGGAGTAGAAATCAATAAACAAAAAGATGACAGGACAGTCTCCAAACACTTGGAAACTCAGAACATACTTCTAAATAATCCATGGGCCAAAGAGAAAGTCTCAAAGGAAATTAAAATAAATACATTAAACTGAATGAGAAAAGGGGCACCCGGGTGTCTCAGTGGGTTAAGCCTCTGCCTTCAGCTCAGGTCATGATCTCAGGGTCCTGGGATCGAGCCCCGCTTTGGGCTCCCTGCTGAGCAGGGAGCATGCTTCCCCCCTCTCTCTGCCTTCCTCTCTGCCTACTTGTGATCTCTCTCTCTGTCAAATAAATAAATAAAATCTTTTAAACTGAATGAGAATGAAAATGCTATGTATCAAAACTTGTGGCATGTTGCTAAAGCAGCGCTGGGAGGGAAATCTGCAGCACTAAGTATACATGTTAGAAAAGAGGAAAATGTCAAGTCAGTAATCGCAGCTTCCAGCTCCAGAACCTGCAAAAACAAGAGCAAAATAAGCCCAGAGTAAGCAGAAGGAAGAAAAAAATAATGGCTCAAAGCAGAAATCAACGAAAGCAGGAAGGAAAAACAATAAGGAAAAACAACGAAACAAAGAACCAGTTCTTTGAAAAGATCAATAGCAAAACCTCCGCTGTCAGTGATAAAGAGAAAAGAGAGAGAAGGAGTGCCTGGCTGGCCCTTGATCAAACATGGGACTCTGGATCTCTGGGTCCTGAATTCAAGCCCCACATTGGGTGCAGAGATGATGTAAATAAATAAACTTAAAAAAAGACAGAGAGAAAAGACACACATTATCAATAGCCAGACTCAAACAGACTCTGCAGGCATCCAAAGGATAATAATACAATGAAAACCTCCTCACATGTAAATTTGACAACTTAGATGGAATGGACCAATTGCCTGAAAAACACGAACTGCCACAACTCACCAAATATGAAATAGAGTATTTGAATAACCTTATAACTTCAAGAAATTGAATTTATAATGTAAAAACTCTCCAAAAAGAAATTCCCAGGCCCTAATAGCTGTACTGGAGAATTACACGAAACATGTGAAAAGGGATCTATACCAATCCTACCAGTCACTTCCAGAAAGTAGAAGAGGAGAAAATACAGTTGACCTTAAACGACACAGGAGTTAGGAGTGCTCACCGCCCCCCCCCACCCCACACAGTCAAAAATCCACTTATACCTTTTAACTCCCCCAAAACTTAACGGATAATAGCCTACCATTGACCGGAAGCCTTATGATAACATCAACCATTGATTAACACATATTTTGCATGTTTATGTATTATATACTGTATCCTTACAGCAAAGTAAGCTAGAGGAAGGAAAATAGTATTAAGAAAATCTTAAGGAGGAGAAAATACATTTACCATATTGTACTATTCAAAATCCACAGAGAAGTCCAAACCCATGTTGTTCAAAGATCAGCTGTACTTCCCAATTCGCATTATGAACTAGTATTAACTTGATATCAAAACCAGACAGAAATCACACAACCAAACTGTATATACACACGGATAACCCTCATGAACGCAGATGCAAAAATCCTTCACAAGATATTAACAAATAGGGGGCGCCTGGCTGGCTCAGTTGGAAGGGCGTGTAACTCTGGATCTTGGGGTTGTGAGTTCGAGCCCCACATTGGGTGTAGAGATTGCTTAACAAAAAAAGATAACAGCAAGTAGATTTCAGCAATGTATAAAAGGAATCACATACCATGTCCAAGTGGGGTTCATTTTGGAGATAGAATACTTGAATATTCACAGTCAATCAATGTAATCTGCCATATTAACAGGCCACAGAAGAAAACTTAAACAATTGTATCAATTGATGCAGAAAAAGCTTTTTGATAAAGTGTCACACCCATTCAGAATCGAAGCTCTCAGTTCACTAGGAATATAGGAGAGCTTCCTATACTCAGCAGAGAGTGTGTACAAAAAACCCCTGGAACTTACGAGTATGTAATCTGTCATGGCAAAAAAGACTTGGCAGATATCATTAAATAAAGGAACCTGATGTGGGAAGATTATCCTGGATTATCCAAGTGTGCCATTATCATCACGGGGTCCTTACAAGAGAGAGATGAGAGGGTCAGAGTCAGGAGAGGGAGGTATGAGGATAGAAGCAGAATTTGGGGTGATGTGCTCTCCAGATGGAGTAGGGGTTCACAAGCCAAGGAATGCAGGCGGCCTCTGGAAGGTGGAAAAGGCAAGGGAACAGACCCCCTCTAGAGCCTTGGGAAGGAACGCTGCCCTGCTGGCCTGGGGAGTGTAGGACTTCTGACCTCCAGAACTGTAAGATAATAAATCTTCTGGCGGCGTTTTGAGGCACAAAGTTGTTTTAAACCCCCCAGTTTGCGGTCATTTTTGAGAGTAGCAATAGGAAACATACAGAGGTAATGGCCATTGCTAGCACAAAGTTCAAAAAGGCTCTCTGGCAGGGGCACCTGCCTGGCTCGGTTGGTAGAGTGTGCAACTCTCGATCTCAGGGTCGTGTGTTCAAGCCCCATACTGGGTGCAGAGATTATGTAGATAAAGGAATGAGATTGGGGTGCCTGGGTGGCTAAGTCAATGAAGCGTCTGCCTTTGGCTCAGGTCATGATCCTGGAGTCCTGGGATTGAGCCCCACGTCGGGCTCCCCACTCAGCAAGGAGTCTGCTTCTCCCTCTGCCTTCCCCTCACCCTCCAACCCCTGACTCCTGCTTATGCTCTCTTTCTCTCTCTCTCCCTCACTCATTCTCTCTCTCACGTGAATAAATAAAAATCTAAAAAAAAATTCACTTAAAAATAAAAAGACTCTCTTGGGGTCCCTGGGTGGCTCAGTGGGTTAAGCTGCTACTTTCGGCTCAGGTCACGATCTCAGGGTCCTGGGATCTAGTCCGGAATCGGGCTCTCTGCTCAGCAGGGAGCCTGCTTCCCTCTCTCTCTCTCTGCCTGCCTCTCTGCCTACTTGTGATCTCTCTCTCTGTCAAATAAATAAATAAATAAAATCTTTAAAAAAAAATAAAAAGACTCTCTGGCAAAGCCCTTGGCTCCTGCCTGGGCTGTCGATCCCTGGAAGATGGGAGCAACACAGGTCTGAATTCATAATGTATATTCTGTATTGTTCTTGTGGCTCTTAGCATGTTTCTCTGTCTTAACATAAATGATACTATATGATCGATGTATGTTATCTGTGGGCAAGTCGAGTCTATACATCAAGCGAGAACTTGTTTGCCTAACAGGCAGGTAGTAACAGTGCTGTGCAATTAAATAATATGTTGGAGTTTCTGAAAGATTTTCATGTATGACACAAGGGTCAACATAGATTGAAAATATGAGGGCAGCGGGGTGCCTCGGTGGCTCAGTCGGTTAAGCATCTGACTCTTGATTTTGGCTCAGGGCATGATCAGGGTTGTGAGATCAAACCCTGCGCCAGGCTCCATGTTAAGATTCTCTTAAGAGATTAACCTTCTGTCCCTCCCTCTCCCTCTCCCCCACATCCCCCCACATAAAAAAAAAAAGAAAATCTGAGGGCAGGGATCATAGGAGGCCTCCGGAGGAGGCTGTCAGAGTGTCACTGAGAGAAGAAAGGAAGAGAGACAATTGCCAGGGAAAGATAATGAGCTCTCTTTCCCCTGGAAAAATTGGTGAAGGCCTGCAGCCTTTAAGCCTTAGCTTGAAAGATGTGGCCATCTTGGGGGGGGGGGGGCATTGTTTTGTCTGCCATAACTTCCGGTCTCTCTCCTCTAGAGGGACCGTTTCTCTCAATCATCCACCGACATCATCCGCTGTGGGATCTCCCAGAAGGCACGGCTCTGAGCTTCCTGTTAATATTCACTGTACAGTCATAAAAGAGATTCATGGCTTTTGAATTTGTTGTTTTCCTATTTTGTTTTTAGTCAGATGCGCCACCAGATGAGAGGGACCGTCTCAGTCTTCACCGTTATCAGTCTCTATCCCTGAATGGAAGCCAGCGGACCCTAGGAGGGCTGCTTTCAGACCTGAGATATCGGGGTCTAATTCACAACAGAATTTAAAGAAGGAAGCTGTCAGGTGTTGTGAAGTGGCCTGTCACTGGGAGCTCACACAAGTCAGTCAGGCCCTCTGTCTCTGCCACCTCAGCCTGCCCCTCCCACAGCAAACCACCCCATCTTGGCAAACAGCAAGTCCATTCTTCCAGTTTCTCACGCAAAAACTTGCCTCTCACATCCAGCAATTCCTGTGGATTGCCTGCAACTTATATTCTGAACTTGACTGCTTCTTGTATCTCTACTGCTAAGACCCTGATCTGAGCCACCAGCACCTTTCTCCCCAGTCATTGCATCCGTATCCAATTTGCTCTTCCTTCTTCTAAGCCTTCCTCCAATTTCTTGTCTTTATTAAGTCATCTCTATGTCCCACGCGGGGCTTGAACTCATGACCCCGAGATCAAGAGTCACGTGCTCTTCTTACTGAGCCCTCCAGGCGCCTCCCCCCGCCACGGGTTATTTTCAATAGAGCAGCCACCTTGACACTCTTAAAATGTACTTCAGATCATGTCACTCGTCTTCTTACAGCTCTCTAGTGAGTCCCCATCTTGTTCTGAGGATTCATGGCCCACAGGCCACTCCTTGCTCCCCCCTTACCAGGATACCTCAGGTCCCCGCACTTACTGTTCCCTCCGCTAGAATGCTCTCCCTCCAGATATCTGCCTGGCTCTTCTCTTACATCCTTCAGATTTTTACTTAAATGTTTCCTTCTTGATGAGTCTTTTGCACCATTTCAAAAATGACAATGCCCCCTCCAACCCCTCACCCCCCCTTTCCTGCTGAATTTCCTCCGTGGCTCTATGTGCCATCTCATATAATCCATTTTTCTATCCATATATCAAATTACATATAATGTATAATTATATATATGCCATATACAATTATGTATATAGTATAACATGTTAATTGTCTGCCTTACCCCTCTGCTATAAATTCCCAAGGGCAGAGATTTTTCTCTGTTTTGTTCATTGGTGAATCCCCCGGTGCTGTGACCAGTGCTGGTCACAGAGTAAATGCCAATAAACCTTTACCAGATGGATGAAGAAATGAAATTTACATGTTCCGCACACCCAGGCCCCCCTCATTAACTATTCCCTCACCCAATTTCAGCATCACAAACTTCCACCCCTTCCATTAAGACTTGAGTTCATTTTTCGTCTTAAAAATGTCCCAAGGCGGGGCACCTGGGTGGCTCAGTGTGTTAAGCCATCTGACTCCCACTGAGAGCCCCTCTTCGGGTTCCCTGCTGAGCAGGGAGCTGCTTCTCCCTCTCCCTCTTCCCCTCCCCCTCCCCCTATTCTTGCCCGCCCATGCTCACACTCGCGCGCGCGCGCTCTCTCTAATAAATTAAAAAAAAATTTTTTTTAAAAAGGTCCAGAGCTTTGCAACTGACCGCACCCACTCAGTGGAAAGGTTCCCGCCAGAACATTGCCCCTGCGGTGCTGGAGGACCGGGTCCAGCCAAACATGAGGTCTAGAGGTCAGGGAAGCCTTCTGGGAGGAGGTGATGACTGAGTGGAGACTGAGGGGCCAGTGCAGTCAGAGCGCAGAAGGGCTACCGGAGCAGACCTTCCGTGCCAGAGTTTGGACTGCCCCCGAAGCGAAAGCTCAGAGAGGGCCCTGTTAAAGAGGGAACAGCCGCTGGTGGGAGCCGTCACCGCAGGGATCCTGGGTGACCTGAGTTCAGGGGGACCCTGAAACTGCTGGAGGAAACTGTGCAGGCCATGGAGGTGGAGTGAAGTAGGCTGGGGCTTAGAGCTTGGAACAAAGGGGAATAAACCCAGGAAATACGAAAACACCAAACAAAACAAAACAAAACAAAAAAAAAAAAAAAAAAGAAAGAAAAAAGATCTCCCAAAAGATTAGCCCCACACCCACTGAGGGAGTTTCTTGTATCCTAGCCAGAAAGTTCTCCTTTTCGGTTTGGGGCCAGAGAGGGGTGGGTGTGAATGCTGGCTCTGCCACTCAGTAGCTGTGTGTCAGACCCAAAGCAAGTCACTTCACTTGCCTGAGCCCCCACTTCCCCTGCGGAGTGAGAATGTTATCTGCAACGGTGGCGGGCGTGTCTTTCCTATGGCAAGAGCGATGCCAGGCACAAAGAGGAGGTCATAGCCTACACATGGCTCTGTGCATCCTTGCAGAAATCCACGTTGTACCCAGGTCCTTCCTTACCAATCCTTTCGTCTCTAGCCTAGAATTTCCGAGGCAGAGTTGCTGGCCCCAGTGGTATGGGCTTTAAAACGGGAAATAAACGGCGCCAGATTATCATCCAGAGAAGCCTGTGAAAATGCGTAGTTTCCCCACACACTTACTAGTACCAGATGTTACGAATCTTTTTCACTGTTGCCCATCTGACGGGAGGAAAGGGTGTTGATTTCCATTTTCTTTATCACGGGTGAAGCTGAACATCTTTTCATGTGTGTATTAGTCGTTTGCAGGTCCTCAGATGTGACTGCCTTTCCTTTGTCCCCTTGTCTTTTGGGTCATTTGTATTTCTCTTCCTTTTGTTCTTAAGGATTTTATTTTTAAGTAATCTCTGCACCCACTACAGGGCTCCAACTCACAACTCCAAGGTCAAGAAGGACCAAGCCAACCTGGTGGCCCTCATTTGTATTTTTTTTTTTTATCAATTTATGCACTGGGGATATGGAGAGCGACTGTCAGTAGGTATGAGGCTCTTTTTTAGAGTGATGAAAATGTTCCAGCATTAGATTACAAGGATAGTTTCAGCAGCTCTGTAAATATACTAAAAAGCTTTGAATTTACACTTTACATCAGTGAACTTTATGGTAGATAAATTGTACCTCAGTAAAGCTGTTTAAAATGAAATCTTTGGAAAGTGAATTTTTAAGACATTTTATGTATTTATATGAGAGAGAGAGAGAGAGAGAGAGAAAGAGAGAGCATGAGCAGGGGGAGGGGCAGAGCAAAAGGGAGAAGCAGACTCCCCGCTGAGCACAGAGCTCCATGCTGGGCTCCAGTCCAGGACCCTGAGATCATGACCTGAGCCGAAGTCAGATGCTTAACTGACTGAGTCACCCAGGTGCCCCCAAAGCGAATTTTAATGGCTCCATAAGATTTCCTTTAATGGAATGATCTTATTTTGTTTGACACCTCCGATTGCTTTTAACTATTTCCAATATTTCACTCACAAAGAAATCGTGATGAATACCTTTGTGCATAAATCTCTGCTTTTTCTTAGGATACATTCTTAAAATGTGAATTCCTGGGGAGAAGGATTTTTTAAAGGGGGAAGTATGATTTCTAATAAAAAATATGAAAATAGTTGACAGTCATTCCATCCCCATTGGAACATTTTAGAGTTTTCTCCTTAAGTTCAGAATGCCATATTTAGTACCTCAAAATTATTGGGGGCACCTGGCTGGCTCAGTCGGTAGCATGTGACTCTTGACCTTGGGGCTATAATTTCGCGTCCCATGTTGGGTGTAAAGATGACTTAAAAATAAAATCCTAAAAAAAAAAACCCACAAAACTATTATTGGCCTAGGTCCTCCTACTATGGTGACGTCAAGTTCCATTATAACTGATCATAGGAAACATCTTCAGTCTTGGTCAGTCAAAGATATAAAGCGAACTCCTCTCTTTATCACCAGTTGTTTGATCGTTACAGACCGATTGCTAGAAAAACAATATGAGAAGCTAAATTGCTTTCCCTGGCTAAAATCCATGGGGAATAGAGGCTAATTTTAGTGCAATTTTTGGCAAAAGCAGGAAGTAGTGCTCAGTGGTTTCATCTGCCACCATTTCATACCACCTTCCCATCTTGCTGTCATAAGCTAGAGAAATGCAGCAATGATAATAATTATAAGAATAATGATAGATACTATTGCCTGGTAACTATAAGGTCCTTCTCTGGACAGGAAAGAACCTATCTTCTTGGTTAATTGTGCTGAATGCTAAGAAAGAAATTTACCTAGAAGGACCGTGAAGGAAAAAGCTTGTATTTCCTACCTGTTCTCTAGACCCATCCTCAACTCAAGCCCCTGTGCCACCATCAAAGATTTAGATGTAGCTGGGTGAGCAGAATGATGGTGGTGGATTTAGTAATTTCTACGACATTAGCAAGAGAAGAGGCTCCCTGATGGAATGGGAAGTTTATTGGGCTAAGAACAAGAATCCTGGATTTTTGTCCTAACTCTGCCATTTATCTATTATATGACGTTTGGTAAATTGAGTACCTTACAGAGATGTCGGTTTCCCGTGTCTGGCAGATTTTTTTTTTTTTTTTCGTGTCTAGTTGATTTCCAAGGGCCCTTCTACTCGGACATGCTATAGATTTAAAGAAACAATAGAATTAGAAGTCTTCTATTAAGCAGTAGGTCAGAGGACAGATTTGGGAGTAGAAGAGAGAAACTGAGTCACATCAGAACCGATTATTATCTGGGATATTTTACGTTAGAATCTTAAAGCCATTATAAAAAATGTATTTGAGATTGCACAACTCTGCTTTTCCTGAAAGAACCATAGGCACACGATGGTCAATTTTTAAATACGCAGACCGTACCTCAATAAAGCCTTCAAAATATACATTTGATTGGCATTTTATCTCCAAATAATTGTGGGTAGGGTGTATAAAATCATGTGAATTGAGAATCTGCTCATTTACTTGCATGCAAGAAAATGAGTGAGAGCAAAGGGACATGTTAATAACCTTGGGAGTTTTGTTGGCTCTGTGAAGCTGCCGGGCTCTGGGGAGATTGATGGAACTAAAATGTCATTGTCACATGGGAGGCAACTATTGATTTCACTGACAAACCCCGTAATTATGGAACACAATGCCTAGTTACATTAATTAGAAGGGATGGCAGAGTGGAGCTCCAGGCTGCTGGCAGGAGAGAGGGAAAGTGTGGCTCAGTCTTCTCTAGATGTGGCTGCAGCATTCAGCGAGTGGGGAAGGGGCAATGAAAAAGTGGGCTGAAGGCAGGGACCAGCTTGAAGGGCCCTGTGAGAAAGCTGTAAGACTTACGACCTTGGGCTGCCTGTATATTCAGTTAAGATCACATATGTAACAATAATTTAAAAATGGCAAAGCACTGGATAACCAAAAATAATTTTAACAGGCAATCCAAGCATGTGGTAAAAATTCAGATGAGAGGGGCACCTGGGTGGCTCAGTCCCTTAAGCGTCAGACTCTTGACTTCAGCTCAGATCATGTTCTCAGGGTCGTGGGATCGAGCCCCACGTCTGGCTCCATGCTGGAGTCCACTTGTCCCTCTCCCTCTGCTCCTCCCCTGCTTTCTCTCTCTTCTCATTCAAATAAATAAATAAATAGATAAGTAAATAAAATCTTTAAAAACTCAAATGATAGAGGGGTGCCTGGCTAGCTCAGTCAGAGCTCATGACTCTTGATCTCGGGGTGGTGGGTTTGAGCCCCACGTTGGGTGTAGAGATGACTTAAAATCGTAAAAAAATTTCAAATGATATAAAGAAATGGTATAAAGGGATAGACAATGAAAAATAAGGCTCCTTCCCACCTTCGTCACCCATTTGTCCTCCCCAGGGATATCTACTATCTCAAGTTCTTGTGTATCCTTCCAGAGATATTCTATTATTCTATGCATATGTAAATATATATATACACACATATACACACACACATATATGTATATATACAAATACACGTACGTATACGTGTGTCACAAATGGTAGGACACTATTTATATTGCTTTATCTGTATTTGTTTTCACTTAACAACATAGCTTGGAAATCACTTTGTATATTGATTGGCCTTCTTCTTCTTTTTTAAACATCTTTATAGTATTTTCTTGTCCTGCAACTTAAACTCTCCCCTCTGAAGGATATTTGATTTGTTTCAATGGCATCTGGCCTATCTTGTTAAGTTAAAGCTCACCACTGAACAGCAAAAATCGTTCCTATCAGAGTGTTACTGATGAAGGTCTTGGATTTTTTTATTTTTTAGTTTTTGCTTAATGTAACAATTTACTGATATTTGTATTTTTTTCAGTAAGAGTAATAATCTCAGTAATAATCTCAAGACTTTTTAAAAAACTGTATTTTTTTATTAAGCTTTAATTTTCATTCCAGTATAATTAACATACAGTGTTGTATTCATTGCAGGTGTACAATACAGTGATTCCGTGATTCCAGACATCACCAGGTGCTCATCAGGGCAAGTGCTCTCCTTAATCCCCATCATCTAGTTCCCCCATTCCCCCCTCACCCTGTGGTAACTATCAGTGTGTTCTCTAGAGTTAAGAGTCTGGTTCTTGGGGGCACCTGGCTGGCTCAGTCAGTAGGATAGGAGACTCCTGATCTCAGGGTCATGAGTTCAAGCCCCATGTGTGGCATAGGGTTTACTTAAAAAAAAGAGTCCGTTTCTTGGTTTGTCTCTCTCTTTATATTTCCTTTGCCCATTTGTTTTGTTTCTTAAATTCCACATATCAATGAAATCGTTCTCTGACTGACTTACTTCGCTTAGCATTATACTGTCTAGCTCCACCCATGTTGCTGCAAATGGTAAGATTTTGTTCTTTTTTATGGTTGAATAATATTCCATTACATATATTATATAATAATTTATAAATTTATATATAATATAATACAAATATATTTATATCTGATATATATTTTAAGTAATTAATTTATACATTTATAATTTTATGTTCATAAGTAAATTAATTTTATTTGTAATTTAATTTATATATAAATACATTGATATATAATATATTAATATATAAATTAATCACATAACAATTTATTACACATATTATCACATCTTTATCTAATCATCAATTGATGGACACTTGGGCTGCTCCATAGTTTGGCTATTATAAATAATACTGCAATAAATGTAGGGGTGTGTGTATCACCTTGAATTAGTGTTTTTTAACTTTGGGGGTGAACACCCAGTAGTGCAATTACTGGATTGTAGGGTAGTTTTATTTTTAACTTTTTGAAGAACCTCCATACTGCTTTCCACACTGGCTGCACCAGTTTGCTTTCTCACCAACACTGCACAAGGGTTCCTTTTTCTCCCAGTCCTTGCCAGCACTTTTAGTTTCTTGTGTCGATTTTAGCCATTCTGACAGGTGTGAGCTGATATCTCATCGTGGCTTTGATTTGCATTTCCCAGATGATGAGTGATGTCAAGCATCTTTTCATGTGTCTGTTGGCCATCTGGATGTCTTCTCTGGAGAAATGTCTGTTCTTGTCTTCTGCCTACTGTTTAATTGGATTACTTGTTTTTTGGGCATTGAGTTGTATCAGTTCTTTATATATTTTGGATCTTGTTTACAAACGTCTCCTCCCATTTGATAGGTTGTCTTTTAGTTTTGTTGATTGTTTCCTTCACTGTGCAAAAGCTTTCTATTTTTCTGTAGTCCCAACAATTTATTTTTGCTTTTAATTCCATTGCCTCAGGAGACATCGAGAAAAATATAGTTACAGCTGACATCAAAAAAATTACTGCCTGTGTTATCTTCTATGATTTTTATGGTTTCAGGTTTCACATTTAGGTCCTTAATCCATTATGTCTGGTGTAAGAAAGTGGTCCGGTTTCATTCTTTTTCATGTTGCTGTCCAGTTTTCCCAAAACCACGTGTTGAAGAGACTGTCTTTTTTTTTTCTTTTAGAGAGAGGCAGAGAGAGAGGAAGGGAAGCAGGCTCCCTGCCTAGCAGAGAGCCCGATGTGGGGTTCAATCCCAGGACCCTGGGATCATGACCTGAGCCGAAGGCAGAGGCTTTAACCCACTGAGCCACCCAGGTGCCCCAAGAGACTGTCTTTTTCCCATTGCATGTTCTTGCCTCCTTTGTTAAAGATTAGTTGACCATATAATTGTGGGTTTATTTCTGGGCTTTCTATTCTGTTCTATGAGCTATGTGTCTATTTTTGTGCCAGTGCCACACTGCTTTGATTACTACAGCTTTGTAATATAACTTGAAGTCTGGAATTGTAATACCTTCAGTTTTGTTTTTCTTTTCAAGATTGTTTTGGCTATTCAGGGTGTTTTGTGGTTCCATCCAAATTTTAGGATTGTTTGTTTTAGTTCAGTCAAAAATGCTGTTTGTACTTTGATAGAAATTGCATTAAAAGTGTAGATTGCTTTGGGTAGTATAGACATTTGAACCATATGTATTCTTCTAATCCATGAACATGGAATGTCTTTCCATTTCTTTGTGCGCACTTCAATTTCTTTCATCAGTGTCTTATAGTTTTCAGAGTACAGGTCTTTCACCTCTTTGGAGTTTATTCCTAGGTATCTTATTATTTTTTGGTATAATTGTAAATGGGATTTCTTTCTTAATTTCTCTTTCTGCTGCTTCATTATTAGTGTACAGAAATGCAACAGATTTCTGTACATTGATTTTTTTTATCCTGTGACTTTACTGAATTCATTGATCACTTCTAGCAGTATTTTGGTGTGGCCTTCAGGGTTTTCTTTTTTTTTTTTTTTAAAGATTTTATTTATCAGAGAGAGATCACAAGTAGGCAGAGAGGCAGGCAGAGAGAGTGAGAGGGAAGCAGGCTCCTTTCAGAGCAGAGAGCCCGACGTGGGACTCGATCCCAGGACCCTGAGATCATGACCTGAGCCGAAGGCAGCGGCTTAAACCACCGAGCCACCCAGGCGCCCCCTTCAGGGTTTTCTATATATAGCATTATGTCATCTGCAAATAGTGACAGTTGTACTTCTTCCTTATCAATTTGGATGCTTTTTATTTCTTTTTGTTGTCTGATTGCTGTGACTAGGAATTCTGATACTACACTGAATAAAAATGGTGAGAGTAGACATCCTTGTCTTGTTCCTGACCTTAGGGGGAAAGCTCTCTATTTTTCCCCATTGAGGATTATGTCAGCTGCAAGCTTTTCATATATGGCCTTTATTATGTCAAGGTATGTTCCTTCTAGACTAAAGCAAAAGAAAAGAGAAAGGACCCAAATTAATAAAATTATGAATGAAAGGGGAGAGATCATGACTAACACCAAGGAAATAGAAACAGTCATCAGAAATTATTATCAACAGTTATATGCCAATAAGTTAAGCAACCTAGAAGAAATGAATGCATCTCTGGAAACCTATAAACTTCCAAGACTGAAACAGGAAGAAATCGACAACCTGAATAGACCAATAGCTAGTAATAAGATTGAAGCAGTGATCAAAAACCTTCCCCAAAACAAGAGTCCAGGACCTGCTGGATTCCCTGGGGAACCTACCAAACATTCAAAGAAGAAATAATACCTGTTCTCCTGAAGCTGTTTCAAAAAATAGAAGGAAAACTTCCATACTCTTTCTATGAAGCCAGCATTACCTTGATCCCCAAACCAGGCAAAGACCCACCAAAAACGAGAATTTCAGACCAATATCCCTGATGAATATGGATGCCAAGAATCTCAAGATCCTAGCTAATAGGATGCAACAGTACATTAAAAAGATTATCCACCATGACCAGGTGGGATTTATCCCTGGGATGCAAGGGTGGTTCAACATTCACAAATCAATCAATGTGATAGAACAAATCAATGAGAGAAGAGAGAAGAACCACATGGCCCTCTCAATTGATGCAGAATAAGCATTTCACAAGATACAGCATCCGTTCCTGATTAAAACGCTTCAAAGTACAGGGATAGAGGGAACATGTCTCAACTTCATAAAATCCATCTATGAAAAACCCACAGTGAATATCATTCTCAATGGGAAAAAGCTTAGACCCTTCCCATTGAGATCAGGAACATGACAAGGAAGCCCACTCCTGCCACTATTATTCAATATAGTACTAGAAGTTAGCAGTCAGACAACAAAAAGAAATAAAAGGTGTTTCTTCTAAACCCACTTTGTTGAGGTCTTTTATCATGAATGGATGTTATACTTTGTTGAATGCTTTCTCTGCATCTATTGAAATGATCATATGGTTTTTATTCTTTCTCTTACTGATGTGATCTATCATGTTGATTTGTGAGTATCAGATCACCCTTGTATCCCTGAAATAAATCCCACTTGATCATGGTGTATGATCTTTTTAATGTATTGTTGGAATTGGTTTGCCAGTATTTTGTTGAGGATTTCTGCATATATGTTCATCAGAGATATTGGCCTATAGTTCTCTTTTTTTGTGGTGTCCTTACCTGCTTTTTGTATCAGAGTCATGCTGGCCTCATAGAATGAATTTGAAAGTTTTCCTTCCTCTTCTATTTTCGGAATAGTTTGAGAAGAATTATGTATTAACTCTTCTTTAAATATTTGGTAGAATTTGTCTGTGAAGCTGTCTGGTCCTGGACTTTTGTTTGTTGGGAGTTTTTGATTACTGATTCAATTTCATTGCTGGTAATCAGTCCATTCACATTTTCTGTTTCTTGGGGCACCTGGGTGGCTCAGTGGGTTAAAGCCTCTGCCTTCGGTTCAGGTCACAGTCTCAGGGTCCTGAGATCGAGCCCCCCATCGGGCTCTCTGCTGGGCTGGGAGCCTGCTTCCTCCTCTCTCTCTGACTGCCTCTCTGACTACTTGTGGTCTCTGTCTATCAAATAAATAAATAAAATCTTTATTTTATTTTTTAAAAAATATTTTATTTATTTATTTGACAGAGAGAGAGATTACAAGTAGGCAGAGAGGCAGGCAGAGAGAAAGAGGGGGAAGCAGGCTCCCTGCTGAGCAGAGAGCCTGATGCGGGGCTTGATCCTAGGACCCTGAGATCATGACCTGAGCCCAAGGCAGAGGCTTAACCCACTGAGCCACCCAGGTGCCCCAATAAATAAAATCTTTAAAAAATTTTTTTCTGTTTCTTCCTGCTTCAGTTTTGGGGGGTTATATGTTTCTGGGAATTTATCCATTTCTTCTAGTTTGTCCAGTTTGTTGTCATATAATTTTTCATAATAGTCTCTTATAATTGTTTGTATTTCTGTGATATTGGTTATTATTTCTCTTCTTTCATTTGCAATTTTGTTTTTTGAGTCCTCTCTCTCCCTCTCTCTTTTCGATGAGTCTGGCTGAGGTTTGTCAGTTTGGTAGATGTTTTCAAAGAACCAGCTCCTGGTTTCATTGATCTGTTCTACTGGTTTTCTTTGTTTCTATATCATTTATTTCTGCTTTTATCTTTATCATTTCCTTCCTTCTGTTGGTTTTGGGTTTTGTTGGTTGTTCTTTTTCTAGCTCCTTTAAGGGTAAGTTTAGGTTGTTTGAGATTTTCCTTGTTTCTTGAGCCAGGCCTGTATTGCTATAAACTTCCTCTTAGAGCCGCTTTTGCTGAATCCCAAAGATTTTGGACCATTGTATTTTCATTTTCATTTGTTTCTCTATAATTTCTTCTTTGATTTCTTTGACCTATTTATTATTTAGTAGCATGTTATCTAACCTCCATGTATTTGCACTCCTTCCGAAT
Source organism: Meles meles (assembly GCF_922984935.1). Classification (NCBI taxonomy): domain Eukaryota; kingdom Metazoa; phylum Chordata; class Mammalia; order Carnivora; family Mustelidae; genus Meles; species Meles meles. Next base: position 101,660,331 of record NC_060087.1, on the reverse strand, counting down.
GTTTTCTTGTGGTTGATTTCTAGTTTTGTAGTGTTGTGGTCAGAAAAGATGCATGGTATGATTTTGATCTTTATGAATTTGTTGAAACTTAATTTGTGGCCTAATATGTGATCTATTCTGGAGAATGTTCTATGTACTTGAGAGAATGTATACTCTGCTGTTTTAGGATGGAATGTTCTGAATATAGCTAAAGTGCTATTCTGGTCCAGTATGTCATTCAAAGCCACCATTTCTTTATTGATTTTCCGTCTGGATGATGTTTGTTATTAATTGTTTTATGTAGCGGGGTGCTCCCATGTTGGGTGCATAAATATTTATAATTGCTATATCTTGTTGGGTTGTCCCATTTATTATTATATAATGTCTTTCTTTGTCTCTTCCTAGTCTTTGGTTGATTGATTTTAGAGAGGGAGAGAGGGTGCATGAGTGGGGGTGAGGGGCAAAAGGAGAAGGAAAGAGAGAATCTCAAGCCGGCACCTGGTTGAGCGGGAGTCTGACGACGGGCTCGATCTCATGACCTGAGCTGAAACCAAGATTTGGACGCTTAGCCGACTGAGCCACCCAGGGACCCTCTGCAGTCTTTGTTTTAAAGTCTATTTTGTCTGATATAAGTATTGCTACTCTGGTTTTCTATAAATCTGTATGTATGTATTTTAAAGATTTTTAAACTTATTTGACAGAGAAAGACACAGTGAGAGAGGGAGCACAAGCAGGCAGAGTGCAAGAGGGAGAAACAGGCTTCCCGCCAAGCAGGGAGCCTGATGTGGGGCCCGATCCCAGGACCCTGGGATCATGACCCAAGCCAAAGGCAGATGCCCAATGACTGAGCCACCCTGATGCCCCTAAGTCTGTATTTTAATGATGCAATAAAGAGCTCCAGGGAAATCCAAGTACAAATCACTTCTAAAGAATGGACTTGGTCTGGCCAAATAGTGTGTATCAGTTTCAACCGAGTTTTCTGTATATCTGGCTCCAGTTTGGAAGGGCAGCTCAGACCTTCACAAATACTTTCTTGAAAGAGTAGAACCCAGAGTGGTAGTACAACGTAGTGGGAAGATTTCAGGGTCTGGAGTCTGAAGGCTTGACTTCCAGCCCCAGTTCTGTCACTGACTAGCTGCGTGACCGCCTTGGGTAGGTCACAGCCTTGGAGATTCAGTTTTGTCTCTTGCATTAAATAGGGGCAGCGATATCAAATTCATCACGCTCTTCTGAGGCCTGGATGAATTAACAGGCTTCCGCAAAGTGCTGATTATAAGGAGGGGCGCCTGTGTGGCTCAGTCAGTTAAGCATTTGCCTTCGGCTTGGGTCATGATCCCAGGGTCCTGGGATCAAGCCCCTAGTTGGGGTCCCTGGTCAGCGGGGAGTCTGCTTCTCCCTCTCCCTCTGCTGCTCCCCCTGCTTGTGCTTGCATGCTCCCTTCATGCCTCTCTCTAATAAATAAATAAAATCTTTAAAAAATAAGTATTACTTTACCCTAAGGGATGGATAAATAAAACCAGACATAGCTAGAGCTTCAGGTAGTGGAAATACGCAAAGATGCACCAATTCCAACCTGAAAACAAAGAGAGAGGCTGAGAAAGAAACAGACCCTTCTTAGCCAGATACATATGAATTCAGAAGTTAGCAAGGGGTCAGGTAATGCTTTTTAAAAAAAGTTCCTGCAGGTTGGGGCACGTGGGTGGCTCAGTTGTTAAGCATCTGCTGTAGGCTCAGGTAGTGGTCCCAGGGTCCTGGGATCAAGCCCCGCATCAGGCTCCCCACTCTGCTGGAAGCCTGCTTCTCCCTCCCTGACTAATCCTGCTGTGTTCTCTCTCCTGCTGTGACTCTCTTTGTCAAATAAATAAATAAGGTCTCAAAAAAAGTTCCCGCAGGTCTACAATTTAAATGTCCATCTTTGTCACAAACTGTTGGAAGGCATACTGCTCTTCTTCCAATACAAATAACTTTTTTTCCCTTTATAGTTTGCATTACAACCCACTGAGCGAGGAGAGAAGCCCATAACTGTCAGTGAGAGCGAGAGAGAGGATTTGCATTTTCAGGGGGAAAATGATCTCTGTTTAGATATGCCAGCACAGAGAAATCCAGCAGATGTTTTTGAAAAGAATTGGACCATTTGACATTTCACTGGAACGAAACCTAGAAACAGCGCTAGGCAGGAAAAGCCAACCAGCACCATGTGAGACAAGCAAAGGAGGGAGACCAGAGTGTAAACTGATGTAAGATTTTTGGAGGGTGATTTGGCAATCTGTATGTTGAACATAAAACTGCACATACTCTATCCTTCTGCCTCGCCTTCCTGAAAAATTCAGTCCCAAAGCCAGTAGGTGAAGGCACGCCTGGGTGACTGAATCGGTTAAGCATCCGACTCTTAATCTCAGCTCAGGTCTTGGAGCTCAGGGTTGTGGGTTCAAGCCCTGGGAGCCTACATTAAAAATAACAAAACCCCATGGGGCGCCTGGGTGGCTCAGTGGGTTAAGCCGCTGCCTTCGGCTCAGGTCATGATCTCAGGGTCCTGGGATCGAGTCCCGCATCGGGCTCTCTGCTCAGCAGGGAGCCTGCTTCCCTCTCTCTCTCTCTCTGCCTGCCTCTCTATCTACTTGTGATCTCTCTCTGGCAAATAAATAAATAAAAAAATTAAAAAAAAATAACAAAACCCCTAGGTGAAGCAGAGAGAGATAGCCATTCATGGTCGGGAGTGTGGGGGCTCCCGGAGGTATCCGGTACTGAGCATGGTGAGGAGGGCGTCCCTGTGGAGGGCAGTCTGGTAGGAGGGATCAGAGTCCAAGCAGGAGGACATGGGGATCCTCAGGTGAGGGCAGTCTGGTGTGGGAAGCAGAGCCTGAGAGGACCGATGAGGGCCTCCCCTAATGGAGTGGCGTGTCAGGGAGTGACAGCCTGAGTGGGACGCAGAGGGAATCTATGGCGGCCAGTGATGGAGAACAAGAGACCCGAAACAGGGCAAGCCTACATGGCATTGGGGAGGGAGGCAGTGGAAGTGGGAGATGGCTTACTATGTTATCTGTGTATAACAATTTACCCCCAAACTCGTGGCTCAGAACAAACACTTATTCAATCAGTTTTTGTGTGTCAGGAATCTGGGCACAGCCTAGCTGGGTGCTTCTGGCTCGGTCTCTCACAAAGCTCCAATCTGAAGGCTCAGCCTGGGGAGCGTCTGCTTCCCAGCCCAGTCACATGGTTGTTAGCAGGATTTTGTTCCTCGGGAGCTGTTGACTGAGGGCCTCAGTACCTCAGTCTGGTGGCTGTTGGCCAGGAGGCTCCCTCAGCTTCTTGCTCTGTGGGACTCTCCACAGGTCGGCGCGAGCTTCCCTGAGAGCAAGTGAGGGGGGAAGAGAGAGAGAGAGTGCGCACAAGTGAGCAAGCCAGGGTCTGTTAGAAGCCAGAATCTTCCTGTAACCTTGTGAGTGAGTGACATCCTATACATTTTTCTGGATTCTGTCATTAGAAGTGATTCACTAGATCCAGCTCATGGTCAAGGGCAAGTGATTACACAAGTGAGAAAAATACTACTAGGCAGGGATCGTTGAGGGATATCTTTGAAAAACCATCCAAAATGATCTATAGTTTTGAGGCAATTCCCACGAAAATCCCAAGGGCCGAATTTACAGAAATAGAAACAGTAGTCTTAAATTTTTAAGAGAAGCACAAAAGACTACGAATAGCCCAACCAATCTGGAGAAAGAAGAAAAAAGCTGGAGGCAACAGATTTCCTGACTTCAAAATATATCATAGGGTGACAGCAATTAAAGTAGCATGGCACCGGCATGGAAACGGACATATAGACCAATGGAACAGAAGAAAGAGCTTGGAAATAAAGCCATGCATGTGCAGTAAACAGCCAACTGGGGTGCCGAGAACATACAATGAGGAAACGATAGTCCCTTCAACCAATGGTGTTGAGAAAACTAGATATCCACACACAAAGAATGAAATTGGACCCTTATCTTGCAGGATACACAAAAATCAACTCAAAATGTATTAAAGATTTAAAGGTAAGACCAGAAACAGTAGAACTCATAGAAGAAAACAGAGGACAAGCTTCATGACCTTGATCTTGGCAATTTTAGGCCTATGACACCTATGGTTTTGCACAATGAAAAGCAGAAATACACAAATAAGACGACATCAAACTAAAAAGCTTCTGCACAGCAAAGGAAACAACAGAGTGAAAAGGCAACCTATGGAATGGGAGAAAATATTTGCCAAACATCATCTGGTAAAGATTGAATATCCAAAATATATAAGAAACTCTTATAACCATATAGATAGTAAAAAACCAAATAACTTGATTGTAAAAATAGGCAAAAGAATTAAATAGACACTTCTTCAATGAAGACATGGAAATGGCCAATGAGTATAAGCAAACATGATCGACGTCCCTAATCATAAGGGAAATGCAAATCAAAATCACCTCATATCTGTTAAGATGGCTGTTATCACAAAAGGCAGCATGTAAGTGTTGGCGAAGATGAGGAGAAATTGGAACTGTTGATAGGATGTAACATGGTGTGGCCACTGTGGAAAAACAGTATGGGGTTCCCTCAAAAAAAAAGAAAAATTGCTATGATCCAGCAATCCCACTTTTGGGCACATAGCCAGAAGAATTGAAATTAGGATCTCAGAGAGATGTCTGTATTCCCATGTTCACTGCAACAGTATTCACTGTAGCCATGGGATGGAAAGGACCTAAGTGTCCATCAACAGATGAGTGGCTAAAGAAAATATGATATATACATACAATGGGTTATTATTCAGCTTTACAAAAGAATGAAATCCTGGGGTACCTGGGTGGCTTGGTCAGATAAGCATCCGCCTTATCCTGGGATCGAGCCCCACGTCGGGCTCCCTGCTCAGCAGGAAGTTTGCTTCTCCCTCTCCCTCCTGCTTGTGCTCCCCCCATCAAATAAATAAATAAAATCTTTTAAAAAAATGAAAGCCTGGCATAAACAACAACATGGATGGACCTTAAGGACATTATGCTAAGTGAAAACAGCCAATCACAGAAGGACAAATATTGCACGATTCTGCTAGGATGAGATATCTCAAATAGTCAAATTCATGGAAACATGGCAGAGGTTTGGGGAAGGGTGGAATGCAGAGTTGCTGTTCAAGGGTATAAAGTTTCATCATGTAAGGTGAGTGTATTCTAGTGATCTGTCCAGTCCTGTGCTTAACGTATGCCTAAAAATCTGTTAAGAGGGTAGAGCTCATGTAAAGTGTTCTTATACAATAAAAAAGAAGAAAGAAGAATAGCACAGTGCTGAGGAAGTCATTTAGATTTTCGTTTAACCCAGGCTCCATCTGAACTAGCTATCCTACCTTGAGCAACTTACTCTCTCTGTGCTTCAATTTCCTCTCATGCCCACATCACAAGGGAAACTGGGAATTCAATGAGATTTTCCAGGTGAAGCAGGTAGAACAGTTCTTGGCATATGATAAGCAGTTGATAAATGGTAGTTACTGTTGAAAAAGAAAAGAGGGGCACCTGGCTGACTCAGTCAGTGGAACATGTGACTCTTGATCTTGGGGTTGTGAGTTTGAGCCCCACATTGGGCTTAGAGATTTCTTGAATGAATGAATGAATGAATGAATAAAAGAAAAGGTACTTCCCAGCAAAATTACATACAGGGGGATGGATAAAATGAATACCTTATAGAAACTAGAAACTAGTTCTCTCATTGTCTCAACTTGTTAGAAATACAGAAAGTGATCACACTGGAATGAGCCCCATGGTGTTGGATGGGATACATCAGAGTGAACTCACGGTTAGATAGATACAGAGATAGCTATAGCTATAGATGGCAGTTATAGATATAAAATCTGTGTGTGTGAGAGAGAGAGAGAGAGAGAGAGAGAGTGTGTGTGTGTGTGTGTGTGTGTGTGTAAGCATGTGAGTAAAGGTATATAAGTGAAGCCTCTGAGAGGGCCAGGGAGCAGCAACACACAAGTAATATCTACAACTGGCATCCAGATTTGGCTCCTAAATTTTTTAGTGGCTATTTTCCACTAAAGGGAACCAAGGTTTCTCAGAAAGATGGCTGATTGCAGGACAGAGTAAGTGAAAGCACAAGATGAGCTTGGACTATGTTGGGCCAGAAAATAAGGAAGCACTCAAGGAATGATGGGGACAGGTCAAAAAGACCCAAAGCCAGCTCAAAGGCGCCCTCAGTGGCCAAATCTAGGACAACTTGGGCATCAAAGTAAATGAAAGGAATGGATTACAACTCATGGAATAAAATAAGAAACCATAAGGCTATCCCCATATAAATAAATGGGTAAAGTGAAAAGTTGATGAGAAATGGAAGACTTACACAGTTTCAAAGCACTTACCCATAAAGTATTTGTGAATTACAAAGCATAACATTCTGGTGGAGGAGCCTGACATATACCACTTGAGTCAAGTGATCATCAACTGAGCATCATGGATAATGGGACATGTAGAAATCGCACCCCACCCTGATGGGATGCGGATTACAGCGTCCCTTCTATCACAGTCCTGCCAAAGATGCGTAACCTGAACCGAATCTTGAGGAAATATCAGACAAACCCAAACTGAGGGACATTCTCCAAAATAACTGGCCTGTAGTCTTCAAAAGTACCAAAGTCTTGAAAGTCAATGAAGGACCAAGGAACTGTTCTAGACTCAAGGAGGTGAAGACAATGTGATGATGAAAAGCTCCAAACGGGGCGCCTGGGTGGCTCAGTTGGTTAAGTGACTGCCTTCGGCTCAGGTCATGGTCCCAGAGTCCTGGGATCGAGTCCCGATTTGGGCTCCTTGCTTGGCAGGCAGTCTGCTTCTCCCTCTGACCCTCTCCCTTCTCATGATCTCTCTCTCTCATTCTCTCTCTTTCTCAAATAAATAAATTCTTTAAAAAAAAGAAAAGAAAAGAAAAAAGAAAAGCACCATACTGGGACAACCAATGAAGCTTGAGTGGGACCTGAGGATTATATGTTAATAATCTATTGATAATTTCAAATTAATAATAATTATTAATACATAAAAAAATAAAACAATCAATAAATCTATAATAATCTATTACTGCTAATTGCCTGATTTTGAGGGCTGTGTCATAAATAGGAAGATATCCTTGTTGGCCCCCAAAACCACACTGAATTATTCAGGGGTGATTGGACACCAGGTTGGTAACTTACACTCAGATAGTTCAGGAAGAAAAAGCCAGGACATTCTGTTCTTTACCTGGCTGGCTTAGCCGGTGGAGCATGTGACTCTTGATCTCGGTTGGGATTATGAGTTTGAGCCCCACGTTGGGTGTAGAGATTACTTAAAAATAAAACCTGAAAAAATATAAATAATAGGGGCACCTGGCTGGCTCAGTGGGTTGAGTCTCTGCCTTCGGCTCGGGTCATGGTCTCAGGGTCCTGGGATCGAGCCCCGCATTGGGCTCTCTGCTCGGCAGGGAGCCTGCTTTCCTTCCTCTCTCTCTCTCTGCCTGTCTCTCTGCCTACTTGTGATCTCTCTTTCTCTGTCAAATAAAAAATAAAATCTTAAAAAAAAAATATATATATATATATATAAATAATAAATAATGAAAAGAATGGCATGGTCTGAAAGGCAGAGACAACTCTGAGGGACTGTTTCAGATTAAGGGAGGCTAGAAGCAAATGACATATATCATGTCTGATTCTGAATTATATTTCAGAACCCCCACCCTCAGTTCAGGAACAAAAGAAATATCATATTATCCAAAGGAAATGATAAAGCAAATTAACAAACTGTTAACAATTGAGGAAACTGGGTTAAAGAAACACAGAAGTTCTTGCAACTGTTCTGTAAGTCTGAAATTATTTTATAATAAACAGTGACTGGGGGCACGTGGCTGGCTTAGTTGGTGGAGCGCGACTCTTGATCTCAGGGTCATGAGTTAAAGCCCCCACGCGGGGCATAGAGATTACTTTAAAAAAAAAAAGTTCTTGGGGCATAACATCTTTGATCTGCTCTAGAGATAGGACTGTGATTGTCAAACATTTCCTCCCGGGCTGCCTTCCAGCATGCGTTCCCAGTCTCTATTGCTAGAAGAGCAGATCTTACAAGAAGTGGGGTTGCACACACGTACTTGTCTTGTAGCCACCCAAGACATGATTCTGTGCTTAAGTCCCCTTAATAAACCATTTCTTGTCAAGCTGGGAAAAAACCTGTTACCAAAAAAGCACACACTCTTTGTTCTGGCAATTCCTCTGCCAAAAAGTACCCCACATGTATATAGAGATATTCATACATGGATGTTGACTGTGGCATTATTTGAAATAGCTGAAGACCAGCTTCCATCCAACTGTCCGTTGATAGAGGTTTTTTCCCTACTATGAAGCACCATGCACCATGTAGCTGTTAAAAATAAGGAGTCAATCACCTCCCACCTGTTAGTTAGGATGACTACTCTAAAACAAAACAAAACGAGACAAACCAGAAAATAACGAGTGTCAGCGAAGATGTGGAGAAATTGGAGCTCTTGTGCCCTGTTGGCGGGAATGTACAGTGTTGCAGCTGCTGTGGAAAATGGCATAAAGCTTCATAAAGAAAAATGAAAAACAGAGCTACCATATGACCCAGGAACCTCACTTCTGGGTACATCGCCAAAAGAACTGAAAGATATTTGGACACCCATGTTCATGGCAGCACTACTCACAATATTCAGGAGGTGGAAGCAGCCCAGAAGGCTATGAACAGGTAAATAAATGAATGGATAATGGATGGAGAAACAGATGGATAAATGGATATGGATATGATGGGTGAATGGACGAATAACTAAATGGGTACATATGAATGGATATGAATGGATAAATAAAATGCCATGGGAAAACGGTGGTAAAATGGGTATAGAGTTTCAGATTTGCAAGACGAAAAAGGTCTGGAGATCCATTTTGTGAATATACTTAACACTACGGAACTCTACACTTAATGATATGATAACAAGGGTAAATTTTATATTCTGTGTTTTTTACAACGATAAAGAAATGAGTAAATCTAGATGTTTGCTAGTGAGGATTCCTGAGGGAGATCATTAAGTGAAAAAATAAGGTGTAAAATGGTGTGTATGCTGTGATTCTGTATTTGCACGGAAGTGTGTGTTTAAAAGATACATGTTTGCAGTTCTCGTTAAAAATTCTGGAAGGATAATGTAAGAAGCTGGTAATAGTGATTACTTGTAGAAGTAAGGCTGGGGATTCAAAAGGGGAAAAGTATTTCTACTTTCTCATTTTACCTTTTATTTTAATGTCTTCTGCACTTCTTTTTTAACCACACGCATACAGTATATTTATAATAAGTGTTTAACCTTTTAAATCATGGCTTACAATGTGCCAGACCTTATTCCAAGCTCTTACATGGAGTAGCTCATTTAATCTGAAAATTATGAGGGAGGTTCTTTAATAGTATTATCCCTATATTATAGATGGGAAACAGTCTCACAGGGATTAAGTAACTTGGCCAAGGTGACACAAGGTCACTCAAGGTGGTAAGTCCTCCTTGAGTCCAACTCAGGCAATCTGATGCTAAATCCTTCCATTTCAAGTACTGCTCTATGCTATCTGTAAAAGGGATTCACTCTTCCTACTGTTAAAGATCAATGTAAGGGCACCTGGGTGGCTCAGTCAGTTAAGTGTCTGCCCTCAGCTCAGGTCCATGATCCCAGGGTCCTGGGTTTGAGCCCCACATCGGGCTCCCTGCTCAGTGGGGAGCCTGCTTCTCCCTCTCCCTCTGCCTGCTGCCTCCCCTGCTTGTGCTCTTTCTCTCTCTCTCTCTCTGTACCAAATAAATAAATAAAATCTTTTTTTAAAAAAGGTATATATATATATACATATTATATATATATACATATTATATATATATATAAACATATTATATATATATACATATTATATATATATATATATAAACTATGTTATTATAAACACAATGCATGCTCTTTAAGTATAAAAACCCAAGCTAAAGCGAAGGGGGAAAAAAAAAAAACTAACCCTTGTTTTGCCATCCAATCTGTGGTAGATGCACTATTTTTTAGCCTGATTGAGATTATATTGAACATACAATTTTGTGTTCTGCTTGTCTTCCTCTCCATATATTGTCATTTTCCGTTTAAAGTACCATTTCCTGGGGCACCTGGGTGGCTCAGTCAGTTAAGCGTCTGACTCCTGGTTTTGGCTCAGGTCACGATCTCAGGGTCCTGAGATCAAGCCCCACATGGGGCTCCACATTTAGTGGGGAGTCTTCTTCTTTCCCTCTGCCCCTTCCCCACACTCACGTGCTTGCTCTCTCTTTCTAAAATAAAATAAATAAATCTTTAAAAATAAATAAATAAAATACCTTTTCTTGAGTCCTCTTATAAATCGCCCCAATAGTCATAGTATTTTTAGAGCTGGCATTGAGGGCCCCACATTCATTTCAGAGAAGAGGCAGAGTAATAAAAATCTTTGGAAAAGAAAAGCATGGAAAGAACGGCAGGAAGAGGAAAGCATGGGTCAGCAATTTCTTTTCTTTTCTTTTTTTTTTAAAGATTTTATTTATTTATTTGACAGCAGAGATCACAAGCAGGCAGAGAAGCAGGCAGAGAGAGAGGAGGAAGCAGGCTCCATGCTGAGCAGAGAGCCCGATGTCATGTCGATCCCAGGACCTTGGGATCATGACCTGAGCTGAAGCAGAGACTTAACCCCCTGAGCCACCCAGGTGCCCCGGGGTCAGCAATTTCTAAGGAATTAGAAATTCCTTGTTCATGAATGTGGAAGTCTAGATTTTATTTTTTCCCTTCTTTCTGTATCTTTATTGTATCTTCGTCTATTCATATTGGGACAGTTTTTTGGGGGGGTCAGTATACCTAAGTGACTGTGTCTGGGGAGCAGCAGGACATTGTGGAAATTTTTTCAGGAATCCAACTCGAGGAAAACCAAAAGAGGATAATTGCTGTTTTAAGCAACTACTACGAAAAGAAAAAAAACTATACATGTAATGATGGGGAATCCTAGAGTGTTAGAATGTTAGACCAAAAATAGTTTATCTAACCCAATTCCCCCTCATCTTACAGATGGGGAAACTGAGCCCCAGGGAAGGAAAATAAAGCCCTGCAGGCCACACAGCTACTGAAGGCAGAGTCTGGACTAAATTTGGGTCTCCTGATTCCTCCATCTCTCTGTTTTATAAAACTTCTGAAACCCTTTAAAACCAATTAATTAATCATTGTAAGAACTCGGCGAAGTAGGTTAATGTTATTTATTCTGACTTTAGAGCCATTTACTGAAAAAGTGGCAGACACCCATAATTGAAAACTGATTGTACTGTAATTAAACATGTTTTTAAACACTCAAAAAAGAACAGATGATTAAGCAGGCTTATCATCTTGGGAATTAGCTTTCTTTTTCTTGCATAACCAGTTTAAAGATCACCACTTCTCACCTGGCAGCTTAAATTCCTTTTATATTAGGCATAAAGCCTGTCTTTGCTTAGTAAGATTAAGCAAACACGGAGTCAGTAGATTAGCTAGCTGTATCTCAGTGCTCTCAGCAAATGAGCTAGTGGGGGAGGGGTAGCAGGGCACTCCTGCGACTTGCATAAATTATTAGAATGTGTCCATTTGTCTGTTGGTTTTCCTTCCCAATGACTTCCTTAGGCTGCAGTTTCTTATCTGCCCTTTTGTTATATGGAAGAAGCAGGGGGATGCACAATAGGTTTATGGAATTGAGCGTGGTAATTTGTATCCGAATATGATAAAACAGTTCACCGAAGCAGACTTTGATTCAGCTTTACGTAGAACATTCTTTCACCATTAGAGCAAATGAGTTGGAATTTTTAGCACAAAATTTGAATTGAAGTGCTTGCATTAGAGACCCAAGGAATAGGTAAGTTTGGAGTTCAGGGCATCTTCTGGTGATCTTCTCAGATGTTCTTCCTTCTAGTATTCTCTGCTCTCATGCTGGAGCGTCTCCTTTCCAAAATGTACCTCTGATGCCACAGTTATTTCCTGCCACCTTTAAAAAGGCCCAGGGCCCCCGTGTCCTGATCTTGGCCTGTAGGAGGGGAGAGATTATGGACAGAGCCTAAAGAAACCTTGGAAAGCATCTCATTTGATTTTATTGATGGGGAAACTGAGGCCTAGAGTGATCTGGTCTCTTGTCCACGGTTAACAGCAGAGCTGGGATTTGAATACCCCGAGGAGTGATTTAACGGAGATGAGTCTCAGCTTCCTCCCCCGTAAAATGGAAATCAAGAGATCTTACTCAGGTTATTCTTTTTTTTTTAATGACATTTAAAAAAAATTAACATATACTGTATTATTTGTTTCAGGGGTACAGGCCTGTGAGTCATCAGGTTTACACACTTCACAGCACTCACCATAGCACATGCCCTCCCCAGCGTCCATCACCCAGCCTCCCCATCCGTCCATCTCCCCTCCCCTCCAGCAACCCTCAGAACTCGGGTTATTCTGAGGATCAAATTTGACAACATAAGTGAAACCAGTTTGAAAACTGCACCTTCAAACGTTTCTATTGAGCTATGCTGCTTTCCTTATGCTAAATAATTAAAAAATGCTAGCATGTGGCTCTTCCAAGTGGGGTTTGCATTTTGAAAGGGGGATCTGGAGGACACATCTCATTCTAGAGGATAAAAAAACAGTGGACAGAGAAGCATTCTGGGTACCCCTCAAATGCCTTAGTCACGTGGAGACAGTATTTTCACAGTGAGAGCACAGTCTGCTTCCGGAGGCCAAGGAGCTAAGAAATTTAGCTGAAAAACTGGCCACATAGTAGTTTCTAGCATCTAGGGTGGGGCTGGATGAAACTAAAAAGTCCCTTCGAACACTAAAGTTCTGTAATTACATGATTCCAGTGGATTCATTTTTAAAAGCTTTATCTATTTATTTGAGGGGAGAGGGAGAGAAAGTCCCAACCGAGCTTATTGCTTGCTGAGTGCAGAGCCCAGCATGGGGCTCCACCTCACAATCCCAAGATCACGACAATGTGTGCTGAAACCAAGAGTCGACACTTAACCATCTGTGCCACCCAGACGTCCCTGGGTTCATTTTTATAACATACAGCCAGTCCTGTTCATGTGCTTTCTCTTCGGACCCAGAAACGTCAATGCCTACGGTATGTTATAAATTGCTATCCTGATCTCTTTATCTAATTGTTTAAGATGTAATTGACCTATAACGTTGTGTCAGTTCAAAGCGTACAGTGTCGGTCTGATTGATCCTGATGTTAAAAAAGAAAGAGGAAAAGGAAAAAGAACCCAACATAGGCAATAAGCACGTACTCTCTCACACACCGAGCATCTTAACGAGTTGGGTTTTGTAAGCTAAAGTGAAGGAAATGAAGGAAAACAGCCGTGACCTCTGGCCTTCAAACCGTCAACCTTAATGGAATGAGGCTGACTAGTATTGAATGATACTTTGCAAGGAAGACAATCCCAGTCTCAGCTGCCTGGAGGAATCTGAAGTCCAGTCATTAGAAATAGCTGCCTGATGTCTGTGTGGCAATGGGAGTGGAAGCAGAATCATTACCCTCTCCTGGGAAGCACCTGAAGAAGGGACCAAGCCAGATTTTTAAAAATCACGTTGTTGGGGTGCCTGGGTGGCTCAGTCGTTAAGTGTCTGCCTTCGGCTCAGGTCATGATCCCAGGGTCCTGGGATAGAGCCCCGCATCGGGCTCCCCGCTCAGCGGGAGGCCTGCTTCTCCCTCTGCCTGCTGCTCCCCCTCCTTGTGCGTGTGCACGCTCTCTCTTTCTCACTATCAAACAAATAAATAAAATCTTTTTTAAAAAATCACGTTGTTATACCTCCCTACTCGACACATGTAGGTGCTCAGGATAATATGCAGTGAATGAATCAAACACATCAATAGGTCAGGATTAGCGGGGTAGGGAGCAGGTTATTCCAGACTTTGTATCAAAGGCACAGAAATGGTTGGAGAGTGCAGCTCATTTGAGAAACAGCAGGAAGTCAGTCGATCTCAAGTATTGAGTGCTCTGTGTTGGAGGTAAACCAGCTAGTAATGAGGCCTGGGCGGGTGAGGCCAGAACACTAAGGGTTTCACGTGCTCTGCGGGGGTTCTGAAGCTCCTCCTGGAGGCCAAGTGAGGGGGTGTGGAAAAGGAGTAGGAAAGGTTTTGAAGGCTGGGTGGGGTGACAGGGTTATTTTCGTGTTTTAGAGACCGCTGTGGCTTCTGGTGTCAGATGGATGGGGACAGGAGCCCTGGAAGGCCGCCTAGGGGGGTACCAGCCGAGGGGTAAGGTGCTCTGTGAGAAGCCTCTTTGGCCGTTCTGCACACAGGGTGAGGGCCTGAGCTTGGCGGTGGGAGCAAGACAAATGGACAGAGAGAAGTACAGAAGGAGCCCGCAAAGAGGTCTTGATAGAAAAGAGTGAAATTAGCACACTCCTCCCCAACAAAACCCAATGACATTTACCAGCTAATCAAGTAGAAAACAGAGCCTTGTGTCAGCAGCAGCAGCGAGAAAGAGCCCTGGGGAGTTAGCTGACAGTAAATCTAATATTCTTCAGCTATGATATGGCAGTCAGGAAAGCAAATGCCATCCTAGGGAGATGGAGTAGAAAAATCTACCGTCTAGACAAGGGATGTGGCGGTCGAGTCTGCTCTGTGCAGAAGGGTCTGTGTCCTGGGGCTGGCGGTTGGGGGGCCGGGAGAGACTTCTTTCCCAGCTTCTGCTTTTGAAAGATAATAAAGGAAGTGGCGTAAACTCAAAGAAGAGCCTTGAACTCAGTTCTTTGGAGCAACAGAGCCTGGAAGAACTGTGCGGCCAGATTTGTCTTCAAATTGTTGGGTCCTTGTGGGAAGAGGGGCAAAGCTGGCTTTGTGTGGGTTCAAGGGGGCGGAAATTATGAGGGGGCCGGTTTCACTGAGCCTCGTGCTACCCAAGGGGCTGTTCAAGGTGTCAGTGAGTCTTTGTCACAGCAAGTCGTCCGGCCTAGAGGGCAGAGCCCCTGTACATAGGACAAACAACAACAACAAAAAGCAAACCAAACACGCAGCATTGCGGGGACAGAGTCAGTGGATGACCTTCGAGATTCCTGCTGACCCTGTGATGTGCAAATACTGGCCGGGCGCGTACGTTTTGCGGCAGCCCTGCTGCGGGATGAGAAGGACAACAGTACCTCTCTCATTAGCTTTTGAAATACTCACTTATTCAAAAGAACAGGTCGCGTGGGGGGGTCGGCAGAGCAGGTGAGCTGCAGCCTTGAAATCACTGTAACTTCGTGCGGGGGGTTGGGGGCGGGGGGAAGCTGGGCACAGCCTCGCCATCGTCAAGAGCAACCGCGCAGTGGGATAAACTTTGGCTGCAGCTTTGCCGCACGAGAGGGGCGGGGTTACTTGAACGGGTCCTCAGGAGAAGGCGATTGGCCCCGGGGGAATCGAGGGGGCGGGACTAGCCCATTGTTGCCATTGGTCAGGCGGGCCAGTTGAGAGATGGCAGCGAGGGGGCGGAGCCGGCCAGGGAGGCAATTGGTTTGGCGAGAGCCCACCAAGCGGAGCGGGCGGGCGATCCCGCAGCCGGGAGCCGGGAGCCCGGGGCCGGGAAGCCGCCGCGGCCAGCTCGCCAGGGCCGCAGCGGGGCGAGGGTGCACGGGGCGTTGGCACCGGGGCACGCGCGTGCGTCGCTGACTTGGATGCGGCGGGGACGCTTGTGCGCGGGGTGCGCTCGACGCGAGCCATTCAACAGCTGGCCTCGCGGGCCACAGTCGCCGGGAGCGACCCGGAGCGTTGGCGGTTGCGACTGCGGCGGCTGGAGAGAGGCGGCGGGACCCGAGTGGGACCCGAGTGGAGACGCGGCGGCTCCTTAGACTCCCGGTAAATGTCCCCCGCTCGGCTCGCAGGCAGGCGGCCACGTCCCGCCGCGTCTCGGCCCGCTGGGCGCCCTGGCCTAGGGGAGCTGCGGTCCCTTGCAGCCAGAGCCACGCGGGGCCCTCGGTGGGGACAGGGGAGGGGATGCGCGGGAGACCCGGACCACCCCAGCTGCCCCTGCAGCGGCAGGTTTTCTGGAGATGTGCTTGGGCTGTTCCCCTGGTCCTCTCCCTGCTCCCTTAGACCGTGCCGCACCTCCTCGGGCCCTGGCGCCGCACCAGGGGGCGCTCTCGCACCCTCTCCGGGGATCCCTAGGGCCCCTCTTCCAGCAGAGGTCACTTGAGGCACTCCCCTGGGGTACGCTGTCAGAGGCATCCCGCTTATGGGAACTGAAGGTGCCCTCTCCTGTTCGATCCACACGCCAGGGGCCAGGACTTCCTCCCCCTGCTCTGCCGGCACTCATCCAATTAATCATTAGCAGGGCTCCTCCCCCTCCGCCTCGCTGAT
Source organism: Meles meles (assembly GCF_922984935.1). Classification (NCBI taxonomy): domain Eukaryota; kingdom Metazoa; phylum Chordata; class Mammalia; order Carnivora; family Mustelidae; genus Meles; species Meles meles. The sequence continues at coordinate 101,644,002 of NC_060087.1, read as the reverse complement.
GACCCGGTCCATGGCTTCAGGGACTTGTCAAGAGTATCGCTTGAGGTTTTGGTACGGGTGGGTTAATACCATTTCCAGTCTGACTGGGAGAGCAGGACTCACCCACAAGGCACGAAGCACCAGGTCCTGAGCTTGGGTTGGGGTTCAGCGGGGCGAGGGGAAAAAGCAAGTTGGAGAAGCCCAAGCTGTAGGGGAAACTACCATTCTCGAACTGGGGTGTGGTGGGGGGGGTGAGGGAATTGGGGGTAGTCTTGGTCCTTGGGACCCGCGTCTTCACATTTGTTCTCCTGCCTTTTCTGTGATTTTTTTTTTTTTTGGAGCCAACCATTACTGGAGAACTTTCCAGTGCGGCTAACACTGAGGCATGACTTACTTGTGTTGGAACACTGGCTTCTTATCTTTAAGTCTCTTCATTTTCCCGCGTCTTTTCTAGTTTGAGAATAGGGTCTCAAAGATCATGCCCACATTGTGCTTTTTTCCCTGCCTACCTCTGCTCATAACTTTGTCACTTCCTGCTGTGGAAGGAGTGTGAACTTGTACACCATGATCCACCGGGCTCTGTTCTCAGGCTGAGGAAGGCACTCCTTGGGATCCTATGGTCGGGACCTCTCAAGGGTTGTTGCATGTTTGCTTTTTTGGTTGCTTTTTAAAGAACTCGACCTTCCAGGAGTCACATTTTTCTGTGCCCTGTTTTTGTTTGTTTCGGAGGGAGTCACTCAAAGCCCTGGTAACTGGAAGCATGGGCTGAATTGCACAAAGGTGTTTTTACTCCGATTCTTTTAAGCCCAGAGAAAAGTGAAAAATGCAAGTGGGATAAGCCCGCAGGCACCAGGGCCCAGGAGATCCCGAACATGGTGCCTGTTGGAGGATGAATGGGCCTGACTGGAGGTGGAGTCACACTGGGGGTGGGGGACGGGGCCTGCAGACGCCATCCTGGCTGCCGTAGTGAGCCACGGGCTTTCCATTTAATCCCAGCCAAAGTGACACTTGTCGTGTGGCCCATTTGTCCAGGGTTCCCCCATCATACACTCGTGTGAAGAGAGTGGACCCTGACTGGATTCGTGTCTCATCTCCAGCATCAGAAGGAAAGGTGAGGAGCTGAGAGCAGGGACTGTGAAGGTGACGGTGTGGGGGAAGGGGAGAGACTGTTTCTCTCTGTCACTGGCTCTGGCTCCGTGTGGCTCTTCCCGGCATGCATTTCTGCTGCTTCTCGAGAGGGGGACTTCTACAGAGTCCTTTCAGAGCCAGGGTTGTGTTACTTGTGCAGCTCTCAGATGTGGTGTCCACTGGGGCCTCCGTGAGTTCTAGGTTACAGCCAACGTGCTCCTGGAACTTTAAGAAGCGTTAAAGCCAAGCTGGGAACTGAGGTAGACCAACGCCGGGGCTCAGCCTGAGCAAATGGGGGCCGCGTGGAATCCACTGGTGCTTTGCCCAGAAGAGACAGTGTAAGGCTGCAACACTTAGAGGAGGAGGGGGAGGTCGACCATAACAGGAAGAAGGGCTCACAACAGCTTAAGTATGTTATTTGTATCGTTTGCCTTAATCCTTCCCGATTTCTGGAAGGTAGGCACTATGACGAACCATCTTCGGAAGCTCAGAGAAGTTTGGTAAATCATCCAGGGGCTTGAGGGCAGAGCCGGGATTTGAACCCGGGCCTCCTTGACATGAGCCCTTGAGCTCAGAAGCACTGTCCTGTTTCTTGCGACAAAGGCTTCCTAAGGGAGGCGGGAGGTGAGCGAGGCTTTGAAGGGTGGGTGGGATTTATATACCCAGAGAGAGAACATCTGGCTGAGCGGTTCACTGGTTTTGAGTTTGGAGGAGCTCAAAGAAGGCTGGCCCAACTAGAATGAGGAAGGGATGCAGGAAGACGATGAACTACAAGGCTGCTGAGGCGGGGATGGGGGGTGGGGTGGGGGGGCTTGTGTTTTGGAGAGCCTGGCCAGGAACTTGGGATTTGATGTCGTAGGAATTAGGGAGTTGCTGGGAGTTTTTTACCAAGGAAGAGCGCAACGAAACCAGTGTCAGTCCCTTGGCGGGCCCTCCTTGGGTCCCTGAGCCTATCCCCCATCCCACTGTTTCTTAAGAAACTTGCCCGGTTGTCAGCATATTTAACTCTTGTTTTTGAATTTTCTGAACCCTCGGGGAGCACCAGTTGCCTGCAACCAAGCAGATTCCGGGGTTCAGTGTTTGGAAGGAGCAAGCTAGGAAAGGGGCCCCAGATCAGCCTCAGATGGGTGTGTCTCAGCCTGCACAATATTTTTAAAAAATATTTATTTATTTATTTGAAAGAGTGAGAGTGAGAGAGATCACACAGGGAGAGGGAGAAGCAGGGTTCCCGTTGAGCAGGGAGCCTGACACGGGACTCAATCCCAAGACTCTAGAATCATGACCTGAACCGAAGGCAGACGCTTAACCTGACTGAGCCAACCAGATGCCCCCAGCCTGCACAGTATTTTAAAAAGCCATTGAATTAGGGGTCCACACTGAAAAACCAAAAGATTTGGGGGCACCTGGCTGGCTCAGCTAGTGGAGCGTGCAACTCTTGATCTCAGGGTCGTGAGTTTGAGCCCCATGTGGTGGGTAGAGAGCTCAATAAAAATTGGGATTTCTAGTTTCTCTAGAAACATCAGAAGGCTTGATCTGCATTCCAGCTCCAGAGGGCAGAGCTGTACGCGGCAAACTCCCTCAGCTGGGGCCCAGTCCTGGGACCCCCCCCCTGCTGCTGTGGGCCCCAAACCACTGCTCTAGGGAAACAGGCCCCCGCTCAGGATCAGCTTCTGGTCTTACTAATTGCTGGACGTGCAGTAGAGCCAACTCTGGAATGGAAATAAAGGCTCCCACATAGGGAGGTCGGTGTCGTTGGGGACGGTCTGGTCTGATGGCCAGGGCCTGAGCATTACCCACAAGGGGTCCCTTCCTTCTGGGCTGGGGTTTTGAAGCCTACGATGCGAGGGCCCCAAGGAGACGTTTTGGCAGGCCTTGCTGTTCCCGTTCTCATCCTTCACTTGGGCTCAGGTTTTCTTTCTGCTCCCTACCTGGTGGGTAGAGCAGGTAGGTGGAAATGGTAAAAAGAATTCAGGGGGAGAAAAACAACTCAGGAACAACGACCTAGAGACCAGCGTGTTCAGCATGTTAATCCGCAAGTCCCCAAGGGTGCTCCCTGCGTGCTGGAGGGACAGGCATAAGCCGTTTCCCCACCCTGGCGTTTGGGGTGGTGGGCTCTTCATTGTGCAGAGGATGCTTAGCACCTCTGGCCCCCAGCCGACCACGTGGCAGCGGTGTCCTTCCTTCTTCCAGCTCCTGGGACAACCTGTACAAGCCCCTGTTGCTACACGCATCCCAGCGCTCTTGAAGGGGGAGGAACTAGCCCTTTGGAAAAGCACAGAAGCATATTCCTGGGGCCTCCAACACTCATTTCACGTGAAAGGATATTCACACCCTTTTCACTTCTCCGTGGCCCAGAAGTATCCTCTGCGTGTCATGGCACTGGCCATTTTATTCCTCACGTTCTGGTTTGTCTTCATTTCTTTTTTTCTCCAGACTCCGTTCTTTGGGGGTGACTCCTCCCTGTAGCCCCCCCCCCCCCCCCCGCCCAAAGGGTATTCAACGGAGTGGTTGCTCGGGAGGTCCACTGGGTGGCTCTTGACGACATTCGTTCCCGGATGAACATGGATAGCTCCAGAAGCCTGAAGGAGCATTTCGCCATTCAGCTCTAGGTGCTGTCATTGGTATTTTCAATACAGAAGTAACACCATTGAAATGTAGCAGACGTGCCTCGTCTCCGAGGTAACGGTTAGCCTTACAAAGTTCCCGCTGTGGGGCGCCTGGGTGGCTCAGTGGGTTAAAGCCTCTGCCTTCGGCTCAGGTCATGATCTCAGGGTCCTGGGATCGAGCCCCACATCGGGCTCTCTGCACCGCGGGGAGCCTGCTTCCTCCTCTCTCTCTGCCTGCCTCTCTGCCTGGTTGTGATTTCTCTCTGTCAAATAAAAAAAAAATATTAAAAAAACAAAACAAAACAAAAAAAACCAAAGTTCCCGCTGTGCGCCAGACCCCCAGACATGGTTCTAGGCTCTGAAGATGAACTGGTGACCCAGACCGATGCCGTCCCCGCCCTCAGGGAAATTCCAGACTGGGGATGAGGGCTGGGCAGGTACATGCGACAGGCCACGTTAAGAAGCGCACATGATACTTGAGCCTGTCGCTGTTACAGTGGAAATAAGATGGGTGCTGTGCTCCATCGGGGTTGAGGGTGAGGCAGGGGAGCTGGGCTGTTTAAGATAGTGCTCAGGGAGGGCTTCTCTGAGGAGGTGATATTTAAGCCAGAGATCCAGAGCAGTAGGGGAGAAGGGTACAAAATGAGTAGAAGGGGTGAGCAGGGCCTGGCTTTTGAGGGTAAGCAGTTTGAATGGTGTTCGGAGCATGATGAGAAAGCATCGGAGGGTTTTGAACAGAGTGACACGATCTGATTTGGAGGTTTAAAAAAAAATCATTTTGCCTGTCACTTAGCAGAGACTCTGTGGGGGCAGGATAGCAGGAGAGACTAGTTGGGAGGCTGTGGCAGTAAGCCACATTCCAGATGACACGGGCTTGCACCCCAGCTGGGTGTGGGGGCAGCTGCAGTGGTGGATGTGGTCCTGGAATGTGGCAAAGCTGGGGTCAGGAGGACTCGGCTCAAAGGTCGAATGTGAGGGGAAGGGAGGGACAGCTCCTGGTTTCGAGCCTGAGCGCCTGGGAGGAGGGTGGCTCTGGTTAGGGACGTGGGAATCCCTGGGTGTGGGGGGGCAAGCGAGGGCAGAGAACAGGTCGCGGGGCCATGGAACTTAAGAGTTCTGTTGTACTTATTAGCTTGGGAGGTGAATGGGACCTTCAGCTTGGGACATCGAACAGGCTGTGGATTACCAACATGGGCTGGGATCCAACCTTTGATTTCTATTTAAAAGCATAAAAAATGAAGTGCAAACTCAAGTCATTTCAGGTGGGCCCTTTAATACTGCTGATGTCACGGTAAAGTGCTGTCATCTTTCACAGGATCCGTTGGCCAATCTGTCATGAGCTATATAAGCCCATTCCTGCCCTTCGACATGGTGACATGTTTTGAGGAAACGATGTGTTAAGAGACGTGAACAAAGAAGTTTGTAGTGGTCCCCTTTCCCATGGCAGTAGAATAGAGTAGCAGTGGTACCCCTTTGGAAGGAGTGCTCTTTCAGTCAAAAAGAACAGTTGGGGGGCGCCTGGGTGGCTCAGTCATTTGGCATCTGTCTTTGGCTTGGGTCGTAATCCCAGCGTCCTGGGATCGAGCCCTGCATCGGGCTCCTTGCTCAGTGGGAAGCCTGCTTCTCCCTCCCCCACTCTCCTTGCTTGTGTTCCCTCTTTTGCTGTGTCTCTGTCAAATAAATAAATAAAATCTTAAAAAAAAAGAATAATTAGAAAATGCAAATCCCCAGAGATGGGGAATTAGCTAACCAAATACACAGCAAGTCTCTCCAGTACTTCCATATAGAGCTTCTCCCTATATAGAATTTCCATGGAAATTTGTGGCGGCCATGGAAAAGGAGAAGCACGTTGACCATGTCGCTGTCTGGAATCGCTATTAAACAGGTACAAAAGCGAGATCATGATGGTCTGTAAGCACAGCTGTAAATCTCAGTGCTCTCTGTGCCCAAAGTCATCAATATCCAGGTGCCTTATTCTTTCAGACCATTTCACCTGCTTTTGACTTCATTCCCCTTTCTCTCTGACAGTGTCCCCGCGGTTCAGATGCCACGACGTAGCAGGCTACCATGATGAGTTCCCACGAACTGTGACTTCTCCAGTCGGTCCTTCCTTGATCACATTCCCACCAGAAGGTATTGGGGAATATCGTCTTCTGTAGGACTTGTGGTCAAATAAGTTCGCCTTGGGATTATGAAAAGGTTGGGAGATAACTGCGGCTCTCAGGAACTGCTCAGTTGGGCGAAGCCCCGTCCCATGTAAGGCTTGCTTTTCCCCTGTAGGGGGCGACGGGCAGGTGGGGATTTTGCTGGTCATTTTCAGATGAGAAGGGTAACCCCGAGAAGGAAAACAGAGGTGATGTCATGAGACGCACGGGATAGGCAAAACCTGTCCCGTAACAGGCACGGGATAGCAGGAGAGACTCATGTGCATGTACACGCACACACACAGGAATACTACTCAGCCATAAAAAGGAATGAGATCTTGCCATTTTACAACGTGGATGGACCTGGAGGATATTATGCTCAGTGAAGTAAGTCAGAAGGAGAAAGACAAATACACTTTGATACCACTTATAAGTCGAATCTAAAAACCAAGCCACACGAAGACAAGCAGAATAAAACAAAGCAAAACCAAATTCCTAGATATAGAGAACAGATGAGTGGTTACGAGAGGGGAAGGGGGATGGGAGAGGAGCAAAAGGGGTGCCCGGGGCCAAGTGTAGGGTGATGGATGGTAATAAGATTTTTGGGACCCGTCACTTTGTAGTGCAAACAGATGTCAAATGACAGGGTCATACAGCTGAAACTTAATAATTTAAAAAAATGTTCCAACTGAACTCTCCCTTAGAGCAGATCTTCATTGAGATTCTCCCTCAGCAGGACTCCAGAATCCTGTGGTCATCACTAATTTATCATTGCTGCATGGCTGTGGGTCCCCAGAAGTCCCTTTCTCTCTGTCCCCAAAGCCCCCAGTGGCCCACTAAGCCCGCTGGGACCATCTTGATTTGCAGTCATCTGATGGGCCCCGTATGGGCTCTGTTCCTGCTATTGCGACTCTGAGTGCCACTCATTTTAATGATGTGATCTTTGATTATGTCAAGATCAGACCATACGGTCAGCCTCAGTTTGAAAGTTGTGGTTTGGGTTAATGACGCGTCAGACACGTGAATGTTTATCTGTGACCTCTTGACTAGAGAGCTAGGGAATACTTCTCTTTGTTCAAGAGTCTCTGCGACTCTGTACTAGCCGGGAAACTGGAAAGTGGCCAGGGGGCTTTGACCTGAATACATTTTGGCTGCCCCACTGACTATAAATACGTTGATATAATCTTATCCATCTTACATGTGTTCAAAATGACTAACTTTAAAGTTCAGAGGCCTGGAAGGAAACAGAGGATATGCAGTTGTGCAGATCGTCCATTTCCTTTTTTTTTCCACTGTTTTTTTTTTAAGATTTTTATTTATTTATTTGACAGACCGAGATCATAAGTAGGCAGAGAGGCAGACAGAGAGAGAGAGGAGGAAGCAGGCGTCCTGCCGAGCAGAAAGCCCGATGCGGGGCTCAATCCCAGGAACCCGGGATCATGACCTGAGCCGAAGGCAGAGGCTTCAACCCACTGAGCCACCCAGGCGCCCCTCCACTGTTTTGTTTTTTTTTTTTTAATTTTTTTTTAGATTTTATTTATTTATTTGACAGAGAGATCACAAGTAGGCAGAGAGGCAGGCAGAGAGAGAGATGGGAAGCAGGCTCCCTGCTGAGTAGAGAGCCCGATGTGAGGCTCGATCCCAGGACCCTGGGATCATGACCTGAGCCGAAGGCAGTGGCTTTAACCCACTGAGCCACCCAGGCGCCCCCCTCCACTGTTTTTAAAAAAACACGGCTCGTTGATGCGGCCTTTCTAGCACTCTGACGGCAAATATTTATGAGTGTGAGGAAAAACAAGAGAGGGTGAATGACACATCCTTAGCTTATTATTGAAATGCTTTTAAGGTTGTAAAGTTATACTTCTGATCTAAAAGCCCCAAGACATGGGTGCCTGGGTGGCTCCGTTGTTAAGCGTCTGCCTTCGGCTCAGGTCATGATCTTGGGGTCCTGGGATTGAGCCCTGCGTGGGGCTCCCTGCTCAGTGGGGAGCCTGCTTTTCGCTCTCCCACTCCCCCTGTTTGTGTTCCCTCTCTCACTGTCTCTCTTTCTGTCAAATAAAATGAATAAAAATCTTAAAAAAAAAAAGCCTGAGGCAGAGCAGAGGACTCTCTCTGAGTATCTTCTTAAGTGAAAGAAGGTGTCAGAGTGGCTTTGGATGCAGACCTGGCAGAATTTCTGGAATATTCACTGCTGGTCAAAAGAACCTTTTTACGCTTGTGGAGACATCTCAAGACCAGTTTCTTTTTTTCTATTCTCTTATCCTATGCTGTTTGGTCAGTGTTGCCACTAGGTATGGAGACAAGAAGGATGAGGCAGACGGGTGACTAGAGAAAGCAGTCTTTTTCTTTGCGAATGTGCTAGAAACGTTCTGGCATTGGGAGCAGGTTGCGCAAAATGCCTGTTTACACAAGATACGGCTGGAATGTACGCAGTGTAAACGTTACTGAATGACTATCGTTTTTGAAGGTTGGAGGAGCTCTTGTTTGACCCTGCAAAGGTGTTGAAGAGTAAGCGTCCTCAGAAGTCTGCTTTTATTTTTTCAAGATTTTATTTATTTATTTGACAGACAGAGATCACAAGTAGGCAGAGAAGCAGGCAGAGAGAGAGGAGGAAGCAGGCTCCCTGCTGAGCAGAGAGCCTAAGGGGGAGCTTGATCCCAGGACCCCGAGATCATGACCTGAGCCGAAGGCAGAGGCTTTAACCCACTGAGCCACCCAGGCGCCCCAGAAGTGTTGCTTTTAATCACAGGACTAGAAGAAAGGTGTGGGCATGGGGCGGGGTAGAGGGGGAGATTGGGGAGGTCATAGTGGTACATAAGGGAATGTGAGAAGAGTTAACATTTTTTATTAATATTCAGCTTTCCAAAATCTGTGGAGGCCTAATTATGGCATTCCTTGCCATCTGGGCTTGGTTGATACAAAGCTCTCAAACCTTTGTCGAATAAAGTGATCCGGGCTGCTGACAGTGATGGGTGAAAATGACGGGAAAATTGTCAGTGAATTCTACCATCGCTGTCAGTGGAAGCACAGATATATGAAAGGGGAATTTAAAGCCAATTAGGTTGTGCTAGAGAACCAATTTTGTCATGGCCTAACAACTTGATCTCAGTGATTCCATCTATTTTAACTAGATCTAGTTATATTCCTGTGTCTAAATATGCATACAGTATGGAGCTATATTCTATTTATTCTACTAAATAATTATCTCATTTAGAACAGATTGTCTTCTGAATATTTACTTGGTTTAAACAGGGTCAAAGACAGGGATTGTATGGGGGAAAGCATAAGCCTTCTTAGATCTATTTTACAGCTTTTTAAAACATTTTTTTATTTAAATTCAATTTAGTTAGCATACAGTATATTATTAGTTTCAGGGGTAGAATTTAGGGATTCGTCAGTTGCATACAACACCCGGTGCTCAGCTCAGCAAGTGGCCTCCTTCCTGCGCATACTCAGTGACTCCAGCACCCATGGGCCCTCTGCAGTTTTAACTAGATTCAGGGACTTGGCACATTGAAACTTGGAGTTGAGAAACTATCGTGACTTTGAAGAAAGCATCTGTTAGTTGAGTACTAGATGTAACTCTGAGTGTTTTCCAGAAACATCTGTGTGCTTTTGCTCTAAAATAAACCAGTTGTGACTTAAACATTCTGCAGCCAGATCAGTGGTTGCTGGGTGTGGGGGAAGGGTTATGAAGGGGCATGAGGAACTACCAGGGGTTGGTGAGCGTTTTCACTGTCTTGATTGCGGTGATGGTTCCGTAGGTTTGTGAACCTAGGTCAAAACTCATCAAAGTGTTTTAGTACAAATGCAGTGTGTTATGTTATGAAACATGGCCAAGTGCTTCCTCGTTATCCGAAGTTCTAATCTTCCAGGCTTCGGTCATAACCCACATAGACTTTTGGTTGTGGGCGCAGGTGCCTGTGGGCCTTTCTGGTGATGGCAGATGGAGGGGTATCTCCGACTGGAGAAGGGAGATGCTGTTTCATGACTGTTTTGATCCTTTCTGGGCAAGTTTAGATCAGCAGCTGTGAACTGCTTACTTTTCATTGTTTATCATCATGTGAGTTTCCTCTTTTTCATAAACAATTTTAATATTAGCTGTGGGCATTGGGCTGGCTCAGTCTGTAGAGCGTGTGACTCTTAATCTCAGGGTTGTGAGTTCAAGCCCCACGTGGGGTATGGAACCTACTTAAAAATTTTTTTAAAAACCCAAAACACAAAACAGTTTAAAAAAATTTTTTTTAAAGATTTTATTTATTTATTTGACAGAGAGAAATCACAAGAGAGGCAGGTAGAGAGAGAGGAAGGGAAGCAGGCTCTCCGCTGAGCAGAGAGCCCGATGTGGGACTCGATCCCAGGACCCTGAGATCATGACCTGAGCCGAAGGCAGCGGCTTAACCCACTGAGCCACCCAGGTGCCCACAAAACAGTTTTAATACAAAATGAACACATGCTTATTGCAAGTACCCCAAAATCAAAGCAATAAGCGTACAGAGTGAAAAGGGCAAACCCATTCCTCTCCTCTACTGTCAGTTCATTTCCCAGGGAAATAGTGTTCACAATGGGATGTCCCTCTTCACAGACTTTGTGTGTAGAAGGCATGGACACACCCATGCATGTGGACTGATATTTCATTACTTTTTTATATTACTTTTAAAAAACAAGATCACATTGTACATTATTATCCTGCAACTTGGTTTTTTTTCCCAAAGATTTTATTTATTTATTTGAGAGAAAGAGCATGAGGAGGGGGAGGGGCAGAGGGAGGAGCAGACTCCTCGCAGGACTTGATCCCAGGACCCTGGGACCATGACCTGAGTGGAAGGCAGACGCTTCACCGACTGAGTCACCCAGGCTCCCAGTCTTGTAACTTGCTTTTAATTTTTCCCTGTAATAAGTATCACCGGCATCCTTCCATGTTAGGAAGTACAGAAGTAGTCCTCCCTCCCGTCCTCCCTCCCTTCCTTCCTTTCTTCTTTCTTCCCTCTTCATGTCCCTTCTCCTTCTTCCTCCTCCCTCTGTCTCTCCTTCCTGTCTTCATGGTGGCAATCCTCTTCTCCCTTTGTTTTTGTTAGTTTTGGCTGAGGTCTCCTTAAGGAAAAAGCATCACAACCGGAATTATTGGGCACCTATAAGCTAGGCACTGTCTAGTTAATTTTTAGTGATCTGTCAGAAGTCACCAGTGACATCACTATAGCATGGAAGCCATTGAATCCATGACATACGTAAAAAGCCTACTTCTTTTTTTTTTTTTTTTTAAGATTTTATTTATTTGACAGAGATCACAAGTAGGCAGAGAGGCAGGCAGAGAGAGAGGGAGCAGGGTAGAAGCAGGCTCCCTGCTGAGCAGAGAGCCCGATGCGGGACTCGATCCCAGGACCCTGGGATCTTGACCTGCGCCGAAGGCAGCGGCCCAACCCACCGAGCCACCCAGGCGCCCCAAAAGCCTACTTCTTGGTATAGACTAGGTCCTATATAGATATATCTATAGTAGAGAGAGGGGCGCAGAGGGAGAGGGAGAGAGAGAATCTCAAGCAGGTGCCACACCCAGTGTGGAGCCCGATACGGGGCTCGATCTCATGACCCTGAGATCATGACCTGAGCGCTGAAATCAAGAGTCAGATACTTAACTGACTGCACCACCTGGGTGCACCCCTCTGCCCCCCACCCCGCATGCACATGTGCGCGTTCTCTCTCTCTCTATATATATATATATTCTACAAGTTTTTAATTGTAGTGTAATTAACATACCATGGTATATTAGCTTCAGGTATACAACATATCGATTCACCAATTCTCTACTCAGTGCTTACCACAACAAGTATTGTCCCCGTCTGTCACCAAGGAACGTATGCCGTCATCCCATCCTGGAATTTTATCCTAGGGCAATAGTTCAACAGAAGTCTGACTCTAGATTCACAAAGATACGTATTAATAATCATAATAATGGCCCACATTTATTAAGTGCTTACTGTGTGCCGGGCACCATTTTAAGCACATTACAATTATTTACCCTGTTAGTCCTTGCATCAGCTAACTTACACACCGTGATTGTGATACTTATACTAAAACAAACACACCGAAGTATAGAGGACTTACACAGTTTGTCCCGAATCACAGAGCTGGCAAGTGATAAGAGTTGGGGCTTAAATCCCAGCAGTGCTGCTCTGGAACCCACAGTCTTATCCCTATGCTGGGTACTACCTCAGTGTCCACAAGGGAAACAAAGTGAAAATAATCCAGACCCTCCACGAGAGGAACGGTTCTAGAAATTATGGTAAGACCCTTCATAAACAAAACATGTCTAGAACAGTACAGCATGAGTTTAAGATTATTCCAATTCTTGGCATCATTCCCTGAAACTCTGACTCAGGAGGCCTGAGGCGGGACCCTGGAATTTTTATTTAAGACAAGCCTATCCGGAGGGGCCCTGGGTGGCTCAGTCATTTAGTGTCTGCCTTTGGCTCAGGTCATAATCTCAGGGTCCTGGGATCGAGCCCTGCATCGGGCTCCCGGCTCGGTGGGAAGCCTGCTTCTCCCTCTCCTGCTCCCCTTGCTTGCATTCCTGCCCTCACTGTCTCTCTGTCAAATAAATAAATTTTAAAAAAAAGATGAGCCTATCTGGATGCAGGTGATTCACACGACTGTATTTTGTGAAACACAGCGACAGACCATAAAGTGCTTGAGGTCAGGGAATCCAGGCAATTCTTCTTAAAACCCCAGCACCAAAGGAAGCACACAGAGCAGAAGACATGCCCATCTGTCTCGAGCTGAACACCTCTGAGTCTCTTCGCCCACTCTCTGAATGAGGGTGTTCCCCAGGGCTGTGTCCCTGGCCATCTTCTTTCTGGATTTCTCTTTACACGTACGTAGCAAGTTAAAATCCAAATCACTTTCTCATCCAGTATATCCCCTGATCCTTAAAGCCTCAACTGACCCTGTAACATGCCCCTAATATTGCCCCCTTTCTTTCTCTCTCCTTCTTTTTTTCCTTTTTTTTTTTTTTAAATAGTGAGCTCTCTGCCCAATGTGGGGCTTGAACTCACAACCCCGAGATCAAGAGTCCCATGCTCTTCTGACTAAGCCAGCCAAGCACTCCTGCTCCATTTCCTAAAATCATAATCCACACACTCTCCCTGCTTCTCTACTTTTTAAAACTTCAACTTACTATAATTTGGGTTTTTGCCCTCACCAGCCTCTATGCTGCAAAATTCAGTGGACACTTCTTGGGGCACCTGGCCGGCTCATTCGGTGGAGCATGTGGCCCTTGATCTCAGGGTTGTGAGTTCGAGTCCCACGTTGGGTGTAGGGACTACTTAAAAATAAATTTTAAAAAATTCAGTGGATGTTTCTCCATTCTCATCTTACCTGGCCTCTTAGGAATAGTTAATACCACTGACTAACCCTCTTTCTTCACTCCGACGTGTCTGGCTGCTCCTGTCTTCTTGCTGAGGCCTCCTCTACTAAGTGACTGCCAAATGTTGACTTCCCATGGTGATTGGTTCTTTGTTTTCTCATCCCAAGAAGAGCTCATCTACACCTGCCATAGTATTTGACTCATTTCTCTCCAAATTTGATAAGAGCCTTTTTGACATTGCAGGAAAATGGAGACATCTGGCTAAAATATAGACACTTGCTTTAGTCTGTAGAAATCACCCTCGTGAGGGACATGGGGCATACAGTAAATCTCAAAAAGTGATGATTTTTAGTAGTCTTTGTGAATAATTTTAAGCAGAAGAACTTTTTATTTTTATTTTTTAAAAGATTTTATTTATTTATTCGACAGAGAGAGACAGTGAGAGAGGGAATACAAGTGGGGAGGGGGAGAGGGAGAAGCAGGCTTCCCACCCAGCAGGGAGCCCCATGTGGGGCTCGATCCTAGGACCCTGGGATCATGACCTGAACTGAAGGCAGACGCTCAACGACTGAGCCACCCAGGTGTCCCTTAAGCAGAAGAACTTTTTTTTTTTTTAAATATTTTATTTATTTATTTGACAGAGATTTCAAGTAGGCAGAGAGGCAGGCAGAGAGAGAGAGGAGGAAGCAGGCTCCTCGCTGAGCAGAGAGCCCAATGTGGGGCTCGATCCCAGGACGCTGGGATCATGACCTGAGCTGAAGGCAGTGGCTTTAACCCACTGAGCCACTCAGGCGCCCCCAGAAGAACTTTTTAAATAAGATCCATTTATACTTTGAAATGAGTGACTAAAAACACATCAGTTGAAAGTTGGATTACATTATAGCAGAACATTTTATTAAAACTACTCTACAAAAAGTCATAACAATTTCTGGACTTTGTTCCCATATATACATGGTTTGGACAAAATTATATCCAAATGACACTGTAATAAGCAGCTTTGAGCATTTTTTTTTTTAGCTTTGAGCATTTTGTCTTTTAAAGTAGGCTCCATGCCCAACATGGGGCTTGAAATCACACCCTAAGATCTAGAGTCACACGTTTTACCTACTAAGCCAGCCAGGCGCCCCATGTTTTTTTCTCATTTTTGATTATTTTTCTAGGATAAGTTTCTAGAGCAGGTTTCTTGATCCGAGGAGATGAGCCTTTTTATGAGTCTTGGTTTGTTTTGCTAAATCATTCTAGGAAAGAATGATGTACATTATCTCAAGCAAGATATGAAGGTTCCTGTGTTTTTCTCCCCAAAACTCTCCCAGAAATTGGTTTTTATTATTTGTATTCATTTGTGTAAAAACTACTAAGTGGAATTGTGTATCTTGAAACTAATTAAGAGCTAGATGTTTGTATCCGTTAGCTATTGTGTAACAAACCAGCCCCAAACTTAGTGGCTTAAATAATAGTGATTTATTATTTCTCCCAGGTCTGTAGGTTGGCTGGACTGTTGGGCTCGCTCAGGGGTTCATGGTCAGGTGGTGGGTTGGCCAGGGTCTGGCTCAATGAGGATGCCTCATCTGCCACCAGGGGGCTCTTTTCCATTTGGTCCAGAATCCTCCAGCAGGCCAGCTCAGGCCTGTGCTCATGCCAGGAGGTTCCAGGAGATTAAGGGCCACTTGAGACCTAGGCCTAAAACTGGCATTCTGTCACTTTTGCCACATTCTAGCGGTGTGTGTTGGGGGGGAAAGCCAGCTTACATTCAAAAACTGGGGGAAAATAGATTCTATCTCTCAGTAGCGATGACTTGAAGTCTCATTGCAGAGTGTGGCTATGGGGCTGGGTGGTAACCTGGGATTATTTTTGTAACTGTTCTACCATGACATTCAAATGAATGTTGTCCTTCAGAGGTATCATCTTTCAAAGCTCTAAACTCATTCAACGATGTATGAACGAATTAAAAAAGAAAGAATTAGAGCCTTTATTAGAATCTCCTTTTAAGGGGGGGGGCGTGGTTATAAGCCAATTAAGAAAATCAGTCTTTAAAAGATTTTATTTATTTATCTGAGAGACAGAGAGAGAAAAAGCAGGAGAGGGGGGAAGGTCAGAGGGAGAAGCAGACTCCCTGCTGAGCGGCGAGCCGGATGTGGGACTTGATCCTGGGACTCCGGGTTCATGACCTGAGCCAAAGGCAGATGCTTGACTGACTGAGCCACCCAGGTGGCCAGAAAATCAGTTTGCTTTTTATAGTTACCCATTTTATGCAACATTCTTGATTCTAGGTAATTGTTGACAATTTCTAAATATCAAAGCCATGAGAAAAAGAATTTCAAAATTGACATCCATCAAGACTATTTAAAAGACTGTAACCCAGACTTTGAAATCCATCCGAAAGGAAACATTCTGAGATGTTTAACACAAAGGCAAAGCACTGGAATAAGTGGGAAGGGCATGACAAACCTGATTACTTTGAAGTGGTAACTTTGTGTTTATTTTTTTCTGGAAGTTTTTTTTAAAAAAGCTGTTGCTTTAAGGGCGCCTGGGTGGCTCAGTCGGTTAAACGTCTTCGGCTCGGGGTCATGATCCTGGGGTCCCAGGGTCTAGTCTTTCAGCGGGGGACTCTGCTCCTCCCTCTGGCCCTCCCCTATCTCGTGCTCTCTCTCACTTTCCCTCTCTCAAATAAATAAATAAAATCTTTTAAAAAAGGCGTTGCTTTAAACTAGGTTGTATAAACAAATACCCATTGACTATAGATAAATTTTGGAGTTCAGTATATGGTAGTTGGATATCAAATTAATTTTTCTCCTAAAGGAGGTTAGCGTTAACTCTTTTTTAGGTTGCAAATTGCAGCAAACTAACTGAATTTTCTTCTTCGTTTTGCTATTTCGATAATGTTTTTGGAGAAAGAAAACATGCTTGTTTTCATAACATCCCAGTTCAGTGTTGCTATTATAAGAATTCTTAGTACCTTAGTATCTTAGATACAGTCTTTGGAGGCCTTTAAAAAAAAACCAGCTTATACAAACTCAAGGAAATTGATATGGCTTGTCCTTTATGGACAGTTATTTTGTAAATGGCTTATTATATGCAACTGATGAATCACTAAATTCTACCCCTGAAACGAATAATACACACTATATATGAACTAAATTGAATTTAAATAAAATTTTTTAAAATTATGGACCTATAAAGTTAACTAAGATTTAATAGTAAATTTTGTGTTAGAATTTCCATCAGCTACCCGTATATGTTTGTGTCTAAGCCTCTCTGAAGTTGACATTAGTGAGAAGCTCAGGTTATATGGACTCCAAATATATACACTTTAGGAGGAACTCCTTTATTGGGAAGTGCTCTCTGAAGTCAGCAAATAGGAGTAGAAATCCTCAATTCCCAGTATTAGCGATCTTACTCACCTCGGGGCAGCTTGAGAAAGTTTGTTAATAGGAAATGCTAGCCAGTACTCATGTTTGGGGGGTTTTCCAGTCCCAGAATAGAGGGCAAATTCATTTGGTCACTCATTAGAGGAGGTTGTCTCCCCTGGACTTGAACTTAGAGTTCGGTTTAGTTCATGTCAATAGACTGGAGGCATCCGAGCCCATGTGTCCACGTAGGACCTAGGATGCAAGGCCAGGTGCATGTTCGTGAATGCCCTGTTTCTGTAGCACCCCCAGCCAGTTCTTACGGGATTCTGCCTTTGAGATCTCTCACTCAACAGACTTGGCATCCTGCGGTCTCAATGTGTGGGCATGTCATTTCATTTTCCTGAATCTGTGTGAATTTCCCCATCTGTAAAAACAGGCATGACAATGCCTACTCACAGGTTGCTTCACGAATCAGATGAGAAAGAGTGAGACTATTGCCATGAATAAATAATCAACATAGCTTGTGTTTGTTGAGAAATTCCCTTGTACCAGGCACTATTCTAAGGATTTCACATGTACTTGCTCAACAAATCCTCTTGGAAATCCTAGAATCTCTATTTTTCTGTGAAGGAAGCTGAACCGCAGTACAGTTGACCCTTGGAAACGCATGAGTTTGAACTGCACAGGTCCACTTATATGTGGGTTTTTTTTCGATAAATACAATGGTGTAAATGTATTTTTCCTTATGAATTTTTAAAAAAAGTGATCTCTACCCCCAACGTGGGGTTCGAACTCACGACACTGAGGTCAAGAGTGACACACTCCACTGACAAAGCCAGCCAGGCACCCCCATTTTTCTCTCCCTTCCTTATGGTTCTCTTAATAACATGTTCTTTTCTGGGATGCCTGGGTGGCTCAGTTGGTTAAGCGACTGCCTTCGGCTTGGGTCATGATCCTGGAGTCCCAGGATCCAGTCCCATATCGGGCTCTCTGCTCGGCAGGGAGTCTGCTTCTCCCGCTGACCCTCCCACTTCTCATGCTCATTCTCTCTCACACTCTCTCTCAAATAAATAAATAAAATCTTTAGAAAACAAAAAACACGTTCTTTTCTCTCACTTACTTCATTGTAAGAATACCGAATAGCATGCGTGTAACATACCCAGTGGCTGTTAGTCCATTGTTTCTGTTATCGGTAAGGCTTCCGGTCCATAGCAGGCTATTAGGAGTGAAGTGTTGGGGGGAGTCACAAGTTATACATGGATTTTGGACTGCACGGGGGTTGGGGGGTTGGTGCCCCTCGCCCCCGTACTGTTCAAGAGTTCACTGTATATGGAAACTCTTGGAAAGCTCGGAAACCCAGTAAGCAAACGGATGCTATTGTCTCGGTTCTCCCCAGAGTACTCTTTCCCTTACTGATTGAGCGGAAGTCTGGGAGTGCTAGCACCATTCAAGATCCAAGTCTGTGTTTTGTGCCATCTGTATGAAAGTGTTCTCTTTGGTCCTCCCAGGTTTCCGGGGCTACCATGACGGTCACCGTGGTGTACGATAACTCCGAGGCCACGGAGCTGTGTGCCGCTCAGCACCTCTACCTCAAGCCCATCGCAAAACTGATGATCAATGTCTTGCTCCCAGAAAGCTCAGAGCCGACGAGGCCCTTCTCCAACTGGGAAGTTCTGGACCAGCTGAAGAGCCTGATTTGCCCTGACCAGTTCACCACCGTTCGGCTCTCCAAGAGCACAAAGGACTTCATCCGATTCGAGGGCGAGGCCGAGACACGCAGTCTGGTTCAGATCTTGAAGGCCAAGTTACACGGGAAGATCATCAAGCTGAATGGCTTGAAAACAGACTTAAGAGTCGTGGCTACAGATGCCCAGGGAGAGTGGGAACGCTTCCCCAGGGAAAAGGAGGCCTCGGTGAGCGATGGGGCCGAAGAGCAGGACCAGGATAAGAGCCCGGATTCTATCTATTTCGCTGGCTTGCCCTGCAAATGGTTTGCGCCCAAAGGTTCCAGCGGGGAGAAGCCCTGTGAAGAGATCCTTCGGGTGGTCTTTGAGAGCTTTGGAAAGATCAAGAATGTGGACATCCCTATGCTGGACCCCTACAGGGAAGTGATGACCGGTGGAAACTTTGGGGGTTTCAGCTTCGGCTTGCAGACATTTGAGGCCTTCGTACAGTACCAGGAGTCGACGGACTTCGCGAAAGCCATGGAGTCCCTTCGAGGGATGAAGCTGATGCTGAAAGGAGATGATGGGAAAGCTCTGGCCTGTAACATCAAGGTAAGAAGGAGCCAGGATTTCTTTCATTTCCCACTGTTCAGGTGGTCCCGAGCAAAAGCTGTTAGGAAGCCTCTAGAACAAATTTCCTTAGACCTCCCATTAGGCTCTGAGCGATGGCTGATGTAGAGATTTTTACTGTCATTCAGAAACGGATGTTTAAGAAGAAAACTAATCCTGATGTGGACTTTCTTCTGCCAACCGTGGTTTGGAAGGGATGTTTCTTATCATCCGGGGCTCTGCGCCAACTTCTTGGGACGCTGAGGAATTCCTCTGACCCTTATAGAGCTATCTCCTAGGCTTGTTCCACCTGATGAGTTGCTCAGAGAGAGAGAGGATCCATGCAGTTTGACCCCACAGGAGAGCAGTTTACCCCTCTTTACTCTTGGGGGCAACAGGTTGCATTTTCAGAAATGTCTGTCAGGTGAATTACTGGAACATAATCTCAGGAAACTGGGATCCTTTCCTTTTGAGATCGTCCTGTCTCTCCAGTCAGGCCACCCTTACTCCAGCAGAGGAAAAGATGTGGCTAAACATTCCATATTCTCTCACTTAGCCTTGAGCATGAATTTGGACTTTCGCCTTCAGTAGCTTCCTACGTGTGCGTGTGTGTCTGTGTGTGCGTGAGATGTGTGAAACTACTTATGTTAAAATATATCTTTTTTTAAATTATGAGCTATTCAGCCAGAAAAAAGATAAAACACGTGCTTTAGTGACCACCCAGGTACCCACTGGCCGGAAAACATCCTCTGTTAGATTAGACACCATCTCCCTCCCTCCCTCCCTGCAGAGGTGGCTATGATCATGAATTTGGTGTTTAGCCTTCTTGTGCACATTTAAAGGGCTATTTTTACCTCCTTTTATTTTTCAAGCAAATTCTCTTGGAGCGCCTCGAGAGGACTTTTACTTTATTTTGGGGATTTGCAAAGTAGCTCAGTAATCACTACAGTCCAATCTCGGATCCCAGTAGGTCAGTTCTCTTGAATCTTTCTTCCCCAATCCTTCCTCTACCCCCACCCCCCACATTTAAAATATTTATTTCTTTCTTTATTTATTGCCCTTTTTGGTCTCTGGCGACTAAAATACCTGTACTCAGTTGATTTTTATAACAAGCCCGAGGTAATTAATTCACATCCCTCACAGCCTGTGCCCATAATGACTCAGTGATGGGGCCATGTGAGAGCTCCTGAAAGGTTCTGCCAAAGACGGTTCTAGAACCCACAGAGCTGTTGGGTAGGTGCCCAGGAAACAGTGGAACAGTAATGGGGAGAGGACATTTTGAATTCTTCGAGTTTTGAATTGTTCAATACACACTGGTTTCATCCCACTGGCCTGGGACAACACCCAGGCCTCGGGCAGACTTTCCTAATTAGAGTCTGAATTGTTTTGTGCACAGGTTATGTTTGACACGACCAAACACTTCAGCGAAGGGGCTATCAGGAGGAGAAATCAGGAAAGGCTGAAGTTACAAGAGCTGGAGGAAGAAAGGAAAAAAGTAAAGCGAGATGAGGAAGAGGCTGCAAGGTGAGGCGACTGACGTTGACCAAGGGGTGTTTTCACTTCTGACGTGTGGGCTTATCCCTTCGGGTGAATGGCTGCCCTCGATGGGTGACATTGAGGTGGGAGTGGCCGAATTGGTACAGTCTTCCGGCTGTGCTATTACAAGACCAAAATATGGTTGAAAGACGAGAAGCTTAAAAAACAACTTCTCAGGGACAATAGGTAACGAGCTAGATTAAGATACCTGGGAAGAAATGATTCAAAAAAATAAATAAATAAAGGGATCCCGGCTTTTACAGTGAAAATCCTAGCCTGCCCAATTAAAAAGTTGACCCGTTCACCCCCAATTTGCCCAAGTTTACCTTGCCTATGAATTTAAAATGGAAAAAAATTCCTTTTAGGTTGGGGAGAGATTTTCTTCCACATAATGGTCGACAGTCAAACCAGCCCCTCAGCGGGAAGGCATGGATTTCTTGGCCTTCTGTTTCTTGTTGGCTTAAGTTCTGTTGGTGAATTTGAGGAGCCTCCATATTGATTTCTTTGAGCTTATCCTTGTTTTCTAATTTAGGGACTTGAGCCTAGAAAGGGCTATTGGATTGCCGAAGGTTTGCCAAGAAGTACAAATGGGCTCTCAAAACCAGTTTGGCCTCTTGGCCCTTCCCCTCACGTGTTTATTCTTTCAGTCTTTCGTGTAAATTATAGTTATTCAAAAAAGGAGATAAAGAGTCCCCTTCCGTGTGCCTTTCATTTTTTTTGGCTGGTGGGGTGAATAGGAGTTGCTTGAGATCATGTCTGTGAAACTCGGCCAGAGTTTGAGCGCGGTCAAGGCAACTATCCTCCCAAATTTCCAGACTAAACATGTAGTTGAGATAATCTTCCAGCTTCTGGCGAAGTCCTCACTCAGGTAATTGTCCCTTCCTTCCCCTTCGCCACGGTTCATAAAGGCCCAAGCAAAACAGTTGGATTTTTGGGACAACAGCCCACATTCTTCTATGCCAGTGTCCTGTGTTAGGTCATAGGCACCAAGGACCGTACTCAGCCGTGAGAGTTTCTGAGTACCTTGACTTCCCCTTTTTATTCCTTTAGTAAGCCTATAGAAATCAACTCCATGGAAGCTTTTTGATCTCGAGAGAAATGAAATGACGGCTGTG
This sequence comes from Meles meles, assembly GCF_922984935.1. Lineage (NCBI taxonomy): Eukaryota > Metazoa > Chordata > Mammalia > Carnivora > Mustelidae > Meles > Meles meles. The sequence continues at coordinate 101,622,511 of NC_060087.1, read as the reverse complement.
ACGGCTAAATCCACAAGCTGGACTGCTGGTGGTTTGACAAAGTGGGGACTTTGAGAAGCCCCTTCTTTGAATTCTGTAGCCTTCTTTTTATATACTCTCTCCTGTACATGCTTCTAACTGACCAGCTCAGTTCTGGGTCCTTCCCCTTGGACTGATGCGCCCGTGGTGTCTTAGTCCCTAAGTTGTCCATGTCAGACCCCGGGGTTGGCAGTGCGTGATTCCGGGAAACCTAACCGATCCGCCCTCCCTGCGGCAGTGGGGGAGGAGCTGGAAGGAGAGCCGGTGCCTAATCCATGAATCGGAATGACTGACTCTTAATCGTTGTCCAGAAAAAGAAAAGAGGAGGAGAGGAGAGCCCAGGAAAAGAGGAAGAAGGCCAGGATGAGGAGACGAGGCCCGAAAGAGAGAGACAGACACCGGCGGAGGAAACCGAAGGCACCAGCCCCGGTGGACTGCGCCCGGGAGCCGGACTCTTCGGAGGAGTGGGAGGAGAGGAAGTACTTGCTGGCCCAGAGGCGGGTGGAGGCCCTCCGGCTGCTGCGGGTTCTCTTGAGGAAAATTGCTGTAAGGTTCTTGCTCCATCCGTCTTCACTGTCGGTAGGTACCTGATCGCTCGGAGACGCACTTTGACACTGAAGCTGTGGCCCATTTGAAATTGACTCCGTGGAAGATCGTTTGCCTTCTTTGGGGTTTGTCTTCAACAGGCTGTCTCAGCCCTGCGGTCTTGGGACGGTGCATCCCAGAGCAGGATAGCTAGTGAATCTATCCTTCTAGGCCCCTCATGCTCCGGGGAGGGGCGGGGGATGGATGGCATGGGTGTGAGGTTGGTAGGAGTCTTCCCTTAACTCAACTCATCCATTCATCTGTAACGGGTCTGGATGGGAAGGAAGAGCCTTGGACAGAGACCTTTGTGTAGCGAGCTCCCGTTAGTCTGGTCTTCAACTGTTGGCTAAGGAATTTCTGACATCACGGAGCAATTTGTTTGGTTTGGAGAGTTTTCCATTTTGGGAAAAAAAACCATTTCAGGGTTTTTTTTAAATTGTTGTTTGTTTGTTTCTTTGCCCCACTTTACTGACCTCCTAAAGATAATCAGACTCTGCAGATGGCCCAGAGGAAAGGCCAGAAAGGTTCCTAGGCGGTTCATTTAAAAATGCATCTTCAGGGGCGCCTGGGTGGCTCAGTGAGTTAAAGCCTCTGCCTTCAGCTCAGGTCATGATCCCAGGGTCCTGGGATCAAGCCCCGCATAGGGCTCTCTGCTCAGCGGGGAGCCTGCTTTCTCCTCTCTCTCTGCCTGCCTCTCTGTCTACTTGTGATCTCTGTCAAATAAATAAATAAAATATTTTTAAAAAATGCATCTTCAGGGTTTTCAGATATGCAGAGTGAGTGACATCAGGATCAGATAGAGGGACTTTGACGGCTATCTGCATTTCCGGCCTTTCATGAGTGCGGGCAGCCAGACTTAGTGAAGTCAGGGTCAGAAGAACCTCACATTTACACTCACAATAAGTCTCACTGGATCTTTTAATTTACTGTAACGACCTCCGGGGGTGACTCCTTTCTTTCTTTCTTTCTTTAAATTGGCCACTTAAACCATTTTTTAAAAGATTTTATTTATGTATTTGAGAGAGAGAGGGCATGAGAGGGGAGAGGTCAGAGGGAGAAGCAGACTCCCCGCTGAGCAGGGAGCCCAGTGTGAGACGTGATCCTAGGACTTCAGGATCATGACCTGAGCTGAAGGCAGTTGTTTAGCCAACTGAGCCACCCAGGCCCCCGGGTGACTCCTTTCTAAGAATTTGTCTCCTTAAATGTATGTGGTGCCTAATTAACTCTTGCCTTCCATTGATGGGGCCTGACATTGATGACACAGCCCCCAGGTTCAAATCCTGGGTCACGGCTAGGCACTGTCCCGAGGTGCGCCCCCGGGTCAGCGAGAGCACAGTGTGATCGCTCCCAACGGGCTGGGGCCCATGGGCCACCTTTCACCTGCCTGCGGTTCTGCAGAGCAGACGGCATAGGCAGACCTATTGCCATGGCCACACTTTCTACCTGCAGCCTCTCTTCCAACTGAAGCAGGAGAAGGGGGGCCAGCTCAGGGACATCCTTTCCAGCTAACCCATGGGAAGAGACTGGGCTGACAAACAGGCAGGCTGTCTTATAAGCCAGCTGATTCCCTTTGAGACACATATTTCCTGTTCTAGGATTTTCTGGGAAGGCTGTAGAGCATTTCTTATTCCTCTCACTATCCCCAGCCCCTAGCCTAAGACCTGGAACCAGAAGTGCTCACCAGTTTGTGAACAAATTTTGAAAAAAAAAAGTGGTCATGTGCTTTGAAGGTACGTAAGTCGTGCACACAGACCTCAGAAACACAGCTCACGTTCGCCTGAGAGATCGAATCCCGTACCTCCTCTTTCCTCCGGGCAATATCGCTCCTAATTTGGATCTACCTTACATGTTAGAAACCTCTTCAGAACCATGCCAGAAACCCCCGTCTTCTTTGAGATTGTTGCACTGTGAGGTTTTTCATGTGAGATTTTTCACCTTTCTCTTTAAAGGGATCCACACAGTTTAACCCACAGGGGGTAGATGATGCAAGCCCCAAAGTGAACCAGGCTCCAGGGAACACACGGGAAATGCTGAAGCAAGAAGAGTTAAACACCCACTATCTTCAAAATCAGGAGGAAATGCCAAAATATCAGGTTGCCAAGTCAGACAATAAAGGAAAACAAAAAATGAAGAAAAGAACTAGGGCTCACTTACGTAAATCTTCCCACCACCTTGGGAGAAAAAAAATAAGATTCTCAGCTAGAAAAGAGAGAACTGGAAAATTATTAACCGAGGGCTACGGTCACAGTTTGGTCTCTGACCAGAATTCTTTGCAGAATGTGATGATTCAAGATCAGTCTCTTGAGGGAGAAGACCAGTGCAGTTCTAACAAATCCAATGCTTCCAGATTATCTGAGCCAGACCACGGCAAGAAACAGAAGATCTATGAAACAGATGAATTTATTGATTACCTATTAAACTATTATCAAACTCCAGAGTATGCCCGCATTTGCCTAGAACCAAGTCATCTAGCAAGCCCATGTCAGTGGCAGAGGGCTGTCCGTGCTAAGGGAAACGGATTTCAGATCAATCTGAGAAAACGGAAGCATCGCTCCACCAGTCCGAGCCAAATGCAAAACCTGGCAGCGAGAGAACGGGTTCAAGAAGATGACTACCCATCTGAGATTTGTACTCAGGATCCTGAGCTTAAACCACAAAAGAGAGGAAAAGTGGATTATGCCAAAGAATGTGCCGAGGAGTTGAAAAATCTTTGCAAGGACACAGCCGGTGAAGCTAGTGGTCACCTGTCCCCAGCTGATGGAAACAGCCATCTGTTAGAAAAGATGCAAGCTTACCAGCTCAGAGATTCTAACTCCCCAAGTCACAGCCAAGTGTCCTCACCTAGGAGGTCAGCCGACTTAGATCTGGAGTTGACAGATTTCTTAGAGGAAATCAGTAGTGATTCTGAATGCTTCAGTGAAATCCTTAGCGTAAACAAAGAGGAGGAAGAGAGGTCTGTGGCCACATATGATAGCTCCCCAGAAAAAAGATCTCTTGATGATGACGACCTCCCCACTAGTGATCGAGAAATTAGGGCAAGTCCGCAGGCCTTGTATGCAAAGTGGAGCCGCCATGGGGAGCACAGCTCCTCCAAACCCAAGCTGGGGAAACCAGGCGAGAGGTCCAAGTATAAACGGAGATGTTCGTGGCTTGAGGGCGAAAACCATTCCATTAGAGGTGAGAAGAGCACCGGCAAAAGGAGGCCAACAGCAGTCCCCAAATACTTGCTCGGCGGATCAGGTCCTGGTGGTCTGTTAGACCACATCACAAGGAAGAGGAGGAGGCTTAGTGACAGCACACCCGGCCGGCAGGCGAACTACGGGTCCGCTCATGTGCCCGGAGCATCAGCAAAAAGTGCTCACGTTTTCTACGTGGGGAATTTGCCTCAAAGAAGAGAGACCCCATGGAAGTCAGAATATAACCAGGAGGTCAGAAGGTTTAAAAGACACACGCATTCTAGAGATCCCATGCTGAATTCCCGTAATTATTATATTAGACGTGACAGTCAGGAGCACCTCGACTATGGAAGCTATTTTGGAAATGGCTACGCTAGTTCTTTGTATTTTCAAATGTTTTAAAGGCCTCATAGATCAGAAACACCCTCATTCTCCGCAAACAACGTGCAGGATAGAACACTTAAAACCAAATACAGCTAATGTAGTTAGGAACTACAGAGCAAGAGAGCAGCACTTAAAAGCTTGGGCAAGGTCAAAGGTAAAACCTCGTTTCCCTCACCAAAGTATAAAGCATAAATGACTGCAGGTGTGTTGGCAAACTTTGGAAATAAGAAACATCCAGATTCCAAGGGTTGGTAAAACCACATGCCTGTACAGCTTGATCCAAGGACAGACTTTTCTACAGTTCGGCTGCAACCTGAGACGGGTGCCAGCCAGAAAGCAAATGACATGGCGTGGAGTCAATAGCCCCCTTGCGGCTCTCTAGCTGTTAGAACACCATCATTTAGTGTCAGTTACCTTCAAAGGGGACAACGGCAGCTGAACTAGGATCTTTTCACACGTGCTCGGATTTGGTCAGAAACGCCAGGTGCGGCCACAAAACTTTCCTTTTACACAGACATACCGACAGGTAGTAGCAGAAGACATGACAGTTAGGACACATTACAGACTCGTTTGTGATACCGATGGTTTCATGACCGCCCACCAGGAGGAAATTAATTTCATCAGTGTGTTCACAGTACTCTAAAGAATTGTCCTTTGTGAAACAAAACTCGGAACAATCCACAGAAAGGGCCTTGGATTGTCTCTTGAGGCTTAAACAGATAGTGGACCATTCACAGAGCTGTTTTTAGAAGCATCCCATGTCATTCCATTGTCGAAAAGCAAGAGCACTGAAGCAAAATAACCAGTGGGATTTGCAAAAGGCATGATGGAAAGATCCCGGGGCACCAGGAATGGCTCTTCGGAAGCTGGGACATGGCAGTAATCCATTTCAGGTTCTGTAATCCTTTCACTCAGGGTTGGGTGACATCAGTTTGTAAAAAGCCACTGACTATTCCCAAACTGACTCTTATCAAACACGAACAAGTGCCTCCTCGATCCTCTGTAATGCCATGGAGTTAGGAGGAGTCAAGGGCAAAGCCCTAGTTTTCTAGCTGGGGAAAAATCGGTGTGTGTGTAGGATTTGTAATCTCTTAACAGAAGCAATTTATCTTTTTACCTACTGGTTTTGGACTTCTTGAATATGTTTTTAAATGGAGATATTTTATAGATTCGTAAAGACTTACATCTCAATGCAGTGCATGTTCTATTGAAAGCTCGGCTGATTCCTTCTGCCTTATATAGGATTTAGGACCCCAGAGGCAGTAGATGACCTTCTTTTTTTCCCCCCAACAAACCTTATACCTGACTCGGGCAGTGGATGACATCAATGAGGTTAGACTGGCTGTGGCAGGAGACGGAGATTTCCATTCACAGAAGTAGTGGAAGGCCACGTTTTCATAGGGCGTGGTTCATTTCAGTCTTAACTTGATGTTCTGTAGAAAAGTACCAGCCGGTAGGGCCAAGGGTGGGATGCCAGTCAGTGGGGTTGCCCTGAATGACGAGGCATGTCCTGTGTTCAGAACCAGCCCCTTGAGCAGCCTGATAGCTGAAGGGGCCACGAGATCTTCTAATTCACCAAAAGTAAGAACCACACATTGTTTCATTGATCTCTTCTAACCGCGTTTAATAGAGATACGCTAGTTCCTGCAGAAGTTCAAAAAAATGAATGTTAACGTAGCAGGTCATGCTTATTATTAACGAGACGGTAACCAACGAATGATTTGTGGGCTTCCTCGTGTTCAGTTCCACTTCAAGCTAGTGACTACCATCACCACTAGGCTTGGCTTGTCACATCTGAAAAATGGCTCATGGGGTGAGTGCCTTTTCTCCTCTAAGGACTAGCAAGGACTATTAATGTTCAAAGTACTGTTGTCCAGAGTAGCCTTTTAAAGTGCTAAAAGCTTGTGTTTTGTCAGACAACTTTTGGTAACTAGGTACTTTTTTCTCCTCCGGTGAGACCCTTGCTCCTTATTTTTTTTCATGTTTCATGCCACTGAAACAAAGAACATTATGAGTTTGTAATGGAAAGCAGTTGTGCTTGTTTTGAAAACAAATCTTCATTTCTTCTGCCATTCGATAATTTTTCTTTGCAGAGATTTTTGGGCATGAAAACAATTTGCTGCTCAGTAACCGGACATAAAAAAAAATAAATTACAGAATACAGCATGTGCAATTTTTTTTGGGGGGGGGGATAATAGAACCGGTGCTAAGTCACTTCTAATATTTTGTCTGGTTTTGTTTGTTTGCTAAATACCATCCTGGGGCCTAGAAGTAAGTAAAAATACTGGTTTCATGTTTACGTTCTGTAAAACTTTGGATTTTTATATGTCTTGTGGTAATGCGTTTTAGATTTGAATAAACCTTTGTGTGTGTGTGTGTATGTGTGTGTGTGTGTGTGTGTGTGTGTAGGCCTTAAATGAGGAAGAGAACAATTTATCCTGTACTTTTCAGTGGAATGAATGGCTTAGTAAGGGATGAAATAGAACCGAAAATATTGTGATCACTTTCTATTAATTAACATTGTTCTTCTTCATTGTGCTGTTCTTTAAGTGGTGCAAGAGTATTTTCTCATATCATTTTTCTATGACCTATTAAGTAAGTAAGGGCCTGAACTTTAAACTCTGTCTTTTTAAATAGGCGTTTTCTTGTGTTTCCCTTGTATGTGCTGCTAATAGCGCTTCAAGAAAACTAAAAACCTGTCGATGTCTTTTTGTTCAATTTGTTTGAATTTCTCAGGTAGAAAGCCACATAACCTGGTAATTTTGAAAGTAAGAACCAAATAAATGTATTTTTATTTGTTGCGAAACTGTCTAAATGTTTTAAATAAATGCTAATAATCCCACGGGGCGGGGGCTGAGTTTCTACTTGTAGTAAGCTGCTTTGCATTCCTGATGCCGACCCTGTGTCTCATTTGCATTGTTAGAGAAATAGTACATATTTAATTTTCAGATATATTAAAAATAAAATGGTCAAGGTGACTAGAGCCTGTTCATTTGCCACGCACGCTGGCTAGGATGTCACACGTCTCCAGCATTTTCCATGAAAAGAGACACACACATCCGGTTTCGATAGGCGTCTACATGACTTTTCCCTCCGTGATGCCGAGGTCTGGGAACGGACTATGTCAGAGCTCATGCACCTGGAGATCACGGTTTTATCTTCATTTTGGATAAATTGAAATAACAGTATTTGGACTGAAGACTGTCCTCCCTTCGGCAAAGGTTTCATCAATCATCTTAGAAGGCAGCGAAATGGACCCAGTGGCCTTTCCCTTCACCCCTGTAGCACCTGGTGGAGGTGTTTGAGTTCTACAATCTCCTGATGTCAGCGAGGGTGTGGGGTGGGGCGGGGGTTCTAGTGGGAGAAGCTAAGGGTTTCACTGCTTGGTCCCTGATCAGTCCAGAGTGACTGCGTTTTGACGTGAAGCATGCAGCAAGCTGCCTCCGAGTGTTCTGTAAGAAAGGCTGTACCTTAGTTCCATCTGGTTCCCTTACAGCTGAAAGGGTCCTTGTTCGGGAGGAGGGGAGGATGGTCGCAGAGCACTCTCCGAACCAGCAAGGGCTGTCATGCTTGTTCTAGATCTTGGATTAGCCTCTTTGGCCCTCTGAGGTAGTAAGGTGAATGTGGCGTGCACAGCCACAGATTTGGGAGGTACGGAAACCATGGAGAGAACACAGTGCCTCTGCAGGGGGGTGGGAGTCTGGATAGAAGTAAGGGAACAAACCCGTGGGGTTCACCTGCCACCACCCCCGCTGGCTGGGTGCCTGTAACCACCACGCCCCCCCCCCCATCTTAAATGGCACCTTTTATGTAATGTGGTTTCTCAATATGCCGGCTAGATTTGAAAAGTTTTTAGACCCAAGTCCTGCCTTACTGTAATATCATTTTACGTGTAATCAATACAATGTTGATTTCACTCTGAATGGCGGGGAGTTGGGCTATTTGAGATCGAAGCTTTAACCAGGCTCTGGACGGTTTCCTCTTGGCATCAAACCCATTTTAACTCAGAAAAAGGAGTAGCCTTCGCATCCGAATGAGATTTCAGGCTGCAAGGTGGCCCAGCTTCTGTCTTCCACCCCTTCCCCCGAAGCACATGGTGTAACAGGGTACTTGGCACGAAATGGGCAACTCGATTAGTTGAATGAAACCTAGTGGGGGTGGGGACAGGGCCCTTTTAAAAACAGAAAGAGGCAATGGTTCGGGAACATAAAAAGCAGCCAAAGCTGCGAGCCCTCTCCGGGTCGGAGTACATCCCTTTGTAAGAAAACTCAACGGAGGGATGCCTTCAGGTCAGGTCATGATCTCAGGGTCCTGGGATGGAGTCCTACATTTGGCTCTCTGCCTCTGCTCTCCCCCTGCTTGTGTGCCTTTTTTCTCTCTCAAATAAAATCTTTAAAAAAACCCTGCCGATTTGAACATTAGAATGGCAAAACACTAATATTCTGAGAAGTTGTGCTGACACAAGGAACTGCACATGTAAATCTACCTTTTGACAGGAGGCGAATTAACTTTGCTAGCATTTAAGAATTTCCGAATGCCTTCCTGATCAGGTGGTATCTGAAAACAGAAACAGCCAAACCTGCCAAGGCACTTTTAATGTCCTTAGTAAAGTTAGCCCTTGATAACCTTGCTATGGACCTCAAGGAAGAGGTGGCTTTGAGTCTAGAAAGTTCTGATTTAAGAGGCAGAGATTGACAAGTCACAAAAATAAATTCACTAACTTCTTAAAAATGACAGTTTGCACATTTTCATGAGTGCAGTTTAGCTAATCTCAATTCACTGTTTTTAAAAAATATTTACTTGAGAGCCTGCACGGGGAGAGGAGGGGCAGAGGGTGAGGCAGACTCCCTGCTGAGCAGGGAGCCCAGTGCGGCACCATCCCAGGACCCTGGATCATGACCTGAGCCACCCAGGTGCCCCAATTCACCATTTTTTTTGTTGTTAAAGATTTATTTATTTGACAGAGATCACGAGTAAGCAGAGAGGCAGGCAGAGAGAGAGGAGGAAGCAGGCTCCCCGCTGAGCAGAGAGCCTGATGTGGGGCTTGATCCCAGGACCCTGAGATCATGACCTGAGCTGAAGGCAAAGGCTTAACCCACTGAGCCACCCAGGCGCCCCAATTCACCATTTCTTAACAGGACAAACTGGTATTTGGTTTGTGGTATGAGGCCTCTGAAGTTTTGCCCCTTTACTGGTTTCTTTTGGAACACACACACACACATGAAGCTGAGTATTAAGCTAAAATAAAATGATCGAATCTGGTTTCTCAGGTTAAGGTTTAAAGAACCTTAAAGGGTTTAAAAACCCACCACGCTGTACTGGGTAAAACCATTTTTTATTAACTGACCAAAGCACTTCATTTCGTTTTCTGATTTGAGGTAAAACTATTAAACACAGTTCACAAGAAAATACAAGGACTATTCAACTACAATTACAAGAGTTTGAAACCTCACTAGTTCATATAATACTTTTACAAATTCATACAACTGTACAGTCTACTTAAGCGAAGTTTATTGTTAACCAAAAGACCAATATCAAAGACCTAGACACTTGGCCTACTACTCTTGCAGTGGCTATGGTTTTGTAACAGAAGAGTAACTGTTACCTTAAGGAATATACTTTTAAAAACCCCTTGGCTAGTGATGTATACTTTCTTCACTCCTGGGGGGTGGCGGGGGAGGGTGTGAAGGCTCTCTGGAGAGTAGAGGCATACCCTCCCACTCCTGGCAAACTGTGTGAAATCACTCTTATCCCACCGTGAACGTGGGGATGGGGGAGAGAGTTCTACGTTTTTTCCTATATTTAGGCTTCTCAGCAAGCCAGTGGATTTCTTCCGAAGCTTTCTTTTGAATGTTCAGATCCCGTTTTAAGCCTTACTGTACACTGCTGTGTTAGTGGAGACATCTGAGTGTCCAGAGGACAAAAAGAATGATGTAGTCTACGAAACACAGTATTTTTCCTGACCAGGCCCAGCTTTGAGATTTCTTTTTTTTTTTTTTTTTTAATTTTTTTTTTTTTTTCCTGGGTAACTCTCTTTTGTCGGTACCAAAGAGGCTTTGGAACACTGCAGATTTGCTTTAGAGGTAGATAAAACAGAAATCATGCAGTTAAGTCAATTGACAAATAAGCGATTTGCTATCTTGAGGACATGGGGGCAAGAAGCTGATCCTTGGTTCTCAGGGCTAGGACTTTGCCCAGTTACTTTTTTTTTTCTTAAACCTGTTTGGGGCAAATACCCCAGTCTTACCTGTGTCGCTCAAGGGAAAAAACCAATTTAAAGGCAGCTGACACTAACCACAGACAGCAGGGGAGAGTCCCGATGTTTGGTTACAGCACTGCAGTTTACGGTCTGGATTTGTGACACACAAACACGCCATGCACTTGAAGACGGAGGAGTTAATTGGTTCAGCGTCACTAGTGATGTTAATTACAAAAACTTAACAGCGAGTTCGAAACTGCTCTAAATATTGAAATCACCATGTTTTCAAGACAGACTGGAATGTTACAAATGATTCCGCAGAATACAAAAATAGATATGCTTCCACTGGGGGCTTTAATCATTTTTCCGAGCATTCTCATCTTTTGGTTCTTCCTCATCAGAGTACACAGTGGGCTCCTCCCCCTCCTTCAGCAGTTTGCCCACATGATGATACTTGACTGGAGGGAGAGAAGAAAACACAAATGAGCACTGTCATGCTTCACCTGAAAGCATCCGCTGCAGGCCTGCGGGCTGGGCTTCCCGAAAAGCTGTCAATCGCCCAGGACTCCCCCCACCCCACCCCCACCGTCCTCGCCAATGGGGGATTAAGAATTAAGAGTTTCTTTTGGAAGAAACAGTGAACAGGTAGCAATGTCGGGCACGGAGTGGGCAAGGGAAGGTCCAAGTGAGTCGTGTCTGTGTGCAGGGGGGCAGTGAGAAGAGCAAGGGCTTGGGAGGAGTCGTGAGGAGGACTGCCGAACACCTGACGAAGGCGGCTGTGCGTTGGACAATGCATGGAAGGACCTGAGGCAAGAGGGGGTTCCAGAAAGTGACAATGCCATGTACGAAGGCAGCCCGGCGAGGCCAAACAGATCTGGGGAGCAAGCTGACAGCGACAGAGTGCGGTGAGGGTGGAGAAGCCAGTGTAGCATGACGGTTGTGGAAAGCCAGCCTGAAGAGTTTGGACTTGATCCTATAGGTGGCAAGGGTTTAAGACAAAGGAAGCCAGGGCTCTGGCGCACACGGGGTGGCAGGGGCGTTACCGGGCGGATTCTGGCGAGGAGAGCAGGTGCAGGCTGCCCAGGAGGCCAGCGGGTAGGTCTGCTTGTGAAGGAACAAGAGCCGGTACTGGGGTATCCATGCGAACGGAAAAGCGAGGGTATGAGCTACTTTAAAGGGAAACTGGAAGCGTGAGTTAGTGAAGTTAAAACTGGAGCTCCCATAGACCGACCCGGGGACTCTGGAGACCGAGACTCTCGGCGGGGGTGGGGTGGGGAGGGCACGTGACAGGAAATCCACGGCAAGTCAGGTTACTGCTGGCAAGAAACAGGTCCCTGGAAAGCTCAGAGAAGGAGCAGCCCAGTGGAATCGTGGGCCTGGAAATGGCAGCAGGAGTTAGGGAGGTGCGGGGAGGAAATGAAGCAGTGGTTAGGGGCGAGCACTTCGCAGGCGGCTGATGGTGGAGGGAAGGGGTAAGGAGTCCGGTGGATGGAGGAAAGCAGGAGACCCATGTCTTTTTTCCTGACGCAAGGAAAAAGCTATGCATAGCAGTTAAAGTGAGTGGTTAAGGAGGCAGGAGAGCACGGGAGGAGACAGATTTAAGAGCGCAGACCAGAAACCCAGCCATGGAAAAGAACGACACCTTGCCATTTGCAATGACGCAGATAGAACTACAGGGTATTAGGCTAAGCGAAGTCAGTCAGTCAGAGAAAAGACGAATACCACGTGATTTCATATGTGGAATTTAAGAAACAAAACAGGTGGACATAGTGGAAGGGGAGGACAAATAAAATAAGGCGAAAACAGGGAGGCCAAGCGTAAGAGACTCTGAACTGCAAAGAACAAACTGAGGGCTGCTGGAGGGAAACCAGGCGCTGGGCTTCGGGAACGGGGCGGGGGGGGGGGGGGCATGAAGGAGGGCACGTGATAGGCTGAGCACTCGGTGTGAGGTGCAGCTGATGAACCACTGAACTCTACCTCTGAAACTACTGTACTACGGTATAGGTCAACTAAACTGAATTGAAGTAAAACATTTTTCGAAAAGAGGTGAGAAGGGGTAGAGCCAGCAGACCGCCCCCCGCCCACCCCCGCTGGCCGCACTAACACCGGGTTAATCCTATCGCTATCCCAGGCCAAGAGAGTCTCCCCTTTCTGCGTATGGGTAGGAATTAGAGAGGAGTAACCAACCTGTCTAACCAGGTAGCCAGACCTGCTTTTGTGCAAAAATAATCACCGAGAACAATGGGAACTTCCCTATTGGAACATGTTATAAAGGTCCCCAGGGTGCTCGGGACCGCACAACACAGGGCAGGCAGCGCCCGGCAACCTGCTTTAAGGGGCTCCCACGCCAGGCTTGAGTGGAGCTCAAAGGGCACCAGGGGATCTGGGGGTGTCTTGGTTTAAGGGGGAGAACGTTCTGACCCAGGCTTCGTCCCCTTGACAAAGGCAAGCTCTAGAAGAGAGAGCTGTGTAAGTTAGAAATTACAACGGGCTGGTCCCACACAGAAGAATCTGTGTTTACAAAGGCATCCTTAGGATACCCCCCCCAAAAAAATCAGGGGTGATGTTAGGTAGCTGAATTATGTTTTTGAAGTAAAAAGACCTGCCTGTAGACTTGAAAGCTCTACTTCTGTCTGCTTGGGACCCAAAACTGAAAGGTGGAACCACAGCTGGCTAATGATCAATCCAGAAACTCTGAAGTCAGCAGTATTTTCAAAGAAAATGGTGGGGTTTAGCCAAAAGAGTCAGTAATATTTAACTGGCTATAGAGAAGAGCAAATAGAGAAGATGCACTGTAAAATAACAAATCTGTAAGCGTGGGTCATGGTCTTTATATACCATCAAAGCTGGGAAAGATTAGTCAAATTCTTAGTGCAGCGTCACTAAAGTGATCATTAGACACTTCGGTTTGACCAAAGCCAATTCCTCAAGCCTCGAGGTTGGAACTTAACCCCCATCCTCATTCCCCCCCTCCTCCCAAAGACCTCAGCCTTGGAGCATTAAGCCAGGAAACAAGGGGCTCCTTTTTTCCTCTCCTTTTAAAAATGCAGACACCATTGTTGCTGGGCAGATTATAAGCATCATTTGTAGATGAGGCCTATAGTTAGGCTCAATTAGATTCAGAGAGAAGCTGTTTGGTAGCAGAACACAAGTCTCCCATTCTTCAACAGAAATGTGGGCTGCTTTTTTAAACAGCAAGACTTCTGCCAGTCCCTCTCTCTGTACCCTACAGAGCCTTTCCCCTACACACCAAGCACCAAATCCTAGTGTGGAGTCCAGGCGAAACTGTCGAAAGACTAAAAGAACAGAAACCCAAGTTCCCATAGAGAACCAGCTCAAAACTGGAGGCAAGCACAGCAAGTGACTCAGCACTGCTGCAATTACTCCAAGCTATGAACTTGATCCGGCCAAGATTCAGGAGCCTATCAAAATGCTCCCCAGTTTCAGGCTGCTTAGTAATAACTATTATACTGCTTTGAATCCCATTACTGGTAGAAATTTGATCCAGGCACAATTTGTTAAAAATGCTTACAAGTGAACTGAGAGTCCCAGTCACTCAGGGTCTCCTGCTGGGCAGGAGTGAGGTCAGAAAGGTCATCGTACTCGTCCTTCAGTGCTTCCTTATCCAGGCAAAACGTGGCAAGGCCCCGGGATGCGTCTCTTCCAGCAAAGACCCCATATGGTCCCTCTTAAAAAACAAACAAAAACGAAAGACCAATTCTTTATTAGACAGTCAATTTCTCCATGGTTCATACCCAGAAAATGGCTTCCTTCCCCATCAACAAAGACCACCCCCTTTGGCAGTGTCAAATTCCATGTGGAAACCAGAAGTGATGTTGATGCTTTCCCCATTATGTGGTGGATCCCAAAGGACCTGTTGTCATCATACGAATCAATATGCTATACGTTATCATCTGTTTCCTGTAATTCTCAAATAGCTAATAAAACGAGCCACAAATGATTATCTGCTGGGGCAGGATGGGGGGTGGGGTGGTAGGAAATCATCCAAGATAATACTGAATCCAAGGGTCAGAATTCACTGAGGACGCTGAACCCAGAGCCTATCTCGGCTCTAGGCATTTGGGCTACATCAGTGAAAGTTATGGCTCCTTAAGATAGTAGGTACTGAGGCATAAACGAAAACACTTCCTTATGCAATGTATTCTGATATGTTTAAATGAGTCGAAAGTATCTCGTAGTGATCTTTGGTTGTGAGACTGTGTTAAACGTGTGGCCATCTGCAGCAGTAATCATTTGATAAGACTATCAGTGGTCCAGAAATCTATCCCCATGTTACATAATCAAAACTGTCAGTAAAGAGGTAGCAGAGATCAGCTCCATCACTCCGGTGAGCGTGAAGACTCAAAACACTTTAGACTTTCACGGGGGGGAAAAAAGACTGAATCAATATCCCCAAATAACTTTATAAATTATATAAAACTTAGAATCCTATTATATATATTATACTGTACTTTTCTCTAAGAGAGTGGTGAATTATCGTGTAGGTACTTAAAGTGGATGTGTAGACTTATTTAAATATTGCACAAGTAAAGGAAAAGAAGCCAGTGTACATTCAACCGTGTGTTGTTTCCCCCCAGGGAGACTGGGTGGCAACTCTGACATTCAAGTTTGTAGGTAACCGTAATGCCAAGTATGAGATCAAGTTTCAATATGGCCTGGTCACTGGAAACCTCAATCCCCTAGGAATTTTTTTTTTTAACAAATTACACAAAATGTATGATCAACTTTTAAATGCAAATAAGGTTCAAAAGAAAACCGGTTGCTTGTGATCTTCATTGTATGCTATCGTGTCTAACGGTTAAAAAAAAAAGAACCCATCTCACGGTTTTCACAAATGTGTGTGGATATAAACAGATATACTTCTAGTGGACATGGCAGCATCTAGTACTTGAAACCGGGCCAATTGTTCTGGTTTGGACTGTGCTACTCCAGAGATTACGGTCATAGAACACTAAAAAATGGCTTAAGGGGAGCATTAAACGTCTTTGGAGAATAGAGATTACTCACCAGAACGTATCTTTACTAGAATGTAAGCTCCATGAGCACAGATGTGTGTCTGTTTTGCTCACAGCTGTATTCCCAGTATCCACAAAAGCACCGTGCATGGAATGGTGGGCACTGGAATGACTAATTTTTAAGAATCCTCTATAATATGAACGATCATTTGCACGTGATGTCACATATTCATGGGCTCACAGGATGATACCACAGGGTAGAGACTGAGGAGATCTCACGATGGGGGGCCATCCTTAGCATTTTTCAGAGGGACAACTAAGGCCCAGAGAGGGAACAATGCTTTGCACCAGGTCACACAGCTAGTCAGTAATCCAACGAGGATTAGAACTCAGGTCGCCTGACTCCCCAGAGTTTTGTGTTTCTGTGCACAGGCCTGCATTCCTCACAATGACTTTGCAAATTACAATCCTAGGACGTTGCCCCATGCACTGGGTTGAAGTCCTTGATGGTGTAGCTCAGGAGGGACAGCTATTTACAGGATTATGTAAAGTGGAAGTGATAGGGGAAGTGACAACAACGAAGGTGTAGTTCCCACATTCTTTGGACAGTTACACGGCCTACAGAAAGTAGGTCTTCTAAATCAGCCACAAGGAAAAACCGGTAAGGGGACCAGTTCCTGAAGAACCTTCACCCATCTGATTTTGATTAGTTGGGCTGGGCGGGTAAAACAAAGCAGGAGTGGAGATGACAGATCGCAGCCTTCTATACTTTTCCCTCTCTCCACACCAGTGGGGAAGAGGGCCCTCCCTGAGCTCCTTGTTTTTAGGAGTCCGTATTAGAGAAGCTAAAATCTCTTCCTCCCCCTCTCCGGAATAGTCTACTGGGGCGCGACTTTCCAAACCCGGCCGCTTCTCAAATGCGCATGGGGGAGCTGCTTAAAATGCAGATTGCTGGACCTCCCCCACAGAGCCTCCTCCACCGCGGCTGCGATTAAGCCGGGAATCGGTGTTTTTTTCTCCAGCGCATCAGGTGATTCTGATCCGCAACCAGGTTTAGAAAGCCTCATCCCTAAGGCCCTCCAAGTCTGCCCCCTCCAACGGCTCAGCAGTCATCCACCCTCATTTCCCCTCTGCTTGGCTCTTCCTGAAATCCCCACACCCAGCAGCCCTCACAGCCCTACCCCTTTTGTTTCCCAGGATCCTCCCACTTCTCCCTCCCTCCATTTTTAATTTTTTTTTTTTTTTTGGCTTCTAGTCCTTTCTCTCCCACTATAGATTAAAATGCTCCATTACCTTCTCATCTCGCCACGTTCCCATTGTTCGCTACGTTAAACCTCCTCCCTCCCTCCATCAGCTCGCCCCCTCTCCCCCCACCGAGCCTCCCCCTTCACCTTCCAGCTTTTCAGTCGGCCACACACACAGCACGCGCACACACATACCAAACACATGCCACACACATACCTGACACATGCCACATTCCGAGTGCGCGCGCGCACGCACACTCGCGCCTGGCCAGCCACAGCCATGGACTACGCACTCACACACCGCCCTGGCACGCACTCGGCTGCTACCTGCCGCTCATCCCACCTCCGCTTGCCGGCTCCCACACCTTCACACACACCGCGGCCCCTCCCGGCGGCAGCGGCCTTCGCCTCCTCTCCCAGGCTGGACCTCCCCTCTCCCCCAAGCCGCCGCTTCCCCTGAGACACCCTCGTTTCCCTTCTCCAGCCCGACACCGCCCCTCCTTCCAGGAACCCCCACAAACCCCATGCCCTCGAAGCTCCCTCAACACTGCGCGCGGCCGTGCCCCCTCTTCCAGGCCGGCGAGCTCGCCCACCCCTCAGGCCCCCCTCCAGCAGCTGCCCCCCTCCCAGCCCGGGCGCTCCAGCCTCCAGCCTCCTCTCCGTCCCCCCCCCCCCCCCCCCCCGCTCATCCAGGCGCTGGCGGCGTCCCCCACCGGCCGCATCCCTTCTAGAGCGCCCCTCGCCCACTGCCGCCGGGGGGGGGGGGGGGCGGCGCTATTCCTCTCCTCCCGGGTGCCCCGCTCCCCCCCGGCCCCTTCTTTTGTCTCCGCGTCCCCTGGGCGGCCGCAGTTACCCGGCCCGTAGAACTTGCGGCCTTTGGTCACGTCGAACACCTTGCCGTTGATGGCCATGAGTATGCGCGGGTCCTGGACGCCGTCGAAGCGCCGCAGCTCGGCAGGGGTGAAGTCTCGCCGCTTAAGGCGGGGCAGCGGGGGCGGTTCGTCGTCGTCGCTGTCGTTGCTGGCCGCCGGCTGGTCCCCGCGCACGATCTTGTACAGCAGGAACACGCAGAGGCCGAGCAGCAGCAGGTTGAGCGGCGACGTGAAAATCTCGTGCAGCAGCCCGCCACTCTCCAGCTCGCTCGGGTCGGCGCCCGTCGCCGCCACATCCTCGGCAGCCATGATCTCTGGAGCAAAGGTTGGGCCGCGCTAGGGAGGGCTCCGGAACTGGCTGCTTTCTCCTCCCTCTCAGCGAGCTAGTGGCGCGCGGAGCTCCGCGGACAAGGACTAGCCAGCGGAGGAGGCGGGGTGGGGCGGGGCCGAGGCGGAGCCTCCAGGCCCCTCCTCCTCCGCTGCCGCCGGGGAGCTACGCGGGGTCCGACTCCCGCCCCCCACCTGGCCTTGGTATGGTCCTTCCCCTCCTCCCGGCCCTCCGCCGGATCCCGCCTCCCCTGCGGCGGCGGGAACAGCCCCCGCCTCGGCCCTACCTGCGAGGCCGCGGCCCCAGCCTCACGCCATCCCCGCTCCAGCCTCTAGCTGAGCGCAACGCGGCGCTCACCCCTCCTCCGCACCTCCCATGCTCCTTGCACCGGGGTCGGCTTTGCAGAGCTCTGGCCAAGGCCCGCTTGGCCACCTGATGCGCGCCGCACCCGACTCCATTCCTCTTGCTTCAGCTTCTCCCTCGCGTTCCATTCTGAAGCCTCACCTTTCCCCGCCCATGGCCCCGGGACCGCGAGGCTCCCTTCGGGGGACAGCAAGGAAACTCTCTCCATCTTGGAGGCCCAGACTACCCATTTCCACCTTGGGAACCCCCTTTCACTCTCCTTAACTACCTTCTCCAATCCTCCGCGCCAGAGGCTGTGGTGTGGACACCCCCGTGTAGCTCAAGTCCGTGCACAGGTCCCCCCGCCCACGCCCGACCCCTCTCCCAATATTTGGGGGAGACAGATCTGCTCGCCAGATCAAATTAGTTCGTTCTCGGAAATCTAAACCCTTTCGCAATCACAGATTTGCTCATTCCCAACGCATCAGCAAGCAACTCTGTTGTTGCGCCTTTTTTTTTTTTTTTTTTTGGCTCAGAATAATGACCGAAGTTTCTTTGTTGGCAGCGTTCTTTTATTTGTAGTCTGTCGAACTACCCTTGGCAGGCTCAATGACCCTGTGCTGTATCCCAGACGAAGGCGGAAGTTGGTTCACTGGCTATTGATGGGCTAACCGTGTGTGCAGCAACAGGCCTTACGGAGGAAGGGCTGTCTCTATCCTTCAGAATCCTAATCCTGCCGCCCTCTTCACGGTCACGGGCGTGGGGGGCGGGGTGGGTAGCGGAAGAAAGGATAGAGAGAAGGGGGAAAAATAATTAAAACCAAGTCCTGCACACATCTGCAGCCCAGAGCAGTACTTTTCCACCAAGACTTCTGTTCGCTTGCACGTAATTTACTCCGCCTCTCAACACGCAAGAGATTTGAGAGAATTGGCGTCTTACATCAAAATGCTAAAAATTTCTGGCACCAACTGCTTCCATCCCTGCCCCCACCCCATCTTCTTAAATCATTTAAAAGTGCATAGGAGCAGAATAATCCTTAAATCGGGCCCACGCATTTTTTTCCTCACAGATCTAAATTTAGGGTTAGCTGAAATGGCCCTAACAGAGCTTTTGTCAAAACCTCCTCCATGTAATCAAGGGAAAACAGGCTTAAACTGAGGGCCCAAGGCCTTAGTTACACTCTAGTTACCTTTTGTTTCAAAAGTCTATGGCCAAGATATTTTTAAAAACCAAACACAAAACCAAAAACAAACTTGTGAAATATATTTTAATTTACATCTAGCGACAGAGAAACGGTTCATACCTTGTAAGAGCGCATTTTAATTGATAAGAAAATCCAGAAGATGCTAGTCAATAAATAAGCAAAAAATGGAAATAGGTAGTCCACAGAAGAGGTGGTACCAATGGTGAATAAGCATATGAAAAATGTTTAGTCTTACCTGTACCCCTGAAACAAATAATACATTATATGCTTAAAAAAGAAAAATAAAAAATAAAATGGTATTGGCCCAGAACATTAAAAAAAAAAGAAGAAGAAAAATGTTCAGTCTTGCTGGCAATGAAAAATGGAGATACCACTGTCACCTACCACCTTCCTGCCAAAAAGATACAATGAAAAAAAGGATGATCTACAAGGTTGGCACGAGAGTAATGAGCCTCTTGTACACTGTTGGGAGTAGAAATTGATATAATCTTGTCATTCATAAAAACACTTTCTATCCATTAATTCCACTTCTAGAAACCTACTGTTTGGTCCAGTACTTTGACCTCTAGGAATCCATGCCAAGGAAACACTTAGAAATGCAAAAAAAATCTTATACTAAGATGCTTATCAGAAAACCTTTTTTTTTTTTTTTTTTGAGTAGTAAGCTCTTTGCCCAATGTGGGGCTCAAACTCATAACCTCGAGATCAAGAGTTGCATGCTCTACTGACTGAGCCAGCCAGGCACTCCAGATAATCACTCTGAATATGAGAAAACTGGAAACAACCTAAATGTTAAACTTTAAGAAATAGCTAATTAATCCACTTGAAATGTGACAAACCCACAAAACATTATTATGACATGCATGACATGGGAAAATGCTTATGTCTTAAGAGAGAAAAACAGGATACAAAACTATGCAGTATGAAAATTCAACTCTGTAAAAAAAGATGGATTAAAAGGAAGCCTAAAAGGAAACATGCTAAAATGTTAACTGTTGCAATTGTTAGTTTCTTTGTACTTTTCTATGTTTTCCACAATGAGCACATGTCACTTCTAGCCTCAGGAGGAAAAAAATGATTTATTATTACTTTTGTGAAAAAAAAAAAAAAAAACCGTAGAACAGTAATACATGCTCATTGTAACAAACTTAAGCAATACTTAAGTGCATAAAAGAAACAATGAGATTCATTCTCTCTCTCCCAGCTCCCCAGACAATCTTTGAATGGGGCCCACACATTAGCAATTTGGTTTATATTCTTGCAGACATGTGAAACACACACACACACACACACCTATACACACACACAGGTTTTGTTTTACAAAACTGGGGATATTTAAAAATTATAAATGGTTTACCAGGTGTCTTTTTCCTAACAGAGATAAAAAGTAAAAAAAAAAAAAAGTAAGAATAAGTCATTAGTTCCCACCCAGAAAACCCTTGTTGAAATTTTTTTAGAAGATTTTATTCACCCATTTGACAGAGAGAGATCACAAGTAGGCAGAGAGGCAGGCGGGGGGGGGGGGGTGCGGGGGGGGGGGAGAAGCAGGCTCCCCGCTGAGCAGAAAGCCCGATGTGGGGCTTGATCCCAGGATCCTGGGATCACGACCTGAACCGAAGGCAGAGGCCCAGCCCACTGAGCCACCCAGGTGCCCCTGAAATTTTTTTAAAGTCATATTTGTTTAAGGTCGTAAAATTCGAACTATGGAAAGACACAAAAAGTATACTAAAGCCCTTCTTTCAGCCTTGATTCTCTCTCCTCAAAAATAAGTACGATAGAAAGTGGGGGCAATGTCAGACACCGAAGGACAATACTGTATGATATATCTTATACGTGGAATCTAAAAACAGACACGGAACTAAAACAAAAAACAAAAAACAGTGGAATGGTGGTGACCAAGCACTGGGAGTGGGGGAAGGGAAGAGAAACTGTTTAAGGCTACATACTTACAACTAGTAGATAAGTAAGTCCTGAAGAGCTAATGTATAGTACAGTGATTCTAGACAGCAAAACCGTATCTTAAACAGTAAACTTGTTAAGAGACTAGATCTTAATTGTGCCCACCACTAGAAAGAATTAAAATTAAGTGATGACACAGGTGTTAGCTAATGCTACAATAACAATTGTATTGCAATATAAATGTATCAAATCAGTGTGTTGGACACCTTAAACTTACACAATGCTGTATGTTATCTAACTTATGTTATATTTTATCTTTTTTTTTTGTAGTTGAGAGAATGAGGGATGGAGAGCAGAGGGAGAGGGAGAGAGAGAATCTCAAACAGACTCCCCTCTGAGCCTAGAGCCTGACGTGGGTCTCAATCCCACAACCCTGAGCTCATGATCCAAGCTGAAATCAAGAGTCAGACACTTAACCCACGAAGCCACCCAGGCACCCCTACATTTTGTCTTAATAAAAAGTGGGAGAAATGCCTTTAGGGAGGGCTGGGGTTATTTATAATTTTCATTTATCATAGTACAGTGCCCTTTCTGCTACATCTCTGTATTCCCCTGGATAATAGATTGAAGGAAGTCTTGCCTCACACAGAGGGTAGAAAAGTTGTGCAACTTAAAACCTTGAGCAATGACACAGCTTGAAAATATAAATGCTCTCAAAGCAGATTTGATATTAAGGTGGGCTCTTAAGTCACTGGGAACACTGGGATGTTGAGATTGTTGGGGAAAAGCACCACACCCCCCGCTTCTAATTTATAGTTGGTGGAAAGGTCTTGTCCAGAGTTCTTAAATTCTGTGGAAATAGGAAGGGAGCTCCTGACTTAAAAGCCCTCTCCAGAACATGAGAGTTGCATTATATGTGCTCTTTGGCTTCAGATCAATTTCTAAAGCTTATGTACTTGACCTGTGCACTACTTCTTTCCCAAGATATATATTAAATCTGCTGACATTTCCAAACTTCCTGCCTTCTTTAAATTATTTTCAAAGGTTTTTGAAAACTTTTAAAGAAAAATAGGACAATTGGCTGATTAGCTAAAAAATGTGTGGGAAGTAATTCAACTTCACTAGTAATCAAATCCACAATAACATAATAACAACGTACCACTTTTCATCATTCAAATTATGGGAGCATTCTCTTTTGCCTTTTGTTTCTTGAAGATTTTTAAGAATGCTAATACTTGGTGTTGGCAAGCATACAATAAAGGCAGGCACTCTGACAAAATGCTGGCAAGAGTGAAATTGCTAGAATGAAAGACTCATTTTGTTCACCGGTGTATTTCAAGTCCCTTGACCATGTCTATCTCAATAAAGTAGTAGGCACTCAATATTGTTGACCTAAATTATATTTTAAGTAAGTGTAGACTTTCTGGAAAGCCCTTTTGGCAATATGCAGCAAGAGCCTCAAATTATTCCTAACCTGTGACCAAAGAATTTAACTTCTAGAACTTTTTCTTAGGGAAGTGCTCAAAGATGTGAACAGAGATTTATATAGAAAAATCACAGGAGTGCCTAAGTGGCCGAGTCAGTTAAGCATCTGCCTTGGGCTCAGGTCATGATCCCAGGGTCCCGGGTTGGAGCCCCACGTTGGGCCCCCTGCTCAGCTGGTGAGTCTGCTTCTCCCTCTCCTCCCCGCTCATGCTCTCTCTCGCTATCTCTGCCTCTTTCTCACTCAAATAAATAAATAAACTCTTTAAAAAAAACCAGAAAAGAAAAAAATCACAAAGCATGATAGATAATAGCAAAAACTGGAAACAGGGGCACCTGGGTGGCTCAGAGGGTTAAAGCCTCTGCCTTCGGCTCAGGTCATGATCCCAGAGTCCTGGGATTGGGCCCTGCATCGGGCTCTCTCCTTGGCGGGGAGCCTGCTTCCTCCTCTCTCTCTCTCTCTCTGCCTGCCTCTGCCTACTTGTGATCTCTCTCTGTCGAATAAATAAATAAATAAAATCTTTTAAAAAAAAAACAACAACTGGAAACAACCTAAGTTTTCAAAGATGCTCCCCTTCTCACTCAGAGTAAAAGCCCAGAGTCCTTACAGCAGCTTACAGGGCCCCATCCTACCCTTACTTTTAGGATGTTAGCACCTCATTTCCCAATTCCTTCCCTGGTCACTCAACTTCTAGCTGCAGTCATCACCTTGCTGGCCCGGGAACAACCAGGCATGTTTCAAGTTCAGGGACCCTGTACTTGTGATTCCTTTTGCTGGAATGTTCTTGCCCAAATATCTTCATGGATCATTCCTTTACTGCTTTCAAATTTTGAAACATTCCCCCCCCCACCCCAACCTCCCTCTTGACTTTATTCCTCTCTATCACATTTACTGCTTCCTAATATACAATATCCTTTACTCACTTTTTTGGTAATCTCCTTCAACTTGAAGGTGAACCACACAAGAAGAAAGATTTTATTTCCTTCCGTACCATATCCCCGTACTTAGAATCGTGGCCGATGCAGAGCAGGTGCTCAGGAAATATTTGTGGACTTCAACTGATTTGAATATGGAAAACCACTATGTGAAACAAAAATGCACAGACAAGACATGAAGGAAATGCGCATAATAGTAAATGACAACAGTGCTTCTGCCACCTCGTGGTTCCTCGGGTGGCGGTCCCCTGTCCACCTGTCTGCCCCTGATGCCCAGAAGCCTTGGGAAAGCGTGCTGGGCAGTGACTCTCACATGGAGCTGAGCCAGTACCGGGACGACCACGGGTCGTTTTCTGGGGTGACCACGAAGAGCAGGAAAAATTACTGAACAAGAGCTGCACGCTGTGTACTGGAAACCTTTCCTTTGACACCACTAAAGGACACGTCTATGAACTCTTTTTTTTTTAATTTAATTATTTGACAGAGAGAGAGAGAGGGATCACAAGTAGGCAGAGAGGCCGGCAGAGAGAGAGGAGGAAGCAGGCTCCCTGCTGAGCAGAGAGCCCGGTGCGGGGCTCGATCCCAGGACCCTGAGAGCATGACCTGAGCTGAAGGCAGAGCCTTAACCGACTGAGCCACCCAGGTGCCCTACATCTATGAACTCTTGAACAAAAGTGACAGCATAAAGAATATCGTGATGGACCCAGATGTGGGTTCTGGAGTCCCATTCAAAAGCAAGTGCAGAAAATGCCGTGAGCTGCAGACATGGAACTCATCTGGGTGACCCGCTCATTTGCACAGATGCGGATGCAGGCTTTAAGGAAAGCAGGCAGTCTGGCCGCAGATGATCTGGGGACCAGACAGGAGATGAGTGTCAGGAGGACAATGATGCCGGAGGAGGAGGCCATGGAAAACTGGTCTCAAACCAGTGAGTGGTGAGAGCCCTATCATGAAAACTCACTCCTCTGGCCTGTTGACCTTGCCTGGCATTACCCAGGGTCTGCAAAGCTGCCCACTTTTGCTGGTTTTTAAATTTTTTTTTTCAAGAAATTTCTACAATCCATGTGGACTCGAACTCACAACCCCAAGATCAAGAGTTGCTGGCTCCAGGGCCTAAGCCAGCCAGGTGCCCTCACCATGCTTTGTTCAAGGTCTCTACTGAGCTGGAAGACTTTTCATGGTTTTCCTATTAAGAGACAGAATCCAAAAGAAAGCCTCTAATTCTGTAGTCTTAGACTCTTGGCCATGGGTCCGTTTACCAAATGGTTTTATGTTACCGGGTTACATTCAGTGGCAATAGATTTGATCTCTGATGTTGACCTGTCCATCCCAAAACACCACAGTTCTAGGAAGATGGAAAATTAAGGAAAAAAGTGGATAGTAAGGAAGCCTGCGTGGCTCAGTGGGTTAAAGCCTCTGCCTTCGGCTCATGTCATGATTCCAGGGTCCTGGGATGGAGCCCAGCATCCGGCTCTCTGCTCGGCAGGGAGCCTGCTTCCGCTTCTCTCTGCCTGTCTCTGCCTACTTGTCATCTCTGCCTGTCAAATAAATAAATAAAATCTTTGAAAAAAATTGATAGTAGATTCATGGTCTACATTGGGGCCTGGAGTTCTTATTTAAACATTTTTAAGTTTGCAGAAGATAAAATGTAATAAATGGGGTTTTGCTGTGTCATACAGCTTTGTTCTAAATTAGTAGCTGTTTGACAACTGACTTTGTTTTCTGTGTTGAGTTCTCATCCCCAAAGGCAAACTTAGGTGTCGAGGAAACTTCCTCAATTATTGGTTGCAAAAGTAAGCCTTAGACTGTCCCAGGGAGACCTCTGGCTTCTGTGCTTTATGTATTGGGACTTGAAAAGTTTTGATTGTACGCATTTTTCAAAAGGTGTGTTTTACTTAAAGTTACCAAAAAAGGGTTCATGCATCCGACTGAGGCAATTTCATAGTGATCTCGGGAATGGACTGGGTTTCAAAAGATCTCGAGGATCAAGAGAACACTTAACCAGGACAACCAGGAATTGCTTCCCTTGGGAAATGTGGGTCAGCCAACTCTCATATTGGAGCCTGCCTTGTTTTTCCCCGATTGTGCTTACTGAGTTTCAGAGCCTTGAGAGTGAGCTGATGGCCTCTCCAGAGAAGGGGTCTACAGAATTTATTTTGCCTTTGTTAGGCACAAGGTGATTTCTCTAACATATGTGAGCTCTTGCTCATTTCAACTGTTAGTCTAATATAATTTCCTCCAACATAAGTGAAATTTTTTCCGTCGAGTAATAGAGCATCTCCTAACTTCCACTCGAGTCTGCAGAAGCTGAGGCTGGAGCATCTCAGTGTGAACGCCTTTCCCTTGGTAAGTATAGGATTCCTCATTAAGTTCAAGCTGATCATTTGGATTCTTAAGAGCCGCGTCTAGCTGTATGTGTTTAGGAAAGAACAATTTGCAAATGTCTAATGAGGACATATTCTTCGTTTTAAAAATTTCTTTTACGCTGTCGTTTGAATGAATGTACTTTATAATTTCGTAATAAAATGTAACTCAGATTTCTTTAGGCCTTAAAGCAAACAGTGGTTTCGGCTTGAATTGTTGGACCAAGTTTTCATTGTCTATACCCATTACCTCGCCTAGAAAGAGGAACACTGGAATTCCTAAAAAAGAAAAAGTTAATGATAACTAGTATTTTTTAAAAGATTTTTATTTATTTATTTATTTGGCAGACAGAGATCACAAGTAGGCAGAGAGGCAGGCAGAGAGAGAGAGAGAAGGAAGCAGGCTCCCCTGCTGAGCAGAGAGCCCGATGCGGGGCTTGATCCCAGGACGATGCGGGGCTTGATCCCAGGACCCTGCGGGGCTTGATCCCAGGACCCTGGGATCATGACTTGAGCCGAAGGCAGAGGCTCAACCTACTGAGCCATCCAGGCGCCCCTGATAACTAGTATGTTAACTATAGTGGAATTAAAATATAAAAAAGTTGATGACAACTACATCTGGGTTGTGACATTATGGATAGTTTTTGCTTCCTTTTTTGTACAGTGAGCATTAATTACTTTTATTATTGTAAAAAGTCGTACAAAGTTCAAACTATGAAAAGGATGAAAACCAAAACTTCCAAGTTGCTGACTGTGTCTTACATAATAGAAGTATACAGATTCCAAAACAAACAACCAAGTATAGGGACTCTACATTTTCAATTTCAGAGATCACAGAAGGCAGCATTTGGTGCTGAGATTTTAAAGAGACCCAAAAGGGGCCTGTCCATCTGTATTCACTTGACCTTGAGGATCTCTTGAGACTCTGCTCTGAGCTAGGCTCTGTGGCAGATATTAAGTATGCAAAGTCTTTGCCCCTCAAGGAAGGAGCTCACTGTCCAGCAACAGGAGACAGACAGTCAAAAGGTTAGAGATGCTGTGATCGTGGTCTGCACATGAATAGGAGGAGGTAAAGAAAGGAGGAATTGGAGGTCTGGTCTAGGAAGATTTCATGCAAGAGGTGACTTTGGGCCGAGCCTTAAAATATTCACCCAGTGGACAAGGAAGCAATGAGTTTTCTAGGGAAACTGGTGGTTCTCACACTTTGGTGAGGATCAGAATAATCTGGAGCAGGGGGAGGGTACTAATTAAAATGTCTATTCCTAGGATCAGCCCTGAAGATTCTGGTCCAGTAGGTGTAAGGTAAAGCCCGAGAATCTACGTCTTTAGTAACGGCTAACATCGCTGGGGCACCTCCCATGTGCTAGGCAATCTTCTAAGCCCTTTGTATGGAGTGACTTATGTACTCTTTCTTACTGACATATATTTGACCTATGATATTGTGTAAATTTCAGGTGTACAACATGTGAATGATACATTTCTGTATTGCAATAGGATTGCCATTGTAGTGACCATCAACGCCTTAATCATATCACATCATTAGCCTTTCTTTTTACTGGTTGGATAACTCCGTACTCTTCATAAAACAGGGTGAGGCAGGTAGTCTGCGGGGCTGACTCTGTGGGGCCACCCCAGTCTCAGAGCTCCCTGTGGGATCAACTGAGGGTGTGTTCTGATTGCTCTCTGGACCCTGCTTCTTTGCCTTACCCTTCAGGGGTAAGACGCCAAGAGCATCTTCTAATAAACTATCAACTTCTGAGAAACTAACTCCCATCATAGAGTCCATTTTCCCAGGAAACCTGACTGAACTCTCTAACCTTCCATGATCTGGTCTCAGCCTACCTGTCTAGCTTGATCTCTTTCTACTTCCTTCTTACCTTCAACAACTATACTACAGCTAGGAGTGATGTGGCCAAGATCACAGCTAAGTTGTGTAGAGTGCTACAAACACTTTCCACATGTTAACTCATTCATCTCTCATGAGTTAGGTTCTATTATCATCCTCTTCTCATAGATGAGGAAACTGACACACCGAGGTTAAGTTATTTGCCCAAAGTCGCACGGACAGTCAGAGGCAGAGCTGGGATTTAAACCCCAAATTCTGGCTCCAGAGTCCAGGCTTTGCATGAGGTCATTTTTCTTTTTCTTTCTTTTTTTTTTTTTTTTAGATTTTTTATTTATTCATTTGACAGAGAGATCACAAGTAGGCAGAGAGGCAGGCAGAGAGAGAGGAAGGGAAGCAGGCTCCCTGCAGAGCAGAGAGCCCGATGCAGGACTCGATCCCAGGACCCTGAGACCATGACCTGAGCTGAAGGCAGCGGCTTAATCCACTGAGCCACCCAGGCGCCCCTGAGGTCATTTTTCTTTGTAGAAGTATTATGCTGGTAGTATTATGCTGAGGATGCACTGAAGGCTTGGATATTAGAGCAGGAACGCCAATGAGAAGACTTACCTTGGGAGGAAATGGGAACATCAATCCAGGCTGTGCTAGTGAGAACCTAAAACCCAGGGATGAATGTGACAGATGCCAAGGAATTGGATGGAACAGGGCTTAGGAGTCTTCCCCTACTTCTCCCATTCCATCTACAGCAAAGTTTTGCGCCAAGCCCTTGCTTGGGTGAGTGGATGTCTTCCACCAAGAGGGGGTATACAGGGGAAAGAGCAAACTTGCAGAAAGGACCTTGTGTTCAGATGGAGGTTGTGTCTTAAAGTGTGATTCATGGACCAGCAAGGGAGGCATTAGCAGGGAGCTTGTTAGAAATGCTCCATCTTTGGGGCTCTGGGGTGGCTCAGTGGGTTAAACATCTGCCTTTGGCTCAGGTCATGATCCTGGGGTCCTGGGATCATGCCCTGCATGGAAGGCCCCCTGCTCCATGGGGGGTGGGGAGGATGGGGCGGTGAGGGGTGGGGAGCCTGCTTTGCCTTCTCCCTCTGCCCTTCCCCACCCCCCTGCACTCCGGCTCATGCTCGCTCATGCTCTCTCGTGCTCTCTCTCTCTCTCTCTCTCTCAAATAAATAAATAAAATCTTAAAAAAAGAAAGAAAGAAAGAAATGACCCATTTCGGGCAGTATCCCAGAATTACTGAATCAGAGTCTCCAATTTTAACAAGAAGCCGATATGAGTGCCACGCGCATTATGTTTAAAAAGCACAAGCGTGAGGAATATCTCGGTGGACACATCAGTAATGTGTCCAGCTGGATATCTGGGTTTGGAGCTCAGGCTAGATGTCTGCCATGGAGAGATAAAGAGAGGAGAAACCTGCCTGCGAGCAGATCACTGGGGTGAGTAGAGAGCAGAGTGTCGCGAAGGCTCCTTGCACACTGCGCTAAACCAAGGCTGAAACTCCTTGGCCCCGGTGATGAGCGCCTTCTCGCCTACATGCTGATTTGACCTTCATAATGTGTTAATTTTTAAAATGCTGAACGTAAACATTTTCAACTATTAAATGTAAACACTCAAAGATTTTTATGTAAACCTGTATTTCCGACTTCTCACGAAGAGTGAGATCTGCCATTAGATCCCTCTGTGGCAACAAACGGCCAACACCACGCCTCCCCTTTCCCCTACTGTATCCCCCCCACACTGAGACCAAACATCAGTTGTCTTATCAGAGTTGCTCTGTTTTGATTCATAATGAAGGAGAGTCAAATGTTTTTTGTACTCATGACTCTATCGAAAATGAAGAGGGTTACCGTTTCCTTTTTTTTTTTTTCCAAGATTTTATTTATTATTTGTCAGAGAGAGAGATAGGGAGAGAGAGAGCACAAGCTGGGGGAGCGGCAGGCAGAGGGAGAAGCTGACTCCCTGCTGAGCAGGGAGCTTGATGTGGGGCTCTCAGGATCCCAGGGCTCTGGGAACATGACCTGAGCCAAAGGTCATGTTTAAGGACAGATGCTTAAGGACTGAGCCACGCAGGTTAAGCCCCAAGGGTTACTGTTTCTTAAAAAAGTGGGGGAGGTGATATTTCTTTGTACATTACTGTGCACCCATCATCTACCCATTATGCATTCACATTACTTGACTATCATCTGTAGGGGGTTAGCGGGTTGTGGAGAGAAAAAGAGGGCCAGGATCCAATCTTGGGGAAGATTACCATTGTGAGGATAGGTGGAGAAAGAGGAACCCACCAAAGAGATTGAGAATGAAGCCTGTAAGAATGTGGTCAGAACAAAGCAAAGAGAGGAGAGGCTCACAGTGTTGAGGGCTGCTGAGTCAGCAAGCAGACTAAGGAGTAAGTTGGCCAAGGTCATTAACAAACCCTGGGTTACCTAAGCCAGAGCCCTTTTAGTGTTGCATCAGGTGGGTGGAAGCCTGGTTCCAGTGGCCTCAGGAGCGGGTGGGCTGCGAGGGTCCGGAGATCTAGCTCTAAAACGATAAGCTTTAGAAGCTCGCCTGCAGGGAGCGGGATGGAAGACAGGGGAAGTTGGATTTCTGGGTTTGATTTGTTTTTCCCTAAAGCGTAATAGACTTGGGCCAGCAGCGCCCATGGCCAGCCCCCCTCCCCCCCATGGTTAGAGGCTGAAAATACAAGATGGGCGGATATTCTCCAGTCTTGTGGCAGGAAGTGAGACATGAGACCTTGAAATCAAAAGGACAGGCACAGAGATGTGCCTTCTCCTTTAAAGGGGGAGGGAGAGATGTGGGGACCTCAAGGTTGAGGGAATTTACACCTGATAGCCTCAGTGTTTTCTGAGAAGTAGGAGAGCAAGGTCAGCTGCGGGGGGCGGAGGGGGGGGGATCGAGGGGCGAGGGGGAAGGGAAGAACAGGGACTTGAGTGCCGGCCA
This sequence comes from Meles meles, assembly GCF_922984935.1. Lineage (NCBI taxonomy): Eukaryota > Metazoa > Chordata > Mammalia > Carnivora > Mustelidae > Meles > Meles meles. Next base: position 101,591,717 of record NC_060087.1, on the reverse strand, counting down.
AGGTTAATATTTTCTCCATTCCCTCCGTAGGGGCTTTCAGAGACAGGAAGAAACGGGAGAAATCCAGGCATTCTGTTGCCTAGGAAACTCAGTGGTTTGCTAAAGCAACAGTAGGGTTGTTTTTAATCCCATTAACCCATTCTTTTCCATTCCACATAAAAGAGGACTGGTGAATAGGGGCAGAAACAGGGCTCACAGAGGCATCCCGCTTTCGCCTAGAGAAAATGTGGGGGCATGAGTACCTCCGGGACAAGAGACTTAAATAAAATGGGAGGAATCATCAAATAGGTGGCAAGTGTAGGGTATCAAAGACAAATTTCCCATATTTCCTTTTGCTTGTGTATAAACACACACACACACTCCATGCCTCAACATGTATATACGTGTGATCTCACTATCCCACTTGAAAACTGGTTTTTCTCTCCCTTGCTCCATCTTGCCAGAAAGGGTGTCCCGGGCTGGTGACAAGGCGGTCTGGACTTGAATTACCCAAGGAGGAGAGTAAAGAGGACTTGGTTTCCCTTCAGTCTAGGTTCAGGAGAGCTTGAGGCTGGATTGGCTGAGAGTGAAGGGCTCTCAGGGTGGAAGGGGTGGTGTGTGAGCCAGCCCAGGCCGGTGCTCGACCCCCTAACTTTAAGTGCATATTAGGGAGGGGGGCAGAGTCCCAGTGTCTGAGATCTATACCCTGGGCCCTTCCACCCTCTAGAAGCCTGGAACAGGAGGCATATACATTCTACTGAGGGAGCCATTTCCTTCAGACTCAGTTGTCTCCCTCAAGTTCATCATTCTTGGTGACTTTAATGTCCACATGGACGACCCATTCTGTACCCTGGCCTTCTACTTCCTTGATGATCTTCAACCCCAACCAGCTTTTCTGTCTACCGTCCACTGGCCACCTTCCCTCTTGGTCACACACTAGACCTTTTCAAAAACCTAACCCTGGTGAAACCCAGCTGTTCCCCTATTCCCCAATTACACATAAACCGTTGAACATGGTAGCTGGAAGTACCATACCCTACTGGCTGGTCTCACTTGAAAAAAAAAGTGATATTTTTTGGAAAAATTTTTTTTTCATGGATTCCATGCTCATTTATACAAGAAATCTGATAGCTTCTACAAAAAAGCTACTAGAGCTAATGGATGAATTTAGCAAGGTTGAAGGAGACAGGGTTGGCACAGAAGTGTCAATTTTAGTTCTAGATAATAGCAATGAACGGTCAGAAATGGAAATGAAAAAGATGCTATTTCTGGTAGCATCAAAAATATGAAAGATTTAGGGACCAAAAGGTGCACATGATACATGATTCCATTGATATAAATCTCCAGAAAATGCAATCTAATCTATGGTAACAGAAAACAGATCAGTGGTGACCTGGGAGCGGAATGGAGAAGGACTCACTTGAAACTCTTTCAGCGTAAGTCTCAGATAGACAATGCTGTCCCACAATGATACCATATAACCACAGTCCATCCTTCCACCCTCTCTCATGTTATCATACCACTCCCCTGCTTTGCAGACCTCCTATATCCCCTCTCTGTTTTCATTCACAACAGATGACCTTGCATTTTATTTCATTAGGAAAATAAAAGCAATTAGATGGAAACTCCCTTATCTACCCCCCACCCCACCAAACCCACCACCCTCTCTGTGTGTCTCCATTCTCTGTTTTCCTTTTCGGTGCAATGCAGAGAACATCTTTCCTCGTGTCCATGGTGTCCCCCTTGGGCTTTGCATCTGTTTGCCTTACGTATCGTCAAGACCTCTGTGCCCACAGTTACGTGTCATCTCTCTTGCATATTAATATCATCCTATCTGCTTGATCATGCCAGTGTGCAATACACCTGCTCTACTGTTTCTTCTCCTTTAACGTGACCTTCCCCCCGCCCACCGCTGGACCTCAAATCTTCCTTCTAGCTACCGCTCCATTTAACTGCTTCCTTTATCTCCATACTTCTCAGAAGGCTTGTCTATCTGCACACACTGTCCTTATATCCTTGACTCCCTCCCTCTCCTCCACTTGCTCCATGGGGCTTTGCCCCGCCTCCGCTCCCCGCCTCCATCACTCCTTCAGGAACATTCTTGTCTATATTCCCAATCCCACGGACATTTTTATAACCTTGTCTCTGTTTCTCAGTGGCATTTGACACAGTTCATTTGTGCACCTTGAGTTACTTCCCTCATTGGTTTTCTGAGATACATATTCTGATATTTTTTTCCTTTTCTCACAGGCTACTCCTTCTCAGCTTGGTTTCCCATTCCTACCTCTTTTATCAGACTTCTAAGTGTTTGGGCTGCCCCGGGCATGTCCTGGGCCAGGATCTTTTCCCACTCTCTAGCTAGGGGATTTCATCTGTTCTTGGCTTAAAATGTTCTTCATATGCTTATGACTCATATATTTAAACAACTTACCCTTGACCTACACCTAGATTTCAGACTCTCATGTACGGTTAGGCACACCCGATGTCAAAAGGCGTTAGCATCTTTACGTGTCCCAGGCAGACCTTTTTACGTCATCCCTGTATTAGCGTTCAGTGGTAAGAAAGAGAAATCATTTAGTACTTTTGAAAAAGGAGCTTAACACAAGGAATTACGTGCTTATAAAATCACTGGAAGAACTGGAGGAGCAAGACTTCAAGAATGACTCCCAGGGCTCTACCATTAAAGAGACCATCTGGAAGCTTCTATTAGGATCGTCCATTTTAAGAACATATCACCGCAGCTGCTATCCGGGGAAACTGAACCACTTCCACCGCCCATAAACTGCTTTCCAAAATTCACGAAACTTTTGCAAAGATAGAGGAGCATGGAGTTGGGTGAACAGCATATGGCAACTGTCTTTTTTTAAAAAAAAAAAAAGATTTTATTTCTTTATTTGACAGACAGATCACAAGTAGGCAGAGAGGCAGGCAGAGAGAGAGGGGGGGAAGCAGGCTCCCCACTGAGCAGAGAGCCCAATGCAGGCTCCATTCCAGGACCCCGAGATCATGACCCGAGCCGAAGGCAGAGGCTTTAACCACTGAGCCACCCAGGAGCCCCAGCAACTGTCTTTTGATCACCACTTCTCTCTCTCTCTCTCTCTCCCTCCCTCTCTCCTCAAATGTGCACGTGTGCACATGCACGCCAGCTCATACATAACACTTTGTATGTGTGAGGCACTGTTCTGAGTTCTGTTGTTATGTTATCCCCATTGTACAGACGAGTGAACTGAGATAGAGGTTCAGCAAGTTGCCAAAGATGATATCACTGGTGAGTTGTACATGCGGTTATCTGCCCTGCTTTCATCTTCGAACATTCCTGTCAGTTTGTCTTGCACGGGAAATGTACTCTCAAGACCTTGGTGCCCACAGCTGTTTGACCCCCCCATGTTAATATCATCCTCACTACCTGAGCAATTTTAGATACATCTAAAATTCTTCATAAACATCATTTTAAGGACTGCATAATACCATCATGTGCATTAACCAACCATAATTTATTTAATCTTCCCTTATTTGCATATTTAGGCTTATTTCCATTTTTTAAAAATGATAATTGCAACAAGTGCTACATATACAAGTTATTGCTTATTTCTGATTATTTCCTTAGGACAAACTCCTTAAAATTCAACTCCTAGGTCAAAGGCTGTAACGATTTCTAAAAATAGAATTATTGGGTCAGAGGCTGTGAATTTTTTTAACATTTAAAAATTCTTAATTCAATTAATTAACATATAATATATGATTAGTTTCAGAGATCGAGGTCAGTGATTCATCAGTCTTATGTAATACCCAGTGCTCATGACATCGTCTGCCCTCCTTAATGTCCATCACCCAGTTTCCTCATCCCCCACCCCCTTCCCTTCCAACAACCCTCAGTTTGTTTCCTGAGGTTAGAAGTCTCTTATGGTTTGTCTCCCTCTCTGGTTTCATCTTGTTTTGTTTTTTTCCTTTCTTCCCCTTTGATCCTCTGTTTTGTTCCTTAAATTCCACATATCAGTGAGATCATATGATAATTGTCTTTCTCCGATTGACTTAGTTCGCTTAGCATAATACCCTCTAGTTCCATCCATGTCATTGCAAACAGAGGTTGTGAATATTTTTTTTAAAAGATTTTTAAAAATTTATTTATTTGACAGAGACAGAAGAGAGAGAGAGAGAGAGCACAAGCAGGGAGAGCAGCAGGCAGAGGGAGAAGCTGGCTCTCTGCTGAGCAGGGAGCCTGATATGGGCTTGATCCCAGGACCCTGGGATCATGACCTGAGCCAAAGGCAGAGGCTACCCACTGAGCCACCCAGGCTCTCCAAGATGAGTGTACTCTTAATCTCCATCACCGATTTCTTCCATCCCCCACTCACCTCCCCTCTGGTAATCATCTGTTTGTTCTCTAGAGTTAAGAGTGTGCTTCTCGGTTTGTCTCTCTGTCCCCCCCTCCTTTGCTTGTTTGTTTTGTTTCTTAATTTCCACATATGAGTGAAAGCATAAGGTATTTGTCTTTCTCTGATGCACTTATTTCGCTTAGCATTCTACTGTCTAGCTCCGTCCATGGCAAGATTTCGTTCTTTTTTAAATGGCTGCATGATATTCCATTGTATGGGTATAGACACCACATCTTCTAATCCATTCCTCTATGGATGGACACTTGAGTTGCTTCCATAATTTGGCTTTTGTAGATAATGCTGTAATAAATATAGGGGCGCATGTATCCATTTGAATTCGTGTTTTTGTATTTTGGGGTAAATACCCAGTAGCGCAATGACCGGATCACAGAGTAGTTCTAATCTGAACTCTTTGAGGAACTGTCATACTGTTTTCCCCAGTGGCTGTCCCAGTTTGATTCCCGTGAGGTACCCCGATGAAACATTATTTCAGGGTGTGTCTGCAAGGGTATTTCTAGATGAGATCGGTATTTGAATCCGTGGACTCACCACCTCCCTGCCTGCTTGTTGGAGCTGGGACAATGATCTCTTCCTGCCCTTGGACTGGCATTTACGCCATTACTGCTCCAGGTTCTCAGGTCTTGGGACTCCGGCTGTCCTGCAGATGGCAGACTGTAGGACTTCAGCCTCCACAACTGTGTGATCCAATTCCTATAATAAATCTTCTTTTATATATTTCTCCTACTGGTTCTGTTTCCCTGGAGACCTCTGACTAATACACTTTTACTAATAAAACCAACCATGTATGAGAGTGCTTCTCTTCCTATGCCCTCCTCAATTAAACTAGGCATGATTGGCTTTTCAAATTTTTGCTGTATGTCCCGTGCAATATTTGCATATTTATACTAAAAAAAAAAAAATTCAGGGGCGCCTGGCTGGCTTAGTCAGTAGAGCATGTGACTCTTGATCTTGGGGTTGTGAGTTTGAGCCCCACGTTGGGTGTACACTTAAAAATAAAATCTTTTAAAAGAGCATTCATTTCCCCCTTGAGATTTGCATTCAGCTGGGTGTCCTGCATTTTGTCTGGCAACCCTCCCCGAGGGGGATATCTGAACTCTCTCTTTTTTTTAAAGATTAAAAAAAAATTTTTTTTAAGTAATCTCTATACCCAACATGGGGCTCAAACTTACAACCCTGAGCTCTACTGACTGAGCCAGCCACATGCCCCTACACCTTCTTTTTTAGGCAATTCTTCACTGTGAATCTGGAAGGCAAAGCCTCACCTCCCACCACGAACACCAAGGGAAGCCCTTAAGTGTCTTCACATGCCCTGGGCAGTTAGAATACTCCTGGTGGTAGTATTCAGAAACAGTAGAGGTGATGACATACTAACCAAGCCAGTCCTATGGCATGACCTTCACTGGGGTGTCCCCCACCCCCCGCTCAGCCTCCCTTGCTTCCTGTCCATTTCCCTAGGCGGATTTATCTATCGTCCTGTTGATTCTGTGAAATGCTCTATAATCTGCTTAATTCAGCCCGAGTCAGTTTCTATTGTTTGTAATCAAGAACATTGTTATAAATACAAGCCCAGAGAAGCTAGAGAAAAGTCAGAATCATCAGATAGTTCCAGAAAAGTGTTTGTATCCCTAAAAATGGTTCTTACTACTTTCTAAAAGACACTCTCCTGGGGTGCCTGGGTGGCTCTGTCAGCAGAGCATGCAACTTTTAATCTCCAGTTCGTGAGTTCAAGCCCCACGTTGGGCATAGAGCTTACTTTAAAAAAAAGGGCGTTGTCATGAGTTAAAAAAAAAAAATATATATATATATATATATATAGAGAGAGAGAGAGAGAGAGAGAGAGAGACCTGGGTGGCTTAGTCGGTTAAGTCTCTGATTCTTGATCTCAGCTCAGGTCTTGAGCTCAGGGTTGTGAGTTCAAGCCCTGGGTTGGGCTCCACGCTGGGCATGGAGCCCACTTTAAAAAAAAAAAAAAAAAAAAGATACACTCCCAACCAAGTGATTGCTGTTTGAAGGATAAGATTTGGAATTTCCCCAAACAAGCACTAGATGGTGCTAGGAGGAAGCATATTCCTGGTTGTGGCACTTGACCCAATAACAAATAACAAGGTTGAAGATCAAGGGCATGGTCAACAAGAATAGCAAGTGTTAATTGAGTGCCTAATAGGTACCGGAAACCTCTATATCATAGTACAAGCTCATTCCTTCCATCCAATAAAGCAGGTACTTCCATTACCCATAATTTGCAGAAGAAGAAATGGAAGCACGTTCAGTTTAGGTGACTTGTCTAAGATCAGAAAATTAGCAATGAAGATAAGATTTGAACTCAAGAAGTCTGGCCCCAGAGCCTATCGTCTTCAACCATACGCTTCACCACCTCTCCAGTTGATGGCTGTAGCTGCCATTCACTGATGATCACTTACTCTGTGCCAGCTTCCGGCCCAGGCATTTTGCACACTGAGATCACTGACAGTTATCGCCATTTTACAGACGAGGGAACTGAGGCTCGGAGAGGCTAGGTCAGTCGTTCGTGTTCCACAGACAGAGACAAGTCCAAGAGCATGTGGAAATGTAATTCCATCATGCTACCAATAGAAGTAAATTAAAGAAAAATAATATTTGCTGCTTGAGGGAGTGATTCCACTTTGGAGAGAGGGAAAAATAGACTTTGAAACTGGTTGGCATGGTAAGCTATGCCTCTTCAGTTCAGCTTTTCAGACAGTTGTAGCTGGACTATCCTCCCTCTTTAGATCCCTCTCTCTGCAAGTGAAAGAGGGCATGAAATCTCACAGCTAACTGACACCTGGTTCATTTTGACTCTTGCTTTGTTCACTATGAGGATGTTGTCTGATGATCTAAGCAGGTGAAATTAGGCAGCCCCCAAATGGTGTAACTTAGATGGGCTCCGGGGGGAGGCTAGTCTTCCTGACAAGTTGATGGTTGTATTTATCTGGAAGAGTAGCCAATGTAAAGAACTAAGAAACCTGGAGTCAGAGGAGTAATGCTATCAAGATATATGACAAAACCACAGCTTTTAAAACAGCATGGTAGTTCCAGCAATAAGATACAACCTAGAGAAATAGGCCCGTAGGACTGAGTATCTCAGAAATGTCCATACTGTCTCTTGGCTCCTCTTGGTTCCGGTCTTCTGTCCTGCGTTGGGAGTGGGAGCTTGGGTGTCTGGGGACATCTTGCCCAGTCATATAATTCTTTCCCATGGGCTTGATTTTGCCCTGAGTATTTGGACAACACTTCGTGCCATCCCCGGAAATAAACTGTTTGGCACCAAGACAGGGAGCTCTGTGTGTGGACCTCTTTGCATCCACACAGCTGAACCTGGCTTTGTACCGCTCGGAGCCTGAAACTTTGCAGTGCTCCCGGGAGGGGACATCAGAGAAAGACATCCTGAATGTGGCTTGATTCCCTTCTCCGGGGAAGCCCTGTGAACCTGAGCCAAAGGGCTGGTATGTACTTGGTGACTATGTAAGCAAGAGTAGAAGAATGTCTAATGTATAGTGGAAGCTTGTACAGAACAAATACTAGTTTTGAAAAACAGAAGGTAGTATAATAGTGGTGGGACGAGACAAATTGACGGAACAGAAGAGACAACATAGAAAATAAACAAAATAAAAATATGCACATATGTACATATGTATACATAAATATACAGGAATTTATCAGGTAAAGGAAACCTCACGAATCTATGGGAAAGGGAAAGGTTATCGAATAAACAGCGGTAGAATGATTTGCGATTTGGGAAAAATAATCGTATCTTACACTGAACCAAATTCTGCATCTATGAGACAAATTTTTAAAAGGAGAAAAATGAGATTATCCCTCTAATTCCTAGAATGGGGAAGTGCTTTCTAGGCATATATATTAGAAGAGATCATTGAGGAAGAAGTTGACTGGTATGCTTACATAAAAACGAAGTCTTCTGGACAGGAAGAAAGAGCAAAAACAAAAGGCAAGCCCCCCACCCCTGAAAATTCTTATAACAAGTATTGAAGACGATTAATAAAGAGGTGATATACCTCAATGGGAAAGACACGGGCTCCTGGTGGGCTCAGTCAGAAGATCGTGCAACTCTTGATCTTGGGTAGTGAGTTTGAGCCCCACATTGGGTGTAAAGATTACCTAAATAGATATACTTAAAAACATTTAAAAATGGGAAATACACTAAAAGAAAAAGACAAATGGACAAAGAACTGAATGGATGAACCTCATATGAAGAAATACAAATGCATAATGAAACAGTACCAAACTTGGATGTCACTCGAAATTTCAAAATACCTGCTAAAACTAAGGTAGCGTATTTCATCTACCAAGTCAGCAAAGATGTTCTAAAAATCATAAGCCTAACATTATAAAGCACTCTTATGTGCTGATGAACAAAACAAAGTGGTCTCGCCTTTCTGGATAGCAATTTGGCCCAGATGCTTCAAGAGCCATCTTATGTCCGGGAAATTCCATGTCTAGGAATTTATTTTAAGGAAAAAGTAATACAGATGAGATTTTTGTACAAAGACATTCATTTCAGTCCTGGGAATAACCTGAGGAGAACCATTAGGAGTATGGTTAAATAAATCATGGCATGCTCATACAATAGAATATTATGCAGCTATCAAAAATGGTATTTACAAAGGACTTTCAATGGCACAGGGAAATGTACCATATTAAACCAGATGAAATGGACAATTCCTAGAAAATACACATATTACCAAACTGACTTGAGTAGAAACAGAGACACTAAACAGACCTATACCAAGTAAAGAGATTTAAACAATAATTAAAAACCTCCTCATGTCACCCAGGTGACTCCTACTCTAGGTCTGCATCTTTAATAAAGAAAAGTCATTTTTCAATAAAACAAGAAGCTATAAATAGTTTGAGGTTAGGTTCTGAACCAAGGAAACATTGGAGGAGAAAAGGTTTGTTTCCACCTCTCTCTTCATATGCCTTTTTTTTTTTTTTTTGAGAGAGAGAGTAAGGACGGGGGAGGGGCGGAGGGAGAGGTAGATAGATTCCTAAGCACGCTCTGCTGAGCACAGAGCTAACATAGGGCTCCATCCCATGACCCCAAGATCATACCTGAGCTGAAATCAAGAGTCAGATGCTTAACTGACTGAGCCATCCACACATCATTTTATACACTTTTTACCCCCACTTTCTAGTGGTATCATCACTTTCCCCTCTAACAAAATTTTCCCTAAGGCAAAGAACAAGTAAATGAATTTATACTCCGTCCTACTTGGCTGATAACATAACCCTAGGAATATTTGCGTCTTGATAGAGGCCCAAACCTTAGCCAACAGAATGAATCCCTAAGTGGCCTGACTTTCAAGGCAATTCCCTACCTCCTCTCTGTCTCTTCTCTTACTAACCACTGCTCTTTGCAAGCTGAGTGATGGTCTCCTGCTCTGCCAGCCAAATGGATCTCCTGGCTGTATTCCCCCGAGTACCTTATACATACTCAGTTGTCGCAGGATTTCCGTTTGGAATCCTTGCCTACCTATGTATTCAATGCTCACCCATCCTTTCGGACCACCTAAATCCCACGTCCCTACCTGAATTCTTCCTTCATTTATTCATTAACTCAGCAACCATTTCATGGGCACTTGCTATCCTCCTGGCACCATATCAGGCACACATGGGCCAGGCCTCATGGAACTCAGCTTCCTGGGAATGGCTGACACCAAACAAGTAAACAAATGCAGGTGTGACTACAAAGTGTGGTATGTGCATTGAAGGAAAACAACTGGGTGCAGTGGGGGCACCTGCGTGGCTAAGTCGGTTAAATGGCCGACCCTTGATTTCAGGCTCAGGTCATGATCTTGGGGTTGTGGGATCGAGCCCTGTGTCGGGCTTAATGCTCAGCGGGACGTCTCCTTGAGATTCTCTCTCTCCATCTTCTTCTGCCTCTGGCCCCTGCCTGCGCACGCGTGCTTTCTCTCTCTAAAGTAAATAAATTGGGGCGCCTGGGTGGCTCAGTGGGTTAAGCGTCTGCCTTCAGCTCAGGTTATGATCCCAGGGTCCTGGGATTGAGCCCCACGTTGGGCTGCCTGCTCATCAGGGAGCCTGCTTCTCCCTCTCCTCCTCACTTGTGTGCTCTCTCTCACTATCTCTGTCTCTCTCGCAAATAAATAAAGAAAAATCTAAAAAAAATAAGTAAATAAATCTTTTTTTTTTTAAAGAACTGGGTGCAGAGAGAGAATAATGAAGGCAGGGGAAGCAGCTTCCCTGCGTAGCCCAGCTGTCCCTAACTTCTCCCTAATTCGAGCCCTTAAAGCTTTATTGTGTGAACGACTCTGACACTCACATATGTATATGATATCCTTTATATGCCAGGTCCTGTGCAATCATAATACTAAGTACTACTGATTAGGCAATTATTATATGCCAGCCTGGCATATAATAATTAATATTATTAATCCTTAATAAGGATTAAGCTGTGTACTTAATCCTTAAAATGATTCTATGAGAGAAGTCTATTATTTTTTTTAAGATTTTATTCATTTATTTGACAGCAGAGATCACAGGTAGGCAGAGAGGCAGGCAGAGAGAGAGGAAGGGAGGCAGGCTCCCTGCTGAGCAGAGAGCCTGATGCGGGGCTCGATCTCAGGACCCCTGGATCATGACCCGAGCCGAAGGCAGAGGCTTTAACCCACGGAGCCACCCAGGCACCCCGAGAAGTGCTATTATTATTCCCATTTTCTGGAGGAGACAACTGAGTTGCAGTATGAGTCAATTACTTTCCCAAGGTCATTCATTTAGTGAGGGACAAAGCTGGGTCTCAGACTCAAGCTGTCTGGTTCCTGAGTTCAGCCACTTAACCACAACCACCTATTGTGCTCTGTGAGATGTGCACATGCGTGTGCTCTGTGTGTGTGTGTGTGTGTGTGTGTGTGTGTGTGTGTGTGTGTGTGTGTGTTTGGGGAGGAGACAAAGGTGAAGAGATGGGCCTAGGTGGGGAGACTGCCATGTCATACTGATCATACTTGCCATACCTTAGTCCTCTCCTTGGTGCACAGGGTAAAGGGAAAGAAATCCAATCTGCTGAAAGTGGGGGAGCAGGATACATGGGCAGTGGGGTTCACAAGATTCAGCGACATTATTGAGCTCTACCTTTACTGAATTTGGAATTTATGGAGAAGGGGAAGAGAATGAGAAGCCTCGAGAACAGCCTGCCCAAAGGCACAGAGGTAGAAAGAACATAATGTGTTTGAGGAATGGACAGTCTGCACTTGACCCTGCTTGGGGCCGGGGCCTGGGCAGGAGATGGGGGAAGGCTGGGTGATGTTGACTTGTCTTCTTCCTTCCATTTTTGAAAATAAATGTCCTCTCTTCCCAAGGAAGATCCTTCCATTTCTTCATTTTGCAAGGCACAATTTTTCCTTTCACAATGTATTGAGAAAATGCCTGGACATAGGGAAAGCATGGACATAGGAGGCCACATGCTACCTCTCTGCTTTCTAGAAAGGGAAACACGGTCATTGTAGGAAGCACAATAAAACTGTTAAAAGCGCATTCAATCTCTTACCAAAACTGAGGGAGACAAGTTATGGTTCTCTTCGTTCTGGGATAGTATGAAAATGGGAAATTTGTCTTCAAGCGAGAAGATGAAAACATCACTAGCAAACCATCTCTGATCTTCAGCTCTTGCAAATCCTTTCAGTAACTTTATCCTAGACAATTGACATAATTTTTGTTCACAGAACCGCTGTAGATGGTAGGGAACATGCTGTCCCATGCCTCTACAGCTTGGTACCACCCACAGTTCCTGGAAGAGTGCTGAGCAAGGGTGAAGTACCTCAGTTTCCCTCTTTGTAGGACAGGCATAGTGGTAGCCCCTACCTCAGGGCATTGTTGAGAGAATGAACTGAATTATTGGATGGAAATAAAGTTCCCAGCACAGAGCCTGGTATACTGTAAGCCCCTCCCTCCTTCATGTAAATCTGATCAATGAGATCTATTGATTGCCTGTGGGCTTTTTGTTTTGTTTTGGTTTGGTTTGGTTTTGTAATGGTAAACGGGAAAAGAGGTATTTGATGGGGGCAAAGGAGTCCTTCTCTTCCCCATACTCCTAAACAGAGATGACTTCTAAGGTCCATCCTCCTGGAGTTATTTTAACCATTACTGAACTTAAGAAAATCTCTTAACCAATCACCAAAATAACCCCCATGTCCCTTGACTTGCTTCTTGATCCAGGACAAACACAAATACCCTTCAAATCACTGGCTTCTTTCTTCGTGGAAATCAGCCTATATAAACTTGAAACGGAACCAGCCACACCTTCTTGCTTCCTGCCCCCTTTCTCATGGCCTCTGGAAGCATCCCACTGATTCTCAGTCCTGGTCTCAGCATTAACCCCCTCCTGGCTGCTCTAAGTTGATACACCCTGTTAGCTATGGTTCTATAAACCATAAAATGGCCAAGCTGGAAAGACCCTTAGATAACAATTTGTCACACTTGTCTCCCTCATTTTACAAAGGAAATGTACCAGAAATGGGGGAGGGGCGTAATTTTTCCAAGGCCACACATTGAATTTGTGGCAGAGCCAGGCCTAGGGCCCCAAAGCTATGCACCTACAGCCCTGCCTTGGTTCTTTGGACTCTTGGGGCAGACCCCAGTGTTGACGGCAGTGCCAAAATGATTGGTCAGGCACGTTTCCTGGGTATAAATTAAAATGAAGTCATGAAAGTGGCAAAACGTGACCGTGAACTAACCCAGAGAGGCGTTTCAGTGCTCTCCACTGGACCCAGCAGTGTGGTTATGCAGCCAGGGGGAGGAGATAGCCTCATGGGTCATCTTGTTCTTCTTATGATGCCTCGTGCATGGTGGACACTCATGTTGAACTAAGTTTCATATAGTTCTAAGGAGAAGTATTCATTGCAGTGTGGATGAGAATGCATACTGAACCATGCATTGAAAACACCCACCACAGCACATTCAAAATGAGGAAGGGAATCAAATGTCAGCCAGATGTTGAGGAAGACACATTCATGCCTTGAATCCCAGGGAAAGGGATGAGCACAGTTCATTGCGATGTCAAGATTCCTCCATAGCACTGCCAAGGCTGATGAAAGCTTAGGCTATCTGAAGTGTAAGCACTAATCACTGTCATGTGGTTTGTTAGACTTTTGGTTTTGTTTGGGTGGGTTTTGTTTAGGCCTTTTTTTTTTAAACCCAGTAGCCTCATCATCAGAGAAAACACCCTTCCACCCTCCTACACTTACCCCATCCCTAGGGGTTCTGAGTTTTAGCAAAGGACAATTTAGATAACATAAATGCAATTGCTGAGTATTAATAGTCATACCAATTCTTATGAGCAATAGGTGAAGGAGATTAAGAGGTACAGTCTTCCAGTTATAAGATAAATAAGTCATGAGATAAAAGTTGCAGTTTAAGGAATATAGTCAATGATATAATGATATAGATCAATGGAACAGAGTAGAGAGCCCAGAAATGGACCCCCAACTCTATGGTCAACTAATCTTTGACAAAGCAGGAAAGAATGTCCAGTGGAAAAAAGACAGTCTCTTCAATAAATGGTGCTGGGAAATTGGACAGCCACATGCAGATGAACGAAACTGGACCATTTCCTTACACCACACACAAAAACAGACTCAAAATGGATGAAAGACCTCAATGTGAGACAGGAATCCATCAAAATCCTTGAGGGGAACACAGGCAGCAACCTCTTCGACATCAGCCACAGTAACTTCTTCCTAAAAACATCGCCAAAGGCAAGGGAAGCAAGGGCAAAAATGAACTGTTGGAACTTCATCCAGATCAAAATCTTTTGCACAGCAAAGGAAACAGTCAACAAAACCAAAAGATAACTGACAGAATGGGAGAAGATATTTGCAAATGACATATCAGATAAAGGGCTAGTATCCAAAATCTATAAAGAACTTATCAAAGTCAACACCCAAAGAACAAATAATCCAATCAAGAAATGGGCAGAGGACAGGAACAGACATTTCTGCATAGAAGACAGCCAAATGCCCAACAAACACATGAAAAAGTGCTCAACATCACTTGACATCAGGGAAATACCAATCAAAACCACAGTGAGATATACCACCTCACACCAATGGCTAAAATTAACAAGTCAGGAAACGACAGAAGTTGGAGAGAATGCAGAGGAAGGGGAACCCTCCTACATTGTTGGTGGGAATGCAAGCTGGTGCAGCCACTCTAGAAAACAGTTTGGAGGTTCCTCAAAAAGTTGAAAATAGAGCTACCTTATGACCCAGCAATCGCACTACTGGCTATTTACCCTAAAGATACAAATGTAGTCATCTGAAGGGGCACGTGCACACCAATGTTTATAGCAGTAATGTCCACAATAGCTACAATATGGAAAGAGCCTAGACGTCCATTGGCAGATGAATGGATAAAGAAGTGGCATATGTGTGTGTGTGTGTGTGTGTGTGTGTGTGTGTGTACAATGCAGCCATCAAAACCCCCCAAATCTTGCCATTTGCAATGATGTGGATGGAACTAGAGGGTATTATGCTGAGCGAAATAAGTCAATCAGAGAAAGACAATTATCATATGATCTCCCTGATATGAGGAATTTGAGAAACAAGACAGAGGATCACAAGGGAAGGGAGGGGAAAATGAAATAAGACGAAACCAGAGAGTGAGACAAACTGTAAGAGACTCTTAATCTCAGGAAACAAACTGAGGGTTGCTAGAGGGGAGGAGGCTAGGGGAGATGGGGTGTGTTGGGTGATAGACATTGGGGACAGTAGGTGCTATGGTGAGCACTGTGTATTATGTATGACTGATGGATCACAGATCTGTACCCTGAAACAAACAATACATTATATGTTAATAAAAATTATTATGATAACGTGATGGTGACTGATGGTGAGTACATGAGTGTAGTGAGCATGGAGTAGTGTATAGAGTTGTGGCATCACTATGGAATCACTGTGGAATCACTAATGTAACTGTATGTCAACTCTCCTTCAGTAATACATGTTTTAAAATTGTGATCTGTCAGTGAAAAAGCAGCTACCCCTCAGTGTGTGTACATATTTGTGGGTTTCACATGAGACATGAATGCAGACATCTACTTTGATCGTTTCTTAAATAACAGCTTTATTGAGATAGAATTCACATATCATAAAGTTCATTCCTTTGAAGTGTATCATTCAGAGGTTTTGGAATAGTCACAGAGTTACTCGGCTATCCGCACTATCTAATTCGAGAACATTTCATCATTCCAGAGGGAAACCCTGACCCATAGCAGTCACCCTTCACTTCCTCCTCCCTGATCCGGCCACCCCTGGTGACTAACCTCCTTCCCATCTCTATGGACTTGACTGTTCTGGACATTTTGTACAAATGGAATCAGACAGTACATGGCCCCTCTGATTTCTGTGTCATGCCCCAGTAATGAACCCTTTCTATTAGCCTCTGAGCACTTTCGTCTAGGTCATCTTCTCGGCACCAAGCTAAGATGCCACTCGGTTCATGACAGGGGAGTTAGGAATGTACCCAGAGTAATGAAGACCTGAAAAGTTGTTAGCATGAAGGTCATCTCTCCCCCAGCCCAGGGAGACCTGGGATGGTGGAATCTTGGTGCCAATCCCAGAGCAGGTGCTTCACGGACAGTATGGTATAGCCGACGCCTTCCACATATGTGCCTCATCCCACTCACACTATTGGGCAAATCCAGCTGCTCAGAGCCTTTGTCCCCAAGAAGTACAGAGGAACACAACCCCAAGATACGGCTGATGGCCAAAGCATTCTGTTCATCCTCATCGGCATGACCATCCAGACAGTCCCTAATCTCACGTCAAGATCTAAAGCCACATTCTGCTTCTCCCTCTCTCCTTACAGGCAGATTTTTTCTTTGTCATTGAGAGCATCGGAGGATCAGGAAACCAGCGAACTGGCCCCATGTGATCGGCTCTATCTCGGTATTCCGTACTTATATGTATGCAACCTTTTCAGTTGCCCTTGTTGCATTCATTGGAAAGTGAAATCAAACCACCTACTTCAGTAGGATGTTTTGCTTCCCCTAGGTGTTTTGCTGTCCCAAGGACACAGCTGGCACGTACCACTATTTCCCCCTCCGAACTGAGTCCCGCTTGCTGGTTCTCTTATAGGCAGCGTCATAGCCCCAGTTCTGCCGGCTAGAAGCCCTATGGTCACCTGGAACTCAGCTCTTTCCTCTGTACCCACCAAGGCGCCGGCTCTCAGAACCTGTCCCCTCAACGCTGTCCTTACCGTTCCCTATGCCTCTAGTCCTGTCTCTTTCCATATGAGCCACCACGCCGCTCCTGTATGAACGCTGGCAAACACTTTCAGCATGTCATGGTCACACCTACGAAGTGTCAAAGACCACCCCTCCCCACCCCTGCCATTGCCAACCCTAGCGGTCAACTGGGAAGCTCAACCCCATGGACGCAGTATGAGCTCCCACCAGTGGGTAATGCCTCCTTCTGGTCTCTCTCTCTGCCTCGTCCCTGCTCCCACTTCTTAGAGCTCATGAACCTGTCACTATTAATAGGTTTCACTACATGTGCCCCTACACACACATTCCCGCCCCTCCACCCCCATACACTCACTCCCCAACACTCCACACTCTATTCACACACACGCACACTCTCACAGCACCCCCTCACACACACACAATCTCACAATAGCCCCGCTCACACACACGCCACCACTCACACACACACATATGCTCCCCCCACTCACATGCACACACTCTCACAACACCCCCTCACCCACCCCACACCCCCACACACCCCACATCCCTTCACACACACACACATACACACTCACAACACCCCCTTGCACACACTTACACACACTCACCCCCCCAACCATGGGCTCAAGTTTTATGGGGTTTCCCCTACAAGAAAGCACAACCAACCCACTTACAGGGGACCCCCTGCATGCCGGGCGCCACATCATCCTCTTCTTGCTTACCCTGCATCACAAGCCTCTGGAAGCAAACGCTTTCTTCATCTAACAGAGGAAGCGGCTGGCTTTAGAGATGTCAAGGAAATTGCTGGAGTGCTGGAGCTGGCGTTGGAGCCTAGATCTATGGACTCCGGGGACCTTGAATCACCAGGTCACCGAAGACCAACAGTCCTGAGGTCACACGTCTCTCAGCATTCGAGGCTTTCCATAAGACAACGCATGAATCCCCAGTGCACCCCATCCGCTCTAGCCATTTATCGCCATTTATCTCAGATGCCTAGTCTCGGGTCCCTAACTAACAAAGAAGTTCCCTCAGGGTAGTGGCAAAGGCTTTACTCATCTTGGGGTCCCTCTCAGGGCCCAGAGCAGGGTGCAAAGGATTAGCTCTTGTGGAATAGGAAGGAATTGCTTAAAATGCAACCCAGGCAACAGCAAATTTTGTAGCTGCGTTTTGCAAAGACACGTTCTGTGATCTCTGATTACAAGCGGAGAGAGCAAAGCACTCCGGTGGAAACACTGAAAAAAAAAAGCCCCAATTAAAACTTGGAGAGGAGGTAATAAAGAATGAAACAAAGTGTTGGTGGAAGGACAGAAGAAGAAACTGCTTATTAGTGCCCGTCTCCAGTGAGAGAGCCTGAGGGGAAACGGAGGTGGGAAGGAGGCTTTGCCCTGAATGCATTTTTATACCTGTTGAGTTTTGAACCACGGAACTACCCGCACAATTTCAAAAGTCAATGAAGATTAAACACTTTTTTATTTTTTTATTTTTTTAAACACTTTTTTTTTAAAAGAAAAACCACAGCTGAGTGAGATATAGCGTGGTAATGGTTTTCTTTCGGCTCTTATCCTGAGACGGTTTCATCTATTGCTCTGCAAATGGAGCCCATTGTGCCTCATCTGGCTCCGGGGTCTGAGGCTAGTACCCTAAGATGCAAGGTGTGCATCCCTAACTTTGCAGGGCACCGCCGTATCCAGCTGCTTCCCCTGATTTGTTTATCCTTTGGAGCCCAGAGAGCCCGGAAGTCAGCGTGTGGTAGAAACACACAAATATGGGGGAGGAATCTGATTCAACAGCCCGTGAATCTCCAGGAAGCTGGATTCCTCTCTTACCTCCAGAGGGCAGTACTAGCCCCAGGAGCTAGAGCTACCTGGGGACAGCTATTCATGTTAGTCTGGGCCAGAGCAGAAGAAGCCTCGTGTTTGGGACAGCAGTTACTGGGAATGTTCCAGAGAAAATGCATGAGTCATTGGGCTGACAGAGGAGGTGGAGCAGGAGAACCAACTCAAATTTTGTGCTCCCCTCGCCTGATGAAGCAATCAAAGGATGTTCTTGGTTGAGAAAGACTGTGATAAACCAGTTAACGACTATAAAGGAACTGACGTCATAAAATGATGCAAGATGCGTTTTGATATCAGGGTCCACTCTGTTACCCCCATGGGGGTAAATAGAAGTTACTTGAACAGGGATTCAGGGCCCCCACCAAACCCTCTTTTTTCCCCTTCACCCTGCCAAGCTCTATATACCTGTAAGTTTTCTAAGTTCCCACAGTGCTGCTGCAGCCAAGTTCAAGTCTGCAGCACTCTTTCACCTGTGTACTTACTCCTTACATCGGACTTGGCACAAATCTGAAATCAGAGAAGAGAGCCTAGTCATCATAGTCTGTCTCTAGACATCGTGATTCCCAGAAGATGAGTGATGTTCACATTCTGGAAACAGCCCAACTGCCTAGGGAATGGAAGCACGAATCAATGAGATCCAGCGGGGCTGAAGGACATGAGACTAAGGGACGATCATCTCCGGGGTTCAAGGTCTAAGTGAGTAGCTAGTGCTGTGGCCTTAATGGCTCTCCCTATTGTCTGGTTAAGCTTCCCGTTCCGGTCATGATCTTGGGGGTCCTGAGATCCAGCCTCAGGTCCGGCTTTGTGCAGGGTGTGGAGTCTGCTTGAGATTCTCTCTCCCTCTCCACTCCTCCTCCCGGCTCATTCTCTCTCTCTAAATAAATAAAATCTTTAAAACATTGTGATAGGGGCACCTGAGCGGCTCTGTGGGTTAAACCTCTGCCTTCAGCTCAGGTCATGATCTCGGGGTCCTGAGATCAAGCCCTGCATCGGGCTCTCTGTTCAGCAGGGAGCCTGCTTCCCCCTCCCTGTCTCTGCCTGCCTCTCTGCCTACTTGTGATCGCTCTCTCTATCAAATAAATAAATAACATCTTTTAAAAAAATTAAAAAATTGTGGTAAAATATATTTACCATAAAATTAATGCCCTTAACTATTTAAGTGCATTGTTCAGTGATGTTAAATACATTTGACGTTACTTTGCAATCATCCGGCTCTGGAACTCTTTTCATCTTTTAAAGCTGAAACTCCACACCCATTCAACACTTCCTGTTCTCCCCTCCCCACAGCCCCTGGCCACCACTGTTCTCCTTTGTCTTTATGAATTTGACTGCTCTAAGTACCTCATATAAATGGAATCATAAAGTCTTTGTCTCTTTAATGACTGGCTTATCTCACTTAGCATAATGTCCTCACGGTTCATCCATGTTGTAGCATAGTGAAAATTTCTTTTTAAGTCTGAATAATATTCCATTGTATGCGCACACCATATTTTTTTTAAAAGATTTTATTTATTTGACAGACAGAGATCACAAGTAGGCAGAGAGGCAGGCAAAGAGAGAGGAGGAAGCAGGCTCCCTGCTGAGCAGAGAGCCCAATGTGGGGCTTGATCCCAGGACTCTGGGATCATGACCTGAGATGAAGGCAGAGGCTTTAACCCACTGAGCCACCCAGGCGCCCCACACACCATATTTTTTTATTGACTCACCCCCTGATGGTCACTTGGGTTGCTTCAACATTTTAGCTATTATGAAAAATTGCTCCTATGAATGTGGATGTACAATATCTCTTCATGACCTTGCTTTTCATTCTTTTGGGTATATACCAAAGTGGAATTGCTGGATGGTAGTTCTATTTTTAATTTTTGGGGGAACTGCCATATTGTTGGCCACCATGGCCACACCATTTCATGTTCCTGCCTACCATGCACAAGGGTGGCAGTTACTCCATATGCTCGCCAAAATTTGTTTTCTGGGTTTTTGTTTGTTTTTTTGTTTTTGTAGTAGTCATGCTAATGGACGTAAAGTGGTATCTCACTGTGGCTTTGATTTTCATTTTTCTAATGATTAGTGATGTTAAGCATCTCTTCATGTACTTTTTGGCCATTTTTATGTCTTCTTTGGAGAAATGGCTAGTCAAGTCCTTTGCTGCTCCCCCTTTTTTTTATTATTAGCATGTAATGGATTATTTGTCTTCGGGATACAGGTCTGTGATTCATCAGTCTTACACAATTCACAGCACTCACCATAGCACATACCCTCCCCAATGTCCATCACCCAGGCACCCATACCTCTCTCCCCCCTCCCCTCCAGGAGCCTTCAGTTTGTTTTCCGAGATTAAGAGTCTCTTATGGTTTGTCTCCTTCTCTGGTTTCATCTTGTTTCATTTTTCCCTCCCTTCCCCTATGATCCTCTGCCTTGTTTCTTAAATTCTGCATATCAGTGAGATCATATGATAATTGTCTTTCTCTGATTGACTTATTTTGCTTAGCATACTACCCTCTAGTTCCAACCATGTCATTGCAAATGACAAGATTTCTTTTTTGATGGCTGCATAGTATTCCATCACATATATATATACCACTTCTTCTTTATCCATTCATCTGTTGATGGACATCTGGTCTCTTTCCATAGTTTGGCTATTGTGGACATTGCTGCTATAAACACTGGGATGCAGGTGCCCCTTTGGATCACTGCATTTGTATCTTTGGGATAAATAACCAGGAGTGCAATTGTTGGTTGCCCCTTTTTGAGTAGACTCCATGCCCAATGTAAGGCTTGAATGCACAACCCTGAGATCAAGAGTTGCACGTTCCACTGACTGAGGCAGCCAGCTGCTTCTTGCCTGTTTTGAACGGCTTTGTTGTTGTTGAGTTTTAGGAGTTTTCTGTATATTCTGGATATTCATCTCTTACCAGATACATGATTTACAAATATATTCTCCCATTTTGGGGGCCGCCTTTTAACTCTGCTGGCCATGTCTTTTGATGCACAATATTTTAAAACTTTCATGACATCCAATTTGTCCATTTTTTGTTATTGTTACCAGTGTGTTTGGTGTCATATCCAATAAGTCATTGCCAAATCCAATGTCATAAAGCTCTTGTCCTATGTTTTCTTCTAAGAGTTTTATTTTAGGTCTTACATTTAGGTCCTTGATCTGTTTTGGGTTAATTTTTATATATGCCCTGAGGTAAGGGCCCAACTTCATTCTTTTGCATGTGGATAATCAGTTTCCCAGGACCATTTGTTGAAAATCTATTCTTTCCCCTATTGAATGGTTTTGGCACCCTTGCCAAAAATATTTGACCTTGTATGCAAGGGCGTATTTCTGAACTCCCTATTCTATTCCATCAGTCTATATGTCTGTCTTTATGCCAGTGCCACACTGCTTTAATTACTATAGCTTTGTAATAAGTTTTGAAATCAAGAAGTGTGTCTTCCAGTTTTGTTTTTCTTTTCCAAGATAGTTTTGGCTATTCAGGATCCCTTAAGATTCTGCTTATTGTCTTTTGCCATTGGCTATAGCAATAAGAAATCTTGGCCACTCAAGAAGATGGAGGGGAGGGGCACCTGGGTGGCTCAGTGGGATAAAGCCTTTGCCTTTGGCTCAGGTCATGATTTCCAGGGTCCTGGGATCGAGCCCCACACTGGACTCTCTGCTCAGTGGGGAGCCTGCTTCCCCTCTTTCTCTGTGCCTCTCTGCCTACTTGTGATCTCTGTCTGTCAAATAAATAAATATATCTTTTTTAAAAAAAGCAGATGGAGGGGATGTTTTGGGGTACAAAGGAGGCTTTATGCCATCTGAAGGGGAAGAAGGACATATAGGTTGCCACTTTCTCTAAAACAGAAGTTCTTAGGATGGGGCACCATGAATGCTCCTCAGGGAATTGCAAACACCCCAAAACTGAGGGCCTGTGGGCCCATCCCAAGGACATTTTTTTTTTTACTGGGAATAAAGTCCAAAACTATTTCAAATTCTCAAAAGATTCTGAGACCCACTGATAGTTAGAACCACTGTCTTTGACTGCTTTGTCTTCTAGTGTCCCCCTCCTCTTCCTGTACTTGGTCCCCTCAGGAGCCCAAATCAACCACACTTTGGAAGTATGGGAGAGGAGGACTGAGGAAATCTGGCTAAAACTGGGGGTTATCCATGTACCTCCAATTCCTTACACTTTCATCCACACCTCAGTGTTTCCCAGAGAAAACTGTAGTAGGGAGTGTGGGGCTGGGGGCCTGTGGGGCTCATGCTTGGACAGGAAGTGAGAATAGTGTGCTCCTTGGGCTGGAACAAAGAAAAGAGTAGGACAAATTTGTGACCCTTACTGGTGATGTCCCAGTCAAAATTCCCTTGCAGGCCAACAATCTCAAAATCCCATTCTGGAGGCGGAAAAGAATTAATCAGCTGATCCCTAGTGGTTTGTTCCAGGCAACATGGAACTTTAGGTCAGTGAAAACCCTCACATCCTGCACCTGAGTGGGAAAGACTTGGGGTTAGAGAGTCCTTTTATCCTGGGGCCTTTTGTATATTTTATTTTATTTTTTAAAATAAAAAAAGATTTAGTTATTTATTTGAGAGAGAGAGGGTGAACAAGTGCACACATGAGTGGGGGAAGGGACAGAAGGAGAAACTCTTCAAGCAGACTCCTGCCTGAACATGGAGCCCCACACGGGGCTCTGTGTCATGACCCATGAGATGATGACCTAAGTCAAAACCATGAGTTGGATGCTTAACTGACTAAGCCACCCAGGCATCCCACCTAGTGCCCTTTAAATCAGGTTTTCACCATTCCCTTTTTGGTTCTCAAAACAGTGGCGTTTCATATCAGGCTGCACTTCATTTCCCCAAATCTGATTAAAAATGAGGGTGCCTGAGACAAAATCAGCAAGGATGGAGAATAATGGAATAACATTACCGACCAAAGAGATCTGACATTTCTAGAACACTCCAACCACTCCAGCAAAATACACATTTTTTTCAAGTGTACGAAGAACATTCACCAAAAGGAGCTATATCCTACATTATAAAACAAACCTCAATGAATTTAAAAAGCATTGAAATCATACAGAATATGTTCTCTGACTACAATGGAATCAAACTAGAAATCGATAACAGAAGGACATAAGGAAAATCTCTAAATACTTGGAAGCTCAAAAACAGATTTCCAAGCAATCCAAGGGTCGAAGAGTCAAGGGAAATGAGAAAAGATTTTGAACTGAATGAAAATGAAGGTACAAGATACCAAAATTTGTAGGGGTGCAGCTAAAGCAGCGTTGAGAAGGAAACAGATAGCATTATGCTTATGTAAGAAAAGAAGGAAGGTCTTAAATCAATAATCTAATCTTCCACCTCAAGAAACTACAAAAAGAAGAGCCAAATAAACCTAAAAGAAGCAGAAACTAGGAAATAATAAAGAGCAGAAATCAATGCAATTGAAAACAGAGAAAGAAAAGAAAAAGAAGAAGAAAAAAAGCAATGAAATCCAAAAGCAGTTTCTTTGAAAATACCAATGAAAGTGACAGACCTCTAGCAAGATTGACAAAGAAAAAGAAAGAAGACATAAATGACTAATATCTGGAGGGAAATCAGGGATGTCGATGCAGACACTGCAGATATCAAAGGAATAACAAGGGAACACTGCCAATAATTCTGCACATAATTTTGACACTTCAGATGAAATGTTCCAGTTCCTTGAAAATCACAAACTATTAAGATTCAGTCAAGGAGAACCAGATAACCCAAATAGTTCTATAATTATTAAAGAGATTGAATGTATAATTCAACACTTTCCAAAGAAAAGCACGGGCCCAGATGGCTTCATTGGTGAATTTTACCAAACACTGAAAAGAATAACACCAGTTCTACATAATTTCTTTCAGAAAATAGAAGAGGAAGGAGTACTTCTCAACTTATTTTATGAGGCCAGCATCAGCCTGATACCAAAACCAGACAAAGATGGTCCAAACATCAATCAAAGTACAGACCAATATCCCTTGTGCATATAGACTCAAAAATCCTCAACGATGTATTGCCAAATAGAACTTGGCAACATATAAAAAGAATAATATGCCACAACCAAGTGGGGTTATCCAATAATTTAATGCCAGGCAGATTCTATATTTAAACATAAGGGGCGCCTGGGTGGCTCAGTCGGTTAAGGATCCAACTTTTGGTTTCAGCTCAGGTCATACTCGCAGGGTCGTGAGATTGAGCCCTGCGTCAGGCTCTGCACTAAGCACAGAGTTGGCTTAAGATTCTTTCACCCTCTGCCCCCGCCCCTCACACTCTCTAAAAAAAAGAAGAAGAAAAGAAAAGAAAAAGAAAAAAAGAAAATCAATGTAATCCACCATATTAACAGTCTAAAGAAGAAAATACTGATGGCTGGGTTCTAAGTGAATCAGCATCTTTGGGAACAGAAGCAAGAAATCTGAATTTTCTGGGGATGTTTCAAGATCTACATCCCTTCAGGATAAAGAATGCCTTTCTTAGGGCACCTGGGTGGCTCAGTGGGTTAAAGCCTCTGCCTTCGGCTCAGGTCATGGTCCCAGGGTCCTGGGATCGAGACCCGCGTGGGGCTCTCTGCTCTGCAGGGAGCCTGCTTCCTCCTCTCTCTCTGCCTGCCTCTCTGCCTACTTGTCATCTCTCTCTCTGTCAAATAAATAAATAAAATCTTTTAAAAAAAAGAATGCCTTTCTTAGCTTGGCACGCAGCACCCTTCATTAGCAGATCCCTGTTTACCACTCTGCCTTCATCTTTTCTCTCTTCACTTTTAAAGCTGGGGAAATGGTCAGCAACTTGGAGTTACCACTACCTTCCAAAGACCATGCTACCCCATCCTCTGTTCCAGTCCCTTCTCTGGCCTTAGCCTAGCCCAGGCTAGACTTTGCCTTGAAAATTCCCATTCCTTTTTTGTAACTTAACTTACATGTCAACTTCTCTGGGACCCCTTCCCTGACCTCCCAGGCAGGGGCAGTTGCCATTCTTGGGGATTCCATGGCCTCCTTGGGCTTTCCTCTCTCAGACTCTTGGTCAAACCGCATTGGGATTGTCTGCTATTTGTCCACCTTAGCCACCTCTCTCTCTCTCTTTTTTTAAAGATTTTATTTATTTGACAAAGAAAGTTCACAAGTAGCAGAGAGAGAGAGAGAGAGAGAGAGAAGCAGGCTCCCCGCTGAGCAGAGAGCTCCATGTGAGGCTTGATCCCAGGACCCTGAGATCATGACCTGAGCCGAAGGCAGAGGCTTTAACCCACTGAGCCACCCAGGCGCTTCTCTCTCTCTCTCTTTCTTTAAATAAAAGATTTTATTTATTTATTTGAGAGAAGGAGAGCACAAGAGAGCACAAGCAGGGGGAGCGGCAGAGGTAGAGGGAGAAGAAGAGGGAGAGGCAGGCTCCTGGCTGAGCAGAGAGCCCAACGTGGGGCTTGATCCCAGAACCTTAGGATCATACCTGAACCAAAGGCAAACACTTAACCAACTGAGCCACCCGGGTGCCCCTTAGCCATCTCTTTAACCCAGGGTAGGGCCAACAGAGTAGATGCCCAACACTTAGCTCTTAGACAGCGGGGAGGCAAGGGGTCCCTCCAACAACTGTAGGGCAAAGGGAATTAAGCAATGGGAACCTGTGGAAATCCCTCCACGGCCAAGGGACCAGTGACAGATAGACACCTGGAAACCCTCCTCCAGTAAGGAGCTCCATTGGGAATATGTTCTGAGCCTCCTTCCCCCAGTTGTGCCTTAGTTTTGTGTGGTCCTTTTGCCTGATTGGAGGCAGTAATAAGCCTGGGGCAATACTCCAGATGACTGTTCACTGTCCGTTGTAAGTGAATGGGGGAGGTGAGGCTCAAGAGATAAGTGCAAGCCGTTTAGCGAAGCTGTGGCCTTAGAACAATAATTCTTAACTGGAGGATTTTGACGCTTAGGAGTCATTTGCCAAAGTCTGGGGATCATTTCGATCTTTACATGGGGGTTGTGGGGAGGTACGCTCCCAGCTCCTGGTGGGTAGAGGGCAAGGGTACAGTTAACATCCTGGAAGGCAAGGGAAAGTCTTCCTCCACCCACAAAGAATTACCCAGTCCCAGGTCAATAATTCTAGGTTGAGAAGACCTAGATTAGGTTGAGAAACCCATGGGGGCTCAGAGTGCCTGGAATGTGAAAGAGATATTAAATTACTTGTCTGCCAAAAAGGCACGTAGGTTATGTACCTTTGCCCCAGGACGAAATGAGTGGTGGGAAGAACACTAAGTTAGCAATAGTTGAGTCCGGTATGGGACTGTGGATAAATATACACATATACGTGCATGGATGAGATATGCTTAACACAATATACAGACTAGAATACACTGTAACGTACCGAGAAAGAGAAAAGCATCCCCCACCAGCCAGGAGCTGTCTTGGCGGTATCAGTTAGGCCTAGGTGTGGCGAGCGGCTGGCCCTTCACTCATCGTGAGGCCCCGGTGCTCTGTCCAACAGAAACAATTCCACAAACAGCAACATCAGACAAGGTCACTGGGTGACTGTGATGGACCAAGGCCAAAGCAAGACCACTCCTTAATCATGTCAGGCCCTGCTTTTCATTTAGTGATTTTTTTTGAAGATTTTATTTATTTATTTGAGAGAGTGAGAGAGAGAGCAAGAGCAAGGGGAGGGGCAGAGGGAGAAGAAAGCTTCCTGCTGAGCAGGGAGCCCAATGGGGGGCTCTATCCCAGGACCCCGGGATCATGACCTAAGCCAAAGGCAGACGCTTAACCGACTGAGCCACACAGGCGTCCCTCATTTATTGGTTTTCTTTGCATAAAGACCTTAAGCCTACTATGTGGTTACTGAGCTTGCCCTCTGGAACATCCGCCAAGTCCGAGCCTTCATGAGCCCACCCCCACCATCCTTCTCAGCTCTGCCCTCACCCCATGGTCTTCTTTCTCCCTTCCAACTTGCCCACCTGTCTTTATCTCCACGTGCATCAAGAGTGCTTTCCTACTTGAGATTCACTGTGAGAACACCACAGCCTGTGGTCCTTCCGGGGGCAGAGGCCGGAGAGACGGATTGCATTTTGGCAGCTGAGGGGACCTAGCTGGTCCCTACCCCACACAGGAGAAAGGAGACCCTACCCTAAAGGAAGGAGACATTTCTGGATCAGCACATGAGGGGAGGGGCAGGCATCCTAAAATGGTACCATTCAGATTTGAGGCCACCTAGGTTTCTGGTTGAACATTGGGGGACACCCAGGTTGATGGAACAGGAGGTATGAAGCCAAACTTGTGACCAAATTGGGGTCCACATTGTCCCATGACTTGTTAGCTGATCTCCATCTTACAGACTGTCACCAGGGAAATGGGAGCCCAGCAGCTGTGGGTGAGTGTGAGCTGGTTGACTCCCGAGGATGGAGAGCGTGTCTGGAGAACTGTCCTTTGGATGATTCCTCTAGAGCCTTCCCTGGCCCCTCCATTGGATGAAGTCTTCCCTATCACGGTCTCTTTTAAGGCAGTCCTTTGGGGCCAGACAAGACCTGGGTTCCTAACCCGGTTATACCAAGCCCCTTGGCCTCTCTGAAGCTGGTTCTACACCTTTAAAGAGATGCTAAAAAATAGCACCCTTTTTGTGAGATTTGTTGTGAAAGTGAGAGAAAATGCATGCATAGTTCCCGGCCCACAGTAGGTACTTAAAACCTGATAGCCCCCATTGTCATCACCATCTCCATCATCATCATCAACCTACTGGCGCTGCTCTGCTCAACTGAACTCTCAGCAGTAAATAAGGGGAGGGGGCAGTGAGGAATGTGCCCTGAACAAGACGAGTTGTCCACAAAGACCACGAAAGGAAGCCTTCTCTCCCTTCTTACTCATATGTTCTGCTCCCTTCCCTCAGCTGACAGCTGGCCTGGTCTCCTCTCATCAAAATCTACTCTTAGCTACGATTAAGGTTGTAACAGGGAGTCTGATTTTAAGCCAA
Organism: Meles meles; assembly: GCF_922984935.1. Taxonomy (NCBI): domain Eukaryota; kingdom Metazoa; phylum Chordata; class Mammalia; order Carnivora; family Mustelidae; genus Meles; species Meles meles. The sequence continues at coordinate 101,563,331 of NC_060087.1, read as the reverse complement.
AGGAATGAAACTCTAAGGGGGAAGTTAGTACCAACCAGTAAATGGCAAAGATCTGGATGGGGAAGACCCACCTCAGTGCCCCCCAAATCCTAGCCTACTCTACACACATGAAAAAACTGAGTTGGGTCAGGAAGCATTCTTCGTGAAGTAACAAGGTCCCAGTAGGACGCAGTCATTGCCAATGACATGTCGCCAGTGGGACTTCCAAGATTCCCTGCTAAGATTTCCCTTTGCTCCTCGGAATTTCCTTAAAGAGTTAATGACCTGTAAACAAATTCATAAATGCCGCTGGTCTTTCAAAGACCTTGATGGGAATCCCTTCTCTTACCTCAACTTGTAATTTGCCTAATTTGTATTTTTGATTAAAAAAAAAGCCCTTATGGATTCCTTTGTCAGCTCTGTCCAGCTTCTGTCCCCTCTATTCAATACATCCTAAGTCTCCCCTCAACCCCAAATCAGAATGTTACCATAGCCACAGGCCTTGTTATTTCCCCCACAGGCCTGAGTTAGAGGTTCCTTGAAAACTTGGGCGGTGGGGGGGCGGGGAGAGGTATAGTAATTACGTTTCATCAAATGTTTTCTATACCACACACTGTATTTTGTCTCTTTCTTCCCCCTAATTTAAAAACATTTTTGCAATAAGTATAGAGTCATAGGGAGCTGTGAAGATAGTATAGAAAGTTCTCACGCATTCTTTGCCTAGTCTGCCCTGGTAGTTAAATCTTAGTTACTATAATACAATATCAAAACCAGGAAACTGGCCCTGGAACCATGTGTGTTTGTAGCTCTCTGCCATTTCACCATGTGTGTAACTGCCACCACCATGACCAAGACGCAGAACTACAGTGTCACCACGAAATTCTCCCCTGAGCGACTCTGTACAGTCACACCCGCCCTCCATCCCTCACCCTGGGAAACTGGTCATCTGTTTTCCATCCTCTATCATTCCGTCACTTTGAGAATGTTACATAAGTGGAATCATACAGTAGGCAGCCGTGTGAGGTTGGATTCACCCCCCCACCCCCACAGCATAATGCCCTTGATCGCCTCCCAAGTCATTGTGTGTATTCATAGTTCGATTTGTTTTCTCATTTATGAGTAGTGCTGTGGTGTCTTGTGTAAGAACTCTCTCAAGGTGTCTGGGTGGCTCAGTGGGTTAAGCCTCTGCCTTCAGCTCAGGTCATGATCTCACGGTCCTGTGATCGAGCCCCACATCAGGCTCTCTGCTCGGCGGGGAGCCTGGTTCCCCCCTTCTCTCTGCCTGCCTCTGCCTACTTGTGATCTCTCTGTCAAATAAATAAATAAAATCTTAAAAAAAAAAAAAGAACTCTCTCAAGCCCTTGGTTCTGGAGATTTTCTCCTATGTGTTCTCACCTGCCACTCCAGACGATGGGAACAAATCCTCCCTTCCCTGAAGCTCCGCAGCCAAAGCTCCCCCAAATGTCCTGTTGATTCCACTTCCTAAGTGTGTCTGGACTCTTCCACTGGCCCTCGTCTTCCCCACCCCACACAGATCGAGGCTTCCATCTTCATCTTCCACCTGAATGACTGTAAGCAGCTTTCCAACTGTCTCCTCATTTCCACTCTTGGCTGTCCCCCCCCCAAAGCCAATGACAACCTGATTCTGTCCCCTGCCAAAGCCCTTCAGTGATGCCTCGAAGTTCTTAGGCTGCAACCTAAATGCCTCTCTGGGACCATGAGGTCCCGCCCGCCTGGCCCCTCCTTGCCTATCTCCCAGAATGCATATATATTTTTAAAAGATTTTATTCATTTATTTGAGAGAGAGAGAGAGAACACAAGCTGGCGGAGAGGCAGACGGAGAAACAGACTCCCCACTGAGCAGGGAGCCTGATGCAGGACTCGATCCCAGGACTCTGGGATCATGACCTGAACTGAGGGCAGATGCTTCACGGACTGAGCCCCGCAGATGTCCCACGGCTCCAGAATTCATATTAAGCCTCTCTCTCCTGACTTCGCTCAGCTTCAAGCCCCAGCCTGCTTTGTGTTCGTTGAAAGTAGCCCGCCACGCGGCCTCTGGGCTCCCCCTTGCCATGTCCGCTGAGAGACAGCCCTTCTCGGCTTCAAATCCTGCCCATCCTTCGGGGTTTCACCTCCTCAGTCCCGAGCCCTGCCTTGACGAAGGGACGTCCTCTCAGTCTCTTCCAAAGTATTCAGCATAACTGTAATGAGCTCGTTCTTCATGAAGTTCATTCATTCCTGTCACGTCCACTGGTGGGACTGGAAGCTTCCAGAGAGCCCGGGGCTGTCTAGTTGACCCTCAGAGCTCCAGCCGCCGGATAAGTGTCTGCGGTCTGTGGCCACGCTTTGGATTCTTGTCGAGCACAAGAATCAGGGGAAGCAGAACTGACGGGTCCTAAGTTACTGCGACTTTAAAAGATGGGGAGGGACTTCGGGAAGCTCCATGGAGGAGGAGATTGCTGAGGGACACTCGGACTCCACTCCACTCCACCAGCTGGGCTGGCCGGCTGTTCAAGGGGCCCCACTGCAGCCTTGCCTGCCCCTTTCCTCCCTCTTCAAACCTTCCTTTACAGGGTGAGAGGCCCTGAGAAGGGAGAAGGTTTTTATGAGGTGCTAGGGACCCATTTTTGAGTCTTTTCTGTCTGCAGACTGTTGGCTGTTTGTATGGACACTTGGATTTCAGGTTTGGCAGCCCTGACTGGAAAGCATCTGTGGATCTTTACGAAGTAGGGTGTGGCCTCATGGTGAGGGGGGAGGCCTCTTTGAACCACCAGATCTAAAGGAGTCCCCCCCCCCAGACGACCCCTTGCGGCTATAAGTTCCAGAAGGCACAGAGCCTGCCCTGTCCACCGCTGTTCTCCAGGGCCCAACACAGGTTGGGCACTTCATAAATATTTATGAAGTGGGGAAATGGTTAATGAGCGAATGAATGAATGAACAAATGAATGGTGAGGCAGGCTACCGGAAAGGTCCCCGAGTTGCCTGGAAGCCAAGACTGCTGGCCTCAGCCTTCGTACTTTCTGCCTCGGGCCTTCCCTGGGAGCTCTGGCCCCTCGTCCCAAACAGAAAGCAACTTGAGGGCAGGAGGAGGGCCCCCCTCCCCCGGGGACCCATCATGGGGCCAGGCACGGAGCAGGGATTCAGCATGGGCTCGCTTGCTCCAAAGTCCTCCCCGCAACCCCACCTCCTCTGACTCCCCCATTCGAACCTTCCCAGCCGCTGCAGAGCGCTCTGCTTTCCAAGTTGGCAACCTGCTAAGGGGTGACCGAATCCAAGCATTTCAGTCTTCTCAGAGGCCTGGTGGGCGTGGCCGCGGGGATACGGGGCCCCTGGGGAAAGCATTCAGGCTGGGGAAACGGGTGTGCCTGTGGTGGTTACCCTTCCCTCAGCCCACCTTCCAGAAAGGCCCTGACTTGTTCTCTTCAGTCTCTGAGTAGAATTCTAAGGATGCTCTGGGCTTTCAGGGCCAGGGAAGAAGGAAGGTGCCCTCCCTACCCCACCCTCAGTGGTCACCACTGACGAGAAGCAGGAAGAGGGGCCCAGGAAGGCCCTGGGGAGCCACCTGTGAGAGGCACCCCGAGAGTGAGAGAGACCCAAACCCCAAACTAGTTTCTCTGTCTTTAAATAGGTCGCCGAAAGCTCAGAGCCTAAAGGGAGGGAAGCCATCGCCCGCCCGCGACAGCCCCCCGCCAGGCCTGCTGTGACAGCTGCTCCCTCAGAAAGCACATTGGCTGGAAAGACATGGTGAGGCCTGGCCGAAACTCCCTCAGGAGAGGCTCTGGTTGGGGCAGGGAAGAGTTACATTTTCTCTGTCTTAGTGTTTCCATTTGGACACCGTCCCTTCCCATTTGGACACCGTCCCTGCTGTGGAAAGTTTCTGGCTCTGGAGTCTGGCCCCAGCTGTGCCACTGACTCCCTCGCTGTGAGTGAGAGTCTTGGGCAGGCCTCAGCCCTGTCTCCCTTCAGCGTTTGCACATGGACAACGGGAAGGCCCCTGCTCTGTCGGCCTCAGGAGGGCGGGGACAAGTAAAGGTGGTAAGGAATAGCAAAGTTCTTGGGCAAAGGGAGACACTTTTCTTCTCTCCAGTCCTCTCTGGTCCCCCAGCTGGCAGCTGGGCTGTTCCATGGGCCCTGCCTTTCTGTGCCATGATGTCTCTGAGTGAAACTATTCCCAGGGTAGGGAACTGTTGACATGGGACGCTACCAAGGGCTCTTCAATGTCTCAGCCGAAGACACGGCCAAGGCCTGTGTCCCACGGTGGGGCTGAACCTTCCTTCTCCCCCATTACAGCTGACTCCTGGCTTCAAAGAGTCTGCCATTATCAGCATGAGCAAGCACTTTCCAAGCATCTCCAGGGCCAGGGACTTGGGCTAAGTCCTGGAAATACGGGAGAACGTCAGACTGCCTCCAGACGTAGTCTTATCCTCTGACTGGAAGGAATACAGACAGGGAAGGAGGGAGACAAGGAGAAAGACCTTCTTTGCTGTACCACTTTACAATTTATCATGTGTTTTCACTTTTTCAGTTATTCTTTAAAATTTGTTTACAGGGGATGAGATGGAATCTCAGAGAGGCCAAGCAATTTGTCTGAGGTCACAAAGCCTAGGAAAACCAGGCCTCAGGGTAACCTGATTTTAAATTCAAGGCAATTTCTTCTTGTTGCCCCTCTGTGATCACCAGGAAACCCCTGCTGAGGTAGGTAGGAAGTGCTTTGCTGCCCACTAGCACCCTGCCTGGATTGCTATAGGAGGGCCCAAGAGAAGAGGAGAAACAGTGGAACAGAGAGGTCTTTTCTTTTCTTTTTTTAAAAATAAGTTTTGGAGGGCACCTGGGTGGCTCAGTGGGTTAAGCCTCTGCCTTCGGCTCAGGTCATGATCTCAGCGTCCTGGGATTGAGCCCCACATTGGGCTCTCTGCTCAGCGGGGAGCCTGCTTCCCCCTCTCTCTCTCTGCCTGCCTCTCTGCCTACTTGTGATCTGTCTCTCTCTGTCAAATAAATAAATAAAATCTTTAAAAAAAATAAGTTTTGGAGATTTAAAAAATTTTTTTTCCTTTTATATTTTCTTTTTCTTTTTTTTAAATTTTTTTTTATTTCTTATTTTTAAATAAACATATAATGTATTTTTATCCCCAGGGGTACAGGTCTGTGAATCGTCCGGTTTACACACTTCACAGCTCTCACCATAGCACATACCCTCCCCAGTGTCCATAACCCCCCTCCCCCTCTCCCAACCCCTCCTCCCCCCAGCAACCCTCAGTTTGTTCTGTGAGATTAAGAGTCACTTATGGTTTGTCTCCCTCCCAATCCCATCTTGTTTCATTTATTCTTCTCCTATCCCCCTAACCTCCCATGTTGCCTCTCCACGTCCTCATATCAGGGAGATCATATGATAGTTGTCTTTCTCCGATTGACTTATTTCGCTAAGCATGATACCCTCTAGTTCCATCGACGTCATCACAAAGGGCAAGATTTCATTTCTTTTAATGGCTGCATAGTATTCCATTGTGTATATATACCACATCTTCTTTATCCATTCATCTGTTGATGGACATCTAGGTTCTTTCCATAGTTTGGCTATTGTAGACATTGCTGCTATAAACATTCGGGTGCACGTGCCCCTTGGGATCACTACGTTTGTATCTTTAGGGTAAATACCCAGTAATGCAATTGCTGAGTCATACGGGAGCTCTATTTTCAATATATTGAGGAACCTCCATGCTGTTTTCCAGAGTGGTTGCACCAGCTTGCAATCCCACCAACAACGTAGGAGGTTTCCCCTTTCTCCACATCCTCACCAACATCTGTTGTTTCCTGATTTGTTAATTTTAGCCATTCTGACTGGTGTGAGGTGATATCTCACTGTGGTTTTGATTTGTATTTCCCTGATGCCGAGTGATGTGGAGCACTTTTTCATGTGTCTGTTGGCCATCTGGATGTCTTCTTTGCAGAAATGTCTGTTCATGTCCTCTGCCCATTTCTTGATTGAATTGTTTGTTCTTTGGGTGTTGAGTTTGATCAGTTCCTTATAGATTTTGGACACTAGCCCTTTATCTGATATGTCGTTTGCAAATATCTTCTCCCATTCTGTCAGTTGTCTTTTGGTTTTGTTAACTGTTTCCTTTGCTGTGCAAAAGCTGTTGATCTTGATGAAATCCCAATAGTTCATTTTTGCCCTTGCTTCCCTTGCCTTTGGCGATGTTCCTAGGAAGAAGTTACTGTGGCTGAGGTCGAAGAGGTTGCTGCCTGTGTTCTCCTCAAGGATTTTGATGGATTCCTTTCTCACATTGAGGTCCTTCATCCATTTTGAGTCTATTTTTGTGTGTGGTGTGAGAAAGTGGTCCAATTTCATTTTTCTGCATGTGGCTGTCCAATTTTCCCAGCACCATTTATTGAAGAGGCTGTCTTTTTTCCATTGGACATTCTTTCCTGCTTTGTCGAAGATTAGTTGACCATACAGTTGAGGGTCTATTTCTGGGCTCTCTATTCTGTTCCATTGATCTATGTGTCTGTTTTTGTGCCAGTACCATGCTGTCTTGATGATGACAGCTTTGTAATAGAGTTTGAAGTCCGGAATTGTGATGCCACCAACTTTGGCTTTCTTTTTCAACATTCCTTGGGCTATTCGGGGTCTTTTCTGGTTCCATATAAATTTTAGGATTATTTGTTCTATTTCTTTGAAAAAAAAAAGAAATGGTATTTTGATAGGGATCGCATTAAATGTGTAGATTGCTTTAGGTAGCATAGACATTTTCACAATATTTATTCTTCCAATCCAGGAACATGGAACATTTTTCCATTTCTTTGTGTCTTCCTCAATTTCTTTCATGAGTACTTTATAGTTTTCTGCATATAGATTCTTAGCCTCTTTGGTTAGGTTTATTCCTAGGTATCTTATAGTTTTGGGTGCAATTGTAAATGGGATTGACTCCTTAATTTCTCTTTCTTCTGTCTTGTTGTTGGTGTACAGAAATGTAACTGATTTCTGTGCATTGATTTTATATCCTGACACTTTACTGAATTCCTGTACAAGTTCTAGCAGTTTTGGAGTGGAGTCTTTTGGGTTTTCCACATATAGTATCATATCATCTGCGAAGAGTGATAGTTTGACTTCTTCTTTGCTGATTTGGATGCCTTTAATTTCCTTTTGTTGTCTGATTGCTGAGGCTAGGACTTCTAGTACTATGTTGAATAGCAGTGGTGATAATGGACATCCCTGCCGTGTTCCTGACCTTAACAGAAAAGCTTTCAGTTTTTCTCCATTGAGAGTGATATTTGTGGTGGGTTTTTCATAGGTGGCTTTGATAATACTGAGGTATGTGCCCTCTATCCGTACACTTTGAAGAGTTTTGATCAGGAAGGGATGCTGTACTTTGTCAGATGCTTTTTCAGCATCTATTGAGAGTATCATATGGTTCTTGTTCTTTCTTTTATTAATGTGTTGTATCACATTGGTTGATTTGCGGATGTTGAACCAACCTTGCAGCCCTGAAATAAATCCCACTTGGTCGTGGGGAATAATCCTTTTAATGTACTGTTGAATCCTATTGGCTCGTATTTTGGTGAGAATTTTTGCATCTGTGTTCATCAAGGATATTGGTCTGTAGTTCTCTTTTTTGGTGGGATCCTTGTCTGATTTTGGGATCAAGGTGATGCTGGCCTCATAAAATGAATTTGGAAATTTTCCTTCCATTTCTATTTTTTGGAACAGTTTCAGGAGAATAGGAATTAGTTCTTCTTTAAATGTTTGGTAGAATTCCCCTGGGAAGGGGTCTGGCCCTGGGCTTTTGTTTGTTTGGAGATTTTTGATGACTGTTTCAATCTCCTTACTGGTTATGGGCCTGTTGAGGTTTTCTATTTCTTCCTGGTTCAGTTGTGGTAGTATATGTCTCTAGGAATGCATCCATTTCTTCCAGATTTTCAAATTTGTTGGCGGAGAGTTGCTCATAGTATGTTCTTATAATTGTCTGTATTTCTTTGGTGTTAGTTGTGATCTCTCCTCTTTCATTCATGATTTTATTTATTTGGGTCCTTTCTCTTTTCTTTTGGATAAGTCTGGCCAGGGGTTTATCAATCTTATTAATTCTTACAAAGAACCAGTGCCTAGTTTCGTTGATTTGTTCTATTGTTTTTTTGGTTTCTATTTCATTGATTTCTGCTCTGATCTTTATGATTTCTCTTCTGCTGGGTTTAGGGTTTCTTTCTTGTTCTTTCTCCAGCTCCTTTACGTGTAGGGTTAGGTTGTGTACTTGAGACCTTTCTTGTTTCTTGAGAAAGGCTTGTACCACTATATATTTTCCTCTCAGGACTGCCTTTGCTGTGTCCCACAGATTTTGAACCATTGTGTTTTCATTATCATTTGTTTCCATGAATTTTTTTCAATTCTTCTTTAATTTCCTGGTTGACCCATTCATTCTTTAGAAGGATGCTGTTTAGTCTCCATGTATTTGGGTTCATTCCAAATTTCCTCCTGTGATTGAGTTCTAGCTTCAGAGCATTGTGGTCTGAAAATATGCAAGGAATGATCCTAATCTTTTGATACCGATTGAGACCTGATTTAGGATCCAGGATGTGATCTATTCTGGAGAAGGTTCCATGAGCACTAGAGAAGAATGTGTATTCTGTTGCTTTGGGATGAAATGTTCTGAATATATCTGTGATGTCCATCTGGTCCAGTGTGTCATTTAAGGCCTTTATTTCCTTGTTGATCTTTGGCTTGGATGATCTGTCCATTTCAGTGAGGGGAGTGTTAAAGTCCCCTACTGTTATTGTATTATTATTGATGTGTTTTTTTGATTTTGTTATTAATTGGTTGATATAGTTGGCTGCTCCCATGTTGGGGGCATAGATATTTAAAATTGTTAGATCTTCTTGTTGGACAGACCCTTTGAGTATGATATAGTGTCCTTCCTCATCTCTTATTATAGTCTTTGGCTTAAAATCTAATTGATCTGATATAAGGATTGCCACCCCAGCTTTCTTCTGATGCCCATTAGCATGGTAAATTGTTTTCCACCCCCTCACTTTAAATCCGGAGGTGTCTTCGCGTCTAAAATGAGTTTCTTGTAGGCAACATATAGATGGGTTTTGTTTTTTTATCCATTCTGATACCCTGTGTCTTTTGATTGGGGCATTTAGCCCATTAACATTCATGGTAACTATTGAGAGATATGAATTTAGTGCCATTGTATTGCCTGTAAGGTGACTGTTACTGTATATTGTCTCTGTACCTTTCTGATCTACTACTTTTAGGCTCTCTCTTTGCTTGGAGGACCCCTTTCAATATTTCCTGTAGAGCTGGTTTGGTGTTTGCAAATTCTTTCAGTTTTTGTTTGTCCTGGAAGCTTTTTATCTCTCCTTCTATTTTCAATGATAGCCTAGCTGGATAGAGTATTCTTGGCTGCATGTTTTTCTCGTTTAGTGCTCTGAATATATCATGCCAGCTCTTTCTGGCCTGCCAGGTCTCTGTGGATAGGTCTGCTGCCAATCTAATATTTTTACCATTGTATGTTACAGACTTCTTTTTTCGGGCTGCTTTCAGGATTTTCTCTTTGTCACTAAGACTTGTAAATTTTACTATTAGGTGATGGGGTGTGGACCTATTCTTGTTGATTTTGAAGGGGGGGGTTCTCTGCACCTCCTGGATTTTGTTGCTTGTTCCCTGTGCCATATTAAGGAAATTCTCTCCAATAATTCTCTCCAATATACCTTCTGCTCCTCTCTCTCTTTCTTCTTCTTCTGGAATCCCAATTATCCTAATGTTGTTTCATCTTATGGTGTCACTTATCTCTTGAATTCTCCCCTCGTGGTCCAGCAGCTGTTTGTCCCTCTTTTGCTCAGCTTCTTTATTCTCTGTCATTTGGTCTTCTATATCACTAATTCTTTCTTCTGTCTCATTTATCCTAGCAGTGAGAGCCTCCATTTTTTATTGCAACTCATTAATAGCTTTTTTTATTTCAACTTAGTTAGATTTTAGTTCTTTTATTTCTCCAGAAAGGGCTTTTATATCTCCAGAGAGGGTTTCTCTAATATCTTCCATGCCTTTTTTGAGCCCAGCTAGAACTTTCAGAATTGTCATTCTGAACTCTAGATCTGACATATTACCAATGTCTGTATTGATTAGGTCCCTAGCTTTCGGTACTGCCTCTTGTTCTTTTTTTTGTGGTGAATTTTTCTGCCTTGTCATTTTGTCCAGATAAGAGTATATGAAGGAGCAAGTAAAATACTAAAAGGGTGGCAAAGACCCCAGAAAAATGTGCTTTAACCAAATCAGAAGAGGCCCCAAATCGTGGGGGGGGGGAGAAAGGGGATAAAGAGAGGTTCAGAAAAAAAAAAGAAAAAATTAAAAAAAGAAAACAAATAAAGAAAAAATATAAAAAGTAATAAATATATATATATTAGACAAACTAGTTAAAAAACGTTAAAAAAGGGCAAAAGTTTAAAAAAATTTAGCAGAAGAAGAAAAAAAATGAAAAAAAATATTAAATTAACCGCAAGACTAATGAATCATGGGGAGAAAGCCATGAGTTCCGTGTTTTGCTTTCTCATCCTCTGGAATTCAGCTGCTGTCCTTGGTATTGAACCTGCTTTCCTTGGTAGATGAACTTCGTCCTGGCTGGATTTTTTGTTGATCTTCTGGGGGAGGGGCCTGTTGTATTGACTCTCAAGTGTCTTTGCTGGAGGCGGAATTGCACCGCCCTTACCTGGGCCAGACTAAGTAATCCGCTTGGGTTCGCTTTTGGGAGCTTCTGTTCCCTGAATGCTTTCCGTAGAGTTCCGGAGGACTGGAATGAAAATGGTGGCCTCCCAGTCTCTGGTCTGGAGGAGCCAAGAGCCCAGGGCCCCACTCCTCAGTGCGCCCCCAGAGAGCAGCGCCCAATCACTCCCGTATCCCTGGCCTCCGGCCGTGCTCCGAGCTCACCCAGCCTGCGACCGGTTCAAGGTAACCCCGAGCTGAGAGCTCAGTCCTCATCTCTGTCTTTGTAGCCAGCTTCCCCATTCTAATACCTGCGAGCTCTGGGACTCTCCGACACCCCCGATCCTTCTGTGACCCTGCGGGACCTGGGGCCACGCTGACCCCGTGTGGGCTTCATCCCGGTTTAGTCTCTGGAGCAATGTCCCTCAGTGGAACAGACTTTTAAAAGTCCTGATTTTGTGCTCCGTTGCTCCGCCGCTTGCCGGGAGCCGGTCCCTCCCCCTGCAGTCTACCTTCCCGTCGTTTTGGATTCACTTCTCCACCAGTCCTACCTTTCAGAAAGTGGTTGATTTTCTGTTTCTAGAATTGCTGTTCTTCTTCTCTTCGATCGCCCATTGGATTTGTAGGTGTTTGTAATGTTTAGATAAGCTATGTAGCTGATCTCCTGCTACCTGATGTAGTCTCAGCCTGCTACTTCTCCATCTTTCAGTTTTGGAGATTTTTTAAAAAAATATTTTATTTATTCATTCGAGAGAGAGTGAGCACATAAGTTTACAGATAAGGTAACTGAGGCTTAGTGAGAAATAACTGGTCAGTTTCTGCAGCTAAAAACTGGTAAGAGTTGGACTGGAAGTCAAGTCTTTGGCTTTGAAGTTTCCATCACTCACTACACTATATTCCTTTCATCCCTACCTCATAAGGCTATGATAACTATCAATTGTGATCATAAGCGTGAAAATGGTTAGGAAGTCCATAAACGTTAATTTCCCTTCACTTCCTTCCCTGACAACCTTGCCAGCCTCTTTTTGTTTCAGTCACTAAGGGTTTACAAAGAGGTTTAACAAGACTTTTCATTCTGTTGATCTTAAGAAAAGGGCAGATGATGTGCTAATTTATTAAAGATTTTATTTATTTATTTATTTGACAGACAGAGATCACAAGTAGGCAGAGAGGCAGGCATAGAGAGAGAGATAGGGGGAAGCAGGCTCCCCACTGAGCAGGGAGCCTGATGTGGGACTCTACCCCCGGATCCTGGGATCCTGACCTAAGCCAAAGGCAGATACCCAACCGACTGAGACACCCAGATGCCCCCAGGTCTTTTCTTTTGGAACTAAAATTTTTATTTTGCCCTAGGTTCCTATGCAACTGTAAGAAAGAGCACACAGAGAGAAGAAGTACACTTTATCCAAGTTTTCCCAGTGGTGGCATCTTGCAAAACTATAGCCCACAGTCACAGCCAGGGTGTGGACATCAGTATGGCCAAGGTACAGAATGTCTCCATCACCGCACGGATCCCTCCCGCTGCATTTTTACAGTCACACCCGCTCCCCTCCCACCTCACCCCTCCTCCTCAACCCTGGCGACCACTAATCTGTTCTCCATTCTTCTAATTCTGTCATTTCAAGAAAGTTATGTGAGCAAAATCAGACCACGTAACCTTTGGCTTTTCTCACTCACGCAAGTTCTCTGGGAGTTCCTCTGGGCTGTTGAATGGGTCAAGACTTGATTCCTTTTTGCTGCCGAGTGGTTTTCTGTGGTGTGGACATAGCACACTGTTTGCTGAACCTGCGGGAGGACATCTGGGCCCATTCTGGCTTTTGGCGATTATGAATAAAGCTGCTGCAAACATTTGCGGACAGGTGTTTGTGTGGACATAAGTTTTCATTCCTCTGGGATGTGTGCCCAGGAGTAGAACTGCTGGATCATATGGGACTAAAGCCATCAGCTTCAGTCATCCCAATGGTCCTGGCTGCCTGAGGTATGAGGTGCTGAGAGGGATGCATAGAGAGGCGGGTGGGAGGCCCCCACACATGGCCTGGACCTTACCTCCTCAACTGGATCATGCTGAGGCCTCCAGCGGCTTGGGGAGGCCCCCACCAGCAGCCCGGGCCAGGGGCTCCTGAGGGAGTCCGCCATACTCCCGGCAGCCTGCAGGTGGCGCCTGACACCAGGGAATTCACACGGAGGCCTTCCAGGTGGCCTCTTGGCTGAGGCCCTGGCTGGTTGGTTCCAAAAGTGTGACTTTAGCCTCTTCAACCAGTCCTTTCTTCAAGCCCTCAGGGCCCCGTGGTGAGACGGAGCCCTACCTCAAAATGCAGAGATCACACCGGATGTGGCTGCTCGGACAGCGGCCGTTTCTCCCAAAGCATTCTCCAGTAACTAGGGCAGGAAAAGGCTGCTTTTTGATGTGGCGTTTATGACATTTGTGTGTGAGAAAAACTCTGGTTCACCGAAATTGAGCTCACGGAGCACCAGGAGCTACGGGGGGCAGCGGCCACTCATTCTGTTCACCAGGTAACCCTGGGTGCCAGGCACGGTTCTAGGCACCATGGCTACGCAATGGACAGACACTGTCCTTCTCCCAGGGAACTTTCTGGTGGAATTATTTTGGGGGCTCTTTCCCTTCTCAGTGAACAATGATTAGCTCAGACCTGCTGACTGGGGTGACATTGCAGACTTTGGGGTCAGGCTTCTGAACGACAGTGTGGTCTGGGGGTTCTCAACTGGGCCTACAGCGCAGAATCACCTGGGGTGGGGGTGGGGGAGGCTTTGGTTAAAAATGCAGTTTCTTGGCCCTTTTCTAAGAGCTACTGACAATGACTCTCGAGGACTTCTGTCTGTCTGTCCTTCTGCCCTTGAGTAAACCAAGGCCTGTCTCATTTGGTCAGCGCCTCTGCTCTTTTTCGTCCTTCAGATCTAATGCCCTTCCCATGGCTGGCTCTTCCTTTCACTCAGAGAAGCTGCTCTGCTCACACTCTTTAAAATCACAGCCACACTCTGGTCTTTCCCTGTCACATCTGTATGGCATGTAAACTTCTTGTCTGTCCCATCCAGTAGATCATAAGCTCTCTGGGGCACCCGGGTGGCTCAGTCAGTTAAGTGTCTCAGGTCATTATCCCGGAGGTCCTGGGATGGAGCCCGGTGTCAGGCTCCCTGCTCAGCGGGAAGCCTGCTTCTCCCTCTGCCCGTCCCCTGCTTGTGCTCCCTCCCTCACGCTCTCTCTCTCAAATAAATAAAATCTTTTTAAAAAAAGACTATAACCTTCCCATGGACAGGGACTCTGTCTTGCTCACTGTTGGATCTCTAGTGCCTATGACAGTGCCTGGCACATAGTAGGTGTTCCCTGAATGTTAGCTAACAATCCAGTGAGTTACTAGAAGCGACCCTGAGACTTTACCTCTTCAATAAGTGCCCGGGTGATTCTGGTTCCCCGCTGAAGTCTGACGAGAACCAGAGGTAGACAGGGAGGAGACTGGACCGAAACACGGATGTGCTCCAAACATTCCCCCCTTTAAAATGTTCCCTGCTGTCTTCTGATTTGTCTCATTTGCCCTCTTAGGGGTTAGCCAGGACAAAACTGCTTGTTATCAGAAGATGCTGGCCCAGACAGTTTGCCTCCATCAAGGCTCAGGTCTCGCCATTGCAATATTTTTATATCTCAGTCTCAGAGTTGATGATGGCAAACTTATGCCTTTGCAATCCGGTCCTGACTCACACTTGTAACAAAACCCAGCAGGATCTCCTTGTTTGCACCGCAGTTAGCAACAGGGATTTGGGCATTGGAGTGAAGTCAGTCTAGAAGAATTGCTTTGAAATTCATCGCAGTGACCCGCGCGGCATACAGCTCTCACATGCCTAAGGTGAAGTGCGTTTGACTGCATCTCTTGCCCAGCTCTATGCCCACCCCCATGACCCCCCACATTTGTGGCTGGATCCAGATTGCCCAGAGGAGCGAGTTGCTTTGCTGGTGCATGGGTTCCTGGGTCTGCCCGACCAGTGGGTCTATGCCGTCTGGCCTCAGGCTGGGATAGAGAGGTGGGGATATTAAAGGGGATCCAGAGGCATTGGTCTGCGTGGAGAGAAGTAAGTCAGTGGCAGAGCAGAGCCTTGAGACCGCTGCTCAGCTCCTGCAGTGGTCAGATGGCGGGGGCACCGAGCACGCCTCTGTTAAGTATGGGCCCGAGTCTGTATGCCACCATTTCCCATTTGTGGTTTTTCACAAGCACGCCTTACATTGAAGACAGCCAGACCCTGCCCTGAAACCTTGGGTCCCGGGCAGGACAAGGCCCCCAGGAGAACAATGAGGCCAGTGTCACCAGAAGGGCTATTGTTGGAGAGAGGCGAATAGGCTCTTTGGACTCTGGGCCACATGTGATTTGTCATCTGTTGACCTCTGCTCACCAGACCCCCAAAGCCTGTGGCTCTTTGCAGATGTGGCCTCCAGGGTCCCAGAGGAGTGTGGCAGGGACCAATGGCAGTAGGGTCTGTTTTGTCACGTAGCTAGACTCACCCTGAGCTGGCTGGCTACTCCTTCCTTGTGGTTTTTGTTGCATCCACTAAAGAAGGGTTTGTTTTTGTTTTTTAAAAATTCATCCAAAGGGGGCGCCTGGGTGGCTCATTGGTTTGGGGCCTCTGCCTTCGGCTCAGGTCATGATCCCAGGGTCCTGGGATCGAGCCCCGCGTCGGGCTCTCTGCTCGGCAGGGAGCCTGCTTCCTCCTCTCTCTCTCTCTGCCTGCCTCTCTGCCTGCTTGTGATCTCTGTCTGTCAAATAAATAAATAAATAAAATCTTAAAAAAAAAAAAATTCATCCAAGGGCGGGGCGCCCAGGTGGCTCAGTCGGTTGGGTGTCTGACTCTTGATTTTGGTTCAGGTTTTGATCTCAGGGTTGTGGGATTGAGGCCCACGTCAGGCTCACTGAGCATAAAGAGTCTGCTTCTCCCTCTCCTTCTGCACCTCCCCCAGCTCATGTACTCACTCATGCATGTGCTCGCTCGCTCTCCCTCTCTCTCTCAAATGAATGAATAAATAAAATCTTAAGAAATGCATCCAAGAGATACTCAAGACTCTATTTAGGGAAAATCCAGTGCTCCATGGTGCTTATTTCCCAGGACTTGTGGAGGTTTCTCATGGCCTTGTTTGTCGAAATGTCACCCTTACTAAGTACCATGCACTGGAAATCAGACTCAGAAGCAAGGTGTATGTTTAAGAGCCAATGACAGGGCTTTCCTGCCAGTGGTGAAGACCAGGTAGACTGTAGAGAGCATCCTTAGAGGGTCGCATTGCTTAGTAACGCCTTGATGCCCTTCTGGATTGAGAAACGATTTAAGGACACAATCAAAGTTATTTAAAACAAAACGAGTTAAAGCAAGAGAATTGAGAAAGAGTAGTTTTCAGGAGAGGGACCATCTCTTCACTTGTGGCTCATGTAGGACTTCCATCTGGAGAATTCGAGGGAGGAAACAAGAGTTTGGGTCGCCATATTGGTAGGGTCAGCAAATCAATAGCCGGCCCCAGGTGAGGACTGAAGGGGGCGGGTCATCTTCTGGTTATTTCCCTTCCAGTCTAGTACACATCCAGATGGAGTTGGGGGAAAATGTATTTCAAGGGGGGCAATCGCTCTGCCATATCCAAGGAATGACTCTGCTGGTGTTGCAGCCATCCAAAGAAAGCACTGTTAATGAGAATTACTACCATTTGCCAAGGGCTTGTTCTGTGCCCAGACCCCGTTCCAAGGGCTTTACCTAGATAAACTCAGTGAAGCCTCATGTCTGCCCCCTGAGGTAGGGACCACTGTCATCTCTATTTTACGAGGAAGTTTCAGAGGGAGAGGGACACATGCTGTAAAAAGGGAAGGTGCGGTTAAGCCAACTCTGTGGGTTGCTGGGGGGGTTAGTCACTTCCTGAGCAGGAGCTGCAGTATCCTGGAGGTGCACACGAGAAGGCCTCTTTAGGCTTCACCCCACGAAGGGGAATGAGGGGACTCTGCAGATATTTGCTACCAAGCACTGACGTCACTCCTTACCCTCCACCCCCATAGCCTCCTCTCTAGAACACCTGTGGGTGCTTATTCTAGTGTCTGTCTTTTTTTTTTTAAAGATTTTATTTATTTATTTGACAGACAGATCACAAGTAGGCAGAGAGGCAGGCAGAGAGAGAGAGGGGGAAGCAGGCTCCCTGCCGAGCAGAGAGCCCGATGCGGGGCTCGATCCCAGAACCCTGGGATCATGACCTGAGCCGAAGGCAGAGGCTTTAACCCACTGAGCCACCCCTGGTGTCTGTCTTATTAACAAAACTCATCACTGGTGGCTAGCTTTAAGAACTGTTTCTTTTAAAATCCATTCTGGAAACTTCTTTCTTATTCCAGGCTTTCCACAGCAGGGAAGTAGGCCTGTTAGGGGATGTCTGCTACATTTTTTGGCCTCTTGAGAGAGGGTATTGGATACTCTTGGGGGAAGTTTCTCTTTGTAAAGTGCTCTGAACATTGATGGTAAGTGATAATTATCATTACTAGGCTCATTATCAGCACAGTAATGCCCATTATTAGAGGCGATTTGGCCTCTTGTCTGTGGTCCTTCATATTTAGCAACTAGTCTTGATGCTTTAGCGAGGCCTGCTTGGAGGGTTCCTGTCACCTTAGGGAGACCAAGAGGTTCTGATTGTTGCTGTGACTTTAAGGAACAGCAAGCAGTCAGGAGAACAGGTGATTCTCTCTGGGCCTTTAGTGTGTCCACTGGCAGACTTACACAAGTCCAGAACAGGGGGTTAATTAAAACAGAACAGAATAGAACAAAAAAAACAGCTTTATGGGCACCTGGGTAGCTCCAATGGTTAAGCATCTGCCTTTGGCTCAGGTTATGACCCCGATCAGGGTCCTGGGATGGAGGCCAACACTAGGCTCCCTGCTCAGTGGGGAGTCTGCTTCTCCCTCTTCCTCTGCTCCTCCCTTCTGTTCGTCTCTCTCTCTCTCTCCCTCTCTCTCTCAAATAAAAAAAAATCTTAAAGAAAACCCCCAGCTTGAGATATAATTCGCATAACACGTAATTCAGCCTAATTGTTGATAGTTTTTCATTATGCACAATTTTAAGCATATACAAAAGTAGAGAGGACAGTAGACTGAATCCCTCTGTACCCAACTCTCAGCTTCAACAACGAAGAACTTGTGGCCCATTGTGTGTCTGTCCTGCGTCTCCCCAGGTCCCTCACCCCCACATGAATGGCAATATTTTGAAACAAATTGCAGACAACTTATCATCTTCCCTAACACACTCTAGTGTGTATCTCTACACTTGATCTTAGCCCAAAAGGCCAAGAAGCCATTAGTGTGTATCTCTAACAGACAGGATTAGGAGAAAACAACAACAACAACAACAACAACACAACCATAGGCCATAGTCTGTGTCCAGATTTCTAGAGCAGACGTTTCTGGGATGCGGGGTTCTTGGGTTGAGCGGGCGGGCAGTTCATAAAGGAGCTTTAGATGATCTGTGTATCCTCTGAAAATATGCAAAGGGGTGTGTGTGTGTGTGTGTGTGTGTGTGTGTGTGTGTGTGTGTGTGAGTATTTTGTAAGGGGGCCACCAAGGGAGTGCAGGCCTCTGTGTATATGTTTCCTGGTCGGGGGAGGAAGGGGAAGAGCCAGAGTTTTCAACAAGTTCTCTGAGCGGTATCTGATCCCCGTAAAAGGCCTGAAATCTGTGGTCCAGGCGAAGGGTCCTACTGAAAGAGCCCTGGTGTTTAGGGACCAGGACTGAGCAGCGGATGCCCAGGGAAGACTGCTAAGAGCATGGGAGGCTGACGTGGAGCGTTTAGCATTCTCACCTGTACCCTGGGCCCAACTCAGGAGGCAGTAGGGTGTCAACCAGGGCCGAAAATTTCCCTGTGCCTCAGAACACAGCACACCCTATCCCTCCACACACCCGGTGTGTGATGTTGAACACTGGGCAACCTTCTCCTGTATCTAAGCTCCTGCTTTGAGAACCTTCTCCCATATCTAAGCTCCTGCTTTGAGAACTGCAGGCACAGCAGCTAAGAGCATGGGTCTCCGAGTCTCAGAGCCTGGCGTCTGGATCTTGGCTCTGCTTCTTATTAGCTGTGTGGCCTTGGGCAAGTCACTCAACTTCTCTGTGAAGTGGGCCTTCTTATACATAGCTGCTCTGCCCTGGGGTTGTTGTAAGAAAGAGCATAGATAATACTTGTAAAGCACACACATATTGCCTTGCATGAAGACTGGAGCCCAGGGGGACGGCCCTGGGAAGACCTTGGAAGGGCTCTGTTTTCTCTCCCTCAGGATTGTAAGGGTTTATTGTCTTTCTCATAAAACTGAAGAGATTTTTAAAAGTATCAGAAAGCTTATCTGATTTGTGGGTCCTCTTGGCTCCCGGCTCCTGCTGACAGGAATGACACGCAGAAAACTGATGGGCTCAGGTCCTGTCGTGAAGCTCCACGGGCCAGAGAGAAACTGGGATGTTTCTTTCCCTGGATGCCTTCCAGACACTGGTGGTCTTGTTATCTCAGTTGTTGGGAACAGGGCGCCTCGGTCAGAAAACTTCCGATAGCAAAGCCTGTCCCATTTGGCAAGCATGTTTCCTTAGCCGCTGTGAAGACTCCATGAGAGAATGTGGCCGAATCTCCCTCGTGAGGAAAAGGACTCAGAGCGCACGTGCAGCTCTCTGGGGAGTGGGGACAGTGCCACTAGCTAACATCCCCCTCCATGCCCCAGGGCTCACCATCACCCGCCGACCTTCTCTAGCTTCAAAACTGTGGTGGTCTTTGGGGGAATCCAGGACTGGAAGGCACCCGTGCTAGGTCTAGATTTCTTTATAGGAGGGACAGGCCGTGTTGAGACTTCAGACTCCCTGAGGACAAGGTCCTCTCTAGCTAGGCCCCACCAGAAAACTGTAGCATCCATCCAGGGCCCCCTGACTTTAACCTAGGATGATCTGCCCATGAACCCTGAGGCCTATGTTTACAGCTTCCCTAACCCAGCCCTTTCCAAGGTGGTTGGACGTTCTCACTTTGCTGCCACACCTGCTTTTCAGTCCTACCTCCATCCCAGGGTTTACCTGGTGTCTGACTTTTCAGGTCTTACCTCTTGCTGCTGGCTTTGCACTAGCCCTTGGAAATTAACAACCGAACGTTGCCTTGTCCCTGTCCCCTACCCCATAGACCCTCTGGTCTCCCAGGAGACAGCATGTACTTTTGGGGGGACTTCAGGTAATCGTCCCACCCCAGGGGCTCCTGCTCAGCAGAGCTTACCTGGTCACTTCTGCCCCCAGAGGAGTGAGAGGACAAGCTGTAGATGGAAATGAGTACTCACGGGCTCCAGAGGGCACTTGCTGTGCAGGTCACTACAAATGTATGACCAGCGAAATAAGGGAGTGAGCGACTCTTCCTTCTTCTAGCCTGTGGGCCTACCTGTCCAACTGTGCTCAAAGATCCAGGGACAGGACAGTGGTCTTTTGGCTACGGAGGGAACATTGAGGCCTGACTGGGGCTGGTCTTGTGTCTGTTCTCTGATGCTTGACAAGCATGGAGGCCACTTTTCTTCCCAGAGGCCTTTGTCTGCAGGGTCATGGAGCTTGTGGGGACATAGGCCCTGAGGTGTTTCTGGCTGTCTTTGCAGAGGGAAGACTTGACTGGTCAGAATCTTGGGGGAGGGGCCCTGTGGGAATTTCTGGGAAACTGAGGCTCAAGCAGAAAGCATATTTTGTTATCCTCTTCATTGGAAGAGTTACCAAAGGGTCTGAGGCCACCTTCCTGCCTTCAGGAGCTCAACCTATGACTGTCATAGGCCTTCGGGTGGTGAGTAAGCTTCCTGATTGTCTGGGATCACCGCTGAGGCTGGGGATACATACCAACAGATGTAAGATATGGACCCCAGTAGATGTCCAGGTAATCATGTGTTTGTGTGCATTTGTGTGTGTATGTGTGTGTGCTTTGGAATGTTATTTTTTTCCTCCCAAAAGGGGAGTTAAGAAAAATGTTTGAGAGGGTCCAAGTCATTGAATCTTTATTTTCCTAGGAAATAGAGTCTTCTGGCCTAAAACTGTTTTGGTCAGGGATGACCTTGGCTCTGGGAAAATCAGTCAGAAAGCAGACTTTGGGGAGTACGGCTTAAGCTACCTCTTCCTGGGCCCCTTCAGATAGACTAACTTCAAATTGGATTTCTTTGCTCATTTGAGTTTTCTCATGGGAAAGCAGCCCAGAAGCTACTGATTGAAGAAAACGTTATAGGGCACCCCTGTACTTGATGTTAAGGAAGACACAGAAAGCTAAGGAGCAAGGTTCTGCCATCTAGTACTTTCTGGTAAACCTGTTGAGGAGACACAACACAAATGTAACATAGGGCAGCCCAGATTCCTCTACCAATACCCTCTACACCCTTATTCTGATTTCACGGATTAAAGGGGGGGGGCAGGGACCTATTTAATCACACTCCCCAGGATACTTGCTGTCTATGAACTCTCTGGGAAGCCAACTAAACTAAGCCAACAAGCTTGTCCGTGATGGGTACTGGACTTGTGTAGGCAAATAGTCTTCCAGAAGTTCAGAGGCGGAGAACTCCTTTGCTTGGCTGGGGTGAGACTGCTCCCCGCCCCCCCCCCCCATGGATAAGTTCCAAACTAGGCCTCCAGGGATGAAGGAAGGATTTGGAGAGAGTGCAGGAATACTACGCCAAGGACTCAAGGCCGTGTGATTGTGTCTCTAGTTCTGTCTGTGCTTCTTATCTGGGTTGTGGAACGGAGAAGTTGAATTGAGGATAAGGAGTCACACCGAGTCCCAGCCAAGGCCTGAGCTCAAATATCCTGGTATTTCTTAGATCTTATGCCTGCCCAAGTCCAGGATCCCTCATTGGGCACTGACCTATTGTTATTGCAGATAGAGACTTAGTGAGGTCATTAATTCATTCCACAAACCTTTATGGAATGCTTCCTTTGGGCTAGGTCTTGTGTTGTATGCTAAAGATACAGTGATGAGTGAGATACTGTTCCTGTCCTGAGAGGCCTCAGTTTGAGCAGACAGTGTCCATGCGATGGGTGTGTTCAAGGCTTTCTATGAAACATTAGTATGCACAAGAGAGGCTATGGTTGCAGGGAGGGGACAGGGAAGACCTCCCAGGGGAGGTAGGTTAGACTCACCAGACTGGGGGAGGAAGAGGAGAGCACTTTCTAGCCAGTGGTGGAAGAGAAGTGTATAGCAGTAATGCATTAGGGCAGTTCAGAGCCCTATAATCTGTCCCTTGAGGCCACCAGGGGAAGAAGGAATGATGGGTACCACTGAGCTGGGGTCATTGCTTGTGTCTTATCAAATGTTTACACTTCACCCCAGGGCCCTGGAGAGACAGGGAGGGGCTTTGAAAGCAGGAATAGACTTGGGCATTTTGGAGTTTCATAATGTTCCCTCTGGTGGTTTTGTAGATGGTGGGGATGGATTGGGTTGAATGATAATGTCCTGCTTAGGAAGGCTGTTTGATTGTAATTGGTACTGCTTTTCTTTCGGTAGGTCTTCTAGTTGTTTTTTTTTTTTTTCATCTTCAGTATGTAACAGCCTGATTCGTCAGCTAGTCGATCAATAGCTAAGATTGCATACCAGTTTTAAAGGCCCCTATGCTATGTGTTGAAGATGGGGTTTGAGACCAAAGAATAGAAAGCACCTTTCCTGTACCCAAGGACCTACCTAGCCAAAGACACCCAGGAGATGAATGAGATTACGCTCTCTGGAGCTAGGACTGGGTGGCATTCATAATAAGGCAAGGCTTCCGGGAGGAGAGGCGTATTGGCTCTTTCCCCATCTAGAAGGAAGGGACAGACAGATGGGAAGAAGCATGCTAGATTGCTATCAGGACAACTCAGAAGTCATTGGAGGATGAAGGGACCATAGAAAACATCTGGTTACTAGATTCTGGCCCAAACTTCTCATTACCAAGAGGAAGAAACATAGCAAGAGAAGAATGGGACCCTTCATGGGTTAGGGTTCATAACATGCCAGCCAGGGTTCTCTCTCTGGGGCAGGAGAGGTGGGATACCAGCATGAACAAAGTCACAGAGGTGCTAAGAGGTCTCGTGCAGGGAAGAATCAGACCAGGAGGAGCCACAAAACCAATTGTTTGGAACCCACGTCAGCAGAGTCTAGGAAGTTTTGTTTGATTTCCACCGACTCCATGGGCTCCCCTCAACTGTGGTGATGGTGTGCGGCTGGCTCTTGTCACATGCCTCCACAGCCCAGGCTGACAGTGAACAGATCATTGCCCTGCTTATACTGAAGCCATACTGTCCGTGAAACATGCTTCTAGCTTCTATTTACCCAGCACAGAATATTTCTGATAAGGAACTGAAGCTTTAATTCTAACAACCACTTACATATTTTCAAACAAAGGAACGATAGAGTCCTTATTTATAACCCTCTGGCTGCCCTGGTGTTTGGTCAGGAAATACTAGTTTTTTACATGGTATCAAAAATTAATCGACTTCCCATCTCCTCCCACAGAAATGTTGCTCCACAGACATCAAGAAGTGGGGGGTTACAATCCCAATGGGCTTGGCTTCCAGACTACCTTGTCATGCTGTCCTCATAAATCAGAAGTCAACCCTTTTGAATGGGTCTGTATTTATCTTTGCAGATGAGCAGGGTGCCAAGTTATAGAGGAAAAATCTTCTCTTTCTCCGACTCCCATTTGGAATCTGCCAGCAGGTTCCACCTGCCTTCAGTCAGTCAGGGCTTAGGGGCTGTGTGGAGACCAGAGGATGTATAGTCCTTGACTCCAGAGTGGGTATGCTTTACTTTTTCCTTCCATCCATCCTTGGCTTTTATCTCTCAGCCCTAAGTGGGCAGCTCAAAGGAACTGCCGTCTTCTTGCTGTGGCTTACACTGACTCTGGATCCTGCTTTCTACTTACTGGGCTAAGGTGTTGCCCCACAGAGGATGGACACCAGCAGAATGCACCCCTGATGTATGGGGAGGTGATACCCGAGGGCCATAGGATGGGGTGGAGCAAGTAGAGATACAGAGGGAGGGAAGTGGATTTCATCTCCAGGAACCCATCCTACCTAATCAGAATATAGTCATTTGAAGGGAGAGAGTTTCAAGGAGTTTTAAGACCCAGGGAAACATCCCACTGCTTTTATTTGGGATTCTTTTCTTTTTTTTTTAATTTTTAAATTTTCTTCTTTTTTCTTTTTTTTTGTTAAATTAACATATAATGTATTATTTGCTTCAGGGGTACAGGTCTGTGAATCATCAGTCTCACACAATTCACAGCACTCACCATAGCACATACCCTCCCCACTGTCCATAACCCAGCCACCTTATCCCTCCCCTCTCACCCCCCAGCAACCCTCAGTTTGTTTTGTAAGATTAAGAATCTGTTATGGTTTTTCTCCCTCTCCGGTCTCATCTTGTTCCATTCTTCCCCTCCCTACCCTTCAGGAACCAACACCCTGCCTCTCAAATTTCTCATATCAGAGATGTCATATGACAATTGTCTTTCTCTGATTGAGTTATTTTGCTTAGCATAATACCCTTAGTTCCATCCACATTGTTGCAAATGGCAGGATTTCATTTCTTTTGATGGCTGCATAGTATTTCATTATATATATACACCACTTCTTCTTTATCCATTCATCTGCCAATGGATATCTAGGCTCTTTCTATATTGTGACTTTGTGGACATTGCTGCTATAAACATTCGGGTGCATGTGCCCCTTCAGATTATGACATTTGTATCTTTAGGGTAAATACCCGGTAGTGCAATTGCTGGGTCATAGGGGAGCTCTATTTTCAACTTTTTGAGGAACTTCCATACTGTTTTCCAGAAAAGCTGCACCAGCTTGCATTCCCACCAACAATGTAGGAGGATTCCCCTTTCTCCACATCCTCACCAACATCTGTTGTTTCCTGACTTGTTAATTTTAGCCATTCTGACTGGTGTGAGGTGGTATCTCACTGTGATTTTGATTGGTATTTCCCTGATGCCAAGTGATGTTGAGCACTTTTTCATGTGTCTGTTGGCCATTTGGATGTCTTCTTCACAGAATGTCTGTTCATGTCTTCTGCCCATTTCTTGATTGGATTCTTTGTTCTTTGGGTGTTGAGTTTGATCAGTTCTTTATAGATTTTGGATACTAGCCCTTTATTTGATACATCATTTGCAAATATCTTCTCCCATTCTGTCGGTTGTCTTTTAGTTTTGTTGACTGTTGCCTTTGCTGTGCAAAAGCTTTGATCTTGATGAAGTCCCAATAGTTCATTTTTCCCCTTGCTTCCCTTGCCTTTGGCAATGTTTCTAGGAAGAAGTTACTGCGGCTGAGGTTGAAGAGGTTGCTGCCTGTGTTCTCCTCAAGGGTTTTGATGGATTCCTGTCTCACATTGAGGTCTTTCATCCATTTTGAGTCTATTTTTGTGTGTGGTGTAAGGAAATGTTCCAGTTTCATTCTTCTGCATGTGGCTGTCCCATTTTCTCAACACCATTTGTTGAAGAGACTGTCTTTTTTCTGTTGGACATTCTTTCCTGCTTTGTTGAAGATTAGTTGACCATAGAGTTGAGGTTCTATTTCTGGGCTCTCTGTTCTGTTCTATTGATCTATGTGTCTGTTTTTGTGCCAATACCATGCTGTCTTGATGACAGCTTTGTAATAAATCTTGAAGTCTGGAATTGTGATGCCACTAACTTTGGCTTTCCTTTTCAACATTCCTCTGGCTATTTGGGGTCTTTTCTTGTTCCATATAAATTTTAGGATTATTTGTTCCATTTCTTTGAAAAAAAATGGATGGTATTTTGATAGGGATTGCATTAAATGTATAGATTGCTTTAGGTAACATAGACATTTTCACAATATTTGTTCTTCCAATCCATGAACATGGAACATTTTCCATTTCTTTGTGTCTTCCTCAATTTCTTTCATGAGTACTTTATAGTTTTCTGAGTACAGATTCTTTGCCTCTTTGGTTAGGTTTATTCCTAGGTATCTTATGGTTTTGGGTGCAATTGTAAATGGGATTGACTCCTTAATTTCTCTTTCTTCTATCTTGCTGTTAGCGTATATAAATGCAACTGATTTCTGTGCATTGATTTTATATCCTGCCATTTTACTGAATTCATGTATGAGTTCTAACAGTTTTGGAGTGGAGCCTTTTGGGTTTTCCACAGAAAGTACCATATCATCTGCAAAGAGTGAGAGCTGACTTCTTCTTTGCTGATTTAGATGCCTTTTATTTCTTTTTGTTGTCTGATTGGTGATGCTAGGACTTCTAGTACTATGGTGAATAGCAGTGGTGATAGTGGACAGCCCTGCCGTGTTCCTGACCTTAGGCGAAAAGCTCTCAGTTGGGAGAACAGATGTCATGCCCTTCATGGGGCCTGTCCCTCCAGAACTGGGAGCAACTGCTCTTATTATGCCATCATCATTTCACTTGTGATCATATACTGCTCTTGTTGTCCTCGAGTGTCTCACATGCAAACATCCTATATCCTTCACTCTGATTTAAGCGATGGTTTGCATTGCTGGGCATATTCAGAGAACAGTGAAACTTCAGTGATGTGGATAAGCCACTTCTTGACACACAAGGACCATGAGGATTCAGAGGAAGCTTTTTCAAGGGACAGAGCCCTTGGTGTGGACTGCGGGCTTTGGAGCCCAGCCACAAACACGAAGAACATGAGAAGATATGCCTCTTCTCGTGTGGCCTCCCTTGGCCAGGATCCCATTGTAAGTGTTTGTCCCCTGAGAATACTTCCTTGCATCTGTATAACACTTAGAAAATTAAACATAGTCACCCACACATTATTCCCTCAGATCTACAAGGTGACCCAGCCAGCCAGGAAGGGTGGGGGTTATTGTTACTATTTTACAGATGGGAAAACTGAGACCCAGGAACCTTAAGTGCCTTGCCAAAAGCCCCAGTTGGTGGGCAAGTCAGAAAAAAAAAGATCCTTGAATCTTTTCCTTCATTCTTAAATATATCTTTTGTACATGCATCAAAAGTGCCCATCCCTTCCTCAACCAGCAGGCCAAATGGGCAGGAAAAGCCGGGTGCATTTGCCTCCCCATGACTTGGACCAGAGCCTGACTCGTGGTTCCCACATCAAAGTTTTGCAGGTTATTGTTCACTTTTGAGCTCAGCAGCGTGTGCTTGGCTAGGACCATTGCTCTGAGAGTGGGTTACACTGGCCATTATCAGAATTAAAAAGGATGAAAAAATTTCCCAAGGCTCTTAAAAATACATGTCATTTCCCACAGGCTTAAGGTGCTGTGATGCTGGAGATTTTTTTTAAAAAGATTCTATTCATTTATTTGACACAGAGAGAGACAGCGAGAGAGGGAACACAGCAGGGGGAGTGGGAGAGGAAGAAACAGGCCTCCCACCGAGCAGAGAGCCCAACGCTCCCTAGGATCCTAGGACACTTGGACCACCACCTGATCCAAAGGCAGACGCCCAATGACTGAGCCACCCAGGTGCCCCAATGCTGGAGATTTTTTTTTAAGATTTAATTTATTTATTTGACAGACAGAGATCACAAGTAGGCAGAGAGGTAGGCAGAGAGAGAGGAGGAAGCAGGCTTACTGCTGAGCAGAGGACGTGGGGCTCGATTCCAGCACCCTAGGATCATGACCTGAGCCGAAGACAGAGGCTTTAACCCACTGAACCACCCAGACGCCTTGATGCTGGAGATTTTTAACACAGACCCTAACGGAGCTTGCATTTTTGGGTTGATTTTGTTGGACCCTTATGTGCCTGTCACTGTCCCTCATCACAAAGCAGTTTCCTGTGCATGGGAGAAGAGATATCAGATAAAAGCTGTGTTTGGTGTTGGGGAGTGCAGCGAGTATCTGGGCTTTTGGAGCTCTGCTCAGTCTAATGAGACTAGGCTAGGGATTGGAGGAAGGCACTCAGGAGTGAGCACCCCAAAATCAAGTGAGGTGGGCATGAAGGAGCCCCCAAGACATTTTCCAGCCGGGGCCCTCCATTTAGAGCACCTTTGCAGCAAATCAGTTTTCATTTCCCCATGCAATGCCTCTCCGTGATTTTTCTTCCCACTTATTTAAATTAATTAACTTTGGTAAAGACTTCATTTTTTTAGAGCAGTTTGAGGCTCAATGCAAGATTAAGGGGGAAGGTCCAGAGATTTCCTATACTGTCCCTGCCCCCACACCTACATAGCTTCCCTCACTACTTACATCCCCCACCAAACTGACACATCACTATCACCCGAGTCCATAGTTTACAGTAGGTTTCACTCTATGAGTTTGGACAAATTTATAACAACACGTATCCATCATCATGCTATCATATAGAGGATTTTCATTGTCTTAGAAATTCTCTGTGCTCTGCCTATTTATCCTCCCCCCTCCAACCAAATCCTCACAACCACTCATCTTGTTACTGTCTCCACACTTTTGCCTTTTTCCAGAATGTCCTATAGTATGCACGGTACATTACATGGAGCCTTTTCAGATTGGCTTCTGTCTTCATTTGTCTGGGTTGCCATAACAAAATGTCGTAGCACAAGTGGCTGATCAACCATAGACATTTCTCACAGTCCTGGAGGCTGGAACTCCTCCAAGGTCAGGGTGCCAAGATGGTCAGGTCAATGAAGGCCCTCTTCTGGGTCTGGGTATAGACTGTTGGGTTCTCAGCATGTCATCACATGGTGGAAGACTAGGCTAGCCCTGGGGTCCCTATTTTAAGGGCCCTAAGGCCATTCATGAGGGCTCTTCTCTCATGACCTAATCACCTCTAAAATGCCCCGACCTCCTAAAACCAACATCTTGAGCATTTAGGTGTTCAACATGTGGATTTTAGGGGAATATGAACATTCAGGCCACAGTAGACTTCTTCCATCTAGCAATGTAAATTCCAGGATCTTCCATTCTTTTATATCTTAGTATTTCATTTCATTTTAGTGCTGAATACTATCCCATTGTCTGTATATACCACAGTTTATCTAGTCACTTACTGAACGACATCTTAGTTGCGTCCAAGTTTGGGAAATTATCAATAAAACGGGTGTAAATTTCTGCACGTACTTTTTTTGTGCGGGCATATAATGTAGAACATCTTTCCATATGTTTCTTTGCCATCTGTATGTCTTCTCCAGTGAGTTGTCTGTGAAGGTCTTGGGCCCATTTTAAAATCGGGTTGTTGGTTTCCTTACTGCTGAGTTTTCAGTGTTCTTTGTGTATTGTGGGTAACAGTCCTTCAGCAGATGTGTCTTTTGCAAAAATTTTCTCTCAGTCTGTGGCTCATCTTCTCGTTCTCTTGACATTGTCTTTCAGAGAGCAGAAATGTTTAATTTTAATGAAGTCTGGCGTGTCCACTATTTCTTTCATGGATTGTGCCTTTGGTGCTGTGTTTAAAAAGTCATCACCATACCTAGGTCATACAATGGTCATCTAGGTTCTTTCCTATGCTGTCTTCCCAGAGCTTTACAGTTTTGTGTTTTACATTTAGGTCTATGATTTGTTTTGAGTTAAATTTTGTGAAAAGTGTAAAATCTGTGTCTAGATTTATTTTTTTTCAAGATTTTTCTTTATTTATTTGAGAGAGAGAGAGAGCATGAGCAGGGAGACCAATGCAGGGCTCTATTCCAGGACACCAAGATCATGGCTTGAGCTGAAGGCAGGCGCTTAACCGACTGAGCCACCCAGATGCCCCTAGATGTATTTTTTCATATGTGGCTGTCCAGTGGTTCCTGTACCATTTGTTAAAAAGACTATCTTTGCCCCCATTGTATTGCCTTTGTTCCTTCATCAAAGATCATTTGAGTATATCTATATGAATCTATTTCTGGACTTTCTGTTCTATTCCATTGATCTATGGCTATTCTTTACCAATATCAAACTGTCTGGCTTACTGTAGCTTTATAGTAAGTCTTAAAGTTGGTTAGTGTCAATTCTTTAACTTTGTTCTTCTCTTTCAATATTGTGTTGGCTATTCTGGGTCTTTCGCCTCTCCATATCAACTTTAGAATCACTTTGTAAATAGCCACAAAATAAATAACCTGCATTGACTCTATAGATCAAGGTGGGAAGAACTGACATTTTGACAATATTGAGTCTTCCTATGCATGAACATGGGATATCTCTCCCTTTATTTAGATCTTCTTTGATTTTGTTCATCAGAGTTTTGTAGTTTTCCTCATAGGAAATTTGAAAATCTTGTACATGTTTTGTTAGATTTCTAGGTAAGCATTTCATTTGTGGGGATGCTGATATAAATGGTATTATGTTTTTAATTTCAGAGTACACTTGGTCATTGCTAATATATAGGAAAGTGATTGACATTTGTGGATTAACTTTGTATCTTGCAAACTTGCCATAATTGCTTATTAGTTTTAGTAGCCTTTTTGTTGATTCTTTCAGATTTTCTACATAGACAATCATATTATCTGTGAACAAAGGCAGTTTTCCCCCCTCTTTCCAATCTGTGTACCTTTATTTCTTTTTTTGTCTTTTATTGCATTAGCTATGATTTCCAATAGGATGTTGGAAAAAAAGTGGTGAGTGACATCCTTGCCTTGTTTCTGATCTTAGTGGGAAAGCTTCTAGTTTCTTGTCAAGAATGATGTAAACTGGGGTGCCTGGGTGGCTCAGTGGGTTAAAGCCTCTGCCTTTGGCTCAGGTCATGGTCCCAGGGTCCTGGGATTGAGCCCCACATCGGGCTCTCTGCTCAGCAGGGAGCCTGCTCCCCCCTCCCACCAGCCTTTGTGCCTATTTGTGATCTCTGTCTGTCAAATAAATAAAATCTTTTTTTAAAAAAAAGAATAGTGTAAACAGTAAGTTTTTAAAAACATATTCTTTATCAAGTTAAGGAAGTTCTTTTTATTCTTAGTTTATTGAGAGTTTTTATCAGGAATGGGTGTTAGATTTTGTGACATGCTTTTTCTGTATCTATAGATATACTATGATTTTTTAGCCTGTTTAATTGATTTTTGAATATTGAACCAGTCTTATATACCTGGAATGCCTATCATTTGTGGAATAAATACCATTTGCTTATATGTTGTTGGATTCAATTTGATAAAATTTTGTTGAGGATTTTTGCATCTGTGTTCTTGAGAGATAATGTTCTGTAGTTTTCTTGTAATTTCATCATCTGGTTTTGGTTTTAGGGTAATGCTGGCCTCATGGGACGAATTAAGAAATAGTTCCTCTGTTTTTGTCTTCCAATAGAGATTGTAGAGAATTGGTATAATTTCTTACTTAAATTTTGATAGAATTTGCCAGTGAACCCATCTGGGCCTGTTGTCTTCTGTTTTAGAAGATTATTATGTCAATAAGTAATTTAGTCAATTTCTGTAATAGATGTAGGCCTATTTAAATAGTCTATTTATCATGTGAATTTGACAAATTGTGTCTTTCAAGGAATTGGTCCATTTCATCTAGGTTATCAAATTTGTGGGCTTAGAATTGTCCATAGTATTCCTTTATTACCCTTCTAATGTCCATACCATTGGTAGTGATGTTCCTTCTTTCATTTCTGATACTAGTAATTCGTATCCTTTCTCTTTTATTCTTAGCCTGGCTAGTTTTTGACTCTCAGAGTTGGCCACACTGAGTTTCCATCAGTTCGTTATAGTTCAGGGTTTGTCGGTTTGTTGGTTTTGTTTTGTTTACAACCCAGGCACCAGTTCCTGTGGCAGTTTCTGTCAGTGAATCCTGGCTTTGAGAAGCCATGTCTCCCTGTATTTGTTTGTCTGTCTCTCCAATTTGGGGGACCACAGTTTGCCCTAAGTTCCCCCCCTCTAGATCCAAGAAGAGTTGCTGACTTTTCAGTCTCTTCAAGCTTTTCACTTGTCATTAGGACAGAGTGGTCACTTCCAAGCTCATACATGCAGAACTGGAAACTAGAAGTTCTACTGCATGACTTTTTTTTCTAGCTTTGCTGAGATATAATTGACATATATCACGGTATAAATCCAGGGTGTACAGCATGGTGATTTAATACACACACATATTGTGAAATGGTTACTGCAATACAGTTAGTTAACCCATTCATTGCATCACATAATTCTATTTTTTTGTGGTGAGAACGTGTAAAATCTACTCTTAGCAACTTTCAAGTATAGAATACAGTCTCGTTACCTAGAGTCACCATGGCGTCTGTCCGTCACGTCCCCAGAACTTGCTCATCTGAAGTGCTGAGGAAGCAGGACAGAGACTCTGATGGTGAGTATGAGAGAGAGGCACTACGTAGAACAAAAGCAAATGTAAGAGTGAAACATGATTTGTTTGTTTCATTTCTGTTTTTGTACATAAATAACCCCAATATATACACATGCACACATATGTATGTACCCATACAACTTTTCTCTTCCCTGGAAGGAACCCAAGGCATTGGGAGAGGAAGGATAGAGAGGGGGCTTTCATGTTTCATTATTTTATACCTTTGTGTGCCATTAGAATTTTTTAACCATTTGTTTTCTTTCTTATTTGGGGAGTTATTAGAGGCCAGCTGCCCTGGCTATATGCCTTTCCTTCTCCCACTGACCGGTCATTCAACTCAGGATGCCAAAGGCCTGGGAGGAAGGACTGGGAACTCCTTCTCCAGGATGTTAAGTAATGGAGGGGATAAAATGACAGCAGGAGGCTGTTTGGGTAGGACCATATGAGTCACTGATTCCAGACCCTAGGGGTCGCTTCCCTCTCAGCTGCCTGGCCGAGGAAGCCAGAACTGTTCAGTGCCTGACTAGGAGGTAAAAACCCATTTACTAGGCCAGGCAAGTCTCCCTTCTCCAGCAGGGGTGGCATTCGTGGCTGGGCCTTTGCTCCCTGGGCTGATGGTTGGATAGAGGGGGATGTGCAGGCTTTGGGCAGTGCTGCTTGTAGGGGAAGTGATGCTTGGTGGAGTCTCTGACCACGGAGGAGGCAGCTGTCCCCACAGTGGCCTCACACCTCTAGGCTCTGGACTAAGTGAGGTGTGAAGGGTAAATGCATGTGCTTTCTCTTTCCTGGTGATTTGCAGGTCGGAGATTACTAGTTTGGCCACGGCTAGAGGTGAGGGAAAAGAACGTTGGTTCCTCCGTTCCAGCCCCCAGGCTTTTGAGGGCCAGGGAGAGGAGGAGAGTGGAGGGGATCATTTTGAAGTTCTTGCCTGGCCAGGGGAAAGGAAATGAATGCTTCCAGTAAGGAGCTGGCAAGGACCTTCCACGTCCTTGCACCTTCACTACCAACATCATTGGCCCCGTCTGATTTCCAGTTTCTACTCAAGAAAAGGAGACTCTGAAAACGGGTCAACCAAACAGGCAGGCAGATGGATGGGTGTGCATTTAGAAACATTTCACAGTGCTTACTTACAAACTCTTCTCTGTCTATTCAGTCCAGCCCACACCTGGAGCCAAGTTCGTGTTATTGGATATATAGCCTAAGAGTAAGAAAACTACATTCTAAACATTCTGTATAACACGGACTTCCTCAAATCTGGTTGCTTTTCACCACAAGGACAAGCCTAGAGCATGGTGAGTGATGGTGATTTTCCTGGTGTTCCCCTCCCCTCCCTGATCCAAGGTGTCCAGGAGGAAGGATGTACTCAGTGACTCTGAAAACCACCTGATGGAGGAAGAGGAGGAAGTAGGCAAGACTGGGAACTACTATTAGCAAATGTCTGCTATGTATGCATTCTGTCTTGAATCCCTCCAACCCCAGGGAGGCGTCCTGCCCCTCCGCAGTTACAGGGTTCCGCCTCCCCATTCCTACCTCCTCCACCTTGAATGCCAATCTACATCAGACTTGACCTGTTTATAAATGTTGGGGGTTGGGGGGAGTCCTTGCCCTGAAGAGTGTAGTTTTCCCCAGTCCAGCTCTCTTAGAGAAGTTCCTGGCTCTGTGGGTTTTTAACTCCTGAATCCCACTGTCCTGCAGACTCCCTAGTGGGTTGTGAGGGCAGAAATTCTGGCGGCAAGCTGAGATGTCCCAGTGAATGGTTCCATAGAAGCCACAACCCAGCTCTCTAGCTTGTCCTCCTAGGCTTCGTGAGATGTCACTCTGTCTAGCTGAAGGTGGGTGCTGCAATCAGCAGGGTCACACGGAGGCAGACACTAAACATCTTTGTCTCTCTCACGGCTAACCCCTAAATGCACAGTTTCATTGCCAGCCTTTAGCAGGAAGGGAACTCGTTTGGTGAGCCTCAGGAGGTATGACTGAGGGGAGAAAGAAAGAGGAAGGAGGGAGACAGCAACCAAAAGGAAAGGGAAGAGAAGCACAGACTGAGAGGAACCTTCTGGAATGGTCTGTATCTGTTCAAGAATGAGGGCATCTCACCATTCTCTATTTCAGGCTCTGGTGCTCACAGAGATTTTTCAAGAGCCAGATGTTTATAAGTCCTGGCAGGGTTTTTGAAGTTGGTCCTGAAGGTTTCAGTTGAATTTATCCTGCCTGTTTTAGACTCACTGGAATCAATGGTTGGAGCCAGGAAGATCAGATTCCCTCCAAAGGTAATGGAGGCATTCATCCAAGAGCTGGGGTGAATGGTCCCTCCACTGGAGGGTCCCTCGCAATGTCTGTGCTCTCCCCTTTGTTGGGAGGGAGCACCTGCCCAACTTGCTTAGTCGAGTTCCTCCTTATCCGGCAAGCCAAGCAGCAGAATGTAAATCCTCCTGGGATTTAAAAAAATGTGGGCGTTCTTTCCAAAAGTCTGGTGGTGCATGAAGGTATTGACCTTCAATCTGAAGAATTTTAGAAACCTGTTCCCCAGCCATTGTCTTGGTAGCCTGCCTTTTTCTCCAGAATCCACCGTGCGATGCTAACATTCTCTACTACTGGTCTGTTGTCAGGAATGGCTGGCTCTTGGGCATGTGATAATTTTCCAGGCAATGCTATAGGACCACAGATGTCACAGAACGGTAACTAACAAGGTACTCCTCTCACTAGCTCTGGGGTACTCAGGGCCGTGCCAGCAACGACCATAGATACAAGAACAAGTGTAAGGAATGGATTTTGCGGGGACGTCTGGGTGGCTCAGTTGGTTAAGCGACTGCCTTCATCTTAAATCATGATCCTGGAGTCCCAGGATCGAGTCCCAGGATGGAGTTCCACATCGGGCTCCCTGCTCAGCAGGGAGTCGGCTTCTCCCTCTGACCCTCCCTCCTCTC
Source organism: Meles meles (assembly GCF_922984935.1). Classification (NCBI taxonomy): domain Eukaryota; kingdom Metazoa; phylum Chordata; class Mammalia; order Carnivora; family Mustelidae; genus Meles; species Meles meles. The sequence goes on along the minus strand of NC_060087.1, from coordinate 101,528,574 downwards.
ATGCTCTCTCTCTCTCTCTCTCATTCTCTCTCAAATAAATAAATAAAATCTGAGAAAAAAAAAAGAAATGCATCTTGCCCTCTGGAGGCTTAAATCGGAGTGAAGGATATAGGATGTTTGCATGTGAGACACTCGAGGACAACAAGAGCAGCATATGATCACAGGTGAAATGATGATGGCATGATAAGAGCAGTTGCTCCCAGTTCTGGAGGGACAGGCCCCATGAAGGGCATGACATCTGTTCTCCCAACTGAATCCCCATAAACAACCCTGCATGGGGAGGTTCTCTTAAAATGTCCATTTTCGAGCCAAGGGAACTCAGATTTGCAAGGAGTGAATAATCTGCTACCACAGGTGATCAGGGCAGGCAGAACTAAGATTTTATCCCCAACTTTTAATTTTGAAAACACTTCCAAACTACAGGGAAGTTGGAAGATTGGCAAAGGGAAGGTCCATACTGGCCCCCCTCCAGTCACCAAGTGTCCACTTCTTACTACCTGTGCTCTCAGTCCATTCTCTGTCTCTCCTCCCTGCCCCACACACATCCCTACCCATTTCTTTTCTTGACCTACTTGAGCGTGAATTGCAGACATCATAACACTTCCTCTCTAAATACATCAACACGGACCTCCTCGGAAGCTCTTTTCTCACCAAATCCCGATCCAGCTATCCCATGGCAGAAACTTAGGCGGGATTTGAACCCTGCTCTGGCTCTGGAGCCCTGACCACAAGCGAGACAAGAGTTCAGTAGGAGAAGCCATCGGTGCAGTCTGGGAATTCCAGATTTTCTGTGGACTCTCGACTCCTGATTATTCCTAGCAATGGAAGAAAGGAGCTGGCCAAGTGATCACAAAACACGTGTAGTCAAAAACCAAAAATCTGAGAGTGGTGCCGGGGTGGCTCAGTCGGTTGGGTAGTGATCCCTGGGGTCTTGAAATCCAGCCTTGCCCCGGCTTCCTTGCTCATCGGTGGGGGTTGGGGGGAGCCTGCTTCTCCCTCTCCCTCTCTTCCTCCCCTGCTCCTGCACTCACTCACTCTGTCTCTCTCCCTCTCTTTCTGTCAAATAAATAAATAAAATCCTTTAAAAAAATTCCGTGGTTTTTGGAGTGTGTTCTTTTTGACTGGGAGGGGAATGACATGGATTTGCCTTCCTAATTAGCTTCTTCTCTGGCCAGTATTCAAACGGGTCTTTCCTAAAAATAATAATAACAATGATAAAAATAATAAAGTGGGTCTTTCCCAACCACCCGCTGACATGACAAGTCGGGTGGACAGAAGTTATGCACTGAATAAACCATAATAGCAGAAAATCCATTAAGTGGGCAAGCCACACGTGAATCATAGAGAACTGACCATGAATTCTAGCTAGGAAGGAATTCTTGCTAGAAATCTTAGCCATGGGTGAGGAGTCAGCATGCAAGGTGTAAATCTAGTCCTTGAGCAGTTGTGTCTCCCCTCAACTACCTAGTTAAGAGGAGAGGGGCCTATGCTGGCTCTGCTCTGTTCCAAATGGCGCCCGCCGTCTGCCCACCCCGTGAAATTTCAGAAGCGGGGTGTTGCCTATTGCAGATGGAAGGGAAAAGAAGGCCCCTTGCTACAGACTGGCTAAGACCCCTTGAGGGACGGGGACCTGGTTTCCTTTTTTCTTCTAACCCAGGGAAGGCCAGTTTAGAAAGGCCGTCAGATTAATGACCCCCTGAACACGCACGCAGGAGAAATCTTGACCTTTAAAAATCCCTTGATTTCTCACAGTCTTTTTAAAAAGCCCAGGGGCGCCTGGGTGGCTCAGTGGGTTAAGCCGCTGCCTTCGGCTCAGGTCATGATCTCAGGGTCTTGGGATCGAGTCCCGCATCGGGCTCTGCTCAGCAGGGGCCTGCTTCCCTCTCTCTCTGTCTGCCTCTCTATCTACTTGTGATCTCTCTCTGTCAAATAAATAAATAAATAATCTTAAAAAAAAAAATAAATAAAAAGCCCAAAGTCCGCATCTACGTTTCCTTGGCTTTTCACACCGTCACCAGACACTTCGCAAATCAAAATATTGCAAAATCAGATGTTGCCTCCACATCGCAGATGCCAGGGCGGAGACCCCTTTTTACTGCGCTGGGGCTGGGAAAGAGGCCCCCACTGGGTCTTTCAGGCTGCAAGCCTTAGGTGGCACTTGTGCTCTTTCTCCAGTTCTCTTGGTTTTCCGCAGGCGCGACCCGATCAGCGCTATCTCTGAATCCACCTAATACAAACTGTGTTATAATGGGGATCCACTGTGCATACACGATCTTTGCTGGGGACTGCCATCCGAAGGGCATTGAGATTTTACAACTTTAAGGACCTTCATGCCCCTTTCCTTTTCCCTTTGCCTTTCCCTTCCCTCTCTCTTTCGGCTTTATGACTCCAGCCTTGCTTAGGGTGTAAATCGTTTTCCTTAAGATTGAACGAGAGCAGCTCAAAGGGGTCAAAAATAGTGTTCCGATTGCGGGCGGAATGTTTGCAACAAGGCTGCTTAACATCCGCCTGGCCTCTCTCTTCTCCGCTCTGCCCCTCACGCCTCCCCTACCCCCCCACCCCCAGCCTGCAGAATCTTTAAAATGCCAGAAAGTGACTTGTTCACATGGCCTTCCCCAAACCGATGAGTGTCCTTCTCTGCAAAGGTCTCGGCTAAGCCCAGAGGGCCTCCCACCTTGAGACTCCGCATACTCCTTAGCCCCGCGGGGATACAAACGGGCTAAGACCGAGCATCTGGTATTTCGCACCGAGGATGCTGCAGTAGCGGGAAGTCGGAGGCAGAGGAAAAAGGGGAGTTAACACTTCGCAGCCTCGTAAGGAACAAGCCTGGCCCTTTTTGGACCTAGTTCAGAAGACAGCGGGAAGCCTCGAGCAGAAACTTTATCTGGGTTTGTGCACCGGCCCGCGGGCGTGGGCTGTGCGTGCGGACCCCTGGCTGCCGAGCTGTCCCGCAGACATGCCCGCGGCACCCGCCCCGCGGTGGCGCAGCGGTTCCGAAGAACCATGGCTGGCTTCTACGCCTGCCTGAAGAATCAAGAGTAAGTGGAGGGGGAGCCGAGGGTGGCGGAGCGCTCGGCCGCATCCGCTGGGGTCTCTCCCCGCCCAGGGTGGGGCGCTCGCTGCCGGCGGGGCCAGCCCGGAGTCAGCCCTGGAAGCCGGGGCTCGAACCCGTCGCCCTGGGGCAGCGCGCGCCGGGAACCAGGCGCAGGTGGACGTGGGAAAGCGGCGCGGACCGGGAGTGGGGGAAGCTGGGGTGGGGCGCACTGTCTGCTCCCCACAGCCACAGCACCTGGCTCACCTGAGTTCCCCCAGGCTGGCGGAGGGGCCGGGCGGGGGAGGCGGGGCGTCTCGCGGGGGCCGCTGCGGTTGTCGATTGGTCGCCTCGCAGAGGGAAGGAGGGCCGCGGCACAGGAAAGAGGTGGCCAAGCGGCAAAAGAGTTGGACTGGGGAGTACCGCTATTCCCGGGGTCCCCCCCCACGCCGCCCTGCACCGCAGGAGGCCCTACCTCTCTCCCAGGGCCAGGGTCTCCGCGGCACCGGGCAGCCTCCCCGGACGGAGCACGTGACAAATGACTCGAGGGTCTGAGAAGGGACAGCAGCGCCACGAGGATGCTTCTATCCCAGGCGGGCGGGCAGCCAGAGAGAGAGACGAGGGCCAAGCTACAGGTTCCAACGTGCACGTGTAATAAACATGCAATAATCCCACCCCGCGTCCCCTTCAAACAAACCGCCCAGCAGACCGGGATTTTACAAGGCTAATTTCATTGACTAGGGACACGGCTAAAATGACCTTCGCGGTGATCATTCATTCAGTGAAATCGTGGGATCAGTGACACCCAAGTGTTTGGTTCTGGTTCTAGTCAGCAGCTGGCTGGGCTGAAAATACAGATATGGGGGAGGGGGGGTTGGGGAGACGCTGCGGCAAAAATTGAGAGAGACAGAGACAGGGAGAGACAGAGACAGAGAGAGACAGAGAGAAGAAGAAGAAGAAGAAGAAGAAGAAGAAGAAGAAGAAGAAGAAGAAGAAGAAGAAGAAGAAGAAGAAGAAGAAGAAGAAGAAGAAGAAGAGGAGGAGGAGGAGGAGGAGGAGGAGGAGGAGGAGGAGGAGGAGGAGGAGGAGGAGGAGGAGGAGGAGGAGGAGGAGGAGAAGAAGAAGAAGAGGAAGAAGAAGAAGAAGAAGAAGAAGAAGAAGAAGAAGAAGAAGAAGAAGAAGAAGACGACGACAAAGGAAGGAAAGAGGGATGGAAAGCACAGAATTTGGATGAGTGGAGAAAAATCACTTTAACTTTTCTGAGTTATCTTCATTCTCTAAATTTGGCGCCAGCTGTGCAAGCTGCCGGCTCCCTGTTACTGGGTGGGCACGGACGCCACACCGTTTCCGCTCGCGTTGCACCCACAGGGGTATTTTGGGGTGGCATGTGTACTTACTGCGGACAGTGACAACAGGAAAAGATATTAAGCCAAACGGACCCACTTGTACGGCTCATTAGCAGGGCTGCGAGGTCCGCGATCATTCTCCAGTGCCATTTATGAAGCCGTCACTCTCTGAATCCGGGCCAGAAACTCACCTCGCTCACCACAGGTCTCCAATAGCACATGGCCCCCGCTGCTCTCTCATCTCATGGCAAGGCACCGGACAGACAGGGATTGGCAGCCTCTGATGTGATTTTCCGGGGCGTCCCCCTTTGGAGGTGGTTCAGGCAGGGAGGGTGGGGACGCTGGCCGCCTCCTTCCGCTGTTGCCTCAAAACCGGCCCTGTAGCCTGTTCCTGATGGGCCTGGAGTCTCTACCTGTGAAAAGTGCCCTCGGCATCTTTTTGAAAACCCCGCCTCTGGGGCTCACCTGACTGCCGTGCCCTTAGCCTCTGGCCTTGGACACACACGGTGGCAATGAGGGCATTTTCTCTATGTAATTCACTGTGGCACCAGGTGGCAGAGAGGTTGGCCGTGGAGGCCTTGGGAGGCGAGGGAGCTGGAACCACTGCTGTGGGAAGTGACAAGGGCAAGGTTCTTGCTCCCAGGTGAGAGTCGGGCCCTTCTTCCCTGGCCGGAGAGTATTAGATTCTCCTGCTTGAACCAGGGGCCTTCCCCAGGGCCCCTTCATCCCGATGTCTGCCTTCCATGGAGGGGATCCAGGGCAGCCTGAGGCCTTTGGGGTGGAAAAGCGGCCCTCATGGACCAGCGGCTCTTCCTGTCGCCCCGGCTGAAGGCCTGAGCTCATCTGACCGTTTACTGAAACCAGGCTGAAGGAACGGGAGACACCATAAGAAGGTATTTGAGGAGGTTAAGGAGCCACGGTCTTTGTAAGTACGTGGATGGGAGTCCCTCGGGGGACTTAACGGGGACTTAACGAGAGAGACCCGGGACTTAACGGGGAGAGAGACCTTCGAAAACGTGGCGCACCTGCCCCTTGGGAAGCCGTGTGCTCAGCCCTGTGGGGGGACGCGTGCTTTCCTTTCTCACAGCCAAGCAGCCAGGGCGTCTGACACAAGCATTTGGTGAAGGCGTGTTGTCGACTGAACCAAGATACCCTTGGGAAGCTTGTCTGCTTAGGGAGCGGCCAGCCCGGTAAAGGATGATCTGTAAGTGGTGGGGCGGGTGGGTAAGAGCTCAGTCCGGGACAGGTTTCTAAATTTCTTCTGAACTGTACAAGATGCAGCCTCCCAGCCTCCATCCCCTCAGCACCCCCAACAACAGGGTCCCCTAGAATCACAGCTTGGCCATATCAGGAGGGGAGCGCCCTTTCAAGGAACCCCAGTAGGCAGGACTTGGAAGTCCAAACGCGGGTGGAAACCAAGTTGGTTCAGTCTTCTCGGCAGATCGCACTTGCGGTCCAGATTTTCCAGGTGTGGACGGTTATTTGATGAGTTGGAGATGTTTGTTTGTTTGTCCCCAGGGGACCGGTTTTGGTGTTTAAATTCTGAACTGGTTATGGTGGATATAGTTCTTGCTTGAGGTAACTAGCCAGTAAGCCCTGTTATTTTCATAGACATGTGACAGCAGGGGACGGCAGGAATGTATCAAGGGATCTGTGAATACGCTTATTGGTAGAAGGGACAAAACTACGAGTGGTCTTGAATTATGTGTCACCGTAATTATGTGCCAGTACATGAGGAGATGAAGGGAAAGCAAAAGAACTTTTTTTAAAAAGAAAGTGTTTTATTTATTTATTTGAGAGAGAGAGAGAAAGCTGGCAGAAGCAGGGGGAAGGTCAGAGGCAGAAGGAAAAGCAGACTCCCCAGTGAGCAGGAAGCCTGATGCAGGGCTCCATCCCAGGGACCCCGGGATCATAACCTGACCCAAAGGCAGGCGCTTCATCTCTTAATTGCTTAATTGACTGAGCCACCCAGGTGCTCCAAGCAAAAGAACTTTCTTAACCAGAAAAGAGCCTATAATGGTGGCATGGGTGAAAATGTCTTTATTTTAAGGGTGAGGATATCGGGCCCCAAAGACGTTAGGAGATTCTCCTTGGGCCACACCGTCAATGACAATTCCAAGATCAGAATCCTGAGTACCCTGACTTGCAGCATAGAGCTGTAGTGTGTAGCGTGTGCTAGAGGAAGGATCATCCTTTGAGCAGAGAAGCGGAAGCATGCGCCCCCCTTCCCACCACCCCAGGATGCTGTGGGATCTGGCTGGGGCTACTGCAAAGGCAGCTTGAGCCCAAGGCAAAAGAGTGAGCTAGGACAACTTTGTTCTTGGCGACCCCAATCTCTCCATTTACAGCCCCTTTCCCACTATGGCCCCCTTCCCTCTCCAGGTGTTCTGGGCCTGAATGTTGCTCTTCCCTCCCAGCCTCTCTTCTCTAAGCCTCTGCCGTCCCTAGGCTGTGAACTTCCCCTTGGCTGGTTGACCCCCTGGCATCCTTGGTTCTGGGGGCTGGATCTCAGTCAAACTGACCTGCGATGTTGGATTCCTCCTGACAATGTGAGTTTCCATAGGATTTCAATGCTTTCGTGCCACTCTGATGCTTGGTGGCCATCTCGGGGAGCTTGCCAGGGCAGTGGACCCCTCATATTGTGCCAGTCGGCTTCTCTGACTCAAGAACAGGGTTCAGGAAGGTGAGGCTTAGTGCTTTGGCAACAGGCACCTGACAGCCGACCGGGGTGTAGCTATGGTAATGGATGGGCCAGCAGGCTCCCCTTGGCTGCAGACCTTCCCTGACACAGACCAGTACGGACTGCTGCTGGAGACCAGAGGCTACAAATACTGACTTTTTATGAGTTCTAGATGCAAGGATTCAGGGGACCAATGCATTCCTTCTTTGCCCTGCGGGCCCCTGGCACCCAGAGGCTGGAAGAGGTCTCAACCTGCAGGTCCTTCCAGTAGCTGATAGTCTTGGAACTGTTCCCCATCCACCTTCAACCTGTTCTCTTGTTCTCCTCTCCCCCCTTCTTGTTTTAGAAGAAAAGCTGGGAAGTCCAGTTCCATGGCAAGGGGCACAGCCTGGGTATTGCATTTTGCTAATCTGTGGTCACCCTGTGGCATCTGCCCGAGGCACTTTCCATTCATGGAAGCCGTAGGAGAACTGGTAGAGTGGTGGGTTCTAGTCTCCCAGCCTCTGGGCAGGCACTGTCCTAGGTCCCGTAGTCTCACCAGGGGCAAGTTCTTGAACAAACTCCTTGCCCTATCTACCGGTTTACCAAAAGTTTGTCTTTTTGGACTATCTACAATATAGGTAAACTTTTTTAAAAAGATTTTATTTATTTAATTGACAGAGATCACAAGTAGGCAGAGAAGCAGGCAGAGAGAGAGAGGGGGAAGCAGGGTCACCGCTGAGCAGAGAGCCCAATGTGGGGCCCGATTCCAGGACACTGAGATCATGACCTGAGCCGAAGGCAGAGGCTTAATCCACTGAGCCACCCAGGTGCCCCAATATAGGTAAACTTTTTAACTCATAAAAATTCACTAGGAGGAAATTGTTTTAAAGCTGTTTTTTTTTTTTTTTAATCTTTTGGAGATCTCTCTGAAGATGTCATTGGCTTGGTTCATTTGGTCATTAGCGTTGTCCTTCATGTTCCGTTTGCTGTAAGGAGGTTGAGTTTCCTCGAGAATACACTTTAAAATGTGGAAACGTGTGTTATTTTGTCAGGAACCAAAATTTCAGCATTTTATATGAGAATGTTCAGGCAGGTGTCATTTGAAGCCTTCGAAAGTCCATTTTGTTAAAGGCCAGCTTTAACATTTGGGGGATTCTTTTGCTAATTTCTCAAGGGGCACAATTTTTGTTGTTTGTTATTTCTGGAAATCGGTAGCCAAAATGTGGTATGTGATCTGGTCATTCCTGTCGTTTCCTAATTGATTTGCTCCTTTAACATTCTTCTAGTTTTTTAAACCAATCCAGTTGTATCTTTCCTTTACAATTTTTTTAAAAAAATTTTATTTATTTGTCAGAGAGAGAGAGAGAGAGAGAGGGAGTGCACACAAGCAGGGAGAAGGAGCAGAGGCAGAGGGAGAAGCAAACTCCCCATTGCGCAGGGAGCCCTATGTGGGACTCGACCCCAGGACCCTGGGATCATGACCTGAGCCAAAGGCAGCCGCTTAACTGACTGAGCCACCCAGATGGCTTCCTCCTTTACAAATTCGTAGTTATGGTTGGTGGCTAGGAAACTGGAGGACCTAATTGAACAGGACATTCCAGCAATCCCCTCTTGGCATCCTCACTCATGTTCTGTTGCTTCCAATGCCTTTACTCGTTTAATGACGTCTCCAAAGTGCACACGCATGAACACACGAGTGGGGGGAGGGACAGAGGGAGAGGGAAAAGACTCCCCACTGAGCAGGGAGCCCCAGAGGGGCAGGGCTCAGTCTCAGTACCCTGAGATCATGACCTGAGCTGAAGGCAGACGCTGAATAGACTGCGGCGCCCCTCCATTCCTTTTTTTTTGGGGGGGGGAGAACAACATGACATACTTTTATGTTTTAAAAAATTCCATTCAGGGCGCCTGGGTGGCTCAGTGGGTTAAGCCGCTGCCTTCGGCTCGGGTCATGATCTCGGGGTCCTGGGATCGAGTCCCGCATTGGGCTCTCTGCTCAGCATCGAGCCTGCTTCTCTCTCTCTCTCTCTGCCTGCCTCTCTACTTGTGATCTCTCTGTCAAATAAATAAATAAAATCTTTAAAAAAAAATAAATAAAAAAAATAAAAAAAAATCACCCATTCAATGCAAATTGCTGGAAACCCTGATTCAGTAGGAGACATGAGTTTGGGTGAAATAGTTTGTTTTTAGACGGTGAGGTTAAACTAGTAAAAGATTGGCCATCTGATTACTGCAAATACACTGGTAACCTTAAACCAGAGGTACTCAGCAGGGACATGGGGTCTGATTTTGCTCCGCAGGGGACCACATGGCAATGTCTGGAGACACTGTTAGCTCTCATGACTAGGGGGGAAGGTGTGCTACTGACATCTAGTGCGTAGAGGCTAGGGAGGACATTGAGCATCTGCAGTGCTTGGGAAGAGTCTCTCCCACTCCCCAACCAAGAATTTTCCAGTCCCCAATGTCAGTAGTGTCAAGACTGAGAAACGCTGTCTTCCACTAATAATGGTTTGCCCAAGTGGAAGTCCAAGACGAGCACCCTAAGCGTTCAGATCAGCATTATCCAATAGAAGCTTCTATTGGTGATGGAAGTTTCTGGGCTGTTCTGCCCAGTAACAAGAACCACTAGCCACGTGTGGCTACTGAGCATTTGACGTGTGGCTGGTGTGATCAGGGAACTGAGTTTTTATTTTATTTCACTTAAACGAATATAAAGTGAAACAGACACATGTGCCGAGTGGCTTCCATATGACACTCAACTTCAGCAACTCTGTAGCCCTAGGTGCACGTGGCTCTGGGACCAGACAGTCCTGACTCTGTGTTCACAGACCAACCACTTTCTTTGACAGTCTTGAGTCATCTAAGCCTTCCGAGCCTCAGTTCCTTCATCTGTAAAATGGGGGTAATGATGCAACCTACTCCTTCGAAGCTGATGAATATTCCATGCAATAATGAATATTGCTCATGCAAGAGAGCATGTAGCGCAGTGCCAGCACAGAAAACATTTGAACGATGTTAATCATTGCCCGCAATCTGTGGTCAGTATAGTAATGGTCGTCATGTAAGTGGGACTTGCTCAGGGCTTCTAAACAAGACGTCACCTGTGATATCCTTGAAAGACCACCTCAGGGGCAGAACCCTAACTCTCGGCTCTCACTGTGTGACCACAGTGCCTCCTTGGGCCTTGCTGTTCTCATCTGTGAAATGGGAATAAGAAATGCAATAGTCATGATAATGCTACTTCCCTCGCCCTCAATTGCTGGGAGGACCAAATGGCTCTGGAGGTGGTTTGAAGAGGACAGAGCCCCTATAAGTGCGAGAGTTATGCTCTGAGTTTATACGCAAGAATGCTTTCATTTAGAGTCGGCACAGAAGTTCTTAGGAGAACTTGGGAAGTTCTTGGGAGAATTGTCATGCATTTGAAACAAGTGTGCCTGAATGGGGAAGGTGCACTGGAGAGCAGCGGGGAAACCAGGAGCTCCTCACAATGGCACGCTCCCAGGCTGCTAATGAAGGAGCAGGGCATCCGGCCCTAGGGGAGCGGGTGGGCCTTGAAGCAGCTCACACCAGGCCATTCAAGCCATGCCCTCTGAGGACATGACCAGCACAGTGTCTGGCCTGGGAGCCACACACTCTGAAAATCCTGGGCACCATAGAGTGGAAATCACCTGACACTTTGGAGCCAGACATGGGTTTAAATCCTCACAGTATTACTTGCTAGCTGTATGGCCATGGGTGCATGAAGGTCATAGCCTGCCTGAGCCTCAGTTGTCTTCTCTGTAAAATGGGTATAAGGATTCCTACCTCCCAGGGTTGTCACAAGGATTGAATCTGGTAACTGATGGGGTCCATAGGTGGCCCTCAGTAAACATGAGTTCCTTTGCCGTCTGATGAGCAAATGTTAGCCACTTAATCAGTCGTCATCCCCTTTCTGTTCCTCTGGGATGGAAAAGAAAGTGAAAGTGTTGGCTGAGGGCCCTGGAAAACTGTTTAGGCCTTTCTTGAGAGGAGGAAGGGCAGAAGAGCAGTCTGAACCGTTTTGGGACAGGTGAGGGCAAAGGAAGAAAGTACGGGGCTCTGAGTGAGTCACAAATACAGTGTTAAGGAGGAGCCTGAGCTGCCTTGCCTGAACTTGGGCGGGTCCTGAAAGAAGTCACCATGCTCTGTGTGCCCAGAGAGGGACTTTCTGGGGACAGGGGGTTTCCCCGCATTGGGAATTTAAACTCCAGCCATATCCATGGCCGGCCGATCCGGTGGAGGCTCATGAGCAAAGGGCACATGTTGGACTGAGCAGAATTTGTGCTCCCGCCGCCACCGGGCCTCAGCCTTTGATGCCACAGCCATTTTACAAAGCCCGTCACCACGGGCCACCGGAGAGAGTATAGCTAACTGCAGGAAGTCTCATCCCATACTTTTTGGGAGAGCGACAGAGAACAGGGGACATAGGTCATCAATGCCATGGGATGAGAATGATGATGACAATAGCTAACAGGTCCTGAGGGCTGACTGTGTGCGACACCCCATGCCCAGAGTTCTCTGTGAGTTAGTTACCAAATCGCCTGTGAGAACAGGACCCTTCTCTTTCCTGAGCACTGTTCTGATCTCTTAGCGCACAACAGGTGCCCAACAAACAGTTCTAAAATGAATGAGTCCTCACAGGTGGTGTAGGATGAAGGCACTACCCTTAGCCCCACTTCACGGATAAGGAAGTTTAGGTTTTGAACAGCTCACGGACCTGCCCCAGATCACAAGCAACCCATTGACAAGGGGCAGGATTCAAAGATAGATTTGTGTAGCTCCGCAGCCTAACCCTTTTGCAACTACATTATCCTCCCTCTTCAGAAGGGTCAAGGTGCCAGATTTCTCTTTCTGCAAGAAAGGAAGGTCTGCATGGACACTATTGAATCACAGAATCAAGAACGTTGCAGAAAGACACGATATTGTGACCACCATACTTTCAAACTACCTGCTCCCTCCACTTCCCAAATTTTGTCCCAAGACAGATTTATTTCATGGCTAAGGAAACCAAGGCATGGAGAAATTACACAATTTGTCCCAGGTCACACAGCTTGTAAAGATCATTATTAATTAGCATTTCTGTCCTTTAAAAGGCTCAGAGCCTGATAGGGAGAGTTTCATCTATTGGGGCCAAGGCTAAATGGGAAAAAAAATCAACAAAGGATGCCATACTATTAAAGCAACTTACTTGACTTTTCTTTTGAAAGTAGAAACATAAACCATTTCACACATCTGATTTGAACATTTGGAGCTGTATTCCTTGTTACAAACACGACAAGATTATAACAATATAATCCATTTATCCACTAAAGCATAGAAGGGAGATGTTCGAAATGAGGAATGGAAACAGGGGAGAAAAAGAAGAGATACAGGGCATGGGAACATCTAGATGTGGATTAGGAAAGAGCAACAAGCTAGCAGGCACTGTATCTCACAAAAGATTGCTACTAAAGATTGCTCAAGTCATGTTGCATTTTTCCATCAATAGGGTCATTATCTCTTATTTTCTGTCCTGCGGACCTCAACGGCCAAGGACCAGCCTATCCTATAAGCTATGGGTCATGTTAGTTCCCTACCCTGCATCAGCTCTCGCTGCTTCAGATCTCCCTTTTCCCTAAGCTCAAGCATTCTGGACGAATGGAGAGAAAAGTAAGTCAAAGGGGGAGTCTCCTCTGATGTCCGTGGGGGTTGGGGAAAGGAAAGGGCCCTGGGAGCCAGGGTGCATCTGCCTACCCACAGGTTAAGCAGGGCCCAGAAGAGGAGGTAGAAGAGTCCGCTCCCCCTGAGTTTGCATAAAGCACATGGACAGAGCTTTCTATGTGAGTTCCTTACTCTTCGTGCTACTTACAGTGTGTCTCCAGAAGCCCTCTAAGGGAGTGAAGTGGGGGGAGATCCCCACAAAGCCTCCTTCCCCTGTTTTTGAAGAAGATAGTTTTACTTTGAATGTGAGGAATGTTTCCACTGTGCCTGTGGCTTCAGAAGCCCAAGTGTCAAAGACCTAAGACCTTATTTCATGCAGAGATGGCCTATGTTCTCTCTTTCAGACTTGGAGAAAGCAGGAAGGTCTCTGGGATGAGGTAGTTAGCACCCCCATAGGGATGGGTTTCTGACTTGAAAAGATTTCAAAAATATATTTTTTGAAGGGGCAGAAAGAATGAGTGGGGAAGTTTAAGTCAAATCTCCCACAACCCTGTGCAATTATTTTGTTGTTTTTTGAAACTGAAGTGTAATTAACATACAGTGTTATATTAGTTTCAAGTGTACAATACAGTGATTCAACAATTCCGTATATTACTCAAGGATCATAGTGATAGGGTGCTCTGAATTCCCTCTATTTCCCTACACACCTTCCCTCTGTCAACCAAGTTTGTTTCTTAAGAGCCTGATTTTTTTGTCTCATTTTTTCTTTGTTTATTCGTTTGCTTTGTTCCTTAAATTCCACATATGAGTGAAATCATATGGTATTTGTCTTTCTCTGACTTATTTCACTTGGTATTACACCCTCTAGGTCCATCCGTGTTCTTGCAAATGCAAGATTTCATTCTTTTACAGCTGAGTATTATTTCCATATATATATATATGCATATATATGTGTGGTGTGTGTATATATTATACATATATGTATATATAGATATAGATATCACATTTTCTTTATTCATTCATTTATTGATGGACACTTGGGGTACTTCCGCATCTTGGCTATTGTAAATAACGCTGCAATAAACATAGGGGTGCATGTAGCTTTTCAAATTGGTGCTTTCCTTTTATTCGGGTAAATACCCAGTAGTGTAATTACTAGATCATATGGTAATTCTATTTTGATTTTTTTTTTAAGGAACTCCATACTGTTTTCCACAGGCTCTGCTTTTTTAAATGGAAAAAAATAGCTTCGGGGGTAGTTGGGTGGCTCAGTCAGTTAAGCATCGGCTTTCAACTCAGGTCATGATCTCAGGGTCCTGGGATCAAGCCCCACGTTGGGCTCCCTGCTCAGTGGGGAGCCTGCTTCTCCCTCTCCCTCTATGTACTCTCTCTCTTGCTTGCTCTCTCTCAAATAAATAAATAAATAAATAATCTTTAAGTAAAAGATAAAGAAAAGAAAAAAATTGTTTTCTAAGAATCATTTCTAAACAATCAGAAAATAGGAGAGTTTTCTGAAAATATTGACAGGATTCTGAAGGGTCTGTTCTGAAGGCTGGTCCCCTCTTGGCCAACTCAAGCTGGGCTTAGATGGGCCTCCCTGGCCTCTCCAGGGATGTACTGGACATTTTCATCGATTATCTCAATGAATCATAAAATCCTAGAATGCCCAGGCTAAAAGGAATCCTAGACTCCAAGTCTAATTGAATCCTTTAGTTCTCAGGTGAGAAAACAGGCCCAGAGGAAGCACCCGACATGCCTAGGCCTCAGGGCTCATTAATAGCAGAGCTGGGACATCAACTCTCCAAAAATTGCTGTGGGCCTCACTGGAGGGTCAAGTTTTAGAGATGTTTATTATAAGAACTAAATACCTTCCTTTGTGGTCACAGTCCTCTCCAGATATCATTCAAGTTACTTTTTCTTCGTCATCTGGTCCTGCCATCGATATCTTATGGCTTCCCACTTTGACCTTTCTGTGCCAGTCATGCCCAGTATCCCATGTGATTCACAGCAGTGTTTCCCTCAAGGGGGTTGCCTGGACCCTCTCCCTCAGGATTGCCTGGGAGCTTAGAAAGCAAGCAGGTCTCTGGGCCCGCCGCCGCCGCCACCAATGAGGAGTGAGAGTCCCCGGGGCTGAGGAGGGCCCAGGCATCCATGTTTGACAGACAGGATGTTGATTCAAGCCCATTTCTCACACCCAAGTCCCTCCCTGTTGTAGTTGTTTTAAAAAACCTACTGTTCGGTGAGCACTTCCTTTGTCCCAGGCACGGCGCTCTTTTGCACGCAGTATCTCCTTTATTCCTTAGAGTCTGGCCAGGTCCTTCTCTGTCACTCTCAAGTGGGCAACAGAGCAGCGTCCGTGGTGGGGAGGGGCCGGGTGTCTCCCGCCCCCACTGTAATGCTCCTCCCAGGTGCTCCTCTCAGTGGGCCTTCTTCTGCTCCTAGGCCATTTTGACCCCAAATTCTTCAATTTTAAGGCAACTTGGGAGATAACTGCTCTCCAGTTTCTCACTGCCACTCTCCTTTCCCCTGAGGTGGTGACCCTACTGGGAAGAGCTTTGCGCACCTCACTGACTTCTTCCAAGTGGCAACCCTGTTCCTTTCCCTGCCAGGGAACCGCATGGCGTGGGGGAGGGAACGGATGGGCGTGAGAATGTCTTGAGAAAACTGCATTGGGCTCCTCTCTGCTTCTGCGATCAGAAGTGAATACAGGAGAAGGGGACCGGGAATCTTTGTTCTGCCCTTGGCCATCTGGGCCTTTCTCCCCTCCTCAACTAGCAGCCTTCTGGCCTGGCCTGGCTCCAGGCCCTCCTTCAGGAGATTCCCACCTTCTCTGCCCTCCTGGTGTCTGGAATAGCGCCAGGCTCTGGGCCACTGTATTTTCCAGGCGGTTGCTGTCTCGTGTCCCTGGTCCTAGCGCCTCTTCCCGTGGCCTGCTGGTATTGGTCCAGGAGCTTCTGGCTTCTTTTGTAGGCACTGGACCAAAGAGGTGGGACAGTCAGGTGTGAGAGCAGACTTGACCGTGGGGCAAAAGGGATGTAAGGGGAGCAGGGGCCGCCATGCCTCATTGTCCTGAGCATATCTTCCTGGGCCAGGGTTCTCAGGCTCTTTCCGGTGGTCCAGGGTCTGTGGGTGTCATCTGTCCTCCCTGCCCCCCCACCCCCAACTCACCTATGCTGACTTTCAAGTAAGTGCCTCAGTGCTCAAGCTGACAACAAACTATTCTGCCCAGCAGAAGGCCCCATCTTAAGGTGGGTCTCATCTCTCAGGCCTTTCATGATTCCTCCAGCCTTCTGCTACTTTAAAGGGAGCCACCCACAAAATCACCTTCTAGAACTTTCTGCGGCTACACACATTCCATTCCCGGATTCTTCCACCTGCTCTTTCCCTTCCCTCTCACCTTCCCTTGTTCTTTGACTTCGAGATCTTAGCTCTCTGGCTTAGTTTTGCTGTTCCCCTCCCTCCTTGGCAATGCACATTCAGGCTTCCTGTTCCCAGACTCTTGGGGCCTACAGACCTCTCTTCTATGTAGTCAGTACTCTAGAGTTTAGCCTTCGGGTCCTTGTCATAAAAACGTCATAAGAGAGCACGTGATAATTTAGTCTCACCTCCTCACGTTACAAGTGTGGGAACCGAGGCCACAAAGGTAATCTGTTGGAAGGGCAGAATCAGGACCCAGGCCTTCTGATTCCTACTCAGAGACAGGTCTCAAATCTTTAACGTGTGCTTGTTTCTCGTCAGTGGGGAGTGGGTAATTTTATGTAGAACACATGGGCCCTGGAGTCTGACGACTTCGCCCTGCCTGTGGACTTGCCTGTGACCCTGGGCAGTTACTTAGCCTTTTGGGATCCTCCCCACAGAATGGGGAGGATCAGGAATCAATAGTAACCACCTCATAGGATCGAATGAACTGATGTGTGCCCACATTAACTGTCCCGTAGGTGCTAACTTCTGTATTTCATCACTGCAACTCTGAACCCGTAGTAGGTCTGCAGAAAGACTTTGGGGTAGCAAAGAGAGGGGCCTTGGGAAAGAGAGTTCTGGCTTTGTGGCCTGGTTCAGAGGGAGTGATTCCAATGGTGGGGATTCAAGGCCATGTGGAAAGAGCAGGCAATGCCATGGCTAGGGGAAAAGGAGAGATTTGGGGATCAGCGAACCTTCGGGTAACCCTTCCTGTGACTCTAAGTGCACAGCTGCCTCTGCCTGGCTGTAGGGCTGTCTGTGGGGTTAAGGGCTAAGGAAATCTGGGGTCTTGGGCTCTCAGATATCACCTTGATCGAGAATGGGCAGGGCTCTCAGCTTCTTGGGTGCATCTTTATTTCAGGGGACATGTACCCTTTGGGGACAGCAACCTCCCCCCACCGGCCCCACCCCATCCCTGTTAAGGCACAGTGTGTCCAGAGGCCTCTGTTCCCTGTCCTTCAGAACTGGGAGGTCAGGGCTAGTTATCATAACCACAAGGCAAAGCTGAGATTGCCTCCCCTGGCCCCCACCCTGTGGGCTCAAAGGGCCTTAAGATGAAACCAAAAAGCTACAAGTTGCCTTTGTCAAAGGTACAGATGGTGCAGCTTGGCATGGGGGGGCATATTCCTGGGGCCTGTTTTTCTCCCTCCTTTAGCTCCCCTACCTCCTCCCCCACCCCTTGCAAAAAACGACTACCTGTGTCTCATCTTCTAGGGGCCTTTCGAATTCAAAGGTCAGGAAGCCTCTGGGCTGTAGCCCACAGGCTCCCACCAGCCCTGGAGAGCTCACACCTCGCGCCACGGCCACCACCTCCTTTCCTCTTTTGCCTTCCTTCCCCTACTTGGAGAGTTTTCACCCCCCTCCCAAACTGATGGATTATGGACTGCTAGGAGCTATAATAATACCAACTGCAGCAAATACCTCATAAAATAAAAAGCCACAGACACACTCTGCTTGGGATGGGCTTGAGTGCTGACAGAGAGGTCGGGTGCAGAGCCCTTGGTGCCCAACACACACTTGAAGCTGTGAAATCCATCCTTGGGGCCCCTTGACTCAATCCTGGCTTTCCCCTGAGTCCCCCAGGGCCCCCACGCTTCCTGCTCCCCTGGGTGGCACCCTACTCTAGCCTGGCAGCCCAGGGGCCCATGCAACAGACGTGTCCCCTTCAGTACGTGTGAGAGCTCATTGCAATACGTGTGGCTAGTGAACCGTTGGGGGCAGGATTCTTCATTGTTAAACTGGCCCACAAATCTTGACCCAGATGTTAGGGGCTGAGGGTGATTAGTTGTCCTAGTTTTGGGTCCTGTCATGGGCCAACATGGGAGATTGTTTGGGGGCAGGAGTGGGGGGGTGCATTTAATATTTATCAGATTTTGCTGAGTTCAGAGGAAGGAGAGGGTGGTGGTTGAACTTCGGGCTCCCCGGAGTCTTCCAGAACTGGGTTTGAGTCCTAGTTCTATTATTCCTTGTGCGACCTTGCACAGATGACCTCATGTCAGTGAAACTCCGTTTTCCCATCTGGGAAATCGGAATGGACATAACAGTGCCCAGCTCACAGGGCCGTTGTGAGGATTTGGTAAAGAATGTACGTAAAATCGGTTTTCACAGTGCTTACCTGGCACTAAGTAGGGCTCCGCAATTTCATTAACACAAGGCTAACTGTGTAATATCACTTGCCCCTGAACTGCAAGAACAGAGACTTTAATCGTAGGATATGTGGGCTGACGAGACATAATGAGACTCCCCAACAGCTAGGCTCTGGGGCCACTAGACAGATGGCGGAAAGAACCTTTCTGGCCAAGCTCTTTACATTTGCAACCCTTGGAGGATGGAAGGTGTTAGGGGTGGCCTGAGTTGGGTCTTTCTGAGCTTCTACTGGTTTATTCGGGGGGGAGGTCAGTGGGGCGCAATGGGGAGGGAGAAAAAGCAGACATGGAGGCAAGGTAAAGAGCTTTTAAATGGAAGCCTGGGAGGAGGACAAGGCACAAAGAAGGAAAAAGAAGGAAGAAGAGGAGGAGGAGGACAAGTTGCAATCCAGGACAGCTGTTGTAGCTGCTCCCCTAAGATAAGGGGGGTATCTTTCCTCTTGCTCTCTCCTGGTGGTGGGACGTATCTCCACAGGAATTCTGAGCGGTCTTCCCACCGAGACATCTGTTTTTTGGGGGCCATCTCCAGTCTCTGGGACAAGGCTCCACGCTCCCAGGCTGATGATCAGGGTGCTAAGAGATATTCCTGAAATAGACTTCCCTATCTATGGTAGGGATGTGGAGGGTGGCAGGCTTGCATTTTTCTCTGGCCTCCTCGAGTGGGAGAAAGGCCCAGGTGACAATTCTTCTAGAGCAGGTGTCCTCGGCAGGAGTCCCCTAGAGCATGCTTAGACATCTGTCTGACAGTTGTGGCGGTCATACGCCTGTAGGTGAGGGTGTGGAGTGTAGAGAAGTGACCGTCTATCCCTTGTCTGTCTTCCTCCTGACACCTTTGGGCACTCAGAGGCATGGCTTTGTGGAAGTCACTGAAGATGTCACTGAAGGGGGCCTAAGGCTCCCCCCTTTTTAAAACCATGCGGCACTTCCTGCTTCAGGCTAAGGGCTCTCTGAGCCAGACTAAATGGCCATCAGGATTGTTTCCCTCCACCCAGGATATAGGCAAGCAGAAGTTCTAGAGCTAACTGGGCTGGAGGAAGGGAGCAGAAAATCCCGAGGGCTGTTTACCAAGTTCTGTGTTTCATCTTCTGTGGCTCTAAACCTACCCTGCTTCTGCCTCCTTCCTCAACTAGAGCTGACTTGTATTCATTTTCTATTGCTGTGTAACAAGTCATCTACGTTTCTGGGTCTCGCACAACACGGACGTACCCCCTCCTGGTGTCCGAGAGTCATGTGTCCCGGCACTGTGTACATCAGGGCCTCAGCTGTGGCTGAGGACTCATCTGAAGTCAGAGCTTTTCTTCCGAATGGGCTGGTGG
Source organism: Meles meles (assembly GCF_922984935.1). NCBI lineage: Eukaryota > Metazoa > Chordata > Mammalia > Carnivora > Mustelidae > Meles > Meles meles. Next base: position 101,508,958 of record NC_060087.1, on the reverse strand, counting down.
GTGGCAGAATTTAGGCTTTGGAGATGGTAGGGCTGAGGTCCTCTGAGGCTTGTTCTCAGCTACTGGGGGCCACCTGCTAGGCCCTGCCACGTGGTCCTCACACCCTATGACATAGCGGTTTGTTCCTTCAAACCCAATAAGAGAGTATCTCCCATGGCTTCAAATCTCTCTGACTTCTCTATCTGACCTCTGGACACGTTTTTTAAAAAGAGCTTACCTGATTAGGCTAGGCCCACCCAGACAGCACACCCACTTAGAATTCTGCCCACCACAGACTCTACTTCTGAAAAGCATTTCAGCCTACCCAATTATTTTCTACAAAATGAGGCCAGCTTCTTTCCATTAACATTCCCTACGCTGAGAAGGTGGCAAAGCTGTCAAGCAAAATCTGCTGAACCTTTGAACTTGAACTAGGCTGTGGTTAAAAAATTTCAACGACCTTGGAAGACAGGCCTTAGTCCCTTGTGGTTTCTCTCCCCCCCCCCCCACCCCCAGAACTCTTGTTTAGCCCTCAAGTCAGACAGTCTGAGAAGCAAAAGAGAACTGTGAGGCCTAAGCCTCCAGGGTTGGCCAAGGGCAGGTAAGCATTTAAACGACAACTGATCGTGAAACTTTATATCCCTGCTGGGCCAGGCTTCCTGACGACCATTACTACATGAATTTATACTCCCTGGAAGTGGTTCTGAAGGCCTCTCATTTAAGGATAAAAATGTCCTTTATTTCATCTTTCCCTATTCAACTTGCCAGCTTTTTCATGGATTTCGTACTGAGGGGATTTTTGCCCACAGTGTGTTTTGTATTGTTCCAGGGTGTTTGAAAAGGGGACCTCTTTCCCTACCAACTTCCTGGTGTCGGAGCAGCAGCCCCTACTCCCTGCTCTTGTGTTCACCCATCCAGAAAAACATGCAGCGAGTGCCTTCCATGCGCCTGGCCTCGTTCTAGGTGTTGGTGACATCTGGAGAGGCAAGATGTGGTCCTTGTCTTCAAGGAGATATCAGGTGGGATGGAAGCATGCAGAAAGGGCCACTAGCATGGGGCTCGGGTGGTGACCTGTGAGCTGGGTCTGGAGGAAAGGGTAGGATTTTAAGGATGTAGGGATGAGAGAGTTGACGTTCTAGGCCAAGTGGACAGAGCACTGAATTTGACAGCATATGGTGCATCTGGGGAATGACAGGTAATTCTGGATGTGAGGGTATGAGTCGGGGGTGGACTTCTAGTACAACGGAAGGGGGCAGGGGACACCAGATTGCTGAGGACTTCGAGAGTCAAGGACTTGGCTCCCATCCTGCCGGAAGCAGGAAGTTGATGAACTAGTTGAAACCAGGGAGGCTCACGGTCAAGCTGGTATCTGAGACCAAACATTTGTGACTTTTTTGAGATACCGATGAAATGATAGCAGTTTTTGCTAAGTATCATACACAAAAGTATAGAGCAGAGGAGGTGACCCAAAGGCTGCTCTTAAAGAGGCTTAGTATAATGAAGGAACCAATACACCTTAGATTTATATTAGCTGTCCTGAGACACGTGAAACAAATGCAACGATGGGCGCCTGGGTGGCTCAGTTGGTTAAGCGACTGCCTTCGGCTCAGGTCACGATCCTGGAATCCCAGTATTGAGTCCCACATCGGGCTCCCAGCTCCATGGGGAGCGTCTCCTTCTGAACTTCTCCCCTCTAATGCTCTCTCTCACTCAAATAAATAAAATTTAAAAAAAATTACAATGATGCCTCTGTGAGGGGGATACTTGGGAAGCAAAGCTCTGGTTAATAAAGTCAGCCCGAGGGCGAGGGGAAAGGAGTTTTGCCCATGGTGGAAGGCTGTTAAGTAGGAGGAGGCAGGGTATCTGTTCCTGAAGCTTCCTCCGTGAGGTTCTAAGCTTAGCCCAGCTGAATAGAGCTCCACACCCAGGGTTCTTGTGGCTGGGACACGTAGGAGTGGATTCTCTACACCAAGGACAGGAGGGGCCCGAGCGCGCTTGGTTCTACATAGACAAACAACCTAGGAGTGGGGCCAACCTCACTAAGAGAGAAGGAAGGCCCTGCAAAGCTGGGAAAACAAGGGGATCCCTCCCCCTGGATACGTGCTCCTATAGCTCGCCTCTACTTCTAAGAAATTTCTGACCACAAAAATGGCTCCTGTGTTACTTCCCCTTCTTTTACTGAATTGAGACATTCGTGCACCAAACATTTATTGAGTGCCTGCTGTGTGCTGGGTACCATTCTAGGGGCTGGGAGATCCAGTGATGGGTAAAATACACAAGGTCCTTGACCTTATGGAATTTACCTTCTGCTAGAGAAGACAGACAAGAAACAAGTGAATTACTATAGAATATGATTTTAAGTACCACTGAGGGCTGTAAATGTGTTAATAAAGAACCATGTGATGGATAGAAACTGTAGGCTCCAGCCAGGATACTCATGGAGGTCTTCTCTGGGAGGAAACATCTGAGCTGACTTGAAAGCTACAAAGGAGCCAGCCATGTAACTAGCCAGGGAAAGAGCCCTCCAGGCAAAGGGAGCAGCAAGTGCGAAGGTCCTGAGATCAAAAGGGGCAGGGTATGTTGGGTGAGAAGGCCAGTGAGGCTGCAGCAGAGGGAGGAAGGGGGGTGGTGGCAGGATTGGTTGTCAGGGGGGCATGAGAATGGGGCCAGATCACATAAAGCCCGGGGGTGAGGGTGGGTAAGGAGCTGAGACTTCGAGCGTGCTGGCAAGCCACTGGGGGTCTTTGAGCAGGGGGCTGGTGGGACTAACATGGCCACTGTGTGGAAAGTAAGGAGGCAAAAATGGAAGCCGGGAGATGGATTAGGTCATTGCCACGATGCGGCAACCAGATAATGGTGGCTCAGACGGGGCCAGAGATGGCCGGATTCCAGAAATACGTGCAAGGAGGACTCCCAAGGTTTGCTGTTGGATTAGATGTGGCATAGGATGGAAAAGAGAGGAATCAAGAGCTCCCAAATTTCAGTCTGAGCATTTGGTTAGTGACATTTTTCAGAGCTGGGGAAAACCGGGGTAGGGGGAAAAGTGAATATGAGGGGAAGTAAGAGTTCCACGCAGATGTTGGCTTGGCAGTTGGTTATAGGGCTATGTAGTACAGAGGTGTATAGATGGTACTTCAAATCTGAACAAGATCATTTAGGATGTGGTAGCCACTAGTCACATGGGACCGTCAAGCACTTGAAATTGACCAACTTGAATTGAGAGGAGCTGTATGTGTGAGATGCTAACTGGATTTCAAAGACTTAGCATGGAAAATAAAAAAGAATGTAAAATATCCCCTTGCTATTAGTTTTATGATGATTATCTGTCGAACCACTACTATCTTGGTTCTATTGAGTTAAAGAAAATATGATAATGTTTGGGCTCTACTGAGGTCAAAGTAACCCCCCCCCCCGTTTTCTTTTGCTTTTTTTAAATGCGACTAACTAGGAATTCTGCAATGACACATGTGGTTTGCAGTGGTGGCTCATGTTCAGGTTTCTACCAAGAAAGAAGTCACAGATAAAGAGGGCCAAGGACAGAGGCTTTAAGGGCTACAACATTTCATATCCCGGGAGAGGAGAAAGATAAAGCAAAGGAGTCTGAGAAGTATCAACCAATGAGGTTGGAAGAAAATCAGGGAGTATGATGGTCAAAAAGGCAAAGTGATAAAATTATGCAAAAAGGAGGGAGTGTCACATGTTGCTGGGAAGTCTGGGAACTGCTGTGGCATTCAGTAAGAACCCTTTTGGTAGAGTCCTTTGGAAGGAGTTTGGGTCAGAAGCCTGAATTCACTCTCTGAACCCAGGAGACTAAGAAGTGAAGACATAAGGATAGTAAGTATAGATGACACAACTTTTAAGTTTCCCTTAAAAGAGACAGGGAGAAATGGGGTGGTAACGGGAAGAGAATTTCAAATCAAGGGGAGGCATGTGTGTTTCACTGTGGTGGTTTGTTGGTTGTTGGTTGGTTGGGTGGTTGAGACAGGGAGACAGTTCAGCTGATGGTGGTGTTGTCTACAGGGCCCTTGGGATTCACTTAAGAGGGTGAGGCAACGGTGCCAGGAAGGATGGGAGACAGTCTACCCTTGAGAGTTAGTCAAATTGAGTAATTCTACTAAGTGCTCTAAGGGATTTGGATACTGCCAAGATGTCCTCTTTCTTTGTTCTCCCTCTTGACTTCTGTACTTTTCTCTTTGGTTGTTGCTTCGTTGTCTTCTGCCCCTGCCAGTGTTGGGTTAAGGACTATAACCAAGACCATGGCCTGGTAATTTGGAAAACATGCTCCTTTTCTATGGACTTCTCCAAAGCTCAGAAAGAGTTTATTTCCCCAGTGTCTAAAGCCTTCCTTAGTCTTGGTGGGGGTGGTGGTGGTGGTGCTGGTATGTTTTTAAACTGGTCCAGGAACTCACCCATGATGTGAATTGCCACTGGCCCAAGGAATTCTCTAGTCCTCCCTTGTAATTTCTGAGGCAATTCTGAATTTCTCCATCCCTTTGCTCCTCCCAAATCTCCAGGTGGAACGTGTGTGTGTGCATACGTGTGTGTGTGTGTGTGTGTGTGTGTATGTGAGAGAGAGAGAGAGAGAGAGAGAGAGAGAGAGAAAGAGAGAGAGATAGAGAATTTGTGAGCATTGTATGGGCTTGGGATTAAGTCATCTGCAGGCAGAACTGTGATATTGGTTCATAGAGTTTGAGTGACTTGAACATAGTGTCAATACTTTTCAGCCAAGGCCGGCCGAGACACACCTGTCATCGAACGAGTTGGGTTTATTACTCACCACGGTAAGAAAGAACACACACCCTGGGAAATCACAGGACTTCAAAGTGAGAGGGTCTGAAGCCATCTTGACAGCAGGGCCCTGTCAGCCCTCACCGTGGTTTGGAAGCATTCGCTTTCCAAGGCCTCAGTCACCCTTGCTGGTGACCTCTCAAGTTGGCCTTAACCTCAGAGCCCACGGGCATCCCTCTCTACTTCCGGAGATGTATGGGCGGGGGGTGGGGGCGCATGTGGCTGGGGGTAGGACAGGACCCGCCTGGAATCCATCCACGAGACAGTAATGGCAGTTTGACTATGTCTGGGGGCTGAGCAGATCGGGGGTGGGGAAGGGGCTCCAGAAACTACCTAACCTCCACCTGATGGTCCTTCAGCTAGTCAGATCAAGAGCCTTGGGGATTTCTTATGAGGCCAGTCTCTGCCCGCCTCTTTACAGCTTCCCATGAATATAGCATCCTTTGTCTGGGCCAGGGTGCTGCTCAGATTCCCCCTTCCCAATCCATATAAACTCCCATTAAAAATTTCAGTATTGATTTTTAATGATCTGGTTGTCCACAGACAGGTTTCCCTAGACCTGTCAGGTACCCCCAAGCTTTTGCTAGAAGGTTAGATTGAAGGGAAAATTTACAGTTGATGCGCAATCGATTATCTGTACTGGTGGAGATGGGTGATTCTCCCATGACGTAGAATCAAAGTCATGGGAGAATTAGCCTTTTGATGGTCACTTGGATGGCTTCCCATTTTTGGCTATTTAAAATGATGCAGTGATGAATTCTGGCATGTATATATCTGTGTATTTGCCTGTTCTAGACATTTCATATCCATGAAGTCATGATCTTTTTTTTAAAGAAGGGTAATTCTCTCTCATGGCAATTCTTTCTGTCTGGTTTTCCTTGAATGGTTTAAGAATCTAATGGAAGGATAAGGAGTGAGGTAAAATGAGTGTGTTATGCCCAGGATATCAAGTGATGATCTTTTGCTTTTTCACTCAATATTTTCCTTTAGTGATCCTACTATGGCTGAATCCCTTAGTGAGGTTTCTGGAAGTCTGGAAGTTCTGGAGGCCAACGATGAGGGTAAGTAGCCCAGTGGAACCTTGCCAACTAGAACTAGATTTGTTTACTGTGTTTAACTCCTAGGAAAAAAATGAAGTCAGAATCAAGCAAGTTCCTATCAAATTTCTAATAACCTTAGACTTAGTCTGCATTTACTTTGCAATTTTTTTTGGTCTCTTTTTCGGGGGGATCCAACTCTGATGTCACAAGGTTTGTCTGAGGCCCTGTAATCTACTTTGGGGATGGTTACCAGTTTCTACTTACTAAGGCAGGAAAAGTATTTCTGCTTAATCAGAAAAAAAAAATTAGAGCAGAACCATGATCTGAGAGATTCAACTGAGGTTTGACTGTAGACATAATCCAGATTTAACCAACAGACAAATTTGTGGTTTGAAGAATAAAGAGGGAATACAAACAAAAGATGTCACCATAGGCCTCTGTTAAGTGGGACTCAATTTACAAAACTTCTTTTTGTAAAATTTACTCAGACGTGTGCCCATTCCCTAAATTGTTGGGCTACCTAGGACTGATATGTGACTGTGAGTGAATATCAGTTCAGTGAGGCAAAAGTCACTAGACAATGATAAACCTCATTGACATCCCCCATCCCCACTGCTGCAAAGGAACCATCAGGCATAAAATAAGACGTTGAATTTAAAGACAGGACTAAATGCAACAGTTCACGGGGTTGTTTTCAATTTTTTAAAAAAGATTTTATTTATTTATTTATTTGACAGAGAGAGAGATCACAAATAGGCAGAGAGGCAAGCCAAGAAAGAGGAGGAAGCAAGCAGAGAGCCAGGCAGAGAGCCCAATGTGGGACTCGATCCCAGGACCCCGAGATCATGACATGAGCCGAAGGCAGAGGCTTAACCCATTGAGCCACCCAGGCGCCCTGTTTCCAATTTTTATTGAAGTAGAGCGTGATGTGGAAGACTTGATTTGGAAGAACAAAATGGAACCTTCTTGTGGCTTCCTAGAGCCTGATTTTACTGCTGATGTGGGGCTGATGTGGAGTGGGGGGATGTTGAACCTGGGGCATTGATCCTTGAGGGCAGGGCCTGGGTCTTCGTTTTGGTGTCTACCATTGTTTAGTACTGGGTCTCAGAGAGAGAGGGACTTTAGACACCACAAATATTCAATCAATGAATGGATTAAAAAAAAGGAATGATGGGCCTCTTCACCAAGGCAGCCCCCTACCAAACCAACTGACCTATTGTTTTGGATATGAGCTAGACAGATGGCTACAAAAGAAGGTGGCAATGCAGTATGTCTTGATGAAGAGTGAAGGTAAGGAAATGCCTTTTCTCTGTTTGCAAGATTTTGTTGTTTAAAAGCCCAGACAGTTGGGTATGTTTTTAGAGCTAGTTGTTGCTGGCCAGAGGATAGTGTGGCTGTTTGGAGGCTGATGGAGAGAAAGGCCAGTTAGGAATGTTTTCTTTCTAAGCGGCAATGCAAGAGAACAAAGTCACTGTCATGAGATGCATTTTTAAAGCCTATCAAGTTCAATCCAGGTTGGCTGCCTGTGTGCGCATTGGATAAGCAAATATACGACCCAGAAGTGATGATTTCTTCATTGGAGTTAACTGTGTTTTGTTGTGGCATGTGATACATTGTCCTCATTGGATGAGGATGTTGAGAGCTCCTGCCTGTTTGGGAATAAGTAGTCCTTGGACTTGGACAGGGAATTCAGTGGCTTTGTTATAGGAAAATTCCAGAAGCTGGCAGTGGGCACCTCACTGCCCACTACTGTGGTGCCTGGGGGCGGGGGGGAGGGGGCACAAATTCCCCGGTGCGGAAGTGACCTACATAAACATTGCTGGATACAAACGTGGGCTGTGACCTCTACGTCTACCGGCTGCTTATGTCTATCTAGCTATTGGCACAACAGCAGCTTTTGAAAACCAGCCTGGGCGGCGCTCAGCTGCTGACGATTTAAAGACACCCTTTTTGCAAAAGAGAGCTTGAAAGGCAATATAGGGCAACTGTTTCAGAGTTCAGTGGGGTTTCAGGAAACATAACGTGTGGACCGTTCCTGGACTGGTATCCACTTCCCAGGGCCCATCTACACACATGGGGTCTGATGTTGTTGGGCTCCAGAGTCTCCCAAGCCAAAACCATCTCTGCCAACAAAACTCTTACCCCCTATCCGGTCCCCCAAACCTGGTCCAACCCCAGTACTCAGAGCTATCCCACAGGGATGAATGGAAACATTGTTTTCCTTCTAATGCCCACAGTTGAAAGAGATACACAGTACTTAAGGTATTTTGGATCCTCATGGGAAAATAGATTGGTTTTGGTCAGCAAAAATAGAAAACTGGGGGGAGGGGGACGGAAACTGAAATACATGCATCATTAATGCTTGTCCCTGGTAGAGTTCTAAAGTCACTAGTCATTTTGCTGATTTAGGGACATAAAAAGGTGTTGGTGCCAAATTTTGTCTGCCCATACAATGATTATGATTGGTACATTCAGTTTTAGAGACCGAATGTTTATTAGAGGTGTTTTTATTCAGTTATTAAATGTTTGTAGATTGCATCGTAAGTGCAGCTACTAACTGCTGATGCTCTCCTCTCTGCCTTTGCTGGTTTGTGAAAAGCAGGTTTGTCCTCCTCCCATCTAGTCAGGGATTTTGCAGCAAGAGGGGCAACAACCAATATGTTTCTAAACACTCTGAGCATAAAGTTGTTCCTCTTTTAGAAAACCGGAAGGACATCTCCCATCAAGAATCAATAAATCTTATTGGTTCTGGTTGAAAACTGGCAGGGACTTTTACACCAGAGAAATAGGCCAATACTACAGATAAGGGCATTTCCCCCAAGAAATCCAGTTGATAAATCTTTTCCAGCAAAGACTTGACCGTAGCAATCAGTACAGTAGAGTAACTCTCAATCATTTTTGAGCCACACCCAGCATCTTTCTAAATAATTTTTCATTATAGAAATTAATTGAATTTTTCCTGAAAAAAACTACAGAAGGAAACTTGAAAAAAATATGTTTCCTTCAGTGTCTTAGTGTTTTAATCTTTCTATCTGCAGGTAGAATTGCCAAGTTGGTCCCCATCATGACCCTATTTAGATACATCCTGGTAGATGAGAAATAGCCCAACCCATCCCAAACAGGAATTACTTAAGGAGAGATTATCAAGCACACAGTCCTCTGTCTTCTTGCATTGCCCCACCCCATGCCAGTTTCTGCTTCTAATCATTATACTGTACAGATCACTATTGATTGATAGACATGGGGTTGCTTCTCCTTATCTATAGATTAATAGAACTGATAGATCAATTGTCCAGATATAATTGACTCTGGTCTTAATAAACAAGTAATTATTGGGGCACCTGGTCGACTCTGTGGATAGAGTATGCAACATATTGATCTCAGGGTTGTGAGTTCAAGCCCCATACTGGGCTTTGAGTTTATGTGAAAACAAACAAACAAACAAACAATTTTTTAAAGAAATGAGTAATTATTGATTCCCTAGCACTAGCTCACAGTTACTAGCACTTGCACCATGCCAGATCCTATGCTAAGATCTTTACCTACACTTTTTACAACTTATATGAACCCTGACAAGGGCTAGTGTTTAAATTATTGGATGCTTAAGGATAACTCTGCTTGGTGACCTCAATTTAAGGGAAGTGACAGATGTCCCTTGGGTGTATGTCTTTCATGGTGCTGGTTGCTGAAGGGGATGTGAAAAAGGGCCTGCTTACAGCCTTGATGTGGGGGATGGTAACTAAGACACAGAACTGTATCTTATTCCTTCCTTATTGATACCCAAAGCATAGTAAGTGCTCGGTCTTAAATATTTGTTGGATGGAAGGATTGGTGGATGGATTGGTGGATGGATGGATGGGTGGATGGATGGATTGGTGGATGGATGGATGGATTGGCAGGTGGATAAATGGATGGATGTTTGGGTTGGTGGGTGGATGGATAGATAGATGGATGGATAGATGGATGGATTGGTGAATGGATGGATGGATGGATGGATGGATGGATTGGCAGATTGGCGGGTGGATGGATGGATGGATGGGCTGGTGAATGGATGGATGGACTAGTGAATGGATGGATGGATGGATGGTTGGATGGATGGATGGATAGATGGATAGGTGGATGGATTGGTGGATGGATGGATAGATGGATGGATGGATGGATGGATGGATGGATGGATGGATGGATAGATGGATAGGTGGATAGATTGGTGGATGGATGGATGGATGGATGGATGGATAGATGGACTGGTGGGTGGATGGATGGGTGAATAGATGGAAGGATTGTTGGGTGGATATATGGATGGCGGTATGGATGGATTCATGGACTGGTGGTTGGATGGATGGACAAAGAGATGGATTGGTGGGTGGATGGGTGGATGGATAGATGGACGGATTGATGGGTGGATATATGGATGGATGGATGGATGGATGGATGGATGGATGGATGGATGGATGGATTCATGGACTGGTGGATGGATAGATGGATGGATGGATGGATAGATGGATTGGTGGGTGGATAGGTGGATGGATAGATGGATGGATTGGTGGGTGGATATATGGATGGATGGATGGATGGATGGATGGATAGATGGATGGATGGATAGCTGGATGGATTGGTGGATGGATGGGTAGATGGAGGATTGGTGGATGGATGGGCATACTAGAGGGCATTCAGATGTAAAACTTGAAAGGCCAGCAGTCAAGTTTTAGGCATGCAGAGAGAAGGGCTGATTTTTGTGATTGGTGGACATTGGACTGAAGGTAGGCCTCGAAGTGTAGAAACCTTTCTCATAGGCCATAGGATTCCAAGCTAGAAGGAACCCTAGTTCAGCATTTCCCAAAGTGTGTTTTGCCAGACATTTTGCTGACATGATTTTGGGAGACAACATGGCTGCCCAGTATCTTAGAGCATCACTGTTCACACAGGCATGTTGAAGTTCCAGAAAAGTCCTATTGGAAAGCAGAGACCTAAACTTTGCTTAATCCAGCATTTCTCAGAACGACTGGCCTGCAGATCCTTTTCTCATTCAATAGACCAATGATAGCCCTCTGAACACACTTTGGGAGATGTTGATTTATGTGATCCCTTCATTGCCCTGCTTCCTTCCAGGAGGCTGAATGACTTACCCAAAGTCACCGAGCTAATTAATCGTAGAGTCAAGTCGAGGATTCCAGACTGTTCTGACTCTTGGGTGGTACTCTCTGTTACACTGCTAAGCCTTTGTAATGGCTGCCCCATTGGCAACTCCCTTGCCTGGGCCGTTGCCTGCCAGTGCAGCATTGCTGCATTGTGGCAAGAGGCCTTTCAGAGACCAGACTGTTGGGAATTCGGATGAGACACCTACGCTGGTAAATTATTGCATGTGAAAGCAGTCAGAGCTGACTTCTCCCTCAGAAGAATGCAATATGCCCTCCCCTCTCCTCGCCCCTCTTCTGCTGATCCTCAGTAAAGACACATGTGCTTGTTAGGAAACTAAGAAATGCCCAAACAGAGCCTTAGGAACATTTAAAGCTCCCATGCCTCACTTCTGCCCTGGTGGTTCACGCAGATGGAGCAAACTTGCAATTATTTGCAGGTGCAGAGGGCTGTAGTGAATCCAGACAAAGCAGCAATAATGAAAGAACACACACAGTGCACATGGCACACGCATGCACGCACCCATGCAGACACACACGCACTCACACATTAACACAGTCACTCACACATGCACGCATGCACTCCTTGCAAAGCACTTTGGTATCTGATTCTGTCATGCCTTTTACACGGGCAGCTTCTTTGCCCCATGGCCCTTTCTTCCCAATTCCAAGCCCTCTCCCTTGCTCCCAAATCCTCTCCTTGAGGACGGCTTCCCTGACTGCACCGCCTGGACAGCACTTACCCCGCAGATCTGCATCCTTTCAGCACACAAAGCTGACCAGTCCCAGATCCCACCTGCAACTCCAGGGGTCCTGAGGGGCTTTCTTGCATGTAGAAGCTCATGTGAAATCAGGGGGGTGACCTGTGCTTAGGTGGGCTCAGTAATTGCTGTAGATGAGTGAATTTCTTGGGTCAGGAAATCTCCCCCAGAAACTCAGACACTTGGTCCTACAGAATTATGAAAAAGGGAGCAGGCCACACGCATGGTGTCATGGTGTCGTGGGCCCAGGGAAGGGTACAGGGTGGGGTGGGGGGAGCGGAGAGCCAAGTCTGCAGGCCACCTGGGATCACGGTCCTTGTTCCTGTCCCAAAGGCCCCATTTCCTCCCCACCTTCGCTTCCACTGTCACACTCTGCCTCGCTTTTGTTCCTTAACTTCCAGTAAAGAAGAAATCCAAATTCAAAGCCTTCAAGAGCTTTTTTGGCAAGAAGAAGAAGAAAGAGCCGGAAGGTGCCGAGGAAGGGAGGAGGCTAAAGCCAAGCTTGTCCAGCGGCAGTATTAACATCTCTTCTCTGAAGCCGGTTCGGGAAGGTCAGCCCGCCGAGGCCAGGTAAGGGCCAGTGGGTGGCAGTCACTGCCCGGGGTGGCCAGGGCCTGGGGGTCTTTCTCCATGCTCACACCAATGCTTATTGTTGGGGCACGCGGCTCAGTAGGTGGGCAGCTGCATGACCCTGACCCCGAGAGCACTGGCTACAGACAGACCAGGGGGGCCCTCTTGTGTCACAGCTGAAGGAACTTGACCCACGAGGTGTCTTCCTAGCGAGGAGCTGGAGGCCTCCCTCCATTCATTACAGTAAAGGCAGCCTGCCTCCTGCAGGCAGCCAGGCCTGGTTTGCCTGCCCGGCCCTCAGACTATAGATCTGCAATTCCATCTCCTAATGTGGGATTCAGATCTCAGATGCTGAAGCCAGTCTAGCCTGAAATCACTTGTGTTACTGTAAAAACAAACAAAGGATCAGGCAACATCCCAGGAGACAGGCGGGTTGTGGGGGTGGGGGCGGGGAGAGGGAGATGCTCTAACTGGTCCCAGAATGGGGAAGACCATTTCTTGGCCACGCCTGTCCCACTTTTCATCTGTGATGCCCCCATTTCCATATCTGACCATCCAGTACTCCCGGATGTTCCTGGTTCCATCAGCTTCCCCCTCTGTGCAGTTCCCCTGTGGCCTGTTCGCCTGGCCTGAACATTCCAGACTTATCTGTGCTGCCCACCGAGCTCACCTGTGCTGCTGGAAATGGGGCAGTCAGCAAACCTGACAGCACCTAGGTCTCCTTCAGGAGGTCCTTCATAACTGGGTCGACTGTGAGGAATTTCAGATAGCTTTGCTGGTGGGGGGATGGTTTTGGACAGAGAGGCTTGTATCATACCTCACAAATCATGCCATGATATAGACCAGAGCAGGGAGGAGGGTAGAGGGGAGTTTGGGTCTACTCTGCATTGTCTCTATGAATTGGCAAGGGCCATCTCCACTAAAGTTTTGGGTTTCCCCCTTCCTACTTGTCCCTCTGCCTCCAAAGTGGCCAATTGGTTCTGATACATTCTCCACACTAAGAAGGCAGGTGCATGCACAGCTTGCAGGTTGTGGGGAGGACAGGAGGGAGTGGGGGGACAGGAAGAAGGAGAGGAGGGGGTGAATGGAAGTGTGTGAAATAATTTATATATGAGGAAGAGTGTTTTTCTAAGGGTCTGAAATAGGTCTTTTTTGGGGGGGGTGGGGAGAGGGCAAGGAGCATAAATTAACTAAGAGTATAATGTAGGAGTGCTAACAGTCACCCCTGACCACAGTCACTTGCTTCACGTGTTAGGGGGAAAACCCTGTGACATTCTTCCCAAGAAGAAAAATCAGCCTCTATCCATGGAAGCTAACAAAACGTAAAGCCAGCCCTCCCCTCGCCTATACAATAGGACCAGTATCCATTTCTAAGACTGTATTAAGCCCTATCTGATAAAATAGAGAGATTTCATGCTGCCATTTTGATATTTTTAAAAAAGATTTTATTTATTTATTTGAGAAAGAGAGAGAGTGAGAGAGAGGATGAGAGGGGAGAAGGTCAAAGGGAGAAGCAGACTCCCCACGGAGCTGGGTGCCCAATGTGGGACTCCGTCCCTGGACTCCGGGATCATGACCTGAGCCGAAGGCAATTGCTTAACCAACTGAACCACCCAGGTGCCCTTGACTTTTTTTTTTAATGGGTGCTGACGTAATGCACTTTATTGCCTTTAATTAAGGCCAAGGTTTTCTTTGGAGTTTTGGATGCATTTTTTTCCTCTCGCCCCCAGGAAGCCTATCAGTAGGTGCTAGATAGGTTCAGCCGGTGGGCGATTCGGTTTCTGACAAACATGGCCACATCCAGAGCTACAGGAATCCTTGGTTCAGGGAGGGTCTAGCTCTACAGAGCCACTTCAGCAGCCGCACTCTGGCTAGAAATGACGGTTTCTAAGCCCACCCATGGCCCAAGATTTCCTTGCAGATTTTCTGCCCAAAGCAGGGGAGGCCAAGTAGTCACAGATGGTCCTAAGGCTGGGACATCTGTGGGACCGTGATACTGGTCCCAGGCCTGATTTGAGCTGGCAGGTCATAGAGCTTCATTGAATGACAGCATCTCTGTGTGCAAAATGAGGGAAAATGTGTCTAGAGAGGGTCTGGGAACATTGCTCTCACAATGCTGCATCAGTCATGTGTCATCATTAAGCATTTAGTAAGAGTCCTGTGAATTTTCTGCAGGACTGCCATTTTAATAAGACAGAGCATGTTGCCCTCACCACCAGAGCTACCTGGGTAGCAGAGTTTTACAGGGAGAAAGTGGGTAATACAAAGGCATCTGCTTCCTCTCTTCTTGTGGATCCACAAGCCACCTTAGTATGCGTGCCATTTTAATCCCCATAACACCAGATTGTCCTCAGAGTGTGTCGTGATCAGATCTAGCCATGCGCACGTCCCATGGTCAGATGGGCTCATGATGATGGGGAGGGTACTGGTCCTACAGAGCCCAAGCTGTGACTCTGGGTACCATTTACAGATTGTTTTTTAGGGGGGCACCTGGGTGCCTTGGTCGGTTGAATGTTGGACTCTTGATTTCAGCTCAGGTCATGATCTTAGGGTCGTGAGATTGAGCCCTGGGACAGGCTCCACACTGGGCATGGAGCCTACTTAAGATTCTCTCTCTCCCTCTGCCCCTTTCCCTGCCACTCATTCTTGCTCTTTCTTTCTCTCAAAAAAAAAAAAGATTATTTTTAGGGGCTCCTGGCTGGCTCAGTAGAGCACACAACCCTTGATCCCAGGGTCATGAGTTCAAGCGCCATGTTGGGCATGGAGCCTTACTTAGGGGAGAAAAAAAAAGATTATTTTCTAAAGCACTAACCTATATGTATTACAGTAAATGTTTCGTAATGAAGGTAATATGTGCAAAAAAAAAGTATATGAAATTTCAAACAATTATTTTATCTAATTTAAAAACATTTCCACCCCTCCATAAAAGAAATCGTGTACCCATTAGCAGTCAGCGCCCATTCTTCCCTATCCCCATTTCAGCCCAAGGTGATCCCCATTTCAGCCCTGAGGTGATCTCTCTCAATTTGTTTATTCTGATACTTCCTATAAATGGTATCATACAGTATGTGGTCTTTTGTGGCTGGCTTGTTTCCCTAAGCATGTTTTTGTTTTCCAGGGTGATCCAGGTGGTAGCATGAGTCCAATAGGTAATTTCTTCATACTGCTGAATAGTATTCCAGAGTATGAATACAACACATTTTATCTGTTCATCAGATGATAGATACTTAGGTGTTTCTATCCTTTGGCTATTATGGAGAATGCTGCTATTAACATTTGCATACAAGTTTTTGGACGGATGTATGTTTTTATTTCTCTTGGGTATACACCTAGGAGTGTATTGGGTCATATGGTAATTAAAGGTTTAAGATTTTGAGGAACCATTAAATGGTTTTTCTAAATGCCTGCCCCATTTTACATTTCCACCAGCAGTGCATGGGGGTTCCTGTTTCTCCCCAAAATTGCCAACTCTTGTTACTATCTGAGTTTTTGTTTCTAGCCATTCTGGTGGGTCTGAAGGAGCATCTCATTATGTTTTGGATTTATATTTCCTGGTTGGCTAATGAATGGTCGAGCATCTTTTCATATGCTTGTTGACTATCTGTATATCTTCTTTAGAGAGATATCTATTGAGATCCTTTGTCCATTTGAAAAATTGGGTTATTTATCTTTTTATTATTGAATTGTAAGAGTTCCTCATGTATTCTAAATATGAATCTCTTATCAAATATACAGTCTTCAGGGTCCCCTGGGTGGCTCAGTTGGTTAAGCAACTCCCTTCAGCTCAGGTCATGATCCCAGGGCCCTGGAATTGGGTCCCACATTGGGCTTCCTAATTGGAGGGGGGAGTCTGCTCCTCCCTTTCCCTCTGCCCCTCCTCCCTCCATTCGTGTTCTCTCTCACTCACTCTCTCTCTGAAATACATAAATAAATAATCTTTAAAAAAAGATATACAATCTGCAAAGATTCCCCCCCTTTATGTGTGTTGTCCTTTCACTTTCTTGCTAGTATCCTTTGAAGCTTAATTCTGATCAAATCCATTTATTTATTTTTTTCTTCAATTGCTTAAGCTTTTAGAGTCATAGTCTAAGAATCCATTGCCAAATTCAGGTCATGAAGA
The DNA here is from genome assembly GCF_922984935.1 of Meles meles. Classification (NCBI taxonomy): domain Eukaryota; kingdom Metazoa; phylum Chordata; class Mammalia; order Carnivora; family Mustelidae; genus Meles; species Meles meles. The sequence continues at coordinate 101,492,565 of NC_060087.1, read as the reverse complement.
TATACCCCCCCCAATATTTTCTTCTCAGAGTTTTAACTCTTCTATTTAGGTCTTTGATCCATCTTGAGTTTGTGTTTATATACGGTATGAGATAGGGTCTAACTTCTCCCTCCTATATGTATCTATCCAATTATCTCAGCAACATTTGTTGAAAAAACTCTTCTTTCCCCATGGAACAGTCTTGGCAAATCAATTAACCATGGATGAATGAGTTGATTTCTGGACTCTTAATTCTATTCCATTGATCTATATATCTATCCTCATGCCAGTACCACACTGTCTTGATTATGGCAGCTTTGCATTAAGTTTTGAAATTGGCAAGTGTGAGTTCTCCAACTTCGTTCTTCTTCAAGATTGTTTTATCAGTTTGTGGCCCCTTGCATTTCACTATGAATTTAAAGATCATTCTGGTCCACTTCTGCCAAAGAAAATTAAAAAGGCAGCTGGAATTTCAATAGTAATCACATTAAATCTGTAGATCAGTTTGTGGACTGTTGGCATCTTGACAAGATTGAGTCTTTTCAGCCTTGAGCATAGGTTGCTTTTTCGTTTACTTAGGTTTTCTTCTTTAATTTTCTTTCATCAGTGTTTTAGAGTGCTCAGAGTATAATTTTTACACACTTTTCATTAAATTTGTTCTTAAGCATTTTATTCTTTTTGATGTTTGTATTTGTATTTGTACAGGTACAAAAAGAACCTATTTGTAAAGGTTGAAAATTGGAAGTGTTTTCGTCATTTACTTCCAGATTCTTCATTGCCAGTATATAGAAAGACAATTGTTATATATTGGTCTTTTATCCTCCAACTTTGCTGAACTCATTTATTAGTTCTAGTAGTTTTTATTGGATTCTTTAGGAGTTTTATACACAAGATTGTGTCATCTATGATTGGAGATAATTTCACTTCTTCCTGTCCAATATGGATGCCTTTTATTTAATTTTCTTACCTAATTGCCCTGGCTAGAACCCCTGTACAATGTTGAATTGAAGTGGCAACAGCAGACACCTTGTCTTCTTTCTTCCTGCTGTGAGGGAAAGAACATTCAGTGTTTCATCATTAGGCATGACATTAACTGAGAGTTTCTCACAGATGTCCTCTGTCAAGGTTGAGTATTTATCATAAGTGTGTTTATTATGTGTTTGGATTTTACAAATGCTTTTTCTGTATCTGTTGAAATCACTACATGGTTTTTGTTTTTATTCTGTTGATATGGTGTATTACGTTAATTGATTTTCACATGTTAAGATAACATTACATTTCTTGCAAGTTCTGCTTGGTTAATAGTGTATAATTCTTTATGTTGCTGGATTCAGATTACTAGAATTTTATTGAAGATTCTTACCTCTATTTCATAAGCAATATTAGTCTGTAGTTTCCTTTTCTTGTGATGTCTTTGGTTGAAATTTTTAACAGCTAAAATATATTCCCACATTTCAAAAGGAGTCTTTCGTGCCTTCAGCTTTTCATTTTTGTTCTAACTTTTCCCTGACTTGCCTTAGCACTTAACTGTCATCAACCTGGCTTAATTTCCAGTCAGAAGGTATTTCCTTCTGGGTTTAGCAAGCTGGTGGTGGGGTTGGAGGGATGGGTGCCCAAGATGCTTTGAAAATCAGACAGGTGTATCCCAGAACCCTTGTGTGAAAGAGGAAAATATCTAGTGAATGATAGTCTCCAGTATCTGGGCAGGTGTTTGGTATTTTATTTTTTAAGATTTTATTTATTTATTTGACAGAGATATATCACAAGTAGGCAGAGAGGCAGGCAGAGAGAGACGGAAGCAGGCTCCTACCAAGCAGAGAGCCCGATGCGGGACTCGATCCCAGGCCTCTGAGATCATGACCTGAGCCAAAGGCAGCAGCTTAACCCATTGAGCCACCCAGGCACCCAGATGTTTGGTATTTTAAATAAAAACAAAACCACTAGAGAGAAATTTGGGTGTGAAAGATATTTTATGACTCTTACCTTAATAACAGAAAGACTTAGGGTCTTCCCTCCCATTCCACTTCCCTCCCATTCCACTTCCCTCCCATTCCTGTTGCCGCTATTGTACACTTGAAATGGGTGAATTGTATGGTATGTAAACCATAACTCAAAACCATTATATAAATAAGATATGTGTTGATCATTTAAAAAATCAAAATTATACAGAATTACATAAAGTAGGAAATTAAGGCTCCTCCCCCTGCTCCTAGTGCCATTCCCCAGAGGGAACTGCCACTAATTATTTGGTGGCTATCTATGAACATAAACTACGTATGTATGTAATATATATATCATATATTATATAATTATATATTAATATTATTAATATATTATCTCATATATAATATTAATATATATTTATATTATTATATTATATTATTAATATATTATATCAATTAATATATTATTAATAAAGTATATTAATCAATATATTGTTAATATAGTATATAAACAATTATCTATTAATCAATATATTAATTAATCAACACATTAATATATTAATATATCAATCAATATATCAATATATTAATTAATATATTATTGATATATTGATCGGCACATTAATATATTATATTAATTAATATAGCAATCAACACACTAACGTATTAATTAATATAATATTTTAATATATTAATTAATTAATATTAATATATTAATCAATATATTATTGATACACTATATAAATAATTATCTATTAATTGATATATTAATCAACACATTAATATATTAATTAATATATAATTATATGAAATTATTTTAGTTATTTTATTTTTATTTAATTATTTTAATTTCATTTCAAATTAAATTAATTTTATTTTATTTAATTAATTATATGAAATTATATTAATTATTATATGAAATGTAATTATTATATATTAATATAATACATATTAGCATATAATATATTCTATGGTTAATATATATTAATATATTAATTAAGATATTTTATTGATATAGTAATATAATTAATCATACTAATATAGTAATAATATATTATGTAATATGTTATATTATAATTATATTATTAATATAATATACTATATTATATATAATATTAATAATATTATAATATATTAATTAAGTATATTAATTAATATTAATTATATTAATTAATAATATTATATATTAATATATTATATAATATATATTATATAATTAATATATAAATGATCATCGTTAATAATTGTAATAATTAATAATTATAATACATAATAAAGAACAATTAATAATCATAATCAATTACTATATAATTAATATATATTAATATATAATATAATATATTAATACATTATGTATTAATTATATATTATATATTAATATGATATATTAATCAATATATTTAATATATTAATTAATATATTGTATATATTAATATATTAATTAATATATTATATATACACACATATATACACATATATAATTTATTTAGTTTTTTGTTTATTTGAGCAAAAGAGAGAGAGCACACACAAGGAGGGGGAGGGACAGAGGGAGAAGCAGACTCCCTGCTGAGCAGGGAGCCCGATGCAGGGCTGGATCCCAGGACCCCGGGACCAGGCCTGAGCCAAAGGCAGATGCTTAACTGACTGAACCACCCAGGTGCCCTTGGTTATATATATTAAATGAGACCATACTATTCTTTATTTTTTCATATCTCTCATGGAAAACCTTCTCTGTCAGCCCATGTGCCTCCTTGTCCCCTTTCTGAGGTGTCTGGTATGTCATGCTATGGATATACCTGTGTCTTCAGTTCCTATGGCCCTTGGGCTGCTCTTATGAGACCTTTTCCTTCCTGTTCAGGGCCAAGAGCAACATGGGCAGTAAAGCCCTGTCCCATGACAGCATCTTCATGTTGGATCCTGAGCCTGAAATATCAGTGCATAGAATCTGCCCCTCTCTAGAGCGCCAGAGAGGCAGACCTCGACAGGTAACCATGAACTTAAGCATCAGTGCCTGATTAGACCCCTCCTCTTTCATCCTCCCCATTCCGCATCCCAACTGCCAAAAAACAAAGAGTGGGGAATTTGTCCTTGCTCCCCAGCTGATTCTACCCAACAGGGCTACCATAAAGAAGGGAGAATGTAGAAATACACAATGTGTTGACCTAGTGCCCAGCACAAGGCTTTGGATGGCATTACCATATTCACTAGACATGCCCCAAGAATGAGCTAAGTTTTAGGATGGTGACAGCCCACTGTTGGTTAATGTGCAAGCATTCCAACCACCATGTTCTTTCGTTCTTCTACAGAGATCTCAAGCTTCCAGAACTCTGCCTAGATCTGGGACTAGTGATGTGCATGGAGGTGTTTCTGGACTTATGTTTGGAGCTGTGCCACGATATGTGCCCAGAAGTGGAATCTGGATTGGGGGCTCCAAGGTCGCTGAGGTAATAGAGTGGAATTGTGCGGAGTATGACAGCCGAGTGGGACAGACCTATGCTTGAATCCTCACTCTGCTACTCACTGGCTCTGTGATGTTAGGCTGGTTGCTTAACCTCTCTGAGCCTTCCTTTCCCCACCAACAGTGGGTATAATATTAATATCTACCTTAGACTATTGCTTGTGAGGATAGAATAAAGACTCAGAGAGGTTAAAGAAATTGCTCAATCTTCCCCAGAGAGTAAATGGTAGACCTAGAAATCTGACCCAGATGTGTTGACCTCAAAATCCAGTCTTTCCAACATCCCAGGCTTTAAGATATTCCATTTCTTTGTGCCTGCCTCAACAGGGAGAAGGGTCTATGCATATGCTTAGAAGAATCTCACCTCTGGATAACCGTAACCATTGCTCTGTTAGACCCATCTGGAGCTCTAATCTAGAAATCTCGCAGGGGGGAGCAGGAAGCACTGCCAGGGAGAAAACCCTAAGCAACTCCCTTCCTCCTTCTCTCAGGTTGTGGGCGGGATGATACCCAGATATCCCTGAGTAACTGAGAAGGCCACACAAGGGGGGAGACCCTTTTCCATTGAGGAGCTGATTAGTTTGCATTTGGCAAAAGGTAACTGGGGCTTATTCGTGACATATCTGTAAGACCCCCTATCTCTCACTTTGGTCTATACTGCATGTGAACATTCCACGGGCTACATTATCCATGGAGGGTCGACAAGCAAATGCTGAGATGGTCACCATTGGGACCAACCTTATGGCTATAAGGCAGCCCCTAGGTCAGCAGACTGTTCCCCTCTCGCACTACAATAGGAAAAGTCCTTCCAGTCCTCGGTTTTGAACATGAGGACCAGCTTTTGCTTGTCTCCACAGCAACCCACACTCCCTTGCCACATGACCAAATGCTAGAGGGTTATTTCTCGCTTGCAGAAAGGGGAAGCCTGTGTCCTGGAAGCCTCCTGCTCGCCCTCTTCTCTTAGTCCCAGCCACAGAGAGACTCTCATAGCAGAGACATGCCATTGCTCTAGAAAGATGATTTGGGGGGAAGTGGGGGATGAAGATTAAAGGTAAAGATTCTGGGCACATTTCCTCTCACAACAAAGAGGGGGCTAAGGAAAGTCACAACAGCCCAAAGACAAGTTTTCTTAAATGGCTGGTTTGGGCCCAATCCTCACATCTTTGGCCTTTTCCATAGTCCCTCTTCTGAGAAACAGGGCTGAAGACAGGGTAGGGTGTCAATGGAACCCAAGCCAGCCACCGCCAGATTGACCTTTGCATGGGAGACTTCCTTAAGTGCCAAGGTCACAACCCTAAATGATAGGGTGGTTGATAGCATCAGGTCAAGGGTCCTGACCCCCACCCCCCAGTGCCGCACAGACACTGAGCAAGTATGGAAATGGCCAATGTCTGGGGTTCTCGAAGGGGCAGGATCCATAATGGATTATGTGACTTGCTGAGCAGCTGGAAGATTGTGGGAGAGGAAATTCCAGCATATCATTCTGTTAGAAATACCAAGGTTGAGCTATGTTTTATTCCCTACCAGATTTTCACCTGCTGTCTTATCTGAAGTGTTAGGAATGTGGGTGCCTAGATGGCCCTCCGAGACATTGCATGTTCTTTTTGTTTGAGAACAAATAGATAAGAAGTACTGGCAGGTTGTGAACACCTTCTTGTGGAATCAAATTGAATTGAGTAATTTAAGAGACTGCAAAGGTTGCAAAGCAGCCTTCTTACTGCTCACAGACCTGACGCTCCCTCTGCAGCCCTTCCTAAGGAAGGAGGCACACCCTCTCTTCTGGTTGTTGCCTTTAAAGTCCCTGAACTTGAATATGGGACATCCCCCCCTTCCTGGCTCTTACAGTTAGGAGACAGGAGTGTGCAGGGCTTAAGAACATGGGCTTCACAGGCAAGCAGACCTTTCAGACACTTGCTAGGCCAGCGGGAAAATTAGAGCCAGTCATGTCATCTCTCAGACCTGATCTTCCCCATCTAGAAAGAGCAGGTGTTTCAAAGAATCATTGCAAGGTTTGCATGACATGCATCTATGAAGGGCACTCCCTGCCTGGCAGGGAGAAAGATCTCAAACCAATTACCTAAACACCTAACCCTTCACCCGAAGGAATGGGAAAGAGAAGAGCAAACAAAACCCAAAGCTAGCAAAAGGAAGGAAAAATACAGATTAAAGCAGAGTAAAGCCCTCAGTAAAAGTGAGTTGTCATTATCGTTATTAGAATTGGGCTTGGCACTGGTGAAACTCCAAGACTTCTTCTCAAGAGTCCCCAGTGGGGCCTGGTGGTGATAAGAGGGCACTTTAGACACTAGCCAGGAGTGATCCAGGGACAGAACATTGGACAAACCCTCCTCGGGGCCTCTTGTCTTTGAGAGTTTGAAACCCATCTGTCCTGAGCAGGAGACAGAGAAAAGCATGTCAGCACCAAGACAAGAAAGATTTTTGTTTTGTTTATTGCTATAGGCCCAGTGCTTAGTTAGAGTGGAATATGGCCCACTGTAGATGCTTAACAGTATTTGTTAAAGATCAAATCAGAGATTTGGATCCACATCCAAATGACCATGACAGAGGCCAGCACGTCAGATTCAAGTGTATCGTGAGGTTCAAATTGGAATGAACTAAATTAGTGTGCTGAGGTCCAAGGGAAACCCAAATGATCCATTTCATCCCCTTAGGAAAACTAGGAAAGTAGTTCTAAGCAAGGCTAGTTCTGTAGATTTTCTAATAATTCCAGAAGATTGATCTTGACAGGATTAAGATAAACAGCCAACAGAGTCAAGATCTGATCCAGACAATTCCTGGAATGATAGGAGCAAGGATTATAGTTTGGATGCCAAGCCTAGATCTTAACCCCAAAATCCAACCTCCATAAGAACCAGACTTCTGAATACAGGGACAAAATGAAAACAAAGATTAGACTCAAAGAAGATTTATAGTTAGCAACAGAGAGAGAGAACACCAGAATTCTGTTTTTTTTTAAAGATTTTATTTATTTATTTGACAGAGATCACAAGTAGGCAGAGAGAGAGAGGAGGAAGCAGGCTCCCTGCAGAGCAGAGAGCCCGACTCAGGGCTCTATCCCAGGACCCTGGGATCATGACCTGAGCTGAAGGCAGAGGCTTTAACCCACTGAGCCACCTAGGCACCCCCAGAATTCTGGTTTTGATCAAACAAGCAGTTCGAAGTTTCTGTCTTTGTTTGGGGATTGGTGAAAGTGTGCTGCAGCCCAGAGAGTGACTCAATCCTATTGGTCTTTGGTCTGCATAGGTCAAAAAGTGAGGACAGGGAGGAAGGAGATTCTTTCCATGGCTTGTTTTTTCATTTTGGGGTCTTGGTACTTCAACCATTAAGCAACAAGAGAACACCAGTAATTTGAAGGAAAGCACACAAGTTCTAACATTTTCCTTCTATTCTCCTCCTTCCCAGCTCCCCTCACTGCGCCGACGCCACTCAAGCAGCAGTCCCCCTCTGATGCGATCTCACACAACCTCTGCTGACTTTGAAGAAACCTCTGTTGATGAGGAGTCACCCAAGATCCCACAGAGGAAAGATTTACCAATCAAGATTATGTCAATGAGGAAGGTGAGTGTTAGCCACATTCTAAGTGGTAGGTTTGGTTGGGGGATCCAGGTCAGAGGCATAATCCCTTTTGCTCTCTTCTGCTGTGGCTTAGCACTAGGGGGCCACTTGAGGAAGGAGCAGCCATTTTTGACTTCTGATTTGCATGGTGATTTACATTTTCTGTCCAATTCTACAAACGAAATAATCAGCACTTTGGTTTATAAACAATGGAAGACAGTATTACAGAAAACAATAATAGTTTGCAGATGTTTTCAGTTCTTTTGAGAAGAAAACAATGGAGATTTTTGTGGAAGTAAAGCCTCTATGTTTTCGAACACCAAAATCTCAAAGGTTGGGGCATGTAGTATTGTTTGGTAGACACACACCTATAAGAAAAAACATTTGACATGTACATTTCATACATCTAGGTTGGTCAACCAAATAATATCCATCAACAATTGAAAAATTAATAGATGGTGTCCATATCAATACTAATGTGTGATTGATTTAATTGGTTGTTGTTGAACTTGAGAAGACTTTTAAAGATTTTATCTATCTATCTATCTATCTATCTATCTATCTATCTATCTATGAGAGAGAGAGCACAGGGGCAGAGCGGGAGGGAGCTGGACAAGCAGACCCTATGCTGAGCTCAACCCAGGGCTCGATCCCACGACCCTGAGATCATGAACCAAGCTGAAACCAAGTCAGAGGCTCAACCAACGGAACCACCAGGCATCCCAAACTTGAAAAGACTTTTAAAGTGAAGTAGAGTTTAGAACAATTAGCCTTGGGAATTGATAGGTAATTGATAATAAAGATAAAGGTAATTGATAATAAAGATCATTGGTCAGTTAGCACAAAACTGCTTTGATGCTAAAAGATCCTATGGAATGAAGTAACCTTTTAAGATGTGTCAACAAGAAGAAAAAACAATCAAGTTAGGAACAAAGTTAAAGCACAGGCAGGTGGTAGGGGGATATGGATGCTCACTGATTTATGGATTTAGACTATATGTATTTTCTGCAGAATACCATTAAATCAGACAAATTAGTCTGATTTGGTAGAAGGATTGAATTAAGATAACATTTTCCCTGTGATAAAATACACATAGCAAAATTTATCATGGTACAGTATACAATTCAGTGGCATTAAGTACATTTACTACGCTGTGCAACATCACCACTATCTAGTTCTGGAATGGTTTTGGTTCCCCCAGACAGAAGCTCCCTATGTATCATTCCTCTCTCCTCTCAGTTGCTGGCAACCATGAATCTGCTTTCTGCCTCTGGATTTGCCCATTCTGGACACTTCATAGAAATGTAATCACACAGGGGCACCAGGGTGGCTCAGTGGGTTAAAGCCTCTGCCTTCAGCTCTGGTCATGATCCCAGAGTCCTGGGATTGAGCCCGGCATCTGGCTTTCTGCTCACCAGGGGGGCTGCTTCCTCCTCTCTCTCCGCATGCCTCTCTGCCTACTTGTGATCTCTGTCTGTCAAATAAATAAATAAAATCTTAAAAAAAAGAAATGTAATCACACAGTATATGGCCTTTTGCATATGGCCTCTTTCCCTTAGTACAAAGTTTTTGAGGTTTTTGAGGTTGTACTAACATGTTGTAGTACTTCAATCATTTTTGTGGCTGAATAACTCTCCATTGTATGGATATACTGTGTTTTGTTGAGCTCTTCATCAACTGATGAACATTTGGGTCCTATCTCCCTATTGGTTATTATGAATAATGCTCTCCGAAGGTTCATATACGAGTTTTTGTTTGAACACTTGTTTTCAAGTCTTTTGTGTGCATACCTCGGAGCGGAATTGCTGGATGGGATGGTAGTTCTATATTTAACTTTTTGAGGAACCACCAAACTGTTTTCCCCAGCAGCTACACCACTTTATATTCCCCCCTGCTTAGGTGTAAGGGTTCCAATATCTGCAAAAGTTGCCCAACGCTTGTTATTTTCCACTTAAAAAAAACAGTCATTCTTGGGGCGCCTGGGTGGCTCAGTGATTTAGGCCGCTGCCTTCAGCTCAGATCATGATCTCGGGGTCCTGGGATCGAGTCCCGCATGGGGCTTTCTGCTTGGCAGGGAGCCTGCTTCCCTCTCACTTTCTCTGCCTACCTCTCTGCCTACTTGTGATCTCTCTCTGTCAAATAAATAAATAAAATCTTTTTAAAAAATAGTCATTCTTGCGACTGTGAAGTGGTATCTCATTGTGGTCTTGATTAGCATTTCTCTAGTGGCTGACAATGTTAAGCATCTTTTCATGTATTTATTGTCCATTTGCATATCTTTCTTTGGATAAAGGTCTATTCAAGGCCTTTGCCCATTTTTAATTGTGTTGCTTGTTTTTTCATTGTTGTGTTATGAGCCCTGTACGTATTCTGGATACTAGACCCTTTTCAGATATATGATTTGCAAATATTTCCCCCATTCTGTAAGTTGTCTTTTAATTCTCTCAAAAGAATAATGTTTTAAAAAATAGTTTAATTTTGATGAAGTCCAACTTATTGATATTTTTTTCTCTTGGTACTTGTACTTCTGGTGTCATGTCAAAGAGATCATTGCCCAATCTAAGATCATGACGATTTACTCCTGTGTTTTATTCTAAGAGTTTTACCTCTTATATTTAAGTCTTTGATCTATTTTGAGTCCTTTTTTATATATGGCGTGAGAAAGGGTCTAACTTCATTCTTTTGCACGTGGCTATCCAGTTGTCCCAGCACCATTTTTTGAAAAGACTATTATTTCCTCCATTTAATGTTCTTAGCATGCTTACTGCAAATCAGTTAACCACAGAAGAATGGATTTATTTTTATACTTTCTTTTCTTTTCTTTTTTTTTTTTAGGGATATAGTCAGCTCCTTCTCTTTCTTTTTTTTTTTTAAGATTTTATTTATACATTTGACAGACAGAGATCACAAGTAGGCAGAGAGGCAGGCAGAGAGAGAGAGAGAGAGAGAGAGAGAGAGAGAGGAGGAAGCAGGCTCCCTGCCAAGCAGAGAGCCCGATGCGGGGCTCGATCCCAGGACCCTGGGATCATGACCTGAGCGAAAGGCAGAGGCTTTAACCCACTGAGCCACCCAGGCGCCCCTATTTTTAGACTTTCAATTCTATTCCAATGATCTGTATGTCTCTGCTTATGCCAGTACTACTCTGTCTTGATTACTGTAGCTTTGTAGTAAGGTTCAAAATCAGGAGGTGAGAATTTTCCTATTCTGTTCCTTTCTTTCTTTTTTTTTAAGATAGTTTAGGCTTTTGGGGGTCTCTTGCAATTCCATATCAATTTTACAATAAGTTTTTCCATATCTTCTAAAGTTCACATTGGGAGGGGCACCTGGGTGACTCAGTGGGTTAAGTGTCTGACTTCAGCTCAGGTCATGATCTCAGATCCTGGGATTGAACCTCACATTTGGTTCCTTGCTCAGTGGGGAGTCTTCTTCTCCCTCTGCCCCTCCCCTAGCTTGTGCGCATGCTCTCTCTCTCTCTCTCTCAAATAAGTAAATAATATCTCAAATTTTTTTAAAAAAGCATATTGGGATTATGACAGGGATTGCATTGAATTTTGAGGTCACTTTGGAGAGTATCACCATCTTAACATTAAGTCTTCCAACTCATGAACATGTGATGACTGTTCATTTATTTAGGTCTTTAATTTCTTTTGGTGATGTTTTGTAGTTTATATGTACAAGTCCCACACCTCTTTGGTTAAACTTATTTCTAAGTATTTTTTTTTAGATTTTATTTACTTATTTGAGAGAGAGAGAGAGAGAGTATGAGAGGGGAGAGGGTCAGAGGGAGAAGCAGACTCCTCACTGAGCAGGGAGCCTGATGTGGGACTTGATCCTGGGACTCCAGGATCATGACCTGAGCCGAAAGCAGTCACTTAATGAACTGAGCCACCCAGGAACCCGAAGTATTTTTTTTTTTTTGGATGATTTTGTGAGTGGAAGTGTTTTCTTAATTACCTTTTTAGATTGCTCATGCCTAGTGATTTTTGTGTATTGATCCTGTATCTTTTAATTTTGATTAATTCATTTATTAGCTCTCCTAGATTTATGGGGATTCTTTAGAATTTAATTTTTTGTTAACATTTTAATTTCTTCTCTTCATATTTTGCCTTTTTTATTGACTTCTCTGTATAAATTCACTTGGTATTTTCTTCTGCTTTTATGAGAATGCAAAATCTATCTGGGATTTCCCCCCCCCCCCCCCCAGACATTGTAATTTTCAGTTCTAGGATTTTCTATTTGGTTCCTTTTTTAAAAAAGATTTTATTTATTTATTCATGAGAGACAGAGAGAGAGAGAGGCAGAGGGAGAAGTAGGCTCTCCACTGAGCAGGAAGCCTGAGGCAGGACTTGATCCCAGGACCCCAGGATCATGACCTGAGCCAAATGCAGATGCTTAACCATCTGAGTCACCCAGGCACCCTCTATTTGGTTCTTTTTTTATAGTTTCCATTTCTCTTTGAAATTCCCCATCTGACTATCTATTAAAATTATATTAACTGCAACTGTATATACAGATATAATTTTTTACATATGAGATTGTGTCATTTGTAGATACAGTTTTACTTCTTCCTTTCCAATTTGCATGGTTTTGTTTCTTTTCCTTACCTAATTGGCTAGAACTTCCAGTAGAATGTTGAATAAAAGTGGTAAGGGCAAAAAAAAAATGCTAAGAACAAACGTCCTTGTCTTATTCTTAATTTTGGGAAAGATTTCACTGTTTCACCATTGAGTATGATCTTAGCTATGCATTTTTCACATATGTTTTCTATCCCTAGTTTGTTAGGTGTTTTTGGCATGAAAAGGTTTTAGATTTTGTCATATGTTTTTTGGTATCCATTGGGATGATCATGTTATATTTTTTCATTCATTTTATTAATATGTTATATTACATTGAGTGATTTTCATATGCAAACCTCTTTGCAATCCTAGGATAAGTCCCAACTGGTCATGCTATACAATTGACTTAATAGGCTGGTGGATTTGGTTTGCTGGCATTTTTGCATGTGTTTTAATGAGGGATATAAGTCTATAGTGTGCTTTTCTTGTGATACCTTTATCTAGCTTTGGAATCATGGCAATGTTGGCCTCACAGAACTGGGGTATTCTCTCTTCCATTGTTTTTGAAATATCTGTTTCAATTGGTGTGAATTGGTGTGAATTATTGGTGTGGATTGGTGTGATTTATTCCTTAAAAGTTTGGTAGAATTCATCAGTGAGGCCATGCCATCTGGTCCAGGTCCTTTTGGTTCTTGTTGGGAAGTTTTGACTACTGATTCATTCGCTTAACCTGTTATAGATGAATTCAGATTTTCTTTCTTCTTGGGTCAATTTTGATAAATTGGGTGTGTCTAAGAATGTATCCCTTCCCCTAGGCTATCTAATTTGTTGATAGACAATTACGTATAGTATTGTCTTATAATTCTTATTTCTTTAAGGTCACTAGTGATTGTCTCCTTTCACTTCTGATTTTAGTAATTTGTGACTCCTTTTTTTTTTTAACATAGTAAATCTAGCTAAAGATTAGTCAATTTTGTTTTACTTTTCAAGGAACCCACTTTTGGTTTCATTGATTTTTCTCTATTGTTTCTCTATTCCCTTTTACATCATCTCTGCCTCTAATCTTTATTATTTCTTTCCTTTTGCTAGCTTTGGGTTTAGTCTTCTCTTCTCCTCCTAGTTCCTTACAGTGGAGAGTTAGGTTATTGATTTGTGACCTTTCTTCTTTGTTAATATAGGCATGTATATCTATACATTTCCAAGGTCTGTTTTTACTGTATCTCATACATTTCTTTATGTTGTGTTTTAGTTTTCATTCATGTGAAAGTATTTTCTAACTTTCCTTTTGATTTCTTCTTTGAGCCATTGGTTACTTATGGCTATGTTGTTTAATTTCCACCTATTTGTGAATTTTCTGGCTCTCCTTACATTTTCTGGTTTCAATCCATTGTAGTTAGAGAAGATGTTTTATATGATTTCCATCTTTTAAAATTTATTAAAATTTTATAATTTTATTATAATTCTATATAATTATATATAATAATATAATTTTATAAAATTTTATAATTAAAAATTATTAAGACTTATTTTGTGGCCTCACATCTGGTCTATCCAGAAGAATGTTCCATGTGTACTTCAGAATAATACACGTTATGCTCTTGCTGTATGGAATGTTTTATATATATATATCTGTTATGTTTACTTGGTTTATAGTATTCTTTCAAGTCCTCTATTTCCTTATTGATCTTCTGTCTAGTTCTTTATTTACTATTGCAAATAGGATACTGAAATCTGTAACTACTGTTGTAGAACTATTTTTCCTTTCAATTCTGTCCATTTTTCTTCATGTATTTGGGGGAGCCTGTTGTTTGGGGTGTACATGTTTATGATTGTTCTAGCTACCTGATAGATTGACCCTTTTATCAGTGTATCCAATCTATCTTGATCTCCTATAACAATTTTGAAGTTAAAGTCTATGTTGTCTGATATTGGTGTAGCCACCTGGCTCTTTTGGTTACTGTTTGCTTAGAATATCTTTTATCATCCTTTCGCTTTTAACTTATTTGTGTCTTTAGATTTAAAGTGAGTCTCTTGTATGTGCATATAAAGAAATCATATTTCTTAAATCCATCTTGCAAATTTTTGTCTTTTGATTTGAGGGTTAATTTATTTACATTCATAGTAATTGCTAATAAAGAACAGCTTACTGCTGCCATTTTGTTCTTTTTCCCCTGTGTATCTTCTATCTTCTTTTGTTCCTCAGCTCCTCCACTGCTACCTTCTTTTGGATTTAATTGCTTTGTCTTAGGGTACCCATTTTCTTTTTTTTTAAGATTTTGCTTTTTTATTTGAGAGACAAAGAGAGCCCAAGCGGGGGGAGGGGCAGAGTCAGAAGGTGAGGGAGAAGCAGACGCCCCACCAAACAGGGAGCCCAATGTTGGGCTCCATCTCAGGACGGCAAGATCATGACCTAAACTGAGGGCAAACGCTTAATGGACTGAGCCACCCAGGTGCCCCAGTGCACCCTTCTTATTTTCATTCCCTTATTTCCTTCTTCTTATATTTTTAAATTCTTTTCTTTAAAAGTAGGTAACATTTGAAGACATAGGTTTTCTCTTTCCGGAATTTGAGTAGGCTATGTATTTTTAGGTCAAAAATAGAGTTAAATTATTTATAGTCAACATTTCTAAGGCTCAGTCTAAACATTTGCCCTGCTTGAATGTAACCAACTTTCTTTCTTTTTTAATTTTTTATTAATATATAATGTTTTATTAGCCCTAGGGGTACAGGTCTGTGAATTGCCAGGTTTACACACTTCACAGCACTCACCATAGCACATACCCTCCCCAACGTCCATAACCCAACCACCCTCTCCCTACCCCTCTCCCCCCAGCAACCTTCAGTTTGTTTTGTGAGATTAAGAGTCTCTTATGGTTTGTCTCCCTCCTGATCCCATCTTGTTTCATTTTTTCCTTCCCTACCCCCCACACCCTCCACTCTGCCTCTCAAATTCCAAATATCAGTGAGATCATATGATAATTATCTTTCTCTGATTGACTTATTTCGCTCAGCATAATACCCTCTAGTTCCATCCATGTCATTGCAAAAGGCAAGATTTCATTTCTTTTGATGGCTGCATAGTATTCTATTGTATATATATACATCACTTCTTCTTTATCCATTCATCTGTTGATGGACATCTAGGTTCTTTCCATAGTTTGGCTATTGTGGACATTGCTGCTATAAACACTCTGGTGCACGTGGCCCTTTGGATCACTACATTTGTATCTTTAGGGTAAATACCCAGAAGTGCAATTGCTGGGTCGTATGGTAGCTCTATTTTCAATTTTTTGAGGAAACTTCATGCTGTTTTTTAGAGTGGTGAAACCAACTTTCTATTAATAAATCCAAGTATTCAGTTTGCTTGCAATAGGTTACATGTTGGGCTGCCGGGCAGAAAGTCTATCCTGGGTGGTATGGTCAAACCCCTCCCACCCTAGGCACGAGCGTTTCTCGCTGTCTCCACCATGCTCCCTGGTTCATATGTTCATCATGGTGAACACGAGGGGGCAGGTGGCAGCAACAGCAGCAACAGCGGCATTCCGAGAAGCAACTGTAATCAGTATCCCAACCAGATGTGCTGGCCCGGATGCTAGTCTAAGCTTCCCATAAATTATGACCCCCAAGTAGTCTATCTTTGGAGGTTTTCCCACAAACCCAGCTCCAACTGCCTTCTCACTGAGGATCAACTAGGGAGCTAGGCGGATCCAAGTACGGACGTCAGACTGAAAGATACCTGAGTCTCTGGGTGGGTGCGCGGAGCTGGTAGGCTGCTGAGGGCATGGGGGAGAGGGTGTCTTTCCAAGCTGCCTATTTTATTTTCCTCTCTAAGCTGCTGCCCCCTGCTGGAGGCATAAGGAAACACGTTCTCTTTCAAGAACTCCTAAGACCTGTAATAATTAAAATGGCAAAAAATAGCGACAAAGAGAGAATTTTAAAAGGACACAGAAGACCTTTTACCCTAGGCTCGCTTTTTCTTTCAAACTCCTCGGGGCAGAATAGGAAGGATTGCCGGAAACCTTGCTGTCTCTGCCTCTTCCTTCCCCATTTCCCTGAGTGAAGAGTTGAGTATTTTTCCCACTTTGAGTTTTGGTTGAGAAAAACTTGCTATTTCTTCCCTGAGTGATCTTCCTCTGGGGGTGTCCGAGGCCTCTGCCCCAGTTCAGGGGCTTCAGTTCTTTGAGTACAGGCAAGACAGGCCTTGAGGATGAACAGGTGTCCCTGCGGAGCGTGTGTGCCCTGACGGGCCACCGTGACTCTGCTCGATCTCGGCTTTTCCTGCACAGAGAGAACGGAAAGCCCAGGGCTCCCTCAGCAGGCAGTCTACCTTAGCAGGGCCTGGCTCATCCACCCCACCGGCCATCTTTAGCCCACCCTTGGACCAGAGGATCCTCCTACTTAGCCCTTCCCCCACCCCTCCCACTTTCCCAACCCGACTCATCTTCCTCTGTATTCCCTAATGAGCAGGTCGAATATTTTGCTTCGATAGTGGTTCTTCATGGAGAAAAATAGTTGTGTGGAAAAGAAGGCATACCCATGCAACCCAATCAGTTTTCACTCTTGAGAAAGGGATGTATCAGCTACTTAGTGCTTAAAATTTGAGCTGATTAAACTCCTGCGCCCATAGGGTTCCCCTGCAGGACAAATGTCACTTTTGAACATGGTAGGGGTTAAACAACTCCTAGTTAGGGGCGCCTGGGTGGCTCAGTGGGTTAAAGCCTCTGCCTTCAGCTCAGGTCATGATCCCAGGGTCCTGGGATGGAGCCCCGCATCGGGCTCTCAGTCAGCAGGGAGCCTGCTTCCTCCTCTCTCTCTCTCTCTGCCTGCCTCTCAGCCTACTTGTGATCTCTGTCCATCAAATAAAAAAATTTTAAAAATCTTTAAAAAAATTAAAAAAAAATACCTGCTCCTAGTTAGCCCGTCGTATTGGCTGCTGAAGAGTTCATTTAGATGGCTGTAAGGCTGCCTCCTTGTCATGTCTCTTTCTTTATTCCGGGCTGCCTACTCCACAATTCACCTTTGTTATCTACAAATCGGTCTCTGATACAGCAAAGGAGAGCATAGTGCCCCCCTCACCACTGCTGCATAAAAATTCGTAGCTTACAAAGTGATTTTGTATCTATAGGTGCATCTGATGTTCTCAGGAACTCTGTAAAATAGATGGGGGAAGATTGCATTATTCTTGTTTTAGGAGAAAAAAAAGGTTCAGAGAGATGAAATGACTTTGGCCAAGGTTACAGGGCCAACCAGCGAGAGAGAACTGGGATTCAAACCCAGGAGTCGTGCCTAAATTCACAGGACTTTTCACCAAACCGTGTGGACTCTAGCAGCTTTCTAAATTTGTACAACTAACACCCACGACAGCAATAGCCATTCACACTTACTGAGACTTTCTTCTGTGAAAGGCAGTTCCCTTGGATTGTTGAATTCCATCCTTCCAACAGCACACTGAATTATATATTATTATCATCCCTCTCAGAGACATAGAGATATGTTGTAGAGACATAGAGACTGAGGCTCAAAGAGATCAGGTAACTTGTCCCAGGTCAAAGGGCTAATAAATGGCATGACTAAGACCTCAAATTCAGGCCTATTCATTTCCAAAGTTCGTGTTCTTCCTTCTCCATGCTAGTTAAGAAATTGAGACAGGCAGAGAACGGGAGCTGCAGGGAATACGTGGATGTCCACCTCCCAGAACTTTCTAGTTGGCAAAATCGTGACCACAATAGGTTTTATGAAACAGAGGTTCTGAGTGAAGCAACAGTTGCACAGGAATTCTCAGGAATGGGCACAGAAGCCCAATGACACACCTGGGAAATGAAAATCCCAATGGCCAATATCGGGTCTCATACCCTGTGTCAGTACGTCTTGGTAGAGAAGATTCCCACTGAGAACCACTGTTCCCACCAAGAGCTGCCGCTCCTTCTGGAGAGCTTTCAATGGATACTTGCCTTTCCAGCCTTTGGCTGAATGACTCACACGGAACACAGCTCTCCAACGTCCCAGTATCAAAACCTCCCTGGCAGTCTCAGAGGGAGCTTTTCCCCAGGATGACAGTTTTGGGGGCCCAATGGTTGATGAAATCTGGGCCTAAATAGCCACCAGTTCATGCCCTTATGTAAGATGTAACCATGGGGGTTCTCCTTTGTTCTGAGAATCGGCCAAAGTGCTCTCTACCCTCCCCAAGTGTTTCTTATCAAGAGTTAAAAGAAAAGGGGGAGACCCTAGCATTATACAACAGATAAAGAAACCATCAAAAGGATGGATTATTGACTGAACTATTTTGCACCGGGTCTAGAAACTTGACAGAAGGGAAAAAGGGGAACTGAAATGTGTTTTAATTTTCCGAAGAGCAGCCCCTACCTGAACCAATACAAAGGGGTATCCGGCACCACTACCAACCAATGCTGAAGGATCCCTTCCTCTGGCCAAAGGCCTGACCCAGCCTCCTTCCCCAGGAAGATTCTGGGTTAGTAGAGGCCAGGCCTGGCACCTCTCCCGGATGTTGAGGCAAAAGGAGCTCATTTAACTCCAGCTGTTAGTCCGAAGCTGTCTGTGCTAACATCCCTCTAAAACCCAGGAGAAAGAATGAAAACATCTTGTCCTTCCTTAATAAAATGCACACCGGGTAGAGAGTGGGTGTGTTAGCTCTCAGAGTATGGGGAGGGAGGCCAGGGGTTGCATGAGGGGAAGGAAAAGTAGAGAAAGGAGTCTCATTTCCTTCACTTGGCTTTCTTGCAGAAACCTGCCAAGAAGGGATTAGGCTTGCTTTTCCTGGGTAGCTCATAAAATCCTCTGGTTGGCTCCTGTGGTGACTCTTCTAGGTTTCTCTTAACCAATATGGCTGAAGGAAAGTGTAGGGCCTCAGGAAAGGGCCCCAATTCCCACAGGGAATCCAGATTTGGATGGTTCCTGTTCTGAGGCAACTGGTGGGGTTATTTAGGATTTTGCTGTGCTTCTGTTTGAAAATGAGAGCCTTTCTCATCACGCCAGAGAGTGAGGAGTGAGTCACAACCCAGAAGACTCACTTGGAGAGCCCACGGAGCCACTGTCAGGCCCCTCCCCTGACAGGCTTATTCAGCAGGTCTCTATGTGTCCTTTAAAACACATTTTTTTCAACACTCCAGATGATTCTGATGCTGATCGTTAGGGGAATCCCAGAACATACTTTCAGAACCACTCCCCAGAGTTCCAGACAGTTTATTTGAATCATTCATTTAATGAACTGCTTATTCAATTCATTTCTGAGTTTCAGGGAAATTGTAAAATATACACATACTCTATACCCATACGACATACTCTGACCTCAACAACAGAGATCCTCTTAGAGCTGTTTCGAATCCTGTGCCTGAGCTGGGGCACCATAGTCCAGTGGGAAGAATGCTTGATGGCTTTGCTCTCTTATTTTTAGCCCCGTTTTAAAGATAGTTGTGCGTCTGTGTTTAGAGCTAATACCCAGAGATTCCTTAACGAGAGTCATTCAAGCACGGGGAGACTAGTGGCTATTTTTAAGTCTGACAGACTCTTGACATAGGCTGCGGCGGCGAACAGCTAAGCTCTGTCTTTCACACACTCAGTCTACCATTGGCCAGAAGTTTGCTGAGCCTGATTTCTTTGTTTTGCTATAAAGTGAGTTTCCCTAAACAGTGCTTTTGTCTATAGTGTTTACCTTACAAGGTTTAGGTTGCCAACCAAAGTGAAAAGATTTTTAAATTCAATGTATCTTTGCTTACTGTCTAGGCCTCATAAGTTCATCTTCATGGAAAGCCAGTTGCCCCGGAGTCCCTTTAGGGTTTCTGGAGCCACAGACCTCTTTGACTCTTTCCATTTACCTTTGGGTGGAGCTAGGGAGGTTTCAGGAAGATTAAAATGATAACAGAGAACCAGAGATATTTCTCTGGAAGTTTCTCAGACAGGCAACATCTGATGGAAACTTTTAACATAATCAATTCACCGGTTCTGCAAACATTTATTGAGCAACTACTATGTACCAGCACGTTTCTAGGTGTTAGGGATCCTGTAGTAAATAAAACAAATGGAAACCCTTCTTCATGGAGTTTATAGTTATCATGGGGGATATGGACAATAAACAAGAAAAATAAGCAATATACACAGTATATTAGTGATCCAAGTGCCCAAGGAAGACTTGTCAGGGTGAAGGGATAAAGTTTTGACTGGGTTATCCAGGGAAGCGATCGGCAAGAAGAAGAAGATGGCTTGTGTATGGAGACCTGAAGGAAGTGAGAGAGGAAGCCATGTGAACAAGGGGGGAAGAGCATGCCTGGCAGAAGGAACAGCAAGTGAGGATGCCCCGAGGGAAGGGCATGCGTGCCATGTTTGAGGCACAGCAAACCAACAGTGTGTCTGCAACAGAAAGTCACAGGAGACACAGGCACAGAGACAACAGGGAGACAGATCATGGGAGGTTAGTGGGAGTATAACGTTGTCATCCAGTCCCCAAATACCAGAACTGTACGACCCTCCTTCCCCAAAGCACGAGCACATTTCAGAACCACAAAACAAGAGACCTTACTCTGTACACTAAGTATTCAATGAACAATTCCTCCAGATAACACAAACAAATATACAGTGCCCAGAAGAGGTATTCTCTAAATTCATGGATGAGAGTTGCATGAAGAAGTTAGAACAGGCCTGGGGGCCACTCCTAATTTTGCATGATTCACCCTGCCAAAAATAACTAGCATTCCTTCCCCTTTCCCTAGAATCCCAAACAGAGAAGGGACCTGGATCTCTCACTGGCCCCATTAGCACCGTGTTGTGTCTCAGGCTTTGGAATCCCAGGCCATAAAAGAACCATAGTTGGAACCAAAATAGTAGCTGAGGTTATCACTGGACAGTGGTAGGGAATTGAGGAGAGAGGTCAAAGCTGCAAATGCCACAGGTGACCCGTTGGTGTTGTGGAAAGCTAGAATGAGCTAGTAAGTAAACAGATGGAGATTGTGTCCACCTGCTAATCTACATCCTTCTCCATTGGTGTCCAGGAGAGAGATGATTTATTACTTGGCCTTTGAGGAGGCTCTCCTGACACCAATATTGGGAGCTGCTCACGAGTGGGACCTGTTCTAGGGTGTATCTTGGAGGTGTAGAGAGTGCTATGTCAAGATACCCAGAGGAGACCAGTTTGAAGCTCCTACAGAGGAACTGAACTGGGAGCCCTGGGACCAGACAGTTCGGAGAGGTGGAGGCCAGCCATAAAGAGGACAAGGTGACGGGCTTCCTCCCCACCTCCTTGGAGATGGGGCACACAGCTCCTCAGGGTCCTCCCGTCAGCCTGGCGGAAATAAAGGTAGATTTAAAAAAAATTTTTTTTCAATTAAAAAATTAATTAATTAAAAAAATTAATTAATTATTAATTAATTAAAAATTAATTAATTAAAAATTTTTTAATTAAAAAATCATTACTTTCGGACGTAGTGTTCAATCATTCCTCAGTTGCCTACCACAGCCAGTGCTTGTCACATGCAAATGCAGATTACACACAAGCCCTCTTCCAGCCTGACTTTGTCCCCTCCACTCAGCCCTCCTACCGAGAAACCCCACGGCCCTGATGGATTTTCCTGACCCACACTGTGCCTCTCACCCCAGCAGGACCCTCCAGTTAATCAGAAGGGCATAGGGGACAAGAGAAAACGCAAATCCTTTGCTTTTATAAACTCCAGTAAATGGTTGATTTCCTGTCCTGAGGGCGAAGGGGAGCCCCTGAATCCTTTCTAAGCAGGGGAGCAACCCGGATTTCCTCTTTCTCATTTTTCACCTATAAGGAACCCAGCAGAAGTGTGCACTTTGCCTCTAAGGAGCCCATGGACTAGAAGGGTCAATATTGCTGGAGGACAAGGGACAGTAGTTCATGAAGGATTTCTTCATTTAATTTTTCTGCAACGTTTAATTTATGTATTTGTCAGAGAGAGTGAGTGTACACAAGCAGGAGGAGCAGCAGGCAGAGGGAGAAGCAGGCCCTCCGCCGAGCAAGGAGCCGGGTGCAGGGCTCAATGCCAGGACCCTGGGATCATAACTTGCACCGAAGGCAGCCGCTTCACCGACTGAGCAACCTGGGCGCCCCAAGGATTTCTACTGTAGGAGCCCTTCAGCCAGAGAAGTTTCCAGCTTCCGGGACCAGTGGTAGCATAGGGAGTTGACCCATTCCTTTCCCCCGCTCTCTCCAGAGCTCCCTTGAGCCCTCACCAGGACCCACCCGCTCACAGTGCATGGGCACGGATGCCATGATTGCCTCCCCCAGCCGCACCCACCTGCCCATGAGTCTCAGCAGCGCAGCCAGCACCTGCTTGGACTCCTCAGCAGCTCGACACAAGATGGCCTTAAACCCCCAGAAACAAAAGAAGAGAAATAATCCTCAAGCCACTGTAAGGCCTTCAAGAGGCCTGGGGATAAGCTCCCATATAATAAGAGATGAGTTCTGACCTTCCCAAACTGCTGCTAGGGGAGTGGTATGGTTTGAGGAATCCAGGCCCTAAGTCAGGCTGGTAAAGTCAAGGGCACTGTCCCAAGGTAAGCAAACTTGTGTCTAGCTGGTGGGATGTCCTCTCCATGTGGAACTTACACATAAGGGACTGAAGAAAGCAGAAGCAGGGACCTGAACCCCAGGAACTGCTTCTGGGCTTAGCATCTGGGAATCCACTCCACCCTCCCCCTGTTGGATATTCAGCTGTGGTCCAGAAGCCTGTTGTCCTACCCCCAGAGATCTCTCTGTCTCGTAGATGTCCCAAGTTGTGTCACACGATTTCCTAGCCACCAGAGCTGCATCGAGGCAGGCCACGTATGTTAAAAACAGGGCCACTAGACTGGGAGATCTGACAACAGAGCGATGTGACCATTGATAGCAGAGAAAGAGGGCAGAAATGGTTTGGGAGCAGAGGGTTCCAGAACCTTGCCCACCTCAGTAAATCCCTCAGGGCCACACCTCATCACAGTCCAGTGTGATAGATCGTGTTCATTATTTATCCAAGTTATCAAGAAATGTTTACCTGTGTTTCTTGATACCTGTCTAAGAAGAGAGGGAAGTAACGTCTTTGGGAAAGATTTTTAGCAAAAGGTAAAACGTTGGTGTTTAATTTTAATTTACTGAAAGATGTCGGTGTGTAGAAAGATGGGTCGGTTAGCTGCAAGTTTCACTTGGGTCAAACACCCAATTCCTCAGTGACTCTGGGCTATAAGTCAAGGGATGTATTCAGAGCTGGAAGACACTAAAAGGTCTTCCTATATGGGAGTTTGTTCCCCAGCCTCTTGACGGATTTACAACCCTTTTATAGGGAAGGACATTAAAGCACAAATAGTTGACGAAGGTCACACACCCTGATGGTAACAGATCTGGGGCCAGAACCCAGTCTTGACTTCCAACCCCGTACTCTCTTCACCCCACCACGTTGCATCGAGCTCAGACACTTCAATTTAGCTTTAAAAAGACAGCAAGGAGGGCCTCGGTGGCTTGGTCCATTAGGTGTCCGACTCTTGATTTTGGCTCACGTTCAGATCTTGGGGTCATGGGATTGAGACCCACGTCGGGCTCTGCGCTCAGCAAGAAGTCTGTTTGAGGTTCTCTCCCTCTCCCTCTGCCCCTTCCCCCACTTGTGTGCTCTCTCTGTCTAAAAAACAAACCAAAAAAAGTCTTTAAAAAAGAAAGAGAACAAAATATGAGTTAAAGAGCAGTCAGCGGAACAGCAGGTCCGGGGTGCCCTCTGGTGGCTCCAAGAGGATCTCCTTGGTCGGTTATCAAGCAGAAGGTGGCGCATTACTAAGCACTAAACCCTATATATGTGTTTTCACCGGGAGGCCGCACCACAAACCAGGGAGATGGCAAATGTTGGCTAAAGGAAACGTAGTATGAGCCTCTGACTCTCTTCCTTCTGCATAGACTAATCAAAAAAAAGGCCCCGGGAAGACCGCCTGGGTGGCTCAGTCCGTGAATCATCTGCCTTTGGCTCAGGTCATGATCTCAGGGTCCCAGGATCGAGTCCCGCATCGGGCTCCCTGCTCAGCAGGGAGTCTGCTTCTCCGTCTCCCTTTGTCCCTCCCCCTATTATATATATATATATATGTATAATATATATATTATATATATATATATATGTCTCAAATGAATAAATAATCATCTTTTTTGAAAAAGAAGAAGAAAAGGCCTGGGCATCCCTCTCTCAGAAGGTCAGGACATCTTCCACGTGACTCCCCCCAAGACATGGCTGAATGTAAAAGGGTCCAGGACCATGTTTGACACGAAGGCCACTGTCATTTGCTCCTTGCTTTAGAGTTTCTCAGGTTCCCCCCACCCCTGATTTTCAGGTGTGGGCATAGAGATTTAGCGAACAACCTGGCCAAGCTCACATGGTGAGTGAACACAGGAGCAGAGATTGGAGCCCAGGGCTGCCTCACCTCATTCACTCAAGAACGAATCCCTCCGTGCTCAGCGAGTCTGCACAGGCACCGTGAGTGCGAGTGGAAGGCGTAGGACGTTAGTCTTCAGAGGCACGTCACAGAGGCTCACGCGCAGCAGTGTCCGGCCGCCGTCCAGGGCAGCTTTGCTCTGACGTTTCCAAATCTGCCCCATAATCATCTGTAAACCTTGTTTATATGAAGCCAGCTTCAACCCTCTCAGCAGAAGGGCCGAACCCTTCGTCATTTTCTCTCTCCTTTCCCAGCGAAACCCCAACCCTCTTCCTTCTCTGGAGCTGGAGAGACTTAATTCACGCTTTCACTAAATTCCCTGAAAAGAAGCCAAATGGGTTTTGAGTTTGGCTCCCAGATCCACCGAAACGAATTTTGGGAATTCCAGCGTTGCCACCAATAGGACTGCCGTTGGGCCCAGCACGAATAGGACTGCTATCGGGCTTGCCATGTGGTTCTGCAGGTTTCGGGCTGTTTCTGCCAACCCCTCAGAGATCAGAAGCT
Organism: Meles meles; assembly: GCF_922984935.1. Classification (NCBI taxonomy): domain Eukaryota; kingdom Metazoa; phylum Chordata; class Mammalia; order Carnivora; family Mustelidae; genus Meles; species Meles meles. The sequence goes on along the minus strand of NC_060087.1, from coordinate 101,467,135 downwards.
TCCTTTCTAGGTGAATCACTCCCAATGGGTAAAACGATCACTTCCAGTAGGTAACATGATCGGCAAGGGGATGGATGCCACTGGAAATTATTTCTGTGGTTAATGGTATGGTTGTGTTCCCAGCAGAGCCCTTTGGAGATCAAGGACTTCTTTCCCTGAGGTCATCCTCTTTGGCACCCACACAGGGGTGGGGGGGAAGCACTTCCGTCTGAAGCTCTTTCTTTCCCTCTTTCAGGGGAAAGCAAAGCAAGAGGAGCCCATCCTTCTCGTGGCTTCTGGAGAAGAGAAGAGTACAACCAAGCCAAGAGAAGCGGGCAAATGGAAACCAAGAAGAGATGGTGCAGGTTAGCACACCCTTACCCTCATTCAGAAACGTGTATTGCGCACACTCCGTGACAGGCTCTGTGGAATGAGATTTACTAGGCTGCTGTCCGTCCCTGGCCCTCAGAGAGCTTTTGGTTTAAGATGCATATCAAAGGGGGTCTGGGTTCCTCCAGCTAAACTGCCCAACTCTTACCCTTGCCACTGGTGTGGAATTAAGGTAAAAGATGATGCCTGGATCGCTCTTTTATCTAAACGAATTTGCAACCAGAGAGATGTGCTGTGCCTGCTTATCTGTTTGTAAGCTTGTCTAATCCTCTCTAAGGCTAAGGTATATCTGAGGCAACCAGTGATTTCCCCCCTTCCGTATCCCCTGAGCTCCAGAACCAGACACTAATAACAGAATTAGCTCAAAACTAGTTTTTTTCAAAAAAGATTTTATTTATTTATTTGACAGAGATCACAAGTAGGCAGAGAAGCAGAGACAGAGGCAGAGACACAGGCAGAGAGAGAGGGGGAAGCAGGCTTCCCGCCGAGCAGAGAGCCTGATGCGGGGCTCGATCCCAGGACCCTGAGACCATGACCTGAGCCAAAGGCAGAGGCTTAACCCACTGAGCCACCCAGGTGCTGCTCAAAACTAGTTTTTTTTTTTAAGGTTGCTGTTCTCTTCCAATAGAGAGAAAAAGGTTTTGTGAAGAGTGAGACCAGTTCCCCTATCCATAGGCAAAGAGGGCTCGGGCAGCTATAGACAGATGTCCTTGGCAGCAAACACCTACCAGATCCCGCGAGCCACACAAAGCACTGGAACAAAAAAAAAAAAAATCTGTGTGTATGTGTCTGTGTGTGTGTGTGTCTGTGTGTGTGTGTGTGTGTGTGTGTGTGTGTGTGTGTGTCTGTGTAGGGATGGTGGTTCCTGCTGACAGCAACCTAATTTCAAGTGATACTTGATAAAACAAAATTCCAATTCCACAATTAAGTTGAAGAGTTCTTTCCTATTTTTTATTACAAAGGATTTTACACGTGCCTTCAAAAAAAAAGAGATATCCTTAAATACGTTTTTCCATGAAAACTAACAAAACCACCGAACTGTCCTGAAACATACACACACCCATACAGAGAAGAAATGGAAGTAAAAGTTAAATTTACTTTCTTTTTCATCTTTTTCTCTCATTTATTTTTAATAATTGTCCCTTTTACACCCAGAGGATAGAACCCATTCGGTGTCCTTGGGTTCAAAAATCGTGTTTCACACTTAACGGTGGTCCAGACCATTGATTGGCGCTTGATGAGATGACCTCGTAATCCGTTCATAAAATTGGGATTTTGCTTTGATGTAAACATTTCCAACTGCAGAGGCTAATAGCAGCCAAGTCTCTGACCCCGTTCTGCCTAGAAGCTTCTTTATACCAAGAGATTCGGTAGTGACTAGGTACCCACAGGGCGGGGGCTGAATCCTGCGATTTTAGGGCATCCTAGGCATGCCTATTTTTCTTTCCCTTATTTCTATTGGTTACAGGTGTCTCAAGCCTGAAACACAGCAAGAGAACCGAAACGCAGGATAAGAAGCCAGTGGATAAGGCTGCATGGGCCGGCGTGGCCTGGGGTGAGAGCCGGGAGTCAGCGGCACGAGGGAGACATCGCAGCAAGCAAGGTTCGAGTGCTTCAGGATCGACTGAGTGTGCGCCCCGAGGAAGAAGGTTTAAACCATCCAGTCGAGGGCTTGTCCCCAGTGAGAGGGCTGGGTCCCCACCCGCCAATAAGAATGCCAGGGACTGCCGTCTCTGGAACCTGTCTCTGGAGCAACAAGTCATGGAGAAGCCCGCGACTCTGCAGGCCCAACGCACTCCTCCCCAGGAGCTGCTTCCAGAAGGAGATGGCAAGGGAAAGAGAAAGGCTGGCGTCGATTTGAACACCAGAAAAGCCCCAGTGTCCCAGTCTGTACCCGAAGCCCAGGCAGAGTCTGTGGTTTGGGGTCCATCACCAGGCCGGGAGGACGGGGCCTCCGGAGCCGAGCAGCCAGAAGGCAGGGCTCCTCTTTCATCGGGGATGGAAAGCCTTTCTACAACCCTGGAGGATGTCATCTTCTCGGTGGCTATGGAGGCGCAAGTGTTTATGGAGCCCTGCCACCTCCAGTCAGAAGGGGAGGAGGCTTTCAGCTTTGATCTGCAAGCTATCAAGTTGAAGATGGAGTCGGTTCAAGATATTCCAGCCGTCTGCAGAGAAAGGTCACCCGCAAACATTCTCCGGGCCTTCACAGCAAGCATTTCAGGCCCAGCCAGCGCTCGGGCCGAGGGAGGCATTTCTGCCGAGAGGCTGACTCCCAGAAGCCTTTCCTGGTTCTTGAGAAAGCCTAGAGACGGACACCGGTCCTCGGATCCGGAGAGCCCGTCAGAGGAGGAGAGCGAGTCCAAGCAGCTGCTGCTCCCCCGGTGTTCTCTCCAGTCCTCCGGGAAGCCTCACGACGACCAAGACGTCTTCACAGGATCCGAGAGTTCGGCTGTGGAGCTGAGCAGCCCCGAGCGGCAGCTGGCTGCCAGGTACTTGGCGGGGGCCTTTGGGAATGCCAAAGCCCAGGAAGCGTCCTCGGATCCAGAGAGCGCATCGGAGGAGGAGGAGAGCGGGTCCGAGCCGCAGCGGGCTCCCAGCCACCCCTTCCAGGCCTTGGAGGAGCCTGACGATGACCAAGAATCCTCAGACTCAGAAAGTTCCAGCAACTCGAGCGGTTCTGATGAGCTTCTGACTCCCACCTCGGCTGCCCAGGGCTTGGGGGAGCCTGAAGACCAAATGTCCACAGAATCCGACGGCTACATGGAGAAGTACGACAGTGCTGAAGAGTGGAGCAGCGCGGACGAACATGGACCTCCCGGACCCCCTTCCCAAGCCTCTGCGAAGCCCACAGACCAGCAACAGATGCCCTCGGTTTCCCAGATGCTCCCAACAGAGTGGGGTGTGTCCGTGGAGCGGCTGGCTCTGTCCTTCTCGAAGCCGATCCTTCCGCAGCAAATGTCCAGGGGTTCGGCGAGGCCTCCCGCCCCCAGCAGCAGCCCTGTGGAGCTCGCGCCCCCCTGGCAGCCGGTCCAGTCCCGGTCGAGCCCTCAAGCAGAGCCACAGACCTCTGCGGGCCCCAACAGCGCGGCCGCACTGTGGGACATTCCTCCGGAACCGCTGCCTCCCAGAATTTCTTCCAAGCGCCTCGGGAGGCCTTGGGTGGAGCAACCAGTATCCAAAAGTCCAGAAATTTCTACCGCTGTCGGGCTTTCTTACGCGGAGCTGCCGCCGCCGCTGCCTCCAAGGCCGCATTCCCACCCGCTGCTGGAACCCATAGCAGAGCAAGCGATCCAGGAGCCTGTGCGGGTCCTGGCTGTCGAAGGGAGCATTTGCTTGGAGCTGCCGCCTCCCCGACGTCCCTCCCACACGGTCCTGAGGCCAGTCATGGAGCAGCAGGTGTGCCTGGGAGCAGAAAGTGCTGGGGTTGACCAGAACACCTTGGTGCAGCCGCCGCCGCTCCCCAGACAAGACTCTCAGTCCCCGACACGATCTCTGGTCCCACAACAGGCCCCTGATGGTCCAGAAAGGCCGGCAGCTCCTGAGGAGCCTTGGCCTCCGCAAGGCCTTGCCCAGGCCTCCGTAAACCCCATAACGGAGCCCAGCGTGTTCTCTGGTCTGGAGGCCACTGCCGCCTTCGCCGAGAAGGTCATTTCGATGGAGCCACTGCTCCCCACATACTCTGTTCAGGCCTTGACCAATGTGAGAGGCGCGCAAGCATCGGAGGCCGAAAGCACCGAGGGCGCATCCATGGAGCTGCTGCCCAGAGACCCCTCGCAGCCCGCCATGTGGCCCAAAGTCCCACCACAGCCCGCCCTGCCAGAGCTGTTGGGCTCCTCCGCCACAGGGTGCCACCGGCCCGGCCTGGGCCTTGCCCTGGGTGCTGCACTGGTGCCGGGCCCGGCATCTCCCAGGACCGTCTACCGGTCCTGGTTGAGCTCCTCATTCGAGCAGCAGGACTCCGAGCGCGAAGAGAGCGCTGCTCTGGAGTGGGGCATTTCTCTGGAGCCACGAGCTCCCCTGCCTCCACTACCTCCAAGAAAGACTTCTCAGAACCCCAGGAGGCGGGCAGTGAAGCGAGCCAACTCCCAGCGATCAGCGAGCGCCCCCCCGGAATGGAGCAGTCCTCCAGAACAATGGAGCATGCCTCCAGAACAAGGCAGTGCTCCTCCAGAACAACAGAGCACTTCTCCAGAAGAACAGAGGGCACCTCCAGAACAACACAGTGCGCCTTCAGAACAACACAGTGCGCCTCCAGAACAACACAATGCTCCTCCAGAACAACAGAGTGCGCCTCCAGAACAACACAGTGCTCCTCCAGAACAATGCAGTGCTCCTCCAGAACAACAGAGTACGGCTCCAGAACAACGCAGTGCTCCTACAGAACAACAGGGCGGGCCTCCAGAACAACGCAGTACTCCTCCAGAACAACAGAGCGTGCTTCCCGAACAACAGGGCGGGCCTCCAGGGCAAAGGAGCCCACCTCCAGAACTAAGCAGTGCTCCTGCAGAACAGAGCGCGCCTCTAGAACAATGCAGTGCTCCTCCAGAACAAAGTAGCATGCCTCCAGAAAGACGCAGTGCCCCCACCGAGCCAAAGCTTCCCAGATGCTCTATCAGGTCCCGGGGCAGCACAAAAGTCAAACAACCTGTCTCAGAGGCTCTAGAGGGCGCGGAGGCCCTGAGGAGAATTGCTATGGAGCAGCACTCTCTCAGAAGGTCTTTTAAAACCAAAGCAGTGGTCAAGCAAGCAGCCTTCCTGGTTCCAGATGGCTCCCTGACCCAGAGGAGCGTTTCCATAGATCAGCTCTCTTCCAGAGTGGCTTCTCAGGCCCCGATCAAAGCAGTGGCCAAACAGCCAGCCTTCCTGGCTCCAGAGGGCTCCGTGGCCCAGAGGAGCAGTTCCCCAGATCAGCTGTCTCCCAGAATGCATTCTCAGGCCCTGACCAAAGCAGTGGTCAAGCAAGCAGCCTTCCTGGTTCCAGATGGCTCCCTGACCCAGAGGAGCATTTCCATAGATCAGCTCTCTTCCAGAATGGCTTCTCAGGCCCCGACCAAAGTGGTGGTCAGGCAACCAGCCTCCGTGGCTCCAGGAAAGTTTGCCACCAAGAGGGTTGCTTCTACAGAGCCTTGGCCTTCCAAGAAGCCTTCCCAGTCCCCTGGGAGATATAGAGTCCAGCAAATATCGTACAATTTTGAGAGTGTTGCCGCCCAGACAGCCATGTATGCGAAGCCAGTGGCTTCCAAATATCCTACCCAGTTCTCATCAAGGTCTAAGGTTCAGGAGATGTCCTCACGTATAGAGAATACCGTTGCTGAAAGATCCGCTAAGAAACCACCAGTGTCCAGGCATCCTTCCCAGTCGTTTGTGAAGTTTATGGCAGAAAAAGTGTTTTCGGAGAGCACTGCTAATTCTCTATCTACAAATCAACTTTCCAAATCTCTGTTGAGGTCTAAAGTCCAGTACCCAGTTTTCTTGGGCCCAGAGAATGCCAGTACCGAGGGAGCCATCTCTTCCAAGCTGCTGCCCCTGGAACAGCCCTTGGGGAGGCCGGAAGTCCCCAGGGAAGTTCTCCCATGTTCAGAAAGTGCCCCCACCAAGCCGAAGCAGAGCGGTTCTAAGGAGCAGCTGCCCCCCAGATACCTTTCCATGGCACCGGCCAAGCTCAAGTACCAGCAAGTCTCCTCCTCAGCCTCTCAGAGCTCTCCTGAAATACGGAAGAGTTCTGAAGAGCCACTGCCTTCTAGAGGCCCTCACCAAGCCAACGAGGGGGCTGAATTACAGCCACAGCTTTTCTTGGCAGGCCCAGCAAGCATCCCTGGAGATTGGAACAGGTCTGAGGAGTGCCAGCCTTGCCATCGCAGATACCCTTGCCAGGTGTTGGCAGAGCCTGAGTACCTGCCACAGGTCCGTCCGGATTCCGTGAGTGCCGCCGCTGCGGGCACCACCTCTGAGAGCTGTCCTGGAAGCTGGTCCCTCTCAAGAGGCCCAGCTTCTCCAAACAAGACCAGGAGATTTCGACAAGTCTCTGAAGACCTCCTTAAGAATACCCTGCCTCCAGATCCCAAACCCATGAAGTTCACTACAGCTTCTACTAGGCAGGCCTCCACCATGGGGGGCACTTACTCCAAGGGAGAAGGTCTCGAGAGCAGTGATCAAAATAACAGCCATCCAGATGAATCTACCAGTGAGACTGGTGTTGAAACCATTTTTGGAGTTCGCCTGAGAAAAGTCCCTTCCTTGAAGAAGTACAAGAGCGAGAAACAAGATGATCTTTTAAAGTTTTCTTCACTCTCCTTGGGTCCGGTTTCATCTTCCACAGAACAGCAAATCAAAAGAAGCTTTTCCCAGGGGCTCCAGGGCACCGCAGAGAACCCCGGCACAGCATCTGACCTTGCAGAGAAGCAACAGACCAGGCCCCAATCCGAAAGCATGGCCAAGAAGCAGCCCATTTACAAGGTCCCAGGTGAGACTTTCTCTTTCTGGAGGACAAGGAGGTACCAAGTGGAGGGAAGAACTAGAGATCAAAGTCTGTTCGAGAGATCTAAATCGAGAGATCTTTGATCTAGAGATCAAAGCTGTCATTTTGATAGGGCTGGCTTGTGGCTTAATGGATTTGGAGATGGTTAGTTTTGAGTCTTCCCTTTCCCAGGGGCATCCACCCATCCACATTCTGTAATGGACACACCACCATCTGCCCATTCCTTCTGGGCACCTTCCTTTTTGATAGACTCTTATACCTTTCCCAAAATACTTAGACACGTATTATGCTCCCCCCACAACACAATGTGTTTTTTTTAAAAGCCAACTCATTAGTAGAACGCTACATTCAGACTCTGAGCTTGAAATCTTAATTTACTTCCACAGCTGCTTCCCACACCTGAAATGCCTAAGAATCCAGAGCTAGGTGATCTTTTGAGCACTAATGTCTCTCAAAGCCTTTGTACCTTCACATGGACCATCCCATGGTCTTCACACCTAGAACCACACCCACGTAATCACATGGTTGCCTAAGGGAATATGTAGTGTCAAATATCATAAGATACTCCTTGGACTTCGAGGAATGATATCGATAGCCTGAGCTATCTGAGTGGGCAGTTTTCCCAGCCCACTCGGCCACCCCGCTCCTACCCTGATCTGGGGATGGGAAGAGGGATGGACAAGGGAGGGTGAGGGACCAGTCAGAGGATGGTAGGCAAACTGATCTATGCGAGGAGCTCCTGCCTTGCCAGGTTGTGGGGATGGCACCAAAGAAGGGGGCCCTTTTCAATGGAATCTCTGTTCATTTTCATCTGGCAATTAACAAGGATCCCATCTGGTACATTAGTGTGGGTGGGCTCCAGCCCCGCTCGAGACCCTGCCTGCCTCACTTCTGCTCTAACTGCTCTCCTTCCTTTCTCAGGGAAGGCTCTTGGCCAACACTCAGATTGCACAGCCTCAGAGCCAGCTTGGATAACCATGGTAAAGCAGAAGCAGAAGAGTTCCCAGGTCCAAATTCTCAAGAAAGAGACAAAAACCAAGAACAAAGCTGGAGCCAAGCCTGAGGCCAAAGAGCCTAGACATGGGGGAGAACTTGCGGCAACCCACAGAACACTCCAGAAGGTTACTAGAGTTGGTTGACTAAGCTTGCATTGGAAACTTTGCCGAGCCCGCAGCTCCCCACCTTTCTGGGTGCACTAATTAGGCGCGGGCTTCTTCGGGGGGAAGAGTCTTGCTTGGAACTCAGATAATAACATGTCCAGCTTTATGCTCTGAAAGGGTTTGTGAAACATAATGACTATGACAAGTTTCTGTACATCAAACCCTGTCCTGATTATTATTCCAGAACAGGATTCCGTGAAGTCGGTTGAGCAGTGAGGAATAAGTTACAGAAAAAAAAACAAAACAAAAAACCAAAGTTAACCACTTGGGGGAGAATTGAATAACTATCCCTACAGGCATTTTATGCCTACGAATATGTGTGTATTGAAGAAGATATAAATGTGATCGAACCATACATACTATTTTTCATTTGACATTTCATTTCTGGGCACCTTTCCATATCATCCAGAATGACTGATCTTATAAAAGTAACGCTTGATATCTGGGGCTTTGACTATTGGTTGGCTTTAGTGAGGCCCATCCCTACAGGCGAGAAGCAGAGTTACGTGATGAACTAGACTAACGGTCCCACCTGTGGATCAGGGATGACGGGATGGTGTCTAGCCTTCAATGTCCCATTTGCCATGTCTTTGGAGGTGCTGGAAGGAGAGACCCTCTTGTCAAAATCGCAGAACCCTGACCTAAGAAAACATATCACATTTACATACCAAGAGATATGTCTAAGTTCCTGTACTTTTAACTGCTCACTCTGTGAAGGGATCACATGAGGATCTGTTTAACTCTCCTTGAAAGACTTTTTTTCATTTTTATCATTAGTATTTTTATGGGAGTAGGACATACAGGGGCAAAGCATGTCTTGGTCGAAGTTTTCATGGGGGAAATGCACTAGGGTACCTAGACTCAGTAATTTAGACCAGTTGTGGTGAGGTGCGTTTGAAAAACTTAAACTGTACAATTCTGGAAAGACCCGTAGCAATGTCTCTTTCTGGTACAAGGAGTGCAAGTCAGAGGTCAACAGTTTTGCTAAGTGAGATCCTGGGGAACTCACTTCAATTCCTTGATATGATTTGTTTGTAACCCCCACATTCTGTTAGCGTGCTATTAAGTGTTGGTAATGTGCTAGGGAGAAGGTTGTTTTCAAGTTAGATAATTACATTAACCTGTTTACACTATTTGTATGATTAGACAACCTTTTCTTCCAGATCTCAAAGGTGGTAAACTTGAACCAGCTGAGGTTTTGTGGACCTAAATTCTGAGCCAAGGTCCTCTCAGTGCTATTTCCTTCCCTTGCTCTCTTTCCTTTTGCCTAATGTGGAGCTCATAATAGTCAGGACAGGGCTTGCCGCTTGTGGTTTTCTGAATAACCAATCATTCCTCCATGTCAGGCCTTAACAAGTTTTTGTTTTCATTGTTGTATTAAAGGGATCTGGCCTTGCAACTGAAAACCAATCCAGAAAGGCTTTTGCTTCCGATGTCAATAAACTGGAGAAGCCGGCAGAGAAGAAGCTACCCAAGTTTACCAAAGCAGGTAAAAACAAGCCCCCTTCCCAAAAAAGTCCTGGCAGAATATTGGGAAACTTCTGCAATTTCCACTTCAGACACAATATGCCTTTCCCCAACCCCTCCTCTGCCCCAAATCAGCCTCGTAATTCACATGGCTCTTCCATTAGGTACAGATATTAGCTTGTTTCAGGAAAATCCAATTGTGAGGACCACTCTGGGTCCACTATGTGACTTTCCAGGGTCTCCCAGTCCTCTGCCTCGTCAAGGAAGCTGAAATAGACACAGAGTTGTGATCACTCACTAAAATGTTCCCACAGCTGTGATTCCAGAGGAAAACACCAAGCTCCTTTCCAGCTCTTAGCAAAGCAGTACTTTCTCACCTTCCACAGCCCTGGGGACACTGTAAAATAATCCACTATATGGGCCCAGTGGTGTAGAATTGCTCCTTTTCACTATTTCAGAGGCTTGCTTCTCCACCTTCTAAGCAGGGCTTGGGAGGCGGGGAGATGTTGAAAGCCAAGCGAACACAGGGCAGGGATAGAATAGAATGTGGTCTCAGCAGTACAGGTGTGTGCCAGGGGGGTTTTCTTTATAGCAGGAGCAGGGGGAGGGGAGGGTGGGTTTGTACGGAATCATTTTTGTCCTCTGCCTTGATCCCCTTCATAAAGAAATTAGACCAGGAACTTGGGAAGCCGTGATCTGGCCATGAAATCATGGCACCTGGACTGCTGATAGCTATTAATAACCTCACAGGCCCTCTACTCCTGTCAGGTGGTTCTCGACTGTGCATTCGAATCGCCTGCTGAGCTTTTAAAGCATTTACAAAATTACAGATGGCCCTGGAGCCATTGCAAAAGATTCTAATTCTTATAGTTCAGGAAATGGTGTGGGCATTGGTGTTTTTATTTATTTTTATATTTTTAAAGGATTTGTTTATTTTGCAGATAGAAGGGAGGGGCTTGGGGAGAGGGAGGGAGGGAGAGAGAGAGAGAAAGAGAGAGAGAGAGAATATCTTAGGCAGGCTCTAGGCCTGGAGCCTGATGCGGGGCTTGATTGCAAGACCCTAAGATTCGGACCTAAGCTGAAATCGAGAGTCATATGCTTAACCAACTGAGCCACCCAGGCACCCCCGGGGCATTGGTAGTTTTAAATAAAAGCTCTAGCTGGGGCGCCTGGGTGGTTCCATCAGTTGGGCATCTGCCTTCCGCTCAGGTCTTGATCCCAGGGATCAAGCCCCAGGGCAGGCTTCCTGCTCAGCAGGGAGTCTACTTTCCCCTTCCGCTCCGCCTGCCGCTCGCTCTGCTAGTGCCTCTCCGTCAAATAGATAAATAAATTCTCAAAAAACAAAAGATCTCTAGTTGTAAGCAGCAGTCAGGCTTCTACCCAAATCAGTGTCTCCTGAACTGCAGTTCTAAATGACCAAATAAATGTCTGATTGCTTAAAAAGAGAGAGAGAGAGGCCTAGGCGATTCTAATGCATCCCCCGCACGTGAGTTGAGTCAAAGTCACTGAATCAGTCAGTGGTAAAGCGGGATGAAGGAAGGAGTGGAAGCAGGGCACTGGGAGGTCTTCTGTTCGGTCACGTAGTTGGTACAGCATTTGTTAGCACAGACTTGTACTGGGTGGATCTACTGAGTCCTTACTAGTCATTTCACACGACAAGGATCGGCAAAACAGAGATCACATGACCTCATTTAAAATGTGAAAAACTGAATAGATGACATATTTTATGTTTCCTCTCTGGTCTCGATTTATAAGTGTGAGCCAGTCCAGTAATAACCACCCAAAGCTTGGCTGGTATTTTCTCTTGGGCCTTCGCATGCCCAGGCCCCCGTGGCCAGAGCCGGGTAGATCTTTTCCCTTCGAGAGACCGCACATAGCAGGCCACATGCATGGGACTGTTAGAAGCCCGAGGAAACCTGAAAGGAGGAGAACTTTTACTGTATCCCATACATTTCCCCCATTGTCTCTGGAGCTTCCTACCGCTTGTGTGTCACTCGCTGTGGTTCTTGCAGGATTCAAAGATCAGAAGATAGCTCAAATGCCTGCCATGGCCAAAGAAACCAGGCGGTCTTCCACTCTCCCAGCTGTGGTCCAGGCGCCAGCAGAGCCAGAAGAGCCAGTCTGGTTCTTCCTGGCCAAGGAGAAAGCCAAAGCTTGGACCCATATATCGGAAATCATGCAGTAAACAGCTCCCGGTGGGGGGAATTGTTGCCAACAGTCGCATTAACGCTATGTAGTGATTTATTTCCCATAACCACTTTCTATTAAGCAGAAGCACCTTAAAAGCACAATTAAAGCCAGTAAGTATTTTAACATAAAAAGTGCCATGAAAGCCTAACCCTCACTCAGTACAGTCACCGCCAACATCTGAAAACCCAGCCTTTCCTCTACAAAAGCAATGCGACGTGTTTCACTCTGGACCTCCAGCTTTAGAAGAGAGGAAGCAAAAAACATTTTGTGCGAGCGACTGAGAGGTGGTGATCATTTCCCTTGATCAAATAAATTCCCTCGGATGGAAATGGCCAGATGATTTGGCGCAAGGACTGGCCTTCAGGTTTCAGGAGCCTGGCTAAATGCTTCAGTTCTTTGGTTGCTGCTCCAAGCTTCACAAAGGCCCCGAGAAGAGGTGGTGGGACGGAAAATTCTGGGTCTCCGAGAAAAGTTTTGCACAGCCAGTCCCCCCAGTTAGCCATTGCCCTTTGAGACAGCACCCTTGTATCCCTGCACACCCCCCTCGAATCCCTGCAACTTCTAGAACATTCTCTCTTTGCGCACGCCCCACATTGCCAGTTTCCCAGCAGTGAGCACCTACCTAGGAGGCAGAACATTTCTTGACGATTCTCATGCTCTCCTAGATGGTTAGCTCATCAGTATTTGACCTCTTATCCCAAGGCCATTGGGACTCTCTAGTTGCTGAGAAATATACCGAATGCTGTATATATGCTGTTTTTTAAGCAGTTAAGACCCCGGGCTCCTGGAGAGCTCTTTTCCCTGATGCCAGCTTTAAGGTAGACACCTTCCCGTAGCCCAGTTTCTAGTCTCTCCCCCTCAGCAGCTTCTGTTTCACAAGATTTTAGCCCAAAGCCAGACCGCAACTCCCAAAGGCTGAGAACAATTAACTTTCTGCCTACTGGAAGCCTTGGGGGTTAAAGCAGATAAGCTTCTCCCTCCCCTCATTCCTGAAGGCACACATCTCAGAAGTCACTAGACTGTTATAGGTCCCCGCACACCCTGTCCCCAATGAGCCAGTCCCCCAAGTCCTTTCCCTTTATTCCATCTCCCAAACACACCAAACACTAAGGGAACGCTCCCCTTGGATGCCTGGACAGGCCCTAGCTCATTTTCTTAGGAGACCCAGAAGTATCTTCTCGCTATATCTCTTACTGTGTCTGCCATCTAACCGTGCCTTTAAATTCTGAGTGGGGTGCTGCCTCCTACAAGAAAAAAAAAATCATAGAAGCAGTGAGGTGCCAGAGTGAATTTAAATCCTTGGGACTTGGTTTTGATGATGATGGTATAACGTGACATTGTAGAGTCATATGCTGGCTTTTGCATTTTCTTGATAAAACATCTTTCTGATACTGTATCTTTGCCATTCTGATAATGTTAGGTTTTGGAGTGATTGAGTTTGATTTCCTTTCTACTTCCATAGTGAACAGTTTATTTAGGTAGACACCCTTTAGTCAAGTGACCCTGGTAATCAGTCCCTACCCCCTTTCTTTAGAGTGGACCACTATTAGGTTTTTTTTTTCTCACTCTGAGAGCTATCCATTAATAATTTCTTTTCCACAGTTAACCTGCTTACTTAAAAACGGAGTTTTGTTAAGTTTTTTTAATGCCTGGATGCGCATTCTGACAAGTTTTCAGCTTCTTTTAGCATTTGTGGTTTTCACTGTATATACGCAACGCAAATAAATTCAATAAAGCTTGTTCTGCAGTCTGTCTTGGTCACGTGGGGAGGGAAGCCGAATAAGATACGGATAACTCAGACCTGAAGGTTGTCTGAGAAGCAAAACATTAGGAGATGAATGCCCACTATTTTTATCGACATGGGTGGACCTGGAGGGTATTATGCTAAGTGACGTAAGTCAAGCAGAGAAAACTATCATAGGGTCTCACTCATGCGTGGAACATGAGGAACAGCACAGAGGACTGTAAGGGAAGGAAGCGAAAACTCAATGGGAAGAGATTAGAGAGGGAGACAAACCATGAGAGACTCAGGACTCCAGGGGCGGGGGTGGGGAAACAAACAGGGTTTCAGAAGGGGGGTTGAGGGGATGGGGTAATGGGCGGTGGGGGGGATGAGCATTAAGGAGGGGACCTATGCTGGCTAATTGAACATAATAAAAAAGATAATTAAAAAAAGAGAGATTGTGCGGAGGACAAAGGGCCTCCACACGGGGCACCTGGCCAAGCTGATGGCCGGCAGGTGGGTGTTTGTGTGTGGAAGAAGGGGTATTAGAGAAGTGTGGTGTATAAACACCTGGAGAACAAAGAAAGGGACCAGTGGGAAGAGAGGGTACTGCAGTTGGAGGGGGTGGTGGTGGTGGTTAGGAGTGGGTAGTGGTTGGTGGTTGTTCTCCAGCCTGGGCAAGGGACGAGATCCAAGTCTTCTAGCAAGATGGGCTATTAGAACAAGTACTTTCAGAAGCAAGCCCCCCCCACCCCAACGCCCCGGAGCCAAGAGGGGGAAAGGGGTGATGGACCAGATATTTAACCTGGACTTTCTGAACATTTGTAACATCTGCAACGATCAGAAAAAGAGCTCAGCTGGGGACCCACATACCATGTATCTATGTATTTGAAACGTTGAAATCAGCACGTTTTATTGAATGACTTATCTCCTTCCACGATATAAGTACCTCCATAATGACCTGAAAGGATTTAGAATTCTCAGACTCCTCTAAATCTTGCTCCCATGATATAGGAAGAGCTGCCCCCACCCCCTCTTCCTAGACTACACCCCATCCCCCCCCCCCCCCGTTTCAGGCACACGACCCCCTTTCAGGCCCCTCCGCCTTAGGCCTAGGAGCACACACGCCCAGCCGCGTGCAGTGCAGTCAGCCCTCTCAAGGACAGCTCCAAGAGGAGCACTCAGGCCCTGGCAGCAGGCCAGGGATGTGGGGCGGGGGCAGGGCCCTGGAGCATGGGCAAGGAGGGACACACCCCTGTCCCTGTTCCCTGGGGACTGGGCTTCCGGTCCTGTAGGGAGGGGCGTGGCCGGGGGCGTGGCCGGAAGAGGACCAAAGTGGGGCCACAGGACACAGGTCCCTCTCCCTTGGGTCTTAAAGCAATAGTCTACCGCAGCTAGCACCGCAAAAACTCCAACAAACTGGAACCACTTTGAAGGCCCTCGAATCACATCTTGCAAATACTGTTGACCTGCCCTCTCCGTTTAGGTGCTGATGACCAGGGGTCTGTGTCTCTGTGTCACCCCCTGGGTCTAGTTATAAGGAACACGTGCGAATCCATTTTAAAACAACAATGGTTAAAAGGGAAAGTGTTCAGTTTAACAGGCAGTAGTGGAGTACCTACTAAGTGAAAAACTCAGGGCCTAGGGTTCTGGGGGAAAAAATATAAAAGCCTTTAAGGTCCCAATCATTTGGAAGTTCACCGTGGCGGGGGAGTGGGGAGGCGAGGAGGGGTCAATACACACATGTATGAATAATGCACAAATACTTGAGTAGGACTGTTCACAGGCACTGTTCACCACAGCCGGGAACAATGCAAATTTCTCCGGACGGAAGAATGGATCAACGAATTGCCGCATAGACACACAAAACATGATTCGGTCATAAAAAAGAGTGAGGTTCTGGTGCCTGGTATGACATGGAGGCGTCTTGAAAATGTGATGCCAAGTGAAAGAAGTCAAACTCAAAGGTCACATATCCTGTGACTTCCTTTCTACTAAATGTTTGTAAATTCATGGAGATGGAAAACAGACTGGCCGCTGCCCCGGGACTGGGGAGGAGCAAATGGGAGTGGCCACTTCAGGTGTACAGAGTTTGGGGCCCATGGAAACGTTTTGGAATGAAAGAGGCCACGGTGTCACAAAATTGTGAATGTCTTTGAAGTGCTCGCTTTTAAATGGTTAATTTAAAGGGAATTTCACCTCGATTAAACAAATAATGCTCCTGTAAGTTAGCATAGGAAATGTGCTGGCACAGAATGTGAGAGAAGGTATCAGTGCTGCCAAGGGGGCAGCAGGAAGTCTTAACTAAATGCAGAAATAGGCCCTCTCCTCTCAAAACCCTGGGCCACCATCCTAAATGAGTTCTTTCCCTTTCCCTGCGCATGCTGTCGCACATGCTGCATTTGTATGCGTCTCTCCTGCGCGTGCTTTTCCCACAGACATCTGTAGCTACAGTCCAGACCTGGCGGTCATTTTGCATGTGTTTTAGACGTCATACGTGCGGTATCATGTCTGTATCCTTCTGGAAGCAGCTTCTTCCCTTATGCTGCTTTCAGCCGCCATCTCCCCATCGGAGCCCCCCTGTGTCTCAGCCCCCTGTGCGTTCTGGCCTCCTCCCCAGGCCAGCCCTTGCCATCCTGTTCAGTTTACCTGCCAGTCCCAAGCCCGTGAATGAAGGCTGGTTCTACCATAGGTGAGTCTCGGCTTCTTCCCCCGTGGCCTTCAACCAGCGCTTCTGAGACCTCAGCTGCATCAGCATCCCTGAAGGGCTCGTTCAAACCCAGATGCTGGCCTTACCCTCAGAGTTTCTGATTCAGTAGCTCTTGGGTAGAACCTAAGAATTCCTGGGTGATGCTGTTGTGGGGACCGAACTTCGAGAACCACCACTCTAAGTCAGTGTCTGGGCCCAGGCTCAGCACCACCATCTGGCCTCAAGGCCAGTGGAGATGGCAGGGAGATTTCCTTCAAAACCAGGCTCTAGGGCACCTGGGGGGCTCAGTAGGTTAAGCATCTACCTTTGGATCAGGTCATGATCCCAGGGTTCTGGGATGGAGCTGCATTGGCTCCTTGCTCAGTGGGGAGTCTGCCCCTCCCTGTGCCCCTCCCCCTGGTCAGGTTTTTTCTCTCTCTCAAATAAGTAGATAAAGTCTTTAAAACAAAACAAAACCATACTCTAGAGCAGCACTGTCTAATAGACATATAACACAAGTCACATGTGTGATTTTAAGTCTTCTAGTAGCCACATTAAGAAGTAAGAAGAGGGGTGCCTGGGTGGCTCAGGTGGTTAATCATGGGACTCTTGATTTCGGCTCAGGTCATGACCTCAGGGTTATGGGACCAAGCCCCACGTCAGACTCTGCACTTAACACGGAGTCTGTTTGTCCCTCTCCCTCTGCTCCTCGCCTCCCCTTCCCAATAAATAAATAAAATCTTTTTTAAAAAGTAAAAGGAAATGGGAAAATTAAGTTTAATAGTACATTTTAACTCAATATATTGTCGTTTCAACATGTAATCCATATGAAATTATCAGTGAGTTAATTGAACATTTTTATACTTAACAGCACATATCAAGTTAGACTAGCCATATTTCAGTCACCACATACGGCTAGTTACTAATGTCGTGGACAGTGTAGCTCTAAAGACTTGACCTACATCTCTCTCCTTACAACAATTGTTTTAAACTTGACATTTTCTTATATTTGGGGGTATAAGAAATTAATTTAAAACAGGCTCACCAGATGGTGGAGAGTGATACCTTTCAGTGAAGGTACAGTGGGCCAAAACAAAGAGGAAAAAGAGAGGTCTGAGTCAAGATAATTTGTCTAAGCAAAATCTGCTTACATTCCAGTGTATTGATTTAAAACAAACTTATTTTTAACTCGAACAAATGCTGTCAGATATATCTGTCAAACATAAGCGAAGAGTCTCATTTCATTGGATATCACGTTTTGGATGATGCAGTTTGGAATGACATCAGTGTTAATAAAATTCCCACGGGCTTCTAAAAAATGAAAAACCTAAAACTAACGAACAACAGATTCTTCTTTCTTCATCTTCTTTCTCTTATGCCAACTGCAGGATGAAATGAGAGAAAAGGAACAGTGAGGCAGCATTAACCAGCACCAGTGACCTTCTAGACCTATGAACAGAGCCCTGTGTCCGTGGGCTCCGTCTGTGTGCTGTATCTCAGCAAGGAGAAGACAACACACTTCCCTCTTGTAACCTGTGCCCTCGTGTAGAGGGTGCTCGTGCAACCCATGGCTTCAATTCTGTGATCATACCAACCTTGCCTCCCTCTGGCCTGACACCATAAATCTCTCCCTGCCCCCGCCCCAATCCCTAGAGGCCATTCTGGAATTAGTGGAAATCTCTTCACCTTAAAAGCCTCTGCTCATTCCACAAATGATACTCCCTTACCCTCCCAGACCCTCGGTTTCCCTATCTACCATACAAGAATGAGGCTGTGATTAGGAAGTACACAGCTGTGAAAATGCAAAGAAATGTACATCATTTCCAAATATTCAAAGATAAGATATTCCTCAAGACCTAATTGCCAATTCAGTGATAATAGCCATACGATGACTAAGTGTCTTTGGACTGTCACATAAAATACAGACATCGACACCTGAATATTTAGGTATTAATCATTAAGTGTGGTCCTACTTGGAATTCTTGACTTTTTGCTATTTGTATGTAATCACGTTTGCAAAGGCACTGTCTCTCCTATGAATGTCTGACTAGTGCCCAGCCAGCCAATTTCCCTACTGCTTCTGCTAACTGTTCTCTAAAGAAATATTTTTCACAGTTACTGAGACATTTACCACTTGTTAGTAGTCTTTCAGGTAGAGGACAAAAGACCTCACAAGAACGAATGAGCAACCGTGAAATATATTTCAGAATATACTATATTTTCTATTACTAGGTACATGAGTTTTCTGTTAATGTTCTAAGCTGGTAAAACTGAATTTTTAAACCAATTCTAACAAACTTCTTAATTTGGGAGAATTGGGGGGGGGACTGTCAGTAGCAGGTAGATGCCAGGAAAGGCGGGGTGATGTGCAAAGCTATTGTGATACCTGATCTTCTGGGGCTTTTCTCTGCTGGGGCAGATCTTTAGTCGGCTCCTTCTTGCTTTTGGTTAAAATTGTCTTTTTCTTCCTCCCTTTCAGAGTCGTTGGCCCCTTTGGCAGGATCGTCATACTGATATTTAGTTGTTCCTTTGGTAAAGAATAAGACAGACGTTGGAGCAGACATTCCCAGGGAAAACCATCCCGATGCATAAGGACTAGTGACACCCAGTCCTCTCCCCGAAGCAGGAGCATAGAAGTAACTCCGAAAAGCGGAGGTGGGAAGCCTCCTCCAGGCTGATAGTTCTGCCGCTCGATCCCTTACTTTCAGGGTGACATTCTTCCCAGTCACCCAGCCACCCTGTGCAGCTGACTATTTCTGGCCCTTCCCAGAAGAAGGGATCAGAATCATCAGGGTCTGCGGCCTTCTCTAAGGTTTGGCCAGAAATTTCTCGCAAAACTGTTTTGCCTCAATGACACATTCTATGGCGAAGCGCATTCACTCAACCCCTGAATCTTTCACGTGTACCAGGCCCACGCGCGTCAGTTCAGAATGATGGGGGATGAACTTTGAGACTCTGGACATTTTCACAGCCACGCGCAGAAACGAGGTGTGCCATTGGCTGGCTCTTTTCCTTCAGGCCCCGCCCACGCCCCGCCCACGCCCACGCCCCGCCCCGCCACCCGGGCGGACAATGGCCTGCGGCTCGCCAGCCGCTCTGGGGCCCTCAGCTGTCTTAGTGGAGGCTGCCAGAGGGCCGCACGCTTCCTTCTCAAGCTGTAGGTCCCCAGGGAATGGGGCTCCCGCTCGGGCCCTCGGCCTTGGGTTTGGGGGAACCCCGCCTTCCTCGTCCCGGCCACCCGCAGGGCCGCCCGCCGCCCCCGCCCCTCGGGCACCCGGGTCCCTCCTCACCCTTGGCGGTCGCCCGGCCCTCCTCAGACTCCTCGTCTGGCTCCTCCGCCGTCTCCCAGGCGGCCTCCTCCTCGGACGAGGCCTCGGACTCGCGGGCCACCGGCGGGCCTGCGGGGGCCGCGGGGGCTGCGGGGTGCCAGTGGGGCTCGTCGGGCTGCCGGGCCCGGGGCCAGACCATCACGCGGCCGCGGCGGGGCCGCACGAGGATGTGGTTGTTGTGGTAGATCCGGTGCAGGAGCGAGTGCACCAGGTCCAGGAACATGAAACGGAAGCCAACCAGTGGGAACTGGTGGGCATCCACAAGGACGTCCAGGCCTTCCTCCTGCTGCTCCTCCCCGTCCTCGTCCGCAGGCCCGATATCCGAGTCGTCCTCCTCGGCCTCCGCGCTCACGTCCGCCGGGCCGCGGGCCAGACCCAGACCCAAGGCAGCCTCCCCGAGGCCTCCCACGGGCCCCTCCTCTGCGGACACCTCCATCGGGGACAGCCCAGAGTGGAGGGTCACCTCCATCCCGGGCGGCCCGGACTCGAGGGCCACCTCCATCCCAGGGGAACTGGACTCGAGGGCCACTTCCATCTCGGCGAACCCGGACTCGAGGGCCACCTCCATCCCGGGGGGCCCGGACTTGAGGGCCACCTCCATCTCGGGGAACTCGGACTCGAGGGACACCTCCATCCCGGGCAGCCCAGACTCGAGGGTCACCTCCATCTCGGGGAACCCGGACTCGAGGGCCACCTCCATCCCGGGCAGCCCGGACTCGAGGGCCACCTCGGGCCCCACCACTCCGGCCACATCAGTCTGGGGAAACCCGACCCCAGGGGCCACCCCGTTGCCGCCTCCGGCCTCCAGGGACAATGCCCCCACAGCGCTCACGGGGCTATCCTGGCCAGGGGCCTGGCCGGGATCCCCGGAGGAGGACATTGCAACAAGCAGTACCTCAGTGGGGGCGGCGACCCGGCTGAGGCAAAGCCAACGGCAAAGATGGTGGCCACCGAGGTGGCCGCCGCTGTCGGGAGGCCGTGGGGAGCAGGCCCGACGTGAGGTGGACGGGGAGGCCGAGGAGCCGGTCACGGAGGGGACGACAGTCTGCGGCGGTGCCTGAGGAGGCCTGCGACGGGAAGGGAAGGGGGCGGATGTCGCCAGCGGCCCACCCAGGCCTCCCTCGGGTAACAGTGGACAGGGCTCCAAAGGGGCCCCTAGACCAGGGACGGGGGGCGGGGCCAGAAGCGCCAACAATGGGTGGTGGCCCCGCTGCTGGACACCCAGGCTCATTTGTCGAGAAGCGAGGATTGACATGGGCCGCCTCCAATGAGTGACCGAGGCCTTTAGGTTCTGGGGTTGCTCATGGTTACCTCCGTGTTCTTCGAGGCCTTGGGGTTCTCCGTGACTTTTAGGTCCGCATGACTCCTGTCCCTTTAATTGTACCGGTGTCTGAAAATGTAGAGTGATTCAATACATTGACCACCTAGGTTGGGGACAGAAAGTGAACATTTGGGTTTGGGGAAGCTCAGAGGTAAGATAAGACCATTATGTAATTACTTATACAAAAAGAGAGAAAACAAATTTCCACAAATATTTGATTGTTGAAACTAAAAATATAATAATAATTGCATAGTTTTTTTTTATAGTAAAGGCCTATTAATGAGAAGAATGGAATCCTTTGGGGAGAATAACATTTTAATTGGAGTTCACAGTGTTCTCTGTCATCAAAATTGATTACAAATATCCATCTGTTGATCTCTAATGAGGTATTCCATAGTTCATCTTTGGAAATGTCTTTTCACAGAGATACTGGCAAATATAGATATCAGTCCACAAACATATGATTTTCATTGAGCCTATTCATCTCGTGGAAGGCATTTACAGAATTCTATTAGAGGTTTGTTTTTTTTTATTTGCCTTTAGCATGTCATTACATTACAGATTAATCACTTCCATTTGAAATTTATGTGGAAGTCTTCAACTGCACAGTTAAGTGGGTTTGAAATATGAATATGTCCTTTGTACTTACATAGCAGTCCAAAAAATGCTGCTGGAACTATAGTCTGAGCTTGGATACCTATCCACTGCAAATTTGTGTGAGAATAGAGATCTCGCTTACTTTAACTTTTGACAGCAAGGCAAGTACAAAAAGCAGCCTGACGTTACTTTGATTCAAGCAATATTGTTGTCATTGAAATGACTTTGTTAGTGTTTAAGTTTTGTACATAACCACTGTTTGCCTTGGAGTTTTAAGTTGAATTCATTAAGAAATATTACCAAATCCACAACAAAAGCTAATTTCCAAAAACATTCCCTGTTCAATTATAACAGTTGCAGGAGAATTTTCTCAATCAAAAATAATTCAATCTCCACCTGGAACTCAAAAAAAAAAATCTCTCACACAAACACACAAACACACACACACTCACACTCACACATCCTTTTACCACTGTGAAGCCATCAAATTGCTGTGTGATAATGCAAGTCAGGATATCCAGCTTCCATTTAGAGGTTCCCAGAACTTAGCCATATTAACAATATCTGATGACTCAGGAAGCTTCAGGACATAAACTGCAGACTCTAGTCATTCAGTCATTCACCAAGCATGTATTGAGCACCTACTGTATGCCTTGAGTTACACTAGTGAGTCCCCATTCACAGACGCCTAAGACTCGTGGCTTGCCTTAGTTCTTGGTCTAGAGGGACAGAACAGACACTTGGACACCGATGACACAGGTGGCAAGTGCTAAAACAGGGATGAACACAGAGCACTATGGGAGCATGAGAGAGAGATTAGTGGCCGGGGTGAAGGGAGTGGACTGGTGCCTGAGAAGGTGCCCAAGAGGAGGCATTTCACCCGGATTCTGAAGGATCATTAGTTTACCTAGCAACGAAAGATGGCAAGGGAAGTAGAAGGAGGGAGGTCACTGCAGGTGCAGGAAACAGCATGAATAGTACAAGAGGTGTGCATGTGTGTGTGTGTGTGTTTATGTGTGAATATGTGTACCTGTCCAGGGAATTAAATGGCTCCAGCATGGGCAGAGTGGCAGATAGGCCTGGAAAGCAGATTGAGGCCATAATTACTACTAATAATAATTAATTATTACTAGTAATAATTATTACTAAGAAAGTCTTCTGCTTCCTTTATAAGCACATATGCCTCTTTGTGCCGCCATTCCCTTCCCCCACCGCCTAGCATGCTGCCTCCCATCCACTTCACCTCCTACCTAAACTCATCAGCTGTATTCATGAAATCGCGCATCTACACACCTACCAAATGTATAGGGTACCTTCCAGTGCCATGTCCCATTGGAACTGTCGCGTACCTGTCCTTGTTTGACACGTGCAACCCAAAGATGGAAGAACTGTCCGTGGTCCCCACCCTAGAGTCTCCCCCATCATTGCTCCTGTGCCCCTCCGGGGTAGGGGGGGAGAGGGCTAAGACCTCTGGAAGCCAAGCTTTCCCAGCTGCACGCAGTGTCAGCGTTGTGACAGATTCGCCATGATTCTGTATCTACTCAGTCATATCCTCTCCAGTCGCCTCCTTCCATGACCAGCGGGGTTGAAACACGGGATGATGAAGGCTGTCGCTCGTGAAGTCTCTGGTAAAGACGTGTGTACCCGCAGCCTCCTCTTTGCTCAGGGAGGAGGGCCAGGGCCCTAGGGATGCCACAGGGTGAGCTGCCGTCAATGACAAACGACGGCCATGAAACGACAGGAGTGAGGAGGACCCTGCAAGAGATTGTCCTCTCACTGCTGCGGCAAGCGGTCTCCCCTGGCGGCTGGAGTTGGCCGCCAAGTCTTTGGGAGGGAGACCTAATTAGCACCAGCGAACAGCGGAGGAAGGAAAAAGCTGAGCCTTCGGGAAAGGACCTGAAGCAAAACTGAGGGAGAGTCTCCTCCCAGCTCTGACACTGAGGCTCTCTTCATGACAAGTATGTGGCCTGGGGGTCCTTGGGACAGGGCCTAGGGCTTCAGTCAACTTCCCGAGCCTTTTCCAGGGGTACAAACATGGGGGGGTGCTGGCCCCCCCGCGGCAGGAACCTGAAGCCCTCAGGCAAAAGGCCTGGAGCCCAGCGGCCCCTGCTGCTGACTGAAGCCAGGGGAGACCGGGGACCTTGCCTCCGCCCCCAAGAGGGTCACCACACAGGCCCGGGACTGGAGCCCAGGTCCTGGGAGTGGGGCGGATCGTCAGCTCTCCATCCTTCCTGGTCCTGGGCGAGGGGGCATAGCCGAAGACCCCTCTTCCCTCCCAGGCTCCCCTAGCTCGTGGGCTCTCCCAGGCTCGGCTGTCCTCCCCGAACCGAGGCTCACGCAGCCTTCGGGGTGATCTTAACAGCCACACCGACCGCCCGTTCCTCACCCTGGGCTTTCACCTCCTTGACCTCCTCTAGCCTTTTCGACAACCTTACATCACCTCCTCTTCCCCACCGTAGGACCCTACCCTCGCCTTTTTTCCCCCAATCACCAGAAACGGCCGTGAAACGGTTTCTCCTCCAGCACTACAGTTTGTCAGTCCCGTCAGATACTTCTTCAACCCATTTTCCCTACCAGTTTTCCCTCTTCATCGCCTACCATTTTCTGCCTTTGCCTCCTTACCCGGCTTAGACTCCATCTGCTGACTTTCGTCATAACCACTCTGGGGTAGGCAGACCACCAGCCTGGCCCAGCCCGCCACGGCGCCCTCATCCCTGGGACCCCGGGACTCTATTTGGTTACATGGCAAAGGGGAAGTCAGGGTGCAGATTGAAGTGGGATTGCTAGTGAGGGGTCTTGTTCCTTTCAGTAGATCCTCTGCGTGACAACCAGTGTGATTTTTTAAAGTTATCTATATAAAATATAGATATAATATATAAAATATATTCATAAATTATATTCTATATTATAGAATATATAAATATATTTTATTATATATCATCCATTTAATATATTAATTATATAATTAATATATAAAATATAATTAATATATTAGTATATAATAAATGTATAATATATTAATGTATTTATATTAACAATACATCATATATTAATCATATATTGATATATTAATAATATACTATATGACACAGTAATGATATATGGTATATTAATAATATATGATATATTAATATATAATTAATGTTATTGATATAATTGATATATTAGATATATAATATATATTTATATAAACTATATATAATATTTATTTATTTATGTGATGTGTGTTCAGAGGGCAGTTCCTTTTCCTTTGAGAACAAAGGCACTGTAGGGCTCAGCAGAGGGCCTGGGTCAACTCTTCCATAGCTGACTGCTCCTTCTCCAAGTCTCAGCTCCAATGTCACCTCCTCCAGGAGGCCTGCTCTGACCTCAGGCACACTCTACGCAGCCGTAGACCTCTTTCCTTCGTAGGGCCTGTCAGCATCTGAAAGTACAGACTTGCTCTCTGTCCTTCCCACTATAAACTCCCTGAGAACAGGGATGGCATTTGTTGCGCGGAATACCGTGTCTCCAGCACCAGATACAGAATCACCCACGGAGGGGTGGCATGTGATGAGAGAAAAGGAAAGTCCGAGGAGAGAACGAGGCTCTGGCTCCGGCTGCCTGCCCTGTTCAGAGATTGCCACTGGGTGGAGCGGTATGACTGTGTTTTGGGGTAGCGACTGGGCTTTGTCACAGAGAAGACAAATCCGGTTTTGTGGTTTGGGGAGTTTTGCTGCTGTCGTTTTGTGTTTGTGTGTTTGTTTGGTGACTCTGACCTCAGATCCCATTCCGGGGGGCTTGGCTAGCCAGTGCCTTCAGAAAGCTATAGTCCTGGGGTCTCCCTTTCCTTCCAGGTTCACAGTAAAAGGTCACGGACCTAGAGCTTCCCTCACCTCTCCTCACCCACCCCCACAAAGCTCAGCCACCATTTTCTCACCTCTGGCCCTACTCTTGACCTCTTTCCCTTCAACTTCATTGAGATACAATTGAAAGAGAGCACCAGGCAAATTCAGCGTCTATAATGGGATGGTTGGATACTGGTATGTATTGGGAAATGATTACATTCACTTAGGTTAACTAATGGGATTAGTTAACACTTTCAACATGTCACATCATGACCACTTTTCCCACTGAAAAGGTTCAAGGTCTACTCTCAGCAACTTCAAGTATATAAGACAGTACATTTGCAACCTCAGGACTTACTCCTCTTAGAAAGTTAGAGCTCTTTGATCAAGGGGGAAGCAGGTTCCCTGCTGAGCAGAGAGCCCAATCTGGGGCTCGATCCCCGGACCCTGAGATCATGACCAGAGCCGAAGGTAGAGGCATAACCCACTGAGCCACCCGGGCGCCCAAGTTTGGCCTTGTTAGAGTTCACATATAGGAGAGCGCCTCCAGCATTTGTCCATCTCTGTCTGACTTACTTCACTTAGCATAATGCCGTCAAGGCCCATTCATGTTGTCACAAATGGCAGCATTTCCTTATTTTTTTTTAACGGCGAAATAATATCCCATTGTATATTCCACATTTTCTTTATGCATTCATCCATCTACGGACACTTAGGTGATTTTCATGTCTTGGTTTTTGTGACTCGTGCTGCAATGACCATGCGATGACATTATCTCTTTGAGACAATGAATTTACTCACTCCAAATATACACCCAGAAGTAGTAAGACTGGAATCACAGAGTAGTTCTATTTGTAACTTTCTGAGGAGACTCCATACTGTTTTCCAGAATGGCTGCATCAGCTGGCATTCCCACCAGCAGGGCACAAGGCCTCCCTTTCTTCCACCACCGCCCCAGAACTTGTCATCTCTGATCTCTTGGTGACAGCCGTTCTGAAGGTGTGAGGTGGTGTCTCCTTGTGGTTGTGATTTGCATGTCCCTGATGATGAGTGAGTGGTGTTGAGCATCTTTTCATGTACCTGTTGCCCATTTGGATGCCTCCCCTGGAAAAATGTCTGGTTAGGTCCTCTGCCCATTTTTGAATTAGACTATTAGGGTTTTTTGTTGTTGTTTTGTTCTGTTCTGTTTTCGCTATTGTGTTGTATGAGTTCCCTATATATTTTGAATACCTTTGCATTTTTCCAATGACTACTTCTGCCGTGCAAAAGCATGATAGCACTAAAAGGTTGGAGGTAGTCCCACTTGTTGACGTTTGCCTTTGTTGTTTGTGCTTTTGGTGCCAAGACCAATGTCAAGGACGGGATTTAATTTCATTCTTTTGTTTGTGAATATCTAGTTTTCTTAAATTTTCTTGAATAAACTATCCTTCTCTGAGTCTTCTTGGCTCCTTTGTCACAAATATGATATGACTGTATACGGGTGGATTTATTTCTGGGCTCTGGATTCTGTTCCATTGGACTGTGTATCTGCTTTAGGCCACTACCGTCTTGTTTTGCTGTCACTTCATAATATAGTTTGAGATGCAAAAGTCCAATGCTCAGAGCTTTGTTCTTTCTCGGGATTGCTTTGGTTCTTTTGTAGTTTCATGTGAATTTTAGGATTGTTTGTTGGATTTCGATGAAAAATGTGATTAGGATTTTAATAGGATTGTATCAGATCTCTAGACCCACTTTCCCCCTCTCTTTTTTATAGAATTTTTATTTTATTTTATTTTATTTATTTGACAGAGAAATTGAGAGTGAGAGAACACAAGCAGGGGGAGAAGCAGAGGGAGAGGGAGAAGCAGGTTCCCTGCTGAGCAGGGAGACCGACGTGGGGCTCGATCCCAGGGCCCTGGGGACCATGACCTGAGCTGAAGGCAGGCGTTTGACTGACTGAGCCACGCAGGTGCCCCACCTCTTTCTTACTTCTTTAACCTGTCTTCCTCTTTTCCTGGGAACCACTCTGTTCTTTGGTTTCCTTACCCGGAAAATGAGAATAAGGGTAGCATCATGAGAGTCTAAGGAGATACTATGTGCAAATCACATTGATCTAACTTGGCACATAGTGTCTTCATAGACTCTCATAATATTGTTACCCTGACCCAAAGAGCTATGCTGGTTAAGCAAGCACAGTTTATTAATGCCGATTTTCAAGAACGTGTGACATGTAACATGAGTTATACCTGAATAGTATTTGGGGAGAAAATGCATGCCTACTGCTTCCCTGCCTTTTGCCATCCATCATGAACCTGCCTCCAACTGTCCTGGATGGGGGGAGGGCAGAAAGGGTGACAGAAAGGGCTGGGAAAACGTGTTTCCTTTTCATCTGAAAATGGAGCTCACCTTCGTTCTTACTTCATGGGCTTGTTGCATTAAATGCAAAAACGTCAGAACAGAGTCTGGGGTATACATGAGCTCTCAGTCCATAATTCCCACCCTCAAGTAGCTTCGAGATCAGTCGGAGAGGGAAGACTCCTGCAGTAAAATGCAATTAATAGTACATGCCGCCACTTAGCACCACACACAGAGATTGTACCTGGTGTTAGGCCCGAAGACATGCTAGTGAGCCAGACAGCCTTGGTATAACTCTAAAAGTACCAATGAAATAGAGCAAACAATAAAGACCTCAAGAAGAGAGTGGTGAGAAAGTCTTTCAGGATGGAATGGTCAGAGATAGCATCACGGAAGAGGTAGGACTTGGGGTAGGCCCTAGGAAGATGCCAGGGGCTGGGTAGATGGAGACGTGGGGGTAGATGTAGATGCAGTGGGGGCAAAAGAATATGGACTTAGGGACAGAAATGCCTGTGGGGTGAAAAAGGAGGAGAGACCTATTTGAAACATGCATATGGGAACCCCTTGCACGTGGCTTTCTACTGAAACACTTAACTAAGTAAAAGAAGAACATGTCTTAGCATCCAAGAGCTAGCCCGACATCATCAGCTAAGCCTTGGTGTTGCTGGGGGCTAGCCCAACACTAGGAGCAACACCAAACTAGGGCTTGGTGTTTGGCTGAGCATAAGTAATTTCCCAGGACATCAATATCAGACAGAGCAACTCCGCCACTGTGATGGATGAAGACAAAAACAAGAACGACTCCATGCTGTCTGAACCCAGACAAAATATGAACATTGTCCAAACCACAGAAATGACCGACTCTCTCTCTCTCTCTCGGATAATATGAGTGACCACTCCTTCTTTACCAATGGCAACTTCTGTTTCCTTCTTGTCTGCCCTCCCCAACCCCAGATAAAATGCACAGAAATAGTAATAACAGTAATAACAATCATGGGATTGTCCTGCTTGCAGACAGCGCCCAATCTAGAGCAAAGCACAGGTTGCTTTGACCTTCACCCGAGTCACCCAACCAAAGCTTGGATCCTAGTATAATAAGTCGTATAGATACCTCTTTCTTGAGATGCCTCAACGCTCTCCATGGTGTACATTGTCTCTCACTGCAGCAAGAGATAGACCCAGTTCGGTCAGTACATGTGTATTCCTGGTAGTCTTTGCCCAGAGAGCATTGATATCCACACTAAAATGATTGAGGGTGGTGGGTGCTGACCTACCACCCAGTTTCATTTCAGAAATGCCCAGAAGCAGTTGAAGACAACCTGGAAGCAAAAGCAGCCCCAGCTCCTATGACACAGCATGGTAAATAAAATGACAGAGGCAATCCCAGGTGAAGCAGAGACAGGAGAAAGCCTTCCAGTAGCAACACATCACAATCCCACAATCCATCAGGCAAAGTATTTTCCATTTATCTTGATCATGCCCCCGTTCCAGAGATGACTAGACTCCTGCCTGTTGCTGGTCCTATACCAATACCTGGACACCGGCTTTGCACTTCCCAACAAGGCATTCATCTGAAGCTGGGTTTTCTCTGATCTCTGACTAAAGGTCCAGGGGAGATGGGGCCAAACTTCAAGCTGGTTAAATACAGAACTCAACAAAATTTGCTTATGGCTTTAGTGTCACGAGAAAATTGCAATTAGTGTTCATGTAGGAGCCCTCTTGTAGCTACTTTTTTTTCTAAGTAGGCTCCATCACCAGTGCAGAGCCCAGCATGGGGCTCGAACTCATGATCCTGAGATCAAGACCTAAGCAGAGATCAAGAGTTGGATGCCTAACCAACGGAGCCACTCAGGCGCCCCTGTAGCTATTTTTAAAATGCTTTATAGGGACAGAGACATCATGTTCGTGACTTCCCCAAGCATGTTCTCAGTTGTTTCTGAACATTTGTTTGATTCCAAACCATGCTAACCCATTGAGATGGTGGAATAGGTGGTGTAGCTAAAGCATCTGACACTAGGGATGCCTGGGTGGCTCAGTGGGTTAAGCGTCTGCCTTTTTTTTTAAAGATTTTATTTATTAATTTGACAGACAGAGATCACAAGTAGACAGAGAGGCAGGCGGTGGGGGGGGGGGAAGCAGGCTCCCCACTGAGCAGAGAGCCCTATGCGGGGCTCGATCCCAGGATCCTGAGATCATGACCTGAGCTGAAGGCAGAGGCTTCAACCCACTTCAAGCCACCCAGGCGCCCCAAGCGTCTGCCTTTGACTCAGGTCATGATCCCGGGATCCTGGGATCAAGCCCTGCATTGGGAATCTCTGCTCAGTAGGGAGCCTGGTTCTCCTCTTCCCTCTGCCCCCCCCCTTCTGCTCGTGCTCTCTCACTTTCTCTCTCTCAAAATAAATAAATGAAATCTTTAAAGTATCTGACATTAATCTTATTCTCAGGGAGTGTACACACTGACTGGGAAGGTAACAAATCATTGGCAAAAAGAGCAAGAACACAGACACAGAAGACGATGTGAAATCACATGGTTCTTCAAATGCCGTCTGAACTCGTCCCATAAATGCAGGACGAATTCTCCTAGCAAGAGCTCACAGCAGGCCGGGTTAATCTAGGAAGGAGGAACAGAGGGAGAAATACAATTTAGATCCAAGGGTTTGGGGGAGGAAGAAGAATTTTATGCTTTAATTTATCTCTAGTATAAATAGAAGTGGGATAACTAATTAATTTTGAGGGGATTGTACAAGCTCCTTTAGGACAAGTGGAGCCAACGTGGGATGTGCTAGAAATGTTCGCTTTTTATTGCAATCCCAGCTCCTGGGAAATGCCGCCAAGAAGCTATCTGCACATTTCATCAAATATCAATTTTCCTTACATTTGGAAAAATCATAGACTCAGAAGCACACAAAGGCCTGCGATTTTTTTATCTGAAGTGACTGCCAGGGAGAATTCCTCTATCCCTGACCTCTGCCAGCCCCCACCTGTCCCAGATGACTGATATTCATCCTCACCATCATCATTTGTTGCCACTAAGTTTTACTTTAGCAATTCTTATTGATGTGTAGTCTTATGCTTATTTTTATTTATAACATTTCACATACTTTGTTCCCATGCAGTTCTCTGTAGCTTCGTATTTTCAACATGTTCTACACAGGATTCCATGTAGTGTGGTTTTGAAAATGTCTTTCTGACTGCAGTATAATTTTCTTTTTTTAAGGTCTTATTTCCTTTTTTTTTGATTGAAGTATAATTAACAATGTCATTTGCTTTTCAGGTGTACCACATATTGATTCAACAATTCTGTACAGTGGGGCACCCGGCTGGCTCAGTCGGCAGAGCATTCAACTCTTGATCTCGGGGTTGTGAGTTCAAGCCCCACACTGGGTGTAGAGATTACTTAAAAATAAATTAATTAAATCATTCTATACATTATTCAGTGCTCGCCACCATAAGTGTCATCACCATCTGTCACCATACCATGTTACTACAATATGATTGACTATATTCCCTAGGCTGTACTTTTCATCTCAGTTTCTTACTTGTTTAATAACTCGAAGAGTGTAATTTTCTTTAGTTATACTAATGGCGTACCTTTAGTGAAACAAAAGTGAAAGCTCTTCCTTCCAGCATGGTAGTTGACATCATTTTTAGTTATCTTTTTAAAAAATTTTATTTAATTGTGGTAAGAACACCACATGAAATCTACCTCCTCAACTTTCTTTTTTTATGTTCAATTAGCCAGCATATAGTACATCATTAGTTTTTGATGTAGCACTCAATGATTCATTAGTTGTGTCTGACACCCAGGGCTCATCACCACATGTGCCCTCGTTAATGCCCATCACCCGGATACCTCACGTCCCACCGCCCTCCCCTCTGTAATCTTCAGTTTGTTTCCCAGAGTCCAGAGTCTCTCATGGTTTGTCTCCCTCTCTGATTTCCTCCCATTCTGTTTTCCCGCCCTTCCCCTGTGGTTCTCCATGCTTTTCCTTGTGTTCCACATATGAGTGAAACCCTATAATTGTCTTTCTCTGCTTGACTTATTTCACTCAGCATAATCACTTCCAGTTCCATCCATATCAATGCAATTCTCAACTTTCCAAGTGTACAATACATTATTGTCAGCTATAGGTGCAACGTTGTACACATAATTTCTAGGGTTTGCTCATCTTGCTTAATGGGAACTTTCTGCCCAATGATTAGTAACTTCTCATTTCCCTCTACCCCCAGCTCCTGGCAACCACCATGCCATGAATTTGACTATTTTAGACACCTCATATAAATGGAATCATGGTGTTCATCTTTGGAACTGGCTTATTTCATTTAACATGATGTCCCCAAGGTTCATCCATGTTGTTGCATACTGAAGAATTTCCTTCCTTTTCTTTTCTTATTTTTTTTTGAGGCTGAAAAGTATTCAGTGTATGTTATATACCACATTTTCTTTATCCATGCACCTACTCTCCATGTTTTTACTATTAATGTCATTCTTGATCTATGTTTTTCTCTTACTTTCTTGGGTTATAGTCCACATGAGAGAGAAAAGGAGGAGATGTGTGTTTGTGCTTTTAGTATGTATGTCCAGTTTTCTCCACAATATTTGAACTGCTTAACACATCCCCCAACTGTGAAAATCAGACCCTATTTGGCTACATAGCTAACAGGAGTTTTTGACTTTTAAAATTTATTACTGAAAGATGCATTCATTCCTACTCTTAAGGTTTTGCTTCTCCTATCAGTATAGGACACTTACGTTATAGTGTAGATGCAGCATACTTCCCACTTTGTTTTTTAATGATTATAAATATATATGCAAAGAAAAAAGACTAGGAAAGATAATGGGGATTCCTGGGTAGTGGGGTTCTAGGTAATTTTAATTTTCTTCTTTGTACCTTCTAATTTTAATTTTTTAGAACAAGTCTACATTACATTTAAAATGGGAAAAATATATCATTAAGGGAAACCAAATATAATATACAGGGAAAAGCATATTTCATAGTAAGCATAAACTAAGCTTATTGAAACTAAAAGAAAATATTTGCACATTTCATGCATTTTCCTTTTTTGTTGTTGTAAAACATAGGGTCATCAATGTACAGAAAACTATTGCATTTCTATACACTGATAATGACGCAGCAGAAAAAGAAATCAAGGAACTGATTTTGTCTACAATTATACCTAAAATCATTAGATACCTAGGAATAAACCTAATCAAAGAGATAAAAGATCTGTACTCTGAAAACTATAGAACACTTATGAAAGAAATTGGAGAGGATACAAAGAAATGGAAAAGCATTCCATGCTCATGGATTGGAAGAACAAATGTTGTTAAAATGTCTATACTACCCAAAGCAATCTACACATGTAATATAATCCTTATCAAAATACCACCAGCATTTTTCACAGAGCTAGAACAAACAATCGTAAAATATGTATGAAACCACAAAAGACCTTGAATAATCAAAGCAATCCTAAAAAAGAAAACCAAACCTGGAGGCATCACAATTCAACTTCAAGCTGTATGACAGATCTCTGTAGTCATCAAGACAGAATGGTACTGGCACAAAAACATACATAAATCAATGGAACAGAATAGAGAGCCCAGCAATGGACCCTCAACTCTATGGTCAACTAATCTTTGATAAAACAGGAAGGAACATCCAATGAAGAAAAGACAGTCTTTTCAAAAAACGGTCTTGTCAAAACTGGACAGCAACATTCAGAAAAATGAAACTGGACCACTTTCTTATACCATACACAAAAATAAATTCCAAATGGATGAAAGGCCTCAATGTGAGACAGGAATCTATCAAAATCCTAGAGGAGAACACAAGCAGCAAACTTTCTGATCTCAGTCATAGCAACTTCTTTTTTTTTTATTATTTGTATTAATATATAATGCGTTATTTGCCCCAGGGGTACAGGTCTGTGAATCTTCAGACTTACACACTTCACAGCACTCACCATAGCACATACCCTCCCCAGTATCCATAACCCAACCACCCTCTCCACCCCAGCAACCCTGAGTTTGTTTTGTGAGATTAAGAGTCCCTTATGGTTTGTCTCCCTCCCGATCCCATCTTGTATCATTTTTTCCTTCCCTACCCTCAACACCCTCCACTCTGCCTCTCAAATTCCTTATATCAGTGAGATCATATGATAATTGCCTTTCTCTGACTGACTTATTTCGCTCAGCACAATACCCTCTACCTCCATTCATGTAGTTGCAAATGGCAAGATTTCATTTCTTTTGATGGCTGCATAGTACTCCATTGTATATACATACCACTTCTTTATCCATTCAACTGCCATTGGACATCTAGTTTTTTTCCATAGTTTGGTTATTGTGGACATTGCTGCTATAAACATTCAGGTGCATGTGCCCCTTCGGATCACTACATTTGTATCTTTAGGGTAAATACCCAGTAGTATGATTGCTGGGTTGTAGTGTAGCTCTATTTTCAACTTTTTGAGGAACCCCCATGCTATTTTTCCAGAGTGGCTGCACCAGCTTGCATTCCCACCAACAGTGTGGGAGGGTTCCCCTTTCTCCACATCCTCACCAACATCTGTCGTTTTCTGCCTTGCTCATTTTAGCCATCAATTTTAATTTTAGCCACCAGCCATTCTGACTAGTGTTAGGTAGTATCTCACTGTGGTTTTGATTGGTATTTCCCTGATGCCGAGTGATGCTGAGCACTTTTTCATGTGTCTGTTGGCCATTTGGATATCCTCTTTGCAGAAATGTCTGTTCATGTCTTCTGCCCATTTCTTGATTGGATTCTTTGTTCTTTGGGTGTTGAGTTTGATCAGTTCTTTATAGATTTTGGATACTAGCCCTTTATCTGATATGTCATTTGCAAATATCTTCTCCCATTCTGTCGGTTGTCTTTTGGTTTTGTTGACTGTTGCCTTTGCTGTGCAAAAGCTTTTGATTTTGATGAAGTCCCAATAGTTCATTTTTGCCCTTGCTTCCCTTGCCTTTGACGATGCTTCTGGGAAGAAGTTGCTGTGGTTGAGGTCGAAGAGGTTGCTGCCTGTGTTCTCCTCAAGGATTTTGATGGATTCCTGTCTCACCTTGAGGTCTTCCATCCATTTTGAGTCTATTTTTGTGTGTGGTGTAAGGAAATGGTCCAGTTTCATTCTTCTGCATGTGGCTGTCCAATTTTCTCAACACCATTTGTTGAAGAGACTGTCTTTTTTCTGTTGGACATTCTTTCCTGCTTTGTTGAAGATTAGTTGACCATAGAGTTGAGATTCTATTTCTGGGCTTTCTGTTCTGTTCTATTGATCTATGTGTCTGTTTTGATGCCAGTACCATACTATCTTGATGATGAGAGCTTTGTAATAAATCTTGAAGTCTGGAATTGTGATGCCACCAACTTTGGCTTTCCTTTTCAACATTCCTCTGGCTATTTGGGGTCTTTTCTGGTTCCATATAAATTTTAGGATTATTTGTTCCATTTCTTTGAAAAAAATGGATGGTATTTTGATAGGGATTGCATTAAATGTGTAGATTGCTTTAGATAACATAAACATTTTCACAATATTTGTTCTTCCAATCCACAAGCATAGAATGTTTTTCCACTTCTTTGTGTCTTCCTCAATTTCTTTCATGAGTACTTTATAGTTTTCTGAGTACAGATTCTTTGCCTCTTTGGTTAGGTTTATTCCTAGGTATCTTATGGTTTTGGGTGCAATTATAAATGGGATAGACTCCTTAATTTCTTTTTCTTCTGTCTTGCTGTTGGTGTATAGAGGTGCAACTGATTTCTGTGCATTGATTTTATATCCTGACACTTTACTGAATTCCGGTATGAGTTCTAGAAGTTTTGGAGTGGAGCCTTTTGGGTTTTCCACATAAAGTATCATATCATTTGCAAAGATTGAGAGTTTGACTTCTTTGCCAATTCGGATGCCTTTTGTTTCTTTTTGTTGTCTTGATTGCTGAGGCTAGGACTTCTAGTGCTATGTTGAATAGCAGTGGTGATAGTGGACAGCTCTCCCATGTTCCCGACCTTAGGGGAAAAGCTCTCGGTTTTTCCCCATTGAGAATGATATTTACTGTGGGTTTTTCATAGATGGCTTTGATGATATTGAAGGATGTACCCTCTATCCCTATACTGTGAAGAGTTTTGATTAAGAAAGGATGCTGTACTTTGTCAAATGCTTTTTCAGCATCTAGTGAGAGTATCAGATGGTTCTTATCTTTTTCTTTTATTAATGTAATGTATCACATGAATTGATTTGTGGATGTTGAACCAGCCTTGCAGCCCAGAAATAAATCCCCCTTGGTCATGGTAAATAATCCTTTCAATGTGCTGTTGGATCCTATTGGCTAGTATTTTGGTGAGAATTTTCACATCTGTGTTCATCAAGGATATTCGTCTATAATTCTCCTTTTTGATGGGGTCTTTATCTGGTTTTGGGATCAAGGTAATGCTGGCTTCGTAAAAAGAGTTTGGGAGTTTTCCTTCCATTTCTATTTTTTGGAACAGTTTCAGGAGAAGAGGTATTAATTCTTCTTTAAATGTTTGGTAGAATTCCCCTGGGAAGCTATCTGGCCCTGGGCTCTTTTTTGGGAGATTTTTGGTGACTGCTTCAATCTCCTTACTGGTTATGGGTCTGTTCAGGCTTTCTATTTCTTCCTGGTTCAGTTTTGGTAGTTTATAGGTCTCTAGGAATGCATCCATTTCTTCCAGATTGTCAAATTTGCTGGCATATAGTTGTTCATAATATGTTCTTATAATTGTTTGTATTTGTTTGGTGTTGGTTGTGATCTTTCCTCTTTCATTCAAGATTTTATTTATTTGGGTCCTTTCTCTTTTCTTTTTGATAAGTCTGGCCAGGGGTTTATCAACCTTATTAATTCTTACAAAGAACTAGCTCCTTGTTTCGTTGATTTGTTCTACTGTTCTTTTTGTTTCTATTTCATTGATTTCTGCTCTGATCTTTATTAATTCTCTCCTCCTGCTGGGTTTAGGCTTTCTTTTCTGTTCTTTCTTCATCTCCTTTAGGTGTAGGGTTAGGTTGTGTACTTGAGACCTTTGTCTCTTGAGAAAGGCTTGTATATTGTATATTGTATATTGTATATTTTCCTCTCAGGACCACCTTTGCTGTGTCCCAAAGATTTTGAACAGTTGTGTTTTCATTTTCATTTGTTTCCATGAATTTTTCAATTCTTTTTTAATTTCCTGGTTGACCCATTCATCCTTTAGTAGGATGCTCTTTAGCCTCCATGTATTTGAGTTCTTTCCGACTTTCCTCTTGTAATTGAGTTCTAGCTTCAAAGCACTGTGGTCTGAAAATATGCAGGGAATGATGCCAATCTTTTGGTACCAATTGAGACCTGATTTGTGACCCAGAATGTGATCTATTCTGGAGAATGTTCCATGTGCACTAGAGAAGAATGTGTATTCTGTTGCTTTGGGATGGAATGTTCTGAATATATCTATGATGTCCATCTGGTCCAGTGTGTCCTTTAAAGCCTTTATTTCCTGTTTGATCTTTTGCTTGGATGATCTGTCCATTTCAGTGAGGGGGGGCTGTTAAAGTCCCCTACCCCTGCTACTATTGTATTATTGTCAATATGCTTCTTTGATTTTGTTATTAATCGGTTCATAAAACTGGCTGTTCCCATGTTGGGGGCATAGATATTTAAAATTGTTAAATCTTCTTGTTGGTAGGTCCTTTAAGTATGATATAGTGTCCTTCCTCATCTCTTATTATAGTCTTTGGCTTAAAATCTAATTTATCTGATATCAGGATTGCCACCCCAGCTTTCTTTTGATGTCCATTAGCATGGTAAATTGTTTTCCATCCCCTCACTTTAAATCTGGAGGTGTCTTTGGAGTTTCTTGTAGACAGCATATCGATGGGTCTTGTTTTTTTATCCATTCTGATACCCTGTGTCTTTTGATTGGGGCATTTAGCCCATTTACATTCAAGGTGACTATGAAAGATTGGAATTTATTACTGCTGTATTGCCTGTAAGGTGATTGTTATGTATTTTGTCTCTGTTCCTTTCTGGTCTTCTACTTTTAGACTCTCTCTTTGCTTAGAGGACCTCTTTCAATATTTCCCGCAGGGCTTGGTTGGTGTTTGGCAGTTCTTTTAATATTTGTTTGTCCTGGAAGTTTCTTATGTCTCCTTCTATTTTCAATGATAGCTTAGCTGGATGTAGTATTCGTGGCTGCATATTTTTCTCATTTAGTACTCTGAATATACCATGCTAGTACTTTCTGGCCTGCCAGGTCTCTGTGTATAGGTCTGCTGCCAATCTAATATTTCCAACACTGTATGTTACTGACCTCTTGCCCTCAGCTGCTTTCAGGATTTTCTCTCTGTCATAGAGACTTGTAAGTTACAATTAGATGGCGGGCTGTGGACCTATTTTTATTAATTTTTGGAGGGGTTCTCTGTGCCTCCCGGATTTTGATGCTTGTTCCCTTTGCCATATTAGGGAAATTCTCTACTATAATTCACTCCAATATATCTTCTGCCCTCTCTCTCTCTTCTTCTTCTTCTGGGATCTCAATTATTCTAATATTATTTCATCTTATGGTATCACTTATCTCTTGAATTCTCCCCTCGTGATCCAGTAGTTGTTCATCTTTCTTTTGCTCAGGTTCTTTATTCTCCATCATTTGGTCTTCTATATCACTAATTCTCTCTTCTGCCTCATTTATCCTATCAGTAAGAGCCTCCATTTGTTATTACACCTCATTAATAGCTTTTTAGAATTCAACTTGGTTAGATTTTAGTTCTTTTATTTCTCCAGAAAGTATTTCTCTAATATTTTCCAAGTCTTTTTCAAGCCCAGCTAACACCTTGAGAATCGTCATTCTGAACTCTAGATCTGACATGTTACCAATGTCTGTATTGATTAGGTTCCCAGCCATCAGTATTGTTTCTTATTCTTTTTTTTTTGTGGTGAATTTTTCTGCCTTGTCATTTTATCCAGATAAGAATATATGAATGAGTTATAAAATACTAAGATGGTGGCAAACCTTCAGCTCAGGTCATGATCTCGGGGTCCTGGGATCGAGTCCCACATCGGGCTCTCTGCTCAGCGGAGAGCCTGCTTCCCTTCCTCTCTCTCTGCCTGCCTCTCTTGTGATTTCTCTCTGTCAAATAAATAAATCTTTAAAAAAAATTTTTTAAATGGTGGCAAAGACCCCAGAAAAAATGTACACTAACCAAATCAGAGGAGACCCAAAATGGGGGGGAGAAGAAAGGGGGAAAAAAGAAAAAAATATATATATATATATATTAGACTGGTAAATAAACAGAGTCACCCACTTGATTTGGGGTGTATTCTGGTCTCTTAGAAGAAACTACCTCTCAAAATTTTAAGAAAGAAAAACTTATATATATACAAAAATAAGGGTAAACATGATGAAGAGATGGAATATGACTATAAAGATGAACATTTTAAAAAATACTAAAAAAGGAATTGATAAGTTTGTTGGAAAAAGGAAGAGAAAAAAAGAAGAGAGAATGTGATCAGGTTGGAGACTAGAACAAAGCCATGTGCCAGATTTAGGGTATATTTTGATCCATTAGAAGAAATTGTATCCCAAAATTTAAAGGAAAAAAACCCTATATGTATACAAAAAATAAGGTTAAATACAATGAAGGGATAAAATATGACTATAACAATGAAGATTTTAAAAGATTTTTAAAAAGGTATTGTTAAGATAAACAGTTAAAAAGCATTAAAAGAGGAAAGAGGAAAAGTTTAAAAATAGAATAGAAAAAAATTTTTTTAATTTAACTTTGCAAGACTAAAGGATCATGGGAGAAAAGCCATGAATTCTAGATGTTGCTTTCCCCTAGCTCTGGAGTTCCACTGTTTTCTTTGAGCGATGAGCTTTTCTTGGTTGGATGTTCTTGCTGACCTTCTGAGGGAGTGGGGGGGGGCCTATTGCAGTAAATCTCAAATGTCTTTGCCCAAGGCAGAATTGCACCACCCTTGCCAGAGGCCAGCCTAAGTAATCTGCTTGGGTTCATTCTTGGTAGCTTTTGTTCCCTGAATGCTTTCCATAGAGCTTTGGAGAACAGGAATGAAAATGGTGGCCTCCCAATCTCCGGCCCCATAGGAGCTGAGAGGTCACCCCCCCCAGCCCCCAGTGCATCCTCAGAGAAAAGTAGTCAATCCCTCCTATCTCCCTGGTCTCCAGGGAGCACTCTGTGCTCACCCAGCCTGTGATCGAGCATTTCTATCTCTGGCGCATGGCCCCGTTTGGAATCCCCAAAACCAGCAGATTCCTGCTGTGTGCTGTTGCACCACTCCTCCCAGAGGAGGAAGGAGGGGAGTCTCACTGGATCTACTACTTGTGGGGTCCCTGCTTGAAGAGCAGTGGCCTGACTGTGCCTTGGATCATGGTTTAAGGTAACCCCAAGCTGAGAACCCACTGCTCAGCTCCATCTCTGTAGCAGCTTACCTACTCTGATACCTGGCAATTCTGCCACACTCAGACACCCCTGGTCTTTCTGTGACCCTGCAGGTCCTGAGACCACACTGTCTTCATCAGGGCTCCGCTCCCACTTAGCCTCTGGAGTGATGTCTGTCAGTGGAGCCAACTTCTAAAAGTTCTGATTTTCTGCTCTGCTGCTCCACCATTTGACAGGAGTCGCCCTGCCCTGCCCCTCCCCTCCCCAACCAGTCTATCTTCCCATCGCTTCGGATTCACTTACCTGCACGTTCTACTTTTCCAGAAAGTGATCGATTTTCTGTTCCTAGAATTGCTGCTTTTCTTCTCTCTGATCTCCTGTTGAGTTTGTAGGTGTTCAGAATGGTTTGATAACTATCTAGCTGAACCCCTGGGACCTGAAGTCATTTCAGTCTGCTACTCCTCCACCATCTTGCTTCCTCCCCTCTGATTTTAGAGACTTTTGAAGTATGTTAAATGTTCTTAGTAAAATGTCAGTCCTATTATTTTTATGTCATTAATGGTTTTCTAGTCACCAAAAACCAGTTCTGAGGGACTTGTCTCTCACTGTGCAACCTTTCAGTTGTCTGCTAATGTGCATCTGTTCTTACTCCATTAGCACCACCCTTTCATTTCAAACTGAAGCACTGCCAAGCAACAGAGATCTGATTGCCTTAAAGGTATTAAAAACCTCCCACTCAGTTAGGGCCATATCCAGCAAGTGTTCCCGAATTTAAGTTTCAAGTTATAACAAATACAGAGTTGTACTGAAGATAAAACTAGAAGCAACCAAGGTGTCCCTCAATAGGTGAGGAGATGAACAAACAAATTGTGGTATTTCCATGCAACGACATTCAATGATACAAATGAACTACGAATCCACACAACATTATGGATGGATTTTGGAGGCATTTTGGTGAGTGAAAGAAGTCAGACTAAAAGCCTACATAATGTAGGATTCCATTCATTAACAGTCTGGAAAAGGCAAAACTAGAGAGGTAGAAAACAGGTTAATGATTGCCAAGAGTTTGGAGAGGAAGAGAACTTGGCTATGGAGGCCCAGGAGATTTTTCTAGTGAGACAGAGCTAATCAATATGGCACTATGGGGATGATACATGATGGTATACATTTGTCAAAACCCTTAGAGCTTTGCAGCACAAAGAGTAAAACCTTAATGTATGAAAAAAGATTTTTTTAATTAAAAAAAATTTTTTTTAAATTAGAAAATAATCAGCCAGGAAGTTGGAGGATCTAAGAGTGAAATTCAGACTGTGGATAATGGATCGCACTGTATTAACAATGGATGACATAAAGTCCCTGAAGTGAGTGTGGGGAAATGAAGCTGACTGAGGTAACTTTGCAAAGTGGTGTTTTGTCTGGTTGATATAAAGCTAAAGACAAACGAGTGCATAAATCCTCTACTTTGGTTGTTTCCTGTGGGGGCACAGGTACAATTCTGATACTGCTGTACATGTCTGCATGGAGAACATAAGTAAATGGATGACAGATGGTGGGAGCCAGGTTCCCACTTGTAGTGGGAGGTTGTAGGGGGATGCTACAGAGAAGCAAGGGCAGGATGCTAGAATGACCCGTGTGATAATGAATTGGAGCTGGAGATACTTGTATGAACTCATGTTCAGCTAATACAGATACAGGTGCATAGATACAGAAATAATTACTGATATGTGTATGCATGGGTTGGTATTCATGCAGATACATCCTAGCTCTGTTCACTGAAGGGGCCCAGAACCAACCGTAGCCCAAGAGCAATGAACATACCCAGAAACTATCACAGCCAAGATGAGTCCAGGGAGGTATAATGACTAAATATAATGTGCTATCATAATGTCATAATGTGATCCTAGAACAGAGAAAGATAGTAGGTAAAAACTACAGTATTCTGAATAAACTCTGGACTGTAGTGAATCATAATGTGCCAATATTGCTTCTCTAATTGTAACAAATGACTCATTGCAGTGTGTGATGGTAATAGTGGGAGAAACATGGGGCACCAAGGAGAGGAAGTTCAACTGGAAATCTCTGTACCCTGTAATATTTTCTCAACTCTGAAGCTATTCCAAAATTAAGTTTATTTCAATAATGATTTGCATGTTTAGCATGTGTTTAGTTTTTAGTGTGATTAAGGTATGGGAGAAAACACGGCCATGGAGGGAATGGGAAAAAAAAAATCCCTGCTTCGTGAACTTGACATTCGAATGGGGGTGGGCAGACAAGGAGCAAAATCATTTCCTGTATGTGCTGATGATAAATGATATGTGCCTCCATATCATTTATCATACCAGAGATAGAGGTAATGGGAAGCTGAGATTGATATATATATATATATATATATATATATATATATATATATATATTTAAAGGTTTTTATTTTTATTTGTCAGGGATAAAGAGAGAGGTAAGCAGAGGGAGAAGCAGGCTCCTGCTGAGTAGGGAGCAGGATAGGGGACTTGATCCCAGGACCCTGGGATCGTGACCTGAACTGAAGGCTGACGCTTAACTGACTGAGCCACCCAGGAGCCCTAGGAGCTGAGCTTTTTAAACAGGAGTATTAGGACAAGGGCAAGAAAGAGGATTCATCCATTTTTAAGGGAAATTTTTTTTAAGGACCCAAACGTAGTAAATGGTACATTCTCTCCTACCCTCCATTACTCAGAACAGGGCTCCCTCAGGCATGCCCAGTGGTTGGTTTCCCTGCATGGTACAAAGACACGTTTTATATCTTTTACCCATTTGGGTTTTTTTTCCGCCAAATCTGTGTTGGTACCAGGTGAAGGAAAAGAGGATTGTGTGGATATAAAGAAAGTTATGATTACCTCAAACTATTTTAGGATTCTCTTTTTTTAAGGTTTTATTTATTTGAGAGACAGAAATCACAAGTAGGCAGAGAGGCAGGCAGAGAGAGGAAGAAGCAGGCTCCCTGCTGAGCAGAGAGCCCGATGCGGGGCTCGATCCCAGGACTCTGAGATTATGACCTGAGCGGAAGGCAGAGGCTTTAACCCACTGAGCCACCCAGGTGCCCCTTAGAATTCTCTTGACTTGTATATTTATGGTAAGTACAGGAAAGTAAGTAAACACACCTTCAATAGAAGTACATATTGGATAACTCCTGAGTGTGCAAATCTGTTTTTGTCCCCTTTATTTCTCAGGGCATCTGTGGCCTATATTTAAATATAACTTTTGGGGCGCCTGGGTGGCTCAGCGGGTTAAAGCCTCTGCCTTCGGCTCAGGTCATGATCCCAGGGTCCTGGGATCGAGCCCCGCATCGGGCTCTCTGCTCCGTGGGGAGCCTGCTTCCTCCTCTCTCTCTGCCTGCCTCTCTGCCTAGTTGTGATTTCTCTCTGTCAAATAAATAAAATATTTAAAAAAATAAATAAATAAATAAATAAATAAATATAACTTTTGCCCTCAGTTGGTGAAAACATTCTTAAGCATGATCAGATAACACCAGTGATAATAAAATGGGCATTTTCTCTTTCTGTACGTTATTCATGAATTGCAGTGTAACTTGATTAGACGGCTAGAGATCATGTCATCTATATTAAGAATTCACAGGCTTCAACATATTGGTTTTCAGACTTTAGCAAAGGGACAACAGAAAGGCTAAAATAAATCAATAAACAAAATCAATCTGCGTAAGAACAAGCTAATACTCAATCAAGGACAAAAAATTACTTGAACTCATGTATGTGATGAGATTAAGACCCTTGAAAAGCAATGGGGTTGAAAGACGAAAACAACAACAAAAAAGAGAAGCAATGTGGCTGGAAATTAAGCAAACCAATCTGTAAAATAGACCTGGTCTCAGACCCTGTGGGGGCAGCCCGAAGGGTCCCTGTACTTGTTGGGGGGAGGCAGCTTGAGGAGGTCAACTCTGGTTGCTACTTCCTCTGTGCGTTGCCAGGTCTGTTGTGTCCCGTTTGTGTATGCCCACCTTCATGTCCACCCATGAAGACTGGGGACTCTTTTTTTTTTAAATTAAGATTTTACTTATTTATTTGAGAGAGGGCACGAGAGGTGTGGAAGAGGGGAGAGGCAGAGGGAGAGGGAGAAGCAGACTCTCCGTTGAGCAGGGAGCCCCACACAGGGATCGATCCCAAGACCCCAAGATCATGACCTGAGCTGAAGGCA
Organism: Meles meles; assembly: GCF_922984935.1. NCBI lineage: Eukaryota > Metazoa > Chordata > Mammalia > Carnivora > Mustelidae > Meles > Meles meles. Next base: position 101,423,067 of record NC_060087.1, on the reverse strand, counting down.
GACGCTTAACTGACTGAGCCACTCAGACGCCCTAAAACTAAAGACTCTTACCTCTTTATGACTTCAACATCTTGGTATTTTGGCACACAGTAGATGCTCTCTCTTTCCTTTCTCCCTCCCTACCATCCTCCCACTCTTCCTCCCTCCTATCCTCCTTCCCTTCCTCCCTCCCTTTTTCCCTCCCTTCTTCCCTCCCATACTTCCTCCATCCTCCCTCCTTTCCTCCTTCCCTTCCTCCCTCCCTCCCTTTCTCAGTCTCTCTCTATATATTTTAATTACATATATATATATTTAATTAAATGGTAGTAAAAGATTAGAAGTCCTAGCGTTCTGAGACCATATGACTAACAAAAAGCTCAAAGCTCAGCAGGAATCCTGAGATGGCTAGGAAACAACTATTGAGGCTTCAGGATTAAGATTAAGAACTAAAGTCCCAGGGGCACCCAAATGGCTCAGTCATTAAACGTCTAGCTTGGGCTGGATCCCAGGGTCCTGGGATCGAGCCCCGCATTGGACTCCCTGCTCTCCGGGAAGCTTGCTTCTCCCTCTCTCACTCCCCCTGCTTGTGTTGTCTCTCTCTGTCAAATAAAAAAAATCTTTTAAAAAGAAGAAGAACTAAAGTCCCAAAGTTTACAGTAACTAAAAATTGTAGCACTTCAAAGATAAAAAGTGGCTGGAGGAAAAATCCTATGGCGGGGCCCTCTTAGTTCAAAGTGAATGTGCTTCAGCTCTGAATTGTGGCTGGACCAGGTGGCTCAGGGCTGTGGCCAAGCAGGACGTGAACTAGGATCTCTAGGAATTTAAGGGTAATAAGGGGCAGGAGACAAAAAACAAGGACCAATAACTACAAGTTAGAGCATCTGCCCATTGAGAAGTGAATGGAGGTGAGGCTGGATGAGATCTGCACCTGGAGACATGGGAGGGAGGCAGTTGAGACTGAACAAAAGGAAAGAGGAAAGGGGCGGTGATGGTTGCAGTTTATGGAGACGTGGCTTTGATATATAATTCACATTCCATACACATCATCCCCTGGAAGTGTACAATTGAGCGTTTTCTAGTATAGTCACAGACCTGTGTCTCTACCAACACAATCCATTTTAAAATTTTCATTCCCCTTAAAAGAAACCCATAGGTATTAGCCATCAACACCAGCCCCTCCCCCATCCCTAGGAAGCCACTATGTCGCTTTCTAATTATTTGCCTCTAATTATTTGTCCAGACATCTCATATAAATGGACTCATAGTATGCGGCATTTTTACTTCCTGGCTATTATGAATAATGCTTCTACGAACATTTGCATCCAAGATTTTGGGCGGATGTATGTTCTCTGTTTCTTGGGGGGCATATACCTAGGAGCAGCAATGCTGGGATATATATGATAACTCTATGTTGAACCTTTTGGGGAATTGCCAAAATGTTTGCAAAGCCATTGAACCACTTTCTATTGTCACCAGCAAGTCAGGAGAGTCCCAATTGCTTCACACCCTCAATGACATTTGCAAATTACCTGTATTTTTCCATACAGGCCTCCTAAGGAGTGCAAAGTGGCTTCTCGTGGATGTTTTGACTTACATTTTCCCTGATGGACTGATGGTATTGAGCGTCTTACCCTGTGCTCACTGGCCATTCGTGTATCTTCTTTGGAAAAATGTTTATGCAAATTTTTTGGGCCCATTATTAAATTGAGTAATTTGTTTTTTTATTGGTGAGTTCTACGAGTTCTTTATATATTCTGGCCCCAAGTCCCTTACCAGAAATATGATTTGCAAATATTTTCTCTCCTTCTGTGAGTTGTCTTTTCATTTTCTTGAAGATATCCTTTGAAGTGTGAAATATTTTAATTATGAGGATATCCACTTGATCTATTCTTTCTTTGGTTGTTTGTGCATTTGGTGTCATACCTAATGAACCATTGCCTAACCAAGGTCACAAAGATTTATGCCTCTGTTTCCTTCTAGGAGCTTTATAGTTTGAACTATTACATTTAGATCTTTGATCCATTTTGAGCTAATTTTTTTAAGATTTATTTATTTGACAGAGGGAGAGACAGCGAGAGAGGGAACACAAGCAGGGGGAGTGGGAGAGGGAAAAGCAGGCTTCCCGCCGAGCAGGGAGCCCTGTGGGGCTTGATCCCAGGACCATGGGATCATGACCTGAGCTGAAGGCAGACACTTAACCGACTGAGCTACCCAGGTGCTCTAATTTTTATATCCAGCATAAAGTAAGGACCCAGCTTCATTCTTTTACAGGTGGATATCCTATTGTCCCAGCTTCATTTGTTGAAGAGCATATTCTTAAATTGTCCTTGTACCCTTGTCAATAATCAATTAACAATGATTTTCTAACTGGTATCCTCTCATTTCCCATCCTACCACCATCTCCCGCCCATTCAATCCCTACCCACGCTGACACTAGAGTCATCTTTGAGGCCATAAGTCTGATGTATCCCCAAATCTAATGATCGTTGCCCTATCTTTCTCCTTTACCTCTTAGCAACATTCAACATGCTTGACCACATTTCCCTTCATGAAACACACTCTTCCATTTACTCTAGGAGAGCACACCCCTAATTTTCTTCATGATTCCCCAACCCCTTCTTCCAAGTTGCTTTTGCAAGATCCCACTGCTCTGCTCAATCTCAAAGTGTTGGGATTGCCCAGGGCTCTGTCCCTGGACCCTTGTTCTGCACAGATTCTCTCTAGAAATCGCCTCCAGTCCCATGGCTTTCATTACTGTTGACACTGATGACCCTCAAAATTTTATCAACAGAATTGACTTTTTCAACTGAACATCAGGCTTGTATACTTAGTCCTCTACTTGTGTGGCATCACAAGCATAGTATGTCCCAAACAGTACTTTTGATTCTCTTGTACCTCCCATCAGGGTTCCCCATTGTAGTACCAAGACGCTCAAGCCAAAAACCTAAGTCGCCTTTGTTTCCTTCCATGATTTTACCCCCACCTGTCATCTCTTAGCAAGTCCTAGTTCTTCTTCCTTCAAGATATAGCCCAAGTCCATTCACTTATCTTCATCTCAACCACCACTGTGTTAGGCCAAGCCACTATTATTTCTTTCCCAGATGACTACAGTGGTTTCCTAACTGGTCTCTCTGCTTTAACTCGTCACACACGCACATGTGCGCATGCGCACACATGCAAACACACACACACACACACACACACACACACACACTCCATTCTCCATACAGTGATGAGAGCAATCTTGTAAAAACATAAACCACATCGTAGTATTCCTTTACTTAACACTTGTCAATGACCAGGGCACCTGGCTGGCTCAGCTAGTAGAACACATGACTCTTGATCTCAGCGTCCTTTGCTCAAGCCCCACGTTGGGTGTAGAGTGCACTTAAAAAAAAACTTGGCAATGGCTTCCCCTGGCACATAGAAGAAAATCTAAATCTAGTGTATCCTACATGCTTTATACACTAAGGACTCTGCCTATCATTATACCCTGATGTTATACCAACTCCCTTCTTGCTCACTGTGTTCCGGTCACTCTAGCAGGATTTCGGTGTCTGACATACACAGAGCACATTACGGTCATAGAATCTTGCTTCAGCTCTTTCCTCTTCCTGACAAACTCTTTTCCTCCACATCTTCCCGTGGTCAGCTCTTTTTTGCCTTTCAGTTAGCACCTTAAAAGTCATGTCCTCAGGAAGGCCTGGCTTCCCAAACTAAATGAGCTCCTTTACTCAATTCCGTCACTATCCTATCACTTGGTTACATTTTCATCAAAGAGCTCATCACTACTTGATATCTTCTTGTACATATACTGTTTTTTTAAGACTTTATTTATTTGTTTGACAGAGAGGGATCACAGATAGGCACAGCAGCAGGCAGAGGAAGAGGGAGAAGGAGGCTCCCCACTGCAGAGAGCCTGATGTGGGACTCGATCCCAGGAGCCTGGGATCATGATCTGAGCCGAAGGCAGACGCTCAACCAACTGATCTACCCAGGCGCCCCATATTATACTGTTTTGTTCATGTTCTCTTTCCTCTCCTCAAATTCTCAAGGAAGCTCGATGAGATCAGGGACCTCGTTTCTCGTTGGCAGCACCTAGGATACGTAGTTCATAAATACTGGGCAAATTAGCTCTAAATTAGTAACAAGAGTGAGAGGTATGAGCTAAAGAGTGAGAGAAAGAGATTTAGGATTATTCACGGGTGTAGACATTGCCAATAGCAGTTTGGAGGGCTGAGTCTTGATTGATATGGGTCTCAACTGAAATATCATATGATGTATTAGTCTGGGTTCTCCGGAGAGATGGGATCAATGATTATTTATCCTTGACCAGTTCCCAAATCTGCTGAGTGAGTTGGCAAGGTGAAGCCCAGGAGGGCCTATGGTGTAATTCCAGTCTGAAAGCCAGGAGGCTTGAGACCCTGGAAGAGCTGAAGTCTCCGTGGAGTCCAAAAGCGGGAGAAAGCTGAGGTCCTAGCTCACAGGCAGTCAGGCAGGAGAAATTCTCTCTTACTTAGGGGAAGATCCACCTCTATGGTCTCTGCAGGTCTTCAACTGATTGGATGAGGCCCACCCACATTAGGGAGGGTGATCTGTTTTACTCTGTCTACTGATTCAAATGTGAATCCCATCCAGAAACACCCTCCTGGTCACACCCAGAGTAATGTTTCATCAAATATCTGGGTACCCTGTGGCCCAGTCAAGTTGCCACATGAAGTTAACCATCACAAATGATAACTTCCATATGTATCATTGGTCATTTTTCAAAGAACATTCACAAATTTCTTCCCATTGTCTTTACAGCCACTCTGTATGTTGGGAAGGGAGGTATTAAACCTAGGGAACACTGAGCCTCTGAAAGGATCACTGAGACGGAAATCCAACTCTCCAGAATCCCAACTCCATCCATCAGCTCCGATTCCACTCCCAAGGAACAGTGGACCATCTAGACAGTCTCACAGAAATAATAGGGACTCGGGCGATCGGCATGGAAACTGAAGAAGGTATTCCCTAAATGAACAGACAGGTACATTGTACATTCTAACATTGTCTTTCTGTGGTTTTTGCCCATACGTGGGTTTAGATGAGTAGCTTCAATGTTTTGCTTTGCAGTTTGTCTGGGGGATATAGAGGGCACTCAGTGCCTAGCTGCAGGGGAAAAAGAGAGTGGGAAGTGTGTATGAAAAAACTTGGGAGGGGTGTAGAGGTAGGAACAGAAATAGAAGACAGATCCACTACCTCAAGTGACTTTATGCAACCAGAATTCAGTGGGAGGAGATTTATGAATGACCAGGAAAGACAAATAGAATAAAAGGATGTATCCTTACCAAACAGCCCAGGATACCCTATCTATCCAGTCAACAGTTTTTTTAAAGATTTATTCATTTTTTTATTTGAGAGAGAGAGAAAGAGAGAGTGCAAGCGAGGGGTGGGGCAGAGGGAGAGGGAGAAAGAAAGAAACAGACTTCCCATTGACCGTGGAGTCCCATGTGAGGCTCGATCTCACGATCCTGAGATCATGACCTGAGTTGAAATCAAAAGACAAGAGAGTTGAAATCAAGAGCCACCCAGGTGCTCCCAGTCAATGTTTTAATTCTTTAATCTTTTTTTTTTAAAGATTTTATGTATTCATTTTGAGAGAGAGCACGAGTTCGCACGTAAGCACAAGGAGGAGGGGTAGAGGCAGAGGGAGAAGCAGGCTTCCTGATGAGCAGGGAGCCCCACGCAGGGCTCGATCTCAGGACCCTGGGATCATGACCTGAGCTGAAGGCAGACGCTTAACCAACTGAGCCACCCAGGCCCTCCCAGTCAATATTTTAACTCTTTAATCTCTGCCTTTCCGATCTTAATTCCAACCTGTGCATATTTACTAGGGCTCATGATGTTACCATTCCTGAACATGGTACAGCGGTGAGTGTCAGTGAGAGCATTCAGACGGGGGCAGAACCTCCCAGAAATAGACTTACAGTTTTAATGCAGGAAATTATTTTCTCAGGATTAAAATAAATAAATGCACATAAAATTCTGCCATGCTGCCTTACAGATGCCAGTCAGCGCAAACATCCCCTTCCTTCTGGGTAGTCTTCTTCTCGGACCGGATCGATTAGTTTAGTAAATTACATATTAAGAGAGTGGTACGGTGTGATGTGTAACCTTGGCTCGGTTATGGGACCTCTCTAAGCCTCTATCTCTCCATCCATAAAATGGGGAAAATAGAAATCTCCTCCTCTTGGCATTGTTTTGGGGCTGAAATATGATACTGTCTTTAGTGCTCGGCATAATTCCTGGTGCATAGGGACAGGTCAATAATATTAGCCCTTAGCGTTTAAGGTGAAACAAATGCCATTACAAAGGAAAGCAGCAAACTTCCCTTTATAAGATAAATCAGTCACAGGAATGAAAAGTACAGCACCAGGCACATAGCCAATAAAACTGTAATAATGTTGAATGGTGACAGGTGGTGACTCCCTTCTCCAGGGTAATGTATGGAACTGTCCAGTCACCAGGCTGCACACCTGACGCTGATATAACATGGCGTGTTACTGATATATCTCAATTTAAAAACATGTCCCTGAGGTTCTCGGAGGAAACCTGTAGAGACTCCCAGCCAGGACTGCAGCCCTGTTCTGCCCATGGCCGCAGTCCGCCGGGAGAAGTAGGGGACTGCAGGAGCCCCACCCCCCACCACCCGCCCCACCATCAGCCCGCAGAGAGGCTTGGCATCCCGCGCCAGTGCCATGCGTCATCAGCGAGCCGCATGGGGCCACTGAGCCCACGCCTCCTCATCGACATTTCTGTGCCTCTCCTTTTTGCATTTGGAACACAAGCGGGTGCTTTCGGGGGGGGGGCGCCCACACAATAGCTCTTTGATGACTGATTCTGGGACAATTAAAACATCCACTCTGATCTTGCCTTTGGTTCTGTGTGTGTGAACCAAGACCGAAGCTTTGTTCCTGGAGGAAAAAAAGGGGGGGCGCTGCCTTGGGAGCCTGGAAGCCTGTCAGTTTCGTATCACTACAATCTGGGATTGAAAGGCTATGCGGCAAATTGGTCATTTTGATGGGGGGCTGGGGGCGGCCTAGTCCAAGCACAACCAGCCCTGAAGCTGGCTTTTGGAGCCTGGTGAGGGGAAAGGTTTGACAACAACTTTGTGGAAGCTTGCTGGCAGACTTTTGTTTCTCTGGAGGAAAAAATGAAAGAGAGAGAGAAAGAAAGATAAAGGAGGAAGGGGAAGGAAGGAAGAAAGAGAGACATGCAATAAGAAACATCTTGATTAATGCCCTATTTCCAGAGAAAGAAACTAGCAAAATAGCCTTCGATTTGAGGACTGGTCAGTTCCACTGGCTCAGGGTGTCAGACTGACCAAGAGACGCCTACCTATAAGGGACATCGGACCCCCAGGGAGCCCAGAGGGGCACCCACGTGGCCAGAGTATACTTTCTACTGACAGCAAGGAGCAACATGGCTTTTCTAAATGGGTTGGACAAACCATCCCATTAGCATAAACGCAGAGAACCCTGGGACACCTCTGCCCTTAGCGGAAGTCTGACAAACAGAAGGGTGTGAAAGTACAATCCATTCCTGACCACACGCTTAGGGCTGGTCCTTAGCTTTGAAGATGCAGAAATTAGATTGGGTCACTGCCTCCCTGGCCAGGGCGATGAGGTTTCCTCACTAACCAAGCTCATAATAGACTGATTTCCAAAAAGCTTTCCAAAAATAAATTGTTGGAGGCCGGACTTCATCGTGATTCACAATCTTCAGGTACTTACCATGGGACAGGGACTCTGAAAACATTCTTTGTGCAGTTTATTTCATTTAAACTCCACACAGTCATCCTGTGATACAGTATGAGGTTTCTCCCTCACGTCGTAGGTGAGGAAATGGAGCCTTGGATGGAGGTAGGAATCTACACATGATCCATAACAGATCTGCGTGACTCCCAGGCCATTGGGACAATCTCATGCTATAAGAGTAAGAGCCCCTTCCTCCAGCAGCTCGGGAGAATATGGGAGGAGAGAGAGAGAGGAAGGCCAATCCTGTGGAAAACAGTCTCTCTCCTCCTGCCTATGACTCAGCTACAGCTGTGACTCAGAGAAGACTGAAGGTCACTGAGCAAGTTGGAAACGACCCTGGACTTTAGTACGAGAGCCAACGCCTGAGTGCAGCAGCTCGGCTTGTTATCTGTGGCTCACCGCCCCTCCCGCAGAATTCACCATTTTTCAGTCTGTACTCCTACGTGTTCTCAGCCAAATGTGATCCAAGACAACAGATAAGGGGCCCAAGTCTTCTGTGTGGGGGCTGCGGAGCGTAGAGGTGGGTTCTGAGACCCCAAGGGAAATTGACCAAGGAGCAACTTCCAGGGTCCAGGAAATGTCTCAGCACAGGTGTGGTTGGCAAGGTTGCAGACTCTGGCCCCTCTGATGGGGCTGATGTTGATCAGGTGACAGACTTTCCTCCCACCAGCCACTGAGGAGATAGAATGCCGTGTGTGTGTGTGTGTGTGTGACTCTCCTTCATTGTATGACCCAGACTGGACGCAAACTTCTCTTAAGTCAAACCCCGTTCTTAGCAGCAGGTGCAAAATTAAATACCCACCTTATATAAGGCTCTGCAATCCCCCACACTAAACGGAAGTGAGTTGGTTAATCTGTTTACATCTGGCTTGCTGAGGTGTCGCTGGGATGAAAGAAGCTAATGGTGGGTGTTCATTTCCAGCAGTCTCTGTATTGAGCATCGGCTTTCTACCTGACACTTGGAGGCCAGATGGGAACTTCTGGTTGTTGTCATAGGTTGCGGCATTGGGGAGAAGGAGGGCAGCAAGCGATGGGGCAGCTAGGCCGATGAGCCCTTTCACCTTGGCAAACCCTCTGGTCCCCAACCTCGGCCTCATTTTAGTTTGGGGGTTGTGTGTGTGTATGTGTGTGTACAGGAACTTCCTGGTCTTGCCGTGTGTTCTTGCCACACACGTGGCTTTACTCTCAAGTACCGTGGGCTTGCACTCGCCTGCCCCCTTGCCTTCCAGAAAAAGGAGCCCCGGCCCCTCTCGCCAGGGTGGCAGACCCTCGGGAAATCACCCGGGCCAAGGAGCACCAGGCTTTTCAGACTTCAGTCTTTGGCTTTCTGCTTTGTCAGGTTCTGTCCCTCTGTTTTTCCACTGGACAGGCCGGAGGAGGCGCATCCCCCAACCCGAAGACAGAGACCCAGCAGAGATGCTCTCGAAGCCTGTACCCTTCCACCCTGTCCCAAAGGCCCTCCTATCAAGAGGGCAGCCTGACGTGGCCTCAGGCATTTGTAAGTACCTACTTGCCTCCTCCTTGGTGAGTGGGTTGTAACCTTTGCTTACGCCAGTTATAGAACCATTGGTCAACCAGTTCCCATAAGGCTTTTCTCTGATCCAGTTGCCCCCCATGATGTAATGATTTCATAGGTTACGAGAGGTGCAGCTGCCAGGTTGCTATAGAAACCTTTGCTCTACTGACCTTTTGTTTCTCCCCTAGTAAAAAGTTTGTGGGTTTTTTTTTTTTTTAAGTTAAATTAACTCTTCAATGAGGGGTTGGGTAAACTTTGAGTATAATGTGCTCTTTCCCAGTGGGGAATGCCTGGAAGTCTTCTACCTCAGACAAACTCAGTTTGTCTCCCGGGGTTTTTGTTTTGATCTGGAGTTTTACGTTTTCAGTCAAATCATCCTACGGAGTTCCCCGGAAGGGGAAGTAATCCAGGAATGACCCCTTTGCTGTGCGTGCTGTGGCTCAAGGACTAACTTCCGCATCCTGCGTGGACACCACAGACTGGAAGGGAGCGAGGAAGACAGAGGGATTGGTAAGACACGACAAAGGAAGGTGGGGGCCAGCAGGAGTCGATGAGGCTCAGGTCACATTCAAAACACTCTCAGGAAGGATTAGGCTCTTGACCCAAGGCCACGAAAGCTGCCACTGTATCTCAGGCTGCCCCCTTTGTTCCTAAGTCCTTGAGAATCCACACACGTTTACACAGAAATCATGTCATATCATCAGTATCCACCAGCCTTCGCCACCGAGTGCAAGACAAGCTGGACAGGCCGGAGGGGGCACATCCCAAAGCAGCTTCTGGATAAGGAATGAAAAAGGAGGACCTCAAAAAGAAGGACAAAGGGATGTAGGGAAGGAAAAAGAAAAAGAATGTCTCAGGCCAGGTGTTCCCCTTGCCAACACCTCGGACGGCTGGGCGGCTGGAGCACTGCTCAAATTTCCTGACTCCAAAGAGCCCCGAGGCCGCCCCGCCCAACCTTGCATGTCCCTGACACTCAGTACCGTTTGTAGTTGAGTGACTCTGAGGATACAGACGTCGACCTGAATCATAGGAGTCAGTGGCCTCGATGAAAAGCCACAGAAACTATCTTTCACAGATCTAGGGAGAAGATGCATTTATGGATGGGTTCTTAGTAGCTCCCGGAGTCCCTGGGGGGAGCTAGGGAGCCATGCCCAGGTCAGAGCAAGCAAGAATGATGACCAGGACACTGCAGAACTCACCTGCTCGGGACTAGTTCTGGGCACCTGACTCTGCAGCCGGGCCCACTTGACACCATCACGGCTGAGCTGGGAACTCCTTCGTGACGCCCCATCACTGCTGCTAGAGAGGCGTCACCTCCTACCCATACTTGTCAAGGGAGGCTTCCCTTGGAGGAGGTTTAGAGTCTGGGAAGGGAAAAAGAGGGACTGAGTGTGTTTGCTAGGGCTGCCGTGACAAGGAGGAGGTTTAGAGTCTGGGAAGGGAAAAAGAGGGACTGAGTGTGTTTGCTAGGGCTGCCGTGACAAAATAACACAGATTCGGGGGGCTTATATGACAGAAATGGATTTTCTCACAGCTGTGAAGGCTGGAAGTCCAAGATCAAGGTACCGGCAGGTGTGTCCCCTCCTGACTCTCTCCTTGGCTCGCAGAAGGTCGCCTTCTCTCTGGGTCCTCACGTGGCCCTTCCTTTTTTTTTTAAGATTTTATTTATTTATTTGAGAGAGAGAGAGAGCAGGAGTTGGGTGAGGGTCAGAGGGAGAAGCAGACTCCTCACTGAGCAGGGAACCCAAGGTGGGGCTCAATCCCAGAACTCTGGGATCCATGACCCGAGTCTGAGCTTCTGAAGGCAGAAGCTCAACCAACTGAGCCACCCAGGTGCCCCGTGGCCCTTCCTCTTATAAGGACACCTGGCAGATTAGGTCAGTGCTCAGCCGGGCGGCCTGGTTTTACCTTACTTTTAAATGCCATATCTCCAAATACAGTCACATTCTGAGGTCCTGGGGCATTAGGGTTTGCACATAAGAATTTTGCAGGGGACACAGTTCAGCCCGCAACAGGGACAAATGTTTAGTCCCCAAACTTGGGGGGAAAGGTAAGATGGGGCTGTTGGAAGGAGCCCCGATCCTACTTCTCCAATGCCAGCTACTTTCACTCCTCTCCCAGGTCTCTATTGAGGTCCCAGCATGCTTTGCGGCTGCACTTAAAGCACCTGGAGTTCTTAAGCCTCCTGCTCCCATATTCTTGATGAACTATTAAGACTCCAAACTGGCTCAGCTAGTGGCCCACTGTTTCAGTACAAGTATCAACTCGTCCGCCAAGGACCAGATGGGTGAAAATATTTAGGAACATTTGACTATCATGTTCCTTGAGGTAAGCTCGGAGACAATGATTCAGAACTCGGTCCGGCCCTTGAAAAGGTCACAGTGTCTATGCATCACTGTTCATCGAAAAATGCCAGGGACAGGTATCAGGTTGTCATGATAGCAAATACACTATTTTCTTTCTGCAATGTACTTTAAGGTCAATGAGGAACATTAACCCAAGAATTACCAAGCTCTCATTTTACAAAGTTCCACAATCCTGTTTTGTAAGCTGATAGCCTTTCATTTCCCCCACACCCCGCCATGCATGGCTGTTGGTGGAACTGGCCTAGCTGAAAGGCTGTTTGAAAAGACTGAAATGAGGTTATTTTGTTTATGAGCCCCCACATATATGCCTCTGGGTTCCATCTGATGACCTCTTTCCTTTAGCCAAGTAAAAACAATGTTCTGTTCTTTAACTCCCCAGCAGTTAAGTGTGGGAGAGGTGGGAAGAGGCACCATGCTACTCCTGGCAGTGGAGGGGTTTTGAACGGTGGAAGCCAAAAGGGGGAGAAGATAGTCAGACTAGACTTAAAAAATGGTCACCGTGGCTTTCTGAGTTGTGTTATTTTTAAAAAATTTATTATTGAAATATAGTTGACACACGATGTCCTCTTTGTTTCAAGTGTACAATACAGGGGTTTAACAATTCTACACATCGAGCTGTGCTCACCCCGCCAACTGTGGTCTCCATCTCGGGATTGGTTTGGTTTTGGCAAAGCTGAAATCTATGGGAGTCGGGAGTCCTAAGCTCAACACAAATATATGTTAGAAAGCTGTAATGAAACTCCTTGACAGAGTCAGGCATAGCCTGTTTGTTGGAGATGCTGGGCCAGGCAGAGAAGGATCAGACATGCAGTGTTCAGAGGCTACTGGGGGAAGAGGGGAGCTGAGACCAGAAGGACAGAACAGCATCACAGAAGCCTCAAGAAAATAAGAGCTAAAGGAACAAGGGAGGGAAACGAGTCGAAATATGACTCTGGCTCCGAGATGAGAGGGCACAAGTGTGGTGAGGCAAGGACAGAGACTACCAGATGAATGAGACAGGAAGTGAATGTCCACGTGGGTGTAGTCTAGACCTTAGAGTCAGAGAAGGACAATTTCTAAGAAGGGTCCAGGTCGGAAGTCAGAGATCAAATAGAGCATGACGGACGATGAAGACCTATCAGGGGGCCGAGAGCCCCCAGGTACGTGCGCCCAGGTATGTGGCTTTTAGCTGATTCTCAAAGGCAGAACAACTTAGATATATTTTCTCTTTACACAGACCAGCCTCAGAGAGATTTAATGAGTATTTGCGTTTGCCTGTTTGCTAGACAATTCCACACTATAGTCCCACAACCAACATGCCAGGAACACTAAGTCAGAGGGAGGTGTGGGGGCAGTCCTCGAACTTCTCAAACCGGGGAAGTTGGGAGTTTGAGTCAAGTCCAAATGTAACATATTGTCCTGAGGTTCTGACCCACCACCAAGTCCCCAGAATATGACTGGCTCTCAAGTTCACCTTGGTGGTCTCAAACAATCACAGCTTAGAACTTCCTGTCAAAGATGGTGGACTTTGATATGAAGCAAGTTCTTATATGGAGAATACATGAATGGACTTCATGGATTCAGAGGTCTGTAAACTTTATACAGAGTGTAGTTTAAATAGTGTGTGTGTGCGCACGTGCCTGCGCATATCTTTTTCTAGAGACCAGATACATAACGTTCCACGTTTGTGTGTGACACAATCATGGGACAATCAGCAAGTTACAACAATGTAAAGAGCGATGAAATAAGGTTCAACCATTGGCTCAGATGACCAGGACGTCAGGACAAGATGGTGTTGTCCTGGAAGATCTCTCGGGCTGGGGCGCCTTCTCTGGAAGTGATGGTGAGAGCCAGGGCCTGAAACTGAGTGGCACCGATGAATTCGAGCAACCCTCTGCCACCAGGAGCCATTCATCGGAGCACAACATGGGTGGGCAGCTGGGACCGCCATCTGTCTTGCATACACCCACCGAGATTCACTCATAGGACTGGACAAAGCCAACATGTGTCATCCAACTTAAAGCTCACATTCCGTTTCTGGAGCGTACAGCACATAGCTCAGTACAAATTAATTTTTACACAAATCCTGGCTTTGTCTGTCATTTCCTGATTGTTAATTTTAGCCATTCTGACTGGTGTGAGGTGATATCTCATTGCGGTTTTAATTTGTATTTCCCTGATGCCGAGTGATGTGGAGCACTTTTTCATGTGTCTGTTGGCCATCTGGATGTCTTCTTTGCAGAAATGTCTGTTCATGTCCTCTGCCCATTTCTTGATTGGATTGTTCTTTGGGTGTTGAGTTTGCTAAGTTCCTTATAGATTTTGGATACTAGCCCTTTATCTGATATGTCGTTTGCAAATATCTTCTCCCATTCTGTCAGCTGTCTCTTGGTTTTGTTAACTGTTTCCTTTGCTGTGCAAAGCTTTTGATCTTGATGAAATCCCAATAGTTCATTTTTGCCCTTGCTTCCCTTGCCTTTGGTGATGTTCCTAGGAAGATGTTGCTGCGGCTGAGGTCGAAGAGGTTGCTGCCTGTGTTCTCTTCAAGGATTTTGATGGATTCCTTTCTCACATTGAGGTCCTTCATCCATTTTGAGTCTATTTTCGTGTGTGGTGTAAGGAAGTGGTCCAATTTCATTTTTCTGCATGTGGCTGTCCAATTTTCCCAGCACCATTTATTGAAGAGGCTGTCTTTTTTCCATCGGACATTCTTTCCTGCTTTGTCGAAGATTAGTTGACCATAGAGTTGAGGGTCTATTTCTGGGCTCTCTATTCTGTTCCATTGATCTATGTGTCTGTTTTTGTGCCAGACGCTGGCGAGGATGCGGAGAAAGGGGAACCCTCCTACACTGTTGGTGGGAATGCAAGCTGGTGCAGCCACTCTGGAAAACAGCATGGAGGTTCCTCAAAATGTTGAAAATAGAACTACCTTATGACCCAGCAATTGCACTACTGGGTATTTACCCTAAAGATACAAACTTAGTGATCCGAAGGGGCACGTGCACCCGAATGTTTATAGCAGCAATGTCTACAATAGCCAAACTATGGAAAGAACCTAGATGTCCATCAACAGATGAATGGATAAAGAAGATGTGGTATATATACACAATGGAATACTATGCAGCCATCAAAAGAAATGAAATCTTGCCATTTGCGACAACATGTATGGAACTAGAGGGTATCATGCTTAGTGAAATAAGTCAATCAGAGAAAGACAACTCTCATATGATCTCCCTGATATGAGGACGTGGAGAAGCAACATGGGGGGTTAGAGGGATAGGAGAAGAATAAATGAAACAAGATGGGATTGGGAGGGAGACAAACCATAAGTGACTCTTAATCTCACAAAACAAACTGGGGGTTGCTGGGGAGAGGTGGGGTTGGGAGAGGGGAAGGGGGTTATGGACATTGGGGAGGGTATGTGCTATGGTGAGTGCTGTGAAGTGTGTAAATCTGGCGATTCACAGACCTGTACCCCTGGGGATAAAAATACATTATATGTTTATAAAAAAATAAGAAATAAATAAAAATTAAAAAAAAATCCTGGCTTTGTCTTAGCCAGTATTATTGAATACTTTGGAAAGGACTACACAGTGGCATTGATGGGGGACTTTCGCAGCTTCTGCAATTTTCTCATGCACCACTCAAGTTCGGCTGTCCAGCTAAGCCCCTACACGCGCCACGGCACAATGGCCAGGCAGAAGGAACAGGTTGGTTAGAGGGAGCCGGGGCTGAGCCAAGGCAGAGCCACGGGGAGGGCCATGAGGACAGCTCTGATGGGAGAAAGCTCCCGGCTATGGTGAGGAATGAGAGAGCCCTGGAAGCAGACTGACTGCCTCATTCAGCTCTCCCTCCACCGCTCTTTTGCTATGTGCCTCTCAGCAAGGTCCTCAACCTCTCTGGGCCTCTCAGTTGACTCTTCTATGAAACGAGGATGGTAATAGTATTTGCCTTACAGAACTGTTGCTGATTGTTAAGGTACATAGTAAGCATTCAATATATACTAGGTACTGCCAACTATTATTATTATTAATCCTTGTGTGGTGGTGGTGGCGGAAGGAAACCTCTCTAGCCTCTCTAGGCTCTAGCCTCTAGCCTCTCTAGGACAAAATATAAATCCATTCTGTCACGCCCTCAGCTGGATGAATGGGATTCAGCAGCTTAACTCCACTGAAATCCTAAGCAGGGAATAGTTTCAGCCTGGCGGTGTGGAAGGATGACCTTAAGCAGAAGCGTCGGAGATCGTAGTCTATTGTGTACATTTCAACAGCCTCTGGAAAAGTGAGTGGAAAAATCTCACTCCATCGTCCCATCATGGTGTCTCCAGATCTCTGCTAAAACACAGATGACCTCAGAGTCCAGACCGGAAATCTAGGCTCCTGGCACTCTGCGTGTCGGCGTGAATTAGTTTTCAGGATGGCTATTTTCCCTGAGAACAGCTATGGGTATCTGAAGTAAGTTCAGGGAGGGGGAGAGGAGAAAGACCCGGAGCCAGTGGCGTGCTGGTAAAAATGTAGCAAACGGCCCTCTGGGAGGGGAGCCCTAATTTCTAGTGGGGTGTAAACACTCCCACCCTGGCTGATTTCGGCCACCAACCTGACTTGTCACTGGACAGGGACTCGGAAAGAGATGCTCAGTGGCAGGGCCATTAGGTAGTCTTTCCACCCACTGGAGCCAGTACGACCTAAATAACTTCAAGAGCGTAGATAAGAGTAAAAACAGGGGGGCGCCTGGGTGGCTCAGTGGGTTAAGCCGCTGCCTTTGGCTCAGGTCATGATCTCGGGGTCCTGGGATCAAGTCCCGCATCGGGCTCTCTGCTAAGCAGGGAGCCTGCTTCCCTCTCTCTCTCTCTGCCTGCCTCTCTATCTACTTGTGATCTCTCTCTGTCAAATAAATAAAATCTTAAAAAAAAAAGAGTAAAAACAGGGATTAGGACGTGATAAACTTTGAGTATTTATTACTTTGGTTTTAATGTAATTTATTTGATTGAAAGTTGATACAACTTTTTTTTAATAAAGGCTGTGTTTAATAACTGGCTTGTAATATTTCTGACGTCTTAACTATTGGCTCTCATTTCCGCCAATTCCTCTCTGTTCTCCTCAAGTCCAAGCCCTGAGGGGGCTGCTGGGCTCAGCACCAGGGGGGCAGGTTGTGCCAAGAGGGCTCCCGTGGCAGTTACACAATGAATCCTGACTTGGTCAGCGAGCAGGGCTCCCATTCACTAGTCTGTTCCCCCTCGCCTAGAAGCCTACTGTACAGGCCTCCCCAGGACCAGCTGGGGGTTCCGATCAGGATCAAACAAAAGCGTGAGAAATTGGGGCCCGTTTCCTATCATGCCATCAGCCCTGTGCTCTGCCAAGCTGAATTTCTCACAATATTCCCTCTGTCTGGCCAGCCCTCTGTAAGACCACCAGATTCTTTCACAGGCGGAGGAACCGGAGAGAAAGCACAATCCCCAAAGGGGCCTTACCAAATAGGCTGTAGCCGCTTTTACACAATTTGTTGCTCTTCCCCGTGAAAGTGCCATCTCCAAGATGCTCCCCTTTGGAACGTTCGTGGGGTGCGGAGGGGCAGCTGGGAGCATCACTAGTGTGTAGCGTGCGTCTGATAGGAGGCTCTACATTGGCCTTGGCCGCCACCTCATGGAGAACAATCCAGGCTGGAAGCGGGAAACTGAGCTAGATGATTTCTTAAGGCCTATTCCGGTTCTGGGAAGGATGACTCTATAACTATGGGTTTGCAGGCTCTGGATTTTCTTATTCGAATTACCTTCCGAGTCTCCAAATCTGTGTCTGTCTTTCAGTGGCAGAAGATTCTTCAAGAAGCGACAGGTGTGGGGAGGAGGAAGGGCGAGCTGGGCAAGCCGTGGGGACAACCAGGGCACCCCCAGAGTTTGTAGTCACTAGGGAGACACGCCTTCATGGAGGAGGACTCCAAAGACGGAAGAGGGGCAAGACTTTGGGGGGACTAGAATTAGAAAGAAGATGCTAGCATCCAGGAATCCAGGCCGGCCACTCTCCTCCCCGTGGCTCATAAAGAGAAAGCAACATGCGGAAGGCCACGAAGCTGGGAAGCAGGGAGGCTGGACTTGGAATCCAGGCTGTCTGAGCCCACAGTGTCCCCTCCTTGGTAAAGTGCGGGTGCCAACAGCACCTGCGTCGGGACCAAATCAGATCATGCTGAGCTCCGTGCCCAGCACCTAGTGCCCATTCGGTACATGGGAGCTGCTGCTGCCGCTCTTCTGCTGTCGTTATTTCCGGAAGTTCCCCCCATGGGGTATCTGCAAGCTGAGTCACTCTCCTGGGTCCGTGCCACTGCAGGATGGGGGACTCATAGTAGCACTTGAGGGTGTGGGCTCTGGAATCAGGCCGCCCGGTGTTTTCATGGGGAGGACCACAGACAAGTGACATCACCAGCCTGTGCCACAGTCTTCTCGCCTATAACCTGGGGAAAGAGATCTACTTTGTAGGTTATAGTAAGGATCAAATGAGAAGCTAAATGCTTAAGAAAAGAAGAAGAAGAAGAAAGAAAGAAAACCCTAGAAAAGAGCCTGGCATGCTGTGAACATTCAACAGACATCAGCTGAGCTCGTGGATGCCTGGGGGTGTAGGAACAGGACTCCTTGTTTCCTGAGCACCCGCCCACACTTTGGGTTTGGGCATAAACAGCCTCCCCAATAGGGCTGGAAGACCAAACCCAGTGACTACGAGAAGAGGAGGCATGAAGTTGTGGCCAGGAGGAGGCAACTTGGGTCGTTCAGACTTCAGGAGTCACTCCAGTCGTCCTGGATTCATCCCCATGGACAGCCCCAGCAGAAGGACCCAAAGCCACGTGTGGGCACAGCGCTCCCCATCATCACTGGTCGTCTTGTGAAAGAGCGCATGTGCGCTTGAGGGAGGAGCACGTGGCCCTGGGAATGTAGCAGCGCATGGGGGGTGGCCACGGCTACCCTAATGGGCCAAAGGGGAGGTGATCTCCCTGCCCACCCCCTGACTCTGCCAGATATTCCCCTACCGCACCTCTAAAATGCAAGAAGCAAGCTTTTGAGAGAGCAAAACCAGACTTTGGGTGAGTGGGTTATTTTAGGACTTAATGTGTTATACTTTGTGGCCTCCAGAAATGGCTCCTAGGGTCTCACTGGGAGCGAGGCAGCGCTCTGCAGCGAGGGTTGGGGTCGGCACTTTAGTAAGTGGAGGAAAGCAGTTTTCAGGACATTCTAACGCAACGATGCTAATTGCTAATGCGTGTGTATCCAAGCGGACAGTAAACATGGACGACTGGCCAGAGCCAGGATAGGGTGGGAAGGGAAAGGCAGTCACAGAAAACCAGAAAGTGTGGGAGAAGGGGGTTCAGAGATCCAGAGGCAGGGCTCCTGGGGGCCGGGACCCTCCTGTCTTGACCAGGGCCTGCCTTTACATTGGGCTGAGGGTGGACAAGGCCAGCTAGGAAATTCCTGCATTCCTTGGAAGAAGCCAGCATCGGGAGTACCGACACCGGCTCCTTCCCGTCCCACCGCAGCCCCTCCCGGGAGCGATGAAATCCTTGCAGGAAGGGAAAGTGGAAGTATCTAGTAGCCTGTGGGTCTAGGGCATTTGTTCTTTCCTTCTCTTGCTCTGCTCTAATTTGGAGACGGGGAGTTCCTTCCAGGGAGGCATCTTTGGCCGTAGAAAACTCACGGGAGAGGAGCCAGGGTGGATCCCAGAGGAGAGGAAGCAGAAAGTGTTGGCTTTGGCTTTGCCCAAGGCCTGGAGGGCAACTGCAAACCAGTCCTTCCTTTTAGATGACCCAGTGCAGTTCTCCAGAGAGAGTTACGCAGGCATTCTGGCCCGGACTGCCTGGGAGGGAAGACTGTGCCTTTGGCCGGGGTGCGCTCCAACTCCTGACCACCAGACCGGGGTGGACTGGGCGGGGAAGTCCAACAGAGCCAAGTGTTTCCTCTGGGATCTACTTGGCCAGGAGTTCTCATTTTTCTCAATTACACAAAAGACCCTGTTACACGAAGGTCAAATCAAGTGGGATTTGCTATCATTTTCATTGTCCCACTCCACTGTATTTGGTTTGCCCGCGGGGTGGGGGGGGGGGGGTGGAAACAGACCCTGCATAAAGTCTTCCGTGGCAGGAGACTTAAAACTGGTACCGAAAAGATGTTGCTGAGTCGCACTTGCCGAACCCAGCTGGGTCAGTATTGCCCACTGTCCCAGTATTACCAGTTTGCCCATCAAAGGGTTCACGCTTTGGGCCTTAGCTTTAGCCTATCGTGGAGAAACAGTTTGACGCAAATAAACACACATAACTTGCTTTTCACAAACATTTTTTATTGGCAAAGAAAATGGTAGGTAGTGTATTCTGTTTGAAGCAAACCCAACAGATGAACGGATCTGCAAACAAACTAGGGGTGGGTTATTGGCAAAACACTCAACATAAGTCTTTAAATAACAAGATTTTTGAAGAAAAACAATTTTTGCATTTTTGAAAGACAGTTTATGGCCAGGTTTTCAGAACACATCAATCACATTAACTAGCTCATGCCGGCCTCACTGTCAGAAGCGTGAGCGCTTACTGTTTGAGTGAAAATCTACTTCCTTGAAAGATCTTCTGATCAAATGTATTTCAAGCAACAGGAACAAGAACAGAATAGATGGTCCAATAGCTTTCCCTTCTATTCGGCTTCCAACAAAATGATGACTTATTTAGGTAATTCTCGCCCAAAGGTTATGGGTCGAGCTTTGTTAGATATAACGTGAGACGAAAGGAAACATTTTTTAATGCATGAACATCTTTCACAGCAAAAGCCTATATCAATCACATTGTTATTACAACATAGAAGAGTTGAAACAGCATTTTGTACAGATTTGGAAGAAAGAAACCCATAAAGAGAAACCAAGCATATAGAGGTAGTTGAATAACAACAGGGGGGGGGGCAGGGAGGAAGCATTATCTTAATTCCCCTTCCAGTTCATTACAGTGCGAAAGTAAAATGGCTGCTGAACAAACAAGCGGGCTAACAAGCACACCCACGCATTTGCCACTGTGTGCACGGCCTGCTTGAGATTTTAATCCTGGCAGGACTGAGCGCTGCCTGAAAAGATGGAGCTAGTGTATCTAAGATAAGCCTATGATGCCACATTGGCCTATTTGCGCTCCTTTTATTTTGCTGTTTATTGTTGTTGCTTTGACAATAGATAAACATTAGGCAATTTTTAACATGAGGCACAAGCTACCGTGTTGCTTTGTAAACTTCTGTTAATCACATTTGCTGCGACAAATTTTTAAACGGCTACAGAGTCGTGAAGCAAAAGCTTTAAAAGGACACCAGGAACGGAGATTACAGGCACTTCTCTCTCAAGGTTAACTTCGCGCACTGAAAAACAACCACTTGTAAGTGAGAACAACTTCATTTCACCTCTGGATGTGCATCACCGGGATTATTAAACAGCTGAACAGTGGGAGCTATCGTTCTAAGAGGAACTGAATGCGTACATTGTACGTGACTCCTTTTCTTTGTCTCCCTCTGCACTCAGGAAGGGGCACACGCTGGAGCCCATGCAGCTGGCCTGCTTCGCAGAACTGCTTTCAATCTTAAATCAAAACCTCACTCCTCAAGCCCCAGATGGGCTGAAAAATCTGTCCTTTTCCATTATCTGGGCTGCCTTCCATTTGCATCCTTATTATACGCCTCTGCTACAATTTTGCCTCGATAAACAGAAACGGATGCAAAGTCAACATGTTGGGAACTCAAGTTCTGAGTCCTTGAATGAAGCTCCCAACCTGGAAATGGAGTTGGCAGGGGGAGCACAGTCCCCGATGGATTCTGGTCCATCCACAGCATGCAATCTGTTTGACACTAAGAGATCTCTGGGTGCTGTGAACCAGCCTCAGGAGCTCCACGGCTCCGACAGTCAGTCACAGGGGATTATCTGAGCCCAGGCCAGCCCCACAGGCAGAGCTAGAAACGCCATGGGGCTAGATGCAGTCAGCCTTCAGAAAAGGCAAATTCTCAAAATAGTCAGATCTCTCGGCCCCATTAAGTCAGGGGCAGGTGTCCTTTTCTCCAAGTTGTCTACAGAAAATTAGTTTAACATTTTTCATTTTCTACATTTTGCTGGGTATTAGCTAGCAGCAGTAGTACAGTACAAAGCAGAAAGGCATAATATCTGCTTGGTACCTAATATATATATATATGCACACATATATACATATATACACACATATATATACACACAGAAAATACTCTAGGTATAATCTAGGTTAAAATGAGAAAACTATCCAAATAAATGGCACAATCTACCAAGGGGGAAGTCTTGTACTTCTGGCCTAGATTTAGTCTTTTCTCTGTACAATCTTCGTACCCAAGCTTGGCAGCAAAATCAATTTACAAGTGGTGAAAATGGTCATGTTCCGCTGACTACCCCATTCAAGTACATCCCAAAGAAAGCCAAGGCTCATCAGCCTTACATCTGGCCTCCAACCACTGCTGACACAAAAGCTTGCTAGAAAACAACTCAAATGTGTTTTCAGGCTATCGAGAGTACAGTGCAATTCTGCCCAGCCAAGATCTACCTTTGCTGGAGTTAGGTACTCAGTTATCAACATGAAATATTCTATACTGTAGAATTTTACTTAAAAAAAAAACTTCCCTTTCTACCTAGATTAAGATGTGTGAGGTAACTGCATTTTACTTAACCCTCCAACTGCCATTTGAATCATGAGCTTCTGAGGTGCACTTTTGTGACTTGGTTGCCTTGACTATCTAATAAAATTACGTGTAACAGAAATCGTCCAAAGTGTTAAAAATCTGCGAAGTAAGGGGTTCAAAATCAAGCTTGGCTATTAACTGGCTGTGTTATCTGGGCAAAATGTTAAACACTGCAGGGCCCCAGCCTTCTCATCTGTAATGTGGGGATGATAACTGATCTCACAGGGCTGATGTGGAAAACAAACGATTCCACAAACTCATGTATGTTCATGGAATGAACCTGGAATCACGTTGGCTCAGTGCCTGGTACTTAGTAGGTTCACAATAAATTTCTGTGGCAGCAGCATAAAGAAATTCCATGAACTAATAAGCACAAAAGTCAGACTGTAAAACTCTTTCACTCTGGCATGCCAAGATTTTTGATACTTTTTGAAGAGTGAGTGATAAGCTGGTTATTGAACTGGAGCTAGAACTTAAGGCTTCCATTATATCAGAAATTCTAGACCTCCAAAGAGCACTACTTTTTAGTCCTATTGAAATAAGGAAAAATGTACTTGCCCAGAAGTCTCCCTTGTCTCTAACCCTCTTTTGTTCCTAGCCTTTTCATTTTCCCAAACAGACTTGTCTCCAAAAGGAATTAACTGTAAAGCATCAAGTTATGGTCCAAGCATCAGTGGTGCGATCCCCCCAACTACGTTTCAAGGAGTAGATATGGGTCCTGTGTGTAAAGACAGTGTTTTATGCAAACATGGGCCCCTGATGATATTCTGTAACTATGAATAACCTAATCAAAACTAGTATTTTTCTAACATCTCCTAGGTGCTAGGCACTCTGCTAAGTGATTTACCTAAATACTACTTATATAACATTCGTAACAACCGTATGTGTGGCACTGAACACTGCCATTTCCTAGATAAGGACCCTGGGGCCCAGAAAGTGTTAAATCGTAAAACAAAAACATCTACCAAGGGGAAATGCTTATGACATTTTCTTTGCTGCATTTGCACTAGATGATGGTATATTTCACTAGAGTCCTAGTGCTATGACCTCGTGGTTGGGCACCAAGTGGGAGGGGAAGACTTTAATTTCCTGCTCCCTGAGCCCTGCAGAATTTGCCTGGGCAGTAACCACGCCTATACTTCCATTTTTCACTAGCCTAGTCTGGCTGCAAACATCATGCCTGGTAACATCGTGCTCTGACAATACAGCACCCATTGGGCAAGTGCAGAAAAGGTCATTTAGTTTCTGCTTACGTGAATCTCTTTTCTGTTGCCTGGATCATCTCATTCTCCCTTCTCTGTTGCTGGACAGAGGTGGTGATGGAAGAAGCCAGATTGGTTCCTTGAGGCACTAAGCCTTCCTCAGAGGGGTGGGTGGACTGCACTGCGTCCGTCCAGCATCACGTCAGGCGATAATGCGCATGACGGTGCGAATGGTAGGACTCACTTCTTGCCTGTCCTAATCTCTTCACCCCATTGTCATTGTGACACTCCATCCTCATGGCATTTTTCAGGTTCTCCCGGCACTAAAGGAATCACACTAGCACTAAGCAGGCTAAACAAGACCTCCCTCTTACCTTCTTACCCACTATCCTTCCCCTGTACCTCCATCTCTGGCCTGTGGCATTTGGGAGGGAAGGCAGTGCTTAGATAAAATCATGGAGTCACTGTTTCCTTTAAAGAGGTTTACAAACCGAAAAGATAGTTTTTCTGGTTTTTTTAAGGGTTCTATCTTTTCTACTGGCTTCTTTGCTTTTTAATAACAAAGAGCTCTTCTTCACGTGTTTGCACGAGTGCTAGCCGGGTCGTGATCCCCAGAACCCTGAGAAGAGGTGGGGTATGGAGGCTATGGTATGCCAGACTGAAAACCATTCCCTCTGAAGGGTTAAAAATCATCCTGCCTCCGAATCCCACTCCTAACTGCACCGGGGAGAAAAGAGGTACACTGTAATTAGATTGTTGAGATAAATGCCTACAATAGATTGTTCTGAAAGACGCCCCTCGGATTCATCTCTTCGTTGAAAGAAAGTCATTCCTTCAGCCCTGCTCCATATAACACACAGAGAATGGATTATTTTACCTCACCCTGGCTTATTCCATAATGTATGCCAGATCCCTTGCGTATCTTATATTGTTGAACTCAAACTGAAAGCCAAATGGAGCCTGCGAAGATCAGTTATCTCTGCGTGACCCTGAACTTCCTCTAACCTTCCAATGGGGTAGATACGAAAATCGTGCGACAACTGGTTTAAGAAACACAGTTACATGTGATAAAAGCAAAAATGGCACATTTCTAGTACTGTTATTTCCCCCTTGGTACATGGTAAACCACGTTAATAAATAAAGTAACTGGCTTCTCAGTAACGTACACTTAAATAGTCACAAACACACATGTACAAAAAAGGATACAGTAGTGCAAAAAATAAATTATTAAAACAGATAGAAGGATGAACCTTATTTTACACAATGCTGTATAAAACCTGAACCATTTGGAATGAGAACTCAAGTGAGTGAAATAACACAACGTTATTACTATCTGTGCGTCACATTTCAACCACACACTTAACTATGCAAAAAAGAAAATTAAAGCAAAACCACTTTAAACTTTCAGAAAAGTTTATGTCGAAATCAAAGGAATTTTTTTCTTCTGGGCTTTTAAACACCTCTGCTGAGCATGTCGTTGTGCAGCATGTCAAGAAGCATCTTAAGACAGAAAGTTTCAAACAGGTCCCATGCTTTTGGTCTTTCTACACATTTGCTCTCTGTGACCAACAGCAAGGAAATGCCTGCTTGATACTTCCTTCTGTTAAGATGTTATTGCAATTAGATATATTTACAAGATGACTCCCCCAAGGATGGTGGGGAGGGTGGGTCTTCCTCTTCAGCAATCCACTCTCACTAGTTTTGGTTTTGGGATATAAAGGCCAGGACTCTCCAAATGCCATTCAGTCTATCCTTTAAGGACCTCATAGCTAGGAATGGGAGCTGAGCTCGGCTTTCCAGTGGGAGAACCGCTAACGTCCACCAGCACCAGGCTGGGCCATTTGGGTTAACCTACAACAGAGAAACAGTGGGTTGATCCGATTTTCACAGAAGTGAGCTCAGTCTGCAGGCTTCCCACACCGCACGGTAAACATCACAGGAGGAACTGCTTCTGTGTACGGCAGACACTGCTGATCACCCCCAGGTCTACGTCCCCTTATCCGAGCTGGGCGTGTAGCCACCCAGAAAACAAAGGCTGCCTTGTAGCTAGGGGAGGCCATAAGACCAGGTTCTGGCTAATGAGATGTAAACGGAAGTTCTATGTGTAACTACTGGGTCACACCGGGAACAGGTCATGAGCCCTCCACCTTACTCTTTCTCTCCCCCACTCCCTGCCCCCGGCCAGAGCGTGAACATGGTGACGACCAGCCTTCTTCTATCAGAAAGATGGGGCAACATTCTGAGGATGGTAGAGCTTTGCGATGAAGGACACTGGATCTCTGAATGATCTCATGGAACAGAGCTGCCCTGGCCCTCTATATGGTTCAATCCACGGTTATTTTTAGTGTTGTCAAAGCAAACAAATCAATATCCTAACAGATACCCTATACCTCCCAGCCAGTGTGATTCTGTGAGCTAGAATATCCACCACTCAGTCTCTTCCATTTCGAAGGTTTTGTTTAGGTTCTTTGGACTGACACCTACCACCTGTGGGCCTTCAATTCCCATGATCCCTTGGGCTTGGCATGTCTCTTAACTCCCTTTATTTCCCCGCTCCTGGCTGAAGGCAATATAGTTCCCACATGCCATGTCACTATACAAGGCCACAGCTAGCTTCTCCTCTGAAACCAAAGCCTATGATCCACAGCCCCAAAGCACAGCAATCCCACTCTGCAAAAATTCCAGTTAGAAAACACACTCGCATTAGAAATGTATTCGGTCCCCAGGTTTCTTTTTTAATAAAGACCCTTCCCATCCCAAATGAGTCCTTCACCAAAATTCGGTTTGTCAGCAGCTTCTCAGGTACACGTTTTAGACACTGGTGACTTATTTCCTATGAAGCCTAAAATGAGCTCTCGGCTCACAACTTCCAGAAGGTGGGTTTAGGACTATACAGAACCCCATTCTGGTCAGAACACCTCCATATGGGACTATTTGCCTCCAAATCGGTTCACCTGATTCTCCCCATACCATGCTGCCTTCTTGGCTTCTCTGTGCCTGCAGCTTCATTTGAATTCTCCTTTGCCCCTCACTGTGAGCTAGAACAGGCTCTCCCTCCTATTATTAGTTCTGGATATGAAATTGACATATTCTAAACTTTCTTTCCCAGGGCCGTTAACAAAAACATTTAAGCTGATGTTAATACTTGCAGCTATTTCTGAGAAATCTCCTCCCAAAGTTTAGAACATTCTTATTAATGGGACCACTGGGGCTGCAGCACTGACTGGATCAAACTGGATGATTTTTCTATTATTATTATAATTTTTTTGCTGCTGCCAAAGCAATATGATAATGGTTCTAATAAGAAAGGAAATGAGCCCAAATTTCAGCTTTCTGTGTCATCGAGCCCTTATGAATCACTCTGTGGCATCTGTGTTTTTTCTTGAGGAAGATGCTGTGTCATTGCTGATTGCTACCTTCTGCCTGACTGAGGAAGAATGCTTTCCAGAAGGTGAAGGGGAACGTTACACTTGATCATGAGCTTGCTCAGAGCTCTGACGTAATCCTGAGTCACAGTGGCCCAGAGCCAGGAGCTGGGTCACTGGGAAGCACTGACTGGACTTTCTCCCTTCAACATTCACGATGCCTTTGCATGGGGGAAAGAGGCACGTTTATGGTCTGGAGAAAGCGAGACATTTCAGTCCATTAGGGAACAGACCGGTGTTTTACAGCCCCAGATGCAAGAAGAAGAGGGGACTTGGAAGACCTCCTCTGCCACCTCCTCATTTCAGAGCTGGGAGAAAGGTTGAGAGAGGAGAAGGGACTTGCCCAAGGTCACACAGCTAGAGGGGTAAGGTGCAAATCTCTTGGCAGGGAAATCAGAACATACATACTCCATTTTACTACTGGGACAGAGATGGGAATGAATGAAAGCAAAGAATCAAGGAAGTCACGGAAGTGACAATGTAGGGAGCCAGCTCAGAATGTAGGAGAGGTGATCGTGGGCAAATATTTAACTAGCTTATCACCAGCCTGGTCCTAGAGAGAGTGTTGTCTGATTTATACCAGGCAAACAAAGCTTAGAGAAACTTAACTATCTCCAATTTCCTGAAAAGCTTCTGATCTGCAGTTTGATCTCTCAAGTGGATCTGTCTCCCCAGGAAAGACTAATCCAGTAGAACCTAATGAACTGCTTTCTAGTATAATTCAGCCAAGGGCAGATTTAAAGATTGGGTCTGTTCGCTCAGGACCTGCTCACCCCTGATGAGAACAATGACAAGGGTCTAGACATACAAGGCTAAGGAGGGAGGGACCCAGGTGTGAGAAGATTCTGGTCTTGCGGTTGGAATCCTGTAAGTTAGCTGGTCCCAACTCCCTGCTCCTGCAGCAATGGGGAAGACAGTTATGGGGCTCCCCAGAACTGGAAACCTTTGGTCTCAGCTCCCAGGACACCCTTCTCTTAAGCCTGGCTTTTGCGTGAATCTTGTCACTCCCACACATTACTGTGGTGTGACTCTGGACCCTCGCTGAAAGTTCTTCTGTTGATGGCTTCTGTGTTCGCAATCTCTCACCTGACTTATCTCTCAAATCCTATCTTGGATCCAAGTTCCTACTGCTTTACTTTACTGCTCCAATTCTGACTCGGGATCCATCTTCCTCTCTGTTCCTGGTCTGCCAAATGGCAACCATGCACCCACCTGATCGCAAACCCTAGGCTCTCTCATCTGGTGGGGGCAGTCCATTACAAAGAGACATTTTCATGTACCTGGGGATCAGCATCTTTCTCTGGCATGGGACCAAAGTGACTGATTATCCGATTCTTCAGAGATGATTTGAGCGAATGAAACCACGAAGACGCTTGCTCATAGACACAATTATGCAATCCCATGAGCTCAGCATAATCGTCTCCTTGAACCTGAAAGTACCAAAGTGGAAATGAAGCACTCTGTACCTTCTCCACCACTCCCAAGGCTGCTGCTGACACGGACTCCCTTTGGGCGTCCAGCCCCGCCCCACTAGGAAGGCTTGCCCACCCGCGGCCTTCTCCTGTGTGGTGTGTGAACGTCTCCTCTGCTCTCCTCTGCCAGAGGGTGGGCTGTGCATAACTTGTTGAGGGGCAGGAGGAAGGATAAAAGCGCCTCTGGGTACATTAGCTGAAACAGCAAGACAGGTAGGAAACCAGAGGGGCGCACTGGCTTGAGTGGAGGCATGCTGTCCAACTAGCTTACGCTGCTTTACGCCTCTCTCCTTTTTATGTTTTGTATCTGGTTTCCCATTGCGCACTGGCAAAAGAGACATAAGCATGTCTGTGTCTCACTGTGTAACTCTATTTTGCATGTCAAATACATTCATTCATTGATCAAACACCTACTAATCTCGTACCATGTAGTGAATGTAAACATAAAAGAACGTGGAATTATTTACCTTTTCTTCTACCCATTAGTCCAGAACACCAAAGATTAACTGGACATGTTATCTTTCTGCTTAATGGTACGATGGGTTTTAAGGAAGAACTCTTAAGCAAGCTGTACGTTTAAAAATACAAATGTATGGGGCGCCTCAGTGGCTCAGTGGGTTAAGCATCTGCTTCGGTTCAGGTCATGATCCCAGCATCCCGGGATCAGGCCCCATTATCAGGTTCCCTGAGCCTGCTTCTCCCTCTCCCTCTGTCTGCCCTTCCCCCGCTTGTGCTGTCAAATAAATAAATAAATAAAATCTTTTAAAAAATACAAACATATGTGTGAATCTACAATTATCTCAAAAGACAAAGTTGGAAAATATAAATAAATTGATACATAAAATGCATAGTGTAGCTATCGCTCCAGATCTACCCCTTGATATCTGTGGCAGAGACCTAACTCCTAGGCTGAACGGGCCTCAGCGTGGTTGGTCTGGCTTGCCATTTCTCACGCATGAATATGACTCAGCAGCTAGGCAGAGAAAGCCAGGACACGGAGCGCTCCTGGTGTCATTCTACAGCCAAACAGCAATCCAGCAGCATTCAGTGTCGCCATAACAATTTGGTGAGAAATCCCAAGGCCCCCAATAGCGCTGAGAAATTCTTTTGCGAACATCTACAGGAATAGCCTGGCCTTGGGATTCGTGGCACTGGCCGTCCTCACCTTTTGGTCTTCAATGTATTCGATGTCAGCTGTATTGTAGCCATCTCGGTGGCCCTGATGGAGGACCCTGAAGCGTCTCTTGCCTATGCTGTCCACCACCGAGCGGCCATCAGCAAAGAACTGCACGTTTCTGATCTCCAGGATGCAGCCATATTCCGCGAACCTACTTAATAGGGTATGAGTACAGACGTAAATCCTTGAGTCATTTCTGTGGCCTGACCCTGAGCCATTTCTGTAACCCTTCTGCCTATTTGCCTGTGCTGGGGTCCACGGCGGCAACTACACAACAGGCAGTGTCTGTGCAAAGAAAAATGTTCATGCAATAACATAACTGCTCCCATGTATTGAGCATACACTGTGTATTAGGTACTGTGCTCAGTGCTTTATGCGCGTTAACTCACCAGCCCTCCCAACCGGCCCAGTGAGGTAGGCACTATTGTGCCCACTCTGCAGATAAGGACACTGAGTCACAGAAGTCACTCGTCCAAAGTCAAAGTTGCTAAGGTTGGAGCCAGAATGTAAAGCCAGGCAGTGGGGCTCCTGGGTCCACAGTCTTCCAGTGAAACAAACTGTAGAGTAAATGCCACTCGTTTAACAAAAGGTTAATCCCGGGGTTCCTTTATATAGGCAGCTTATTACATGGTAGGCCAGGGGCCAGGGAGACCGTGGTCTCTACGAACACTCACCGTCACGGACTAAATCTCAGGAGCCGTGTCTATCCGTCTTCTGGGAGCACCCCAAAGTCAACCCAAATCCCTCTCCAGCCAAGCCTCCCTTCACCCTACATAGGTCTCCACTTACCCTTTGACAGGATCTCCAAGGCACATGCCAAACTGCCTTGTGCCTGTCTCGATGCATCTACGAATCATCAGGCGGTAACAAGGCTCAAAGATGTGCAGGGGACAAGGAACGGTGGGATAGGCCATAGTACACACGAAAATAGGCACGTTCTTGTTTAAGCTGTCAGGAAGAGCAAACGACGTGGATGTCTCAAGGCAATGGAGCAGAACACAGAAAGGTTGGTCAAATGTCCCCTTGGGGTTCCCCCACAGGAAGACAAGGAGACCTCAAGTTTCGATGGCTGATTAAAAAAAAAAAAATCCTGAGATACAACCGACACTATGGGCTGAGTCCCATCACCTGGTGCAGAGGTTAGCCTAAGCGCTGAGAGATTGAAACCAATATTCTGTATGTTCTAATTTGTCTAAAGACGTCCTCTAGTACCTTCACATGGTGGGTGATAGCTATACCTCAATCTTTTTTTTAATGCTCTCTACTCAGAACAATCTCTTCAGGGGTCATGCTGGTGGTAAAAGTGGACCCAGCCCTCCAGGGGGATGGCGGGGAAATCTCTGCAAGGTCTCCATCAGCATCTCAAATTTGGAAAGCCCCCAGGAGACCTGCTGGGCAGGCCCAGCCAGAAGGAGGAGGGAGCAACAGAGAGGCAAGTTGCTAGCCCAGTGATGCTCAAACGCTCCTGTGCATCAGTGACCAGGGGGCCTTCAATCCAGACAGTGGGCTGCAGGACCCCCGAGATACTGGTATATTAGCTCTGGAGTTAGGACCCAGGGGTCTGCCCTTCAACAAGTGCCCATGAAGAAGCAGACGCACAGCCTGATGGGAAACCACCAACCGGGCCAGCGCCTCCTGCATCACCGTTCTCTTCTTTGTCTGGTAAATCCAGTATTGGACCTTATCAATAGCTGTAAGACCATTTTCCCCACAGTATTAAGTTTACGATTTCTTTAAATAGATATCCCTCTAATATATCCCAGTGTTTATTAATAAGACACTAAGTGATATTGGAGATAAGGGCTCAGAGAAACTCAAGGCGAATTTAAGAATCAGAAATAAAGATGCCCTGAGTAGATCTATTCTAAGTCAACGATTTAATTTCTAGCTTCTCAGGAGAACATATCATCATCCGAAGTGAGAGGCTCACTCAAACGAACCCATGACAGTTCAGAGGTGTTCTCTATAGGGTGGGCAGAAGACCAGAGCACCTTTCGCCACCAGGCACCTTGCCCCCAGAATGCTGTGAGGATTCCAGTGGGGATGGGGAGGCGGGAGGCAGCAGTAGAAGAAAGACTGCCTCCCGCTTTGTCCCAGTGAGCTGCTCTGCCAGTGGAGGAGCCCTCCTTCCACCTCCCTCCATAGCCTGCCTCTCCCATGGGCCAGGCAGAGGAGGCACAGAACAGGCAGCAGTCTCACTGTTACCATTACCATTAATTAAGTATTTACTGTGCACTGGCTCATTTGATCTTCGCAAGTCCGCGAGGTAAGAACGGATTATTCCCAAGCTACAGATGAGAAAACTGAGGTCCAGAGAGGTCAAGGGACTTGCCTGAGGCCCTGAAGCATACTCGCTTTGTGGCAGAATTGGGTCACAAAGCCAGGTCTGGTTGGCACCAAAGTTCTTAACCTCACAGAACCTGCTTGAGTCTTTGCAGTCTTTTGCACACTCCGTGAGTTCCCCTGATTAGCTACTCCAAATTTACTCCTACCTCCTACCAGCAACACCCAGGCACAAGTGCCAAGATGTGACCTGGTCAATGGTCTGTGCTGTGTGGGTAAGCGCTGAGCAACTGGCTTTTGGGGGAAGCTCTGGCTTACAGCATTTGCCAATTTCCATAGCGTAGATACTCTCACCAAGGCCAATGTCAAGCTACCAACATGGTATCGCCAAGTGAGAAGTTAGAAAGAAATGTGCACATTGAGTTCTATGAGCTTCTGTGGGTCACACTGAAAAGAGAAAAAAGAGAAAACGTGCATATACATACTTAGAAAGTTCTTCCATTTCTTCTTCATAAAGCCGCCTTCGTTCCTTGAGTTCTTCTGGAAGGAATTTAGCTATCAGCTCTTCCATTATGACATTTTTGCTGTATTTTCTGGATGCCAAGCACTAAAGGGGGAACAGGGCAATGAGATACTAATCAGTCCTCAGAAAAACACAAAGCACGTCTGCATTGATCAGTAGGATAGTCGAATGACCCACATATCGAAGTAATTTGGACCCATGTATTAGCAGGTGATAAATCACATTGCATATATTCTCTGGACATTACATGTGACTAATTACTTTTATAATTAGGCAAAAATATTCTAACAAGGGGAAAAGACCTGCGTTGAAGTTCTAAAAAT
Organism: Meles meles; assembly: GCF_922984935.1. Taxonomy (NCBI): domain Eukaryota; kingdom Metazoa; phylum Chordata; class Mammalia; order Carnivora; family Mustelidae; genus Meles; species Meles meles. The sequence continues at coordinate 101,390,327 of NC_060087.1, read as the reverse complement.
CTCATAGCTTCCCTAAAATGCTCAAATTGAGATTATGTTCTTGTCAAAAAGCTGGGAGGGCAAATCCTTCCCTTTCCTTTTCTGGTTACTGCATTTACAAGCTCATGAAAATGGTCTCCATCTGGGATATACTGAAAGTCTGGTCAAAATGTTTGGGGCATGGGGCGCCTGGGTGGCTCAGTGGGTTAAAGTCTCTGCCTTCGGCTCAGGTTATGATCCCAGGGTCCTGAGATCGAATCCCGCATTGGGCTCTCTGCTCCTCAGGGAGCCTGCTTCCTCCTCTCTCTCTGCCTGCCTCTCTGCCTGCTTGTGATCTCTGTCTCTCAAATAAATAAATAAAATTAAAAAAAAATGTTTGGGGCATGAAAAAGCCATTTTCAAACATTGATCTTTTCCTGACCTGTCCCATACCCACGGCACCCCACCCCAATGCTTGGCTTCTGGATACTATCAGTCTAAATATTCCCTCCACCCAGCTTTAGCTAAAAACAAAGCAACAACTAAACACCGGTGATTTTTATCTGTTTTTTTAGATATATCATCTAGGTTATCACTGAAATTATGTTACAAACCATGATTTCAGAACCAAACTCAGGTCCATTGGTCACTACTACTATCCTCCCAAATACCCCTACTCCATACATATCCAGGGATCCGTAAGCAATGGGAATTTAACTGTGTGAACCAGACAATGAGAGTTAAAACATCTGCGAATTGCTTGCTATGGACACTACCCACAGAGACCCAGCAGGGGGAGCTCCTGGGTATAAAATTGCTTGTTGGAGACCCTTTTTCCTTTCCCAGTATGGGCTCTGTGTGTCTATTCTGCAGTGAACGTGACTGGCATAAAATATTTATTGCTCTTGGACATAGTGTAAGTGCGCCCCTGTGCCAATACACAGAGACAGATGAGAATATTTTCTAGCCCCTGAGTCTGGGACCCCGCAGCATCTGCTCTCAGGATGCCTTCCCAGCCCCTGCCACCGCCTAATGGCGAATCAGCGGCTTTGCCCAGTCCCAGTCTTTGGGGAAAAGCAATGACTCAGGAGGTTGCTAATCCAGACTCCACCGCTGATGCTAAAACAAAAACCCAGGAAAGGCACATACTGAGATGTTAACAGTGGTTTTCTCCGGGTGCTCAGCAGGAGCAGGTTCTACTTTCTGCTTACATGAATGTTGTAGTGTTACCACAACACACGTGTATTGTTATGTATAAGGACCATGGGCTCCACACCCACCATCAGGCCAGCAGATCCCACCCACCGATCTAGGCAAGGTGTTGACTGTGAGCCTCCCTTCCAACCCTACACACACCCCCAGGATTATCCTGGATGATTATTTCACTCCATTCCCTTTGTTCAAACGTTTGGGTGTTGGGAAAGCTCAGCAGGTGACTTCTGGACCTGTGTTCACCTAGAGATAGCCTTGCATCTCTGCCCTCTCCTTGGGGACAACAGGGGTCAAGGAACAGTAAGACTGACTATAATGTTTCGTGCACAAGTCCCCAAGGGAGGGAAAACAAGATGGGCTCCCAGGTGTTCCTGTGCTACAGGAAAGTCCCCCAGTCCACCTGAAAAACAATGGTGGCAGCCTGTGTGGTTCCTTTCGGAGGATCTGGAAGCTGCAGAGCTTTTCAAGTGGTCAAATATCTGCTAATAAGTACAGCAGCTCCTTTGGGAGGGGGGAGCGTGGAACAAGGACTACACTGAAGGTCTGTGAGGTTTTTCTGGGGACCTGGGAGTGATAACTTCAAACCACAGAATAAACAATGATGGTGAGAAGATATCAGCACTCATCTCGTCCAAGCCCAGAGAGGACAGAGGATTCACCTAAGATTGCAATGAATCAGGTGCCATGATAGGCTGAGCACCAGGATCCCTGTTTGTCCTCAATTTAATCCTTTTGTTTCCATCACAAATTAATTTCACTATTTACAGTTCATAAAAACCTAGATGTTGCCCCATTTTCCTGAAGGACTTTGTGAAGAGGGGAGGGGTAGCCCTAAGACAGGAAAAATAGACAGATGGCCCGAGGGAGTATTTTGCCCTAGCACAGTGCACTGGCTTGGGATCCAACAGGACACCATTTTGATATCCAGTTCCAAATAAGCTAGCCCAATCAAGACAGAAAGAATGTCTTACCTGTGCAAGACCATCTTTGCACAGTGGACACTTTGCATTGTGATCTAGGCATCTTTCAAGGCATTTTAAACAAAATGTATGTCCACAAGGTGTTGTGACTGGCTCATAGAATAATCTGAAATTTAGGAATCAAAATGGAAGAAACATGCAATAAGATGAAAAATAAAAGACAGAGCTAGTCAATGTTAAGGTTTTACAGTATTGGAAAATTCTGTGTAAGGAGGGGCCTTTCCTTTTGAAAATAATTCCCTGCTGTTGTTGCACTTCAGAAAAGCATTTGCTTTTTTATTCCTGAGCTGGATCTTTTAAAAATGCATTTATCAACATTTATGACACAGCTAGATCATTTTGTAACATCAGTTCTCGTCAGTCTCTTCTGACTGGCATCCAAAATGTTTTTCCCTGTCAGGTCCCAGAAAAATAGAGATTAATGCCCAGAGTGTCTGAATAGATTCCGTTCTAAAATATTTAGCCAACCTGTTCACCTAAAGATATGTTAAACACACAGACAGATAGACACACACACAGATAAACACACACACTCTGTCTCACACATTTACTCATTTAAGTACTCTATATCATATGTACAGTGCAAAAAGACTTGGCTTGTTTGCTAACCTTGACTCCATTTTTCACCTAAGCAATGTTTACTGCCTGAAGGATCTCAATATTGCACCTGTAACAAATAGATGACTACCTTTTGTATGAATGGATCATTTTCTTAGAAGCAGTAGAGTAATACCGTCAATGTGCTTATTGATACACACACACACACACACACACACACACACATGCATATGCAGACCTGCCTCCATATACTTCAATTAGATCCTACTTTAATTGCTTTGCAGGAGCTGGATATTTTCAAAGCAATCTGGGGAATCTTTTAAAAAAGCTGTTCTATACAGAGATTCATGGATTTACTTTGCTTAAAAAGAAAGGCTCACCTGCAGCAGGACCACTGGGTGGAGGCAGCTGAAGATGGTGGTTCAGAAGTGGGGCCCGCGCTCACCAAAGGACAGACAGAAGGGAAAGACAGATGCCTGACCAGCCTCTTTTGACCTCACAGGAGTGTTCAGTTGAGAGCAAGAGGCAGCCAGCTGCACAACCCCCTCGTGTGGCCAGGAGGTGCAACAACAGCCTGGCGCGCACAGCCAGGCTGAGCAGAAGGATCAAAATGTCAGAGAGGAAGGGTACCCGGAAAAAAACTGAACCCCCCAACCAGAATGAAAGTGAGGTCCAGAGGGGAGGAAGTCGCTTCTAGTTGGCAGATCAAAGTCTATCCAATGTCCACCTTCCAGTGCCGTGCTCCCTCTGTTCAAACAATGATTCTCGACCGCTGCTGTTCGTGAGAGTCACCTGGGGAGCTTTTTCTTTAAACAGCTTTACTGATGTGTAATTGACATGCATGAGCTGCCCATACTCCAAGTTTACAGTTTGGTAAGTTTTAAACTATGTGCACACCTATGAAACCATTTCCACAATCCAGGTCATGAACATACCCGTCACCCCTAAATACTGCCTCATGTTCCTTTGTAAATCCTACCTCCTGCTCCCCTCTCCCAGCCTCCACCACCATCTGGGGAAATTTTAAGCACCATACAGTTGCCAGGGATCACGCCTGCAGAGATTCAGATCGGTTGGTCCAGGGTAAGGGCCAGGCACCAGGATTTTTTTTTTTTTAAAGCTCCTGGGTGGTTTTAATTAAAGTGCAACCAGGATTGAAAATCACTGTATTCCACAATCCTACTAATCTCTGCACAGATGAATCTTCTGTACTGGTCTCCAAACTGAATTATCAGAGCTACCTGTAGAGCTTCAAAAACAGACACAGTGAAGCTCCACTGGGTCAAGTGTGCGATTTAGCTGGTCAAAGGGAGGGACAGAGATTTGATATTTTTAACAAGCCAGTGAAAGACTAGCAGCTGCTGGCACTTTCCCCTCTTTCTTGATTAAAAAAATTCTAGTGGGAGGGCGCCTGGGTGGCTCAGTGGGTTAAAGCCTCTGCCTTCGGCTCAAGTTCCAGGGTCCTAGAATCGAGCCCCGCATCGGGCTCTCTGCTCAGCAGGAAGCCTGTTTCCCCCTCTCTCTGCCTACCTCTCTGCCTACTTGTGATCTCTGTCTCTGTCAAATAAATAAATAAAATCTTAAAAAAAAAACTTTAAAAAAATTCTAGTGGAATTTGAGGGAAAAGCATCTCGTGGGAAAGAAATGAATAGTTTCTTAAGAGAAATCAGTTTAAATTTAACACGCTATCCACGAAACGGATTCTCATTTATTCATTCAGCAAATGTGCTCTGCGTGCTGACACAGAACTAGATTCTGGCAGTATGACAAGTGCAAGAAGGCATCTGGCTTCTAGGAGACGAGAGGACACACACTGAACAGCTCATTGAAAAGGTGATATTTAATAAGTCCGTACCAGTACAAATAATAATTGTTAAATGTTGAAATTTTTTTAAAAAAGCACATAAAGGTCTGGAGTAGGAGAGAGACTTTTGATAGATTCACTTTTTCTACATTTTGAATGTTATATTCCTGTTTTAGAAAGTAGCTCATTTGTTTAATAGAATTAATATATTTTAGTTATTAAATTGGGCAAAGCAAGTTATTTGGCCAATTATTAAATTGGCCAAAAAGTAAGATTAATTTTCAAAAAACACTATGATGGCGGTCCTAACCAGTGTACTAAGGAAAGAAGAAAAAAAAAAAGTATGAGGATTAGAATGGAAAACACCAAATCTGTCATTATTCACACATGGTGTGATGGTGACCTGGTCAAATCTAAAAGAATCCACAGAGGGTACTGGGTGGCTCAGTCGGCTGAGTGTCCAACTCTTGGTTTCGGCTCAGGCAGTGATCTCAGGGTCATGGGATCAAGCCTCATGTCAGGCTCTGCGCTCAGCAGGGAGTCTGCTTAAAAAATGCCTCCCCCTTTCCCTCTGCCCTCCCCGGCTCCTTTCTCTAAAACACATAAATTTTTTTTAAAAAATTTAAAAATCTACAGACTGATTATTAGAATTTGTAAGAATTGATAGTATTAACAAGGATGTTAATAAATATACATACACACACAATTGAATTCTATACACCAGCAAAAAAAACTTAAGGAAACGCATTTTTAAAAAGGTTACATTTACAGTCACATTTAGAAATCAAGTGTCCAGGAAGAAATCCAACAAAAGCTATACAAGACCTCTGATGGAAAGAACTATAAATACCTCATTGAAAGGAAGTAAAGAAGAACTAATTAATCCCGATAAAAATCCCAATGGCTTATTTCAGATGTTTGTTTTGACTTGACAAGTTGATTTCTAAATGGTATAAGGCAAGGCAGAGAGGGTCAAGAGGACCGAAGACACTTCCAAGGGCAGCGCCGTGGGAGGACTGGCTCTACCAGACATCAGACCTTATTATAAAGCTGTAGTGATTAAAACAGTATAGGGCTAGCACAAGGACAAATCCGTAAATAGAATAGAAAGCCCAGAAATAGACCCAGCCCCAGATTCTTGATTTATGACAACTGTGGCACTTCAAAGCAGAGGGGGATTTTCAGTACGTGAGTGGCATTCTCAATAAATGCTATTTGGGATAGCGGGCTGTCGGTATGGGGAAATGAAGTTGGGCTGTTCTCACACCATACACAAAAATCACTTTCATGTGGGCTGGAAAGGTAAATGTGAAACAGTGAAGCTTTTAGAAGACATAACAGAATATCTTGATGACCTCAAAGTAAAAGAAAAAAGATTTCTTGGGCAGAACATGCACAAGAAAAGAAAAAAACGCCACTAACTATAAATGAAAAGATTGATCATTTTCATTGCATTAAAACAAAGGACTTGTAAGTTCATTAAAAGATGCCATGAAGAGAGCAAAAAGGCAAGACACCAGCGCGGGAAGGTTTTGGTAGCACACATGACTAATGGGGAGCTTGTGTCTACAACATACATAAAGCTCCTAGAAGTTGGTAAGAAAAAGAGAGATAACCCAATCAAGATGGGCAAAGATTTTTATGCACTAGCATACACAGAAACTTCTCATAGCAACGTTGTCCATAACAGCTCCAAACTAGAAACAACCCAAATATCCTTCTGAAATAGAACAGAGGAAGAAACTATGGTAGATTCATACAATGGGCCACTACACATGAATGAAAATGAACAAACGTCACCAGTACACAGTAATGTGAATAAACCTTAATACTGGGGAAAAGAAGCCAGAACAAAAAGAAATATGTTCTGGAGAGTTCAATTTATATAAAGTGTTTTAGAAATAGGTAGAACGAAATTATACCATTTAAAGATGCATACAGGGGTGGGGGGTAAAACTGTTTTTAAAAAAGAAGAGAGGGCGCCTGGGTGGCTCAGTGGGTTAAGCCGCTGCCTTCAGCTCAGGTCATGATCTCAGGGTCCTGGGATCGAGTCCCGCATCGGGCTCTCTGCTCAGCGGAGAGCCTGCTTCCCTTCCTCTCTCTCTGCCTGCCTCTCTTGTGATTTCTCTCTGTCAAATAAATAAAATAAACAAAATCTTTTAAAAAAAAAAAAGAAGAGAGAAAAATCAAGAAAGACAGTGGCTTCAGTGGGCAAGGGGTGAGGGGCTGTGATTCAGAAGTGGCCCACAGGAGGCTTGTGGGGGTCCTGGCCACGTTTTATTTCTTGCACTGAGAAGGACTGTATGAGTATCCTCTCTACAGAATGTTGTTAAGAGAGGGCAATTTTAATTTTATGTACTTTTCCACCATGTGTGTTTCACAATTTAGAATGTTTCTCACAAGTGTGATTTGCAGGCGGATTTGGAAACCATTGCTGTGAGCTCCTGGAGCAGCCAAATCCAGAAAGTCTCACTTCCCCAGTAATTTGAGTCCTATGAATCTGAAAATTTGTTACACCTTAGTCAATGACAGTAATGATGATGATGCTTGAGGAATCTGCACCCGCTAAACTGTTTTTTCCTGAGAACTTCAAAATCGGGCCTTTTGTAAGACAGCAGTGGCATCGCTGGCTAATTCACTGCAGTAAATACTGACATTTAATGAGCAGATGAACGAAACAGACCCAAAAGGAAACAGCAACTCTCAGCAAGAACTGTGATTAAAATGCCCCCGAGCTGAGTGGTCGCAGACGAGAAGGCTGTCAACAGACACTGCGTAATGCCTGTTTTGAAATAATTCAAAGTTCAGATGCTCAGAATATTTCACCTTTAAAGACTCAAGTCGCTTCTATATTTGGGGCTACTCTGCTCCTCTCCAAAGGATGGTGGAGTAAAGTGACAAGAGACAGAGGCAGTATACTTCTCTTGCTGTTCTTGGTGTGTGTAATACTGTTTTTCAAATAAGTTAGCTTCATGTATTACTACTGAGGAAATTAAGACTCAGATAGGTTAAGCGACTTGCCCAAGGTCACACAGCTAGCTAGGAGGTAGCAGGGCTTGGGGTGTAAAGTCACACCTTGTTCCCCAGCTCATCTTCCTTCTCCACTATAGACACAGCGGTGACAGCGTGCACACCTATATCGAGAACAGACATCATCCATCCGTGTGTAGACATACCGACAACACAGTTCTCTCTCCCCACTCCAGAGAGAGAGAGAGAGAGAGAGAGAGAACTCTGTATATAGAGATAGAGCTAGAAATAGGTATATACTTGAAGTTCTCTCCATTTTATTTACCACCAGGTAATGATTGCAGGAAACACTTGAGGAAGACATTTATAAATCAGAGTAGAGCCAGATTTTCTCACAAGAAAGCGTTTTACATTGTCACGGTGGCGGGGTAAACAATAGTAATAATAAATGCTTTCAGTTACATGTCAGCCCGTATAAAATGCTTGGCTTGTCTAGAAATAGCTATCTTTTCCCACCAGTTACATCCTTGTATTGTGTTCTTTTGCCGCTATCAAAGGAGAGCGAAGAGGGAATGAGAAGAGGGGGTGGAGAAAGAGAAAGAAAAAGAGAGAGGGAACGAAGGAAAGAGATGGTGGGGCGGACTCCTTAACACCCAGCTATTTGAGTAGCTAAAACTAGGTTAAATACAAAGTTTTCATTTCAGTTGACAAAGAGGTCACTGGGCCATTAGGTAACTGGTTCAAATATCAAGCATTCTTGTTCCACATCTCGAAATATCCTTGTCACCCCGAAGGCAATGTTCCACAACAGCCCCAGAGGGGGCCCCCAGTGGCAAGAGATTCCAGCTGGCTAAATCTCAAGGGGTTTCCAGTCACGAAAGGCTGGGGGGGCAGAGTTCTGAGGGGTTGGAATTAGGAAACAACTTCCCTCAACAGAGCTCTCCCAATCCAGCCAGGGGGACTTGGGAGACAGGAAAGTGTCTCATTACCGCACGCTCCAATTCTTATCCCATTCACTTTTCCACCCTTTTCCCTGCAAGATGTACAAGCAGCTCTTGAGTTTCCCTCTAGAGTCGGATGAACTTCGCACTCCAACTTGTCTTCTACTAATGCAGTGCCAGGGGACTGGATCTCATTCTAGAAACTCGTAGAGGAGGTAGGTACAAATGTCTAGTTTGACGACCCAGTAGATGGTTTGAAAATATCTCAACCTTTAGACACCCTCTCCCCCAAAGACACATGAGGGTCATAATAGAACCTGACAATAATCCTAATGACAATAAAAAGGAAAAAAATCACTAGAGAGGTGGAAACAGGAACTTTGCCAAGACTGTATTCAAACAAAGCATGCATATGAAACAGCTTCTGTCAACATCTGATTTCTGCCTTACAGATAAACCCTGTTGGGAGGGGAACTACATGCTTCTGACCCAGGGCTACAGATATTTTTTAAAGGTTTTTTTAATTTATTTGAGAGAGAGGGGAAGAACACAAGTAGGGGGAAGGGTAGAGGGAGAGAGAGAGAGAGAGAGAGAGAGAGAGAGAGGCAGACTCCCCGCTGAGTGGGGAGCCTACATGGGGCTCGATCCCAGGACCCTGGGATCATGACCTGAGCTGAAGGCAGATGTTTAACTGACTGAGCCACCCAGGTGTCCCAAAGGCTACAGTTAAGAGCCTTGAGGCCAGAAAGCTCTCTGGACTTGGAGGGTTCCTCTACACTCTGAAGCAGCTGGGGTCCCCAGCCTATACTACAGCTACCCCGGACAAAGATGGGCTTTTGTTTTGAAGTCTCATTTAGAACAGAAGCACAGGATAAGGGAAATAATGGCTTTTAAACTCAGGGTGAGCAAACCAGAAGGGAGTCTTATCCTCTTGGTGTTTATTTCTTGGAGCAAATTTCTAACCCTTCTCTGAAGCCCCCTGTTGAGATCAGGGACAAACAAGATGAAAGGGAGAAAGCAGAGGAAACAGAACAAAAGAACTCCAGCCTCAGGATTCTGAGCCCTTAGCAAAAACACAAACAGGATGAGTCTGTGTGTTTGATTTTGCGTTGGCTGGATGTTGGGAGGAGTATTAAAGAGGATATGTCCAGCAAAGACCTGGACTTTCTGAACAAGCTAAACCAAGTCTAGCAAAGTCTGACACCTGAAAGACTGTGGCTTAGAGGAATGATGGCGGAGGCCCCCTTCTCTGCTTGGAAGCAGACGTTCTGCTTCGTATCCTGGCTCCTCCGTGACCCACGTGACGCTTTGTTGTGAGGGGGACAGGGAGATGGTCAAAGGGAACTGGTTACATGACCCACCCCTCTCTCACCTACTCCACCTAAAACTCCCCGATTGTATCTGGAAGGCTTTCTTTTGGAGCTGCTGTATTCATCTGCCGAACACTTCATTTTCAGGCCTGCCCAAGCTCAGAAGCAAATCTGACAATTCAATTTTTTTTTTAAGATTTTATTTATTCATTTGACAGACAGAGATCACAAGCAAGCAGAGAGGCAGGCAGAGAGACAGAGAGGAGGAAGGAGGCTCCCCACTGAGCAGAGAGCCCGATGCGGGGCTCGATCCCAGGACCCTGAGATCAGGACCCAAGCCGAAGGCAGAGGCCCAACCCACTGAGCCACCCAGGTGCCCGTAATTCAATTATTTTTAAGAGGAAGAAAAAGTACATGTCCAGGTAATGGGCTCCTTACTCATTTTTATGCGTACAGTAAAAGTCCTCCCAAATACAAAAGCACATGATTGTTATGGAAGGCATACGTGCTTGCAAAGGGCAAGAAAACACCCCAGGATCCTTGGGGGGGCTGGATCCCACTGTGTGGTAGACCACAGGATTTTTCTTAACATATCTTGGGTCAACCATCTTAATAACTTTTATACAAATGTCTCAGCCTTCTTTTAATGCTATTTTGGAAAAAAAAAAAAAAGCACTTTTGAGAATCTACCAAAATCTGTGGACATTTGGAAACACACACACACACACACACACACACACATTCTCTCTCTCTCTCTCTCACATACACATTTTTACATACAACTTCAGGGAATTCACAGATCTTTTAGAATCCATATAAAGAACTTCCTCAGGGGTCCGTGGGCTTTAAGAATCTCTGGTCTAGGAAAGGAGTTCTCATACATGGAGGATTTACCATGTCAGGCACTATTCTAAGTGTGTTTGAAATAGAGTCTCTCGATTAATCAGAACAGCCTCATAGGCTGGGTACTACTCTTCTCTATTTTACTGACGAGAAAACAGTGGCAGAGAAAAATCACTTGCTCTAGGTCAAAGAGCCAGTACGTGGCAGAGCCAGGGTTCAAGCCCAGGCCATCTGGCTTTGGAGCGCCCCTCGTAGCCACAAAGTCACAGCTGTGAAAGGAACCAAACTAAAGTCCTTTTTTTCACACAGCCCAAGCTTGTACCAGCTTCCTTCTTCCCGAGCAGGTAGGCATATGTGTGGCTAATTTGCTTCCCCACTGGGTATAGAAGGGATGACTGGCCGAGTAGTACATGCCTGCTACTGATATTGTTCAAAACGAAAACCAGTCAGGCCCTCCATTTGGCTTCCAAAGAACAGGCCTATGGCATTAACATGAGCCCCTGAGCTTTGGGATCTTGAACTAGTAGGTGAGATTTGTTCCAGGGTCATGAACTCAAATACCTACAAGGTACCAGGAAAATAATGCAAATATGACACACAGGCAATTGAGAGAGAGGGGAACCATGGCCAACTAGAGAGTGTCTGTCCTCTCTCTAAACATTCACATTTAACAACGCCCAAAAAAAAAAAAAAATCCCATAAAGGCCAAACCAAAGACATTCAGAGTGTGGCCCTGAGTCTGAGAGCTCTGAGTAGACCATTTCCTTCCCACTCTTTAGGTATCTCCAAGTCAGGAGTGTAGGGAATATAACCTGTAAGCAAGGGACACGCGCTAGCCCACGTGACCAACAACAGCGTGATTTTCATTCTGTTAGGACCATGCTTTTCCGTGCTAACGAACCGAACAATAGGTCACTAGCCCAAGGGTCCGGACTCCCCAGCAGCAGCAGCCTCGGGCAATAAGTGATAGCCCCCATCACATACCTCATACACAGGGCGCATTCAAGGTCAGACGCATCCACGAAAGATGGGAGTGGAGCACTGGCAGCAGCCTCGGTCGCCTGCTCAGCCAGAGGATCTGTGATTTAGAAAGCGGTAAGTCAGAGATGGACCAAACTTGCGTTCACAGACAGCACTTCTGAGGCAAGAGAACCCCAAGGGTGTTTCAGCTTGCCGCTCTCACCTGCCTCCCAGAGGGTAGATGCGGTGGCCACCCGAGCCACTGGGAATGGGATACCCAGAAAGAGGCTCCGGGAGGCTTCCAGCAGCCCCACAGGAAGAAAAATGTGAGTCTGGAAATATCCAAGAGCCCTGGGGACTTGACTCCGTGCAGCGGGCACCTCACTCAACAGCAGCATGAGCAACAGCAATCCCATGGCCCGAGCCACGTCTTCAAGGCTGGTACTGAATCCCGGCCCTGGCAGCCTGTCTTGGAAAGACATGAGGCTGCGGCTGCTGCTTCTGATGCCTACCACTGGGCACCCCGCTGGGAGGGGGGAGGGCACGGCCTGGTCACACCACCCCGTGCGTCCATTCCTAGAATGGAGACGAGGGTAGGGGCAGGTGGGCCTGGAAAGAGGCGACACCACCAAGAGCGTGAGGTGTCATTAGTCCATACGGGCCCTGACCTTATGCCTTGGCTTTTCCTTACTATTAGTGAACTCCAACAGTGTGCTAACAACCATGTGGGCTTTTCCAAAGGCCTCATGGCACCCCGCGGTGGCACAGCTCAGTGCCAGAGCTGGGCGCACACCCAGAGTCAGCGGAGCCCGCCAAGCCCCCCATGGAGGTTAAGTGACCCATAGATGCGTGTGAGTCCCGGCCCTGACCCCTCCAAGCCCCTTTCTCCCTGGGGAGAGTCAGTACCTGGCTTCGAGGCTTTCGCAGGCACCTCTGGGTCTTGGGTTTCAATTTGACAATGCTTCCTTTTCTTTCCGTGGCATTTGCCAGCCTTGGTGGAGGCAGCTTCGGCAGAGGCCGCGTCCCCCTTCTCCGCCTTGTCTCCTGCCTGGCCCTTCTGGTCGCCTTGCTTCCCCTCCCCCTCTACTTTAACTGGGTTTGCCAGGCTGCTGCGGTCTCCCCCTGCCGCTGCTTCCTCCTGACTAGAACAGCGTGGGAGCTCCGGGTTGTCCTGGACGGAGAAAGAGACGAATGTCAGTATCGCCTTAGGACCAGCATCGTCCTCCGACACTGCTACCAACTGGGGACAGAGAGAAAACTACGGAGCCCTGATCGCTGAGTGGACACACAGCTTAACTGGGGTGGAGGGGCCGTCAGAAGACATACTTCCTACTTCCGACCACGCAGCATCGGCAAAGAAGGCATGCCAGGCCTGGGTGAAACGGAAGAACTTCCCTAGGCAAGGACAGAAAAGCGCATAGAGGACAGACACCTTGGGCTGTGGTGAAGGGGACAGATAGAGAGTGGGGCACCTGCCCCTCTCCTGGACAAATCTTTCCCCAGTTACCACCTGAGGGAAACCAAGGCACGCAGTGAGCGTGGATCCTATCACCCAATCTCCTGCCGCTCTCTCTGCCACTTCAGGCCATCTGAGAGCCCCACCTCCGCAAGGACTTTCGCTAAGGCTTTGGCACAGGTGTGTTCGCAGGCCTGCGGAGTTCCCTTGGGTTCCAGAGCTCTGCGTTATACCAGTCAAAAGAACTCCGTGTCATACTAGCCAAAAGACAAATTACTCTTTTGACTAGATTTTGAGTGAGATGTCTGAAAAAGAGACAAGTCACTTGGCAAAACGACCAATAATGTCTCTAGCCTTTTCAAGACTTTTTGTCCAGGAGAGGGCATTTGAAAATGGATCTAGAAATAAATCCAGTGACAAGGTGTTTGCAGATTTATCTGGCAAACCCTGAACTCTGCTCTAAATCCATAGTCCGCAGGTCCCAAAATGCTCATGTTGTTTTCTTTCCCTTCAACCCCTAGCCCCTCCAAATGGTAGACAGACGGAAAATGGGGAGTGTATAGTCGGGAGAGAATGGTGAGATGAGGAGAAAAAGGATATGGGTTTTCTCAGTCTCTAACCTGGGGAGATCAGGGGATCTGCAGCCCCAGAGCCATGCGGTACCCTCCACTTTCTCTAAGCCCCACGCACTGTCCACAGGGGGGTACACTGCTTTGCAATGCAAAGTTTATGTGGAAGCCCAATTCCCCTTTCCCCACAACTGGCTCACCCTGGAAAGCCAGGGGCGCTATTTTCCCTCACTTCTGATTGAGCTGCAGTGAGAAGTCACTCCAGGCACTTCTTCAGGCAACTATTAGCGTTCTCAGTCATCTACTGATGATCTCAAACATTACTGAAATGCACTAGGTGTTCTCTGACTTCTGAAGATACTCGGTTCTGCCCCGTTTTTTGTTTTTGTTTTCTTAAGTCAGGCACGCCTGCATTTTATTCCTTCTCAAGAGCGGGGAGAGAAGCAGGGAAAATGTAAGCTTCCTGCCTGTCAGAGAACCCAAGAAGCCGTGGAGATCACAGGGCTTCCACACAGGGGAAGAACGCACGGCATGGATCGGAGGGGAGGGAGACCATTGCCTCAAGGTGCCTAGGTTTTCAGGGCTAAATTCTGTCTTCAAGTCTGGACTTCTGAGTCCCAGCTTCTGCCCACTTACTCTCTGCTGAGAAAGCCAGGGCCTAGAGCCCATCTCTCCGTGGTTCTGTTTTCTTGTTCCCAAAGATGGCACAAATACCCATCTTCCTCCCAAGGACTTAACTCTTCCCAAATTGCTTCCCTCTTCCCAGCTACGACTACGTCCTGGAAGTCCACTGATGTGTAAGACTCTGTGGGGGGATATAAAATTGCCTCCACTTGGGGATCAAATGGGGTTGTCTTTGCACAGGGAACTCAGCTGGTGCTCAAAGACCAGTAGGTTGACCAAACAAAAAAAGCAGGAAAGGAGGGGTTGTTAGGCCTCTTCCCAGGCTCCGCCCCTAAGCTGATAAAGCGGCCTGGATTGAATGGTTCCCAGGCAAGCGGGTCAACTCCTTTTTCCTTCTGTCAAATCTCTCTCTCAGCTGGATCTAAGAACTGAAAAAAATGAAGGTAATAAAACCAAAACCCCCCGGGACCGTGCCTGAAATCTGGTTTTATCTGTAAGAAATAACCTTCTAGCAAAGAACACAACCACTAGTGAATCCATTTCTTCCTTCTCAGGAACCGAATGAGAGGGAGGGCTCACTCCCACGTTTGCCCACACAACAGCCAAACGAAGCATCGCGAGCGAACTGGGTGAGTTGAGTTTTACCTGTGACAACTTTGGTAGATTATGACTGGTGCCTTCAGTAGCCATTGATTCTACGTGTTCCTTTAATCTAGGGTGAGGTGCCAACAACTTCAGGATATCGGGAAAATGTTCCTGAGAGTCCCCCGGGACTGATGGTGAAAAGAAACTAAGGAGAAGCTGTGACATAAAACAGAAGACTTCACTGCTTAAGTTTCTACAGGTGCTTGGGTGGTGGGGGTGGGGGAGGGGGAGGCAGGGGCAGGGGACACAGCTCGCAGGGTGAAACTCCAGGGAAGCAGCCTGGAACCAGAGACCCCAACGTACCAGGGCAGGGGGCCTCAGTTTGGCGTGCTCCAGAGCTACCTGGGGAGCTAATGAACACCCCAGGTTCCAAGTTCCCACGCCTGGCTCCCCCAGGTCTGAAGTGTGGCCCTAGAATCTGGATCTCAAAAAGGCATCACAGATGACTTTGTCATACTAGCCAAGTTAAGAGCCATCACTCCCATGCTACCATTCCATAGAAATGGCTGCAGTGGGAATTCAAGACCTATCTAGGAGGAAAGACACAGAGAGGTGAAGGCAGGAGGCAAACAACATGGGGGGACCTGCAGTCGCGTCCGTAGCAGCCCCGGGGGTAGAAGCCTACACACATCTTCTAGGTTCCTCCATGTCTTCCCCCTACCAGCCCATTCTGCCTCCTCCTCCTCAGACCACCCTCCTTGGACCTTTAATCCCTTCCACGGTCAAGTGGTGGGAAGAGCAGAACCCAGCCTCTCCTCCCCCATCTGGCCTTCACTGCGCAGAGACTGCTGGGTAACTTCAAGTACTGGAGGCATGCAGGCTCCTGTCTGGGGCCGCTTTCCCTTGCGGTTGGAGAAGGTAGGGAGCGGGGGAGGTGGCAGGTGAAGACACAGAAGACCCAGCAGGGCCTGGGAGTCAAGGACGTGTGTTCTTGTGCAGGCTTCCCCACGAGCTGCCCGCATTCTTGCTTCGATTCTCGCCTGTGCCAGCACGGGTTACAGACAGACGCGTGGACATACTGTATGTAACGCGACACACAAGAGAGCAGCTCGCTTGGCTTCCAGCACACATGGACGTGTTTTCCACTGGGCAGCCGCTGCGGTGTCTGGAGACCCACAAAAGGGCGTTCCACGCCCTTGCTCAGGGGAAGAGGGTATGAACTGATCAAGGGAGGCTGACAGAGACTCCGACCAAACTGTCCAGTTTAATTTGTCCCCTTGCTGGCCCCTAGCAGTGCCTTCACGAGGCTCTCTGAGACGTCAAAGCCTGCTCGGTGTCCGGTGCCAGCTCCAGCGCCTCAGCTCGGGCCCCCGATGTCAATGGTCCGTCCGCGTTCTCTGCCGCGCCATAACGGAGCGCCTTACACTGCTCGGTCTCGCCCGAGTCTCAGATCGTGCCACACACCTGAGTCTTTCTCTCTAACCAGGTGGCCAGCTTCTGGAGGCCCATGGCCATGTCCAGTACATACTCATCATCCTGGATGGAATTGAATTAAGACACTTAATCCATCCCAGGGCCCGGGCAAAGGCCAAGCGTTCAAGTCCCAAATCCTCAGACAGATCGCAGTTTCCTTCCAGCTCTGGGAAACCCACTTCCCAGGTGGAAGTTGTCGCTAAAGAGTGAGGTGGGGAGGTACTCACAGTGCCCCGGGCCACAAATGCCAGCTTTCGGAGGCCCCTTCTCCCCAGGAACCAGAGCTGGCCTTCCCAAGCCCTCCTGAGGGGCCCAGAGGACCAACCCACCTCTGAAGCAGTGTCCCTAGGATTCTCACCCAAAGAGCACAGGGCTTGCTGGCTGGGAGGAGCACCGGCTGCTGTGTGCAGGTGTCGCGTCACTGTGTTGCACACCTGGAACTGATGTAACCGTGTGTGTTAACTAACTGGAACTGAGAGAAGAACTTCTGAAAAGGGAGCATGGTGCTCTTCAGTGGCAGCCGCACAGCATCCCAAGGGACAAGGTTAAAAGAGCAGAGCATGGAGGGGGGTAGGAAGGGGGCAGAGGGGAGAAATTGAAGGAGACAAGGCAGAAACAGCAACAGCACTTCACTTCTTCCCGGCACTACCCAAGACCTCATTCTAGACCTTCCCAGAGGCTTTGGGAAACAAAAGCTGGGGTCAACGCTGAGTGAGAATAATCATTCCACACGAATGAAAGTCATTTCCACTCCAGTGTTAGCCTTCGAAAGACCCGAATGGGTCAAGAAGGGGAGAAAAAGAATCCGAGGTAAAAACAAACACTAAAAAGAAACCTAGGCCTGGGAGTGCCTAAGGGAGCCGATTCCTGCCGAGTGAACCTGGACCACCTTTGTCAAATCTTCAACCCTGAAACTGGAACGGTACAGTAAGGAAGAACGGCCGAGGGCCCTCGGGGTTCGTATACGGCTGCCACGGCCTCATCACAGTCAGTGGAAATTCGCCTCTAAATTCTCCGCCCCGCTTCAGAACTCCAGGACACTCATCATGGGCATATGCGCCCTTGTGTTGTCCGGCATTTTTAGTGCACTGTATAACACATGCGGGGTTGGAAGGTCCTTGAGGACCGAGACTGTGGCTTATGCCTCTTTGGGTCTCCAGAGCTTAGCATGGCACTTGCCCTTATCCCGTCAGGCGGCTGTGGAAGTGACACCAGCAGGCCTATAAAAGTGGCTGGCGAGAGAGGTCGCCCCAGCCGATGACACTAGAGCCTCTCAGGCCAAGTAGGAAATGGATGAACAGGAGTAGAGAGACCACTCGCCCCTGGATCTGACACCTGCTTCTGTTGGCCTTTGCATGCTCTGCCCCCAAAGTCAAGATTCTTCTAACCAACCTTTGGCCATCCCCCACCCCCGGAACTGGATGGCCCACTGCTACTCTCCACCCCACCCCAGCAGTGAGCGCCAAGCCCCCTGGCATGTCCTCCTGGGACGGAAGAATGGTGGAATGGCTAAGAAGGCAGACCCTGGAAGCAGATGGAGTTGGGTTTACATGCCTTTTCAGCAATCACCAGCTGCATGATCTCGGGAAGTCACCAAGCCTTAGCTTCCTCATCTATCTCCTCGGTAACGTGGGGATAAGTAACAGCAGCTACCCTCATAGGGATGCTGTGGGGGTCAAATTACATCTTCCACAGAAAGCCCTAGCATAGTGCCTGGTGCACTGGAAATGCTGGATAAATGTTACGTGTTGCTGTTGTTGTTATTATTATTATTTATACCATGGACCACACTTAAGATTAAGAAGTTTGGAGCAATTCTCGGCCACCAGTAATCCTCTCAAGGACACCTTGTCCACTTCCCCAAACCAGGTCAAAGCAATCTTCCAGAGAAGAAATCTGTGTGAGGCACAACCTCCAGAGCTCGGCTTCTCCTAGTTCACTGATGTTGCTAAAGATTCCTTTCTGGAACCTTCGGAAAGCAATCCTTCTCTTGCTCCCTTTCTTTACCCGTGGCTCTGCCAAACCTCGCTGGGACAGAGGCACTTGAGACAGGTGGTGGGCAGGGGGAGGGGCACAAGGAGGGCAGAGGCCACCACTGACTCTCAGCATCTGACTTCCTTCCGGGCCAGTTAGCCCCACAACGAAAGCACACTGTGGAAGAGAAAGCACTGCGCTCCCTGAGCTGGGGACGCTTGAACCCTTCAGCAGGGCTAACGTTTCATGAATTAACAAAACGAAACAAAACCACCACATTCTTCGGGGATTCAAGAGTTGGAATGACGGCTTGGATTATATCGTCACGGTCCCTGACTTACATTCGTTAGACAGTGTGTGTTCTATTTCTAGCGAAGGCTGAAGGCTGGAGTTCTGCATACAGGGGGAATGGTGACCAGCATTCCTGGCAAGGAGCTCGCCCTGTGGGGCTGGTGAAGCTGTGACTCAGCCAAAGCAAAGTTCTACAACTCCGGGCAGCCCCGCAGCCCTGACCTCTCCATCAACAGCCAGATCCTCATCAGTGAGCCGCCACCCCCATGTTAACTTTTTGGTTTGCTTTGGGTGGTTTTCCTACTCACAGACCCTGACTCGAAGAAGCAAGAGTATTCCTCCGAGGCTCCTCCAAAAATGCAGGAACGGCTCCATCGGATTGCACATGCCAAGAGGATGGTGTTTCTAGGCAATTGGCTCTTGTGTCTCCTTCCTGCCCCCTTAACCAAGGGAGCCACCCACTCAGGGCCTTAAATGCCAGGGACAGCAGTTCCCTCACTTCCCTCCTTGGAGAAGACAGAGAAGTGGGAGCCCACTGGGCAGCTGGACCTGACATCATCTCAACTCACCCTCTGGGCTTCAGATCTTGCTCTTTTGTTCTTTCCATCCAGGGACACACAATACAGAAACTCCCTTAGTGCTTCCTCCACCTTGCCTAAGGTGGCTAAGGCTTGTGCTTTTCTGAAGTGTGCCTGGAAGAAAACATCAGCATTCAGTCCTGTTCTTATTCACCTACCCACTTACTGACCCTAGCCGAACACTTAGTGAGTAGTCATTACTGTGTGAAGGGTTTTAGAAGGACTGCCTTCTCTACAGCCCTATCATGTAGGCCATTTTACAGATGAAACCGAGACCCAGAAAAGTGACTTGCCCAAACGAACACAGCTAGCAAATTGTGGACTCAAGGGTTTAAGTCTGGGGCTGGTTGATACCAAAGATCAGTTTCTTCACCACTGTACCATATGACCTCCCCGCTGCCCCACAGTTGTAGTGGGGGCACTGCCAAACATAGCAAGAACCCTCATTTAAGCACATACTATCCAGCTTCCAGAATCCACCCAGATAGGCCTTTCTATTGACTAGTCTGTCAAGCAAAGACCTAGTCCGCATTACTGGCTGAATGATCACCTATACTTGCTGATCATTTTTCAGAAGAGGCCCAAGGGAAAGGACATGACCTCCCCAAGACCTCAAGGTATAGTTAGTAGCAAAGCTGGAACTAGAACTGGGGTGTAGGACTCCCAGAATGCTCTTCCCCACAAAGCTGATTTCCCTTCAGAGGGCCAATCAGGGACTGAGCAAATGCTAACCCTCCTATGGGCTCAGCTCACTTCTGTTCCCTTCCCACACCTTTAAAAAGTATAAAGAAGATTTGGGGGCGCCTGAGTGGCTCAGTTGGTTAAGCATCTGACTCTTGGATTCGGCTAAGGTCCTGATCTCCTAGCCCATGAGATCTAGCCCTGCGTCAGGCTCCCCACTTTGTGGGAGTCTGCTAGAACATTCTCTCCCTCTGCCCCTTCCCCCCGCCTTGCATGTGTGCACTCTCTCTCTCTGTGTGTAATAAATAGACAAATCTTTTTTTTTTAAAAAGCATAAAGAAGTTTTAGGGCTCTCCGAGTTCCCCGCCCAACTGTCCTAGCAGAGAAAGTCTTGAGGTAGAAGAAGAGCATCCTGGGGAAGAGGGAGGAACAAGAAACGAGGTGGAAAGATGGCAACATTCTCTCCGTGCCTTGGGACAGGTGGTCGTTGCAACTTGGCCGGGAGGGCGTTGCTCTTGAGTCATCTAGGGTGCCCCTCGGGGGCCTGCTCCCCACTCTCTTGCCTCTATGGCTGACCCTGAGTCTAACTCAAAGATGAAAATGATCCAGGTTGCACCTGCTGGGCACTCCCAGCTTCCCCTCCTAACATGCTTCTACAGACCCTGGAGTGATGTCCTCTGGCTCTGGCCTGGCTACAGGCTCTGCAGGCAGGGATCTGCCTTCTTGAGCTGTGGCCTCTGCTCCAAACCTCTTGAGGTCCTCCCCTGTGCCCCCCACCCTCTTCCTGGAGCCTAATCTTGGCTGATACTTGGGTATGATGCTACAATGATGGCTTCCTTCATTGCTCCTCCCAGCACCGTTTACCAGCCTGGAGAAAGGCTTGTATGACATTTCAGGCCAGCTAGAGGGGATAAGTGTTGGGAGACAGGAGAGGCCTCTAGGACCCCTCCAATCATACCAAATAGCAACCCAACATACTCCACCTGCTTGGGACAGCCAGCCCACCCACTGAGAGCTGTGCCACCTGCAGGATACGTTGGAATACCACCGCACCTGGCTGGACTGGCCGGACTAGGGCCGCAGGAGGTATACCCTGCCCCTAGGGACACTGCACACAGAAATGGTGAGAAGTATGCAAATCGGAGTATGGGCTGGTTTTGAATCATATGGATCAGTTCAAATCTTCTCTCAACCCTCAAGACAATACCATTTGTTCTCTGCACTGCCTCTCCGCTTATCCCAGCACTTTGGGGAAGTGAAACTCCTGTTTACAACTTCCACCAACTCTGATTTCACTGGGGAAGTCACTTTTCCCATTTCATCTGAAATGGTCTGCTACTTCTTAGCCCTGCTTCCCACTGTACTATGAAGGCTCCCGCCCTTCAGCCCTAGGTTTAGGGTGGGAGCAGAAGAAGCTGCAAGAGAAGTCTTACCCCCAGGCAGCTTCCTGACCTGCACTGCTATAAAGCATGATATGTTCTCACTGAAGTTCCTTTGGGTCAGACACTGGTGACTTTTAGTAAACCATAAATCTGTTCCTTGGGAAGGAGCACGTACTACTCCGCCATAACCCATGAAAACTTGCTCATCAAAGTACATAAGAGCTTTACTCTGACACTAATGGCCCAGTGCGCAGGTCCACAAATGCTTTATCTGAGGTTCCCAGCTCTCGAAATAGTCTGATAGTCCAAAGTTTCACAAGCTCGGCCTCAAAAGTTATTAGGTGGCAAATATATATGATATAGAATACGTCATAGTCTTTATCTCATTTAGTGTGAATTTTCATGTAAGGTACGGCAGAAATATTAGTGTGTATGATTGTGGGATGTGGTCCAGAGCTCCCAGAGGGTGCCACCCATTATGTGGTCTTTCTGAAATCAGAAATATTCTGGACCCTGAACATTTCTGGCCCCATGGGATTCAGATAAGGATCACAGATCAGAACCTGGGCAAGGTGGGTTTCCGAGGTGGCATCCTGGGGGCTGTGTAGAGAGAACACTGCACCAAGGCCCAGCAAACGGCAGAGCTCCCAGAATGGCCTCTCGATCACGCTCACTTGTGACCCTCACACTACATTCCCCAGGAGACAACTGGGGAGACAGCAATAGCAGTGCTTTGCAACCCAGGACCCTTGGGGTCCAGAGAGTGAAGTGACTTCCCCATGTCAACTTAACTTGCAAGTAGTAGAGCCCAGGCTCAAACCTAATCTCCTAAACAAAATATGGACACGTGGCTAAGGGCCAGTCCTGAGGCCAGAGATGCAGAAAGTGACACTTTGCTTCCTAGCATCCTGAGAGGTGCCGAGCCTTTCTCCGACCACCCTTTGTGTGACCTAGATGTCTGGGGATACCAGCAGGCTGATTATATGAAGGACTCGAAATAACACAACCAGCCAGCAATACTTCTCTCACGTTCCTCTTTCTACTGTCCCTGAAAATGACAGACCATATAATGCTATGTGCCAGGCATTGTTCTAGGCATCTTACATATATTAGCTCACATAATCCTCACGAAGGACCCTGTTAAGTAGGTGCTTTAAATACCCTCCCCCATTTTATAGATGAGGAGATGAGGCACAGAGAGGTTAAGTAATTTGCCCAGGGCCACACAGCTGGTGGAAGGAGCAGAGCTGGGGCATAAAAGCAGGCGATCTGACTTCCAAGTCCATGTGCAAAGAGTCACAAAGCCTAAGCTGCTCAGCAGGTCATCAGGTGAAGAAGTAAACTGGGGAAGAATCCAGTTCCCTTGCAGACCTCTGAGTTACCCTTTGCCAAGGGATCCCCAGCTCCTTCACAGAGCCTTTTCCCTGCTCTGCTTGAGCTCTAGTGCCCCAAACTCTCAAGAAGGCAGCCGTTCCTGCCAATTCCCGTCTATAGCACAGCCCATTCCCAGCCCTCCCATTCCACTCACCTTGAAACCCAGTGGGCGGAGCTTACATGCTATTTCTGCATCATGCAGCGCGTCCTCATGAGACTCCAAGGTGAAATAAATTTGAGACCGGTTGCTATAAAGCAAGTGGTCATTTGGAGCTGCCAGAATGAGGAGGAAAAAAAAAAAAGCTCTCATTAGTGGTCCCAGGGCAAAAACCTAAGTCCTCTACTGAGAATGGATCTTGAGCAAATGGCAAGTTATCTAGGATTTTTCTACTGGGGATCCAAAGGGTTAGGCTCCATTTCCAGCCCTGATGTTGCCCTGCCTGCCACACTACCCCCTGCTCCCCAGCCACTCTGGGTCTGAGCTTTCCCAACTATACAGAAATAATTTTTTAAGTATATTTACTTTCTTTTAATTAATTAATTAATTATTTTGACAGAGAGAGGAGGAGCAGTGGGAAAGGGAGAGAGAGAATCCCAAGCAGGCTCCACATCCAGGTCTCCAACTTACAACCCTGATATTATGACCTGAGCTGAAATCAGGAGTCAGACGCTTAACCAACTGAGCCATCCAGGCGCCCCATAAAGAAGTGATTTTTGCTTCTTTCTCAAGTGGTTCTTTAGTGGGCCTGTGGGGTCAGCGGTGCATTAGCCTCTCTGACATGGGGCAACCCTGGACCCCTCCATCACGGCTATGCATGGCTACCCATGGGCAGCCTGGTTTCTGAGGGAGGTATCACCCATGAGGAAAAAGGCCAGGGAGGAGAGAAAGGGAGGTGGCCAGATGTGACTCCCAGCCTGCCCACCAGGAAGACAAGTCCAGGTTAGTCTACTCATGACATTAGCAACACCTCTGTCTACCAAGCCCAGTGCCTATGAAGTTCTCTGAATGCACTTGCAAGGCTTTGTCCTCTCATTAGATGGCCAAATGTGAGTGAACCTGAACAAGAACTGGGAATGAAGTGAGCTTGGCTCTCACTAACACTTTGAATCGCTAGATGCCAGGGCTGGACAGGCCTTTAGAGGCCGCCTGGTTCAACCAACCCAATCTTCAGATGAGGAAAATCAAGCCCATGGAGCAGAAGGCATCTGCTCCAAATCATACGGCTAGTGGGTCAGACCTTGGAAGCGTTGAAGTTGGGGCAGGGGACATGTACCTTTTTCTGAAGGGTGTGCACTACACAGAATAATAAGGGGACACTGGCCATCTTTCAGCGCAGAGATACTCACCTGCTGGGGAGGCCCCTTACCTCTTAAAAAGGTAAGGCTGTCACGATTTTTTTCACCCTGACGGCTCAGATTAACAGAGGTGAAGGAAGAAACTCCCAGTGGAAAAGCGGTGGCAGCATCAAAGGGAGAGGAAGACAGTGGGAAGGGGCTTTCCTGGCCCTTGCGGTATGGCTAAAAAGAATGGAACCTCCCTTGGACATCTGGGTTTAAGTGACCTCCATTGTCTCCAGGTTGCCCCACTCCTACCCAGGGACTAGGCTCCAACACAGTTCGCGGGATTTTCCCCCAGGGCCGTGCAGAGGACTTCCCTGGGTCCCCATTACCCGCTGTCCAGACGTTAGCAGAGTTTTGAGTGCATGCCATCTCTTTTGATGCCAGCCCCGTGCCGGCTCCCACCGCGCCTGGCCTGCGCACAGGATGTGCGTGGGGGGCGGGGGGGCGTCATTACCTCGCCTGGCAACCTTGCACCGCCAGCCCGCGCTCCTCTCCCTCCCCTACTACCTGTTACAAATTCGGGCAGCGAGCCAACACGTGGAGCCTCAAGCCCTCCCCCGCCTCCGCCCGTCGGAGTTGGGCTCAGGGCACCCTGGGATCTCCAGAGCCCGGTCTGCCCGGCCCTGCCGCCTCCTCCCCGGCTCGCTTCGCCGGACGCCGCGCCCCGCCCCGGCCGAGCTCCGAGCGACTGGCCGGAGCTGGGCACTACCCGCCGGCGGCTCGGCAGCCACTTCCTGGGTCGGGACGCGGAGGGTCGGCGGGAGCGGCTCCTCGAGGGAGCTCGGGCGCCCCGGTGCGGCCAGAACCGTGGGGCTGCCCACTTTGCCCTTGAAGCCGCCGAGCCCACCCGTCCGTCCTCCCGCCCCGCGCAGCAGCAGGGGACCGAGACGCGCCCCCACTCCCCCGGGGATTCCCGAGCAGTTGCGCCGCCCGGTCGCCAGCCGAGTTGGCGGGGTAGGGGTGCGAGGAGAGGGCGCAGGCGGCGGGCGGGCGAGGTGGGGGGGCATCTATTTCAGCCGAGGATCCTGTGATAGGAAGCGGTGACAATGAGTCACAGGGCAGCGGGGCGCGAACGCTCCCCTCCCCCCGCACACGCTCGCGGGATGGTTTCCGAGGAGAGCGTGGCCCACTTCGGTTACCTCAGCCGTTACACAATCCCGCCCGCGCGGAGGAGGGGCCGCCCGGCCCGGGCCGCTCGCGGCCCTTATGCAACCAGTGCTCTCCTGACCTAATTCCACGCCGGACCCACCCCACCGGGAGCCGCGGCCCCGGAAGGGCCGATTCCCGCCATCGCGGCGGCCCCCGGCCCGGGCGCGAGCCGCAGACGGCCGCGCCGACCGAACGTCGCGGGCCAGCCCCGGCGCCAGTGTGGGCAGGATGAGAAGTTCCTCCGCCCGCCGGGAAGGTGCGGGCAGGTGCAAAAGGAGCCCCGGCGGGCGGAGGGAGAGGGCGGAGGGACAGACTCAAGCACCGCGCGACCCGACGCAAGGAACGGGGCGGGGGGGGGGGGGGGGAGGGGGAACACAAAGATGTGAAAGGCCCGCGAAAGAGACAGAGAAGCGGTGACCCAGACAAAAGCTGGCGGAGAGACTCGGGAATCCAAGCCACGGGGAGACACAGAAAAAGACAAAAAGCGACAGGGACAGACAGGGACACAGAGAAAGGGCGAAAAATGGGTAGCGACCTAGACCAAGTCAGAGTCCGAACTCCAGACACCCCTCCCCCACTCCACTCACGGCCCGTTCCCCCCACCCACCCACCAACGGTCCCCCCGCGCCCCCTGGGCCCCGGTCCGCCCCCCCCAACTCCGCGCCGCGTTCCTTCCCCCCGCCCGTCCCGGCCCCGCGACGCCGCGGGCTCACCTAAGCGCACCGCCTCGTTGTACTTGAGCAACGCCGCCTCCACCTGGTGCTCGCGGTACAGCCGGTTGCCCTCGTGCCGGAGTTGCGACGCCCGTGCGGGGCCGGGGAACAACTTGCCCAAGAGGCCGCTGAGCACCACGTTGACCCGTAGCGGCGGCGGCGGTGGCGGCGGCGGCGGTGGCGGTGGCGGTGGCGGTGGCGGCGGTGGCGGCGGCGGCTGTTGCGCGGCGTCGGCCGGCGCCTGCGGCTCGACTCGCCGGACCGCGCGCGCCCTCCCGGCGGCCACCATCAGCGCGGAGAGCTTGACCCCGCACACGGCGCATCGCCGGTCGGCTGCCCGCCCGCGCTCCAGGCACAGCTTACAGAAGGTGTGGCCGCACGACAAGGACACGGGGTCCGACAGAAACCCATGGCACTTTCTGCACTTGAAGCCGTCCCACACCTCGGTGGCGGTGGCGGCGGCGGCCGCAGCGGCCGCAGGCGCCCCTGCCTCTCTAGCCGCCGCCTCACGGCTAGCCGCTCCGCTCCCGTCCGGGGGCGCCGGCGGCAGCGCCTCGCCCTGCGGGACGTTCTGGGCCAGGCAGCGCACCAGTTGTTCCAGCTGCTCGGCCACCAGCTGCTGCCGCTCGGAGAGCTGTCGGTACAACTCGAAGGCTTCCCGGAGGCGGCCCCCGGACGCCAGGGCGTCAGCCTGCTCTAGCAGGACTTTGTACTCGGGGGTCGAGGGACTCGGAGGCGGCTCCTCCGGCTCCGGCTCCCGAGCCGCCAAAGGTGCGGGGCCTTCCGTAGCCGCCCCCGGCTGGGGGCCCAAGTCGGCGGGGGCCGCTGATGCCGCCGGCTCCGCCAGTTCTAAGTTGTTGCGGCCGAGCTCGGCGGACACGCTCAGCATCTGTCCGGTCTGAAGTGAATCCATAGAGAGACAGGCGCGCAGGAAAGAGGCGTCTAGGGGCCGGAGACCCAGAGCAGAGAGCAGGGACTGAAGACAATTCGGAAAGCCGCCGCCGCGCTGCCGCGCGCCGCTCGCCGCTCGCTACCGCACCTCCGCGAGCACCACGCCGGCCGCGCCGACTGATAACTGTCCTGTCCCAGCGAAGTGTTATATAAAACAGTACCACGTGACGCGCCGCCACGCCGCTCATTGGCCGGCGGCAGGGAAATTGTTACAAAACCAGTTTTGTAACAGTGTTGAGATTGCTTCTTTTGGCTTCGCTTTTCTTGGCGTCTTTTTGAGGCTGTTTGTGTTTATTCTCCTCTTTATTCCCACACCCCACGATGTGGTTGCTTTTCTGAGGAGAGGGAAGGGGAAAAAAAAAAAAACTCCAAGTCTTCTCTCGGGTTTCTCCGTCAGCGGATCCCACCTTCAAAGCCGTGGGCAAACAGGTCCCCTCAGCCAGCCGTTTGCCGGCGATCCCCCGGCCCCCAACCCATCCCTCGAGACGCAAAGACCCCGAGCGTCGCAGCCCGCCAGATCTCTGAGGAGACGCGGAAGGCTCGCCCGCCTAGGGACTACAGTTGACGGTTGACGTCTGCGGAGGGAAGCGTGCTGGGACCGTCCCGGGGAAGCCCACACGCCCCCCTCGCTCCAGTTCCGGCCACAGGGCTCGTGAGCCTTGGGAGCCGCGTCCCGGCTGCTCACATTCGGGGTCCCTAGCCGCCTTCCCCGGAGAGTTCCCCCCCAAAGTTAGTGAGTGTTGTCATTCGAAGGCGCTTCTGTGCTGGGAGCCACCCGAAGCGGCCGGCCCGGGAGAGTTGGTTTGGACCGCGAGGGACCCGTCAGGAAGAGGCGCTTGCCGGACGGGCCCCAGGGGTGGCGCCTCGCGTGCTCCGCGCCTCGCGTCTCTCCCGCCAGCGCCAAAACCTGCGGCACGTGGCTCTGGGCGGGGGCGGGGGGGATGGAGGAGCACGAGAGGGGCTGGGGGGGGCACGAGGGGGCGCGGCCCCGAGAACTCCGCGGGGATCAGCGGGTCCCCTGGAAGCGTAGGCGACCCGCGGGCGGGACCGGAACCAAGAGCGCTCCTTCGGGGAAAGTCCGCGCGTCCCGGCGCGCTCGAGCTGCAGGTGGAGCTGCCTCCAGCTTCGCTGCCCGGGAGCGCCGCGGTCTCGGCCCCGGCGCGCGGTGGGGGAGGACTGTGTTCAGGCCGGGGTGCTGGGCTCACAATAGCTGGGCTGCCTCGAGGATGCTCCGCTTCCTTCCAGAAGGCCCAAGTGAACTACTCACGCCATCTCCCCCCACCCAGAAGTTGACGGGAGCCACACGCACAAAACCAAGAGACCTAAAGGAATAACGCATGGGACATTCCTTTAGGTCTCTTCGTTTTGTGCGAATAACGCATGTCCCCTGGGGCCTTGCTGCTTCGAGCAGGGGAGAGGGGTCTGGGCTTGCCTCTGGTTCCCAGAGCCTCCACAGCCTGAGGGCTCCGAACAGTGCCTGGAGCCGCGCGAAGGGGCCCAGCGTGTCCCCAGCGCCTGAAGACCTCCAGCTGGCTCCCGCTGTGGCCATCTCTTAGTTGAGGGTCCTTGGGCAAATGACCTAAACTCTAGGAACCGATATTTGGGGTTCTGAACACATGTCAGGAATGGCCTTAGCCGGGATCAAATCATGTTTCAGAGCTGGGCATCACAGGGCTCTGTCAGGGCTCTGTCTCTCTTTAGGTCGTTAATCCCTTGAAACAACACCAAAATTAAAAAAAAAAACAAAAAAACGAGTACGCTGTCGTGCAGTGATTTCTAGAGCCTCCCTCTAGAGAGACAGGACTGGGGAAAGGGTCAGAGGGAAGGAACGCTGTGGACAGCCGGGGAAAGAGACCAAGAAAAGAAACCAAGGAGCTCAGGATGTAGCCATAAAGGCATAAGGCGCTCAAAGGAAAACTTGGCTTGTAGCTCTAGCTTTGCCATGACTTGCGAAGAGAACTTAGGCAAGTCCTCCATTCAGGCCTTAGTTTCTCCTGACCATCAAGGTTCTCTCCAGCCCTCGCCTTTAGTGACTTCTATCCTAAGACTGAATTTCATGATAGCAACTCAACCACTTTAGTAAGACTAGTCCAGATGCTGGGGGCGGGGGGGTGGGTGTTAGTTGGTGGCTTGGACAAGGGGGTGAAGTCAGCAATAGCAGAATAGCCGGGGGCGGCTAGACTGCTGTCCTCATCAGGGTCAGGCCAGAGCTAGATTTTTTTTTTTTAAGATTTTATTCATTACAGAGATCACAAGTAGGCAGAGAGGCAGGCAGAGGGGGGGGGGGAGCAGGCTCCCTGCTGAGCAGAGAGCCTGATGCAGGACTGGATCCCAGAACCCTGAGATCATGACCTGAGCCGAAGGCAGAGGCTTAACCCACTGAGCCACCCAGGCGCCCCAAGAGCTAGATTTTGAAGATAGAGAAGTCAGGGGAGTGGACAAGAGGGAAGGAGATGGCCAAGCCGGGCAGTGGCAGAGAAGCTGGGGCTCCCAGTAAAATACTAAAGGAAGCCCCTTTCACCCTTCAAATTGCCCTGCTGTTGAATGGGCTCAGTCTTAGTCCATTCAGGCTACCATAATAAAATACTATATACTGGGTGGCTTATAAGAAACAGAAATTTATTTATCACACTTCTGGAGGCTGAACAAGATCACGATTCCAGCAGATCTGGTGTTTGGTGAGGGCCCTCTTCCCAGTTCATAGACAGCCATCTTCCCCGGCTGTGTCCTCAAATGGTGGAAGCCTGGATCTCTCCAGGCTCTTTCATAAGCGTGCTAATTCCATTCATAAGAGTGAGAGCCCTTTTGATTTAATCACCTCCCAAGTGCCACACTTCCAAATACCATCAATCAAACACTGGGGATTAGGTTTCAACATATGAATGCGGGCGACACAAACATTCAGTCTATAGCAGGGTCCCCAACATTATCTGTCTGCCCCTTTTGACACCTTTGAGGAGGGACAGTCTGTAGGTAATGGGCCGGTAATGAGACGTAATGAAAGGGCCATGCAAAAACAATGAGTACTGTTACGCTGAAAATAAACAAATAACTTTAAAATTTAAAAAAAAAAAAAAAGGGCCATGAGATGGATAATGATGAAAACTTAATTCAAGATCTTTCTCCCTTTGACAAGTTTTTAAAAAGATGTTGGTTACTGCCAGCTGTCTTCCGGATGCAGTTCTGAGATGAGCCTTGTTCCCTGGACCACCTTGACGAGTAAGCAAGCACCCTCTGGGTTGGTTTCCCTCCCGTGTCCACTGGCGTTGGAGGCGGCAAGGAGAAGGCCAAGGCAAGGCAGGCAGCGGGTTTCAGTCCAGCAGGCGTGCAGTAGAGATGCTCTCAACAGGTAGCCCCCTTCGGCATCTGTGTGTGCCTAAAGCTGAGCATGAATTTCGCCAGGAATGCTCACAGCTGCCGGGGTGATGCAGGGTGCCCTGGGACCAAAGCCAGGCAGCTCCACATACTCCCTGACCAGACAGACTCCATGAGAGTTTTCCACTGTATTTGCATATCAGGACTGCCTGTAGGCTAACACCAAAGGGGCTTCTATGGAATTCTGGAAGACATTACCACAATGGCTTTCTTTCCTTTATTTAAAGTGAACAAACATTACCGCGATATACATTTGTGGACCAACTCAAAAGCCTCCTACTCCAAACTTCCTTCCCTCTACTCTCACTACTTGGGGCTGCCTACAAGGAGGGGACGGGAGAGACGGACAACACTTTTTCAGATGCAAATATTCCCTTTGGAGTGCCTGGTGCTTCAAACCACTGTTTATTTATGCTAGTATCCCCCATGGGGCAGGGTTAATCTGCATATCCTTTTCCAGTGACTACAGCAAGTTTTCCAACCGGGCGCTGAAGAACCTCTCTGGGGTCCAGAGGAGACAGCTGGCAGGGCTTGACCCTCACTCCCTTCACCAGGGAGCACAGCAGCTGTCAGTCTGTCCGTTTTGTGGTGAGCTTGAGGTCAAATCTCACCGAAGAACGGCTTTCCCTTCTTTAAAATGAGCAGTCTGACAAGACAAAACCAGAGAGGGAGACAAACCATAAGAGACTCTTAATCATAGGACACAAACTGAGGGCTGCCAGAGGGGATGGGAGGGGGACTGGAGGGCTGGGGTAATGGGGTGATGGGCATTAAGGAGGGGATGTGATGTAATGAGCACTGGGTGTGACATGCAACTGATGAATCCCTGAACTCTACCTACTAGAACAGAAAAGAACAATACACTCTATGTTAATTGGATTTAAATAAAAATAAATAAAATAAAAAGTTTGGAAACCATGGCCATTTTCCCATATTCGTGGAGCATCTTCTATATAGCAGGCACTGTTGTAGGTGGAGATACAGCAAAGCAGCACTTGGCTCCCAGGTACTCTCTTTACAGAGGGTTGCACATACTTTTCTCACACATTTTTATCCCAGCTTCCTAGACGGACCAGAAGTTCCATGAGGGCAAGACTAGTGTCTTGTGTCCTTCACCTCCTCCTCAAAGGACCGTCTTTGTTTTTGATTTGGTTTTGTTTTAGAGAGGGAACGGGGATGGGGTGGAGGGAGAGAATCCTCAGGCAGACTCCCCGCCGCTGAGTGTGGAGCCTGATGCAGGGAGGGGATCCCAGGACCCTGAGATCATGACCTGAGCCGAAATCAAGAGTCAGACGCATAACCCACTGAGCCACCCAGGTGCCCTCCGAAGGACAGAATTTGAACAGATCTTACTGAACACAGCAGGGGACATTTTGGTTCTAGATGGGAGAGTGCAGAGGGACAAGAGGACATCCAACTAGAAGGTCATACCTTTGCCCTGGGTCATTCACAGAGGAGATAGTAAACACACAGATAATTAAGCATTGACAGTCCTGTGCTCGCTTCGGCAGCACATATACTAAAATTGGAAAGAGCCGAGAGTCCCATACAACCCTGCACACATGCACACACACATACACACACGTGTGCACACACTATGCCCAGAAGCTTGGCCAAAGCACTTATTTAATGTTTACTTGAGTTTCTCATTTTATGAACTGGGGGTGACCCCCCAGTTACGCAGCCTTGGGGCACTTGGGTGGCTCCGTCGGTTAAGCGTCTGTCTTCAGCTCAGGTCATGACCCCAGGGTCCTCAGATCAAGCCCCATGTTGGGCTCCTTGTTGAGCAGGGAGCCTGCTTCTTCCTCTCCTTCTGCCCGTCATTCCCCCTGCTTGTGCTCTCTCTGTCAAATAAATAAAGAAAATCTTTAAAGAAATTATTTATTTATTTAGCCTTTATGGGGAGGGGAGCTTTAAAGGCACTAACATGAAAAAGGCTGCCCCGAGCTGAAAACTAAAAGTATGAAAACTTCACTAATCAGCCCTGGTTTCACAAATGAGGGAACTGAGGGCTAGTGAAAGCTAGCGACTTGCTGTGGGGATCCATGACACAGCCAAGCTTGAAAGCTAGGCCCCCTGCCTCTGTTTAACATTCTTTCCACATGAGCAGAAAACTTCCAAAGAACACAGAACATCTCCCCAAATAAGTTGGAAGTTATTTCAGGTTTCTTACATGATTTGCAATTCAACAAATGTTTATTGAACATATACTATGTGCTAACAGAGCTGGCATTTGAGGGCAATAATAGAAGGGTATGGCACCATTCTTATCCTCCAGTAGCTAACTGAGGAACAAGTGGCAAAGATTTGAAATAGTTAGGTAAAAATAACAGGCAGTATGTGAGAAGTGCCAAAATTGGGGGAACAGCAAGTCCAAGTGAGAGCTCAAAGGAGACAGACGGCACTGCTTCCCATCTCATAGTGAAGGTGCCTTTAAGCCAGGCTGGAGAGGATTTAACTAGAGACATTAAAGACCACCTCACTTCTCAACTCGAGGGGGTTCCCTTCACATCAGGGGCCACCTGGCTGGGGAAAAGGAGATATTCAAGGAAGCTGGGCTGGTCAAGGCCTGGGGATTTCTATTTTTAAGGGCTACCCATGTGATTTTGATGCTTAGTTAGATTTGGGGTTCACTCATGTAAAGAATAATGCAGAATAGATTGGATAAGTACACCCCAATCCTTCTCTCTCTAGCTCACCCTCAGTTTCTCTGGGCGGTGAATATCAATAATTCTTGTCTACTTTTTACTGAAGGGAAAACTGAGGGTCCAGAGACTTCCCCCCCACCATGCCCTGAGACTTTCAATGATATGTTGAAGGTCATTCAGCAAGTAGTGTGGTCTCTGGTTTCCTGCCAACCAGTAGAAATAGAAAGATCAGAAGCTATCATCTCAAGGGAGATTTTGCTTCATTTCTTGGCAAGACAGATCAGACCTACTTGGCTGGCCAGGGGACAAAAAGGAGCAAGTCTCTAGAACTGCCAGGTGTGTGAGACAAAGCCCAGGGTGGGTTAGAGGCTGGGAGCTCTGAGTCCTAGCTTTGCTGTGTGACTCAGCCCCAGCCACTTCCCCTCTCTCTTTGTGTGTCCTTCGCCTATTAATAACGATGTCCAGCGTCACTGTCGGGATTAGCTACCAGTGATGGCAAATGCACAGTACAGTTAGTCCCGATGTGATTCCTGGGAACAGAAGGGATCCACAGTCATCTGTCAACTGTTGTGGGTAAAGTATGTACCGACTGCCTTCGGAATAGAAGTGCTTTCTTTCCAGGAGAGCTAGCTAAAGGCCAAGGGCTTGGCCCTGCCCTCTATAGGAGTACTGGCCAGTGTGGGGGCCCTAGAATTCCTGGCCAAGAGCTGTCTGGTCTTAGGAGGAAAAAGAAATAAAGGGCAGGGGGCACCTGGGTGGCTCAGTGGGTTAAGGCCTCTGCCTTCAGCTCGGGTCATGATCCCAGAGTCCTGGGATCGAGCCCTGCATCAGGCTCTCTGCTCAGCAGGAAGCTTGCTTTGCCCTCTCTCTCTGCCTGCCTCTCTGCCTACTTGTGATCTCTGCCTATCAAATAAATAAATAAAATCTTTTTAAAAAAAGAAAGAAAAGAAATAAAGGGCAGGTTATCTGGAGGGAAAACAGCAAACACCCATCAGAAGGAAATTAACCTGAGAACTTTGGCAAGCCTGGTTAGTATCTGTCATAAATTGTGGTGAAATATACAAAACATAAAATTGACCATTTTAACCATTATAAGTGTCTAGTTTGGTGGTATTAAGTATATTCGCATCATTGTGCCACCAATACCATCACCCACCTCCGGAACATTCTTCATCTTGCAAACCCAAAACCCCACACCCACTGAACAGCAACTCTCCATTCCCCCTCTTTCTCCAGCCCCCCCACCACTATTCTACTTTCTGTCTTTATGAATCTGGCAACTCTTAGCCACTTCAAATAAGTGTAACCACATGGGATTTGCTTTTTGTGGCCGGCTTACTTCACTCCATAAAATGTCCTCAATATTCAAGTCATAGCATGCGTCAGAATTTCTTTGCTTTTAAAGGCTGTGTAATAGTCCCCTGTAGGTACATACATCTTGCTCTCTTGCTTGTTCATTCATCAGTCAATGGACAGCTGGGATGCTTCCACATTTTGACTATTGCAAATAATACTGCTATAAACATGAGTATACAAAGCCCTTTTCTAGACCCTGCTTTCACTTCTTGGGCTCTATACCCAGAAGAACTATGGAATTATATGGTGACTGGCTGGCAATTCTATTTTTCACTCAAGGAACCACTATATCGTTTTCCACAGTAGCTGCACCATATTACATACCTACCAGCAATCCATAAGTGTTCCGATTGCCCCATAGCCTTGTCCACACTTGTCATTTTCTGTTGTTTTCTTTTCATCAGAGCCATCCTAATGGGTGTGAGGTGGCATCTCACTGTGGTTTTGATTTTCATCTCCCTGATCATGAGTGATTTGAGCTTTTTTTTTTTTATTTGCCTACTGGCCATTTGTATGCCTTCTTTGGAGAAATGTCTGTTCGAGTCTTTTGGCCATTTTTTTAGATCGGGCTGTTTGTTGTTTTGTTGTTGAGATTTAAGAGTTCTCTCTATATTCTGGGTATTAATCCTTCATCAGACACGTGACTTGCAATTTTTTTTCTCCCATTTCCCCCATTCTGTGGGTTGCTTTTCACAGCTGAGAGTGTCCTTATCTGACAATCTTGGGAAAACTGGGAGATGTCAGAATTCAGGTTGGTTTTTTTTTTTTTAGATTTTTATTTATTTATTTGAGAAGGAGAGAGAACTCAGAGGGAGAATGAGAGAGAGAGAAGCAGACCCCCCAGTGAGCAGAAAGCCAGACTCCAGGACCCCTAGAGATCATGAACTGAGCCAAAGGCAGATGCATAACTGATTGACCCATCCCAGTGCAACTAGAACTCGGGTTTGGATCTTGAAGAAACTGGATTCACAATCGACTTATTTGATGTTGTGCAAGCTACTTAACCTCTTTGAGCCTGCCTTGGTTCTTCCATCTGAAAAATGGGGATGATGCTTATCACAGAACCTAGCTCGTAAAATTGCTTTGATATTGTGTAAATGAGATCATATGTCTCAAATCTTACCCCTGAACCTAGCCCAGACTAAATACTCAGTAAGTGGTAACCTTTATTAGTATTGTGTTTAAAAAGGAACCAGAATGATGTAAGTGAAATGTGATATTCGTTATTATCAAATGGGTGAGTAGGCCAACAATATTAAACCACCAACCCGAACACGTTAATATTACACAATAATTAACACTTGGGTAGCAAGTTGCAATTTACAAAGCATTTAAACATTAATCATTCATTCAACAGGCTCCACTGGAAACACGATGGGTAAGGCAGTCACGCAGAACTGAGTGGGACTACCATGGGAAAAGGTTGTCTTAATCAAGAGATGAGTGCTAAGAAGACAGAAGCATGGGGTACTGACGGGGGGGGCACAGAGGAGGTGAGTTCAGATTAGGGGAGGGCTTCCAGGTGGGTAACATGGACCAAGGATTCTGCAGGATTACGGGGTTAGGGGGAGGAAAGGTGCGCTGGAAGGGGCTGAGCATTTGAGATGGAGGAAAAAGCCACTGCAAACCGCGGAGGTGAGAAAGGCTGGCTCGCTAGGGAACCGCGGCTAGTGTGTCATGGCTGGAGCGAGCATTTGAGTGAGACGAGTAGTAGGAGTCTAGAGAGGTGGGCAGATCCAGGCCATGAAGACCAGTGTAAGGACTTGGGATTTTTATCCCGAAAGGAAGAAGATGCTGTTGAAGGGTTTAAAGCAGATTCATGATGTGACTGGCTTTGCTGTTTAGAAATAGAAAGATCTTTGGCTGCAATGTGGAGGAGAGCGGAATGACAAAGCCCAGCCTGGGAGAGACCAGGTAGAAAAACGAACTAAAGGAAGGGCAGTGGGAGGGGAGGGAGAAATGAGGGCTCAAGAGATGTTTACGACAAAATGGAGCAGATGTGAGGACTGATTAGATGACCTTAGTTCACTCTTTGGGAGCAATTTAGATGTTAGCATCATTTTTTTCACTTAAGATGAGTGATAGAGGCTGAGGAAGGGGCAATGAATTGTACCGGGTCCGAGAGCCAGAAGGAATCCGATCAGGACTCTGGCGTTCTACCCGGACATCTCTTGCTCGCTCCTCTAGAATAGGCCGCTAGATGAGTTTCTAGATCTTTACTGTAAATCCCTTTTTAAGGAATTCAAGTCCTGTTTCCCCACCGACTGCTTTGCAGCATATAATCATTTCAGAAGTACTTTATCTGAGTTTTTAACTGGTTGTCAGTGTAGGCTGTCTTCACACCCCTGAGCTTTAAGACATTTTTTCCTTTCTTTCTACTTAGTGTTTAATGAGTAGCCTGGAAGCAAAGCCTTCTATCCCAGGGAGGCTCAGATGAAGAGTCCGGGGCTCAGAAAGAATGAGCCTAAGTCCTAGGCTTGGCCACTAATTAGCCGCAGGATAGAACAAGTCACTTTCTCTAAACTCTCTGAAAACCCTGGGGACTAGAACATATGAATGCATACTCACTCAAATTCAGGAACTTTACGAGTCTCTTCTAAAGTAAGTATGCCTTCAAACTGTGAATAGCCACTCTCTCATGAATCTTTTTGGTAAGTTGGGTTTCTGACGCCATAATATGCTCACAGCTGTTACGGATTTTCCCTGAAACTCTTTGCTTGGCAGGGAGCATGACGGCTCTGTAATTGCTAAGCTGAGTGTTATCAGACTTAACTGTCAACCAAGATGCATGGGTTTGTTTGTATTTTTCTATGCACTTGTACTGCTAAGGCTCCCTTTTTGGGGCAGGTTTTGGGGGCGGGGAGAGGAGTACAACTCTCCAAATTATAAAACCAGAAAGGAGAGGGGAAAAAAAAAAAAAGGAATGAAGAAGATGAATTTACACTTTATGGGAAACCCAGCACCTAAAGGCGAGATCCAGTCCTGAGAGACCAGCCCTCCTGAAGGTCCCCTTGTGTCCCCTGGCTTCCGCCAGCAGCAGGAGGGGCTGGGCTCCAGGCCCGTCACCTGAGGGCTTGAGGCTCCTGCAGGCGCATGGCATCCCCCGTGTGGGGAGCACCCACAGGCCAGTCTGGCTGTGACACGGCGGGACTAGGAGGCCAGGGACAGGCCGAGTCAGTCCCTGTGCAGGGCCTGGGCAGGCTCTCACCTGTGGGTTTCGGCCCCTCACTGCCTAGCATCCCAGCGCCTCGAGCATACCCCCGGGCCCCAGGAGCAGAGACGTCACAGGAGGCCGTGGAGAGGATCCCGAGACAGAAATGGAGAGGGGATAAGGCCCTTGGTAAACAGTCAAGCCCTAGGTGGGTAGAAGAGAAACGCCATTGAGAGGACAGTCATTCTAAAGCTCCTGGGATTCGGTCAACAAACATTTGTCTAACACCCACCTGTGCAAAGTCCCCATGACTGTTACAAGCTTGAAGTTGCGGCCATCCCCCCGCCCCATGGCCTGTGCTTACAGGGGCCTAAACACAGTCCACACAGGTCATTGTCATTCTGGAGAGGCTGTGGGGGTGGTGGGGGGGCAGGGAGCAGACACTGGAAAGGAGGCTGCCTGGAGGCGGTGACTTTTGGGCCCAGGCTATAAAGGAGAGTTCCAGATGGGTCTTCAGGGAGTGGCCTGAAATTAAAGGGAAACCTCTCCCAGTTGTCATGGCCTTGGGTCCTTCTCCCTGTCCAACTCTGACCCTGGAGTCAGGTCTGCAGAGGGGAAGGACTTGACCGCTTCCGTTGACCAACGGGAGGGAATAGGGCAGGAAAGGAGAGCACCTTTCCCTAAAGAAATCTATCATCATGCAAGTGTCTTCCTCTCCAGACCATGAACTAGGGCAAGTACAAGAGTTAAGCCCCTGTGAATCCCCAGCCACTAGCACAATTCCCAGTTTATAGGAGGTGTTCAATACAGGCTCAGTGAAGGATTGAATGACTAGGGTCTGGAATATTTGTCCCGTAACTTCAAGTGGATAGCCCAGCTTTTCATGACCTGGGAAGACACTTGTTTTCCTAGAAAGAAAAAAAAAACTGTCTGCCTGGGAGCATTTGATTTTGCCGTAGGCAAAGGGGCTGCCTCATTAGTCGTACTGCTCATCACAGGCCTCCCATCAAATCCCCCGGCTCTGTCCTATGATCAGCACAATATCCCAGTGCTTTCCTCCCTCCAAGACTCGGGCTCTTCTTACAATCAAGGAACCTCTGAGGCCTTGTATTCGTTTTAACACACACCCTGTGGAGACAGTGTCCTGCCTTCAGTGCCCCAACCCAGTCGGGGGATGCTGCCTATCTTTTGAAACCCAAATTCTTCCTCCCCTTGGAAACCTTTCCTGAGAAAAGCCCACACACTGTGAACCCTCCCGATGGTCTTGGCTGCGTAGCTGAATGAGACATTTGACTAGTGATCATGCACCAGTCAGAGATGTTTTGCGCACCGCCTTTTCTCCCAAACAGATGGGGAGCCCCTTGGTGCCAGAGATGATGGCACCTGCTTCTCTGTCCCCAGGAATGTCTCCCAAACAAGCTCTGCACATAGGTGTGCAATAAATGCTTGCTGATCGAGGGGAAGGCAGGGAGTGGAGTTGGGCCTTTCGGGGGATCCTCTAGTCACAGACATTTGCTTTGTCTCTGACTGGTTAATGAAACTTCTGCCATCAGGTTGCCCCAGAAGCTGGACAGACAAGGAACCATGCTGTCTCGACTCCAGATTAGGTATCAGGAAGTCTTAGTTGTGGTCCTAACTCTGTCACTAACCAGCACAAACTTTGGCAAGCCAGTCAGCTGCTTTTGGCCTCAGTTTCCCCAGTTAAAAAAATAAGGAAACTGCTACTTCTGGCTAAGCATTTGTCTTTAACCCCCTGGATGAAACAACTGGAGAAAAAAAAAAGACAGTATGAAGCAACAGTTTTCAAGACAGTAGGTATTAGGCAACACAGGACAGTGATCCCAGAGAGAAAACAAACAAGGCAAGCCCTATGAGCTTCGTTTTAATAGTTTTGCTGAGATGTAATTATATCCCATGCATTTCACCTGTTTAAAGAATACGGTTCAACGGTTTTTAGCGTATTCACAGATACGTGCAAGCTTCACCAATTTTAAAGATTTATTTATTTCTTTATTTGACAGACAGAGATCACAAGTAGGCAGAGAGGCAGGCAGAGAGAGAGGGACAAGCTTCACCAATTTTAGAACATTTTCATCACCTCAGAAAGACACCCCATACCTTTAGCTGCCTATTCCGTATTCCCTCCAGCCCTTAAACAACCATTAACCCACCATCTGTCTATAGGTTTCCCTATTCTAGACATTTCAAATAAGTGGGATCATGTAACACGTGGTCTTTTGTAACTGGCTTCTTTCATTCAGTATGTTTTCAAGATTCATTCACGTTGTATATACTTCATTCCTTTTCATGACCAAATAATAGTCCGTTCTGGGGATAAAGCGCATTTCATTTCTACATTCTTCAGGTGATGGACATTTGGGTTGTTTTCACCTTTTGGTTATTACTAATAATGCTGCTACGTATGAGCTTTTTTGTGAATATATATTTTCCTTTCTATACCTTGGAGGAGAATTGCTGGTCCATATGGTAACTCTATGTTTAAACTTCTCAGGAACTACCAGACTGTTTTTCAAAGTGGCTGCATTATGTTAAATACCCACCAACAACGTACAAGTGTTCCGATTTCACCGCATCCTTGCCAGTACTTGTTATTATCTGATTTTTTTTTATTATAGCCATTCTAGTGGGTATAAAGTGGCATGGAGTTCATGGTGGTTTTGACTGGCATTTCTCTGATGATATTTAGCAAGTTTTCATGTGCTGATTGGCCATTTGTGTCTCTTCCCTGGGGAAATTTCTTTTCATAGCCTTTATCCACTTTTCAATTGGGTTATTTCTATTTGTATTGAGTTATAAGAATTCTTTATATAGTTTAGATACAACTCCCTTGTAAGATTAATGACTTCCAAATATTTTTTTCCCATTCTGTGGGTTATCCTTGTGCTTTGATGAGTAAGCACAGAAGTATTTAATTCTGATGAGGTCCGATTTATTTTTGCCTTTTGGTGTAATAAATAAAAATCTTTTGCCAGGGTGCCTGGGTGGCTTGGTCGCTGGGATGTCTGACTCTTGGTTTTGGCTCAGGTTATGATCTCGGGGTCAGGAGATCAAGCCCCACGTCAGGCTTGGTGCTGGGTGTGGAGCCTGCTTAAGATTCTTTTTCTTCCTCTGTTCCTCCCCCTTCCTTTATCTCTCTTTCCCTCTCAAAAAATAAATAAATAAATAAATAAATAAATAAATCCTTTGCTGAATCTGAGGTTATGAAGATTTACCCCTATGCTTTCTTAAGAGTTTTATAGTTTTTTTTTTAAAGATTTTATTTATTTTTTTAACAGAGAGAGATCACAAGTAGGCAGAAAGGCAGGCAGAGAGAGAGGAGGAAGCAGGCTCCCTGCTGAGCAGAGAGCCCAATGCGGGGCTCGATCCCAGGATCCTGAGATCATGACCTGAGTCGAAGGCAGCGGCTTAACCCACTGAGCCACCCAGGTGCCCCTATAGTTTTTAAAAAGATTTTATTTATGTATTTGAGAGAGAGAGAGAGAGAGAGAGAGAGAGAGATCACAAGTGGAAGGAGAGGCAGATGGAGAAGCAGGCTCCACGCTGAGCAGGGAGCCCAATGTGGGGCTCAATCCCAGGACCCCGGGATCCAGACCTAAGCCTAAGGCAGATGCTTAATCAACTGAGCCACGAAGGCACCCCAAGAGTTTTATAGTTTTCCCTTCCATACTTATGTTTTTAAATCCATTTTCAGTTAATGTTTGCATATGGTGTGGGGCATGGTCCAACTTCATCCTTTTACATGCGGTTATCCAGCTGTCTCAGCACTATTTTTGAAAAGACTATTCTTTCACTATTGAATGATCTTGGCACTCTTGTCAAAAATCAGTTGACTATATAGACACATGGTTTTATTTCTGGAATCTCCATTTTATTCCATTGACTTATATGTCTATCCTCATGCCATTACCATACTGTCTTGATTGTCATTGCTTTGTAGTAAATTTTAAAATTGGGAAGTGTGAATCCTCCTACTTTGTTCTTCTTTTTCAAGAATGTTGTGGCTATTCTGGGTCACAGGCAACTCCATGTGAATTTTAGAATCAGCTTGCCAATTTCTAAAACGAAGTCAGATGATATTCTTCTAGGGATTGCATTATAACTATAGCTCAATTTGGGAAGCACTGCTATTTTCACAATATTAAATCTTCCCGTCCATGAGCATGGGATGTGTTCCCACTTACTTAGATCATTCATTTCTTTCAACAGTGTCTGAAATTGTTCAGAGCATATAAGCGTTATGCTCCTTTTCTTAACTTTATTTCTAAGTATTTTATCCTTTTTGATGTTATTGTAAATGGAATTTTAAAAAAGATTTTATTTGTTTATTTGAGAGAGAGAGAACATGAGCAGAGGGAGGGACAGAAGGAGAAGCAGGCTCCCCACCGAGCAGGGAGCCCTATGCAGGACTCACTCCCAGGACCCTGGGATCATGACCTGAGCCAAAGGCAGATGCTTAACCGACTGAGCTGCCCAGGTGTCCCCTTGCTGAACTATTTATTAGCTGTACTAGTTGTGTGTGTGTATGTGTGTGTATTCCTTAAAATCTTCTACATACAAGATCATGTCTTCTGCAAAGAGAGATAATTTTACTTTTTCCTTTCCAATCTGGATGCCTCTCATTTCCTTTTCCTGCCTAAGTGCCCCAGTAGAACCCCAGTAAAATGTTGAGCTGCAGACATTTTGTTCTGTTCCTAATCTTAAGGGTAAAGCATCTATTCTTTCATCATTAAGTATGATGTTAGCTGTGGGTCTTCTGTAGATGTCCTTTGTTGAGGATGTTCCCTTCTATTCCTAGTTTGTTGGATGTTTTGTCATGAAAGGGTGCTGGATTTCGTCAAATGCTTTTTTTTTCATCTATTGAGATGATCATGTGATTTTGTTTTTTATTCAGCTGCTATGATGCATTACATTAATTGATTTTCAGATGTTAAACCAACCTTATTTTCCTAGGCTAAATCCCACTTTTCATGGTGCATAATTCTTTTCATATGCTGCTGGATTTAGTTTGCTACTATTTTGTTGCAGATTCTTGTATCCATATTAATAATAGATAATGATCTCTAGTTTTCTTGTGATGTCTCTGGTTTTGGTATTAAGATAATCGGGGTAATAGCAGGCCTCAGAATGAAATGGGAAGGGTTCCATCCTTTTCCATTTTTGGACAAGTTTGTGAATAGTTAGTATTAGTTCTTTGAATGTTCTTAAAATTCAGTGATAAACCAACTGAACTTGGGGTTTTTCCTTCATGGGGAGGTTTTTTAAAAAAATACTAATTTAATCTCTTCACTTACAATACATCTATTCAAATTATTTTTTTCTTCTTGAGTCAGTTTCAGTAGTTTGCGTTTCTCTAGAAATGTATCCATTTTACTTATCTAATTTGTTGGCATATAATTATCCATAGAATTCCTTTCTATTTATGTAAGTTCATTTCTGATTCTAGAAATTTGAATCTTTTCTTCTTTTCTTGGTCAACCTAATGAAAGGTTTGTCAGTTTTGCTGACAGAAGAAACAGCTTTTGCTTTCATTGATTTTTCTCCATTTTCTATTCTCTCTCCCATTAATTTCCACTCTGATCTTTATTATTTCCTCCTGACTTGCTTTAGGTGGAGTTTGCCCTTCTTTTTCAGTGCCTTAAGGTGGAAGATTTGGCCCAACTTACTGCCTTCAGAAAGTTTCCAGGATAGGAAAGGGAGCGGAGGCAGAGCCTGGCAGACTCCCTGAGCTGAGGACACCAATCCGAGAGATCAGGGAACCAAGTCAGGTAGAGCTTCTGGTTTTGGGTTGTTTCAAGTGAGAGGGCAAGCCCAGTCCCTGTTACTTGGTCAGAAGTGGAAACGCTACACAGTTTTAAATATAGCTAAGCTGCATTTAAATCTCAGAATGGATTTTCTAAAAAGAATAAAAGAAAGAAAGAGAGAGAGAAAGAAAGAGAGAGAGAGAGAAAGAAGATAGAGAGGAGAGAAGCGGGGGGAAGAGGTAAGAGTTTGTGGAACTGGACAACAGAGACAAGGCTGGTGCGATCAGGGGCAGAAGCCATCAGATACACAGGATTCCAAGTTAGGAAAAGAAAATGTATTTTCTTTTCTCCTTATTGAGATATAGTAGGCACCTAAGGACTATTTTCTTAGATTTAGAAAGTCACCAGTGCATGTTAATGTTGTATCATTGTTAATTTTCTCTTATTTTGCCCCGTAGTTGGGAGGAAGGAGAGGGACGGGGGGAAAAAAGAAAGAATCTGTTCTTCTCTCTTTTTAGGGTTTTTGTTTTGCCCAGGGACATTTTCTCAACACTGATATTGACTCCAAATTTCATCACCCAAAAAGTGATAGCCACTGACAACTGACTTTTATCCTAAATTCTACACACATATTTTTCAGCATTCATTCAACTTAGAAACGTGAGTGTGGACAGATTTCTTTTTAGGTAAATGACGCCAAGTGTAATCTTTCCCTATACTATGTGTTGCATCAGCAACACTTGAAAGCTTTGTAGAAATACAGAACCTCAGGCCCTCCTCCCTGGAGGAGGTAATTCCTATGCACATTGCACATTCAGACACATACTGCTGCGGAAAGCACAATGATCAATGAGGTATGTGTGTGTACACATATATGCTTCATATATGTATATAATATATAGTACTATATATATTATATGTGAGTGCGGGTATAGGC
This sequence comes from Meles meles, assembly GCF_922984935.1. Classification (NCBI taxonomy): domain Eukaryota; kingdom Metazoa; phylum Chordata; class Mammalia; order Carnivora; family Mustelidae; genus Meles; species Meles meles. The sequence continues at coordinate 101,346,421 of NC_060087.1, read as the reverse complement.
ATGCATGGGAATGAGCCACATAAATGTAGCCCCTGTAGGCTCTATGGCAGACCATATGTTTCCAAGTTCATTCACATCGTTCTTGGGGAGGATTCAGTTTTGCACAGGCTGTTGGACTAAAGATTCGTTTCCTACTAAACTGTTGGCTAGAGGCCTCCTTTGAGTTTTGGCCATGTGGGTCTCCCATAAAGCATCTCATCACGTGACAGCAGGCTTGATCAGAGCAAGTGAGAGGGCAAGAGAGAAAGCCAGCAGGATGGAAGTCACATGCTCAGCGGGCAGATTTCCTTCCCAATACTTCTACGCTTTATGATCGCTCTGCTCACCACCCAGGTAGCAGAATAAAGCACTTCACTTTAGGACAAGCAGGTAATAGCCTGTGGGGGAAAAAGAAGATGGCCGCCGGGTGCTCGGTCTGTACAGCTCAGCACGGGATCTTGCCCCTTTCCAAAATAGGAATCACAAACTCGAAGCAGGAAATTCAGTTCAACTAAGGGAACCTGGACAGATGCCCCATCCAGCCTGCGGCACCAGCCACCCCTTGCCGTATTCTCTCCCCCTCCCTGAAGAAAACATGTCTGTGGCCCCCTCACAGGTCTCTTCTTAAAAAATGGCATTGTTGGGGAGCCTGGGTGGCTCAGTCGTTAAGCGTCTGTCTTCGGCTCAGGTCATGATCCCAGGATCCTGGGAAAGAGCCCCGAATTGGGCTCCCTGCTCAGCAGGAAGCCTGTTTCTCCTTCTCCCACTCCCCTGCTTGTGTTCCCTCTCTGTGTCTCCCTCTGTCAAATGAATAAATAAAATCTTGAAAGAAAAAAAGGAAGGAAGGAAGAAAGGGCATTGTTAACTCTACTGGAATGGTGGCGGGCAAGGAATGGCATGGCAACCCCATCTTTTTCTCCAGTAAGAGAGAAACCTTTCAATCCAAACCCCACCCATGGCTTACCCCTTGGGCCCAGAAGCACAGAACCTGCCATGTTGGAAGGGCTTGTGGGCTCATGCTGTTTCTCTTGGCCACTACTTTAATTCCCCCCAAATAATTCCTTGACTTCTTTGAACTTCTTGGAAGAGAAACTGAGGGGATGAGGAAGGGCCAAGTACACACAGCTGACCTCACTGCCTCATCTCTCCTCTACGTGAAGCTTTTGGGAAATCCATAAAGGAGGCCCAGACAGAGTCTCTGAAGGGGCTCTAATGTACTTTAAAAGTTTTCAGAAACAGGATTTACCAAATGTTCAAAAGTAATTTTGATGAATCACAATCGTGAAGAAACAGTTTTCTGTCTTTATTACAAAGTTATTTTTAAAGTGCTTCTTCATGAATCATGCAAAATAGCTGATTGCAACAGAAATTGTCATCTTCATGACTATTTCTGAGAGAGGGAAACTCTAGTTCGAAAAAGGCAACCAATATTTTAATGAAAAGAACAATGTTCTACACAGTAGCAGAAAGGATACAGTAATGAAACCATACGCTCCCCAAATGTAAATTATATCATTATTTAGTATTACTGTTCTTAAATTTTGATGCCATCTGAGTCCACCGTGGAGCTCTAAATTATCTTGGCAAAATGGCAAATCCCTCTAAATTATTCCGTTCTTCCCAGATCAGAGCAACATTATATCTTAATTTTTGAAATCGGAACCAAATTTTTTAAAAAAGATTTTTATTTATTTGACAGAGAGCGACCCAGCAGAAGAGGGAACACAAGCGGGAGAGGGGTGGCGGGAGAGGGAGAAGCAGGCTCTGTGCTGAGCAGGCAGCCCGATGTGGGGCTCGATCCCAGGACCCTGAGATCATGACCTGAGCCAAAGGTAGACGCTTAAGGGCTGAGCCACCCAGGAGCCCCCCAAATTTTTTTTGAGAGAGAGAGACATATTGATTATAAGAGTCTATGAATTATTTGTCTATGCTGGTTTCTATTCCAAGTGAAATGAGGAACACTGAATTCTTTCACAGGCATTAACAGCACATACCATTTCTTTGTTAAAAAAAAAAAAAGGAAGAATTTTAGTAGAAGAATGTTATCTCTAATCTCCGGTCCTTCTGTTCTCACTACCATGAATACCAAGCATCTGGCTGTACTGACACTCATATTCTCAGGACACAGTGTTTTGAATCGCGTGGAGAGGGCATTCAGAGTTTCTAGAACTACGCTGAGATGCTTATGGCTGCCAGACTCCTCCCTGTCTCAGATGTTTCTGGAACCGTGAGAGTTGGCCCTATATGCTAAGCACTTTATGGGATTAACGCAATTAATCCCCCCAATGACTCTATGTTGGGGTACCAGTGAGCTGAGTAATGCATCAGAGACTATGGAGCTAAGTTAGGTGCAGAGCCGGGATTTGAACCCAAACAGTCCAGCTCCAGAGTAATGCTCTTAACCTCTAAATGATATGCCCTGCTCCCTAGAGCATGCCTTCAGTAATTTTCAACACAAATGCTTATTTGTTGGATCTTTTTTCTCTAAACACATATTGGACCTTAAACGTCTCAATGAACGTAGATTTCAGAGTTACTGTCCTGGGAAGCTTCTGCTGCTCAAAACCTTTTGTGAATTCCTTCTTTAGAATCGTTTTCAGAGCCAGTTTAGGATCCACAGAAGGAAAGCAGTGAATCTGTTATGACGACAGAGCCTCTTTAAATCAAGACAGTGGGGGCACCTGGGTAGCTCAGTGGGTTGAGCTCAGGTCATGATCCCAGGGTCCCCGCATCGGGCTCTCTGCTCAGCAGGGAACCTGCTTCTCCCCCTCTCTCTGCCTGCCTCTCTGTCTACTTGTGATCTCTCTCTCTCTGTCAAATAACTAAATAAAATCTTATAAAAAATAAATAAATCAAGACAGTGTTATTTGGTTTGGTGATTATCTTATTTGCCCAACATATTTCCGAGTGACATCCGTTTTTCTGAAAATCGCATTCTCTGCTAAAAGAAGAAAGACTGGCCATGGTTGGACATAGTCCCAAACTATGATGCACGGACATTTTTCAGTCGACCAACCAACAGCTACTGAGCAACTAGTCCTGGACATGCCTGACCCCAGGGATGCAGGATCAAAGGGACATCTTCCCGACTCTCAGGGAGCCCTTAGCCAGGTAAAGGAGACAATCAGTGTGGTAAGTGCTTTGACTGATGTGAGCATGGGACACCCAGGGTGCCCAGAAGAGGGGCCTCCAACCCAGATGTGGGGCAACAGCCAGTTTCCTGAAGGAGGAGGTGAGGTTGAATTTTAAAAGATAAGAAGTAAGCTTTGCGCAGTGGCAGTATCGTAGCCAATGAGGTTTATCCGAGGCGCGATTATTGCTAATTAAAAGATAAGAAGCTGTGGCCACACGGGAAAGAACCAGGGCACAGACTGGGAAGATGACTCCGCTAACTGGGAGATGATGTCCTTGGACAAGCTCACCCCTACCCTCCTGAGTTTCTTTTCAGAAGTCGATAATCACATTATTTTATGTTCACACCTGGGATTCGAGTTGTGTTTGCCTTTCAGGACAACCTGGAAAGATTTGCTGATTGTTGTTTAAAAGTTGCCCGACTCTACGTGGCTTGTTTGCTTTTGTAACTGAACCACGTAGAGGCTTTCAGGTTTCCCCAGAGTTGGGCTGACGGAGAGAACAGAAAGCAGACTGGTACGCTAAGGAGTACACTGCCAGAAACTCCTCGTAGGTTTGCAGGTACCCGATGACCATTTGAGAAACAGAGAAAGGAGTGAATCTTTAATATCGAGTCTTAGTAACTTAAAAAAAAATAGCTTGTTTTCTTCATTTCCGGTGAGCCAAGCTAAGAGAGAACAATCCACGCATGGAGAGGAATGGCTGTCCTGGTAGAGGCTTATAATTTTCTCGAATATCAAGTTCAAGGACAGTAACTTGGAACCATGAGTGGGAGATACAGTAATCCAAGAAGAGGTCATTCTCTTCTGTGGCTTACCTTCCCTTGAAAGCCAAGCTACCCAGGGATCACACAACAGTGTCCTTGGCGGGGGTGGGGAGGGCTCAGGGGATGGGGAAGTACTGTCTGACACAGCGGGGCTCAGTGCTTAGAGATAGTGACAGATGGTGAGAAGTACAATAGCCTGGTCATGTGCTGAAGCAAGAGTTTGAAGGTCCTCTTCTCCGTAGCCCTCATCCTCTAGGAGAGAGCAAGAAACAGAACACGTAAAGAGGAAGCTGAGGCAAGGCTTAGGGGAGGCCTCAGGGATGGGTTGCTGCCTGGGAAGAACAGGCTTTCCTGCGATTTGAGAGCTAAACGATCCCGAGTAGGTGGACACACCGGGCCCTTGCTGAAGGAGCTATAGAGAAAGTAATCTCATTCCGGGAGAGTCGACTCAGACCTCCTTCACCGTGGTGCCATGCAGACATTGCTCTGCGGGCTAGGTTGGGGCAACCAAACGTTGTCTCCCCCCCCCCCGCAGCGTGTCCTTTTATTGACCCTACCATGGCACCAAAAATACATCCATTGCTTTTCCTCTTCCGGAACATTCTAAGCCACCATAACTCATTCACAATGAGCTTTGGTTACTTTTTAAGATAAGCATTTGTTGGGGCGCCTGGGTGGCTCAGTGGGTTAAGCCTCTGCCTTCGGCTCAGGTCATGATCTCAGGGTCCTGGGATCGAGCTCCGCATCGGGCTCTCTGCCCAGCAGGGAGCCTGCTTCACCCTCTCTCTCTGCCTGCCTCTCTGCCTACTTGTGATCTCTCTGTCAAATAAATAAAAATAAACTCTTTTTTTTTAAAAATAAGCATTTGTTGAATGCCCAGAGAAAGAGCCACAGAACAGTGTGGGATTGATGGGGAGATAAGAGAAAATACTCTGGGAGGCTGTTGCTGAGATAGAGAGATCGAAGTGCCCAGAGGACACTGATGAAGAAATGGTGTGTCTTGAACACCTGTAGTGTGTCTCATAGCTCCTCACAAAAGAACTCTGGGTAGTAGGTATTACTCTCTCCATTTTTACCTGGTAATATTCTGAGGATTAGAGATATTAAGTTATTGGCTCGGACAGCTAGGAAGTAACAGCTGAACCGACGTCACGGGGATTCTCAGTACGATTGCCGTGCTGCCTTGAGGATGAAATCGAACAGATGTGTCGGCCAGGGTCTGCTCAGGAGGAAACACTGTGTGAGCAATCGGACCGGCCAGGATTTAATATAAATACAAATACAGTATAGTCTTACTTATATGAGGTACTAGGATAGTCAAATTTATAGAAATAGAGAGGAAAATAGTGGTTGCTGGAGGCTGAGGGAGAGGAAAAAGGTAGAATTATTTCATGGGTAAAGAGTTTCAGGGTTTCCTTTTTAAAGATTTTATTTATATTTGAGAGAGAGAGAGTGTGTGTGAACATGAGCAGGGGGAGAGGCAGAGGGAGAAGCAGACTTCCCCGCTGAGCAGGGATCCCACTATGGGACTCGATCTCAGGTCTCTGGGATTATGACCAGAGCTGAAGGCAGATCCTTAACTGACTGAGGACCCAGGAGCCCTAGAGTTTCAGTTTTACAAGATGAAAAGAGTTCTAGAGATGGCCAGTGATGATTAATGTCACTGAACTGTGCACTTAAAATGGCTTCAATGGCAAATCTGAAGTTATACGTATTTTACCATGATTTTTAAAAATCAAAAAAAAGCAAAACTAAAAAAAAAGCAAAAGTGAAATAAAGATATACATAAGATTTAGACATACATAAGATTTAAAAAGTCATCACCAGGGCGCTTGGGTGGCTCAGTGGGTTAAGCCTCTCCCTTCGGCTCAGGTCATGATCTCAGGGTCCTGGGATCGAGCCCCACATCAGGCTTTCTGCTCAGCAGGAAGCCTGCTTCCTCCTCTCTCTCCTGCTAGCCTCTCTGCCTACTTGTGATCTCTCTGTCAAATAAATAAATAAAATCTTTTAAAAAAAAGATCTATAGAGATGACCATGGGAATATAAGATTGATGTCCAAATTTAAAAAGTCATCACCAGGGCACCTGGGTGGCTCAGCGGGTTAAGCCTCTGCCTTCAGCTCAGGTCATGATCTCAGGGTCCTGAGATCAAGCCCCACATCGGGCTCTCTGCTCCACAGGAAGCCTGCCTTCTACCTTCAGTCCGCCTGCCTCTCTGCCTACTTGTCTCTGTCTGTCTGTCTGTCTGCCTACTTATCTCTGTCTGTCAAATAAATAAAAATAAAATCGTGAAAAAAAAAATGCTCCTGCCTTAAAAAAAAAGTCATCACCAGCAGACCTGAATTGTAATAAATATTGAGGGATATCCTTTAAGCAGAAAGAAAATGAAATGAGATAAAAAATATATGGATCTATACAAAGTAATAAAGAATATTATAAACAGAAACTTTATGAGTAAATATACAAGATATTTTTCCTATTTCCTAAATCTCTTTAAGAGATAATAGACTACAAACAAAAATAATAAAAATGTATTGTGGGCTTTACAACTTATGTATAAGTAAATTATAAGAAAACTATAGAATAGGGATGCCTGGGTGGCTCAGTTGGTTAAGCACCCGACTCTTGGTTTTGGCTCAGGTCATGATCTCATAAGTCCTGCGGTCAAGTCCCATGTCAGGCTCCATGCTCACTGGGGAGTCTGCTTCTCCCTCTCCCTCTGCCCCTGCTCACGCATTTTCTCTCTCTCTCCCTCAAATAAATAGGTGACTCTTTTTTAAAAAGCTATAGTATAAAGACCAAGAGGGGGGAATAGAGGCACACTATTGTAAAATTTTTACATTATTTGTAAAGTGATAGGATATCACTTAAAGGTAGATGATGATAAATTAAAGCTCTGTATTCTAAACTGCGAAGCAACCACTAAAATTAAAAAACCAAGAATGATAGCCAAAAAGCCAACAAATGACATAAAAATAAAAACGAAAACATTCAAGTAATCCAACAGAAGGCAGGGGAAAAAAGGAACTGCAGATGACCCAGAGAGAAAACAAACAGCAAGATGAAAGATTTAAACCTAATTATATCAATAATCGCATTAAATATAAATGATCTAAACACTTTATGTGACTTTTCTACTGCTGCTGTCACAGGTTACCACTAACCTAATGGCTTAAAACAACGTACATCACCTTACAGTTAGTTCGCCAGGTCAGAAATCTGACACGGGTCTCACTGAGCTAAAAATCCAAGTGTCAGCAGATCTCCATTCCCTCCAGAGGCTCTAGGGGAGAATCGGTTTCCTTCCTTTTAACAACTTCCAGAGGCCACCTGCATCCCTTAGCTCATGGCCCCTTCCACAATATTCAGAGCACACAACTCCAA